>NC_141667.1:96152306-97555431 GCF_028749965.1 Puma concolor
ACCAGAAGATTCTGCCAGAAAGTGAACTGGCTTCATAGTAAAGATGAACTCACAGCCTCCGTTAGCATCATTTGGATGGACTAGAACATATCAAACACTGAACTCAAATTAAGATGGTCCCAGACTGGCCATGCCACCAAGAACCTGGCAGAAGCAAACAAGAAGAAAAGCCACCTTCATCCTAGCCTTCACATTATTCTTAAAATAAATGTTCAAAGAATAGAACCAGTGAACAAAGATAATCAAGTATAAAAAGCAACTAGATGAGTAAGAATCAACAGAAACAAGAGACAACAGGAAAAGGCAATACAAACCACGGAGCTTTGGGCAGGGAATGGGTGGTAATAAATGAAAAAAAAAAAAAAAAAACTCAACAAATCCAAAAGAAATCACTGAAAGTAAGCAAATGAAGCACAGAAATTAGGAATCAAATCAGTTATATAATTTTTAGGGCATTACAAGTGATCTTTCTTTGCTCTCTGCTCTAATATTTTCACATTTGATTTTAGTGTCATAGTTTCAGTGTGACCTATTGAAATGTGGGTTTTTTGTGTTCTCAAATGCACTTTGGGTCCATGTGCTTTCAAAACCTAAGCATCTATATCTTGCATGAAATATAAGAAATTCTCATCCTAATAAAGAATTGTCAAAGGACAATCTCTTTGCATAATGTCTCTCTCCCTATTCCAATTTTCCTCTGGAAAGCTAATGAGGATTATGTTAGACCACCTAATTCTCTTTCAATCTCTTGTACATTTTATCTTGTCTCTCTGTGCTACATGCCAGGTAAGTTTTTCAGATACTACCCTGCATTTTAACTAAAATGCATCTATTCCTGTTTAACCCATCTGCTGTTTCTAAAAGTTGTATGCGGTTCTTCTTAAAAAACAACCTACTCTCCTTTGATGGCATTTTTGTTCTGTGCTCATATTTTTCATTTTCTTTTGTATTTCTTTCAACTTGGTAGTTTGATATTTATCTTTCATAATCTCATTATCTGAATATCTTGGATTCTAATTCTGCTGTTTATAATTTCTGCTCACAGCCATGGTTACTTGTTTCCCCGTGACTGTTGTAATTGTGGCTTCTGAGCTTATCGTAGAGCTTTCTTTTTGGGATTCCTAGGAAGCCTGGACTGAGAGTGTATCCCTTCGGGGAAGCTTTGCATTTGCTTCTGCTAGGAACCCTGAGGTGTGGGATCATTTTTTTTTTCTTTTGTCTTTAGAGAGAGAGAGAGACAGCAGGAAGAGAGGCAGAGGGAGAGAGAGACAGAGAGAGGGAGAGAGAGAAAGAATCTTAAGTGGGCTCTATGCTCAATGTGAAGACCAATGTGGGGCTTGATCCCATGATGTTGGGATCATGACCTGAGCTGAAATCAAGAGTTGGATGCTCAACAGACTGAGCCACTCAGGAGCCCCAGCATGGGAGCATTTAAAACAACTTTCACAAGTTGGGAATTGCCAGACCACACAGATAGTACAAATTGGAATAGCAAACCTGAGTGCGAGTGGACCTGGGTTAAGAATTCTTGGAAAATTTTCCCTTTGTAAAGACTAGGCCAAGACAGACATATTTCTTTGTCCCCTCTCTTCAGTGAGATTATGATCCTTTGAGGGTCTCACATTACTCTGGCCTCCCTAACTTAAGACTGACACAAGGCCTTCCCTGCAGTTTCCCGCAAGGCTCTTAAAAACCCAATCCTTTTGATTACCAACACCTGCAGAGGCTAGGGGACAATGGCAGCAGCAAAGTCAACTCACTTCCATTTCTAGCTCCTTCTTCAATCTCTTCCCTTAGGTTTTCCCATTATTATTATTGTTGTTGTTGTTATTATTATTATTATTATTTAAAAAGCTCTGCAATGTTTATGACATTACAGCCACAGGAAATGAAGTCCTCCCACAACATTTTGAGGGGATATACTCTGAAAATCCCTCCTAGTAAAGGCACAAAGAGAGAAAAATAAAGCTGGAAGAGCCAAGAAGGAAAAGATCTCCAATTCTTCCTCCTCCTTCTCTCCTGTACGTCTCTTCCTCAGCACAAATGAAAGCTTCCATTTACTGCTGATCACATGAACCAATTTAGACTTCCATGGAGGCCTATTACTACACAACAAAGCAGAGACCAGCTACAGGCTCCCAAGATAAGCATCCCAAGAGACACTAGTTCCTCTATATGCACTAAGTCAGGGCAGACATTCAGATAAGAGGCACATGGGGTCACTTTTTTCTTGGTAGCAGCACTTTCTGCTCATACAGTCACATAGCAAAGGCAAAGACGCAGGGGTCAACACCAATCAATCTCAGCTCTCAGCTATGCACCACCTACTAATCTTCCTTTCCATTTATGAGCAGTACTATGTGTCTCACTGGGCTGAGGAAATTCACAGTCACCAAAGGTGAATACTGTGTTGGCAGGGTCATGGAAAATGGGAAATCACAAAGAATAAACTGGGCCTCATAATGCAGTTCAGTGCAACAAGTTCCAGAGAGTTTAAAATGGTATTTGGGGGTGCCTGGGTGCCTCAGTCACTTGAACATCTGGCTTGGGCTCAGGTCACGATCTCACAGTTCATGGATTCAAGTCCTGCATAAGGCTCTCTGCTGTCAGTGCAGAGCCTGCGTCACATCCTCTGTCCTCTCTCTCTCTCTCTCTCTCTCTCTCTCTCTCTCATTCTCCCACTTCCCCCCCATCACTCATAAAAATGAATAAACACTTAAAAAATGGCATTTAGTTTTGTTAATATAAATTAAATGGTCAATGAAGGAAATACATAACATTTTATTACTTTGTCATTTAGGCCAGAGACATGAATTAGAAAAACACCGTTAATACTCTAAACATATGAGTTTACCAAAATAAAAGCCATTTAATTATTCAAGAGAATTAACTATCACTAGAATGTACTTAGTGCTTTCGATAATTACACAAAAATGTAGCCAATAGTCAGAGACCAATTTCCTAATACCGACAATTTTCAGTTTTGCTCATTTCAATGGTTTATGTGATTTAAATGCCAAGAATAAACATAGCACACTTAATTCTCTTATGAAGTTCTCTAAAAATCTAATTCGAATTAAAAAAGGATTCTTCATTTGCTCTAATTATAGCATTGAACTGTACAGTATGTACCAGATAAGTATTTTATCTTAGGTACAAAAGCTTTCCCTACCTGCATATCCTCCTCACTAGATTAGACCTTGACCAAATTAGATTAGAAACTCCTTAAGAGTAGGAACAACATCTTGTAATGGAGAAAGACTAACACAAAATTTAAAATAACTATCTTATATCACTAAGGGAAGGAAGCAAAGAGTTCTGTGTATATTACACCCCCATCCACGTAGAAAAAGGGAGGCAGGAATATACATATTCATATTTATTTATTTGCTTTTAAAACAAAAAGTCTCGGGGTGCCTGGGTGGCGCAGTCAGTTAAGCGTCCGACTTCAGCCAGGTCACGATCTCGCGGTCCGGGAGTTCGAGCCCCGCGTCAGGCTCTGGGCTGATGGCTCAGAGCCTGGAGCCTGTTTCCGATTCTGTGTCTCCCTCTCTCTCTGCCCCTCCCCCGTTCATGCTCTCTCTCTGTCCCAAAAATAAATAAATGTTGAAAAAAAAAAATTAAAACAAAAAGTCTCTGGAAAGATAGACAAGAAAATAACCACCATGATTATCCAATAGGAACTGGACAGATGTGCGGCAGAGATGAAAGACAAATACTTCACTATATTATCTTTTTACATTTTTAAACTCTGCAACTATGTGAAGGTATTGCCTATTTAGAAATTTAAATAAGTTGATCATTAAAATGTTTTTAAAAAAGAGTACTACACAGTTGAAATACAACTATACACAGGTAAAAAAAGGATAGCCCATCTCTGGTAATAGACTGCTAGGCAGTCATCAAACATGTCTTCTTTGTCCTTGACAAACATCTGTTAACTTGCCTTGCAGTTAAGGGGTATCATTCTGATTCCATTAGAATGAGTTCTACCCAATGACATGTGAGCAGAAATTTACCACTCACTGCGAGACTTGGTGAACCAAAAATATGTCCTCCATACCCTGTCCCCTTCCTCTGGCTGGATGTCAGTACCCAGGTTGACCTCAGAAATCACATGTTTAAGACTGAATAGGCTGTGGAGTTCCTAAATGCCTATGTAAAGAGTTCCAGCCCACCCTCAATCCAGCCCACCCAGGGAAAGGCCACGGTTTGTCTATGCAAAGATAAAGAAGAAACCAATTTCCACTGTTAGGGGTGCCTGGGTGGCTCAGTCGGTTAAGTGTCCGACTTCAGCTCAGGTCATGATCTTGCGGTTCATGGATTCAAGCCCTGTGTCGGGCTCTGTGCTGACAGCTCAGAACCTGGATCCTGCTTCAGATTCTGCGTCTCCCTCTCTCTCTGCCCCTTCCTCCACTCACACTCTGTCTCTCTCTCTCCAAAAATAAACATTAAAAAAAACAATAATAAAAATTTCCACTGTTAGAACTATCAAACTGTGTGGTGTTTTTTGTTGCTGCTGTTAAGCACTTAGTTTCTCCAGCCAATGTACTACCTTTAGTGTTAACAAACACATTAACGTGTACTCAATCAGAACATGAGACTGAGCTTCCCAAGTTCCCAGGACTCAGGTTCAGAGCACTAAGTAAAAGAGAAAGGCTGTGATCCAAGCCCAGCCACATAAAATGAAAGAGCTCAATTACCAATGGTGGCACCATTCTGAGAGGGGACTGATAAAGACACGACTTACTCACCAGTGCTCCTTGCAAACTCTCCTCACAATCCTGACTGTAGCTACAAGCAAAGGTAAAACACAGGCAAGAACCAGATACAGAACCAACCAGACAGATGCTAGACAGCTGACAACAGCACACAGCCTCTGCCCTGTCATCCCTGGAAGCCTCCAGCTGGGTCATCATACGACTGTCTTTATTTTAACCGCTGCATCATTATTCTAATGTAAGACGGGTTACAATTTATTTTTCTATTCCCCTACTAATAGCTAGGTTGCCTCCAGTTTTTTGGTTATAAATTATAACCAATTCTAAAGACAACAGCTATTTTCTTAACCACATAACTGATGCTAAGAACCACAGGAATTCTTTACATATACTGTCTCATTTGGTCCTCACAACAACACTGTGAGTGAGGAAGGTATTATAATTCCCATTTTACAGGTGAAGAAACAGAGGTATATGAAAATTCATAACTTGTACAAAGTGACACAACTGAGTGAGGGTGTCAGAACTGAAGGTAAAGTCTCAATAACTCCTGAAGTATGATTCTAGATGAGCCCTATGTGCTACCTGGATGATCTTGGATAATTAACCTGAGTCTCAGTTTTACACCTCTATAAAATGATGGAATAACTGTTTGAAAGAATAGACATATCACAGACTAAAATAACACAACACAGTCAGACGTTAAGTTTCCTGCCCTGCCATCTTATTTCCACTCCCACACAAGACCCCCTGACAGAGTAACACATCTTACCTCTTAGCCCTCAGCTCTCTCCCTTCCCACCTTGGCTACCCTTCTCTCCTCAACCCCTAGATTTGGACCTCTGTTCCTTTCTACCCAAACATTTCCCTTATTTTTTTTTTTTCACATATAAATGTCTCTTTCTGATCCCTAAATCAATCTAACATTTTGTGTAAATACCTTCACCTGGATAGACACAGAATAGAATGTTTTTCAAAGATAAGCTAGATGAATGATTTTCCAGAGTACTGTACTGCAGGCACAAAAGTGCACAATGTTTGCAACTTACAAAATTCGATGGTTCTTTACAATGTCACTTCAGATGTTGAATACATGTGCAATATATTTAAATGAGAATCAAAACACTTGTTTCCATTCAAGAGATGAATATATTCAATCTGCTTGTGCCCAAAGGAGGAAAGATATGAAATTACTGAGCCTACCTGTAATGGGCTAAATTGTGTCAACAAAAAAATACACATTGAAGACCTAATCACCAGTGCCTCGCAATGTAACCTTAGTTAGAAATAGGGTAACTGTAGATGTAATTAGTTAACATGAGGTCATACTGGAATACGGTAGGCCCCTAATCCAGTAAGATTGCATCCTTACTGAAAGAATGTCATGTGAAGAGATCAGCACACTGCAAGAACACCCTGTGAATGTGAAGGCAGACAGAAAAGAGGTGCATCTACAAGCCAAATGACACCAAAGATCGCCAGCAAACCACCAAAAGCCAGGACACAGGTATGGAACAGCTTCTCCCTCAGAGGCCTCAGAAAGAACTGTGAGACAAATGTGTGTTGTTGATGCTACCCACTTTGTGATACTTTGTTACCCCTAGCAAACTAATACACTATCTAAATCATCCATTATGGAATTCAAATTCCACAGGTATAGCCTTAAAGAACCAAAGGAAAATTAGAGTGCACCCAAATAACTCTACACAAAAAAATTCCTATTTAGACGTGGTCAGAGTTATGAGTCACGATACTTAAAACCAACTGTGCCAAAGGTGGGAAGATGGCCCCTTCCCATCACCCAACCTGGCTTCCTTACTGAGTCACTTGACTTTCACCAAGGAACTTCTATTTACTCTAATTCCACTAACAATTGACAAGAATGCAAGATGTGGGCAAACCATATTTTCCACTGTTAAGTGTTAATGTTTTCAGACCTAATTAAGCGATTGTTGCACGAAAACAGGGAATCCTATGAAGGAAACCTGCTTCTAAGGTTCTTTTAAAATCAAGTTGTTTTTCTTAGAAAAAGAAACTTCTCTCACATAGGTGTGCCTTTATTTGCAAAGTCTAATGAGAACCCTATGATTTTCAAATGGATTCATTTGTTCAAATGGATTTGACATTGTCAAAATGTCACATTTTCACCCTATGATTTTCAAATGGATTCATTTTCAAATGGATTCATTTGTTCATAATTTCTTGATCATCTATAAATTCAAAGCACTATGAGCCCCCCATACATTCTGTATCGGTTAGTGATGAAGGGGTAGGGGCTGGACAAAATTGAGACCAATTAACTTTCTACAGAGGAAGAAAGGAGGAAAAGGAGGACTTTTCAAAGGAGCTGAGTTTGGTCTTGAATGACTCACTATTTTAATAATTCACTTAATAAATATTTATCAAATGCCTGTCACACAATTTAGTAAGAGCTAGATATTAAATAAACAGAAAAAACAAATATCAACCATGATACATAGTCCTATATGCTACCAAAGAATGACACAGGAAACACAATTTAGATTAGGTGGTCAGAGAAAACCTCTGAAGAATGACACTTTAAAGGTGAGGCTTAAAAGGAATCAGTCATTTGAGGATTAAAGAGAAAAAGAAAAACACTCTATGTAGAGAGCCCAGCAAATGCAAAGACCACAGAATGAGAAAAAACTTTTAGAAGCTCAGAAACCCAAAAGGCCAGAGTGACCAGAAGATGATGAATGTGTGAATGCAGAGAAGAGCCATGCTAAAGAATTTTTTTTTTTAAGTTTATTCATTTTGAAAGAGACAGAGACAGCGCAAGTGAAGAAGGGGCAGAGAGACAGGAAGAGCAAGAGAATCCCAAGCAGGACCCATGCTGTCAGCACAGAGCCTGATGGGGGTCTCAAACCCAAGAAACTATGAGATCACAACCTGAGCCAAAACCAAGCATCGGGCATTAACTGACTGAGTCACCCAGGTGCCCCAAGAATTTTAACTTTTTTTAAGTTTATTTATTTTGAGAGAGAGTTCAAGTAGAAGACGGACAGAGAGAGAAACAGAGAGAGAGAGAAGGAGAAAAGAGAGAGGGGAAGAAGTGAGAGAATCCCAAGCAGGTTCTGTGCTGTCAGCGTGGAGACCAACGTGGGGCTCGATCCCACGAACCACAGATGACGAGCAGAGCTGGACCCAAGAGCCAGATGCCTAAGTAACCGAGTCACCCATGCGCCCCTAAAGAATGTTAATTTTATTTGAAGCAAGTGGAAAGCCAATGAAGAGTTTAAAACAGGGGAGTGGCATGATTCAGTCTTTTTACTGAAAAAGAGATCACTTAGGAGGATACTGCTGCTGTCCATGTGAGAACTGGTATACTTTCGACCAGGCTGATGGCAGTGGAGATGGCAAGACATACACAGACTCTAGACATATTTTAGAGCTAAAGGCAACAGGGCTTAGTATTAGATTGGACATGGCTGTCAGAAAGGAAATGTCCAGGATAACTTCCATTTTTGGTCTAAGTAACTCATTCAGTGTAAGTGCTGGTTCCTGGAATGGAGAAACCAGGAGGAGGAACAGGGTTGAATACATTAAGTTTCTGTGATGCACTGACGTGTTTATGAATCTAAGCTGAATATATAAGCCTGGAGAATAGGAGAGAGAGAAATCTGGGAATCACTGACATTTTGACAATTAAAGTCATGGGAAGAGAAATGTTCATAGGGGTAGGGGTAGGAGATAGTGAGAAGAGGTTGTGAGGGGAGGTTTAGGGGTTTAGGTTCAGGAGGTTTAGGGAACGAAGAAAGCTCAGCTCCTAAGGGTCAGGCCTCTGAAACGCCAACACTGAAATGATACCTAGAAGATGAGAAAATAGCAAAGGATGCTTTGAAGAAGCAGGCAGCAAACTAGATGGGAAACAAAGATGAGTACAAGTTTCCACTTTAGAAAAAGGAAACAGACTGTACAAAGGTCCAGAAATAAAATGACACCTCAGTGTATTGTAGGAACTGCAAACAGTAGGGAACAGCATCATCAGATATGCACTTTTAAAAGTAATCCATCGGTAGTGCAGAGCAGAAACAGAGAAGGGCAAGGCCAGAGGCATGGAGATGCTCAGTTTCCTCAATAAACAAAAAGCCTTTCATAAAAAGCCTTTCATCTGACTGCCTTTCATAAAAAGTGACTTTACAAAAAGGCAAGATGATATAATACTACCACTTGCCAGAAATCCAGTATCTTCACTGTTGAACAAAATAATCCATCTTAGATTAGATGGATTAGATAATCTAATTATTTTGTTGAACAAAATAATCCATCTTAGATTAGAAGGGAAGGAACTGATTTCTCAGATTCTGCCTCATGGAAATCACTGTCTCATTGAAGGAAATGCTTTGTTTCCAATCTGTTTCATTCAGCATTCAAACTGAATGTTTTCTGAGGCAGAGATGTCCTAGATGTGTGAATATGGAGCTGCTGGAAATAATGTGACAAAGTCATCAGCATGTGAGCTACAGAAACCATGACCCCAGATAAGATCTCAAGCAGGGCTGAAAGTAAGAAGAGATCTCAGGAGAGAGCCCTGGGTGACATCAACATTTAAGGTGCAGGCAGAAGAGGTATCCAAAAAGGAAATCCACAACTTGTTTTTGTTTAATATATTCAAATTTACAGTAAGCTACCAAATCTTCAATCCTTCTTTTAAGATGAACAAATCTGCCTTCAAAATTAGTATTTTGCCTAAAACAACATTTTAGAGACTCATCCCATACTTTCCAAAGTTTTCTTTTCCCCTCTCTATCAATATGAACAAACAATTTATGTTTCAAAGTTTTTTGACAAAACCAACCAAGTGCCTATGGTGTATATATAAAAAATTGACAAGATCGTATCAACTCAAAGCAGCAGAAGAAATTCAGAGATCGAGCCTGGAGCCTGCTTCCAATTCTGTGTCTCCCTCTCTTTCTGCCCCTCCCCCGTTCATGCTCTGTCTCTGTCTCAAAAATAAATAAACGTTAAAAAAAATTAAAAAAAAAAAAAAAAAAGAAATTCAGAGATTGAACCTCAAAACATGAATTCAACATAATTTAATATTAAAAGGTTTTAGGACTAATGACTTGCCAATGTGACATTCATTTATAAGAAGAAGCCAGAGGGCCACCTGGGTGGCTCAGTTGGTTAAGTGTCCAACTTCGGCTCAAGTCACGATCTCACAGTTTGTGGGTTCAAGCCCCACGTTGGGTTCTGTGCTGACAGCTCAGAGCCTGGAGCCTGCTTCGGATTCTGTGTCTCCCTCTCTCTCTCTGCCCATCTTCTGCTTGTGTTTTCTCTCTCTCTCAAAAATAAACATAAAAGGGGAGCCCAGGTGGCTCAGTAGGTTAAGCTCAGTCGGACTTCGGCTCAAGTCATGATCTTGCGGTTTGTGAGTTCGAGCCCTGTGTCGGGCTCTGTGCTGACAGCTTAGAGCCTGGAGCCTGTTTCAAATTCTGTGTCTCCCCCTCTCTCTGCCCCTCCCATGTTCATGCTCTGTCTCTCAATAATAAATAAACATTTTAAAAATTAAATAAATAAATGAACCCCCCCCCCCAAAAGAAGAAGAAGAAGAAGAAGAAGAAGAAGAAGCAGCAGCAGAAGCAGCAGCAGCCAGAGAACTACAATGAAGCATCTTCTTGCTTAAACTTAGAGAACTAATAAAGTATAGGTCACAACACATAAGAAAGCATAACCTATTTATAAGAAACAGACTCTTATATACAGAGAACAAATTGGTGGTTGCCAGAGGAGAGGTGGGAGGGGGGATGGGTGAAAGAGGTGAAGGGAATTAAGAACAGATTTATCGGGGCGCCTGGGTGGCGCAGTCGGTTAAGCATCCGACTTCAGCCAGGTCACGATCTCACGGTCCGTGAGTTCGAGCCCCGCGTCGGGCTCTGGGCTGATGGCTCAGAGCCTGGAGCCTGTTTCCGATTCTGTGTCTCCCTCTCTCTCTGCCCCTCCCCCGTTCATGCTCTGTCTCTCTCTGTCCCAAAAAATAAATAAACGTTGAAAAAAAAAATTAAAAAAAAAAAAACAGATTTATCATGACTACTGAGTAATGTACAGAATTGTTTAATCAGTATATTGTACACCTGAAATCAATATAACACTGCATGTTAATTATACCTGAATAAAAAAATTATAAAAAAATAAAATGGCTTTCAGCTTCTCAAAAAAATAAATAAAAGGGGGGGAAGCTAATTTGGTTTCAATAAAGTATAATCCAGTGTCAATAATCTAAGTAGTCTTTGAAACAGTCAGTAAGTATAGGATAAAAGTCATGTATACTTTCTAAAAGTCACTAGTAAAATTCTACACTGAAGAGGCCATTTCATACAAAAAAAAAAAAAAAAAGGTGATGGGAGTGGAAAATCCTCTAAAACTTAAAAAACAGTTGGTCCTGGATTTATGATCTGTGTGATTGCCCCGGAACTAAAATGGGCTAAAAATACAAAGAAGTTCTTGAGGGAGAATTCATGGATAACTGACAAACAATGGGCTCCTGGAGAACTTTGGAAGACCTTCCTTATCTTGCTAAATACGCTTGTCACCAATTTCTTGTTCTATGATCTCGCTATAGAAGAAAATCAGGATCTGAATGAACTTTTAAAAGGCTGCCAACATCCGAGTCAGAATATTAGCCTGGATAATCATACTGATATGATCTGTGATCTGCATGACACCTAAGTCAGTGTAAGCAATAATAAATACACAGCTGAACCACTGACTAATCAGCTGACAATTTTCTCTAGGTACTGGGAACAGGATGAAAGAGCAACTAGGATTTAACAAATTATTTTTGAAATTATTTTTAGATTAGAAAGATAAAAGTTTTAAAATTGTGATCTAAAATTAAAAGGAAAAAGTTTTGTGTGTTTGTTATCAACTATGTAAGTATTAGGCTGGTCTAAAGTTCATACTTGGAAAGCATCAGTGTTCAACACATGGCATATTTTCTTTCATGCTTCCTGGGAAAGTAGACTCCCAAGAGATACATAATTCAGCTCTTAGAGAGCATACGACATGGTCTGCTGAATTTATCTCAAATTAATCCTGGTTATAGAAAACAAATTTAACAACAGAAATAAAAGTTTTAATTTACATGAAAAAGTCTGCTACTGACTCTTTCTGCTGAATATTTCAACCAAGCGAAGAAGAATGTAAGAAGTGCTGTGGATGCTCAGGTAGATGTCTTTCCACACTTTCTGCAGAAAGCCATCTGGCCTGCTTTTGCTCCACAAGGTACTCTTACCTCATTTCAGTACTGCACCAAAGTAGATAAGTTGACCCTTGAACAATGTGGGGATTAGGGGCAATGACCCTCCCACGGTCAAAAATCCTAGTACAGCTTTTGGCTCCCCAAAAACTTAACTACTAATAGCCTACTGTTGACCAGAAACCTTATTAACATAGTTGATTAACATATATTTTATATATGTATCACATTCTGTATTCTCATAATAAAGTAAGCTATAGGAAAGAAAATGCTAAGAAAATCATTAAGAAAAACACACTGATAGCACTGTACTGCATCAGAAAAAAATCCACATATAAGTGGACCTGCACAGTTCAAAGCCGTGCTGTTCAAGGATCAACTTTACTTCCATTCGCGGCATGTTTTCTTTACCCAGGTTCCCTCACCTGCAGGTCTTTATGCTCAAGAAGAAAAATTAAAGTGAAGTGATTTGCTAACCATTATCAACGTAAGTGTCCTAAAAAGCTTATCACCAGCACTGATATCTTTACCGAAGACTACTTTCTAAGCTGAACGTAAAATGCAGCCAGTAGCGAGGCGGCTGTGCAGCCCATGTATATAAAGGCCCCAGCATAGCGCTTGTTATGTAATAAAGAGCTCAAATGTGGTAGTTAGGGTTACTGTCTCATCGTATTCCTTACCGCAACCCTGTGAGGAGGGAGTTTACCATTTCAAAGGTGAGAATATGGCATGGGGAGGTGGGCACCTGGGACATGACGTGGGACCCAAGGACTTCCTAGACTGACTCACTCAGTTGACAGAGCTGACACACAGCAGTTCTAACACCTCACCACACTCGTTCTGGTCTATTTATTCAGGAAGCTGTTCAGAATGGTTAAGAGCCTGCCCGGCTCTGGAGTCAATGCTCTTTTAAAATCTGGGCCCTACCAGCTATGAATCATTGAACAAGTTACTGAAGCTCTGAATTTGTTTACTCAGCTCAAGGACCTACCTCAGAAGATGATTTTGAGTACTAAATAGTGGTACATAGTAAAAGTGAAATAAATAACAGCATTCATTCATTCAATAAACATTACTGAACGTTAGTTCCTACGAAGCTCCTACTTAGCTCCTACTAAGTGACAGACACTGTTCTAGGTCAGAGTCCCCAAATTTATCTGCATCTCGAAATCATCTGGGAAACTTTCAAACCCTCCAACTCCCAGGCCACAATGGAGACCAATTAAATCACAATTTGTGGGGGTCTGGACACAGACATCAGTATTTGTGAAGCTTCCCAAGTGACCGCAAGGTGCAGACAAGCTTGGAAACAGCTGTGTTTTAAGCATCAGATTCAGCGACCTTCCTTGAAGGGGCTCCTAGTTTACTCATTTACTTTCCCAAATGTGTCACACCTGGCTCCTCTTTCAGATTCCCTACTGTTCCTGCGTTAGCTCAGGTCCCTCAGAACCTTCCTGTGAACTTGCCAATTTACCTCACCACAAGTTTGTTCCCTCCCCCACTTAAAATCTGTAAGTGCTGTTGACAGAAACATAAGGGAAATTGCATTGATTAATATACTTTTTAACATGAAAGACTGCTAAGGACAAAACAAGCCCAGATCTGATCCTATCATCCCATGCTCAGAATCACTGGATTAACTTCCCCTGGCTACCAACTCCATCTAGCCTTCAAAGCCTTCTATGAAAGGCAGTGCCCCATCTCTTCAGCCCCATCCCCCCAACTCTCTTATACTACTGATGACCCATATTAACTGGGTAACCCACTTTCCTTTGACACGCCCTGTAAGCAGACTCATTATTGGGACAAGGAACAGATCCTCTCACAATATTAGACAGCATACGGCCAGAATCAAAATAAAATCTTCCCCAATTTAAAATTCTGTTCTTTTTTTTTTTTAACATCGTTTATTATTGAGAGACAGAGAGAGACAGAGCATGAGCAGGGGAGGGGCAGAGAGAGGGGGGGAGACACAGAATCTGAAGCAGGCTCCAGGCTCTGAGCTGTCAACGTAGAGCCTGACACAGGACTCATTCTCACAAACTGTGAGGTCAGGACCTGAACCCAAGTCGGATGCTTAACCAACTGAGCCACCCAGGTTCTCCTGTTCTTTTTTTTTTAAGTTTATTTATTTTTTTTAGTAATCTCTACATCCAACATAGGGTTTGAACTCATGACCCTGAGATCAAGCAACGCATGCTCCTCTGACTGAGCCAGCCAGGCACCCCTAAAATTCTGTTCTTTAAGCCATGGTAACTTTGGTTTTAAGGAAGCTAAGACACACTTAATTTCACAACTTTATACAATTTCAGATTAAACACACAAAAAAAGAATCCCCTTTACCTTAGTTTAAGGAGTGGCTGGGTCACCCACTTCTTTAACTTCCGTTTCCCAAAAGAGGTTTTAGTATGGTCTAAAACCCAAAGTAAACTTCCTTTGGTTTTCATGTCAGTCTAAGAAAGACCAGAAGAAAAGTTTTATTAACTAGACATTGTATTTATACCAAAACTGCTAATTGTTCATGTGCCTTAATTATTCCATATACCCCAATTTTAATTTTTTTTAAGATTTATTCATTTTGGATAGACAGAGCATGAGTGGGGGAGGGGCAGAGAGAGAAGGAGACACGGAGTCCGAAGCAGGGTCCAGGCTCTGAGCTTCTAGCACAGAGCCCAACGCAGGGCTCAACTCACGAACCATGAGATCACAACCTGAACCCAAGTCGGATGCTTAACCAACTGAGCCACCCAGGCACCCCTCCATATACCTCAATTTTAAATGTTACACATGCCTATCATAAAGTACAGCTCATAACAGGTGTTTAATGTTTGACGAATGCATGTACATATGAACACACATGCACTATATAAAGTATTGATATCTTCACAAAAAAGGGACAGTCTGTGTAGTTTTGTTAACTAAAAATATTCAGAAATATTCTTTTTAATGATTATGTTTGATAGAAAGAGGTGGGGGAGGGGCAGAGAGAGAGGGGGACAGAGGATCTGAGGCAGGCTCAGGGAGCCCAAAGTGGGCACAAACTCACAAACCGTGAGATCATGACCTGAGCCAAAGTTAGACACTTAACCTGTTGACTGAGCCACCCAGGCGCCACCCCTCTCCCTTTTTTAATGTAGAAATCTTTTAAAATACAGGCATGTCCTAAGCTTCTTAAAAATACATACTTTTCTCCCTTGGCAAGTACAGTGAAGATAATTTAATTTCCTTCAGCAATTCAGTATCTTCCACCACCTCAGAGTTCTCATTCTAAGGACTGACACTCTCATGAAAACACTGAACAAGCAGAAGGTACTGGAGATGGAAGTGAAAATGCACTGCACTCTAGGAATTCGCCCTGGAAGGATTTTATTTTAGTCTGCTCTATTAAATCCTTAGTAAAAAATTATCTATCTATGCTTTGTTACTTGAAAGTTGAACCACTAAAAAAACAATTTACAATTAACTAGAGATGATAGTTAATTTTAAGCAAGGTTACATGGTATTTCAAAAAGTCTATTAACAGTAGACTCATTTGGAACATAAGATTGCAGTTTTCACCTAAGTTTTTTGTAACTTTTTCCTTTTCCTTCAAATCATCAAGCAGGTACTTACAGAATACCTCTTATGTACTCAGTTGTATGGCCAGCAAAGGTGTATTAAAATACAGTCCCTCCCTTAGGGTACTTCTTTCCAAGTATGGGAGAAATGACTCATAATTAACACATGATGGCACCTGGCAGAAATTAACTACGAAAGGGATGACAAAAGCGGCCAGGCCTTAGGAGTTTAAAACAAAGCACACACAAAAGCCATAGGTCACAGAAGGCCTGCCTGAGAATGAGTTGGACAGACAGAGCTGACTAACCAGGGCAATCCACATCAACAACAGCACCATTCCTTCTGAAACAACAGCCCCAATGGCCTGAGTACAGTAAAGGGTCCCAGGAAGAGGAAAGCGGACAAGAATAACTTTCCAAGTATTTATTGCATCACTGAAGAACCCTCTCAGACAAGAGAGGGAGGGGTGGGAGATAAACAGTTCTATTACTCGTTTGCTCTCCCTGATACCCAGCCCCCTCCTCATTACCTGCTTCATTACCTCCATGGTAATGGAGGCCAAAGTCAAGTGCAAAGACAAGCCCAAGATGTGAATTCTTAGCCTCTGTTTCCATAATGGCCCAAGTCCTGATAAGGGTACCTTAATGGTAAGTGATTTTTCCCTTAGGAATTTAATTTCAGAACTGACTCCACAGCAGTAGAATTTGAATAGAAAGGATGTGGCAGAATAAAGAAAGTTTGGAATGCCAGGGCTGGAACAAAGTATTCAGCTGAATACTCTGACTCTGAGCTCTTCTTCATCCAAGAAATGTCCTTTTCTTCCTTCTGCTCATTTGCTATCATGAGAATGTATACAGAGTAGATGAAAAAAATTTGCAGGAATAGTTCTCAATTTCTGGATAATGTAATGACAAGATACAAATGTTACAGTATGAAAGTAAGACTGACTAGTATACAAGGATACCTTAGAAGATGAAGAAACTAAACAAGAGAAACTAGTTAGTAATACATAAATCAAGGAGTCAGGAGAATAAATTCAGCATTTACTTTAATTCACAATAGTAAGAAACATTTCTAATGTTTATTCATTTATTTTGAGAGAGAGAGACAGCAGAGGAGGGGCAGGAGAGAGAGGGAGAGAGAGAATCCCCAGCAGGTTCTGTGCTGTCAGCTCAGAACCCAACTTGGGGCTTGAACTAATGAACCATGAGATCATAACCTGAGCTGATATCAAGAGTTGAGTGCTCAACCAACAGAGCCACCCAGGTGCCCCAGTAATAAATATTTCTGAAGAGCTTTAAACCATTTAACTCAGATGATTCAGCTTTGCAACTACTTATCAAATGATTTGGAATTGCTTTTTATTTCTGTGACTTTATGTTAACATTATATAATATCTTATTTCTAAGTTGTAATTCAATAAATTAAAATAATCAATTTAATGTCTCCATTATCTTCATAATTCATCAATAAAGGGCAAATAAATGATGACAGAAGCTTGTGAAATGAAATTTATGCATCTTACAATATAAGTGAATATCACAGTAACTTGTTTCAAATGCTGAATGAATAAGACAAAACATTTCAATGAAAAATTAAGGTATATAGAAAAGATATAATCAAGGAGACAAAATATCCACTTTATATTAATTTCCAAAGATGATGTCTTTCCAAAGAAATGTATGATACACAAATTATCAGGATGGGCATGTCACTTCAATAAGTAAAAAAGAAGTCCTATAGCTCTCAAAGTAACCCCTAGGGAAATAGTTCATATATCTGATTCTCAAAAAAAATGGATGCTTCAGTTATCAACTACTAAAGAGTACAGGCAGTGTAATCAGTTGAACATAATATTCTTGTTCTCACCTGCACTCTTAAGAACAGACTGCTACTTTATTCCAAGTTTTTTTTTCAAAGGGATTTTGAATCGGTTACCCTTTATGTTTACCTGACCTGATTCTGTAGGATTTCAAGATTCCTTAATGTTGTTCCATTAATTGTCATGAATTCCATTTCACCAGACAACTGCTTAAAATTCCTGTAAAAGAATGAAACATGAGCCATGATATAAGTGCATAAAGGAATTTGAAAAACTAATTTAGGCATTAAAGATAATTCCAATACCATTATGACAAAAATGACCTCTTTGACAGAAAATCAAATCAAAAGCCGCAAACGAGTATTCTTTGGGATATTGTCTTTCATTGATGCTGGTGCCATTAAACAGACTGATGCAGAAGGATAGTTGTCTCACACCATAAACAAGCACAGGGAAATAAATGGTACTAACATCTCTTTTTTACATTTCCAGGAATAATACCAAACACAGTCTTTTATCATCAGCAGAGCATGTGGTGGTATCTTCAGGAAAAGCTATGAAATTAGTTAGGAAAATTTGTGAAAGTATTTAAAAACATCTCTTATTCTTTAATATGAGGTCATCTTGATAAACCCTTTAACAGCTTTTAATCAACATTCTGATAGGTGCAACAAATGTTATATACTCTGTAATTAACTAATACAGTAATTCAATTCCCTTATGTTTCTACCAACAGCACTTACAGATTTTACAGCTTATTCTTTTTTTTCAATATATGAAATTTACTGTCAAATTGGTTTCCATACAACACCCAGTGCTCATCCCAAAAGGTGCCCTCCTCACTACCCATCACCCACCCTCCCCTCCCTCCCACCCCCCATCAACCCTCAGTTTGTTCTCAGTTTTTAAGAGTCTCTTATGCTTTGGCTCTCTCCCACTCTGATCTTTTTTTTTTTTTTTCCTTCCCCTCCCCCATGGATTTCTGTTAAGTTTCTCAGGATCCACATAAGAGTGAAAACACATGGTAGCTTTCTTTCTCTGTATGGCTTATTTCACTTAGCAGAACACTCTCCAGTTCCATCCACGTTGCTACAAAGGGCCATATTTCATTCTTTCTCATTGCCACGTAGTATTCCATTGTGTATATAAACCACAATTTCTTTATCCATTCATCAGTTGATGGACATTTAGGCTCTTTCCATAATTTGGCTATTGTTGAGAGTGCCGCTATAAACATTGGGGTACAAGTGCCCCTATGCATCAGTACTCCAGATTTTACAGCTTATTCTTAATGGCAAGAAAAAATGGCAAGTCACTGAACTATGTGGAGGAAAAGCATGAGTGTTTGCATTATAAACCTACTGTACCTCTCATGGCTGTGATAAGATTTAAATACAACCCAGGTTCCTAAGCCAGTTATGGAAAGAAGGTTCCATCCAGGAGTCTAGAACCTAAAATCAGAGCCTGTGCTCAGAGAGATGCCTTCACTTGTAGATGACTCTCCCAACTAAAGCTCCAGAAAAAGAAATACCTTACTGCTTATTAGGAATACTGCCTAGTAAGAACTGTCCTTTAGCAGCATGATTTCTCTGACAGGTTTGACATACCTTCTGCGAAAACCTGTTAATGATTTTTAGAAGGAAGAAACTCTAACACTGATTGACAGCAAGTGTGTGTAGCTCTTTCACTCCTTCTTAGAGCACTTAACTTAATTTGCTTTGTATTACAGCAATTACATGTTCTTCTGCTACCCTCATTAATAGATCTAAGTTCCTTGAAGGCAAGAGTTATTTATGTCATACATTTTGCAGCACCTGCTGAGCCTAGCAGAACACAGATGTTCAACAAATGTCTGCCATTTTCTTATGGGAAAACCATTTTGGCTTGGTTGGTTGGTTTCCTTTGAATAAAGCTCACAAAGGTCCATAAAACACCCAGAGACAATAATAAAATGTAAAACATTATTTTCAGAAACAAACAATTAGGCAGTGATTTAGTGGGTAGCTGACAGGTGTTCACACACCTCCATGGTCAAAGATCCAAGTTGGAAGAGTTGATAGCCTGAACTTGAGTTAATATCTAGCCAGTTCCCATGTGTTTGGACAGAAGTCATTTCCTTCCCCTGTTCCTGACAAGTTGATTAACTAGAAGTGATTAACACTTGAGTACCTCCATCAAATACAGACTCTACAGGGATGCTCATCTAGTTTGAAAGACAGACTAATCAAGAACCCATAATCCAACAGCCTTTTCTAAAACATCTCAGCTAGCTGTCTTCATCGCCCATGAACACCAGAGCTGTAAGATAAATAAGTGACATTTAAGATCTGTGGACTGTCCAGAAACACTGTTCAGCTAGCTTCACCCTCAACAAGAACTAGTAAACTCAACAGTCCATACCCTGAAGAATGAAGTCTTAGGTTTAGGATTCTGAAAGAATCCCTGCTCCACCAATTAGTTGAGAGTTTTGTCACCTAACTCCAACTAAAAGTGAAATCCTACTCCTACTATGCCTCCAATGAACCTCTGAAGGCACTGTCAGAACCTTTAAAAAAAAAAAAAAAAAAAAAGAATTTTATGGAGCTCACAGAGAAGTTTACAGGGGTTAAAAAAATTTTTTTTAATGTTTACTGATTTATTTTGAGGGAGAGAAACAGTAAGCAGGGGAGGGGCAGAGAGAGTGGGAGAGAGAATCCCAAGCAGGCTCCATGCTCAGCATGGAGCCTAACGTGGGGCCCAATCTTCCTGAACCATGAGATCATGACCTGAGGTGAAACCAAGAGTCAGACGCTTAACTGACTGAGCCACTCAGGCGCCCCTACAGGACTGCTTTTGTGCCCTATTGCTAAAAAGTATCCATATGCATGAGAGAATTGGGTTTGGACTAACACACAGCCTAGTACAAAGAGCACTGGGGGGAGGAGACTTAGAGTCCTCACCTATATTTTTACTGGATATAATTACTGGATACTCATAATACCAAAATGAACCCAATAAACTGAACAACCAAAGCAACTTAATTTAGCTCACAAAACCAGACCTTTAGAGAAACAGTATATGTTCTTTTATTAATTGGCAGTATTAATGAGTTGTGCATACAGTTTTTTGTTTTGCTTTAGTTTTTTTCCCTTATTGAACAAGTCCCCTAAATTTCAAAGTAGACACAGTGAGAAGCAAGGAGTTTATTTGAAACTGACGTCTGTATTTATTCTAATAAAAGAGATCAACCACTGGGCAATATTAAATTGGAATGATTCCTATGAAACAGTAATTATTAAGCAACATAAAAACCTAATAGGCTTTTGGGTTTCCCATATGTTTGTTTGATAATGTATTTTGGAGGTGGGCTCTTCTTTCCAAATACAAAAGAAATTTCCTCCTGTCAGTGCCTATTTCCACTAGAATTATATATATTTTTGAACTCAGGGTTTTATCTGCCAGCATCCTTAGGAATTCAACATCGATCATCGATAGGATCATCGATATGAAATAATCAAGCAATTCTAAATTATTTATCCTTTCGGAAAAAGTCAAATTTTATGTGCTTTGAAATGAACCCCATCAACAATGCCTGGCTAGAATTCATGTTGTGTGAACCTGGATAAAAATCCAGGTAAGTAACATGGGAAAATACTTCATTAATATTTCAGACAACAAAAAAAACAAAGGATGCTTCTTTCCCCCTTAAGTTTTATAATGGGAGGAAAATGTCCTTGCTGAAAATTTGCCAGAGTAATTTAAGATTCTGTGTCACCCCTACCCCAGTTTTTTTAAAAAATGAAAACCAATCTTTCTGATTTAGAGGAAGTTAAAGGTACACGTATTATCTCAAAGCCCAATCCCTTACAAAGATCCTATTCAAATATAATTTGAAACTTGAAACAAACAAACAAAAACAACCAACCCCTACCATTACCTATAAAATGGTGGAATAGTGGAAAATAGTTCTCTATGTATAGTTTTCATAGTTCATACATTCACCGTGTGTCTAATCTTTTCATTAACTTATTTATTATAAAACTTCAGTTTTATTGTAGAATCACTTCAAGTTGATTTGTAATTAACAAAATGAATATCTTTACATTCCTAAAAGATGCCAAGTACATTAGAGAGGAAAATAGTAAGAAAGGTATATAAAAGGGCCCCAAGTGATTCTTTACGATAATACACAGGACACTGAATATAGCCATATTCACAGCTATTAATAATAACAGTGAAAGGACACAAAGCAAAATTTAAAAAAGTTAAAGACACATAAGACAAAGTCTGGAGGAAACTAAGGGCAAGCTTCCAAAAGTCTTCTCCTGGTGGAGTCACACAGGATGTGTTTAATTTCCCCAGCACTGAGTTATGATGATATGTGTGAAATGGCCACCAGAGAAGCACATTAGAGACTCAGCACCTGGGGTTTACACTGGAAGCTGGTCACATAGGCATCTTTTCCCTTACATGTACCAAAATTCCAGCTCCCAGAAACAAGCAAGTAGTTAGCATAAACCAAGTTCTTTTCACAGTTTAGGGAGAGTGAGCCATTCATATCAGAGAAAGCTGGAAAATTTCCCAGATGCCAGTTAAGGGTCAAGCTCACAAGTAGGTCTTCCAAGTTGTCTCATCAGGTCTGCTATGTTAACCATTATGTGCACATCTCTCTTTTCAAGTTCTATTTCTCTTCAAGTATATGTGTTATGTTTATTCACTTTAGTGTTCCTTCTAGTTTACTCTTCACTCCTAAATTGATCTTATTCTTTAATACACAGATCATTCTTAAATCCTATCATCTCATTTTCAAAGCTTTCCTATTTCTCATTTGTTCTTTCACATCTAGTATCATTTTCTTATCTACTAGCTAGTATCACTGTATTGTGAAGTAGCAGGTTATAGTTTTTATTTCATTTGTGGGCATCTTTCTGGCACACATTCATTTTCTGTAAGGATGCTATGTGGCTCTTTATTCTGTTTCTTCTTATAAACATTTTGTTTAAGATTTGAATTTGGTTCTTTTTCTATTTTTAATTTTTAAGTTTGTTTATTTTTGAGAGAGTCCGAGCACAAGCGGGGGAGGGACAGAGAGAGAGGGAGACACAGAATCTGAAGCAGGCTCCAGGCTCTCAGCTGTCAGTGCAGAGCCCAACAAGGGGTTCGAACTCATGAACTGTGAGATCATGACCTGAGATGACATCGGACATTTAACTGATTGAGCCACCCAGCATACCACTATTTTTATTTTTTAAGTGAAATCATTTTTCTGGAAGTTTTAGAACAGAGGAATCGTTTAAGATAGCTGTACAATTTCACACATCTCCCTCTTCTGTCGTTAATGTGTGATGTTCAAAAATGGCACCTGACTTTTGCTTTCATTCAAAAAGATTAAATGCGTGAGAATTATCCTTTAACCTTAAACAATTAAAAAACTGGACAATTTTATAGTTTTAAAAGACTGTTTTCGGCTATTAGACATCAGACAGCACAGAACCGTGATACCAGAGACAAGAAAAACAAATGAGGTAAACATTATGAGTGACTTTTTGCAGAGAACAAGAGAACTAGAATTTGTAAGACAGAAAGCCAGAGATGATAGAGATGCACACAGAAAGAGCTCCTAAGATCTGCAAAAGGGTCTGCTCAGGTCTCTGCCCAAGTACTCATCCTTAAATGTGTGGGGGGACCTCCATGAGGTCAAGGAAAGAACCACAAGAAAACACTAGGTCAAACATTGACCAGGGTATACACAGGGCTTACAATAGTTTGCTCTCTGACCAACTAGCATGGAAATACCTCAAAATACCTGGGGCACTGGGTGGAAGCCTCAGAAGAGTACTGCTTTAGTACTCTTTAGTACTTTAGTACTAAAGTACTTTAGTAAAATAGACGCAGACAAGGATTTCCCAATTTTGGTACTAATAACATTTAAATATATATGTGTATGTGTTACACTGAGATATGATTCACATACCACACCATTTATTTGGAGTATGCAATTCAATGGTTTTTAAGTATATTAACAGTTAGATTGTGCAACCATCATCATTATGTAATTTCATAATGCATTTGTTAAATGCATTAAGTATTTTATTTTTTTATGCTATTATAAATGAAATTATTTCATTTTTAGATTCTTCATTGCAAGGTTACAGATATATAGTTATACAGGTATACAGTTAATTTGGGTATATTGATCTCATATCCTGCAACCTCATGAACTCATTTTATACGCTTTAATATTTTTTGTGGATTCTTTAGGATTTCTATACAGAATTTCATGTTAACTGCAATAGCAGACAGTTTTACTTCTTCCTGTACAATTTGCATGCCTTTTATTTCATTTTCTTGCCTAACTGCCATGGCTACACTTTCTAGGACAATACTCAATAAAAGTGAGAAAACACTGCCTCTTCCTATTCCTGTTCTTGGGGCGGGGTGGGAGTTAGCATTCATTCTTTCTCCCGTTAAGTATGATATGAGGTTCTGAGCTTTTCATTCAGCTTGAGGAAGTTCCTTTCTAGTTCTAGTTTGTTGGATGTTTCTATTCATGAAGGGGAGTTTTAATTGTCTGTTGAGATGATCCTGTAGTTTTTATCTCTTATTATACTGACATGGTACAGAACGTTAATTTTCCATTTGTTAGACCAAACCTATAGTCCTAGAATAAATCCCATAGTCATGATGTATAATCCTTTATTTTGCTGGATTCCATTTGCTTGTATTTTTTTGAAGATTTTCATGTCCATATTCATGTTGGTCTATAGTTTCTTCTTTTATGGTATCTTTATCTGGTTTTTGGACTGTTGAATTTAGGGCTAAATAAGTATTTTCTACAGAGGAATATCCTGTCCATTTTAGGATATTCAGCCACATCTCTGGTCTCTACCCATTAGAGGTCATTAAAATAATTGTAAAATTCATTTTCACTAGTAAAAGTAAACACTCTACATTACCATTCTGTTATAAGAAGTTTTCTAAGAAAAAGCTGTTACAGTTCACCTGGGGTGGATTTTCTCATTCTTTCCTAAATTTCCAAAAACTATGTGAAGTTCTGACCATACCAATCTTAATAAAAGTCATCTGAAAACACAAAAGCACTCATTTCCAACATTAACAAAAATGCCAATTCCTTTACAATTTCATCAATTTGGGAATCCAACCTGGGAGTCTGTCATAATGACTAATATCCCTCATATTCTATTTATTCTATTATACTATTTTGCTCTGGACAAAGCTATTTAAACTCTCAAAACAAACTGGAACCTCAAAAAAAATTTTTTTTAATGTTTTTAATGTTTCTTTATTTTTGAGAGAGAGACACACAGTGTGAGTCGGGGAGGGGCGGAGAGAGAGGGAGACACAGAATCTGAAGCAGGCTCCAGGCTTTAAGCTGTCAACACAGAGCCCAATGTGGGCTCAAACTCAAAAACTGCAACATCATGACCTAAGCCGAAGTCGGACACCCAACCGACTGAGCCACCCAGCCACCCTGGGAACCTCCAAATTTAACCTATCTAGTAAAATCTCACTTAATCCAATTTTAAGAATACCTAAAATGACATATTTTCTCTAATATCCTAAATTTCTATTGTAAAGGCACAAAATAAATGCATATCAAGATTTTTATGAAATATGCTGGTTTTTATGAAAGCATTTGCAATACAAAGAAAATAAAAACTTCCCAATTAACACAGCTCTTGAACATAATAGTATCTTATGCTGCTGAACTGTTTTTTAAATTTTTTGTAAATGTTTATTTAATTTTGAAAAAGAATGAGAGTGTGAGGGAGGGAGGGACAGAAAGAGGTAGACACAGAATCCGAAGCAGACTCCAGGTTCTGAGCTGTCAGCACAGAGCCCAACCCGGGGCTCGAACCCATGAACTGTGGGATCATGACCTGAGCTGGGATCGGACGCTTAAATGACTGAGCCACCCAGGCGTCCCCCATTATGCTGCTGAACTTTTAAAGTAATATAACTGAATTCTCAATACACAAGAACATTCATGTTTTCCAAAGTAATTACCTTGAGAGGTTACATTCTTTTTCCAAAATGTAAGTGTGGAATCACTCTTCTGGAATTATCTTCAAAGTTCAATCACATGCCATCTATATAACATCATCATTCATATTTCACATTTAAGCAAAACAATAATACCAGTTTGCCATTGGTACATTTTGGCAATTTCCAATCAAAACCACACTCACAGGATGAATTCCTTCCTTCTTTCTTTTTCTTCCATTAATCCTGTATTTACTGATTGCCTGCTTGGTGCTGGGCATATTCTGAGTGATAGAAATTTATACCATGTGAGGGCTTAACATTCTGGATCTCCATTTTTCTTGTTTTTGGCTCTATGGCATTGAGAGGAGGGGATCACCCAACTACCAGATTAGACACATACTAAGTCATCAGCAGATTCAGTTTCCTGACCAAGGCCCAACACCACCACCAAATACAAAATGAGAAGAATTCAGCTTCATGTAATTTATCAAGTTAGATGATTTAAAAATAAACTAATTTGGGCGCCTGGGTGGCGCAGTCGGTTAAGCGTCCGACTTCAGCTCAGGTCACGATCTCGCAGTCGGTGAGTTCGAGCCCCGCGTCGGGCTCTGGGCTGATGGCTCAGAGCCTGGAGCCTGCTTCCGATTCTGTGTCTCCC
The DNA here is from genome assembly GCF_028749965.1 of Puma concolor. Classification (NCBI taxonomy): domain Eukaryota; kingdom Metazoa; phylum Chordata; class Mammalia; order Carnivora; family Felidae; genus Puma; species Puma concolor. The sequence continues at coordinate 96,178,271 of NC_141667.1, forward strand.
TCTCTCTCTGCCCCTCCCCCGTTCATGCTCTGTCTCTCTCTGCCTCAAAAATAAATAAACGTTAAAAAAATTTTTTTTTAAATAAAAAAAAATAAAAAATAAATAAAAAATAAAAAAAATAAACTAATTTAACTTCAATATAAATAAACACATTTTACTATTTAGTATTATTCTTACTTTGACTTAAAACTAAAGAGGACACGATAATGTTTTTAGAACCAAATATATCTACTTCTAAATACATCAGAGCCTGACTTAATTTAATTTAATTTAATTTAATTTAATTAATTTAATTTTAAAAAGGCACAGAGGGGTGCCCGGGTGGCTCAGCTGGTTAAGCGTCCGACTCCGGCTCAGGTCATGATCCCATGGTTCGTGGGTTTGAGCCCCGGGTCCGGCTCTGTGCTGACAGCTCAGAGCCTGGAGCCCACTTCAGATTCTGTGTCTCCCCCTTTCTTGCCCTTCTCTTGCTCATGATCTGTCTCTCTCTGTCTCAAAAATAAATAAAAACATTAAAAAAAATTTTTTAAATAAATAAATAAATAGAAAGGCAGGGAGGTGGTGGCTGGTTGGCTCAGTCGGTTTAGCGTCCCACTTCGGCTCAGGTCATGATCTCACGGTTCTTGAGTTCGAGCCCTGAGTTGGACTCTGTGCTGACAGCCGAGAGCCTGGAGCCTGCTTTGGATTCTGTGTCTCCCTCTCTCTCTGCCCCGCCCTTGTTCATGCTCTGTCTCTCTCTCTCTCTCTCTCTCAAAAATAAATAATAAACATTAAAAAAAATTGTTTTTAAAGTCAGTTTCTTTATTCCAAAATTAATACTTCATTGCTTGGTGATATAGGAATAGAAACAAGTCTTAATGGGCAAGTTATCAGTCACTAATTCTACCTCATTTAGAGGGGCTCTCTATCTTGAGGAAGTCAAATGGTAGGTAGTTTGCCATCCTTTCATTACAGGGATCCAGCACAGTCAACCGTATGGATCAATCTCTTCCGTAAGTCTCCTATCACTGGAGCTTAATGTGGAACCCAATGAGGTGTTAATACCAGGCTCATACTCTTTAACAAAACAGTTCAGCCATAGTAAAAGATATACAGATTAATAATACAGTACTCAGGTTAAAAAATAAAACACCAATTAGAACTCCCCTGTGCCATTTCCCCCACCAACCTTTATTGCTTCCCCTCCTTCCCCAACAGAAGAAGAAATCACTCTTCTGAATTTGTTGTTCATCACTTCCACGTATGTCTTTATACCTTCCCTATATACCTGTGTATACTTTTTAATTTTTTTTTTTTTTTTTGAGAGAGAATGAGTGCGTGCATAAGCAGAGGAGGAGCAGAGAGACATGGAGAGAGAGAATCCCAAGCAGGAACCCTGATGTGCAGCTTGATCTCACAAATGGTGAGATCGTGATCTGAGCCGAAATCAAGTCAGATGCTTAACCGACTGAGCCACCCAGGCACCCCATACACATGCATGTATTCTTAACTAATATTCCTAAGCACTACTTCAGTTGTGACTTTTTTACATGTTTCTAACTTCATATAATAGTATGTGCTATTTGTCCTTCAGCAATTTGATTTTTGGCTCAATATAATGGTAACACAATTTTTTTTCAATGTTTATTTATTTTTGGGACAGAGAGAGACAGAGCATGAACGGGGGAGGGGCAGAGAGAGAGGGAGACACAGAATCGGAAACAGGCTCCAGGCTCCGAGCCATCAGCCCAGAGCCTGACGCAGGGCTCAAACTCACGGACCGCGAGATCGTGACCTGGCTGAAGTCAGACGCTTAACCGACTGCGCCACCCAGGCGCCCCGGTAACACAATTTTTTGAATACTGGTATGTGTAACTCCAGTCCATTTATTTTCATTGCTGTGTAACACCACACTGCATGAATATAACATAATAAATCCACTCTCCTGTTGATGGACATTTAGACTGATTTTAAAAAGGACAAAACGCTTTCAGAGAAATGATATTCTGTTCTATCCTAAATACTACGTAGAACACACACCAAAAAAGACATTACAAAAAGATTCCCAAGGGACATGCCTTTCTCCCATCCTCCTCAACAACCAAATCAGGACGACCTCTTTGTTCCCCACTTCATACTCGGCCATTTTATTGAGGTAGCTCCTATTTGCCCACCCACCTCTGCAGAACAGGAAGAAACTTACTTATCAAGGATCAAAATGATAAAGGGTAATTCTTCACAAAGCCAAAAACAAGGGGCTGCTGAAAGTGAAATAGAGAAAGGCAAGAAAATGATCCCACTACCTTTTTTTATTCCACTGGTGTTTAGACTATTATCTTCCTAGCATGTCAACTGCCAGTTTTTAAATCTCTGAACTCTACAAAGTTAATCACTCTTTTAAAAAGCTATGTTAGTATCTATCCTCTTTATCTCCAACTTTATGATCTATGGAGAACTGAAACTAAGAATAAAAAAGGCAGTGAAGTTTTATGAATGTTTTTTAATACCACTCCTTAATTCTACTTAATACTACTTACCAATTAACTGTGCTTTAGAATTCAGTATATTCAAAAGCTACATGAATACAAATTGACAAAATTCTTATGGATATTTTTATATTAATTAATATGTTTCACCAATAGTACCCATATAGGTCATCCTTGCCCCTAAACAGAATATTCTATCAATAGTAGCTGGACTTCTCTGAGTACCATACTTAACCAAATTCAATTTAAGAAATACTTTTATACACTGAAATACAGAGAGACTGAATCACACTCTAAAGCTGGACGTATTATGGTTTAATGATGACATACAGTAGAAAACAGAAGATGACTTTTTGTCAGTCAATAATCAAAGAAAAGTCAATAATGTAAAACTTCCCTGATGCTCTTACTTCCAAATGAATCCACATGAACTTCAAGCCAAAAGAATTTTAAAAAGGAATTTTTCTTAAAGAAAATGTTTTTAATAAAACTCTACCCCTTTGTTTTGTTTTGTTTTGTTTTGTTTTAAAAATTACTTACTTGGGTTTGGAAAGCACCTTTTCCAAGTTAAATTCTTTGAGGTATCTTATTATAGCAGCCAAAGAGCAAATCACAGTCTTCTCCAAGTTAATGATGCCAGAAAAACTTTGAGAACCTAAAAAAAAAACAGAACATAGACTTTCATTAAAATTATTGTTCACCATTGTTAGAAATAAACTTTAAGTTAAGTGAAATTCAGCTTATGGTTATTGAAATGATAATTTAGACAATACTTCCTAAAACTGCCCTTTGGAAAAATGTTAGAAGATTACAAATACCTAGGTCATGGAAAAACAGGCATTTTGATAGTGAAAAACAGGCATTTTGATAGTGAAGCCTTTTCTGGAGAGCAACTGAGCAATTGAGCAACTTTTTCAAAATATTAAAACGCCCATCCCCTTTGACCCAGAAATACTCTAAAATGCATGTCAGAGATGTATTTACAAGGAAGTGAGCTGAAAAATCTTTTGTAATAGTGAAATCTAGAGACAACTTAACTGAACATCAATAAGGTAATAGTTAAATGAATTTTGATAAGTCCAGATTATTATGCATCTACCAATAAGAATGACTTACAACTATCTATAAAGGCACAGAAAACTATCCATAATATATTGCTGAGTGAAAGGGGAGAAAGTTGTACAATTATTCTCATCTCTCAGCAGGAATACTGCTTGCCATCTGGTCTCCCAGCTTCATCCCTGTGCCTTAGAGGGTATTACTCTCAACAGAGCAGCCAAAAGAATCCTTTTTAAAATGTACAGCAGACCATTAGACTCCTTTGCTTATAAAAATCCTCCAACATGAGAGAAGCAGCTCAACCCCTTACAGAGGTCTGGAGGTGAATAACGCCCCACAACTTGCCTTCTACCTCCTTTATTCTCTTCCTTAGTTACTCTGTTCTAGCACCCAGGCTCCGTCTTATTCCTTAAACATAACGGGTACCTGAGATATGCTGTACTTACTGTTGTCTCTGCCTGAAACACTGTTCCTTCACATGTCCATATGGCTTTACCCCTAAACTCCTTCAATCTTTGCTCAAATCTTTAAGTGCCATTTTCTCAGTGAGGCCTTACTTCATCACCCTATTCAAGTTCACCCTCCTCCATGCCTTATTTTCTTTGTTAACACTTATCACCTTCAAACACACTAACTTAATTTATTGTACATATCCGCCCTTAGAATGTGAACTACAGAAGGGCAGGAATTTTTGTCTGTTTTATTCCTTATTGTATGTGTGATGCTTCACAAAATAGGCCATCAATAAAAATTAGTTAAAAGAATAAATCCAGGTTAGATTAAATATACAGAATTATGCACATATAGTTATATGTGTAGATTTGTACATAGAAAAATTCTTAAAGATTTGAGGGGAGGGACTTTTACTTTTTTCTTTATGCACGACTATGTTTGGACTTTTTTTTGCAATAGCCATTTGCTACTTTCAGAAATAAAAAACATTACAAAATATCCTCTACAAATCAGTAATACCAAATACATTAATTCCAAATGTGGCTTTTTATAAAACCAAGGTATAAATAAAGAGTTAACGAAACTCTTCCACCTTCTGAGAATTTCATCTTTTAACTTTCTATCTCTAGACCCCAGGATATCTGATAAATTAGATGACGTGCCAGTGTGTTCTGAGGTAACACTGCATGTGGTTAAGAATGACCTGAAACCAGTAAATGGCACCTGGACTAAGAAGAATTACTGATTCTACAATTTGGGTCTTCTCTGAGTATACGGACTCTGAAGTTGGCACTGTATGAGGCTTCTAAACCTGGGCAGATCCTGATGAGTGTCTCCTGCCTCTGCAGCTGAGCTGTCACTCAGAGGGATGGGACAAGTAGCACGACGTCAGCCCTCAGTGACCCTATGCACTGCTATAAACCCTGTGCGGGGCTATTCCCACTAAGAGGAGCAAGTGCCCTATTAGCAAGCTGGGTTTCCTCTCCCCCACCCTTCCAAGTGAATCTGATGCCAAAAGTGGCTTATGGTAGGCCTGGGACTTAGTCCTGTCTTTACTTGAGCATAAGACAACAATCCCTTGTGATAATACAGACTGTGTCAGAAGTGGGTTACCCTCACAGACACTCAATTCAATCTGGCACCAAGAGATTAAAGGAGATGGGCAGAGAAACGCTAACAAGACACTGGTGCCTGTAGGAGGGCCAAGGGGAGACTGGTCTATCTACGGTCTAATGGTAACAGTCCTATAGCATGTGATAGGATATAAAAATGAACCTTAACAGAAGTTGGACTAGCAGGAAGGAGAGGTACAGACCAAATCAAGCAATGATACCTGGCGAGGACAGGTGAATTAAACAAATAATGGTTACTTAACATATTAAGACCCTGTCATTAATGTTCTGGTATTTAAATTCTGGCAATCAATCTAACAAAACACTAGCCTTTATCAGGAGATTTAACCAAATACTCTGCAAAACTGCAAGGAAAATAACGGGCTATTTTTTAAGAGAAGCAAAAAGGAAGGGTGATCAGTAATACCTTACACTCCAATGAATCTGTCAAAAACATGAAGTTACTAAACAGTCATAACTACAAAGGAAGAAGCTGCAGGGGGTGTTTTGATGAGTGCAAGAACAGTGAACACCTGCCTCTACTCTTGCCAGTTATTTAGCGGTAACTGCCTAGTTTTCATTAAGTTGAAAATCAAACTCGCACCTTTACCCAAATCTCAACTCAGTTGTATTTGAGGACATTAAGGCTAACACATATACAATATTTACCTTGGATGTCAACTACATCTTTTGCATAAAACTCTGTAACTGCCTGGAAAGCATGGCTGTATTCAAAATACACGTTATCCATCCTTTCTACTCGAATTCTGTCATCCCGCACACTGAAAGAAAAAAATGAAAACTTCAAAGATAATTATTCATAATTGGAACTATCTGTATTTAGGCCTTGGCCTGACCAAAAAAAGAAATTCATTCTTTATTCCTTCCTAAGTTGAAAAAAAGAGAAAGATCTAAAGTTTCCCTGTTAAAAGGTCTCATTTCATAAAATATAATTACCACTTTTACCACTGGTATTTTATATCAAGTAGTACACTGGGATTATCAAGAACCCATTGAATTTGAGGTCAATTACTTTAATAAATACAAAAGGGAGAAAAATGGAAAAGCATCATTTTAATTTAATTGCACCATTTGTTTAAATACTCTACCAATTAAATACATCATCAAGTAATTCTTTCTCTGAAATGGCATCTTTGTCTGGTTGGCTTTTTGCTAAGTCTGTTTCTACCACACTCACCATTCAAACACAGTAAATTCTCCCTGGGTCAACTCTGTCTTCATTTAAAGTACTTCTATAGTCTCTGTAAAATTCTGTGCACACATGCGTGTCTAAGATTATGTGAGTACATAAAACCATATCATCCATGCTGACTAGTACATTTTCTTTCTCATCTTCTGTGGCACAGAGCTCCCCATTCCCCCCCTCCTCCCCTTGTCACCTCACTACCAACCAATGTTAACAGCCTAGAGTGAAACTTAATTTTATTTCATGTTCATATGCTCAAACACAAGCATATATCATATACATTCATACTCAAACGTGTCCTTGTTTTATAAAAATGGGATGACTTCACACTAGCTCTGTGTATTATTTCATAAGCAGTTAACTCTTGGAAATTTCTCCACATAAAGTGACCTAGCAACAGCTAATTGTTTGTAATGCCTGAAAAATACTTCATAGCATGTAAAAGTCATAACTTATTCACCGATTTCTTTTATTATTGGATATTCACTTGATGTTAACATTTGTCATATGTTGCTTTAGAACATTTTATCTAAAATGGTGCAGCCGCTTTGGAAAACAGTGTGGAGGTTCCTCAAAAAATTAAAAGTAGATCTATCCTACGACCCAGCAATAGCACTGCTAAAAACTTACCCAAGAGATACAGGAGTGCTAATGCATAGGGGCATTTGTACCCCAATATTTGTAGCAGCACTTTCAACAATAGCCAAATGATGGAAAGAGCCTAAATGTCCATCAACTGATGAATGGATAAAGAAGATGTGGTTTATATATACAATGGAATACTACTTGGCAATGAGAAAGAATGAAATCTGGCCATTTGCAGCAATGTGGATGGAACTGGAGAGTGTTATGCTAAGTGAAATAAGTCAGGCAGAGAGAGACAGATACCATTATGTTTTCACTCATATGTGGATCCTGGAAAACTCAACAGAAGACCAGGGAGGAGGGGAAGGGGGGGAAGGGGGAAAAAGAAAGTTACAGAGAGGGAAGGAGGCAAACCACAGGAGACTCTTAAATACTGAGAACTGAGGGTTGATGGGGGGTGGGGAAGAGGGGAAAATGGGTGACAGGCATTGAGGAAGGCACTGTTGGGATGGTGTTGTATGAAGACCAATTTGACAATAAATTAAATATTAAAAAATAAATAAAATAAAATAGGAAATAAAACAGAAAAAAACAAAAAATAAAAAATAATAAAAATAATAAAATAAAAATAAAAATTTAAGTAATAAAAAAATGTAAATTCACATTGATGGGTATGTCAAAGGGGCACCAGGAGTCAATTGAAAGAACTACCAATGGCCAAAGCTGAAATATTTGAGCAGCTTAATAAATAATGTACTATAAGATTTTAGCCCAAAGTATAAAATAAATATTCCATGAGTCCAATAGATAGACAGATAAATAAATAAATAAATAAATAAATAAATAAATAAATAAATAAATAAATAAAACACCCATTTTGACTTTAAAAAAAGTAAGAAAACACTACGTTAAATAAATAAGCAAACAAACAGCACACACTCCTCCTCAGTCACATTCATCTCACTACCATCTGAAAAAGTAAACACTATCTTTAATTTGGTGTATATTAGTACCACATAGGTTTTTAGACTTTGCAATATACCTTAGCATCTTTATACAATATGTTGTTTTATTTCATGTGGTAAATTTTACTTAAGTGGTACTTTATTTCACCTATCCTTCTATAAATTGCTTTTACATTCAGCATTATAAAATTTACACATGAAGCCAGATAAATCTCTCTTAATTTTTAACTACTTCTAAGTATTCCATTATTTCTTATATTTTCTAGTGAATTTTTAAGGTTTGCTTTTCAAATTAAGTTCACCTGAATTTATTTGGGGGGATGGTATAAAGTTAGAAACACAGTTTGATTTTCCATATGATCATTCATTAATGTTCAAAGCACTGTTTATAAAACATTGTGTCTTTTTCTACTACTTCATAATGTTGCATCCAATAAATATCATATTTCTATATACGTGTGACCCTGTTACTGGCTTCTCTATCCTGTTCCACCATTCTTTTTATATATCTCTGTATCAGGACCACAGTACCTTTATTTCCATGGCGTGGCATCAGTTATCTGTGGCACGGCCCCTAGACCTTGCTTTTCAAGATTGCCTTGACTACTCATAGGCCTCTGATTTTCTTTATAAATTTCAGGTTCATCTTGCCAAGTTTCACAAAAACCTTATTAGGATTTTGAATGGATACACAATGAATTAATTTAGAAGTATCTTAACAAATCGAGATATCCCACTGTTAAAGACAGTACAATTGGGGCGCCTGGGTGGCGCAGTCGGTTAAGCGTCCGACTTCAGCCAGGTCACGATCTCGCGGTCCGTGAGTTCGAGCCCCACGTCAGGCTCTGGGCTGATGGCTCAGAGCCTGGAGCCTGTTTCCGATTCTGTGTCTCCCTCTCTCTCTGCCCCTCCCCCGTTCATGCTCTGTCTCTCTCTATCCCAAAAATAAATAAATGTTGAAAAAATAAAAAAAATAAAAAATAAAAAAATAAAAAAAAAAAGACAGTACAATTTCTCTATCTCTTTTATACATAATAATGTTATGTAATTTTCTCCATGTTTTATATTCTTTGGTTGTGCTCCTAGGTATATTACAGATTAATACTACTGTGAAGGGAAACATATTTACTAGAGAGCTATGATGGTATACAAAACCTATCAATTTTTGTACATAGTAACTACTGAATACTCCAATTTATTTTCTTGTATTGTCTATGTATGCATCAATATCACCTGGAAAAAAAACGTTTTTTTTTAGTCTCTCCCTTATAATTTCTAATCTTCTTTTCTTTTTCCTATCACATTACACTACTGGCTAAGACCTTCAGGCCGTGTTGAACAAAGGTAATGCTAACACGCATCCTTTGTCTTCTTGCTGACAATAATAGGAATCCTTCTAAAGTTTCACTCTTAAGTACAATACTTGCTACAAGTTTTTGAATAAATGACTTAGTGGCTTAAGATTTGGTAAGTTTCCCAGTTTTGGGAAAAAATGTTTCATCATAAAGGATTATTGAGTCTTAACCTAATGCTCTTTCTACATGTGTTAAAATAATCACATGGCTTATCTCACTTAATTTCTTAATATATTATTCATATTTTCTAATGCTGAATAATCCTTGTCATGATGTTCTGTGCTACTTAAGTAAAGTTATAAACCTGATTTCTTACTGGGTTTTTTTTCCCCCAGAAAATCTGTGCCAGCATACCTAGCTCCAAAAGCTTTTTCTGTTCTACTACAAGACTAGGCAAGCATAAGCTGATCCAGGAAGAAATCTAAGAGGGAGGATTTTCTCCCATCTGTGGTGCTGAAGAAGGATTTTTTTCACCTTAATCCACTGGATAGAGAGTATCAGACTAACTTTAACAAATCTCTTATCAATTTTTATCTTCCTGTAGACTCCCTTAATACCTGGATTTTTAGAAGCCTGTAGTAAAGGTATTATTTAGGAACTCAAAAAACAGTGAATGACCTTACATGAGCTCCACAGTGATTTTGTACAAATTCCTAGAATGAACGCAAGAGGCAGCTGGTTACTCAATTACTGTTCTAATTAACGTTTTGTTTGATAAGCAGATAAGGATTTAGAAACCCATTAAATTTGATAAAAATGGACTTGTTAGTTATCCTTGAGGCTTTCATGGAAGCATTACAAGAGTGTTAAATTCATCATTCTGCAATCTGTATATTGAACATCTTCATGCAAACATTTTTCCACAAACTGGTTGGAGTTATAAAATCTGTTTTGTCAGATTTCTTAATTGAAGAAAGTTATGGTAAATTTAAATCACTATCTTTGAAACAAATGTCTACTTTAAACACTGTGTACATAATGAGTAATAACCAACCAGAATTTTGTCAAACTAGATTTTAGTAAAACTTCTACATTAAGCACAGAACTGTTGATCTGGATGTCCTCAAACTACAGTCTGTGGAATACCTGCATGAAAATCACCTGCAACACACATTAAAGGCACAGATCCCATACTCCAAACGTATTGGATCTGAATTCAGCAGGAAGTTAGGGGAGAAGGGGTATTTTCATTTTCAACAGAGTTTTCAGGATGATTCACAGGCAATCTGCAGACTGGAAACAGTCATCTACATGAGCCACACTGGCAGTCACTGCAAGGCTAGAACACAAAGAGGAAGTGTAAATCTTTTCCAACAACAGTCTAGGTTTCAGCTGCTCTTTTACAGGTGGGTAGTAAGTATCTTTCCACTAAAAAAATTTTAAAGAAATAAACTATGGTCATGTAACTGACCTGAGTCTAAAAAATTATAAAGACACTCTCCCTTTCCCATCCTTTACAGAGGCTGTTTGTGGCCAGGGCATAAGCCTCCTGAATGGAAAGGAAGCTAAATAGAGGCTGTGCTCCTCCCTGGGCCCAGGGTGGTGACTCCCCTTCTATGCTGGATCAGAAGACTATGGTCAAAATAGCAGTCTCAGTCATTACATGGGGTATGCCAAGCTGGACTGTTTTAAATTAAGATTTCTAATTTAAAAAAAATCCTTTTCATATGCAACATGCCTCTCTGTTGCCAAATGTATTGTTTTTGAAAAATTAAATGGTGATAAAACTCTCAATGAGTGTGGAACCCACACTAAAAAAAAAAAAAAAAAGTAACTTCAGACCCAATAATATCTTTTAATGTCAACTTGAACATAAAACTGATGACTCTCTGGTGTTGAATAATAGACCACCTACAAAGATCTTGATCTAATGTTCAACTGTGACCAAACAAATGTCAGCTTACCAATTTTATGATCTATGCTAACTTTAGAAACTATAATTTTTATAGACAAAAAGAGCCTTGTTAAAGGCTGACAATCTGCTATAGGAAAACTCACAAAGCCTCTACTGACAGTGTTCTTACTGATAATAAAAATACTGATGCAGTTCCAAGCATCCTGGCTGAATGATTAATTCTCTCCTCTGAGGATAGCATGTAACACAGATCCAGAATGAATAAAACAGACCATGTAACAGAGTTACGATGTCTCTGTATGAGAATTAGTATGAAATTCATTAGTCTTATCACCATTTATAGTAGGGAACTATAGGAAGGCTAAGGGCATTATGTGAAATTAAAATTATAAAGACAACCACTAGCCCTAACAAATATCAGAATCATCCCACAAAAACAAGGACAATAGGCCACATGGTGAAAGTCTTTAAAATATACAAAAATAGAATAAAAACCTAATATCAAATATATCTGCCAAAACAACAAATGTAAATAGGATGAACTCACTTATTAAAATAGAAGTGATCTCTATACTCTGGTTTCTCTTCAGATCGAATAAATCTTTCGCCTTTTAAAATAGAAGTGATCTCAGATTGGATTACAAAGGGGAAAAAAAATTCTGCTATAATCAGGAGTAAAACTTACAAGAAAGTAATTCAGAAAGGTTAAAAATAAAGGGATCACCGGAAAAAACTTGCCTAGATGAATAGACTAGTCAAATGCAAATTAAAAAGAAAACATGGGGGGCGCCTGGGTGGCGCAGTCGGTTAAGCGTCCGACTTCAGCCAGGTCACGATCTCGCGGTCCGTGAGTTCGAGCCCCGCATCAGGCTCTGGGCTGATGGCTCAGAGCCTGGAGCCTGTTTCCGATTCTGTGTCTCCCTCTCTCTCTGCTCCTCCCCCGTTCATGCTCTGTCTCTCTCTGTCCCAAAAATAAATAAACGTTGAAAAAATAAATAAATAAATAAATAAATAAAAAGAAAACATGGGACAAGACTTTATTATCAGGCAAGACAGAATTCAGGACAAAAAGCACTAAATAAGACAAAGACAGGTGCTCCATACTGACAAAAAGGAGATGAAAGAAAGACTTTTCACCCCATTATCTTTCAAATTCTTTTAGATTTTTGAGCCACTAGAATATACTACCTCTTCAAAAAATAAAACTGTTGATTAGAAAAGCGAAAGAAAAGGAAAGAATGGATTACAGAATTTATACAGAAACTCCCAGGAGATGTTCATCCGCTTCCCTGGACTTGAACCCTGGAGTCTGAGTCCAGGGACAGAGTCGCTGGAGCCATCCTGCCACCTTGTGGAACATGAGAGGAAGGTGAACACAAGGAGGTGAGACAAAGGAGAAGAGCTCCTAAATGCAGCCAGGCCTGATTCTAGCCTACTTCAAGCTTTTCACTTATACTTGCTGATATGTTCACATTCAACTTTAAACATTTTTGGTAAGAACTCACTACAAAATAAGAGATTTCAAACTGAGAAACGGAACCTTTTGCTACTCAGAGAAGGAAGTAGACACTATAACACAGCTTCCAAGAAAGTCGGCAAGTTCTACCCAAGTCCACATGGCCAACAGTGAACTGAGGCAAGGAAGACCTAAAGTTTGATTTTAGCTGGTTAAATCTGCTTTAGATCAAACCAACAGGCAGGCAGAGTACCTGGAGATTCTGGAGACTAGAAGGACCCTCCTCCCAGCCTTCCTCACCAAGTGGAGGAGATAGAATCTTAGCCAAGGTGCCATTGGGGACTAAAAACTAAAAGCAGATTTAGATCCTCTGCTGGATTAGAGAGTGGAAGTAAACACACCAGGCCCACCCACAAAGGACAGGCCTGATGGGGAATAGAAGGGAGGACTGAGAAGTTCCTCACTCACTATGCAAGCTCCATGAGGCCTCAGGACAGAGGGCCAAACCCCAGGAACTATTCAAGGCCAGCATGCAGGGCTGCTGTGATCTTTGAAAGAAGAAGAGGTAAGTTTTACATTAATGTAAGAAGTCTGTACTAAGAAAATTCATGTCTTTCTAAAACTTTCTCTAGCTTTCTCTAAACTTTTGGTTTTACTTTTTCTTCTTCTATAGTGATTGCTACTTATTTTGTTGTTGTTGTTAAGGTAAAGATGCATCAAAAAAATTTCCAATCTGGGGTGCCTGGGTGGCTCAGTCAGTTGAGCATGCAACTCTTGATTTCGGGTCAGGTCATGATCACGATCTCATGGTCATGAGATGGAAAGCCACTCAGCACTGAGCTGCTTAGGATTCTCTCTCTCTCTCTCTCTCTCTCTCTCTCTCTCTCTCTCTCGCTACCCTTCCCCTACTCAGGTGTGATCTCTCTCTCAAAATGAATAAATGAACTTTAAAAAAATAAATAAAATAAAATGAATTTTAAAAATACATACATTAAAAAAATCTCCAATCTGTCTTGGCAAACCTGACATGAAACTACTTCTCTGCAATGAAGTGAGGAAAATAAGAGGATTACAATACTCAAACTTGGGAAACCGAAGGGAAAGGGAAAACGTGAAGGGGAGGAAATGGAGGCAGAAAAAGCCCAAGGGCCTCAAGAAGCCATTCATTTCTGCCCAGGGTCATGACCTTCCAGCTTTTCTTCCCTGACCCTGGAAATCTCTTATAATGAATTCTCTTCAACAACATTTTAAAACCTCCATCCTTTCTTAACTGTCTGCCCATTACAATCTCCACAGACCATACCCCAGACCTCTGTGCACATTCTTATTTAAAAGTTGGGCCAAGACTCACCTTCTCTAAGACGCTTTCCCAGAAGAAGAACCACATGCTAGGAAGGCGTGTGCTTTCTACTAGACACGTGGGACTGTGGTTTGTAAAGTAATAGCTTTAGAAATAAAGCTACCTTGTTTTAAGCACACATGCTTTTTGTTAGAAACTTTATTGCCAGAGGCAGAAATACAAACTGTAATATGCATTATAACGGAACGAAAATTTCATGAAATATTAACCAAAATAATAGGTCAACTATGCTATAAAACATTACTCCTTTTTAAGTCCAGAAACAGAGGTGAAGGAAGGGAATGGTTACTTCCTTGTGTGTTTTTCCTGAAAGGTCATGTAACATTGTGGTTGAAAGCATGTGCTTCAGAGCCAGGAAGTCTGGACCAAATGCCAGTTCTGCCATTTACCAGTTATACAACCCTAGACTCAACATCTCTCTGCTCAGTTGCCTCATCTATAAAATCAGTGTTAAAAGAACAGTAGCTCTTTCACAGGGTATTTGTGAAGACTAAATCTGTCAGTAAATGGAAAGCACTTAGAATAGTGTCTAAAACATATTGTTAACTATTTGCTATTATTATTACTATTATTACCACTACTTAAGAATAAAAGAAAGTAGTCACATACTCAAAAGAAAACGGGAAAAAGAGAGAGAGCTTTAGAATAGGTGTAACTGGAGGAGACAGGAAAAGGAAAAAGACATGTCAGCAATAAGGAATATTTCCAGTACCTACCAAATAGGTCTCCAATAGCACCTTTTTCACCCCAATGGAACAAGGGTGAAGGGAGGAAAAGCTAATGGGTGATTTCAGAAATCACTGCACCCCTTCCATACCATCTCACCTATTTCTGATACTTGAAAGCTCCTTAAACAGACACAAAGCATTTTCATTTCACAAGTAGAAACAAATGTTACTCAGTAGTCCCTTAAATAGCAGTCTTAAAAAAAACATGAGAGAACAAAAAGTTATAGAAAGGCTAACCTATACTAACATCATTTTTTAAAGTTAAACACAAGGAAAATTAAAAACAAAAGCAGCTAAGCTCTAAAATTGACTACTTAAGACTGTACTTATTGTGTAGTCTTTATTTTTGTGTTTTCCCGGATGATCCACCAACGCTTTAGCTTAATTTTTCTCACACACACACACACACACACACACACACACACACACACACACGCAGTCATCGATTTTATACTCATCTCTAATTGGGTCTAGTAGGGACAAATCGGCACAGTGGGCGTCTAGAGCTCCTGTCCCATTCACTCTATGTTTCTAATACATAAATAACATTTGAGACTAAACTTTTTAAAATGACATCCTAGAAACTCAGTGTCTAAAATATCTGCTAGAAGAACATAAAAATCCAGGTTACTTTTCAAAGTTAAGCTCAAAGTAAAGCCTAACCATAATTCAAAGTGGCTAGAAGCGTCTTTTCAACTACCAAAGTGAAAACAACTAGTAATTACATGGAGAAAAAGGAACTTCAATCCCTATACTCCTACTATGCCCAAAAAATTTAATCAAAATATGTAAGAGAGCCAAAAGTTAAAACTATAAAACTTCTAGAAGAAAACATAAGAGAAAAATCTTCATGACCTTCAAGTAGGCAAAGATTTCTTGGGTCACAAAAAGCACTAACCATAAAAGAAGAAATCGACAAAACCATCAAAAACAAAACCTTCTGTCCTATACCTGGCTCCACAAGGGGTGTGCAATCTGCTTAAAACTCTCTTTTCCTCTCCCTCTCCCCCCCCCCCCCCACACACACTCTATCTCTCTCTCTAAAAAATAACAAAACAAACAAATAAAAAAATCCTTCTGGTATTCCAAGGTCATCAAGAAAATTAAAAGGCAAGCCAGAGGCTGGGAGGAAATAGTCACAATACATATACCTCACAAAGCATTTTTATTCAGAAGGTAGAAAGAATTCTAATTCTTACAGCTCAATCAGACAAGTAACCCAATATAACCCAAAACAGCCAGTAAGTACATGAAAATATCACTGGCCAACCCTCCAAAAAGGAAGTTAAACCAAAATGAGTCACCACTTCACACTCACTGTAAGGGCTAAAATTGTAAGACTAGCAATACCAAGAGCTGGCAATGCAGACGTAGGGCAACTACGACTCTCATACCCTACTGGTAGGAGTATTTAACGGGGCAACTACTTTGAAAAATAGTTTGGTTGTTTCTTACACAGTTAAGTACATATTTACCCAACCCAGCAATTCCACTTCCACTACCCCTAGGTATTTACCCCAAATAAAAACATATGTCCATTGGGGCGCCTGGGGGGCGCAGTCGGTTAAGCGTCCGACTTCAGCCAGGTCACGATCTCGCGGTCCGTGAGTTCGAGCCCCGCGTCGGGCTCTGGGCTGATGGCTCAGAGCCTGGAGCCTGTTTCCAATTCTGTGTCTCCCTCTCTCTCTGCCCCTCCCCCGTTCATGCTCTGTCTCTCTCTGTCCCAAAAATAAATAAACGTTGAAAACAAAACAAAACAAAACAAAACAAAACAAAACATATGTCCATTAAAAAAAACTAGTATACGGGGGTGCCCGGGTGGCTCAGTTGGTTAAGCATCTGAGTTCGGCTCAGGTCATGATCTCACAGTTTGTGGGTTCAGGCCATGCATCAGGCTCTGTGCTGACAGCTCAGAGCCTGGAGCCTGCTTCAGATTCTTTGTCTCCCTCTCTCTCTGTCCCTCCCCAACTTGTACTCTGTCTCGCTCGCTCTCTCTCAAAAATAAATAAACATTAAAAAAAGAAACTAGTATACAAATGTTCTTAGCAGCTTTACTGAAAAAAGGCAAAAGCCAAATGTTCAGCAAGTGAATGGATGAACACATTTTGGTACATTCCTACAATGCAGTATCACCGAACAACTTAAAAAAACTTACTGAGGGGCGCCTGGGTGGCGCAGTCGGTTAAGCGTCCGACTTCAGCCAGGTCACGATCTCGCGGTCCGTGAGTTCGAGCCCCGCGTTGGGCTCTGGGCTGATGGCTCAGAGCCTGGAGCCTGTTTCCCATTCTGTGTCTCCCTCTCTCTCTGCCCCTCCCCCGTTCATGCTCTGTCTCTCTCTGTCCCAAAAATAAATAAATGTTAAAAAAAAAAAAAAAAAAACTTACTGATACACAGAAACATGGGTGAATTTCATAGGCATTATGCTAAAAGAAGCTGGACATAAAAGTATATGATTACATTGATGTGAAACTCTAAAACAGTCTAATAAGACCAGTATTTGCTTAGAGTAGGAGGCAGAGGCAGGGAGAAAATGGCTGCAAAGAGGCACAGGGAACCTTCTGGTAAGATGGAAATGTTCTACATCCTAATTGGGAGGTTGTTTATACTGATGTACCCATTTGTCAAGATTGATTTGATTCATACATTTAAAATGCGGAAATTTTGTTGCATGTAAATTATACTTGATTAAAGCAGATTAAAAATAAAGCCTTTGATATTTGTGAGATATAATTTATAACTGAAATTTTTCTATTAAACAAAAACTGAACAATTACACAAATTCGTGTGCACGTGTGTATTTCAAGTACATTTTTGGAATAAGGTTCTAATTCCAATATTTATTCAGCAAAAAGCAGTGGTGTGGAGAAGTATATGATTTTGAAGAAAAATATTTAACTTCAAAAAGTATGCTCCAAATTTGAGATGATCACAGTTTAAATGTTATCCACTGTTTTATATACATATAATCATTCAACACAAGGTAAATTTTTTAAAAAATAATTTATGCTTCCTGTGCTTCCAAAGATATTTTTTCAATCACAAGTATCACAAAATCGTTACGTGACATTATATCTGCCTTTGAGAAAAAGAAGAAAATAAAACCTACTTTTTTGAGAACTATCATCTTATGTAATCCTAAAGATGACTATCAGCATTAAAACATTCTCAGATCACTGCAAATTCATCTCATTTTTTTCATGCATGATTAAAAGCATTTTCTCAGCAAGACACAAAATCAAGACTATTTCACTCCGATCATATGCCTTTTGAGTTGACTAACAAGCTCACACCTGCCTCAGACAACCTAAAATAACAAATCTTCCTAAACTAATGCTTTTCTCTATAAATACTGAGTCTTATATTACGTCCAGAAAGACATGCTTCAAAAAAATTCAACAAATTGACTATCTGAAATTCACAGTACAATGAATTAAAAGAAATATACACAACACACCAGTTAACTGGTGTTTCCTTTTTCATTCAAGTCAACACATCTTCACTGTGTAAATACTACAGGAACAAACAGAGAAAAAGAAAAAGGAAGGTCCCTGCCTGTGTTATAGGTTGAACTGTGTCCCCCTAAAACCATTATGTGGAAGTCCTAACCCCCAGTATCTCAGAAAATGACTTTATCTGGAGACAGGGTCCTTACAAAGGTAATCAAGTTAAAGTGAGGTTCTTAGGGTGGGCTCTAGGCCGGTATGACAGGCGCCCTTATGACAAAGGGAAATATGCATATAAAGACCCACACAGAAGGGAAGACAATACAAAGAAACAGAGGAAGGAGATAACTCTCTGTGAGCCACAGAAAGAAGCCTGGAGGATCCTTCCATCACTGCCCTTAGAAGGAATCGACCCTGTTGATACCTTGTCTTGGGACTCCTGGCCTCCGGAACTGGGAGACGATACATTTCTGGTCTTTAAACCACCCATCTGTGATACTTTGTTACAGTAGCCCTAGCAAATTAATATACTCTACAAAAGGCTGAACATGTATTTAGAGAGGCTTATAAACAAATCACTAGAATACCAAACAGATTGAGAGGAATGCTATGGTGGTATCTGCCAATTCCAAGTGTGTAAACATACCCGCTATGGCTGACTTTAAGCTACCCCTGCATTAACAACATGACAGAAAACTCCTGGAAACATAACAATCCATTCACAAAGCTTCTACAAGCCAGCTGTGGCACAGACCAAAAATGCAGGCATCAGGATTTAATATCCACATGTGATTCCAATTATAGCCAAGGTTGGACTCATACCTAGAAAGTGTAGGACAGCTTCATAAAAGCAATAAGACTGTTAGGGTATAGAGTATTTTAAAAGATAGATGTGGGAAAAACACAATGTGCAACCTAAGAATAGCTTAAGAATGATAGAAAATAAATGATGAAAGAAAAATAAGAGCTAATATTTACTCAGTGTTCACTATGTTCTAGGCACTGTTTTAAGCCCTTACGAGTATTAACTAACTTAATCCTCACTACAATTTCATGAGATAGTTGTATTATTACATACCTGTTTTTGAGTAAGGAAAACAGAGCCACAAAAAATGTTAAGATCCACAGCCAGAAAGTGAGGAAGCTAGGATTCAAACGCAGGGTGTCTGGCCCTAGACGCTGTACTCAGACCACTGTTCTTGCCATTCTCACTGTACATGACATGTTCTGAACATGCCAATAGTCTGGTGCAGCTAGGGCCCAGGGACAAGGATAAGAGACGAGGTGGGAGAAAGGGTGCCATTCTTCTGGCCTCAGGTATAGGTTACCTTACACAAGTAATGGGTTTGCAAATAGAAAGTGGATTAATTTAACCTTCTTGCATGACTTGTTATTTAAATGCACCAAATCAAATTAGAATCTGAAAATGCCTAGAAGTCTGCAAGAGAAAATCTCTCCATAAAACAAAATCACCGTCTCCTTATCTGTTGCGTGTCTAATTCTCAGTTTTTACATGGAAGGATTGCTTAGAAGGTAAAAAAGCACCTGTAGTCCCTCAGGAGCAATCAGCATGGCTTAGAGCCTCTGAGAATAAAAGCAGGAAAAAGCATACAGATTCTCCAAGCCACAAAGAGAATTCCAGAAGATGAGGCTGCACGCAATAAGCACCCAGAGCACAGGCAAGCAGGAAAATTTTCCACTTCTGAAGTTAGAACAGAGACACCCACAAACACTTCACATCGCCACAGCCCCAGGGGACTAAGGAATTCCACTGTTGTTTGCTACATTTAGCCAGCATTTAACTCTAGAATTGTACTTTTTAAAAAATCACCGTATATTTACGTGTTTGCACAGCATTGTCATAGATCAGCACTTTGACAAAGGTAGTATTTTAGCATATGGGATAACAATAGGAGTGGATAAAATACATATCTCTGAAGTAAAATCTCTGCACTGTTAGCATAGAAGGAAAGATAAAGTGGAAGGAAATATGCAAGCAGGAAGCAAGACAGAAGCTTCTCTCCTTCTATGTACACAGGGCCATGGAACTAACCTAAGGAAGCCCTTTCTTCACAGAATGTGAGGAGAGTCTAAGCTCTGTCTCTCTGTAGCAAAAAGTAGGTGGGAAGGAAGCAGAATATGACAATCAACCCACAGGCCAAGCTGTTCTCACTGTTCTCTGGAAGGTAGAAGAAAGAGGATTTCATTATGTATGGGTGGGCAATCTCTTGTCTTACTCAATTTAATCACCCACAGATAAACTTTGTGACATCTGGGGGTTGATAGTTAAGAGTTACATAAAAAACTGTAAAGTATACTTACCTATAAGGTAATTCATACATAAATGATACCCTGACTTAGCAATTAGAAACTGTTCAGACTTGAAAATGGCAGTCACCACTTTATCAAGTACTTCCAAACTCCCAATATTTCAGTCAGAACCACAGCTAGTATTTATATTCCTATTTGCAAGAAAAGTTATGTCTACTTAAACAGTATTAAACACCTGTCATTTTCCAGCTACTGGGAAAAATGAGGTAGAATAAACTCAGCATCCAAGAAAGAGAGACAGTGGTCTGACTTAATTCCAGTAAATAGCTACTGATGAACAAAAGGTTAAGAAAAACATTTTACATCATTAGCCAGAACCCACAGATATTGAGTGTATTACTCTTCTATTGCCACTGTAACAAATTACTACAAACTTAAAACAACAGTCATTTATTATCATAGTTACTTAGGTCAGAAGTCTGACACTGGTCTCACTGGGCAGGGCTATGTTCCTTTCTGGATGCTCCAGGTGAGAATGGGGTTCCTTGTTGTCATAGACTCTGTCTAAAGTTCTCTTTTTGTCTAGCAAAAGAGCGGATGCAGGATTAAAACGAGAGATGGCTAATGTGGGGGGGGGGGGGACAAGAAGAGCCCGCATAAGAGTCCTTGCCCTGTATTTATTCACATCAGAAGGCTTGCAAACGTGATGCGCGTGTACAAAGAGACAAAGAAACTAGGAACATTAACTTGTGGATGTGAGGGGGGAAAGGGGATTTTGAAGATACACAGTGTTTGGGGTTTGGGTCAATAGAAAACAAAATCCAGGCGGTGGGCAGATGCGTATGTGGTTGTTAACAGCAGACAGGAGGTGCTGTGCCTGTTTATCTTTGCCAGCCTAGGGGGATGAGACAGATAGGGGGAATAACCTCAGGGCTAACGAGACACCTTTTCTTTTGTTAACCATCTCTGCTCCTAGCTGCTTTGCCTACAGCTCAGGGGTCCAAAGTCCAATTCACCAATTTACCTGACCTGGCCCTATTCTCCTATGAAAGCAGCTTTCTGCTATAGTGCTAAATAAACTTGGGATGCTTTCATCCTGAATATCTAGTCTTGTTATTCCTATGTACTGGGCACCTTTGTGCCAATTCTATTTCAGGCCTTTGCCTCTATTTGGGGGGGTTCGGCACCCCCTCCCTATTTTGGGGTGCCTTTGCACCTCCCTATTCTTGGCACCTTTGTGCCTCCCTATTCTTGGAGTGCCAATCTGGTTACCCAAACTCAGGTGTGAGCATTTTATGACTTTGTGTTTCTTTATGCCTTGTTAACCCATTAGGCCCAGAGGATTCCTACCTTGTTTATTCCAGTTTCTAGAGGCAGGCTACATTCTCTGGTTCATGCTGTCTTCTCTGCCTCAAAGCCCGCATTGTGGGTCAAATTAAGTACATTATATCACTCTGACCTCCTCTACTTCCCTCTTCCACATTTAAAGGACTCCTGTGATTAACTGGGCCCATCTGGATAATTCAGGGCAATCTCCCCATCTTAAAGTCATCTGAGCAGCAACCTTAATTCCCCCTTACCATGTAATCTGACATATTCACAGGTTCCAGGAACTGGGACGTGAATATCTCTGGAGGGCCATCCTTCTGCCTTCTACAGACAGAAAGACACACGCACACCTGTGTGCAGAGCTACTCGACTACTTAAGCCTGTTTCCTCATTTATAAAAATGTATAGTTTATAAATTACATAGTTACTACTTCAAAGAACTGTTGTTTATATGCTAGTGAAAGAATATGCCTGGTATATACTAAGAGCTTCATTAACTTTTTTTTTTTTTTTTTAACAAATTCTTATTTCATCTCTGTTTAAACTTTTCTCTCACCGTGGAATGCTTTTCCCAGCACCTGTCTAGTTAAGTGCTACCTATCATTCCAGGCCCTCTCTTACATAAAGTTTCCCTACATTCTGTAAAACTGCATTGCCTGACATAGTAGCTACTCATCACATGTGGCTGGCTACTGAGCTCTTGAAATGTGGCTAGTGGCTAGTCAGAACCGAGATGTGATTTAAGTGTAAAACACATAATGGATTTTAAAAACTGAGTGTGTAAAAAGGAATGTAAAGAATTAGTGTATAAAAAAGAATGCAAAAGAAGAACATGTTGAAATGATTGTTTGGGATATGTTAAATTAAACGTACCCTCAAAATTAAATTCACTTGTTTCCTTTTATTTTTCACTGTGGATACCAGAAAATTTAGTTTATTTACTGAGAGAGAGAGAGAGAGAGAGAGAGAGAGAACACAAGTAAGGGAGGGGCAAAGAGAGAGGGAGAGAGAATCCCAAACAGGCTCCAGGCTGTCAGCACAGAGCCCAACACAGGGCTCCATCTCACAAACCGTGAGATCATGACCAGAGACAAAACCAAAGAGTCAGACACTTACCCGACTAAGCCACTCAGGCATCACCCCTGGCTACCAGAAAATTTAAAATTGCTTATGTGTTCAATGGTATCATAAGAACAGTCAGTGTTGCACAGTGACAGATAGTAGGTACTACACTTGTGGTGAGCATAGGCATAATGTACAGACTTGGGGAATCACTCACTGTGTGGTACACCTGAAACTAATGTAACATTGTGTGTCAACTATACTTTAATAAAAAATAAACAAGGGGGCGCCTGGGTGGCTCAGTCAGTTAAGCCTCTGACTTCGGCCCAGGTCATGATCTCACAGCTTGTGAGGTCAAGCCCCACATCAGAGCCTGCTTCGGATTCTGTGTCTCCCTCTCTCTCTGCCCATGGCACTGTGTGTGCCTCTCTCTCTGAAAAATAAATAAAACATTTAAAAATAAACAAAATAACGTGACTTGCATTTGTGGATCACATCATATTTCTACTAAGGAATACTGCTCCATTCTCTCCTTCTCGTGTACTCTTAGTATTCAGTTTGCTTTCCTATCACACTGTATTAATCTGCTTTGTACCCAGAGCAATGAGTATATGTGCTGGCTCTCCAAATAGACTAGTAGCCCTCACTGGGCAAAAGTAATAATTTCCTTTTTTTTTTTCAAAAATTTTTTTAGGTTTATTTATTTTTGAGAGAGAGACAGAAAGACCAAGCAGGGGAGAGGCAAAGAGAGAATCCCAAGCAGGCTCTCCACTGTCAGCACGGAGCCCGAGAAAGGGCCTGAACTCACAAACCGTGAGATCATGACCTGAGCCAAAACCAAGAGTCAGACACTTAACCGACTGAGCCACCCAGGAACCCCAAAGGTAGTAATCTAATCTCAATGAGATTCATGACAATTGTATAATAAATGTTTGCAAAGCTGAATGAAAAGGGAAACATTCAGTTAATGTGTTAATTGTATATACATCATTAACAGGAATGACCAGAAGTCAATGTGTCGTTCTTTGAAGCAACTTTTTCTTGGGTTAGACAGGATTAGGATATATAGCAAATGGAAAAAGCTTCATTAAACAATACTTAGATTATTACATACAATGCACTTATCTATCTTCAACTCTATACTATTCTAATGCATTTTTTAAAATGGTAATTGCCATCCATAAAATTGTTTTCATGAGTCATTAATGACTTGGGACCACAGTTAAAAAAGCACTGCCATGATGGCTCAGGTGCAGGCCTTCCTGACTAGACACAAAGCACCCTAAAGACACTCCCCTGATCTCAATGGTCCTACCAGGTAAGGACTAAACCTGTGGATGGTCATGATCCAACAAGGCCATCAGGGAAGGAATGCAGATCCACTCATGCATTCCCCTCTCTCCCAGCCTTCCTATTAGGGTTGGTGACAACCTAGTATAACCACATTGTGTGTTTAGGATTCACAAGTACTCCTATGAGAGGCAGAGCCCAGCTCAGCCTGGCCAAGAAGAGTGTGTCACAGCTGAAGGTACAAAAAGAAAGTTCAAGATGACACTGAAGGAAAGAGTCCCAAGAACTTGTCAGAGTTTTCTAAATTGTTGGGGTGTGCGGGAGCTCCCAAGTAAACCTGGAGAAACATCATCAACCTCAGTATTATGTATATTAAGTCAAATTGTTTATTAAATCAAACACCAAACAGAAGACAAAAACAGGGATAAGAGAGTAAGGAAGGAACAGAGTGGAAAGCAAAATGGTAGAGGGGAAAAAAACACAGCAGGACTTCACAGACTTTTATTGCTCTAGAAATCAAAACTCAGGCTAGCAGTTAAAAATAACCCACCAAAAAAGATGGGAGAGAGAAGAAATTTCTGGCCTGAAAACAAGAGATAAGAGAATAATCTCAGAGTAATCAAGAAAAATAAAGGAAATTAGAAATCTCTCTTCAGTGGGAAGATTTGACAGGTAGGAGTCATTGCAAAGACTAAATGAAAAGTCTAAGTCCACTTAGACATAGGCTTAGACAAGACTTAGACCATAAGCAAGCCCAGAGAAGCTCTCAAATCAAGCTAACCTCAAGTTTTTTATTTAAAATAGATAGTGAAAGGAAGTTTTGCTACAAGGGAAGAAAGGAAAAGGAATCTCTTCCTGAACTATGAAGAGGGAAAGGGAAGAAAGAAGTAACTGAAGAGATCTTATAGACAGATGGCTACCTATATTAAGAGTTCAATTATGGAGATTTTGTATTCTAGATTGCCACTAGGTTATATCTTAATGACAGTAAAAAGTGGACTTACCAGCATCAATTAGGACTGGGGGTCTAGTCCTAGTGGACTTTGCCACTTACTACCTCAGTGACCTTGTAACTTCAGAATAAAATGCTTTAATTGGGGGACTTTATGCAATTAAATCTTCAACCCCAAATGAATAGGTGTATTTACAAAAATCAAGCAGAAGTAGTAAAACAATTGTGTATACCTCACGCAATGCTTTTTGAACCTTCTGTTTAAGCAGTCTTGCCCTATCTTGGGGGTTCTCTGTATTAATCAGTTAAGTCATTCCTCCAGACTCTTCAAATGCTGTTTCTTCCTATTCAGCTGCTCTCAGTAAACCTATTACATGTACACTCCATTTATACTTTCCAAGTAAAGACACCCCTGAAGAGTTATACTCAATGAAAATACACAAGGGCTCAGAATTTAGATAAACCCTATAGCAAACACTGTTGTACAGTAACTATCATGTATTTATTGACCATGTTTTAAAATCTGGATTTTGGGGCACCCAGGTGGCTCAAGTCAGTTAAGCATCCGAATTCAGCCCTCAGGTCATGATCTTGCAGTTCATGAGTTTGAGCCCTGCATTGGCCTCTGTGCTGACAGCTCAGAGCCCGGAACCTGCTTCAGGTTCTTTGTCTCCCTCTCTCTCTGCCCCTCCCCCACTCATTCTCTCATTCTCTCTCTCTCTCTCTCTCTCTCTCTCTCTCTCTCTCTCTCCCCTCCCTCCCTCTCGCAAAAATAAATGTATAATATATATACATTTATATTGTATATATAATATACAATATTATAAATGCAGCATAAAATCTGCATTTTCATATATAAGAACACGCCCGTTTGATATATATTAAGCATACCCATTAAAAGTGCTGACTACATATATTAAAAACTATTAGTTGAGGATGTAATGTACAGCATGGTGACTACAGTTAATAATACTGTCTTGTATATTGAAAGTTTCCAAGAGAGTAGATTTTTTTTTTTAATGTTTATTTATTTCTGAGACAGAGAGAGACAGAGCATGAACAGGGGAGGAGCAGAGAGAGAGGGAGACACAGAATCTGAAACAGGCTCCAGGCTCTGAGCTGTCAGCACAGAGCCCGATGCGGGGCTCGAACTCACAGACCATGAGATCATGACCTGAGCCGAAGTCGGACGCTTAACCGACCAAGCCACCCAGGAGCCCCCCAAGAGAGTAGATCTTAAAAGTCTTCATCATAAGAAAAAAATTTGTAACTATGCATGGTGATGGATGTTAACTAGATGTTAACTTATTTTGATCATTTCACAATATAAACATCAAACCATTACGTTGTACATCTGAATCTAATATGTTTTATGTCAATTATACCTCAATAAAAATAACACAATATAAATCTTAAATACAAAAACAATTGTTTTCTTGTTAAGACCACAAGGAAAAAATCTTATGTTTCTTCTGTATTTGGTTATTAAAAAGAAAAAAAAAGAACTAATGAAAATACAATGGCATTTCCAGCAGGAAAAGAATTAATATTTAAAAAAAAAAAAACAATATAGGGGCACCTGGGTGGCGCAGTCGGTTAAGCGTCCGACTTCAGCCAGGTCACGATCTCGCGGTCCGTGAGTTCGAGCCCCACGTCAGGCTCTGGGCTGATGGCTCAGAGCCTGGAGCCTGTTTCCGATTCTGTGTCTCCCTCTCTCTCTGCCCCTCCCTCGTCCATGCTCTGGCTCTCTCTGTCCCAAAAATAAATAAACGTTGAAAAAAAAATTAAAAAAAAAAAAAAACCAATATAAAACAGATTTTTATTATTAAGAAGACTTCTTTAAATGTTGTCTTAAAGATATTTCCTTCCTGTGTATGAGATTTTTTCTGCTATTTAATCCACTATCATGAGCAACTTTTTTTATTCTGAATTTTCTAAATAGTAAAGTGAAATTACCATAAAATAAACAATGAAATGCAGTAACAAAGGAGTCAACTTTATATTTATCTCTTACTTTAGAATGAAGGAAATGAGGAAGATAAAAAAAAAAAAAAAACACGGGGGGGGGGGGTAGATTTCCTATGAGTACCACACAGGAAAGGTTTCAAGTACCAGAAATGAGGTTGGGACCTTGTCTCCCCATCAATATCAATCTTTAAAATAATTATATAATTCCCTGTACAGGAAAACTTAGCCATGTAGATTCCATTAGTATTTACTGTAAGGGAATATCCATGGAAATGTCAAGATGCTTAAATAAATTAAAGTGACACTATTTTTTTTAAAGACTAGAAACCACAGGCAAAAATGATATGGAATTTTTTTGTTAAGTTTTTATTTAATTTCCAAATGATAAGGCATTAATATGGTCTTCCCAAAAGAAGTAAATGAGTTGGCCACATCTATACCATTTAAATATACCTTTATCATCATATATATTGCATGTATGAATATCCAACTACTACAACAATCTCTCCATTTTATAAAACCTAAATAAATTTTCTTAAGAAAAACAAATAGGAAATACCCATTTCTTCCCTATTCCAAAAGTCACTTGTTTAATCATTCACTGATCATTTATTAAGGACCTAGTATATGCAAGCCATATATAATAGGTACTGGGGACACAAAAGATCATTATGATATAGTTTTTGCCACCAGTCATTCCTTCTCCATCTTTTTCACAGGAAACTTTTTGTCCAACCCCTCCATTACATTGCTTTCTCTCTTGGTTCTTTTTCACTTTCACTTTACACAACCTTTCTCTCCAAACCCCACATCTGTCCTGTCTCACGCTGCCATGCCTGCCCTGGCAGACCAAACTAGCTTCTGTTCCCTAAGAAAACCATGCTCTCCTACACCTCCATCTGCCTGGCTATCATTTTTCTAGTCTCAGTGCTGGACTCTTCTTCTGGGAAGCCTCACCTAACTCCTTCTAGCAAAGCTTGATGTCCTCATGCTACCAGTCACTTTCTGGAACCTTAACAATCAGCGCTTTCGTTATCATTGTTTATTTACTTCCATGAATACCAATCCTCTAGACCATAAGAATTGGGAGAATAGGGATCCTATTCATTTTTGCATCTTCACTATCTAATAATGAACGTGGTACCCAGTAAGCACCCAATAAACATTTTTAAGAATAAATGAATGTATTATAATGCATAACTCAGAAGATGTATCAATAACTTGAGAAAATCCTGGAAATATCTATCATTACGGATAGTTTTAGTGATAAGAAAAAAATAATCAGGGTGCCTGGCTGGCTCAGTCAGTTAAGCATTTGGCTCTTGATTTTGGCTCAGGTCATGATCTCATGGTTCTTTTTTTTTTTTTAATTTTTTTTTCAACGTTTATTTATTTTTGGGACAGAGAGAGACAGAGCATGAACGGGGGAGGGGCAGAGAGAGAGGGAGACACAGAATCGGAAACAGGCTCCAGGCTCTGAGCCATCAGCCCAGAGCCTGACGCGGGGCTCGAACTCACGGACCGCGAGATCGTGACCTGGCTGAAGTCGGACGCTTAACCGACTGCGCCACCCAGGCGCCCCGATGATCTCATGGTTCTTGAGTTAAAGCCCCTTGATAGGGGATTCCCAAGCCTCTCCTTGGGATTCTCTCTCTCCCTCTCTCTCTGCTCCTCCCCAATTTGTACTTTCTCTCTCTCTCAAAAATAAACTTAAAACAAAATAATCAATTAGAATTTACTGCTATCTAAATTACTAACATGAACTTGAAGGCAGAATAAAGTATCTTACTTAGAAAGGCAAACTATTTTGAAAAATGGAGAGTAACCCATCTTCATGGAGTTTAAGTGACCTAAGCTTCAAATTCATCATCATCTGTACTTCCCTAAACCTCTGGTCTGAAATTTTTTTCCATGCAAGCAATGTTCCCATTTATATTAGATTTAGCTCAAACACACATACAAAATCTAAATGACAAGAAACAGAAAAACGTGACATACACTGTCCTTACTATGTGCTCCAGCACAATTCCCTAACTTAAGTTATCCCCTGCATCTTCAAAAATGTTACCACATCTAGGGGCATCTGGGTAGCTCAGTGGGTTAAAGCATCCGACTTCGGCTGAGGTCATGATCTCGCAGTTCTTGAGTTCGAGCCCCCGTCAGGCTCTGTGCTGACAGCTCAGCTGAGAGCACCGAATCCTAACCACTAGACCACCAGGGAGACAGCTCAGCTAAGACTGTGTCTCCCTCACTCTCTGCCCCTTCCCCACTCAAGCTCTGTCTCTCTCTCAAAAATAAAAATAAAAGCATTAAAACAAAGTTTTTTAAGATGTTACCACATCTGAGCATATCACCACTACAATCCAAGCTTCTGTTAAATCAATCCACATTTTTTAAACTCAAATACCAACTTAAGAATCTGTATTCTACACCATAAATATTTGTAAAATCACAGGTTTACTTTACTAATTACACATTTTTAATACACCTCCTTCCATTATGTAGTTCTTCTTTGTTCAATAAAGTTTTGAAATTTTCTTTAAGGTCTTGTTTTTCTTTTGGTGAATACAGTCCTAAATAATACTGCTTTTGTTGCTATTCCAAGTAGTACCTTCTTTTAAGATATTTACTATTTGTTGCTGCTGTATTAAGACACTATTCATTTTCATTTACTGATTTCACTTAACAATCTTGATGAACCCTTATTACTTCTAATAATCTGTCACTTCTGCATTTTCTATGTAGGCAATGTATGGTATGCAAATCAACTTTAGAGTTTTCAATATACAGTCCTTAAATGTTAACTGCCTCTCATTTGTACTATTTAAAAATATACTTCTCAGTAGTATCTGATCAATTTTAGGTAATAAGAATGTATATATGAGATCATTTAAGATAACATTTAATTAATATATTATATGAGGAGTTTAATTCCCTTCTTGGAGAATTACAAGCATGACAGGAATTGCAAAGAGGATCAGAAGGCATACCTATAGACAGAAATAATGCATAGACAATAAAACTGAAAAAAAAGCCTTTTATGAAACACTTAACCTTTACTACATGTGAAGCACTTTGATAAATTCTATTTTATTTTTTTTCACTGTTAGGTGCAACCTACTACACTGACTTTATGAACTTTGGTTTGAAAAAAACCTGTCCTAAATCAACTAGATTACCACCTTTTAAGGGGCGACTGGGTAGATCAGTCAATTAGGCATCTGACTTCAGCTCAGGCCATGATCTCACGGTTTGTGAGCTCAAGCCCTGCCCTGCGCCTGCCTCTGTGCTGACAGCTCAGAGCCTGGAGTCCGCTTCAGATTCTGTGTCTGCCTCTCTCTCTGCCCCTCTCTCCCCTCACACTCTATCTGTCTGTCTGTCTGCCTCTCTCTCTCTCTCTCAAATATAAACATTAAAAAAAATTTTTTTAATGAATTTTGCCACATGCTTCAGTTCCTGCATTTCTGTTTATGCTTAACATCACATTAGCAATAAAGAGCACTTGCATTGTTGAGGTGTAATCAGAAAAAAAAAGAGGCAGTCTTCAAATGAAAGTAGAGGGCAAATCACTTAAGTTACACTGTGGTTCAAAAAGAAAAACTGTGGTAAAAAAGCTGAGTCTACAAAGCACATCACAGTATAGAAAAAATAAACTACTGCAAAGAACCTGGTCCTTAATGGGGGACACATCCCACTCAAGTTAGGAGGATCAATTTATTTTCAGACAAGAACATCATCCTTTGTACCAAAATACTGTTCACTTCAGTTTACTAGTTTTATACATTTGCCTGATTTTAATTTCAACTTTTATTTTGACTACTGCTACAAAAAAAAAAAAAAAGATATAAAGCTAAAGCACTAAATTCTAAGTTTTATGAATATTAAACTCACATTCTAACACAAATACTTTAAATCAAATTGGGCGGGAAGGTTAGCAAGAATTGTTTTCTTTACAACAGGTATTTTAGGGGCACCTGGCTGATTTGGTTGGTAGAGTATCCAACTCTTGATCTTGGGGTCATGAGTTTGAGCCCCAAATGTTGGGTATAGAGATTACTAAAAAAAATAAATAAACTTTAAAAAAATAGATTATTTTTACTTTTACAAAAGACATGTACTACCCCAGTAATTTGACAAATTTACAAGAAGAAAATTCTAACACAAAATACTAAATAAAAGGAGTCAGTAGGCCAAAGTAGATAAAACATCAAAATAAAGCACAAATTCTTCCCGCTAGTGCCCAGCATCCTCCATGAAACAGGTACAGTCCTCCCCTCTGTCCATAAACACACTGGCATGTAGCAAATGTTCACTAAGCAGTTAAGTGCTAGATTCTGTCCCAGGCCACTCTTTGCCCATACACACCCAACACTCCATTCAACTCACTGTTCACAATTCCCTTACCCCATCCTGTGTTCACACTCCCTTGAATGCCCTCACCTTACCCAGATTCATCTTCCCACCAAATTTAGGGACTTTTTGGCTCGTATCTGCCTGCCACCCAGTGTTTGATACATGCCACATTTACTTGGTTCCCAACAACTCCTAATAAGAATCATACTGAAATGACTTCATATAAGCCCAAGGCACTAAACTTACTAAGCTTTGACAAAACTTATTAGAAGAGTGCAATCACTAAATTCAGACCATCAAGTACTACCCACTTAACATTTCATACGTGTGGAGCACTTCCTCTTAACCAAGTTAATCAGTAATATCTATTTTTTTCCTCTCATCCTTCAAAAATATTTGATACTTTTTAACTAATGCTAAATTCAACTAATGATATTAGCAAGAAGTTGGACTTTAGCCATAACACAGATACCTAATTTACCTAACAATCGATCTGATAATTTATGCACATGGTCTCAAAGTAATCATCTCATTTTAATACTGAAACTACAAAACATTTTCCATTAAAAATTTGAAAATCAAAGTATGACAAAGTAGTACTTAATCTCTAATACAATTTAATAAAAGAGAAACACAAAATTAAAACACAGCAATGGTAATTTCAAATATCTATAAAAGACACTCAGATGGTACAAATCTCTGTTATAAGCAATCACGTCAGATAATGGTTTTGACTAAACCTTTAAAGATGTAAGGCTGTCTGTGGACACAAAAACATAATAATGTATTTCTCTTTCTAACACTGGAAGTATCCACAGTAGGAGTTATTCTTATTCCCCAACATCAAGATTTGAATGTTTTCTTCAAATCGGCAGCATACACATCTACCTTTGAGTAAATCCTGATATGTTCAGGCATGGATTTCCTAAGCCAAATTGCTTAGATCACTGTAGTACTGAAGGTCATTCTTCTATAGATACTTCATAAGTGATCTGAACTGGTTAGGGTTAATTTATAACCAACTATCTTTGTCAATATCATGCAGCTTCAGAAAATTTTAACAGTCAATATTGTAAAAAATTAACACATACCATTGGCCATATCATTTGCAACAGATAAATGATGACCACATATCCCTGCTTTGCCCTGGCTCTATACCCAGCTCTTTTATCCCCTTCCTTTCCATTTCTTTCTATTTTGCTTCCTCCTACTCCCAGCTATGACATTCTCCAAACTTCCCGTACTTATTCTTGTTGCCCCTCAGGGAAACGGGTTTTGTTTTGTTTTGTTTTGTTCTGTTTTAAGTTCAATTCTCCCATTTAGGTAGTAGACTTGCCTCTTCTCTTTTGTCATGCCATTCTTTTGCTCAGAAGCCTTACTGACTTCCATCAGATTCCAGTCGCCGTGGCTGGATTTTATGGTCCTCAACGCTTTCTTCCCCATTACTCAACATGAAAGTTCACCTCCAATTAGAAAAAGTGTCACCTCTGTCCTCACACCTCCTCTAGTATTTCCAGCCTGTGTGCCTCAGAGCTCATACTGTTTACGAACACGTACACGTGTGCACACACACAGCACACCCTTCCCTCCTCCCCACTACCAATTCAAAGCCTCCAGTCCCGCAAATGTTGCCAGCCCAGCCCACGTCCTACATAAAGCCTTCTTTGGCTGTGCCAGGGCCCAGGAAGCCCTCACCTCTCTGAACACAAAATTGGGCACCATCTGCTCTGTTCTTCTGATTTGCTTCAAATATCACTTTCTTTGAGAACTATTAAACACAACCTAATATTTGTCTATTGTTTGATAGTTTTCCTCTCAACCAGTTTTATAGACATATAACATCTCTAAGCTAAAGTGACCTTAAATGCAACTAATATAGGGTTGAAAATCATCTTTCTCCCTTTGTTTCTCTCCATATATTCTTACAACAAATGGGAAAGATAACAAAAAATAGTAAAAATGATTTCCTAAGATCCAAACCAAAACTTTATGAACCTATTTTACATAAATAAAAATAACCTAAGAAAATCTATTTATCATTACTTAGAAACAATTTTATCTTAGCATCACCTTTCACTAATATGTATTCTTAATTACCATGTGATACAAAGTAACTAAGTCTACCTGGAGATATAAAAATAAATGTGAAGGTCCTGGTACTCTTTAAGTGATAATTCACAGAATAGAAAATCCTTTGGAGACCCCTTGTGGCCAAAGATTATAAAAAAACACTAATACTTTAAAATGCATATTCCATTAATTCCAAGCCATTCTTCCTTTTCTCACACAGCTTTAGTTTTTCTTCAATATCAATATATATTAACCGGTAACTGACAAAAACTGCTATTTTTACCTTCAGATTTACAGAAGAAAAACAGTGGATTCTAAGTCTGAGACACCAGAATCTACCTATCACTGTTTAAAACAGGCAAAAGTCCAACAAAAACAAAATGGGCATCTGGGTGGTTCAATCGGTTAAGCATCCAAGGTCAGCTCAGGTCATGATCTCACAGTTCTTGAGTCGGAGCCCAGCACCAGGGTCTGTGCTATCAGTGCAGAGCCCACTTTGGATCCTCTGCCCCCTCTCTCTTTTCCCCTCCCCTGCTCATGATCTCTCTCTAAAAAATATATACACATTAAAAAAAAATTTCTTCTTGAAAATTCAAGGCTATATGGTTTACTGGTAGTAAGTATGGAATGGAATTTTGACAGGCTATGTTGTTCATACATTAAAACTATTCCCTATCCTTGCTGCTGATTTTTGTTCTTTCTTAAAAAAATATGGATAGAATTTTATCTCAGATTGACAAAAGCTAAGTTATGAATGTAAAATGGACTCACGAGCACTCATGGGGAAATTAAGGCAGGACCACACCTGACACAGTAAAAATAAAATTTAAAAAAAGTGAATTAAGTGTTAAATGCTAAAAATTAGATTAAATTTTAAAGAAAATCAAAATGGACTAAAATACAGATGATTACTGAAGTAGTTTCAAAATGGGGAGAGATCCAAGTACAAAAATAAGAGAATGCTACTGTAAGCATGAAAAACTTACTTGGTCCAGACAGTATACTAAAAAACCCATAGAGGGACGCCTGGGTGGCTCAGTTGGTTATGCGGCCGACTTCGGCTCAGGTCATGATTTTGCGGTCCATGAGTTCGAGCCCCGCATCGGGCTCTGTGCTGACAGCTCAGAGCCTGGAGCCTCTTTCAGATTCTGTGTTTCCCTCTCTCTGACCCTCCCCCGTTCATGCTCTGTCTCTCTCTGTCTCAAAAATAAATAAACTTAAAAAAAAAAAAAAATTTAAAAAACCCATAGAAACAGTGAATTAAAATATAATCAAAAATGTTTCTTAAACAGAGCCAAAAACCAACAACAAAAAAGAGGAAATCCCCAAGAGCCAAAAAATAACAGGAGAGACATTTGTTTCAGAAGGCTGGAGGTGGGAGGGGCACCTGGGGGGCTCAGTAGATTAAACATCTGACTTCAGCTCAGGTCATGATCTCAGTGTTCGTGAGTTCGAGCCCCACGTCGGGCTCTGTGCTGACAGCTCAGAGCCTGGAGCCTCCTTCGGATTCTGTGTCTCCCTCTCTCTCTGCCCCTCCCCTGCTCATGCTCTGTCTCTCTCTCTCCTTCAAAAATAAATAAAAAAATTTTTAAAAAATTTTAAAAGAAGGCTGGAGGTGGGAGATAACACCATAAAGGGCCATGTGTAGAGAGCAGAATAAGAAGGCATTCCAGAAAAGAACAGGGAAGAGGCAATATTTAAAAAGACAATGGCAAATAATAACAAATAATAATCATACAGTTAACAGACAGCTTGCTATCTATAGAGGGCTTTCTATGCCAGCCACTATTGCAAACATTTTACTTGTATTAACTTATTTAACACTCAGAATAATCTTATGAGGTAAGCACTCTTATTATCCCTATATTAAAGAAAAGGAGGGGAAAAAAAAGGAAAGGAAAGGAAAGGAAACTGAAGGACAACACAACACAGTTGAGTGAGTACTGAAAAGTCGGTAAGGTGAAAAGCCAATTTTCCAACCCAAACCCTACATCACAAGAGCCACAATATTTGCTCAACTTGTGAATCTCTAGCACTCCATGTGTCCATGGATATAGGTCAGCTTTAGACACTCACAGAAACGGGGATTAACTTTTGACTTTGCTTAGTCTAAAATGCGAATAAAACAAAAATTACATGAGTGTGGGAAAATAGGAAAAGTTATACACTCTCAATGCTAACTAAAGAAATATAAATAAAAACAAAACAAAGGCAGCATCAAATTTGGGAAAGCCCACATATGACACCAGAACTATCTTTTAGTATGCCAAATGCCTTCTGAATTTCATTTGATGAATAAACATTTAGCAATATCATAAGCAATGCTGCCCGCCAGCCAAAAAAACTCATTTTTGGCAATGTTTTTGTGGAATATTTTCACCTTTTATTGAATTTTTGCCTTTATTATTTTGTTTTTAAAAAGTAGAAATCAGAAAAATGGAAGTGTTCATTCAATTGATCACCTTTAGTCTCTGTTATATCTAAGTCAACCGAATATACACACAGTTATAAAGAAAAATGAACAAAACCAAAACCACAAAATATTGGAAATAAAGTTTTGGAAGACTTTTAAAAATTTTTAGAAATTTTATTAATTTTTTTAATTAATCAGTCTACTGTGTCAGTTTTAATTATTCAGGTTTTAACTCACTGTCAGAAAAGGATTATAAACCAAATAAGGGGACTTGATAGAGAATTTTTCACCTATCCAGTTGGCAGAGACTGTTTACATGATCCATTGTAAGCAAGGTTCAAGCAACTCTCATGTACTGTAGCAACAGAAGTATAAATTGATATTACCAATTCTAAAGCTTTATAAATGTTTATACCCTGTGACCCAGTAATTCCACTTGGAGGAATTTAGCTTAAGGAAATAATCAGAAATGCACACAAATATTTCTATGCATGGATACTCATCACAGTAATATTTGTGGAAGTTAAAAAAATGAACATAGCATAACAAAAGGGGAATGGATAAATTATCCATTTACATGACTGAATGAGATGCAGTCATTTTGTTTCCATTGAGTACCTGCTGAAATATCAGCAGATGAAATGATGTTCTCTAGAATTTGCTTCAGGTAAATAATCTAAGGAGAGAGGGAGTAGGGATATAGATGAAATGAAATTGTCTGAGTTGAGCAATGTTGAAGCTGGTTGATGAATTCATGTGGTTCACTACACTATTCGGTATAATTTTATATGTTTTCCATAATAAAATAAGATAAATTTCCCTTTAAAAAGTATGAGGGGTACCTGTGGGTGGCTCAGTCGATTAAGCATCCAACTTGAGCTCAGGTCATGATCTCAAGGTTCGTGGGTTCCAGCCCCACGTCAGGCTCTGTGCTGACAGCTTGGAGCCTGGAGCCTCCTTCAGATTCTGTGTCTCCCTCTCTCTCTGTTCCCCCCCCCCCCCCAGCTCGCACTCTTTCTCTCTCTCAAAAATAAATAAAGATTAAAAAAAAAAAATTTTTAACTATGGGAATTTTAAGTAAAAATACAGGACACAAAACTGATTTTGCAACATGAATCCAACTTCATAAATCAAAAAATGTGATACATATGCATAGAATTAACACACCAAAACATTTAAGAATAACTATCTCCGGGCTATAGGATTTGACTTATTTTTAGCTCTTCATTTTTTTGGTAACTCCCAATTTTTCCTAAATGGTCACGGATTAGTGTTATAATAAAAAATATTTATTATGAAAACTACTTAGAAGTTCAATTTAAATGAAAGCGTGACACTCTTAACTCTAAGAACAAAAAAATAGTTGGAACTTCACTTACCCATCAATTTGACTTCCTGATTTGTCAATCTACTAAATAAAAATCTTTATGGGCTTTCCTGCTTAGTCTAAAGTCCAAATTCCTCAGTACATAGTCCTGTCCCCTGGAGCCATTGCCCGCCTTTCCAGTGTCTTTTCTCCCCATATACTCCTCCAGGTGGCAGTATGGAATGGTCCCAACAAGGTACCTTCATGTTGTCACTTAACATCATGCTTTGTGAATCCTGTTAGATGTGTACACATCTGCCTCTCCTGATGGATTATAAACTCTGCCAAACATGGACGACAAACACATCCTCTTCCTCTGGATGCCACAGTGCCTAGGACACTGCTGCACAAGTTAAGACGTATGACATTAGATCTAATCAATAAAACTCCTGGACACAGCCACAAATTAAAACTTGCAGCATTTTCAAAATTATATAACCTTTCTAACAAATGAACTCTAAATTACCTCTAAAAACTGAAGATAAATTACTAAATAGTATCATTAAACCGCTCTAACAGTCCTACATTAAGGTGATACTATGAGTAATTTCCTTTTTCTTTCTTTTTTTTTTAATTTCCACCACTACTGTTAAAATACTTCTGTAAGTAAAAACTTGTTAACAACTTCAATGAGCTTAAATTTAATGAGTTTAATTCCCAGTCTGGGAATTAAATCTGAGTTTCAAAATCAGTAGTATTTTCCAATGATGTGCCAACTCACCGAGCAGCTGTGGCTCTGTGGATAAGCATCTCTGTTTGCTCTGACAAGTGTGAGGGGAGCAGTAGCTCCACGGGCTGCAGGCACAATATCCGAGTTTCGAGCTCCAAACGGGAAGCAGAATCCTGGAAACTATCAAACACGACCTCACCTGTGGCAGGCTGCACTCCCTGAAAACAAAAATGCAACATCACAGAAAACATATTTTTCCCAATTATAACCTTGACACATTATAAACACACATGGAAACAGTAAAGAGGATACACTCTCTAGTGTGTAGTCCAGTTCTAAAGTGTTTGAAAACCTGTGTACTTTCCAAGATTCTTATGTAAGAAGTCAGATTCACCAATATCTACACTAAGCGAGAAACAGCCTGAGCCAAGTTTTGGATTCAACGAACCCAACAGAATGACTCTGACAAGTCACCAAGCCCTCAGTTTCCTCCTCTAAGTGGGAATAAACCAGCCTACTTTCATCTTCAGGTCACTGCAATGGCCAGATCATAAAACAAACACGAATGCTTTATAAACTATATAGTACTGTACAAATAACAGTTGTCATCACTAAACAGTAATAAGTTCCTAGTAACATGGCCACCAGAGCAGTAGTAAATTTCTATTTCATTTTATAAAATTAATCAATAAAAGTCTAATTTTTCCAAAAACTAACACAAATATAGCAAACTCTGAATGAATCGCAAGTAGAGAATTTATCTAGGGAAATAACCATAAAAACTAAAAGCCACCCCCTAGCATCCCAAGCCAATATAGCAAAGATAAACTGGAAAAACTCATGGTTTGAGAAAGGAGAAAAAAGGTAAGAAACCTAACCAAGGTTGCAGAGTGATAAAAGTGGTGGAAACAAGATCCAGGTGATCTCACTCCACAGGCCACTCTCATGTCCTCTGCTGATGGTAAATAAATGCATGGGGGCGCCTGGGTGGCCCAGTCAGTTAAGCGTCTGATTTCAGCTCAGGTCATGATCTCATGGTTTGTGAGTTTGAGCCCCACATCAGGCTCTGTCCTGACAACTCAGACACTGGAGCCTGCTCCGGATTCTGTGTCTCCCTCTCTCTCTGCCCCTGCCCTGCTCACCCTCTGTCTCTCAGAAATAAATAAAAATTAAAAAGAAAGAAAAGAGAAAAGAAAAGAAAAGAAATGCATGGCACTGGGGCACTTGGGTGACTCAGTCGGTTAAGTGGCCAACTTTGGCTCAGGTCATGATCTCCCGGTTCATGAGTTCTCGCCCTGCGTCAGGCTCTGTGCTGACAGCTCAGAGCCTGGAGCCTGCTTTGAACTCTGTGTCTCCCTCTCT
This sequence comes from Puma concolor, assembly GCF_028749965.1. Lineage (NCBI taxonomy): Eukaryota > Metazoa > Chordata > Mammalia > Carnivora > Felidae > Puma > Puma concolor. The sequence goes on from NC_141667.1 coordinate 96,217,420, forward strand.
CTCTCTGCCTCTTCCCCATTTGCACTCTCTCTCTCAAAATAAATAAATAAACATAAAAAAAAAAAGTGGGGCACCTGGGTGGCTCAATCAGTTAAGCATCTGACTTCGGCTCAGGTCATGATCCCACAGTTTGTGAGTTCAAGCCCCGCATTGGGCTCTGTGCTGACAGCTCAGAGCCTGTAGCCTGCTTGGGATTTTGTGTCTCCCTCTCTCTCTGCCCCTCCACTGCTCATGATCTGTCTCTCTCTGTCAAAATAAACATTTTTTAAAAAATTAAAAAAAGAAAGAAGAAATGCATGGCACTAGTGACAGATGGTATAAGCTATACTCACCCCCATACTCAAACATGGCTGACAGAAGGTCAACTGGCATGGCTTCTTTGGAAAACAGCGTCATATTTCCTAGCAAAGTTGTAAACTCTATACTCCTAACTCAAATCCTTCCTAGGTATATACTCAGGGTATACCATAGGTATACCACAAAACGTGCACAAAAAAGTTTATAACAGCATTCTCTGTACAACCAAAACCGAAAAGAACCCACATGTCCATCAAGAGAAGAATGAACTGAAAATCATCAAATATAATATGGCAATGACAATGTAAGAACTACTACAGTAACGCAAATAAATCTCATATACAAATACTATATGAGAATAGTTTGCAAGCAAAGGAAGCAAGACTCCAAAAGACACAATATGTTTACACTTGTATATAGTTTAAGGAGGTAAAACTAGAACTAAAAGCAAGGAAATTATTATCATACAAGTCTGGATTACAGTTAACCTCTGCTGAAGGAAGGGGGCCTTTCTCAAGGCAATGTTCTATTTCCCAGAGGAAATATTTCCTAACCCCTAGAGCGCTGTTTCATATTACTGTAATTAAGCACTCTGTTTTATTAATTTTTCTTTTGAATATTTTATAATTTTTTGAAGTCCCTCATTTTTGGCTCAAAGCACCTCCTTAATGATAGCCGAGAGGCCTTCTCTAGTGCCCAGATAGCTGGAACGTAAGTACGTTAGTATACATAAGTAAGTTTATCTCCCAATCTATCTAGCATTTACAAAAGCTATTTATAGAAGTTCAAGTAACAAATTTATCAGACAAATTCCCCTCTGCCTTTTTAATTATTTTTTTAATGTTTATTTTTGAAAGAATATGAGTAGGGGAGGGATAGAGAGAGAGGGAGAATGAGGATCCCAAGTGGGCTCTGCACTGATAGCAGTGAGCCTGATGTGGGGGCTTGAACTCAGGCACCATGAGATCATGACCTGGGCTGAAGTCAGACACTTAACTGACTGAACCACCCAGGCGCCACCTCCCTGCTTTTTTTTTAATTAGAGAAATCGTCTATATTATAATGCCTGCAACATCTATTACTATGTGATATGTGACACTAAGAAACACAAAGTTAGGCTGTATAAAACCATGCACTGCCCAGAATGAAGGCAGAGGGCCTAACTGCAGTGATACTATGAATGCTAAAGACTGATTTTAGACTAACTGCCAATACCCAAAAGATAGCTCCTAGGTAGTGACACTCGTAACAACAGGGAAAAATCCAACAAGAATAGTACTGAGGGTAAAAAAAGAACAGATCTATTGTAGCACACTGAGTTTGAGGAGTCAGGACAAATTCTGAGTGCCGTGCCCAGCAAAAAGATAGATATAAGAGGCTAGAGCACAGGAGAGAGGTGCAGCCTGGACCCAGAGCTTTGGATGTCATCAGCCCAAAAGTGGTCAATGAGAACAAGGACAAGACCCAAGAAAACACTTGAGAGGCAAACTATCATTTCTCATTTTTCACATCACAGTTCATACACAACGGTTAATTCTGGCGGCAACCACTCAGCACTAAAGAGGAATCATATACATTCAACTCTATTCTTTAGGCTGAGTTTCAGGTAAATATAAATTAGCACATTACATATGTTAGAGCTTAAAAGCAAATAACCTTACTATTTGTAAATAAATCCAATTGCCTGTGACTAGATAAAAAGTACTTCTCAAAGATAAAAAAAAAAATTATTTAGAAAAAAAAAAATCATTCAGAGCCACCCAACAGTAATGCAAACTCTCTGAAAGTTTATTGGTTAAGCAAAGGTCAAGTTAGCAGAGAGTTATCCCCCCAAAATAAGGTATTAGAAGGTACTTTGGAGGGGCCCCTGAGTGGCTCAGCAGTTAAGCATCTGACTTTAGCTCAGGTCATAATCTCATGGTTCATGGGTTCTAGCCCTGTATCGGGCTCTCTGCTGTCAGCACACAGACTGCTTCGAATCCTCTACCCCCCTCTCACTCTGCCACCCCCTTCTATCTCTCTCAGAAATAAACACTTGATTAAAAAAAACTTTTTTAGGGGCGTCTGGGTGGCTCAGTCGGTCGAGCATCCGACTTCAGCTCAGGTCATGATCTCACAGTTTGTGAGACTTCGAGCCCCACATCGGGCTCTGTGCTGATGGCTCAGAGCCTGGAGCCTGCTTCAGATTCTGTGTCTCCTCTCTCTGCCCCTTCCCCACTCGTGTTCTATGTCTCTCTCTCTCTCTCTCTCTCTCTCAAAAATAAATAAACATTGAAAAAAAATTTTTTTTAATTTTTTTAAAACGGTACTTTGGAGACATTTGGGTTGTTAAGAATTTTTGCTGGAAAAAAAAAAGAACTGTGTTGATTGATATTGCAGCTGATTGCAAAAATTAGAAAAAAAAAACAAAGAGAATTAGTTATTACTTAGGCAAGGAGTCCTACTTTTGCTTTAACAACAAGAGAAAAAGAAAATCTAATAGTTCTGAAGGGCACTAAAATTCTAAGGTTTTGAGCCAAGTCCATGTGGGTCTGTAAATGGGCAAATTTACTCACAAACTGCCAGAGGATAAAATCAATAAAACCATGATTCACAAATTATATTTCTCTAGAAAACTGTAAGTATTCCTAACGTTAATTAAACATGGAGTTTTGCATTGGCCAACTATCATTTCCCCTTAACTATCCCCTTTACTCCAAATCTATATACAACAATCACAAAATCATGCGTTTAATTTCAAATCCCTAGAGGAAATTTGTAAAATCCTTTGCTATCCATGCACAGTGTTGGCTTAGTGTTTTATTCTGCTCTGTTTCTTATCTATATCTATATCTGTCACTGTGTCCATCCTGAACCCTAAATGCATAGAGCACATGGACAGAAACTACCTGGATGTCTCCATAGTACAGAGTACCAAGTAGCCATATGAGAAAACTTGTAACTAGTGATTTAACATATCAAATTATGAGGAAAATATTTTTCTAGTAAGTTACTTGAGGGCACACTTGATCAGTCTCATTATAAACCATACAAGATTACTCAGAGATACCATGAACATCTATCATTCATTCTTCACCTACAAAGTACTTACCACCATTCCAATGAAAATGTTCCCCTTTTTTTTGTCCTTAACATTTTCCTGATCTTCACAGATACACAGAAGAAAGTTGGTAGAATTATCAGTCACTATCTCATCGACATTTATAGCATCATCCAGCTTGACTAAAGGATTCACATGTAATAATTATTAAAGAAAATTATATGCTGCATTCCCATTAACTGCTTTCTCCTTTAAAACAATGGTTCATTGTCCCAGACATTTTTGCTCTATGCAAAATCTTCCACACAGGCTTCATTTTTCTGATTTACTCTGATTATAGTTACATGCCTTAACTCCCCTGAGATATGCGACTCATGAGGATAGACAGCTATTATGTTCTCACTTCCCAAAGAGCCTAGGAGAGTACCCCTTGGGGAGGCTCAAATATTAACCCTCTTCTTTACTCGGATAACGTTGAGACTTGAATCCCATGATGCTTAATTCCAAAGCATGAATACACTAAAATAAATGTAAATTACTTTCCTCCTTTAAAGTGCCTAAAGCTTTCAGAAATAGCAAGAGAATTTTTAAAAGACATGAAAAAGAAAACCAAAAAAGAAAACAGAAACATGTATGTGTACGTGTGTTTGTGTGTGTGTGTGTGTGTGTGTGTGTGTGTGTGTGTGTGTGTTTAGTGAGTCCATTAATTAAATTCTCAGGGATAAGTGTTGAGTTGGGATGAAGTCAGTCTGGAAACAACCCAACTTAGGCAACAGCAGGCAAGAGCTATAGCAACACCAAAAGAGAAGCAGGGAGGTGTACCATTTTAGGAGCAGGCTTTAATAAGAGACTCAAGTTCAGGTAAAAGAAACAATAAAATTACCAGGTTCTTACAGCCTGATCAGCTGAGAACAGTACAGAATTGTTCATGGTTTTGGGTCTATTCTGAGTTGTACCTATTCGTAATCTTATTGGAACAAAATGGATTTGGGTAGAAGCAGGTTTCTAAATAAGTTGGTTTGTATTAAATTATGAAAGAAATGTTTTCACACTGTATCTTTTAAGACCTTATCTCTACATTTTTTTGAGACCTGACCCCATCCCACAGTAAACATTTTTTTTTCCACAGTAAACATTTTAAAATGCATCTTTGTCCCATTTCATATATAGTTACTGGGTTTTTAAAAAATAGAATTTTATGATTGTGCTATTAGAATCATTTTGCTTCAAGTAATTCACTAAATTAATGAATGACTATAAAATTGGGGGGCAATCACTGTGCACACCGAGCGTTCTCACAAAGTGAGAAAGGTTCACCCGCAACCTATTTTTTAAAATAATAAAATTCTTATGAAGCTAACAATTAATGAGGATGGCCTACTATTACCTTTCATAAGCAATTAACTGTGTGTTAACTTCGTAGTTTTCTTTTCACATTCTGAAGTTAACAAGCTGTTTTTTAGGTCTTGTCTTAGGGAGGATCTCGAGGGGCCTACAGGCCCTAAGCACCTAACTACCACCCATACAGTGTAGGGAAGATGCAATTCAAATCAGTTGCTAACTTGCTATCATCTTTCATCAGGCTCTCTTTTTTTGCTCTTAAAGTATGACAAACTCCCCTTTTACTATGGCATTTGAAAATGCTTGTTTCCAGCCATTCCCAATCCCTCCCTCTTCAGTAGTGCACTAATCAAAGGTCAAAGTAACTAGATTACCTTATCTCACCAAAAAGGTACCCATTCAAAGAACAGTTAAGTAAAAATGTTATTTAAACAAAGTCATTGTAATATTTAAGAGAAAAATTACTATTTGAAAAGGATATCTTCTCCAATAAGTGTAGATTTTGTATAAAGAGCAGTCAATTTCCGGGAAAAAAGTGAACTTTTGTTATCCCCAATGGCCTTTAATGCCGCAGTTTCAGTCTGCTTCACGACTCCCACCTTCAACAAAAATAAGAAATACTGAATACCAAATCTGATGGAAATTTCTTTTAAAGAAACACACTTCAAGACTTAAAAGTTTAATTCTGAAACATTTAAAAATAAACACCTTAGTCCACAATGTCCAGATGTCGGGCTTAAGAAGTAAACACTACAAGGAGCTTTCAAGTGAACCACTAAGAAACACTCTACCACAGACATATATATATATATATATATATGTATATATATATATATATATATATATACATATATATATATATATATATATATATATATATACACACACACACACACACACACATTTTTTTTTTAATTTATTTTAGAGGCCCCTGGGTGGCTCAATGGTTAAGTGCCCAATTACTGATTTCAGCTCAGGTCATGATCCCACAATTCGGGAGACTGAGCCCCACATCAAGTTCCACACTAACAACACAGAGCCTGCTTGGGATTCTCTCTCTCCCTCTCTCCCTGATCTTTCCCTACTCATGCTCTCTATCTCACAAAATAAATGAGTAAACTTAAAAAAAAAATTACCTTAAAAATCTAATAAGCTAAAAACCACAAAGATATAATGCTAATAATTGTGACACACTTTTGTTTCCCAAATGCCAAATTCCCATTATAATACCATCTTATGAAACATGCTTTCACTCTCTGGAAGGGAATCCAATCACCCTGTTCCCTCAAGTCAAAGCCAAGGCTGACCTTATATCCCTTGGCCACGAGGCGGCGTACATGAACAAACAGTCTGTGAGTAGGTATGCTTGCTGTCATAAAGTTGTGATCTAAATGGCAATAAATATTGAGCTCCCGGGCTGCAACCTAAAAAATTAAAAAAGAGAGTATCAATAAATGTCTATTTCAAGAATCCCCACGTGGTGTTCGCTCACTTTGCTAAAAATCCATCAAGGTATACACTTAGGATTTGTGCACTTCTTCTCTACGTGAATGGCCTATCAATACAAAATTTTAAAGACAGTCCCCATACAGAAGCCTATAGTTTAATCTATTTTTTGGCAGTTCCCATGACCTAACCTCAGAGCCAACATCTGTAATATCAATGTCGTAGAAAAATATGCCATGTCTTCTATGCTGATCAGATCTAACAAAACCTTAAAGTGCTGAGCCTCCCCTAAAAGTCTGCACAATGATATTCAATGCAGAACAAAACACTATAATAGAGTAAGAATTTGCTACATAGCACATGCAACTAACTGAAAATTAGGAGATACTATAAAACATAAATTCTGAAGCTACGCAGACAGTGGGCATCTTTGAGGAAGTGAGAAGAGAAACCCCTGGTATGGTTAGCTAATCAGATGCATAAATGAGAGGAGTGCAGAATCAGGCAGCACCACCTAACTCCCCGCTTTCTACTGGAGAACACCACGGCTCAGACACCGTCCACTGGAGCCATGGAATGCTCATCCCAACATTCTCATTCCCTGCCCCACCCATCTCTGAACAGTAGTTCCTCATTGCAAGGCTAGAAAACACCAGCCTTTACTGGGTGGTAAGACTAAATCTACTACTCAACCTGGAGAGAAGGGGAGAAAACAGCATTTTCTTTCACCCTTTACCTACACAATGACAACTACATATCTGTTTGTGTCCCCAGAAAACCTGCTATTTGAAACTTTTACTTCATGACACCAAACACATGATGCTACCTGAACTAAAGAACATCACTTTTGTGCCACAATAGGATTTTAAAAGCTGGAAGAAAAAAGTTGGCCAAGTCTGTACTTCCTATCACACAAGATAGATGTTAGATGTGCCACCTCATCACTCTCTGAGGACATATGATGCATGATGCCAGAGACTTAAAAGTGTGGAAGGATCACAATCACGCATGACTCCAACAGGACATCACCAGCAATGCTTTCCCTAAGCCTGCCCACTAAATACTCAAATTCACTTCTGATGTTCGTTAACTTCGGCCTATATCAAATACCTCCAAATCAAACACAAAATCAACTCAGACTAGCATAACAAGATGATGGACATACAAAGACATTGTAACACTTCAAACACCTTCTGTGGATGGCTGGCTGTTAATGTGCTCTTCCGCTGACATGGAACTATGTTCCTGGCTATCAAAATTTATAAATTAAGAGTAAATGGGTCATCTCAAAATTTCTTCTGCTTGAGTCTTCATCAGGAAACGTAAATACTCACACGATTATGGTTCATTCACTAAGTGATTCATCCAATCACCGTGCAATGGATGAAAGGTACTGGGTGAGCACCATGGAGAACAGACACGACATTCCAAAAGGGGTTCCTCACTTCCTCCCCTAAAAGCCTAGCATCCACCAAGTTTGCCCCTGTTTATTTATAGTTTTTACTTTAAATGATAGCATTTTTCAAGGGCAACTGATCACGTTAGCTCTCTCATAAGGTCAGAAATGGAAACAAAAATATTGCAAAATACTTAAGGCTGGATAAGGAAAACATGGAACAGTATTTGCAAAAATAACTTACCTCTGCATCTTCCCCAAAGAATCTATACTTGTATCCACATTCCACACACAAAATTGCATCTTTCTGCTGCTGCTTCAATTCAATGTACTGTAATTCTAAAGGTGTGTAGATGCTTTTGGTCCGTTTGTTAGATGGTTTAGGATCAGAAGTTGTCTGTAAATTGTCATTACCCTTTTGTGAAGATCCAGAAGGACTGAGATCGAAAAGTGTCTTGTCCTGGCAACCAAAAAGATTTTTATAGTTTACAAAGTATTAACCATAGTAATAGTTTTCAGAAAGAGAGAGAATGCAAATTCAGCACAAACCTAATAATTAGTTTATCTAAGTAAAAGTTTGTAGGAGGCACATAGTATATTCAGATAAACATTTTTGCAAGTTTGAAATTTTTCAGAGTAAAAGACTTTTAAAAAATGAGCCAAACTAAACTCTGTACAACTATTTAAGGAAATTTTAAAAACCTACATATTTTAAAGAGTTATATACCTCTTTTTAAGTTTTATTTCATTAAATCTACTGTAATTAACATTCTTCTTTTCCTTATTTATTCCCAGATACATAAGGCACAAAAAGTGAGCAGACATGAATATCTGTCTCTCAACAATAAATAAAACCACTTTCAATAAGCATATGCTATCTGTTATAGCTGCACTTAATGCTTCAAATTTCCAAGCACAGTCTGAAAGTATATTCCATTAATCTCGATTCCAAGAAAGAAGCACAATTTTTTTGGTAAAGAAATATGACACAGAGCTTTTGGAAAATACAAAACACAAAGTCACAATTCAACATTAGTATTCCTGCTATCCTTACCTTCATGTGTGAAAACCATAATTCCAGTTTAGAGCTTAAGGCAAATTCCTTTTTATGGGATTTATTTATATAAAAGGTAAAATGACACAAATTTGTAGCATAAATCTGCCTTCTAACTAACTGTCACTGTATCACTGCTATCATCTGAAAATTTTATCAGCTACACTTGGAATTAAAAATATAGCCTAGGGGCACCTCACCCAGGTGCTCAGTCGGTTAAGCATCTGACTCTTGATTTCAGCTCAGGTCACGATCTCACAGTTTGTGAGTTTGAGCCCGTGTGGGGCTCGGCACTGTTAGCAGGAGACTGTTTGGGATTCTCTCTCTCTCCCTCTCTCTCTGCCTCTCCCATGCATTCTCTATAAATAAATATATATTTATATTTATATATATTTGTGTATATATATACACAAATATATATATATACAAATATATATATATATACAAATATATATATATATATATAAATATATATATATATATGTATTGAAAACAGAGTGATCAGCAGGGGAAGAGAAGAGAAAAAGAGAAATGTCCTATATGGCGCAGCAAGGGGACTCTGGTCAAAGAGGAAGTCCAGGAACATGTACTCTACAGTTGCTAACTGTTTAAAAAATTCATCTTAGGGGCGCCTGGGTGGCGCAGTCGGTTAAGCGTCCGACTTCAGCCAGGTCACGATCTCGCGGTCCGTGAGTTCGAGCCCCGCGTCGGGCTCTGGGCTGATGGCTCAGAGCCTGGAGCCTGTTTCCGATTCTGTGTCTCCCTCTCTCTCTGCCCCTCCCCTGTTCATGCTCTGTCTCTCTCTGTCCCAAAAATAAATAAACGTTGAAAAAAAAAAAAAATTCAAAAAAAAAAAAAAAATTCATCTTAGCTGCAAGAGCAGGTAGAGATGTAATTTGTCTGAGTAGTGTAGCCAAGCAAATCTCCAAAGATCAGCAATGAGATGGTGAGGTATGGTGAAGTGTGGGGAGTTGTGGCAACAGAAAAGTGGGTCAATGTATCAGATGAGAGAATGTCATCTGCTTTTAATTTTGATGGATTTTCTATTTCGTTTCCATATCTTTTATGTAAAATCCAGGAATACTACATATTGTAAAACTTAAAACTTTAAGAAAATATATCTCCTATAGAAAAAAAGTTCTTTATACTTTATTCATATATGGAATGAAGAGTAGGCATGCAGAAAGAAACTTTTATCCATATAGTATACCAACAAGTCTATCTGGATACTTGAGTATTAAGCAAGTTGTTTTTCATCATTTGGGTGGAAAAACTTATGATACACTATACTCTTTTCTATATTCTCAGGGACAGCATTCTGAACTCAATTTAACTTTGTCTTGACAATACAGGATGATCAGCACAATAAAATGGGAATTTTAAAACCTACCAAGACTTATGAGGCAGATGATCCCCACACTAATGGTTGTAGACCCTGGGCATTTAACTTCAATTGGTAGCTTTTTACCATTCATGTGTGTCCTTCCATAACACCAAACAGTCAGGTATCTCCTGTAATGATGTCCATGTACTACTTCTAGGTGTCCCTTCTAACTGGTGACTTCTAATGTGCAGTGAATCAGAAACAACAAGCTGGTTGTTTTATGTATAATTAGTTAACAAGCTCTCATGAAGCTCTAGGATAAATTCTCCAATTAATAAAATGAGATTTAATAGACAAACTTTTTGATATCTATATTTTATGACCACTACACTCAGGTGAACTGCTTCTAAGTATTAAAAGAAAGTGTAAATTAAACAAACAAACCCACAAAAACAAAACACCTTTTTTTTTTTTCCTGATGACCTAAGATAAGTCAATGGATCTCAGCTTAGTTGAAGGAGGAGCTCATAAATCTGGACTTGGTGGGAAGAAGTATAAACTTCTTAATAATATATACAAAATCGTGTTGGTGTGAGTATTTTTCTGAGTAAAGAATCCATAGCTTTCAATCCATAACTTTTCAAAAATCCATACTTTTTCATTTAAATGACTCAAAAAAATAAAAGGAACTATTTCTCTAATTCACTGGCTCTCAACCATTGCTACACATTAAAACGAAAGTTTTAGGGGCGTCTGGGTGGTTCAGTTGGTCAAGCATCCAGCTTCAATTCAGGTCATGATCTCACAGTTCATGAGTTCCAGCCCTGCATCAGGCTCTGTGCTGACAGCTCAAAGCCTGGAGCCTGCTTTGGATTCTGTGTCTCCCTCTCTCTGCTCTTCCCCCACTCATGCTCTGTCTCTCTCTCCTTCAAAAATAAAAATAAAAACTTTCAAAAAAATAAAATAAAATAAAATGAAAGCTTTAAACAACATGCAAAGTCAGTTCTTAGTGAAGACCAATATGATTCTGAAGAAAAGTCTTTATCTGTTTTTAAAGTCCTCCAGGTGATTCTAATTTAAAGCTGGGCTGAGAAGCACTGTTCTGAACTGGAGATATTAGTGATGGAGCAAAAGTTAAATTCCTAATTTGGCAACGATGAAAAAAACATTAATGTATCATATAACAGTGGAAGTAAAGATCTATATATTTAGTTTGCCTTTGAATTTATTATCACCAAGCTTTCAACTAAAAACCACAGAAACAATATATGTTGCCTGTGATTTTCCAGGCTAATGATGGTAACTCTAAGGACTATAAAACACTTGTGCTAGTATTTATTATCAAGAATCTCCCCAAGTCAGGGGCTCATAATCCAGTCTGTACATCAGAATCACCTGGCTTTTATTACATTTTAATACAAACCAATTCATCCCTCATTAATACAAAGTAAATCAGAATCTCCAGGGACTGAAAAAATTAACTAAAATGCAAAAGCAGCCTCAGCTAATTCAGGTGATTATCCAAGTTTGGGAACAACTGCCTTGTGTGAACTCAGAGAACCTAATGGCACCTCAGAACCTACTGGGGGCACCTGGGTGGCTGAGTCATTTAAGCAGCTGACTCTTGGTTTTGGCTCAGGTCATGATCTCAGGGCTCGTGAGTTGGAGCCCCGCATCAGCCTCTGCAATGACAGTGCTTGGGAATCTCTCGCTCAAGATAAACATACAAACTTAAAAGAAAAGAAATTAATTAAAAAAAAAAAAAAAAAAAAAAGAACCTATTGATCTGAGTAATCGGTATTCATCTATATAACACATACCTTTTGACTAATTTGAGATTTGGAATCTTCAGAAGAAACTGCATTCTTTGCACGGAGACGACTAATATCATCAAAATCAGTACATTTTGGCAGAACTGCATATCTCTCCTGAGGAAGCTCTGTCTGGACTCTATTTTGAGGAAGGGCAGAATCGCAGCAGAATTCTTTCAATTTTTCCAGAGACTTTAAAACAGTCTTCATCCTCAGACATTTCTTTGGCTCTTAGTTAGCAAATTAGAAGAAAATATAACAATAGTATTTTGTTCTCATATATCAATTCATAACCAGTGTAAGATTTTTGAGGGAGCTTCTCATTAAAGCAATAAATCTAACTACAACATGATAAGGAAATAAAGAAACGTTTAGATCCAGGGTAAAGATAGCATGCTGAAACATACATATAATTTCCCTTGGCCATGAAACTCCATTACAAACTACAGTAGGGTTTTGCCTTTTTTTTTTTTTAAATATATGAGCAGATAAGGACAGAGAGAAAAGGAGAGGTGACAGGTACAAATAAAATATCTGAAGCTAGAAGGAAAAATGAATAAACAATAACCAATTTAGCACACCTGAAAGCTAAATCCAAAACCAGTAGTGAAGAAAACTAAGAACCAATACCATTTATAACACGAAAAAATTAAAAGGCTCAGGAATCGGGGCAGCAGAATATGTAATAAAGGGAGGTTCTAAAATAAAGAAGACTGGCTCAAAGCAAGTTGATCCTAAACCCCTACCCTACTCCAAGCTCAAGGGCAGCTGTGCTTCCTCCACCTCGGCAGAAGACTGAAAGTTCCTCTGGAGAAGGTAAAACAAGCACAGCAAAGATGGAGTACTGGGTCCAAGCCAGAGGAATAATGGGAAGATGGGTTTACTGTAAGCTAAGACCCCAGCCTCTTCTTCATGAGCTCTCATAACATAGGCAGCCAGAGCTCCCCACTCCAGGCCAAGAGCAGGGAAGACTGGTCTATCGGAACTGATCATCTTAATGGGAGAGACCTAGAGATACCAACACCAGGGGGTTCACCAAGGAAGGCAGATCACCACCCTTTCCCAACACACCTGCTATCCCACCTGCACAGCATGGCTCATGCTACTCTTTCTCCCTGGAATGCCCTGACTCCAATTTCTATATGTCAAAATCATACTCATTCTTCAAGATCCCTCTCAAAACTACTTTTTCCATGAAACTCTTTGGTAACTCCCCTAGCTTAAAATCATCTTTTGTCCATGTCCCTATAAGAAGATCACATTTCGCCATAGCATTTACCACAATCTGCCACCTGGCAGTTACTCATAGGCAACCAACCCATAAAAAAGAAGGAAAACTATCATTTACTGTCTACTATCTACCATATGCCAGAATACATTATTTTTCCTACTACTAAATATAATGAAAAAGGGATTGCATATCATCTCTTACCTTTCCTATTAAAGCAAAAACACTCTGAGGGCAAACTTGTGTTTTGCCTATTCCTAAGAGTTTAAAACTTTTCATATTTATATTTAATTATACATATACATATATTTTATATTTATATTTAAAGCTCTCTTCAGATGTATATCTTACCTTGTCTCCTGCTAATCTTGTAACTAGGATAACGTACACTTGAATCTTTCAAATTATTCTCCCCTTTTCAAAATGTATACATGAATCAGGAGCCAAGATGGCAGAGTAATATGGAAGTTTGTTTTGTGTCTCTCATCCCTGAAATGCAGCTAGATCAACACCAAACCATCTTGCACACCTAGAAAACTGATGTGAGGATTAACACAACAATCTGCACAACTTGAACTAGAGAACTCAACAGGTACTAAGCGTGAAGAGGTGAACTGGGGGAGAGAGAAACCATGGAAGGGAGGGAGCTGTTTTTGCTTGTAGAGAGAGGATGGAGACAGGAAGAGTATGAGAAAAGCACCCCTCCCCGAAAGCAGCTGGAGAGAAAGCAGAAGAGTGGAAACAGCTGCAAGGGAATGAACAAGAAAGGGAGAAAGGAGAAAGGAGAGGGTTTAAATACCATTAAGATTCTATAAACAGGGGGAGCACAGCGTCTAAAACTCTGCAGCTCAATACCTGGCAGAGCTCTGGTGGTAAGGGCAAAATCCCCAGGAGCAGACAGTGAGGTCCAAGGGGTCCTTGGGCCACATGGCGAAAGGCAGTTCCCCTGCTGGGAGGACATTTGGTAGGCCGTGGGGCCTCCCCACACACAAAGGTCTCATCAGACCCCAGAGAACAGCCATGTTTGCTGGTGTCGGAACAAAGAAGTTAAGGATAAAGACTGGCACCAGATGTGTGTTGTGATTTACCATAATCCCTGAAACGCTGCTGCTACACAATCGTGCAAACTTTTTCTGGGACAGGCTGGCACCCCACCACAGTCTCTGGGCATCGGCAGCAGCGCAGTCTCTGGAACATTCCTGGGGGCAGGTTGGCAATAGGCCATTGCTCTGCGAGACCCTCCCCCAGAGGGTCTGAGCAGGTCAAAGCTGCAGGGCCCTCAGAAGTGCGGGATTTGGAAATACAGCCCCACCTAAGATAAAACTTAGGAGGGAGGTGCCGCCTGGAAGTCACCTGGCTTGGTCACCGACAGTGTAGAAGTGGGGAGTGGATGGAAGCTGGAGACAAAGGAGGGGTGCTTGATTGCCAATGGGCGAGAACACAGAGTTCTGATAGTAGAGGCTGGTTAGCTGGGTGACACCATTTTCACTCCTCCTGCTCCTGGGTATACACGCCTATAAGCACCACAAGGATCCACCCCAGTAAACTAAGCAGCACCACCTAGTGGAGAATGGAGCTGTTACACCAACTGGGCCAACCACACTCTAGAGGAACACCATGAGTCTCTATGCCTGCTTAGTTTATGGACTATAAAGTGCTTCATACTTTGACTTCTAGGGGAAACTGGATGTAATTTCCATCTTATTTCATTCTGTTTGCTGGTCCATCTACTCAAAATTTTTTCTTTTTCTTTTTGGTTCTTAAATACAGAAAGAAAAAGTTTATTTATATTTTCTGTTATTATAAAAAATATTTTTAATTCTTTTTTACTATTTTTTTTACTTTCTTGTAAGTTTTTTAAATTCTATTTTACTTTCATTTTATTCTATTTTACTGTATTCATTTTTTTAAATCGTCAAACGTTTTCCCTTATCCCCCCCTTTTTCCTTTTCTTTTCTTTCCCTTTTTTCACTACTCCATCAAGCTTCTTTCACAACCAGAACAAAAACACACCTAGGATCTAGTACCATTTATTTGATTCTTTTGTGTTGTTTCTAATTTTTTCATTTTTATGTTTTTTTATTTTATTAATTCTTTTTCCTCCTCCAAAATGATGAAACGAAGGAACTGACCCCAAAATAAGGAACAGGAAGAAGTGACAGCCAGGGACTTAACACAGACATGACAAGCAAGAAATCTAAACAAGAATTTAGAATCATGATAATAAGAATACTAGCTGGGGTTGAAAAAAGCATAGAATCCCTTTTCTGTGGAGATAAAAGAAGTAAAATCTAGTCAGGACGAAATTAAAAATGCTATAACTGAAATGCAATCTCAAATGGATGCCACAGCAGTAAGGACTGATGAAGCAGAGCGGCGAATCACTGATAAAGAGGACAAACTTATGGAGAATAATGAAGCAGAAAAAAGAGGGAAACTAAGGCAAAAAGCACGACTTAAGAATTAGAGAAATCAGTGGTTCATTAAAAAGGAATAACTTCAGAATCACAGGAGTCCCAGAAGATGAAAAGAGAGAAAAAGGGGTAGAAAGTTTATGTGAACAAATCATAGCAGAAAACTTTCCTAACCTGGGCAAAGACACAGACCTCAAAATCCAGGAAGCATGGAGAACTCCCATTAGATTCAATAAAAACCAACCATCAACAAGCCATATGACAGTCAAATTCACAAAATGCTCAGTCAAGGAAAGAATCATGAAAGCAGCAAGGGAAAAACAGATCTTAACCTACAAGGAAAGACAGATCAGGTTTGCAGCAGACCTATCCAAAGAAACTTGGCAGGCCAGAAAGGAGTGGCAGGATATATTCAATGTGCTGAATTGGAAAAATATGCAGCCAAGAATTCTTTATCCAGCAAGGCTGTCATTTAAAACAGAAGGAGAGAGACAAAGTTTCCCAGACAAAAACTAAAGGAGTTTGTGGCCATTAAACCAGCCCTGTGAGAAATTTTAGGAGAGACTTTCTGAGAGCAGAAAATACGAAACAAACAAACAAACAAACAAACAAACAAGAAAGACCAAAAGCAACAAAGACTAGAAAGGACCAGAGAACACCACCAGAAACTCCAACTCTACAGGCAACATAATGGCAATAAATTCATAACTTTCAGTACTCACTCTAAACATCAATAGACTAAATGCTCCAATCAAGAGATAGAGGGTAACAGAATGGATAAGAAAATAAGATTCATCTATGAGCTGTTTGCAAGAGACCCATTTTAGACCTAAAGACAACTTGAGATTGAAAGTAAGGGGATGGAGAACCATCTATCATGGTAATGGTCGACAAAAGAAAACCGGAGTAGCCATGTATCGAGATTTTAAAATAAAGACTGTAACAAGAGATGAAGAAGGGCATTACATCAATATTATGGGGCCTATCCACCAAGATATAACAATTGTAAACATTTATGCTCCAAATGTGAAAGCACCCAAATATATAAATCAATTAATCACAAATACAAAGAAACTCACTGATACTAATACCATAATAGTAGGGGACATCAACACCCCACTTACAGCAATGGACAAATCATCTAAACAGAAAATCAACAAGGAAACAATGGCTTTGAATGAGACACTGGACCAGATGGACTTAATAGGTATATTCAGAACATTTCATCCTACAGCAGCAGAATACACATTCTTCTCAAGTGGACATGGAACACTCTCCAGAATAGATCACATACTGGGACACAAATCAGACCTCAACAAGTATAAAAAGAGTGAGATCATACTGTGCATATTTTCAGACCACAACACTATGAAACTCAAAATCACCCACAAGAAAAAATTTGGAAAGACAATCAATACTTGGGAGACAAAAGCACATCCTATTAAAGAATGAACAGCAGAAATCAACGCTATTGAAACAACAACAACAACAACAACAACAACAACAACAAAACAGTACAACAGATCAATGAAGCCAGGAGCTGGTTCTTTGAAAGAATTAACAAAATTGATAAACCCCTAGCCAGTTTGATCAAAAAGAAAAAAAAAAAGGACCTAAATAAACAGAAGCAAGAATGAAAGAGGAGAGATCACAACCAACACTGCAGAAATACAAATAAGAGAATATTATGAGCAATTATATGCCAATAAATTGGGCAATTTGGAAGAAATGGACAAGTTCCCAAAAACATTTAAACTACCAAAACTGAAACAGGAATAGAAAATTTGAACAGATCCATAACCAGTAAAGATATCGAATCAGTAATCAAAAATCCCCCAAAAAACAAAAGTCCAGGACCAGAAGCCTTTCCAAGGAAATTCTACCAAACATTTAAAGAAGAGTTAACACCTATTTTTTGAAGCTGTTCCAAAAAATAGAAATGGAAGGAAAACTTTCAACTCTTTCTATGAAGCCAGCATTACCTTGATTCCAAAACCAAATACCCCACTAAAAAGGAGAACTACAGACCAATTTCCCTGATGAACATGGATGCAAAAATCCTCAACAACTAGCCAACCGGACCCAACAATACATTAAAATAATTATTCACCATGGCCAAATGGGATTTATACCTGGGATGCAGGGCTGGTTCAATAACCACGAAACAATCAATGTGATATCACATCAATAAAAGAAAGGACAAGAACCACATGATTCTCTCAATAGATGCAGAGACAGCTTTTGACAAAATACAATATCATTTCTTGATAAAAAGACTCGAGAAAGCAGGAATAGAAGGATCATACCTCAAGATCATAAAACTCATATAGAAAAGACCCATCGAGGGGCGCCTGGGTGGCGCAGTCGGTTAAGCATCCGACTTCAGCCAGGTCACGATCTCGCGGTCCGTGAGTTCGAGCCCCGCGTCAGGCTCTGGGCTGATGGCTCAGAGCCTGGAGCCTGTTTCTGATTCTGTGTCTCCCCCTCTCTCTGCCCCTCCCCCGTTCATGCTCTGTCTCTCTCTGTCCCAAAAATAAAATAAACGTTAAAAAAAAAAAAAATTTAAAAAAAAAAAAAAAGAAAAGACCCATCGCTAATATCATCTTCAATGGGGAAAAACTGAGAGCTTTCCCCCTAAGGTCAGAAACACAACAGGGATGTCCACTCTCACCACGGTTATTCAACCTAGTATTGGAAGTCCTAGCCTCAGCAATCAGACAACACAAATGAATAAAGGCATCCAAGTCAGCAAGGAGGAAGTCGCTCTTCGCAGACATGATACTCTATATGGAAAACCCAAAAGATTCCACGAAAAAACTTCTAGAACTTATCCATGAATTCAGCAAAGTCTCAGGATATAAAATCAATGCACAGAAATCAGTTGCATTCCTACACACCAATAATGAAGCAATGGAAAGAGAAATCAAGAAATCGATCCCATTTACAACTGTACCAAAAACCATAAAATACCTAGAAACAAATCTAACCAAAGAGGTGAAAAATCTATACACTGAAAACTAGAGAAAGCTTATGAAAGAAATTAAAGAAGGCAAAAAAAATGGAAAAATATTCTATGTTCCTGGATTGGAAGAAAAAATATTGTTAAAATGTAGACACAGCTCAAAGAAATCTACATATTCAATGCAATTTCTATCAAAATAACACCAGCATTCTTCACAGAGGTAGAACAAACAATCCTAAAATTTGTATGGAACCAGACAAGACCCCGAATAGCCAAAGCAACCCTGAAAAAGAAAACCAAGGCTGGAGACATCACAATCCCAGATTTCAAGCCGTATTACAAAGCTGTAATCATCAAGACAGTATCGTACTGGCACAAAAACAGACACTCAGATCAATGGAACAGGATAGAGAACCCAGAAATGGACCCACAAACGTATGGCCAACTAATCTTTGACAAAGCAAGAAAGAATATCCAACGGAATAAAGACAGTTTCTTCAGCAAGAGGTGCTGGGAAAACTGGACAGCAACATGCAGAAGAATGAACCTGGACCACTTTCTTACACCATGCACAAAAATAAAGTCAAAATGGATGAAAGACCTAAATGTAAGACAAGAAGCCATCAAAATCCTAGAGGAGAAAGCAGGCAAAAAACCCTTTAACCTTGGCCATAGCAACTTCTTAGTCAGGAGGTCTCTGGAGTCAAGGGAAACAAAAGCAAAAATGAATGCATGGGACTTCATCAAGATAAAAAGCTTCTGCACAGCAAAGGAAACAATCAGCAAAACTAAAAGGCAACCAACAGAATGGGAGAAGATATTTGCAAATGGCATATCAGATAAAGGGTTAGCATCCAAAATCTATAAAGAACTTACCAAACTCAATGCCCCCAAAAAATAATAATTCAGTGAAGAAATGGGCAAAAGACATGAATAGACACTTCTCCAAAAGAAGACTCCAGATGGCCGACACATCTCTTATCATCAGGGAAATACAAATCAAAATCACAATGAGATGCCACCTCACACCCATCAGAATGGCTAAAATTTTTTTTAAACATTTATTTATTATTAAGAGACAGAGAGAGACAGAGCATGAACAGGGGAGGGGCAGAGAGAGGAGGAGACACAGAATCCAAAACAGGCTCCAGCCTCTGAGCTGTCAGCACAGAGCCCGACGAGGGGCTTGAAATCACAAACCGAGAGATCATGACATGAGCTGAAGTCGGACGTTTAACCGACTGAGCCACCCAGGCGCCCCCAGAATGGCTAAAATTAACAACTCAGGCAACAACAGATGTTGGCAAGGATACAGAGAAAGAGGATCTCTTTTGCACTGCTGTTGAGAATGCAGTATGGTGCAGCCACTCTGGAAAACAGTATGGAGGTCCCTCAAAAAACTAAAAATACAACTACCTAGGACCCAGCAGTCACACTACTAGCTATTTATCCAAGGGATATGGGTGTGCTGTTTCAAAGGGGCACATGCACTCCAATGTTTATAGCAGTGCTATCAACAATAACTGAAGTATGGAAAGAGCCCAAATGTCCACCAACAGATGAATGGATAACGAAGATGTGGTAGTAATAACAGAAAATGTCAAGTCTGAATTTTGAGCAATGTAGGAGATTTTATTTATCAAAAATGGCCAAACATATATATCCCATCCCATTTGCTCTTCCTACAATGTGATGCTGATGATCCTGAGAGACAGGATCTATATGTTCTCTCCCATTGAACAAAGACAGATCTTTGTAACTAACTCAACCAAGACAGTTATACAGATGCAACACTATGTAAATTCTGGAGCTAGATCTTAAAATCAATACAGCTTCTGTCTGACTCTCCCTCCGGGTAGTTATCCTTGGAGACTCAAGCCATGAGAAAACTCAAACTAGCTTACATACTAGTGGTGTATTGGATGTGGCCAGTTGATATTGGCTTACTTACTAGAGGCAACTGTTAAATCTTTAAGAATTTTGTGAACCAGTTGTCAAACACAGCCATTATTACAAATTAGATTATATAAACTTACAATTAAATAAATTATATTAAAAACAAAGATAATAAATACTCAAACCTCATCATCTTCTAAAAGTGTTACTATCCTTCACTATTACCTATGTTCTAAAGGTTATTAATGTCTGTTGTCTCCCGGTAGTAGAAATACTACACAATAATGTGCTACTGCTACCGAGCACTCCTTTCTAACTCTAGAAAATCAAACTTTAAGAACTATTCTAAATCTTCTCTTCCAAAATTTAAAAGCAATTCTTAAAAAGATCAAACGAATCCACGAAGAATTTAACTGCTTGCAAGAACAATATCCAACGTTTGTTAAAGAAACACAAAACCTAACATGTAATTAACAGAGAGTCCAAAGTATCTGTGATCCAAACAATTTCTAGACATGAAAAAAGAAGGAAATAACAGTCAAGGGTTACAGACCGAAAAATGACAGAGATGACAGAATTACCATATAGAGACATGATATTATAAATATATTCCACATAATCAAAAAAGTAAAGAAAAAAAACAAGAACAAAATAAATTTAAAAAAATAAAAAACAAAAGGGAAGTTTTGTTTCTTTGAATTTGTTTTTTGTTTTGTGGGTTTTTTTGGTTTTTTTTTTTTTTTTTTGGGTTTTTGTTGGGGTTTTTTTTTTGGTAACAGCTCTACTGAGATATAATTCACACAGACAAACAGGAGTGTTTTTTAAAAGAAGTAGAAATTCTAAGGGTGAAAAGTATAATATCTGAAACGAACGTTTCACTGAACGAGATTTATGGCAAATTAGACACCACAGAAGATTACTGAATGTGAAAACACAGCAGGAGAACTGATTGAAAATGAAGCACAAGGTCTAATAAGACTGGAAACCAAATGGAAGAGCTTGACTGGTAGATGTTCCTTTCCCTTTTTCCCGGCGCCATTTTTAACAAGTAGCAAAGGTCTTATTTCAAAACATCCTAAGTCGACTGCCTTACTGACAACAGAAAGAGTATTATCAGATTTATCTTTCTCTTTAAGCATACCTTCCCATCTCTATAGTTATTTCATACTAAGGCTTTCATGCTGACCCCAAATCCAAATTTTACCTTCTGAGGAAGGATAGATACCTTTATGCTGACCTGCTAAAATGAGACTTTTTTGGCTTTTCTTTTGTCTCATTCTCTACCTCATTTTGAGGGATAATAAAGAAAGAAGCATTTTCTGTCATCTCATAACAAGCTCTCTGAGGCCAAAAACTAAAGAAACATTGCTCAGCCATCTATAAATCCAACACCACCCCCAGAAGTACACGAGCTCAAGAATGGTGGTTTTATCCAAAGACTTTTAGCATACAGAAAGAACACTGCCATGCTAAAAAAGCACAGGGTAGATTTACATGTCCTTGACATTGAAAACTATCTGAAGTGTTCTGTTAAGTGCAAAATGATAGCTGTAAATTAGTACATACAGTATAATACAATTTATAAAATACAGTTGACCCTTAAACAACATGGTTTGAACTACACAGGTCCACTTACTGGGGATTTTTTTCAATAAATAACAGTACACTACTGTAAATATATTTTCTCCTATGATTTTCTTAATAACATTTTGTTTCCTCTGGCTTACTTTGGTCTAAAAATACAGCATATAATATACATAACATACAAAATATGTGTTACCATAAGGCCTCACTAAAAGGGAGTGACTATAGTGTCCTTTCATGGTCTACCTTGTACATTTCTATGTTTGAAATTTTTATAAAACTTTTAAAATCAGGACAGAGGCGCCTAGGTGGCTTAGTCAATTAAGCATCCAACTCTTGATTTCAGCTCAGGTCATGATCTCATGGTCGTGGGATCAAGTCCCACATCAGGCTCTGCACTGGGCATGGAGCCTGCTTGGGATTCTCTCTCACTCACTCGCTCTCTTTCTCTCAAAATAAATAAACATTTTTAAAAATCAGGACAAAAAATTAGGTAGGAGAAATAAAACAGAAAATGGGAAGAACCACAGCAAATTCCAGAATTCCAGCTCTACCTCCACTCCCCCAACCTCCTACTCACACCACCACATATGGAGGGTCCACACTACTCAAGCGCAATGGAGATCTTTTTTCCACAAAGGGAAAAAATGGCACAATTCTCCAATAACCTCCTCTGCTCTTTGGAGAATACAGTGTCAGTGTCATGACTCCTGAGAATGAAAACTCCTCGCCCCAAGACTCACCAACATTCCCAGACATTACTGAATCACTCCCTCCTTCCTTTTCTTGGACTTTCTTTGCTTTCTTTTGAACAGGCCCATCATTCTCCAGTGGTCTCTTTTTACTTCTGCCGACTTCCACAACCTATATTGGAAAGTGATGTGTTATGTCTAATCTCAAAACTTGATGTATGCAAAATAATTTAAACCTTACTTCTGAATGACAAGGTCTTTGCCTTTCATTCTTCACAGAATCAAATACTTTCAGCTCTAGAAAGAACTGTGGGTGAACTGTCTTTACCATCATGAAAGACAATGTAAAGACTGGCAGGTCATGAACCTCAGCACCTCAAGCCCTGCTACAATTAATTAGAACTAAGACTGATAGCTTTATGTACTCAGTCAGCCTTCACCTATCACAGATTATAAAACCTGAATCATCCTACTTACCTATGTTAAATAAAATACCTTTTCAAAAAATATCAATTTAGGAAAGGTGAAATTAAGTAGATAATAAAAGAACACTATCATTTTCGAATTGTGAATTGTAATGTAACTGATTCATATACAAACTTGGCTTATGTTCACCACCAAAAATACCATAAGATTATGACCTGGGGCGCCTGGGTGGCGCAGTCGGTTAAGCGTCCGACTTCAGCCAGGTCACGATCTCGCGGTCCGGGAGTTCGAGCCCCGCGTCGGGCTCTGGGCTGATGGCTCAGAGCCTGGAGCCTGTTTCCGATTCTGTGTCTCCCTCTCTCTCTGCCCCTCCCCCGTTCATGCTCTGTCTCTCTCTGTCCCAAAAATAAATAAATGTTGAAAAAAAAATTTAAAAAAAAAAAAAAAAAAAAAAAAAAAAAAAAAAGATTATGACCTATGTGCTGGTAGGAAACCTGTCAAAAATTAAGATCTTCACCAAATAACCTCTAAATGTTAGGTATAAAATAAAATCTTGGTGTATTCATGAAAATGTAGACTATCATCAAAAATCAAAGACAGGAGAGGAGCAATCACTCTCTGGAAGAAATATAAATGAAAGGAAGACTTTGAAGTAGCTGTCACCCCATCCGTATTAAAACTCGGAGGGTGTGGGCACCTGGGTGGCTCAGTAGGCGCACTGGAGGGGCTCAGGTTATGATCTCATGGGTTTGTGAGTTTGATGAGCACTGGCAGTGCAGAGCCTACTTAGGATTCTGTCTCCCTCTGTCTCTACCCCTTTCCCAATTGCTTTCATTATCTCTCTCAAAATAAATAAAACAACCAAACAAAACAAACTTGGAAGGTGGCTTAAAGCCAGTCTGCAATCCCTTTCCATATTCTCAGTTTAAAAATACTGTACCAGGGAGACCCAGTGAGGGGCTCACCCTGAGGTTTTCCCTGGTGGCAGTGTCCCTGGTAAGAACAAAACAAACTTAACTTACTCAGTTGAAAGGTGGCAAGCAACAGAAAGGAACCAATGACTAACCATTCACATCTGCACCACCTTAAGTAACTTAACCCAAATTGTCTATCAAACTTTACAATCTTAGCTGTAAGGAGTATAGTCACCGAGGAACTGCACAATATGACTGCCTTTATACCCTAGTCGCTTGAGAGTATTAGCACCACTGTTGCACCCTTAAAAACTAGCGATTCAGTGGCAATTTTCTTCCAGTCACCTAACCAAGTACATATAAATAAGGTATATAAAGCTTCTCTTCAACTTTCAATCCAGATTTTTTTTTTAAAAAAAGGAGGCAGAACGGAGGTTAAAAGATGTATCCTTTGCCCACAGGCCACTACCGCCACCAGAAAGGAAGTCAGGAGCCCTCTGTTCCTCTCTCAGGTCTGCCATTAAGAACTTGTGTGATCTTGGCCTCGAGTCTATTACTCCAAGGGGAAAGTACAATCTTTGAACTACATTTTTAAAGGAGACCAGCCGGGCTTTTCCCGCCTTCTCCCTTTTGAGCCCCGCCCCTATCTCATCGGGCCGGCTCATCTCGTCCATTCTCGCGTACTGCTCCCATCTCCTCCTGCTCCACCCACAAGCACCGTCCCCGCCCATCTAGTCCCGCCCCATCTACCCCGCTGGCCCCGCCACGTCCTGGACCGAACCCACCACGTGTGGCGGCAACTGAGGCGGGAGAGTGGACGCTAGGGGCGCTGCGGAATCAGAGTCAGGGCCGGCCTTCGGGACTGCACCCGTGGGGGACGTAGTGGATTTCAGGTTTCCCGTAGACTGGAAGAATCTGCTCAAAACCTCTTGCCTTGCAGGGGCTGGGCCGGCGGCAGCGGCGCGACTACAGGCAGGCTTCCGACCCGACATCGCAGAGCACAGGTTGACGCCACTGGGGCAGGGCCCAGGCGGGAGCGCGAGCACGCCACCGCAGCTCCCCCAGTCTGCGTGCGCGAGCACGTCACGACCCTGCCGTGCGCCGGGGCAGGGGGCGGGGTCTCGGCTGCACAAATAGGACCGAGGGGGCGGGATGGCTGCAATTTCGCGCCAAGCTCGGCGGGGATTCCCAGGGTTGTGAGCAAGCGGTGTGGTGTGCACAGCGGCTGTCATGGTTCGTCCGCTAAACTGTATCGTCGCTGTGTCCCAGAACATGGGCATCGGCAAGAACGGGGACCTGCCCTGGCCGCCGCTCAGGTACCTACGGGCCCGGAGCTGGATTGGGTGTTGGGGGACGGGGAGAACTGGCGCGGGTTGCTTTTGATCGCGGCACCAGGGCGGGGCCTAACAGACACTCTCGGTTGGGAGGATGGGATCGGACTTTTCACCTGAGCAGGCAAGAGCTGGGCCAGGGCTTCCTTCCGCCATCTGGAGCCGGCCGGCCAAGTTCTCGATTTCCGTCCTGCTCCTGTTGCCCGGCGAGGACTTTTCCCCACCCCCCCCAGTGCAGCGTCTGTCGGGAGGGTTACGGCTTGAGCCTACCAGATAATGTTCTGAGTAACCCTGTTTGTCTAATTTATAGGAATGAATTCAAGTATTTCCAAAGGATGACCACAACCTCATCCGTAGAAGGTAATGTGGGATTTTTAAGTGATTGAGGTTTGGGAAACATCTTGCTTGAGTAAGCTTATCAGTGCAAATTTTACTTAAATAAAAAGTTTTCCATGTTAATCTGGGACCTTTTGTCTTACCAGTGATTTATACGCAGTTCCCAAGGTTTGTCACGTTTTTTAAAAAAAAGTTATTTGAAATTTTATGTGGGCACGCGTAAATTGAGGTACTGGGCAGAATTAGCAGCTAGGTACAGGCTTTAGTGAAAGAGCAGGGAAGGAGACCAGAGGAGGCCTTTGGCATAGCTGCTAAAAGCGATGGTAGGGCCTGGAAGGCAGTGAAGAAGATAAAAGTAAAAAAAACAACAACAAAAAGAAACAGTTCCATGAACTCGATGTGGAGATCAGAAAGGTGAAGGTGATGCAGGAAAGAATCAAGGATGAACTCTCAGATCTTCAGTTTGAGAGTCTGGGTGACATGGAGAATAAAGAAGTGGAGAAGAGTGTGCAGGTGTAATGATAATTTTGAGGTTTAAGGAATTTGTGGGATCTCCAGGATAATTTCAGGTACAGCAAAGTGGGTGAATTGAGCCACTGGAGAGGACAACCATGGAAGAGAATATAGTGGTGAGATGCCCGTTGAAAACCTAAGAGATACGTATTTGGTCATAGGAGAAGAAATAGTAGAGTAAAAGACAAACAGTCAATCGGAAAGCAGATGCAGCATAACTTTAACTGGACAGGTACAAGGTCCTTGGATCTTGCACTTAGGTCACCGGTAGAGACAAGATAGTAGGAGCTTGAAGCTAAAGAATTGACATGAACCACTCTAGAATCCAGTGTATGATCTAGTAATAGGAAAAGCATCCAACACCTGGCCTATTCACTTGCTTTCAGTAAACACAGTGTTTCTTTGATGAGTGGATGAAAGGATACCAAGGTTGACTTGGCTTTTTGCTCTTTTTTCTTTTTCTTTCTTTTTTTTTAAATTTTTTTCCAATGTCTTCCTATGCTCTTCACTCATTATCTCCACCTTTGTTGTTAGGCCAAGTCTGTACCATTTCTCATCAGAATTCCTCACCTTTTGGCTCTGTTATTTTTGATCACTGATATCTCCTTATTAACACTTAAAGCTCTGTCCTTGAAAATGCAGTGCATATTCTACAGGGGGCACCATGAATTATTGGGGTTTTAATTCTTAGAGGAAAAAAATTTGTCTCCACATTTGGAGGTGATAATTTGGTTATGAGTAATGATGTAAAATACAGAAAAATGCATAGTGTACTTGTATTTTGTAAATGTTAGTATTTTTGTTTAAAGAAATTCAAACTAATGATGATTCTTTAAAACAGACACGTGCACTTCTTTTGATAGCCTGCCAGAACATACCCAGAGTTATAGAAATGTGTGTATTCCTTTGATCCAGATATCTGACTCCCAAGATTTTTCTTCCACATAATTCTATGAAAAATGGAAGTTAGGTGTATAAAGTTTCTATAGAAGCATTTTACTTAAAAAATAGAGGCACAATTGAAAGCACTTTGGCTTTTTAATTGAGTGGAATCCTAAACAGCTATCTTTAAAAGTATGGCTACTAATATAAATACAAAGTATACAAATGAATAATACTATTACATCAAACAGTTAAACGGTACTTACTAGATGTTCTAAATTCTCAATCCGCACAATAACCCTAGAACTAGGAACTATTGTTATCTCCATTAACATAAGGCATAGAAGATTCGTGACTTGCCTAGTAGATGACTGAATACATTCAGTTTCAGCACTTTGCCCCAGAATCTTGGCTCTTCACTATTATACATAATTGCAATTGATTAAAACTAAATATTGGATATAAATCAGATAACACCAAAGAGAAAAATAGTATATTTAGGAAATGGGTGATAAATGTCAATTTTGTAAGCCTGTTTTAAGTTTTAATTTTTAAAGCAGATCCACTAGGTGTCACTGTGACAGTCCTATCTCTGCACATATAAATGAATATATGAAAATATAAATGTATACTCCCAGAATATACTTATTTTTATGTGATTTTCTAGGTAAACAGAATTTGGTGATTATGGGTAGAAAGACATGGTTCTCTATTCCGGAGAAGAATCGACCTTTAAAGGACAGAATTAATATAGTTCTCAGTAGAGACCTCAAGTAAGTATTATCACAAATTCACCACAAAAAAATCATGTCCCATTTCTTATGGTAGAGGTCTGTGTATGACAAAACAAAATTGTATAAATATAGCGCTATTGATCACGCTGCTTAATGTCATAAAGGTGATTACAGAAAATGAATAAGCAGTTATTTATGCCACATGACAATAATTTCACTCTGCTACTTAAGTGATTGATTTCACCACTCTGAAAAGTTACATTAAATCTCACTGGGGTAACAGCTTTGCCAGTTTCCTTGAACTGTTACTCAATAGGCTCAATTATCATGTATACAATACAGTTAATAACTTTTTTCTAGTTTCACATATGTTTTGGGGTTTACCAAGATTAAGTGGTTTATCCCCTCTCCATACCCTGCCCTGGATACAGTAAGATAGATATTTTAGGATGGGCTAAAAATCAGTCATAACCTTGTGCCCGATTATTCCTAGTTTACCACAACACCCAAATAATATTTTGTACTTGTATTCTTTATGCAATGTCTACAGGTGAAAAAAATGAAAGTATTGGAATTGACCTAGGGATCCTGAAGAAAGAGAAGTGTCTCCAGTTAGCTTCTGCTAGGAATTTTCCTGTCCTCCAATCTAACATTGGAGTAGATAGTTCCTGATGCCTGGAAATGCCCTGGGGACTTTATTACAAGGAATTGGCCTACACATTTGTGGTGCTGGCTAGGCAAGTCCAAAACTCTGTAGGGCACACCATCAGAAAGGGCATGCTGGAACTCTTCAGCAGGGTCTGAAACTGCTATCTGCAGGTGAAATTTTTTCTTCAGGGAAGCTGGAGGAGCTGCTCTTAAGGCCTTTCAACTGATTCAATCCTGCCTACCCAGATTGAAGGCGATTTATCAACTTTAATCACTTCTACAAAATGCCTTTACAGTAATACTTAGATTAGTGTCTCAATAACCAAGGACTATAGCCCAGCCAAGTGAACACATCAAAGACCATCACACTATGAGCGGGAAAAAAACATTATACAACTGTAGGCCAAGGGGGTTCAGGCTTATATAGATTTTTTTCCCAAATCCCCTCTAGAATGGCACAGGTAAAAACATGAAAGAAAGTATACCAGAATATTTGCATTGATGGCCTTGGATGATGAGGAATAAGTTGATGTGCATCTTGCCATCTGCCTCAGTCTTTATACTGTTCTCTTTATTCTGGTTGCTAGGATATTCTGATTATCTTTTTTGCTTGGTAGAATCCAAATGCACAGACTGTGTAGCCATTCCCAGAGACTCTTTAGTAACATCTTCTTGAATACTACTCAAGTTTATTTATGGCTAGCTTGAGCTACAACAGATATAAACAAATCTCAGTGGGGGGGGATATTCAATTGAGCCAGCAAATCTCCACAAATGATGAGTCTAATTTCTTCTTTATGACCCCCCCCCCCCCACTGTTGTGCATGTAATTGGGTTTGGTTGTTTCTTATATAACATTTGTTGCTATATTTCACTTGTTTTTTTTAAGACAGAAAATTTCAGAGTTTTTATTATCAGTTATTCCGAGGAAATAAACGTACCAGTTAGGAAAACATTTTAGAGTTTATTTTTTGTGCTTCCTTCTGCTTCCCTACTTGGGGGTCAGTTACACACATAACCTGGGCACCTGCTCTATGCCATACAGTGCTAGATTCTGAATTAAAGGGGAGAGATTTACCCATGTAATCGCTATTGCTCAGGCAAGCTTTTAGAAATACTCAGTTTTTCACCACCACCCTTCAATGTAAGAAGTTGAATCCTCAAGGATAAATTGAATGGTATATAACTTATAGCACAATAAAGTAATTTTTTAAGGCTTTGGAACCAAAAATTAAATAAATTTTACCACAGTGCTATAGCTTTGACAGCATCTTTAGTAAATCCAAAATTTCCTTCATGATATAAGATGTTGTAAATTGTCTTCAACTCATGAAAGCTATTTGACATCTCATAGTATAATAATTTTTTACGGTCATATTCTCCACAGTGATTAAAGCTTTCTCTCTTCTGTCCTCACTATTCACACACTTGGTACAGCAAAGAGTTACCAACCTGGCTTCCAATACCTGGTCTGGTACCTATTAACTTGATGCCTTGCTGAATGACAGTTTCCTTGTCTACTAAATGGGATTAATAATGAGAACTTCTTAGGGTGATTTTGAGGATTAATTGAAATTTTTTATGTTAAATTTATGGCACACAGAAAGGACCCTATCAATATCAGATCCTACTGTCCCAGCTTTTCTATTTTGGCAGAATTATCTTTGGTCTCTAATAGAAAATATTAACGGGAACACAATGAGCAGGCTTGTGATCTCTTTTTTTGCCCTAATCTATCACTTTGTTCTTCCTTCCCACAGTCTTGAGTCAAAAATCCCCTCCTGTCAACCAGAATCCTCCGTCTGCCCCCACCACTTTATCCTAGACTCCCGTTTTCTCCTGGTCTCAAGACCTTGCTCTGTTGTGCTACC
Organism: Puma concolor; assembly: GCF_028749965.1. Lineage (NCBI taxonomy): Eukaryota > Metazoa > Chordata > Mammalia > Carnivora > Felidae > Puma > Puma concolor. Next base: position 96,247,560 of record NC_141667.1, read on the forward strand.
CTTTACTGTTTTAAACCTCACTACATACTACTTCTACCTTCAACTTTCTTGGAGCTTTCTTGTGTTAAATAAATAACTTCTGTAACTTCTGTATAAACCTCAGTATCCTCTGTGGTCATCCATCACTTCCGTGTCTTGCACATGTTTTTATCTCCTTTGAGACTGTCAGCTAAGGGATCATTCTCCAAGGAGTATTCTCTTTCATCACCCCACCCAGATGATGTACCACCTCTGCCTACCTGGCATCCTCCACACATCCCCATCGCATATCCTTTTCATACTATGGCCACTGCTGAGATACACCTCTGCCTGCCACTGGTACAGTGGCACTTAGTATATCCCAGCACTTAGTATATCCCCTAGCAAAGCAGGGGTTCAGAAATTTTTACAGAATGGATGGTCTTTAGGTGATTTATAAAAATAGGATGATCCCACATAATATCACTTTGTAACCTGTTTTTTTCCCCATTTGATATATGGAAAGATTAATTTCTATGAATATTTTTAGTGGGTACATAGTATTCGATTATGAGGATGGAGCATGCTTGAACCAATTTTAATTTTAGTTGGAAATTCTGTTTCAGAGAATGAGTTTGAAAGGTCTTAAATTGAACATATTTTTGAATTCTGGTTAAGATATGATTCTAGCCTAGGGTTTTTTGTTTTTTAAGTGCTTTCCCAACAGTCTAGGAAATTGAGCCAGAATTCCATCTGCCACATCATCTTTCACATCAGGCACAGTGAGAAAAGGTAATGTTTATATGGTACCCTGAGGTAATCAAATGAGGCTGCTCAAGGCCAGAGGACACTGGTCTTAAGGCTCTGCTAAACTAGGCCACACCATCCTGAGGTCTGAGGGGACGAGAATTTGACACCTTTGTAGCCTATGGCCACCAGTTGAATCCCTTGTCTATGTAGGGAGTTGTAACACACAGACTCCCAATGTCAGGCTGCTGGAGTTCAAATCTCAGGTCCACCATTTCCTAGATCTGTAACCACTGGCCACTGAATCCTTCAGCCTCAATATCATCTATAAAAAGGAATAAAAATACTTACATAGGACTGCTAGTCTGATGCATATAAAGTACTACCTGTTCCCACTACTTGGGAGAGCAAATGGGTCCTCAAATGTTAGATCTTTCTAATGTAACTATCCAGGTAAAAAGCAGCCTCTCTGGAGAAGGGAGAAGGATGGAAGTATCACTGGTGTGCCTACTGTTTTGCATTATCTCTTAGTCCTCATGCCAGCCCTCTTCAGGAGCTAAGATTCTAAGTTTGAAACAAGATATCAAAGATGTCCACATGCTTGACTACATATGGAACCACATACCAACTCTCTTGTCAGGGAATGCAATCTCTCTTAGTCTGAGATAAATAGAGGAAGGAAAGTGGGCAATGAAATAAGTCACAGTATTGAGTGTTTGCTATATACTATTCACTGTGTTCCTAGGATTTGTGCTTTAACACAGTGAACACAGTGGCCTAATTAGCTCAAACATTAGCTCAACTTTTTGCTTATATTTTTATACCCATCTTGGGTCAAGTGTTTCAAACATTCCTAAACTGCTAAGGAATAACATTTTGCAGAAGCATTTCCTCCATGTCTTTATGATAATTAAAATCTGAAACAAATCCTTAATCTAGTCTTTGTTTTCCTTTAACAGACTCATTACAAAAGGGTAAAAAAGTAGTCTTCACCTTAAGCCCTGGAAGCATTTCAAGCCATTGTTCCACAATCTACACAGAATGATTGTCCCCTTTCTTTGAATCCACGCCAAACATTTATACCACCTTCTAAATTATTTTGCTACAACCCACCAATTTCTAGGACACCTCTTCAAATTCTCCTCTCATGTCAGATCCTAAGTCACTATGTCAGATCCTAAACCACCATTTTTCATTCTTCCCTGACACCTGTCATCATTTCTGACTTCAGCATCCTCAGTTACTAAAACCACCTGGACTCTGTTTGTCATTCTAGACTTTAGCTAGACTACCTTCTCCCCAAGCTCAAATCTAGACTCAGTTCTCCCCCTACACAGCCTTGTCCAGCCTACTCGCTGCAGCCTCCCTGACACCTTAGAGACTTCCTTGGCTCATTTAACCTCACCCTGGTGTGCGAGTCTTTTTTCAGCTTTTAGTCAAAATACATTCTTTGTGCTATCTTACTCCTTTAGAGATGACAAAGGGTGAAATAAGTAAAATATCTATGAAGGAGGTGAGGGAGGAGGCAGTGAAGAGAATTAGTAATCTCCATTAGCTGTTGATTAATCATTGTTATAAGCACTAGTTCAGAGACAGTTACATAATTTTTTAAAGCATCACTCTAAGAACTTGACTTTGAATTATAATTTCTGTTCTCTAATTACAATGAAAGTCAAATTCTATGTTTCTTCAATTATAAAGGGAATTATCACTCTCCACCCACCCCCTCCCCCCCCCCCCCAGGAAAAAATAAACAGTTGTGGAGATAGGGAGAAATTAAACTGAAGATGTAACACTGAAATTAATTCTTTCTCCTTTGGATTTTAATTTTAAAAATATACATGCTTATTAATACTTCATCCACTTCTATATTTCAAACATGAAAAGTCTTTTACTCCCCATTCATCACATATGAACAGTTTGAATATCATTCCAAACTACAGTCATTCAAACATACTACTCTCTCTCCAACATTTTTTATGAATCTTTCAAACATAAAGAACCTTAAACACCTGTATACCTAACACATAGATTCCACCATTAACAATTTATTATGCTTGTTTTACCATCCATCCATGCATCCATTGGTCTTTTTTTTTTAAGCATTTCAGAGTAACATGGAAACATCTGTATGTTTTCCCTTAAATACTTCAGCATATATATATATCATTAACTAGAGTTCAATATTTCTTTACAATTTTTTTTTTTAAGTTTATTTATTTTGAAAGAGAGCAAACATGCAAGCACGCCCACACACAAGTTCGGGAGGGGCAGAGAGAGGGAGAGCAAGAATCCCAAGCTGACAGCGCAGAGCCCAATGCAGGGCTTCATTTCAGGAATCCTGAGATCATGACATAAGCTGAAATCAAGAGTCAGACGCTTAACTAACTGAACCTCCCAGGTGCCCCATCTTTTGAGATAAATATTACATACAATGAAATGTACAAGTCTTAAATGTATTTTTGCTAAATTTTGACAAATGTATGCACCTATGTAACCCCATATCAAAAATGGAGAATTTTACCATGACCCCTCCTAAGTTCCCTTATGCCTCTTCCCAGTGAATCTTTACCCCATCCCTCCAGAGACCACTACTCTTCTGATTTTTTTTCAACCATAAATATCACAAGATACCAGAAGTGTTTCTGTTTTTTGATTCATTGTGGACCGTACATACACAAATATGGTTTGAATTATTGGTCATAGGCCATATTGATGTTAAGTGTTTATTATTGACAGAATTCATATTTATGATGATTTTGGTTTTATAATTACTTATTCCAATTCAGATTACTTGACTGGTATGAATGGATTTTATAAACATTATTTGTAATTTTTTTAAATTCAGGGAACCTCCACAAGGAGCTCATTTTCTTGCCAAAAGTCTGGATGATGCCTTAGAACTTACTGAGCAACCAGAATTAGCACATAAAGTGGACATGGTTTGGGTAGTGGGAGGCAGTTCTGTTTATAAGGTAAGTAAAATCATAAAGAAATGTTCTACCCCACTTTCCTTCAGATTCCCTGCCATCTGAACTTTTTTTTTAAATTTTTTTTTTTCAACGTTTTTTATTTATTTTGGGGACAGAGAGAGACAGAGCATGAGCGGGGGAGGGGCAGAGAGAGAGGGAGACACAGAATCGGAAACAGGCTCCAGGCTCCGAGCCATCAGCCCAGAGCCCGACGCGGGGCTCGAACTCCCGGACCGCGAGATCGTGACCTGGCTGAAGTCGGACGCCTAACCGACTGCGCCACCCAGGCGCCCCATCTGAACTTTTAAAAAATTAGGCCATGAGCAAAAGGAAGTACATTATCCCTACTGTAAACTAGACACATTGTCAATTTGATTTATTCGTTTTAGATACTATCATGAAAAGTAAATAAAAATATAAAAGTGAGTTTTTAAGCCTGTTCCAGTTGATTTTCAATTCCAAATAGTTGATGTTTCCAATTTAAAAATATTCTAGGGGCTCCTGGGTAGCTCAGTTGGCTAAGCAACCAACTTCGGATTGGGTCGTGATCTCACGGTTCATGGGTTCAAGCCCTGTGTCAGGCTCTCTGCCTACAGCTGGAGCCTGGAGCCTGCTTCAGATTCTGTGTCTCCCTCTCTCTTTGCCCCTTCCCCACCCTGTCTCTCCCTCTCTCAAAATAAATAAACACTAAAAAAAAATGATAAAAACATTCTAAATCCTTCCCTTAGAATTGTACTTCCATTGCACTGTTTTCTACTCCCTAGATGTGCCCTGATATACTGAATTCTCCCCTTTTTCCAAGAATATATAGGTCCTTACTGAGAAAGGGATGGGGCTCTCAGTTACTATACACTGACTAAATGTATACGAATTTGTTAAAAGAAAACTTAACAATTTTGTATAATATGAAAGCATAGGAAAACTATTACATGTTTCATAATAATAGAAAAAAACGAGTAAAAGAGAAAAGAGTCCTGGGGCGCCTGGGTGGTGCAGTCGGTTAAGCGTCCGACTTCAGCCAGGTCACGATCTCGCGGTCCGTGAGTTCGAGCCCCGCATCAGGCTCTGGGCTGATGGCTCAGAGCCTGGAGCCTGTTTCACATTCTGTGTCTCCCTCTCTCTCTGCCCCTCCCCCGTTCATGCTCTGTCTCTCTCTGTCCCAAAAATAAATAAACGATGAAAAAAAAAAAAAAAAATTTAAAAAAAAAAAAGAGAAAAGAGTCCTTATTTTTTTTTTCCCCAGTCTTGAGGTTTTGTTTTGTTTTGTTTTGTTTTGTTTTTTACACTTATCATGCCAGGAATTCATAGGGAAGGGGTTCCAACAGTTCAGGCTCTTTTCCATTGGTTCTCCCAAAATGTACTTCTCTGGGTGGAGCAGGCTGGCTTTTCAGTTGAACCCATGTACCTTTCTCTTTGGCTTCCTTCTTTTTCAGATCATTTTCTTTTACACACTTCAGGAAGCTATCTCGGCTCTTTTGAGTACATTTGCTCAATACATACATTAACTCTCCTGGCAAAAATCTGCCCTTGTTTGTTTACAGCAATGCAAGTAGCATGCTGGGTAACATTGTAGACTCTTCCAGTTTTGCAGTGGTAACATTCGTGAAACATTTCTTGTTGAACAGTGCCCATTCCCTTGATGTCCAAAATAAAGCTTTCTTGTAGATTCACAGGTATGTAGCCAACGGAACAACTCCATGTTTCCTAGAACACCTAGAGCACATTCAGCAGGTGCCTCTCCTCTTTCCCTTGGTGAATTACTGGAAGATGGAGGCTCCAGCTGAAAACTTCTTTTTTTTTTTTAATTTAATTTAATTTAATTTAATTTTATTTTATTTTATTTTATTTTATTTTATTTTATTTTATTTTTTAATGTTTATTTATTTTTGAGAGAGAGAGAGAGAGAGAGACAGAATCTGAAGCAGGCTCCAGGCTCCGAGCTATCAGCACAGAACCTGACACGGGGCTCAAACTCAAAAATTGCAAGATCATGACCTGAGCTGAAGTCTGATGATCAACCGGCTGAGCCACGCAGGCACCCCATAAGATTTTATTTTTTTAAGTAATCGCTATACCCAACATGGGGCTTAAACCCACAACCCTCACATCAGGAGTGTCACATTCCACAGACTGAGACAGCCAGGTGCTCCAAAATATTTCTTCTTTTGAATACCAAATGACTTTCAGCTTTCAAAATTTTTGAGGATAATAAATAGAATTTTTGGACTCTTAAAACACTAATAAAAAATTAAAGTTTATGGGAAGGAAAAAAGCCAGCCCCTACACTTTGGTGTCTTGTTATAACATATATACACTGAATTTGTTTTAAAAGACTTAAAGATATACCAGGATCCCAGACCTGTTTCTAGAACCTTTGGTTTGCTTTATTTGTTTTATGAGGAAATGGACATTTTCCTTTGATCTTTCAGCCAAGCATGAATTTTTAGGAAAACAAGTCATTTCTTTATTTTGTTCAATATGCATTTTGAATGATTTAATACCACATTCACTTGAAAATCTACTTTTTATAAATATTTAATTTTTTTTTTTTTTTTTTTTTTTACATTTATTCATTTTTGAAAAACAGTGAGACAAAGTGTGAGCAGGGGAGGAGCAGAGAGAGAGAGGGAGACACAGAATCCAAAGCAGGCTCCAGGCCCTGAGCTGTCAGCACAGAGCCTGACGCAGGGCTCGAACTCACAGACCGCGAGATCATGACCTGAGCTGAAGCCGGAACGCTCAACTGACTGAGCCACCCAGGCACCCCTATTTTTTATAAATATTTAAATATATAATTTGATGTATTTATATGTACATAAATTATAAGGAAGTAGAATCTCCACCTGGTAATTTTATATTATGCACCTGCCTCTCATCACCATAACTTGTAGAACTTTTAGGCTCATCTTCCCTGGGGCCAGCCTGTTTTTGTAAACACAGTTTCATTGGAACACAGCCATGCCCATTGGTTTAGTATTGTCTACAGCTGTTGCCCACAAAGGAAAGAAGGAAACCACATGGTCCACAAAGCCTAAAATATTTACATATGACCCTTTACAGAAAAGGTTGTGCCATATAGTATTTCCTTGGATATAGACTTTCAAATGCTGCTGTGGTTCGTCCTATTCAGTTTTTCTAATTTTTGATAACATTAAGAATTGGTAGGATATTTATTTGATTGGGGCAAGAGAATAAATGATTTTATATTTACTGTAGTAAAAAGCCAAAAATAAAAAGTAACATTTGTTCTATGCCCTTATTTGGAATTTCAAGGATAACACACACTTGAAATTATAGATTTTTTTCTTCCATAAGTTATTTGAAAATCAAGGGTTATTACTTTCTTGGAGATGCAATTAGGACTCATGACTTTTTATTAGAGTTTTAAGATATTCATTCAAGTGCAGTTTTTTCTTTTTTTTTAATTTTTTTTTTCAACGTTTATTTATTTTTGGGACAGAGAGAGACAGGACATGAGCGGGGGAGGGGCAGAGAGAGAGGGAGACACAGAATCAGAAACAGGCTCCAGGCTCTGAGCCATCAGCCCAGAGCCTGACGCGGGGCTTGAACTCACAGACCGCGAGATCGTGACCTGGCTGAAGTCAGACGCTTAACCGACTGCGCCACCCAGGCGCCCCCAAGTGCAGTTTTTTCTATAGAAACTATCAACAGTAGCATAGGCTATAGTTAGAAAAGTCATTAACAATATAAGGCCAATACAATCATTAGCAACAGAGGCTAAGAAAGTAAATTACCTGCTAGCATTGTAGCTATCTCCTAAGAAATGGAAGCGTTATTAAATTCTGTGTAAATGTACTAATTAAGTATGCCCTTGGGATTTTTAGTAATCAAAATCTCATAAAATTATATACTATCTTATCCATATATATACATATGCAAATTTTTCTGTGGAGAGCAACTAGATAATTTAGGGTTCTTAATTCTTAAACAACCACCAAAGAAAGAAGATAATACTGAATGCTTAAATGAAAAAAATTCGTGTAAGCAAACTAGAGGCCAGAATATATTTAAACTCACTCTCATAATTAGTGATAATTATTAGTGCCATTCTCAAAATAACTAAGACATACTTTGCAGGACCCCAAACTTAATAATAGGATATTTAAATAGCATGCTTTGGAGGTGACAAGTTATGGAGCATGTCTCTTAATACCAGCTACAAACTTGACTATGTAATTAAAACAAACAAATCTTAAGAGTTTCTGTTTCTTTTGACAGATAAATAAAGAAATTGATGCCTCTTGTGTTTTTTCAAAGGAAGCCATGAACAGGCCAGGCCACGTTAGACTATTTGTGACAAGGATTATGCAGGAGTTTGAAAGTGACACATTTTTTCCAGAAATTGATTTGGAGAAATATAAACTTCTCCCAGAGTAAGTAAAATGTTATTAATTTGTCTGAAGTACTTTTGGATTTCCTGCTTAAGAATCAGAGAAACAGTTTATCTCTTCATATTGACTTTGGAGTAGTAATGTGTTCTGCAGACAAAAACTAGTAATTTTGAGGGGCACCTGGGTGGCTCAGTCGGTTAAGCGTCCGACTTCAGCTCAGGTCACAATCTCGCGGTCTGTGAGTTTGAGCCCCGCATTGGGCTCTGGGCTGGTGGCTCAGAGCCTGGATGGAGCCTGCTTCCGATTCTGTGTCTCCTTCTCTCTCTGCCCCTCCCCCGTTCATGCTCTGTCTCTCTCTGTCTCAAAAATAAATAAACATTAAAAAATTTTTTAAAAAAACTAGGAATTTTGGGAAATCTGCTTTAACAAACTTGGGATGTTTAAGTTTTAATAATTTGACTGAAATCTAGAGAGTACTCATTAGCTCATTCTATGAGGTCTCTGCTTAGCATCAGACACTGTCTTAGGCACTGGGGAAGCAGTGCTTACCAAGAAGATGTCACTACTCTCTAAGATTAGAGTATTTGTAGTAGAAAAGGAGAGTAGTAAATGAAAGGTAAACATTAAGAGAGTTGCTATATGGAGAACTGAAATATTGTGATGTGGTAAATACCATATTGTCTGAGAAGTCCTCTCTGAAGAGGTGGTGTCTACGCTGAGATCTAAATGTCAAGAAGCCAACCATGCAAAGAGAAGAGCATTCCAGAAACCAGAGAAATAGCTTGTGTAGAGACCAGAGGGCAGGAACAAGCTTGGTTGTGCTCCCTGACCCTGAGCAGGGACTGACTCCTCTGAGCATTATAAGCAAGGGGGAGGCCAGAGGGGGCAGACCAGACACAAGTTTAGAGGGTTTGAAGAGAGGGTGACCTTGTTCCAGCTGTTTGTGGAGAACAGAAGGGACAAGAGTGAAGCTGGGAGACCAGTTAGCTGCAGGAGTTTAGGTGAAAGAACAAGAGACTTGGATAGCAGTGGTGGTGATGGAAGAAAAGATGGAGTTAAGATTTCAGCAGGAAACTGCCTGATTTTGAAAACTCACAGCATTTTAGTTTAAAAGCACTTTTCATACTTCAACTTTAAAAAAAAGTTTTTTTAAGTACTTCTCAGCTATCGGCTATGAAGAGTAAAAGTAGAAGATTAATCGTATCAATGCTTTCAGACTAGGTTTTAACACATCCTTCTAATATTAATAAATATTAATAAATATGGTGTATTATATTCAATGACTTTCGTGTTAAACTATTCTAGCATTTCTGGAATAAATCCACTTGGTAGTAATGTGTAGTCCTTTTTATATGTTCCTGGATTTAATTTGCTTATATTTTGTTGAGGATTTTTGCATTTATATTCAGAATGGGTATTGGTCTGTAGTTTCATTTTTTAATAATGTGTTCACCTTGTTTCGGTGTCAGGAGAGTACCAGCCTCACAGAATGAGTCAGGAAATGGTCTCTTTCCTCTTCTATTTTTTTGGAAGAGTTTGTGAAGGATTGGTGTTCTTATTTTTTAATTTTTTTAAGTTTATTTATTTATTTTAAGAGAGAGAGAGAGTGAGGGAAGGGCACAGAAAAGGGATTGAGAGAGAATCCCAAGCAGGCTCTTCACTGAGAGCACCGAGCCCGATGCGGTGCTCAAACCCATGAACTGTGAGATCATGACCTGAGCCGAAACCGAGTCAGATACTTAAGTGACTGAGCCACCCAGGCTCCCCAGTTCTTTAAATGTCTTAGAAAATTTTAATAGTGGGAAGCTTCAGATAGGAAATTTCTATCCAAAACCAAATTCCAAGGAAATTGCTCAAAAATGGACATTCTAGACAAGGCTATGAAAGAAAATGGAGTCTTTTTTTTTTTTTTCCTGTTACATCATTTGATGGTTGTCTTACTTTGAAGCCTGTACCAACATAGTAACAACCTCCTGAACGCAGAGTGGAGGGAATCCCCTAAGGGGAGATCTGGAGTAGGTCAGTCTTTCCTGAGGTAGAAAAAAGAGAAACCTGGAAAGACAAAGAGAATATACTTTGTCCCTGAAAATCCGTAATGTTGCTCAATTCTTGAGCTGCATTCTCTCCAAATGTCTGTACACTGGGGAACTTAGAATTGCTCCGTACCGTCCAGAAATGAGCTCTGATTGTTCTCTACTTCCCCTTTTTCTTTTCCCACAGCTACACAGAGTTTAGACCCCCCCATTCTCCCTATTAGTGGCCCTCTTGTAGTGACATAAGTTTCAGTTCAAACAGTTATCTTTTATTAACACCATACTTCCTGGTAATAAAAGCACTAGTAAAATGAAATAAAGATGAGAGGACTATTGTGAAGTGCAAAGGGAATAAAATTAGAATGTGGGTGAAGCCACAAGTGGTAGAAACCTAAAAGCAGAAAAAAAATCTTAACAAAGTTAGGTTTTACTTTGCGTCTGCCTTTTTCCCCCATGGGTCATTGTCTGCATAATTCTTTTTTTTCTTCTTTTTTTTTTTTTTTTTTTTTAACAGCAGCATTCCAGCCTGTCCTCTAAGGCTGTGCCCTCATTCATCTTACCTATAAGAAATCTTTCCCATCTCAAACTATTTCACACTAGGCTCCAGCCAAACCAGCAGGCCTAAATGTTTTATACCAGCAGTTTTCTGCTTAATGAGCCCCAAACAGGTTTTTCCTTGTAGTTAACAGCGTTCCATGTAACTATGCAAAGAGGATAAAGGCCAGAAGAGGCCTTTGAGGCCGTAGTTGGCTCCAGAGCTGGGACAGATGCCCCTTATCAATGGACAAATTTAAGAAAGTTTTTGATGGGCTAACAGTTCCTCTTCTGTTCCCATTAGTTCCTTGACTAGCCAACAGGATCCTTATTCATACTATTTGTATGTCTCCTCCTGAGCCTGTGCTTGCTATTGTCTTCATTTAAATTTAGTTGTGAGTTGTTTCTTATAGATAACTATTTACCTCTTTCTTAGACTTTACATTACATCATCTCAGTATTCTCATGCTTTGTCAGTTCGAATCTTATGTTTCTTCATATCTACTGGATTCCTTACTGCCTGAAGATTCTAGAGGGGGATCTCTATCTGGGTGGTTCATAACAAATAGGAGGCATTTCCACATCCTGTTAGGCTTAAACTCAGAGTTCATATGTGGCTCCTAAGCAGTTTGCTCTTCAGAAAAGTTTGGAATTATGATGGTTGGGGTAGTTCTGTCATTATTAAACAGACTGAATATGGGGGCGCCTGGGTCGCTTAATCAGTTAAGTGTCTGAGTCTTGATTTCGGCTCAGGTCATGATCTCACAGTGGTGAGATTGAGCCCTGTGTCAGGCTCTGCGCTGGGTGTGGAGTCTGCTTGGGATTCTCTCCCTCCCTCCCTGTGTGTAGGCATGCTCTCTCTCTTGAAAGAATAATAGACTGAATATATGAATATTGTGAAAAGTAAAATTCATCCGAAGCAGAGTTGAATTTCAGTTTCACAGAGCAGATTAACATTAATACCGTGGCTGCTGACTATACCCAGCCAATAACATAGTATTTCTAAGTATTATTTGTGGTTTTAGAAATAATTTTGATATTTTGCTTTTATCTTTTAACTGAGAATCTTGATACTCTTGAGAATTTTACAAACACGCAAAAATGTAAATGTTACTTTTTGGTGACTCATTCCAAAGAAACTAAAATTATGGTTAAAAGTTGGCCTCGAAAAATCACTGCTTTAAAAAAAGAAAAATGCTATATTGCTACTAAAACAGTTGAACAGAAACAGCTCAGGAAATGGTCAGTAAATAGAAACATAGATTTTATTTTCTTTATATGTTATTATACTATTGTTACTTTATATGTTTATGTTTTTTGTCAAATGGCATAACCTCTAATTAGTCAACAAAAGGTTAATACCTGTTATTACTCAGCATTGCACTGGGTATCATAAGAGATTTAAATCTTTCCCTATCTTATCCCTGCTACAATGAGTTTAGAAAATACGGGGTGAAAGAAACTCATAATACTAAAGAATAACATTTATAGAGCACTTAATGTAATGAACTCAGGGCCAGATTATTCATAAGGGTGAAGACAACAGAACCAGAGTCAAACACAAGTCTGATCAAAGCAGGTGTTCCTCATCCCCACCTGGAGCACATGGGGGTGCAGCTCGCACAATACTGAGGAAGTATAAGATTTGGGTTGGAGACGAGAGTGGTCAGTACGTCCTCAGTGGAGGACCTGAGGGGATTTTTTGTTGGTGGTGGGTTTTTCAGTGGGAAAAAAATTTTATTGTAAGAATACAACATGAGACCTCCTCTCAACAAAATTTTAGTTTTCCAATTCAGTGTTGTTAACTGTAGGCAAAGCATTGCACAGCACATCTCTGGAACTTAATCATCTTACACAACAAGGTTTATTCCCTTTGAACAACTGTGTTTCCCCTTTCCCCCAACACCTGTCAACCACCCTTCTACTCTCTGTTCTTATGAGTCTGACCATTTTAGATAATGCAGTATTTGTCCTTCTGTGACTGGCTTATTTCACTTAGCATAATGACCTCCAGGTTTATCCATGTTGCTGCATATGGCAGGATTTCCTTCTTTTTTGAAGTTGAACAATATTCCATTGTATGTAAATACAGCATTTTTGTTTAATCATTCATCTCTTGATGGGCATTTAGGTTGCTTAGCTACTGTAAACTAGGCTGCAGTGAACATGGGAGGATATATATTTCTTTGAGGTCCTGATTTGTTATCAAAAACAAAAAACGAGATAACAAGTGTTGGTGTTGGTGAGGATGTAGAGAACTCTTGTGTACTGTTGGTGGGAATGCAAACTGGTAGCAGCCACTGTGGAAACAGTATGGAGGCTCCTCAAAAAAATTAAAAATAGAACTACCACATGATCTAGCAACTCTGCCTCTTGGTATATACGCAAAGGAGGGCTTGGGTTTTGAATTGGAAGGTGGCGGGAACACAGATCTAAGTGAGAGAAAATTTCAGATAAACAGTGATGTCTGTAAAAGAACTGCCGTGAGGAACACTCTAGGAAATTAGAGCAGGGTGGTGTCCACTGATTAAACAGCAGAATCTTTCACTATACAGGACACATAACTTCAGTTCTGCTCTAAGCAGCTAAAGGTTGTATCTTGTTTTTCATTTGCTCACGCAAGAAATTTGATATCAAGTGTAAGATTTGCAAAATGTTACTACATTTCATACTAGCTGGGTGATAGTGGAAAGGTAAAAGAAACTGCTGACAGTGGCTAGTTTGAGACAGAAGAATTAGGAGTCAGAAGGAAAGGATAAATTGCACTTTTTGTTTCCCAACTTTCTGTACAGTTTGCAAGTTCTTCTTTCTGTTTCCTACACTGTTCCATAGTGTATTTGTATGATACCTAGTTTCGCCGTGACTTACCATTGTGAAAAAAAAATGAAGACGAAACTTTTATTTACTCTATTGATGCCTTTTGGCTGAGCTATCTCTTTTTAATTGACACAGTATATATCTTTTTTTTAATTGACAAATTATTCCACATATTTTTCTTTTACAGATACCCAGGTGTTCTTTCTGATATCCAGGAGGAGAAAAGCATTAAGTACAAATTTGAAGTATATGAGAAGAACAATTAATGTGAAGGTGTTTTCTGGTTTATTTCAAGTTAGTTGTTCCCCCTCCCCTCCAATTACATATTTTTTTAATATTAGAAAAAAAGACTTTTGTGACTTTAGGTCAATGGCTAATTATTTGTAAGCAATGAGATTTTATAAATTAATCTTAAGTAGACTATAGTTAAAATTAGTCTTAACTATTCCATATCAGATAACCATTTATGAAACCTTTTTTGCTATAGCTGTATGATGCCCATCAAGGACCAGCACCTACCTACGGTAGCATATCTTTCAAAAACCAAAGTTGAAAAAATTCCCCGAGAGCATGAGTTGAAACCAGGACCTATAGAGATAGAACTAGACAGATTTGTCCAAAGGTCAGACATGGATTATAAACAGAAGAGATAGAACTCAGATATTAAAAGAAAATTAAAATAGAGACTTTGAATTCTCTATGCATTTCATTCACTCTTCTCAAAAAAGGTTCTGTTCACTCAGGCAATCAGTAAGTTGAGGAAACTCTGGTATATTCCATTGGGCTAGTAAAGAGGCAGGTAGGACACTGTCTTTTTGAAGGTTAAAAGCAAAGGTCTGAGACCTCTAAAAACTCTGCCTCTGATCTTCTGTGGGATTCCATGGATGTTACAATGATAGAAGAATAAAGTTGATCTTTACAAAAAAGAGTGGTTTAAAACAAGCATATGGCTAAAATTAGAAATTAAAAAGGTAGTGAAATGAAACTAGATAATGCAAGAAACCAAAATTATGAAGTTGGAAACAAAATTAAACTTCACTGAATTAAAAAGGGAAAATTAAAACATGTTTTCCTACCATGTTAGCAAAGATTTGGATTTGTTAGGTATCCAAAGAAAGGGCATTTTTTGCCTTGTAAATTAATACAACTTTTTTAGAGTTTAAGTTAACAATATCAATTAAAATTAAAAATATTCTGGGTTTGGACCCAGAGCTGAGTTTCTACTTCTAAATATTAATCCTGAACAACAAAGAGATAGACCCAAGAGAATTTGTTGCACTGAGAATTTTTTCCAACTTGGAAACAGGGCTACCTGGGTGGCTCATTCGGGTAAGCATCAGACTCTTGATCTCAACTCAGGTCATGATCTCACAGTTCATGAGATCAAGCCACATCGGATTCTGCACCGACAGCACAGAGCCTGCTTAAGATTCTCTGTCTCCTCTGCACTGCTCCCCTTGCCAACTCACACACGTGCACTCTCTCTCACAAAATAAATAAACTTAAAAAAAAAAACTTAAAAAATAAAACTTGGAAACAGCCCAAATGACAATCAATAAAGAAATAACCAACCAATATGTCTGTAGAATTTAATATTGTCTGTAACAGTTAAAAAGAATGAGGTACTGACAGAAAAATGCCAAAGACTGTTAAATAAAAGAAGCGATTGTGTATCATACCTAAAAAATTTACTGATGGTATATAGTATGTGTAGGAAAATGTATGCTGAAGCTGTCGACAGTATCAGAGTTGAGCATGTTATTTTATGAATTAGGTATGCCTATTGTAATTAGATTTTTTTAAGTATTATGTGGTTGATTTCATGAACAATTAACATAATAATTGAGCCCCTTATGTTCAGCAGTAAAATTAGAATATAGAAATCAAGAGTATAAAGGAATTTACTAAAATCTTCCAAAGAGGGGGAAAAAAAAAAACATCACAGACAAGAAAAGGAATCAATACTGCATGAGACTTACAATCCTTAAGAAAACAGTGGAGCTTTCTGCAAGGAACATAATCAGCAAACTATTAGTACAGGTATCTAGAATTTTTAGGACTCAGATACTTAGAAAGAAGCAAGCCATCTAGAGAAGAGGAAACCCAAATAGCCAATAAATACATGCAAAGATAAATATTCCCACTAGTAACTGAGGAAATGCAAATTAAAACTGCAGTAAGGTACCATCCCACATACTCAGATGTGGCATTCTCACCAACACTTGACATTGTCAGCCTTTTACCATGTTTGTTCGCAATATTTATTCAGGATGAAGAAGCACATACCCTTCAACCTAACAGTTGTACTCATGGATAAATACCAAGAGAAATCCTTCCATGTTGCTATCTAGAAATTTGCAAAAGAATGTAGCAGCAACCCAAACGGACTAAAGGACTTAAGTCTGGTAACTATTTGGGGACAATATGAGAGAAAAAGTGGGGATGGCTGTCTAACTGCTAAATCCTCATTGACATATCAGGAAATCACTAATATGTAAAGTAACAAATCAAGATGTGATCAATTATTTGAGAAAAAACAGAAAAACTTCCCGGTCCCCTTGAGGTCTCCTGGGGAACAGAAAGGGCAGGACCAAATAATTGGAAATGGTTGGCAATGCAATTTCATTTTTGCCCCAGGAAAAGCCCAACTTTTTTTTATTACCAGTCCTCTTTGATAGGTGAATTATCAAATCTTAAGCTCGAGGGTTTTCCCGTAGTATTTTATTATGAACTATTTCAAGCACACAGAGAAGCTGAATTATACATTAAGCACACATTCTTATCCATCACCTAGATTCTGTCATTGTTAACACTGCTATCTCTGCTTTACCACATATTTAGCCATCCATCCATCCATCAGTCATTCTTATATTTTGATACATTTCCAAGTAAGTTTAGATCTCAGGATGTTTCATCCTTAGATTCTTAAGCTTGTGTGTCATTAACTACAGTTCAAAATTTGTTTACTTTTGGGGGGAAGGGTAAGATCTACATGGAGAAATGCAGATCTTAAGTGTAGCATTTTATGGGTTTTAGTAAATCCATGTGTCTTCATGACTCAAACCTCTGTCCATCACCCCGGAAAACTCCTTCATACCCCTTTCCAATAGCAAGCGCTATTCTGAGGCTTTTTTTCCTCATTTTAGATTATTTTTGCCTGTTTCTGAACTTCATATGAATGGAATCATACAGGATGTCTGACTTATTTCACTCAGCACCATTTATGTGAGAGTCAGCCATGCTGTTACATGTGTCACTGGTTTGTTCCTTATAACTTTGTAGTGTCCACTGTATGGCCACACCACCATTTGTTTATCCTTTTTCCTATTGATAGACATGTGGACTCTTCTGAAGTGGGATTTGAGCTTGGTATTGAAGGATCTAGAGAGATGGTGACTGACGGTCAGGAGGAAGGTAGATATATGCTCCCGGCAGAGGAAAAACCATGAAGAAACTTCATCTCCAGATTCCAAAACCCAGCACAAGGCCTTACCAAGGAAGGGCAGGTGTCATCAGGCCCCAGGTCCATCCGGCGGCAAGCACCTACTTCACCTACTTCACCTCACTTCGCCAATCTGTTCTCTTTCATAACCATATCTAGTTCAGGTCTTTATTTGCTCTCACTTGGACTGTTGGGGTAATCTAAATTGGTGGTTTTCAATCCAAATAAACTATGATAAACATGGCCAACAAACAGTCTCTGAACTGCACCTCTTATTATGCCACCGTCTCCCCTTCATGCTGACCCAACTAAGACCAAACTCCACCTTGGCCTTTATGGGCTTCTCCAGATGGCAATGATCAATCTTCCCAGACTTACTGTCTAAAATTTCTACTCCCTCCATGTCACACACAAGCCACCCGCAGCTCCTCACAAGTCCCCACATAGAGCCAAGCTTTGCCACACACATCCCCTTCCTTATGCAGTTCTCTCTCCGTATAATGGCTCCATCCCTGTATCGTCGAGTGTAAATCATATGTGTTCCTCAGAGTCCTGTCCAAATTCAGAGGGCTCCCTCTTTCATGAAGCCTTCCTTCTCACCCTCCTCTGATCACCCAGTGCTACCTATCTCTGTTATAGCACTTACCCGCAGCTTGCCTAACAGCTGTTTCTTATTCTCATCTCTTATCAGTTAGGAGTGTCTTCAGCTGCAAGTACCAGCAAGTCCAGTTAACAGTGGGGTAAACAAATTTGGATTTACTGGCTCTGTGATTCTCTGGGGTTTTCCCTCAAGATTTCAAAATGACTACTACTGCTTCAGAAATCAAGCCATGTTCACAGCAGGAGGAAGAGAGGAAGTGAGAAATGTCAGGCACATATTTCCCTTTCATCAGGAAAGCAAAACCTGTCCCAAATCCTCCTAGCACTTGAGTCTAATTCTACTAATGCACATCAGAATTCAGGATCTCTGCCTTAAAACGAATCTTGACCAGTCACCTATCATTTTGTTCCCCACCACCCCAACAAAATCAAAGTTCTCCTGGCAAGGAAGAAAGGAGGATGAATATGAGAATACAATTAACAGTGTTTGCTCGTTCAGCTATGCCAGACTGCCAGCTGTTTCCAGGCAGAAACTATCTTACTCACCTTTGTCTCCCCTCAAGATGTCTAGCATCTTCAAAATGTTGATAGATAGAATCTTGCAATCTGGAATTGAAATGTCACATTTAATTTCTATCATATAGTCAATCTCATTATAATAAATTCTATGTGGCATCCACATTTGGGGTTGATTTGGCATTTCATTATATTAGCCACATGGCTATAAATTACATTCCCAGTCAATAGATGAAAACAAACTTGATGTGAGCTTTCTCTACAGTACATGAAAAGTGAAAAGCAATGCTAGCCACTTCCTCTGTTGGTTAAGGATTTACTACCTTAGCAGATAAACCCCAAATCTCAATGACTTAACACCATGGAAGCTTATTTCTTGCTCAAATAAAGTGCAACACAGGTGTTTCTGACCAGTAGGCAGCTCTCCAGGTGGAGATTCAGGGATTCAGACTCCCTCCACCTTGGAGATTCTATCTTCAACTAGGGATTTCCAAGGTTGTTGCTAAAAAGGAAAGAGTACAGAAGATCACATGTGGGAGGTCTGGCAGGGACCTCTGTCTGGAAGGGACACGTACCACTTTCCCCCACAGCCCTCTGGCCAAACCTTTGTCACATAATCACACACTAATGCCAGGAGGCTGCAAAATGTAGGCTAGCTGTGGACCAGAGGGAAGAGGAAACAGGTTCGGTGAACCTAGCACCAGACTCTGCCACATCCGTAAAGGGAAAGAGACAGATACCAGACTCACAACTTGACTGCTGCTTCTCCTGATTGTTCTTTTTTTCTATTTCTTCTCTTTCTTTCCTTTTTTCCCTTGTAAAGGATCTAGTTAATTCCTTTTTTTTTTTTAATTGAAGTATAGTTGACACCCAATGTTACATTAGTTCCAGGTGTACCACATAGTGATTCCACAAGTTTATATATTATGCTTTGCTCACCACAAGTGTAGTTACCATCTGTCACTATAAAACGCTACTACGATACCGGTGACTATGTTCCCTATGCTGCACCTTTTATCCCTGTGACTTACTCATTCCATAACTGGAAGCCTGATCTCCCAGTCTTCTTCACCCATTTTGCCCATTCCCCTACATCCTTCCCCTCTGGCAGCCATCAGTTTGTTTTCTGTATTTACAGGTCTGTTTTTGCTTGTTATTTATTCATTTGTTTTGTTTTGTTTAGATTCCATATATAAGTGACATCATATAGTATTTGTCTTTTTTGACTTATTTCACTTAGCATAAAAGCTTCTAGGTCCATCCATGTTGTCTCAAATGACAAGATCTCGTTTTTTATGGCTGAGTAATATTTCTCTCTCTCTCTCTCCCTCTCTCTCTCTCTCTCTCTCTCTCTCTCCCTCTCCCTCTCCCTTGCTCTGTGTGTGTGTGTATGTATGTGTGTGTGTGTGTGTGTGTGTGTGTGTGTGTGTGTGTGCATGCACCACTCTTCTTTATCCATTCATCTACAGATGGACGCTTGGGTTGCTTCCATATCTTGGCTATTATAAATAATGTAATACACATGAGGTACATATATCTTTCTGAGTTTTCTATTTTTTGAATCTTTGTTCTGAGGTTAAGAGATTTGGGTGGATGGTTTGAAAATGCATCTTGCTTCTAGTGAGACTCCCTGAAGTGTTTGAACCCAGAAGACTAAAAGGCGTTAAGGCTAATTGTTCTTTAATGGTTGTGAGAAATATAAGCAGGGTTCAGGTCTTAGAAAAGAACTCCTTATTTTAGGAAAGTGACTCATTCATGAGCAGAGACTAAATGTCTTTTGTAAAGAATGGAACAAATAAGACCACCCTTTGCACAGGTATATAATTTTATTATTTACAGGCTTTTTTTAACATTACACATTGGGCTTGGATTTTAGTTTTTATATTACCTATATTCTCATTGCCTATGTCATTATATTTAGTAAAAAGTGTTCTTCTGTTAAGAGGTATATTCTTATTTGGCTTTCCCATCTAGAATAGGAAGCCTGTCCTTCCCCAATAGGCCATAAGTGGCACAGACTTGTCTACATTCTCTCCTCAAAATGTACTCCTGGAAGGTCTTTGCTCCTAACTGTGAGTGGGAAGGGGGTCTGATGCCCACAGGCCTTCAGCTGGTGACTGCTTCTTGCTGGCCTTCACGCCACCCAGAGTTCGCTGGTGTACATCCCCAGGGAGCCTGACCACCCATCTTTCTCACTTCCTACCTCTACAGCACTTTGTGACATTTGGGTTGAAATCAAGAATGTTATCAATTCACTTAGTATAGACTCAGGGGGGCAGAAAGCAGGCTCATCCATATTGATTGGTACTGAATTTCCAGCTTAAAAACTTCAGCTATTACATCAAGTGCATACATGTCATTGAGTATTGGTCCGGATTTTCCCTAGAGAAACAATAAGAAATACATACTAAGAGATTAATGTTAGAGAATTGACTCATGCAATTGTGAGGGCAGGCCAGCAGGCTGGAAATTCAGCTAGAAGTTGATATTGAAATCTTGAGACCATTTCTTTTCTGGAAAAGCCTTGCTTTTGATTAGATTAGGCCAGTTGTCAAGGGTGATATCCTTTACTTAAGGTCAACTGATTGTAGGTGTTGACTATATCTATAAAATACCTTCACAGCAACACCTAGATCTGTGTTTGATTAAATCACCATGTACTATAGCCTGGCGAAGTTAACACAGAAAACAAACCCTCACAGTAATGAAAGTGACCGAAAAAGATATTGTGCTATATGCCTCCTAGGAGTTGTTTCCTTTTCACATCAGAAAGTTTTTTGAAAAAAGGCAACAGTCTCTTAAGCACTAAATGTCACATTTGGGGGTCTATCAGGATGCTTTTTTTAAAGAATCTGTAGTTCAGTCTAAGCCGAATGTCAACCCCAGTGGTAGTTTTTTTATTTATAATTGAATCCTAATTGTCTCCTTCTCCATAGTTAATGATTTTTCAAGCTTAGATTAAAACTGAAAGGTGAATGTTGGGATGAGCACTGGGTGTTGTACGTAAGCCAATTTGACAATAAATTTTAATGATAATAATAAAAAAAACCACTGAAGGGTGAAGTCTAACCTTTAAAATGGTCTCCCTCATGCTCCTGAAAATACAGCTCCAATAGGACATCTCCCTCTTGTTTTTTATCAGCGCCTCCAGATATCTGCAGCTTCAAACAGCCTTTCTTTGGAAAATCAAATCTGAAAACATTCAAAGTGCTGGCCTTCAGCTCTGCAGACTTTTGACAACGTACATTAAGTGCAATTTCTCAAAATCTGTTTCTTTTCATAGCCTGTGGCTTGCGAGTGATTTCTGGGAAATGTTGATTATAAGATAAGCTCTTTTCAGTCAGTTTCAAAAGGTGACGCCCAGGTAGGTGATCGTTAAGTAGAGGCATCTCTGCAGAGAAATGAGGGAGTGAGCCAGCCCCTCTGGGCCCACCGTTGTCATTGCGGGGAGTTGTGAACCTACCCATTCAGCGCTTGAAAAGCAGTGCCTGCCGGGAGCACTGGAGAGCCGGCTGCCCTCACAAGCAGCTGCGTGGGGGACAACGAGGGGAGCTGCAACATTGTGTACGTTAACTTTTCAATGCAATTTCTAAAGCCAGGGAAGAGGGCAGGAAAACATCCAGGCTTCGTCACGAGCCAGCCCTTAGATCCGTCCTTGAGTCATTCTGTTAAGTAGAACCGGATAATTGTCTCACTGGAGACCCGCAGAAACAGCTCGTGGGAAAGAACGATTTGCACCTGGAAAATATTCATTAGCTCGCGTGTCAAAAGCCACACATCGATAGAAACCAAAATCTTGGCATTCTCTGCAGGCAGCCTTGAAACTTGAAGGGCAGAAACCACGTGCTCAAGTGGCCACCTGTCTTCCTCTTTTGGCCCCACCTGCCCAGCAAGCCTGGTGGCAGGTGGTGGGAGGGGGCGACCAGAACTCCTGGGGATCTGTGTTGAAAGAGCAGAGAAGGCAGACGCCTTGAACAAATAAGTACTCCGTTAAAGGTCTGTTTTCAGTTTCTTGGGACCCTCGAACTGGTCGAGCTTAAATTGAGAGGGGATTTGGTTTGCCTCAATGGCTGTTTCCTCCCACTCATAGTCACGAAGATAGCTTTTTTTATTGTCATTAAAATACATTTAATATACACCATTTTTGCATTGCCCTCTGCTAAAATTTGCACAAAGATAATGTCCCTAAGCCCTGGAAAAGTAGAAAGAGCACTGGACTCGGAAGCCTGGGTTTCAATTCTGGGTCCATGTAGGAACATTTATTAAAAACCTTAGTTGCAAGGCATAAGTAACCCTCCTGGAATTACCTTGGGTGATTGGGTGGGACAGAGTGTTGACTATAAAGACATACACACATTGAAATGGGAATGTGAAGGCTACTCGGAAAGGGGGCGGGAGGGGGTGGCTCTGCTGGTTGCCAGGTGTGGTCTCTTTCCTGCTGTGTCTGATTTGCATTGTGTGCCCCTCATAACTCCAGCCTATCACCTCCCACTACTGAGTCCTCATCGTCTCTGTTTCCTTTTTTAATATATTTTATTTTTAGGTATCTCTGCACCCAATGTGGGGCTCGAACTGAATACTCTGAGATCAAGAGTCACCTGCTCCTCTGACTGAGCCAGCCAGGTACCCCTCTTCTGTTACTTAATTCAGATTCTCAAGCAGTAATATGATTGTTTGAACTTACCTTTAAAAAAATTTTTTTTACACTTATTTATTTTTTGAGAGACATAGAGAGACAGAGCACAAGTTGGGGAGGGGCAGAGAGAGAAGGAGACACAGAATCTGAAGCAGGCCCCAGGCTCCGAGCTGTCAGCACAGAGCTTGATGTGGGGCTCAAACTCACAAACCGTGACATCATGACCTAAGCCAAAGTCGGACACTCAACCGACTGAGCTACACAGGTACACCTGAACTTACCTTTTAAAGTCAGCCCAATAAGGACTGGCTGCTTGTGGGACAAAGTTCCCTCCCTGGTCAACCAAGTGTGTTGAGCAGCCTTCTTCCCTCCCTCTCTAAAAGGGGTGTGGCAGGCCAGGCACTCTGAGGCTTGGCTTGTCCAAAACACGTGGGCAAGTTATTTGACCTCCCCAAGATGCTGGTTCTTCCACTAAATTATGATGGCAGCACCTGTCTCAGCCCACAGAGTTATCACTCATGCACACAAGAATGATTTATTGAGGGGCACCTGGGTGGCTCAGGCGGTTGAGCCTCCAACTCTTGGTTTCAGCTCAGGTCATGATCTCTCGGTTAGTGGGTTTGGGCCCCACATCGGGCTCCATGCTAGAGGTGTGGAGCCTCTTGGGATTCTCTCTTTCCCTCTCTCTCCCCTCCCCTGCTCGTCCTGTCTCTCTCTAAAATAAATAAACTTTAAAAATCATTTATTGAGCTTTTATATAAAGCACTTCTATTGCGCACTTTCCAGGCACTGTGCTCAGCAATGGGGATACAGGAGGGACCAAAACTGATGCAGATCTGCCCCCATGGAATTGATGGTCCAGGTTCAAACGAGATCCTATCTGTGAAAACACAGCCCCCACTGTCCCACCTGCAGCCCCACTGCAGACTCAATTTTAAGATTCCTTCCTTCATCAAAAAATTCTGAAGCATCTACGTAAGTCACATCAGCACATGGAATCCAAAGACAATAACACATGGTTTCTGATCTCAAGGAACCCATGGTTCATTTGAGAAACAAACATGTAAGCAAACAGTGATGTGCAAAAGCACAAAATAGCAGGTAAAGTAGGAGATGTGGGAAAGGAAACTTCACTTTGGCTGAGGAAGTCAAAGAAGGCTTCTCAGAGGCAGCAACACCTGAGCTGAAATTTAATGGCTAAAGAGGGCAAAAATAAATAAATAAATAAATAAATAAATAAATAAATAAATAAACAAACAAACAAACAAACAAACAAATAAATAAATAAATGGTGAAAATAGCTTGATAACACCATCATAGTTATGTAGAAATGCACTACCCTTAGGAGATGAATGAGTATTTAGAGGGTTAACGTTAATCATGACATTTATAAGTAGTTCAACAAAAATGTGGGAGTGTGTGTATATGTGGTATCTGTGTGTCTGTGTGTGTGTGGAGAGAGAGAGAAAGAAGGCAGATGTGGCAAAATGTTAATTCTTTTTTTCTAAGTTTATTTATTTATTTTGAGAGAGAGGGAGCACGAGTGGAAGAGGGACAGAGAGAGAGAGGGAGAGAGAGAATCCCAAGCAGGCTGTCAGTGCAAAGCCCAAGAAGGGGCTTGAACTCATGAACCATAAGATTATGACCTGAGCTGAAATCAAGAGTTGGATGCTTAACCGACTGAACCACCCAGGAGCCCCAAAATGTTAGCAATTCTTATATCTAAATAGAGACTTGGGTACGCAAAGTTAGAGTGGCCCCCACGATCCCCACCTCCTGGTGTTCAGTCTCTTATGTGACTTCGTATCCTTGAGTGTGACCAGGACCTGTGACTTGCTTCTACAAAATAAAAAAAGGCAAAGGTGACAGGATGTACATGTTTAACCACATGATTATGTAATTAAATTATGCAAGACTGTGGCTTCTGAGTGGAGTCCCCCTCTCCCTTGCTTGCTATCTTCGAGGAAGTAACTGGCCATGTCGGGGATCCCACATGGAAAGAACTGTCGTGGCCTCTGGGAGCTGAGGATGGCCCCCAGCTGACAGCCAGCAAGAAATCAGAGCCCTCAAAGAACTGAAGTCTGCCAACAACCTGAGTGAACTTAGAAGCAAATCCTTTCCCAGTCAAGTCTCAGATGAGAACACAGCCCTGTGGGACACCTTGTACAGCCTTGTGAGACCCTAAGAACAGGACCCCGCTAAGCCATGCCCAGGATCCTGACTCACAGAAACTGTGAGATAACAAAGTGGTGTTGTTTTATGCTGCTAAATTTGTGATGTAAGTTTGCACCAATAGAAAACCAATACAATTAATAATTTTATGTGTCGACTTAACTGGGCCACAGAGTGTCCAGATGTATTTGGTCAAACATTATTCTGAAAGTTTCTGGGAGGGTGTTTTTGGATGAGATTCACATTTAAATAGGTAGACAGTCTGTCCTCCCTTACATGACTGGGTCTCATCCAATCAGTTGAAGGCCTGACAGAACAAAAGTTTGATCTTGCCACACATTATTAACAGAAAATTCTTCCTGCCTGACTGCCTTCGAAGTAAGATATCAGCTTTACTTCCTGCCTTCAAACTTGGACTAAAATTTTGGTTCTTCCTGGATCTCAAGCCTGCTGGCCTTTGAACAAGGGCTACACCATCAGCTCTCCTGGTTCTCGAGCTTTTGGAATACATAAGGATACACAGATGTTACTGCAATATTCTTTTCAGCTTTTCTACATGTTTGAAAATATTCAAAATAAAAATGGGCAGAAGTGTCCTAAAGTCAGGAAATGTGTGGGGCACCTGGGTGGCTCAGTCAGTCAAATGTCCGACTCTTGATTTCAGATCAGGTCGTTATCTCACAGTTCATGATGAATTCAAGCCCTGCCATTGGGCTTCATGCAGTGTCTGCTTGAGATTCTCTCTCTCTGCTGCTTGTCTGCTCACACTGTCTCTCTCTCTCATAATAAATAAATGAACTTTAAAAATAAATAAATAAAACTAAAGTCAGGAAATGAAAGGAGACCTGCTTCATTCCCTATTCTCAACCTCCCTCCTTTCCCTTTTTCCTCCGTGAATCTACTTTATTTAATATGAGATTTTAAAACACACAATAGACACGTACTTAAACATAAATAATACATCTACCCTCTTCTGTGCAGATTTATGCTTTATAAACATCACACTGAGTAAGTTTGGCCTTAACCTTTGTTCTGCAAATGTTTCAGAATTTTTTTCTACTGCCACATTACAAGATAA
This sequence comes from Puma concolor, assembly GCF_028749965.1. Lineage (NCBI taxonomy): Eukaryota > Metazoa > Chordata > Mammalia > Carnivora > Felidae > Puma > Puma concolor. The sequence goes on from NC_141667.1 coordinate 96,273,417, forward strand.
ATGTCAGTCTAAATGAAGCCTTTTCTATAAAATTCAGCAGCTTCACAGATGGTTTCTAATTCACTACATTTTTTTTTTTTGGTTGAAAATAATTCCAAAAGCTCTTAAGTTTTCACCAGAACATAACGTTACTCTTGATACAGTGTGAGGTCAATTAAATAAACTCAGACACTATCCCCTAGGAGTTATCAGCCAAACTGAGAAAATTATGTAAAAGTAAGATTTTATCTAGTATTAACATAATCACTTTTTTCAGAAACCTCAATAATTACATATTGGCCGAATGGCTTATCTTGCCCCAGGTTGCTTTCCCTGATGTGACTTGATGAACAGTCCTATGCAGAAAGTGAATAAGCTTAGTCAGAGGCAAATGATGCAAATAAGCCTCAAATTCATTTTCTGAAATGGGGTTCCTGGGTGGCTCAGTCAGTTAAACATGCGACTTTGACTCAGGTCATGATCTCGTGGTTCGAGGGGTTCCAGCACTACATCGGGCTCTCTGCTGACAACTCAGAGCCTGGAGCCTGTTTCGGATTCTGTGTCTCCCTCTCTCTCTGCCCCTCCCCCACTCGAGCTCTGACTCTCTGTCTCAAAAATAAATAAACATTAAAAAAATTGTTTTAATTCATTTTCTGAAAAACATACATTAAAGGAACCCGTAAGAATGGAGATTATATTTTTAAGGAGGTCTGCCACATAGTAGAGAAGTGATTCTCCACTCTAGCTGCACATCACAATCCCCTGGGGAGCTTAAAAAAGTAGTGATACTTGAGTTCTCATCCCCTCATCCCAGAGAGCCCAATTTTGGTCTGGTGTGTGGCCTGGGCATCAGGAATTTTAAGCTCCTCCCTTCCTTCCTTCTGCCCTTCCTCCTCCCCCTCCTCCTCCTCCTTTTTTTTTTTGTGTGTTTTTTTTTGTTTTGTTTTTGTTTAACTCATCCAATGCTTATTGAATAGTAAACTGTTGCCAACACTGCTGAAATCTGCAAGTCACTCATCCAGATCCCTCTCTTGGCCACCCCCTGAGACGGAAGCCCCAAGCAGGACCACCCCGAATGCCAGAGAGTAGCCAGGGCCTGGGAGATGCCAGGAGAAGGGGAAAAGCAGGGAGAGGAAGAAGCAAGGAAGGGAGGGTGCAGAGCTACACTCTCAGGGACACGGGCACACACACACACACACACACACACACACACACACACACACAAGGACCAGGGTTTGTCTCTGCCCCCACCCAGCAGCCACAGGGACGTCAGGGAAAGAGACCATGCACCCACAAGACATTTCAGTCCTTCCCATCTTGAAGCGTCTGCCACAAGGGGCTGGCCCAAGGGCACTGGACTCTGCCTTCAGGGCACATTAGCCCTGAGCCAAGCTGGCTTTCATGGCGGCCACCAGCTTCAGAAATTTGCTCTCCTTGTCCATGTAGCCATCACCTCTCTTCTTGGAGTGAACCAACTTCCTTGGTACCATCACTTCAAAGAAGCATGTGGCCTGGGGAGTCCCCTCGCCGCAGATGTCCAGGCATTTGGGGACATCATCTTCTAACTTCTTCTTGAGCTTAAGATACTTACACTTGGAGCCTCAAGCGCCACAGTAAATTACTCTGACAGTGAGCGCCCTGGATGGGGACCGCAGCTAGGGCAGGGTGTGGACCTGTGAGCTCCACTGCAAGGATTTTCAAGTTTCTTTAGTGGCTCTAGTGTGCATCAGAGGTTTAAGAATCATTATAGTGATAGCTCAATACATATTAAGTGAATAAATGAAATTCTTTACTTGATCTTAGATTACATTCAGAAACCAATTTGAATCAATTGTACTGCCTGATGGTACTCTGTACTCTAGACTGCTCATGCTACAGCAAAATGCACAAAACTAGAGGAAAAAAGAGAAGATCTAAGATAGAAAAAGGATTCAAAATGCTGTCAGGTGAGCAAGAGCTATAGCAACATGAGATGCTGAGTCTGAAAAGAAAGACCTGGGAACATAAGTGCTGCCTTCACATAACTCCCAGGTGCAGCCATCACAGATGACAGCTGAAGGAAGCTAGGGTTTGGCATAACGTAAGACTTCCTTAAAAAGTAGTATCGTCTGGATATTAACTGGATTCCTTGAAATTGTGAGTAACTGGTCACTGCAGGAATTCAGACACTGGCTTTTTGAGCTCTGGGCCAGGTTGTTGTGAGGAAACCCCTATGCCAGGAGCTTTACTGAATGTGTCTTATTTTTCGGCCATCTGATATCCATGGACTCTCTTCCTAGAAACAACCTCCTCGTTTTCTTTGAAAATTACTCATCTCTCACTTTCAGTTCTAACACAGCTGATCTCTGTCTAGTTCTAGGGGAAGAACATTGATCTCCTCCCAACCAACCATGAAAATGACATCTCCAAATGTTGCCTGAGTGGCACAGTCTGTTAAGCTACTGACTCCTGATTTCGGCTCAAGTCATGATCTCACAGTTCCTGGGTTTGAGCCCTGCATCGGGCTCAGTGCTGGCATCAGGGAGCCTGCTCTCTCTCTCTCTCTCTCTCTCTCTCTCTCTGGAAATAAATAAATAAACTTAAAAAAAGCTGCATTGCCCTACACAATAACTGGTTCAATAATGAGCAAGTAGCCCAAGTTGTGCCAATCAGAGGCCATAAAATCAGACTCTGGGAATTTTGCTTATATTTTTGAAGACTCTCTTCCACTAGATTTAAAGTTGTGAGAGTGTGAGGTGGAAAATATGAACTCAGAGAAAATGAAAAGAAGAGAATTTCAAAATGATCTTATTAATAATAGCCTTAGGTTAAACTAGATAACGTATCTGTGAAATAAAAGAGTGATGCTATAGAAAAAGAATATTCAGATGCCAAAAAAGAGTTCTCGGAAGTTAAAAAAATATGATGTTAGTTCTCAACAACAACAAAAAAGGTATCATGGCTACGCTTAAGCGTCCTTAGTGGCATACTCCATTCAACAAACAGCCTGATAAGCCACTTTTTATTATTCTACTGAGCTGCCTATTTCTGTTGGCAACTGTGTGTATGAAGTGCTTTCTTTTGATATTTTCAGTAAGTCTCAGTTGTTAAAAATTAACTAATAAATAAAAAATTTAAATATAATGTTAGTAATGAAAGAAATCTCTTATAAAGTTCAAAGATAAATCTGAGAAAATCCTGCCAAAAGCAGAAAAGACAAAAAGTTGCATAATAGGAGAGAAATTATACACATGATTAATCCAAGAGGATTAATATGCCAAAAATACAAGATCCAAAAAGTAGAATAGAGAAAATGGAAACAAATAAAGTATCAAAGACATCGTTAAAGTCCCTAGAATTGAAGGACAAGAGTATTCATAGTAAAAATTCACCGAAAGCATAGGAAAAATAAATGTAAAAGACCAAAACTAAGGCCTACCATCATCTCTGAAGACAAATTCTTATTATCGTAAGGCTTGGAAAAAAATTAAAATCTAGCAGGAAAGAAAGGTCTTGCCCGGACTCTGAAATGCAAATCCAAGCAATGCCCTGCTTTCAGGACACATATTTCTCTTCAACAAAGCTTTAAAAAAATCATTGCAGTATTTTAAAAGCTTGATATCTTAAGAAATTTTATGACTTCCTTTATAAACATGGCAACCAAGATTCCCTTATCTAAAAGAGGCTAGAAGACATAGGTGACTCAAGAAAGGGGACCGAACTCTGTCTGGTAGATAGTGACAGCCTATAATCCCAGAGTAGTATATGTGACCAGAAAATTTCTCAAAATGACTTCTTAAAGCTCCAAAATTGGCTCCATATAGAATTTAATACAAAATTTACGAGTGCTACAATTGTGTTAAAAATGTATCTATAATATGGCCAATCATAAAAATTTACAAAATTACAATAACAAGCTTTGATATATTCTATATATATTTCTATCAATGATGTATTTATTCACCTCCCAATTTTCAAAAATAGTGCTATATTAGTCTTGCAGTGAAAAAATTAAGTTCCCTGTCTTTTTCCTTTAAAATAATTGGCCCCAAGTACAAAATGATAACTTCAATTCATTTTGTTTATTCTCATGACATGTTCCAGGATAATTTTGTGAACACCTAAGTGTTCCATTTAGTATTAGGAGAAGTAAAATGTTAAGGGATGTTTAAGCTCTGTAAAGTTGAATAGACTAGCATTTGAATGACAGGATATAATTACAGATCACCAAGGATATAGTACAAAATGTACCCAATCCCACGTCTTCATATTCAGCTAAGAACAGAATGCTTTAGTAAGATATGAGATTAATAAAATATCAAAAGATAATAATTCTGGAAGAACCAAGTCTTCCTAGTTAGAACTATCAGAGCTGGAAGAATTATTACTAAATTTCATAAAATCTGTATCAGTCATAATGGACTAGACTCTGTACTACTTGTGTGTCATTAAATTGAAATCTGCCTTTTATTTTCATGTTATTGTATCCAAGAATATGTGTCCAAATACTCCATCTAAACTTATAAGATCCCTAAGGGCAAGTACCATATCCTATATATCTCTCTCTCTTAGCTCAAGTTCCCCCTAACACAAAGCCTAAACAAGGTCTAGAAACAAGTAACTTATTTGGGATGTGATCCTAAGAAGCAGAAATGAGAGAATAAAGCAGGAAAGGATGAAAATTCTTTAAAGGATACATTCTCAACGTCACTATTAGGTTATGGGGCCTGACTGAAATTAGAGGTGGCTCAAGGGGATGTGACATCAGTACTGAAAGCATCTGCTATATTCCCATACCTTGCCCTACATTTAAGACTCTCAGTAAAAGCTTTCTGAGTCATTTAGTCAATTGCAGTGCTCCCAAGACTTCCTGTTCAAATCAGTGATCACCTGAGAAGTTATATATTGCCTTTTACAACCACATTCCAGAACCTTATGTCATTCTGTCAGGTCCACGTGTCTTTGTAAGACAAGTAATAGATGCCTTCTCATGTCAACGTAAGCTAACAGGGAATCCCAACATGAGCCTCAGGCTCAGTTTGGATTTGGAAATCTGAAGGCAGCCCTCTTTCTCTGCACACTGGGTTTTTTTTTCTCTCTCTGCAGAATTTAAAATAAGCCACCATGATGAGTAGGGCTGTCAATCAGTCATCCAGTGCTCATTGCCTACACTGAGGTGGCACTGTTGGCAATCAGGGAGATATGACCCTGAACAGTAAAGAGCCTGGCATTTTACTAAGAAGGCACATAAAGAGTAGTCCACATGCAAACTAAGGATCAAATGACTACTACTTAAAATATTATAGGAGCTCACAAAAGGAGTATGCCATAGTGGTTAAGATGGTCAGCACAGGTTCCGTGGAGGAGGTCCCCTGGGTTTCCAAGGAGCTGTAAGATTTAGAAATGTGGAGTGGAGAAGAGGGGGCAGGCAAGGACAAAATAGGCAAGCAAGGGATTAGAAGAAGGAATGCATCCAGTCCATTTCCAAGAAATGACCTGCCCAGGGGCAACTGCATCCACACTAAGGAACTCCTTACAGAATGCTAGTCAAGATGGCAAACCAGAATCTATTAGGATCTTGGAAACATCTTCCTAGTCTTTGCAAATTAGAATTCAATCCCTGTCTTACTTTGCATAAGATCTTAAAAACTGCACCAAGTATGGCTTTGGTAATATTCTGGGTGAACTCTCTTACTTAGTCACAAACATAATCAATCTTAACTGGGGTCAAGGAACACTTAAAACTCAGCCACTAGAAAGGGTTCTAACAACAACAACAACAACAACAATAACAACAACAAGGTATTCTTTTTCAAGGAGCCTTGACACACAGGTATTTTTCCACAGAATTTGAAGATACGGATTCTATGACATTGGTATGAATGCCTCATAGTTCATTTTAACATTTCCTGCCTTAAAATGATTTCCTTTGAGTTGGAAGCAAAACTGAAAGGCATATTAATTCTTAGTAATTTTCTAGTTCTTAATCTCCCCATTCTTTAAGAAATAGAACATCCTTGGAGCACTGAGCTCCGTCATTTAAGCCTCCAACTCTTGGTTTTGGCTCAGGTCATGATTTCATGGTTCGTGAGATTGAGCCCCACATCAGGCTCTGCACTGATAGCACGGAGCCTGCTTGGGATTCTCTCTCTCTCTCTCTCTCTCTCTCTCTCCCTGTCTCTCTCTGCCCTATGTTCATGCACACTCTCACTCTCTCTTTCTCAAAATGAATAAATAAACTTTAAAAAAAGAGCCTCATATTTCCTACCTTTAACCCAATGTAAATTTAATTAAAAAACAAAAAGAAATAGAACATCCTTAATTTAAATCCACAAACCATCAAATAATCCTATTGTACCATGATTAGTTATTATCACCTAAACATTTCTTTAATGCAGAATGTAACAATTAGTTATTTTCACCACACATGTAAAAATGCTCACCAAATATTTTCAAAGTTTAAAAAAAGTTTTTTTTAATAGTATATATTAACCAGGTGATCACTTCTTAGTTTTCTTTCTTCCTTCCATATTTGTTAACTAGGAGCTACAACCTCAGCCTTGCAGAAATGGTTCTTGTTTCAACTCTCCTTTGTCCTGGCATAACATGGGCTGGACTTTTCCCACTAAGGCTTGTCCCAGTTTTGCATGCATTCTCTAGTTTTCTCTGTTCTGGAACACCCCCATTCCCTGCAGGATCACCAGCTTGGTTTGGAAACAGTTTTTTGTTTTTCATTGCAGATCCTTTGCTCATGCAGCAATGTAAGTTTAAAACAGAGTAAGAAGATCTATATTGGGCATATATCAAATGATAAACAAAAAGCAATTCTAAATGGCTATAGCATACAGAAGAGATGAGTTATCCTGAGGTACATCAGTGCTTTGATGTACCTTTTTTATCGACATCCCATCTGTCAATAACGTAACACGAAAGCATGCTGTATCATGCAGTGATGCTTGAGAAAGCACATTTATTTTACATGTTGATTTTCAAGCCTAAATGAGTCAAATTCCGTCCTCCCAAATGGTTTATTAGTTCTTTTGGGGAGTGGGAGTGTCCATATAACTAATATCTGCCCCACAACAAGTAAAGCAAACACCTCAAACTGAAGTGATAAATCTACCTAAGAACTAGATAGTGTCACCGACTGGTGACAGGTCCAATTGCAATGAGATTCTACTAGGCATGTCAGAATAAAGACCAAAAAAAGAGGGAATCAAAGTTTCAGGAGTGACAGCTATATTCATCAGAGTTTCAGAAAAAGTGACAAGTTCCAATAGGGTTTTCTTTCTTTTTTTTTTTTTTTTAAGTGTTTAAACACTTAGACTCCTTGTCTACACATTTCAGGGATGAAAAGAGAGATTCATGTTTGGCTCTAGCTCTGAGACTATGCTGTTAGCCAACCCTGCATTCCAGCAGCATCTCAACATGCAGCCAGCTTTTCTGTGTGGGAACCCTCTGACCTCACGATCCGGTCCTGTGACTGCCCTGGCCTTGCGACCAAACACACTTCGTGATCCCAGTTCTGCAAACTAGATACCTCTCTTTGCCAGTCCCTTCTTCACCCTGCCTGTCTTTCCTGCCAAATAAAACAATTCTCCAGGAGTGGGTGACTGATTACAATCCCTGCTCTTCCATAATTGGCTATGCAATTTGGGGTAAATCATTTGGCCAGCCTGAATCTCAATTTTCTTATTTGTAAAATGAGGGGTTTGGCTGAGATGGTTTCAAAGGTCCCTTTGAATTCTAAAATACCACTGCCTTTCTGTCAGGCTCTTGGAGACTGTGGCCTGTTTCTGATTGGTCCTTTGTCCTTTCAAAGAGTGAGCAGCAATTAAGTGCACTGAACAAACATGTTACAACTCAACATTCTTTGTAAAATACATGCTTTCCTGTCAGTTGGACCCTTAAAGTAACTGTTGTTTTAAAATTAATTCTTCCTGGTCTAAAACTGGACCAGGTACAGAATAATAGCATGTATATTATTCTCACACAGCATATGAAACAGCCAGTGTTTTTGCAAATAATAAAACCAGTGTTGGCTAACTGATGCAAAAAAGAAATTTATTGGAAAGATACTGGAAGATTGGACAGTTCATCTTGGAAACAGGAATTCAGGGCGATGTGGCTCAGTCAATATCCCACCAGAGGTTCAGTCAGTATAGGGTGCTGGCACTGGCACCATCAGCCCTGGATACGTGTCACCATTCACTGAAGTCTTAATTCCACCCAGTCACTCTGAATGATCTTTGACTATCACTGGCTTTGTTATCACTCCCTGAAGGGCCAAAGTCTTGGGAAGAGTCTCTGATTGCCTGAGCCTTGGTCAAATGTCTATACACAGGTCCAAGGAGTCGAAAGCAGGATTATCTGCTCCTCTTCACCTTCCAGAGTGGTACACCTGATCCTGGGCTCCATTTATCTTGCACTCACCCAAATAGGAGGAGTTTTGGGATGCTGGACAACCAAAATGACAAATGTTAACTACACACTTTTCTCACTTGTGATTATAAATTTAACACATTTTGGAGGCATTTGTAAGAGGTTGATTATGTTCTGGAGAGGTTTACAGCTGATAGATTATTCCATCATTATTTGATCACTTCAATGATTTATGTGAATCAGTGATTGGTCCAGTTAATGAAACCATATTCATCAGGATACTGACTAATTTATTGAGCTGCCTTTTCCTATTTACATGGCTCCTCTGGATGACAAAGCGAGTACTTGGAATGAACAATGAATCACTGGAAGGAAGAAGCAAGCACATCTCCATTCTGAGTACACACTGTCATTGATTTTTAAAGTAAAAAATAATATCTGGCATTTAGTCCTGGTCTAAAGTTCTTCACAGAGATGGTGTTAATTTCCCTAAGATGTTGCATTGTCCTGGCTTTATAGATCAGCTGGGATGGCTGAGTGACCTGAAATTTCGGTGACAAATGTCAGCAGAGACACTAGAGCTAAGTCCTCTCAGCCTCCTTCCAAAGTAAATCCATTAAGCCTCAGAAACAATTCTTCCACCCTGAAAACAAAGTGGCAAGCAGGCTTCCACGAGATTGCTGCCATTAGGTGGGACCCCTTCCACGGCCAATGTGGAAGGGCGGTGTAGAAAAGAGATGGGAAGACAGTTTTGCCAAGGAGCTCAAGGATTGAGACAGTCTTCCAGAATGAACAGTGAACTCAGAGAGAAACTTGTCTGACAAAATGCAGTGGTATCAGCACATAAGAGGCCTTCTGCTTTTGTTACATTTTTAAGATATTCAGAGGCCAAAGAAAACCTCCCTAAAGAGAAATAAGCAGCCAGCATCCCAGAGTCCCATATCCTGGAACGCAAAGTTCCTCCCTGCACTGGGCGACCCAGGGGCTCTGACTCCCTTTCCCACAGGAGAAGCAGGTCCTGCCAACCACTTAAGGAAGTGTCTGTTCTGGTATGAAGAACGGGGGTGCCTGCCCGGCTCAGTCAGTAGAGCATGCAACTCTCAGTCTTGGGGTGAGCTCAAGCCCCACATTGGGTGTAGAGATTACCTAAAAATAAAATCTTTTAAAAAAAAGATGTATTCGTTATGATACAGGTTTGCATGCATGTAACAGAGACCCTCAAATAACAGTAGCTTAAATAAGATTGAAGCTTGTCTCCCTCCATGCAAAAGACTCTTCACTGATATGATACCTACTTATCCTTCGGGTCTCACTGAAAATGTCACCTCCTCTGAGAAGTCTCCCCTGATGCTACCTAAACAAGCTAAGGTATTCTTGCCTTCTGTTTTCTGAGTGCCTTCTAACTTCTCTATCAAAACAATGATCATACTTTATATTATGGATTGTTGAATTTTCCACACATTAGAGTCAACAGCACAAGGGGAGAGACTCTGTTTATCTTGCTTGTCACCATATCTCCAGAGAGCCACCTCCCACCTGTACTGAATGTACCTCTATTGAATGTTCTTGAGGGTGACAGGAAATGAATACTTCTGGTTTATTATACACAGGGCAGTTACTCAGAAAATTTTGAAATGGTAACTAGTATTTTAAAAACAGAGAAATAATAGCCATTTATGCTTCTAGCACAACCATAGATTTGGAAGAGACCAAAAACAAACATTTCTATTTCAAAGACCTCTGCCTATAAAGCAGGGGCTGGCAAACTTTCTGTAAAGTGACAGTGAATATTTCAAGTTTTGTTGGCCATATGATCACTGTTGCAATGGCTCAAATCTGCTGTGAAGGTGGGAAGACAGAAACAACCAAGATGTAAACTAATGGTGTGGCTGGGTTCCAATAAAACTTGATTTATGAGTACTAAAATTTCAATTTTGTGTCATTCTCAAATGTCATGAAATATTCTACTTCTTTTGATTGTTTTCAACCATGTAAAAATATGAAAGCATTCTTATTTCATGAGCCTTGTAAAAAAAAAAAAAAAAAAAAAGCAGCAGCTAGACTTGGCCCATGGGTTGTGGTTTGTCAGCCCTGTCAGAGCGCACATTTTTTGACAGAGATGTGTCTGGCCTTGGTTTGTTTCTTTAGCCCCTCAGTGAAGTTCACACTCATAAGCATCTACTATGTGCCGGGGCCAGGTCAGAGGCTGCAGAACTGCAAAGATGGTTAAGATCAGCCCTGTGCCACTAACTCCACGCGACATGGACCCAAATCCACAAAGTGTGGTTGCAGCCTCTGGTTGAAGGGGAAAGTTACTTCATGACAAGATGGCATCTGAGGGGAGAGTCGTGGGCCGCGTGCACCCAGGAACCAGCAGCACCCAGTCTGGCTGTGGCTCTGGATGAATCCCACAGGGAATGCCGGGTAGTAAGGCTAGGAAGGCCTGTGGCCGATGTATGAGGGACCCTCAGGGACCAGCATGAAGCTTAGTCTGGTGGGCAACTGAGAACCAAAGGGGAGGATTAAACTGAGATCATTAAATTGGTACCAACGGTATATTAGTTTTTTAATGTTTTAACTTTCAAACTATTAAAAAGTGATTTCTGAAAGTATTTGATTCCTTTTTCTGTTACTAATTTACCAAATATTTCAACTGAGAAACTCTCCTGGGAAAAATACACTGAGTTCAAGGGCACCTGGGAGGGGAAAATGCCATCAGTGTTTTCCCAGGGGCAGTGCTTATAAAAGGAGCCATTGTATGGTAAAAGAAAACAAAAAGCAAGAATAAAATGATCATTTCAAATATTCATTAGATTTTGAGAAAATTCTGAACTATCAATCACACAATGCCCTCCCTAGCTCCACATTAAATAAGAAACTTCTGTTTTGTCCCAAAGGAGAAAGTCACTCAATATTATACTGCCCCTTTCCTTTTGTCTCTTAAATGGGAGTTTTGTTGGAAATCATCAATTGGAAAAATAATAAGCCATTCTTTCAGGCCAACATAAAACATAGGAGGCAGGAAAAGTCAACTCAGGTCACAGAGATGAAAACTGAATGCTCCTTCAAATGGTACAAAATGTCACCTTGCTCATCCAAGCAAAAATTCAGGACAAGCCTCTCGGAATGCCTCCTATTAAAAGATACCATCTTGGCACATAGGATGCTCAGGAAATGGAAGTGGCATTAATCTGCATGCAGGGATCACCTCCTTCATGCTGATGCCCAGTCCAATTGGGGGATGAGGAGTCCAATCGCCAGCACCCAGATGAGAGGTCTTGGGTGGAGACAGGCAAGTCTGCCTCCCACTCACGAATTCACCTGGCTGCTCCTTTCTGCCAGCTTTCCCCCCCACCTTTCTCCTCTCCCTGCTCATAGGATTCATGGATAGGGGAATCAAGTGCTGGTTGAGTGCCAATCAACGACAAACCACTGTGGTGAAGGATCGACATCTCTAGTTAACTAAATATTTTTTTAAGCTGTTTCAATTGAAGTTGGGTTGAAATTTTTTACTTTTTTATTAAATTTTTTTTAATGTTTATTGATTTTTGAGAGTGAGAGACAGAGTGTGAGCGGGGAAGGGGCAGAGAGAGAGGGAGACACGGACACAGAATCTGTCAGCCCAGAGCCCGAGGCGGGGCTCGAACTCACGGACCATGAGATCATGACCTGAGCCGAAGTCGAAGGCTCAACCGACTGAGCCACCCAGGCGCCCCTTTCCTAAATAATTTAAATTATGATAGTAATTGTATTAATTGAGGTAAAAGGCTGGAATGAATAAGTCCCAAATGCAGTGGCTCAAACAAAAATAGAAATTTCTTTCTTTCTCATATAATAGTTCAGTGTAGGTGTTCTAGGTCAACCGGTGGGCCTGTATCACTCAGTCATTCGGGGATACAGGCTTCCTGGCAGCTTCACAGAGGAACTCCAGCATGGCCATCACTGTCATTGGATGGGAGAGGAGCAGAAGGCAAAGGCCAAGGGTTTTCCTTTCCACACATTTCACTTCCACTCACTCTATTGGCAAAAGCCGACTCACATGGTCACAGTAGCTGTAAGGGATGCTGGGGAAGGTAGCGGTATCCCCGCTCGAGCTGTGCTACTACTCTTGTGCCTTGCGACGTTAAGGAGTTTAGCCCCCGGCGCACTCTCTACAGATCACCTTGCAATGCTTTTCCAGGCTGCTGCCAACTGCCTGCACCAAGTGAGGGCAGCAGCCCTCCCCATAATCCCTGAAGTAGAGCTACTATTAGCTTGTAACATTCAAGAGACTGTTACTGCAGAAGAGAATTACCATGCAGAAAAGCCATGCTTAATGGGAGGCCCTACTCATCCCCATCCAGTGAACACTCTTCCCTTTATCAATGCATTTAACAGACACTTTTATAGTGTTATATTTTGTGTGATTTATAAAAATTAACTCATTTAATCTTCATAATAATCCTCTGAGATAGGCACAGTTATGGACCAGTTTTCCAGTTTCCAGAGGAGGAAACCTGGAAACCGAGAGGTTAAGTAATTGCCCAGGGTCACAGGGAGAAAACTTATGTTAGTCTATCTTTTTTTTTTACCAACATAACCTTGATTTTATTGTAATTTCAATGAATTCACTAAAAAATCATGCTTCCCTGGCAAGCAGAGGTAGCCATACGACCCAGTTCAGGTCAGTGAATTTAAGGGGAAATCATTGAGTCATGTACCAAGGAAAACTATTGTTTTACTGAAAAAAAAAAAAAAGAAAAAAAAAAACAAGAACAAAAAAAAAAAAACAGGAGAGATATAGATAGTGTACATCTTTTGCCCTTTAACCCTTACCCTTCTTCAGCTTTGGAATGTGGACATGATGCCTGGAAGTTAAGCAGCCATTTTGTGACCATGAGGTGAACACAGATTTCTTTGTTATGTGAATAGAGAGACGGGGAGAAAGAGCGAGATACTACGTGTGTGTGTGTGTGTGTGTGTGTGTGTGTGTGTGTACATGTGTGTTTGTGTGTGTATGCATGTATATATGTACACATACGTTTACAGAGAGAGACCCATTTAGTAAAAACATTTGAACTGGGCCCAAACCATCTTCACTGATACTTAAATCTAGATCCTCGTCCTGACTGCCCCAAAGTCTATAAGTCAGGGTACCCCAACTGGCCTCTCCATTAGGCCTGTTCTGTGTCTTCTCAGAGTGCAGTACTTATTTTCTCCATGTTCAGGCCCCCATGCCAACTCTACCCTCAACAAAGTTCATCTTTCTTATAATACACAGCAGTTCCTCATGGTCTTGAAATTCTGAATTCCACAAAAGGATTTGGATCTACCCACTTAGGTTCTGAGGAAGCGGTCCTAAAACTGGATAACCCAGTATCACTGCTGCCCCTGCTGTTGTATTTGTTAAGCCATTTACAAAGTCCAAGAAAAGAATCCTAGGCATCTCCTAAATTTTAGAAAATTCCAGCCTTTTTGTAATATCACAGAAGTCAGTGTGCAGAGGGACCAAAAAATTCGGCCTCTCAACTCTGAAGGGTTCAGTCTCCAATCCAAGAGAACCACTTAAATATTCATCTGCTAGGATACAGAGCAGATACAGAGGCCTACCTCCTACCCCCAAGGGAAAAGATGGCCTGGCCTAAGGATTGTAGCCTAAGGACCAAGGGTTGAACATAAAACAGATTTTATTGCTAATTATTTTATTGGTAACTTAAAAAAATTTTTTTAATGTTTATTTATTTTTGAGACAGAGAGAGACAGAGCATGAATGGGGAGGGGCAGAGAGAGAGGGAGACACAGAATCGGAAGCAGGGTCCAGGCTCTGAGCCACAGCCCAGAGCCTGATGCAGGGCTCAAACTCACGGACCGCGAGATCGTGACCTGAGCTGAAGACGCTTAACCGACTGAGCCACCCAGGCGCCCCTTTATTGGTAACTTTTAAAGGCCATTATGAAGCGATTCTTTAATGGCAACTTTCCTCCTATTAGGAAGGCCTGATGCATGGGACCTCTGTGAACAGCTAAGAGTTTTGGGAGACTGGGCACATCCAAGTCTAAGGCTGACAGATTTTAAGCATGGACTCTTAAATGGAGATGTTAAACCTCACTTACCATCTTTCCAGCATATCAAAGCATTTTTTTTTTTCTTCCCAGAACAGGAGAGCAATCTTCTCCCAAAGATGAATCAGAAACACGCTGGCAGCTTGGAAATAGCAAGTAGCCCATCTCCACTCTAAGATGTTAAGGTTTAGAAAATGCTGGGGATTGTGGGATTCTTCCCTCCTCCCTCTCTCTGCCCCCTCACTCACTTGCGCCCTCTCTCTCTCAAAAAAAAAAAAAAAAAAAAAAATGTTGGGGGAAGCCTCAGCCACGGGACTTCCACTTAATGCTAGGACAGTATGGAGAAAGAGGGAGACATAAAGAAGTGACCAGAAAGGAACCAGGGGGAAGAAAATTATGAATATAGGGAAGCAAAATATGCTCTGTTTTGCTCAGTGTGACAAGGAACTTAGTGTTTAACGTTTTCCTATGGCCTTTAGCCTATAGGTTCTCCTATAGAGGACTCTCTCTAAAGGATAATATTTGGATCTTTTCTTAAGTGAAAAAGGCCTTGAAAAATATATTTGCATCTCAAGAGCTGAAACTAAATTATTTTCCTGAATGGATGAGGAGATTAAGGGCCACTGACAGTGGAGGAAAGGAGGAGACAGTTATCCCTTGGCCACACCAGCTCCGGGACCCACCACTTAAGGCTGTCAAAAACTGTCGCTGGGGCACCTGGGTGGGTCAGTCACTTAATCATCTGACTCTTGATTTCGGCTCAGGTCAAGATTTCAGGATCATGGGATAGAGCCCCATGTCTTGCTTGATATGGGGCTGGGAACCTGCTTGGAATTCTCTCTCTGCCCCTCACTCACACTCTTTCTCTCTCAGAAAAAAAAAAAAGAAAAAGAAAAAAATATATATAAACTGTCTCTGAAACTTCTGAATTGTTAACTTTAAAATGGTTTGTTTTGAAAAAATAAATATATAAAAGGGTTTATTTTGTTGTGCGAATTTTACCTCAATTTTTTTTTTTTTTCTTTAGAAATATATATCAGGGGCACCTGGGTGGCTAGTTGGTTAAACCTCCGACTTCAGCTCAGGTCAGGATCTCATGGTTCATGAGTTCCAGCCTTTTGTAGGGCTCTGTGCTGTTAGTGTGGAGCCAGCTTTGGATCCTCTGTCCCCCTCTCTCTATTCCTCCCCTGCTTGCTCTCTCTCTCTCAAAAACATGTCAGAAGAAGTTTGTGAGAGACAGGGCAGAAAAATTAGTCAAGAAAAGTTTCCTGTTTAAATGCTGTACCCTAACCGCCCCCCTGCTTTCCCAGCACAGGTCATTCCCTCTCCCAAACCTGGCTTGCTCCCCTAGCATTAAAGCCTCACCACACCATTGCTTCCCCCCAGAGAGATAGCTATGTCACTATTCCAGTGTCTCCAGTAGTTAACATCTGTCATTTCTATTCAATTAAATGTAGGTAGCACCTTTTCACCACCACCCCCTACTTTGTAAGATGAGGCTATCAAAGACCCCACTCTCCCCTCACTCACTTCCTTTCTCCTAATGCCCTGCTCTGCCATGTATACTTTTTTTTAATGTTTATTTATTTTTGAGAGAGAGACAGAGACAGAGAGCTGGAAAGGGGCAGAGAAAGAGGGAGACACAGAATCCAAAGCAGGTTCCAGGCTCTGAGCTGTCAGCACAGACCCTGACGCAGGGCTTGAACCCAGGAACCATGAGATCATGACCTGAGCCGAAGTCAGACACTTAACCAACTGCACCACTCATTTGCCCTGCCATCTATAATTTTATCTCTATATCAGTGAGATTGATAAAAAGGTTAATCTCTCCTGCGATTATAATGAAGTCTTCTGTGCTTTGTCTTCAAAGTTAAAAATCAAGTGCTTTATACCACTCTGTCTATATATTGTTTACTGCACTATTTAATAACTGATTTCCAAGAAAATTACCCAGAACTAAACTACATGAGTTTACATGTATTTTATGTAAAATATTACATAAAAATAAACCCAAGGTTTATTTTATTTTATTTTATTTTATTTTATTTTATTTTATTTTATTTATTCACCAAGGTGAATAAAAGTGAAATTTTAGAGCACAGTAGAAAAAGAGTAAGTCCTACCTGTTTCTAAAAGGCAGAGTGGGAGTGGGGGTTAGCATGTCCCAAATAAAAGATAAGGAATCTCGATGTCTTCAGATTTTCTCTCAATAACTCTGGGATCTAGAAGATAGAGGAGGAATGCCTTCAGATTTCTGAAGGACAATTATTTTCATCTTAGAATTTTATACTCAGATAAACAAACGGTGTGAGGGTAAAATAAAGACTTTTTCAGCTATGCAAGGACTCCAAAATTTACCTTTCACATACCCTTCCTAGGAAGTTACTGTAGAGATGTACCAACAAATAGAGGAAGTGAATTAAGAAAGACAAAGACACAGGATCTGTAAAATAGGGTCCATCCAGGAGAATCACACAAAAAGGTCCCAGGGTCACAGCAGAGCTGTGGGATCCCAGCAAGTACTTGACCCAAGTTTGAAAAGGGTGAGGTAAAAGGAGACTCCAAAGATTTGACACCATCCTTGGGAACTTGAACAACTTAAGCAAGCAGTCAAGGCCGAGAAACCTAAGTTGGAGGGTGGGGGAGGAATAGAAAGGAAGACAAAGAGGCTGGGACAGAGGGAAGCTGTTTAAGACAAGGGAGCAATTATTTTATTTTTTAATTAAAAAAAATTTTTTTTGGAAGAGAGAGCATGCGAGCGGGGGTGGGAGGGGGTGCAGATAGAATCCCAAGCACGCTCCAACTCGGGGTTCAGATTCACAAACTGTGAGATCATAACCTGAGCCAAAATCAAGAGTTGGAGCTTAACCCCCAACTGAACCACCCAGGCGTCCCCAGGAGAACAATAATTAATAATGATTATGACTATGAGGATGATCAAGAAGGGATTTAAAAAAACGTTTTTTTTTTAACGTTTATTCATTTTTGAGAGACAGAGAGAGCGTGAGTAGGGGAGGGGCATAGAGAGAGGGAGACACAGAGTCCGAAGCAGGCTCCAGGCTCTGAGTTGTCAGCACAGAGCCGGACCCAGGGCTTGAGCCCATGAACTGTGAGATCGCGACCTGAGCCGAAGTTGGATGCTTAAGCCACCCAGGTGCCCCAATAAGGGATTTTTAATTCAAAATGACAGACTAACCACACATCTCTTCTCTGTCTTGAGATCTGAATTAAAGAGGTAGTAAATGAATTGTAGTACAAACAACCATTTTGAAGAGAAGTGGAGGAGTTCTATCAATAGACCAAAGTGTTCAGCTCATTTCTGGAAGGCAGAAAGTTGGTAGAGGGATTTCTGATCAAGATGCCTATCAAACACATGCATCTATCATTACTTGTTCCTAAAACCCCACAAAACATATTTTTGAAGGCATTAAACCAGATAATCCCACTGAATCACCAACAAAGTAGGATGTGTCCAGTTTGGTTTGCACATATTGGGTCAGCTCTGCCTCTCAGCTCCCATCACGTCAGGTGTCAGTGGATCTCACACACCAGGGAAGTGGGACAGTGCCAAGGGCAGCAAGAAGAGCTATGAGGATTGCTCTGCTCTTGGTTCCATTCCTGAGACTCCTCCAGTAAATCAGAAAGCTGCTTGGAGCCCTGGTGATCTCATTGGTACAATGGGGATAATAACATCTAATCTCTTTCAACGGGGATAATAACATCTATCTCCTTCGAGGGTGTGGTTGCTGGACCAAAATTAGATTCAGAAGTAGGTAGAAACTATATGTCCTGATCCTTAAGTCTAGAGAGTTAAAGCCAACCATCTTCCTTTAACATTCAAATTACAATGAAGGCATGGGCATGCCTGCCTAGATTGGTAGGCTCTGCCATCCCATCACATCCTCACCTTACCTCACCTACTATGGGAAATCAGTCTCCACAATTCCACCACCAACCCTGAAACAGATCAGTCCCCAGAGCCTGGAAGATGGACAGCAACATGGGTGGGGTGGGGGCACTGTCTGCTGACCATGGGGTCTTACCCACAGTGCATAATGTGATCTGTTCACCATTGCTTTCTTGCTGCTACCAACACTCACAGAGAAAAGTCTGCCTTCCCAAACATTTCACTTGGCAGGGTGCCCAGGCCCAAATTGACCTAGACTCTCATTCTCTACAGTGAAAGCCATTGGCCCCAGACGTGTTGGTGATGCCAGGATAGTGGTGGCCAGAGGTAATGTTCCAGCATCAGCCTCCCTCTCCTGCCTATGAGTCCTGGCACAGCCCCTAGGGCAACAGAGCCAATCCTCCAGGTGAATAGAATCTCCAGACTTCATCATCCTTTTTCCTTCTGCCTTTCTTTCCCTTCCTTCTTCCCTGCATCTTTCTTTCTTTTTTTCTTTCTTCCTTATCTTTCTTTCTTTCTTCCTTCCTTTTCTACTTTCTTTCTTTCTTTCTTCTTTTCTTTTTTCTTCCTTTTTTTCTTCCTTATTTGTCTTTTCTTTCTTTTTTCTTTTTTTCTTCCTTTCTTTCTTCCTTATCTTTCTTTTCTTTTTTCTTTCTTTTTTTTTTTAATTTTTTTTAACGTTTATTTATTTTTGAGACAGAGAGAGACAGAGCATGAACGGGGGAGGGTCAGAGAGAGGGAGACACAGAATCCGAAACAGGCTCCAGGCTCTGAGCCGTCAGCACAGAGCCCGACGCGGGGCTCGAACTCACGGACTGCAAGATCGTGACCCGAGCCAAAGTAGGTGGCTTAACCGACTGAGCCACCCAGGCGCCCCTCTTTCTTTCTTTCTTTCTTTCTTTCTTTCTTTCTTTCTTTCTTTCTTCTTTCCTTTCTCTCACTCTCTTTCCTCCTTCCCTACTTCCTTTCCCTCTTTCCCTCTCTCTCTTTCGTTGCAGTCCAGCCTGTCTCTATCCATCCAATATAGTAGGTTTCAATAACCTGCTATGTGTTGTAGGCTGAATAATGGCCCCCAAAAAGGTTCACATTCTTGTCTCTGGAATCTAAGAATATGTTACCTTACATGGCAAAAGGAACTTTGCATATGTGATTAAACTAAGGATCTTCAGATGGGATTATCTGAGTGGGCCCAATATAATCACAAAGGTCCTTATAAGGGTAAGGCAAGAAGGTCAAGGGAAGAGAAGGAAGCAGGGGGAGAAAAAGATGTGACAACAGCAGCCAAGTTGAAAGAGAAATTAAGATTGGAGGTTGGAGTAAGGAGCCACCAGCCAAAAAATGTAGGCAGCCTCTAGAAACTGGAAAAGTCAAACTCAATTTGCACATCTGAACTCCAAAATTCTACAATAAAAAATTTCTGTTGTTTTAAGTCACTAAGTTTGTGGTAATTTGTTACAAGCAGCAAAAAGAAACTAATTAAACAGTGAAAATTAGATCATCTACTTTGAAAACCTATTTTCATAATATCTATAGAAGCTGAACATATATGTATGTCTGTATGTATGTTTCCTAGGTATGTACCCAACAAAAATGTATATCATGTTCACCAAAGACATTGACTTTAATGTTCCTAGCAGCATGATTTATAAAGTCTCAAACCTGAGAATTACCAAATGTCTATCAGTAGCAAAATGAATAAATTTAGGTAAATTTACACGGTGGAACACTATACAGCAAAAAGAATGAACAAACTATGACCATGGACAGTTAGCATCTTCAACACAATGTCCAGTGAAAGAAAGCCAGACAACAGAGTACATTCTGTATGA
Source organism: Puma concolor (assembly GCF_028749965.1). Taxonomy (NCBI): domain Eukaryota; kingdom Metazoa; phylum Chordata; class Mammalia; order Carnivora; family Felidae; genus Puma; species Puma concolor. The sequence continues at coordinate 96,293,534 of NC_141667.1, forward strand.
TTCAATTGCTGTAAAGTTCAAATATAAGCAAAAATAATCTATGCTGAGTGAAGGCAGTACCCTGCCCCCTCCAAAGAGAGAATATAAGGGAGCCTTCTGGGAAGCTGGTAATGTTCTGTCTCTTGATCTTAAAGATGCTTCATTTTGTGCGAAATCATTGAACTTGTGTAATGTGCACCTTTTAGTATGTATTATACTTTAATAAAAACTTTTTTTTTTTTTTAAATAGAGGATAGGAGATCTGTGCCTTCATCCAAATTTGCCACCTTGGGACCCTCCAATCTCCCATCAAAATCGGGTGGGGTACAGGGCAACCCAGATCCAGGATTCCAACTCCCCAGAGCCCAACCCTGGGTTAAGATGTTCTGTGAACTTGCTTTATATATTATTACTAAAGGGCCCATTTCAACGGGTTATTTTTCTAAATAAAAGAAGGCTGTCCAGAGAGAAGTTTACTTTCCCCCTTTGAGGGCTCAAAACTAAACTAGTTTTGATTGACATTAACTCAGCAACAAAAAATGGTCATAGTTTTTTTCTCCAGCAGACGATCCCTGATAAATGAAGAGTTAAAACCGCTGCAGCAGAGTTTGGCATATAAAACACACATTTCGTTAAATTTTATTGAAGTGTTATATTACTGTTTTAATAATAGCGTAATAAAGTTATAAACTCATAAAAACAAAACACGAACGGTTGCTCCCACCAATACCCCAACCTGAAGTGAGACCGGGGCTTTACCCAAAGCGGGTACAGGGACGGGAAGGGGGAAGAAGGAGCCGCGGGAGACAGACACAAGGACCGGCCCGGTGGATAATGAATTGGAGGGAGAGATGCAGGTATGACAGGGGAAATCAGAGGCCGGTAGGGGTGGCGATCTCCTCGCAGTGGGGAAGACCCTGCCGCCCCTACTCTGGGCCAAGTCGTCCCCGCCACAGCGCGGTGGCTGCGTTGAGGTGGGTGTATGTGGTGGGGCTACTCGTGGGGACAAAGGGCGGAGCTTCAGAGACAGACTTTGGCCCCGGGGTCCGTGCAGAGTTTGGCCCTGCCGCCCCCACCTGCCGTGCAGCGAGGAGCCAGCGCGTCACTCCCAGCGGAAACGCCGCACCGCCCGGGCGTCTGGCGAGGTGCGCGCCTCCCGGCCCCCGCTCCGACGCTTCGCGGCTTCGGGCCCGCCGCCTTCCCAGCTCGGCAGAACAGGGGCGGGGACAGGGTAGCACCTACCGGAATCCGCGACTCCAGCCGCCGAGGAGCTTTCGAAGCCAAGCCAGCCCAGACGGCACCCTGGAGCCTCCCGCGCTGAGGGTCCGCGCCGAGCCGAGGGTGGGAGGCGCCGACGCCGACTTGACAGCGCGTCCCAGGTTAGCTTGCGACACGGTCTCTGCAGGCTACACTTGGAGAAACTTTGGATCTCCGTGTTGGCTGCCGGGAGGAGGGCATCGAGGGAGCTACCCGAGGGCCGCGGCCTCCGTGAGCCCCGGCCGGTACGCTCAGGCCCTGGGAGCCCGCAGCTCCCGCGCAACCTGACATTGCGATGCCCTGAGCGAGGACCGAGACCCGGAGCCGACGGAGGGCTGCTGGAGGGCAGGGGCCTGTCCAGACTCCACTCAAGCCCACTCTCACGCCTCCCGCAAACCCTGCCTGTTTTCAGCTCGGGCTTTGCAGCGGCTCGGTTTTGAACCCCGGCAAGATACAGACTTCGCCTCCTTCTCGGCCTTGCAGCGCCGGAGGGTGGATAGGGGCAGCCAGCGGCTGCAGGATGTCGGGGAGCATCCGGGCAGGGGCTCGCGGGCGCGTGTTGGCGCTGCAGCGGGAACGGCGCGCGCGAGGCCGCAGGAGCGCGCGGGTCTGGGGGTCCGACTGGCGCGCGTCTCCGCAGGTGCCTCGGGCGGCCGGGAGGCGGGAGGTACTGGCTGGGCGCAGGAGGCGGGCTGGGGGCTGCGGAGCCGTTTACAGCCACTGGCTTGACAAATGGGAGCCACACGGGGGCGGGCAGTCCAGTCCCGGCGCCTCTCGGGCGCTCACAGCCTTGGCACCTGGACCCCGCACCCCTTTACGGGAGGTCCGGGATCCAGAGGTCCGCCTGCCCCAGGATGGGGGCAATGGCTGCTCCCCTCCCGCGCGCCATTTCCCAAGGGAGGGCCGTGTCCTCCGGACTGGCGCTGCGGGGACCGCTCCGCAGCCGCTCTGGGCAGAGCCCCTTCACGTGGATGGCGATCACCTCAGCTCGCCAGCTACCTGTCTTGTCTCAGAGACGAGGCGACACAACGCACACCCCGCCCCCACCGGTGCCCCGGCGCTGTCGCCCCAGTCACCTTCCTTTGCCCTTCTCTGACAGCACCAAGGGCTTGCTCGCTCTCGCTCTTAGGAAAAACTGAGGGAACAAGCTTGGTTCCCGGAGCCAGCGGGGACTGTGGAGACACAGCTAGAATCCTCAACAGCTTGGAAATCCTATCACCTTGGTTCCCTGAAACTTGCAGGTATAGGTTTGTGTGTCTGTGTGTGTTTGTCTCTGGGAGTGGGGTCTACGGAGACAAGTGGGGGTGTAGCTGCCCCGGGGACCCAGCCCCGAGGCCTAGGGGACATACAAGTAACTAGAAGACACCCGTCCTTTTTGGCTTTGGGTGGGAAACAAAGCAAACCTTACCAGCTACTCCTTCCCTTGGGCAGTTTCGAAATATTTCCTACAAGCCGGTGCCAGAGAAGAACACTTTTCCTGGCAAGTCATTACATTTCCTGGGACAGTCTTAGATGCATCTTTTGTTCTGGCTCTGCCCCTTTCCTTGCATGGCAAGAGGACACACGTTTTGCTTGCGGCTGGCAGACCTAGTTCAGTCTAAGGGCCACTAGCCCCCACATCCCGGCCTTGGGCTGCCCACTGCTCCTCTGGATTTTTCAGACCTGTCTGGGAAGGGCAGAACAGCAGACCTACAGCGCCTGGCCCATTCAAACTCAGGGCTGTACTCTTCTCTAGACCCCTGGGCTCCTTCATCCGTCTCTAGGCTATGGCAGTCATCTTTGCCCTTTGCCTCCTCCAGGAGACCGATGATGGAGACAGCCTGGTAGGAGCCTGAGGGGGGCGGGCGGGCTGACAAGTAGGAAGTGGGACTGGATGAGGAAGGAAGAGTTGGTCACATATTTTCTCCAAGTGTACATAGGAAGCACCCCCTATTGAATATGTGGGAGTGGAGCCAGAAATCTTATTTTTAATAAGTTCTCCAAGTGATTATGCCCATGGAAGGTGGAAACCCCATTGGTGTAGGTACTTTGGCCTCCCACTGTCAGACCCCTTAGACCAGGATATACATTTAGTGATGCATGTGTAGAAACTGGTATTTTTTTTTATTCCTAAATCACAAATGATCTTTTTTAAATTCTTATGATCATCTTCTGTAGATATTATCTCAATTTTAGGATGAGGAAACTGAATCTAAGAGGATCAGCTTCCCAAGGGTTGATAACTTGGGAAGAGACAGAGCCCCAGGCTCAAGCCCCAGTCTTGTGAGCATGCTCTGATCCCCTTGCGGGCAGCACAAAGACATGACAACCTGGAGCAAGGGTGAAGGGCTGAAAATCCAACTTGAAGCCCTTGTTAATTTCCAGCCCCCTTGCCCTTTATGGGCGGGAACACCAACCCTATTTGGAGGTAGAGTAAGAGTCTCAAAGGAAAAGAACAGCTCTCTCTGAATGCAAGGGAAATGGGGGTGGCTTGGAGGAAAAGAGCCATAAGGAAGGCCAAGCCTATCATCTGCAAGATGGCTTTTTAAATACCTCAGCCCATGTGGTACTGCCATGGTTGGTACCACCCAAATCAGGTACTCAGAACAACTCTACTCTATGCGAAGCTGGTATCCAAGAAGCAAGGAAAAAAGGAAGCAAGAGAAAGGACACAGGAAGATCTAATTAAGTCCTGGTAAGCAGGGGAGTAAGAGGAGTGACTGGGAGGTGTCCCACCCTGCCTTCCTTGGCTTCCTCATCTGTATGGAACAGGGTGACAGGGTGCGAGGCCAGGTGAATGCTATGGCCCTTTCAACCCCAGCGCCCTTGCAGGCCAAGCTTCGGCCTGCACACGCAGGATGGCGGTGCCTGGGATCCACTCCAGACACTTTTACAGACTCCTAATCACTGAAATATAATTAACTGAACAAACACTGTAGGGATGTCTTAAGAAGGAATTAAAAACCTAGACTCCAAATGGGAGAGACGCGTGGAACAAATTATTGGTATTTATGTAACTCTGAATAGCTTTGATTTCCTTCAGGAGGAGCTGACAGCTGGCTGACAAAAAAATTCATCCGGGGAGAGAAAAGACATAAGTGAAGTCTGAAATTTTGAATAACGTTTTCAGGTAACTTTCTATTTCCATTTGGAGTGGGTGTCTGAGGGGCGAATGCAGTTATTTGAATTGCTTCATTTATCAACAGGTATTTTTAATAGGGCTCATAATTCTAAGACCCAGTGCTTTTTTACTTCTTTTTCCTGGCTTCTAGTCTCCTGCTAGCAGGGCTGAGTGAGATCTGGGGATTCCACTGTTCAGCCCATAGACTCTCACTTTATCCCCTATTTTCAGCTTTTCTGATGGATCTGTTCAGAGAAGAAATCTTGCCTAGAACAGTGGTTCTCTACTTTGGGTGGGAAAAAGTTCCCCAGGGGTCTAGATGTTCTGTCCACAGACTTTGAACCACCCTCATTTTCCGCCCTGTGCCTCATTGCCACTTTCTGTGGCACTTGGGGCCTCTCGGCCCTAACCTTCATGGTTCCTGTGGGCAATGTGGGGGCCACCTCCTAGCGGCTCTATGTGGCAGCCTCTGGGATGCTGAGGCAGTTTAGTACACCACCATCCCCACTCTCTTTCCAAAGCTTGTTTGAAATTAATTGCTCCTCTCACGATATATCTGTCCTCCAAGTTTTCTTTGTTCTTCAGAATACGCATCTGCTTAAATTTTTTAAATAACTAAGTTGTAATTTCAGCGGGGTCTTGGGAGTAGAGAGAGGCACTAAAAGAGCATAGTAAGTATGCCATGATGAATCCTAAGAGATGTTAAAGACATTCTAATTTTAAAATAAAAAGCAATCTGTCCAGCTGTTTGTTGATTAATCTTAAATATGCTGAAATTATTCTATTTGGAAATTATAAGGAAAGTACATTTAAGGCTCTTTTTTTCCATATTCACTTAATAGATTCCATTTATGGTTACAAAACATTATTCATAGATCTTTAAAAAACTACATTTTAAATATTTTATCTGTTATTTAAGTAGCCTGTGAATTAGAGACATGATAAAAATAAAAGAAGTCTAAATTCTGAGATAAAATTTGTAAAAAGAAGAATACAGTGAGTATTAAGGCACGATAGGAAAGTCTTTTTCTAGATGTCTGATTTCATCACCTTGCTCCACCCCCTACGGGGGATGAACAGTAGATCCTTAGACCCTTGTCATCCCACAGATGAGGAACCCAAGACAGAGGCTGAGAGATTGAACTGTGGCATACAGCTAGCACATGGGGGAATCGGGATGGAAATCTGGGTTTGTCTGACTCCTCAACTTTCTCCAGTTGAACTGTTATCTATTTGGAAGGTGTAACTGCATTTGTGGATTATTTATATGCTACATTATAACAAAGGGTCTGACTGAATGTTAATACAGTATCAGCGCTCAATGAGGATGTTTCACCGGAGGAGACAGGAAGCAAGAACATTTCTGAAGTAGGATAATCGTAGGCTTGAGAAGGGTCTTCATCACAGGTAGGGCTTAGTTCTATGAAGAGTAGATAAATTGAACTTTAATATCAGCATTTTTGATGTGCAGGTGAATGAGCCATGTTAAAAGAACTAAGAGAGAGTAAAAGCATAAAGACAAAGGGATTATTCCAGTAAGGTACTGATTATGAGACACTAGGAAACCAAATGTGTATCTATGGACAATAAAGTGTCTGACAGCTTTTTTCTCTGTGAAACTTAATTTTAAACAATTTTAGAATTATTCCACTTAAATGTGAACAGCTTAAAAAGTGAGCAACCCAAGGGGCTTTAGAAGTCTTTAAAATGAACAAAGAGTAAGCCCTTGTTGTTGCTGTTTTTTTTTCTAGACAGTTCTCCAGTACTCAGGAGAGTACTGGAGAGGGACTATGCCTACATCCACAAGACAGATTCACTAGCTGCCACGAGCTAGTGGTGCCCCTGCCCAGCTTCTTCACAGAGCCCTGGAGCCCACGGCACCCTCCCTTCCCACAGGACCACAGTGGGGCAGTGGCCTCAAGCAGCCCAGCCAGAAGTACGTGGCCAGCTCCCCTTCTTTTCTCAGAACCTTCTGATACCAACCTTGGTGAGAGAAATGATGACAGAAAGTGGTGAGGCTTAGTGTTGTGGAGAAAGCCTTTAACATGAGGGTGGGTGAAAAGATTTTAAAGTCTTTCCAAAGGATTCTTGTAAGAGTGTTTATTTAAAAACAAAACAAAACAAAACAAGGTTGGTCCCAAAAGTAGAAACTGTATGAAAGTATAGTATTGAAATCTGGTGTCTGGCAACTTGTTTTCATTTGAATATGTTCCTCAAATGTCACTTTTGGTCAAAGGTGTTTTTACATGACTAATACTGTATCTCTTCTAGAATTGCAGCTTCTAAATGGTTTCTATATTTGATATTATGTTGCAGCTAATTTCTCTACATCTCTGCTTTATTAAACCCATTTGTATGTGAAAAATGCTGAAATATTTCTTTTGTGAACCCTTTTCAAATGCTTTGCCTTCAGAATAGACCTCATTTGGGACCCAAGCTGTCAACCAATCCTAAATTCCTAAGGTCCCAAATTGCCGGTATGCCCGGCTTTGGAATAGTTTTTATAGAATGTCGCATAGGCAGACAAAAATTGCAGCATTCACTTTCATTATATTTATGTATGTATATATTGAATGTTGTTCTTTGCTTATCAACATCATGAGTGATGTTAAAGCAGAATGAATAAGTATATTCTTTTGAATACTGCCTTTCAGGAGCTCACAAGTTGAAACTCCTAGGCGTAAGAAAGTCTAGGCATAAATACTATTGATAATACCACAAAACTGAATTACGTTGTAAGAAATTATGATCTAAGATGGCTCTTCTAAATTTTAATTATGAGGAGCGCCTGGGTGGCTCAGTTAAGCATCCGACTTTTCATTTTGGCTCAGGTCATGATCTCACAGTTCATGAGATTGAGTCCTGTATCAGGCTCTGTGCTGACAGTGCAGAGCCTACTTGGGATTCTCTCTCTCCCTCTCTTTGCCCCTCCCCTGCTCACTTGCTCTGTCTCTTTCAAAATAAATAAATAAATTTTTTAAAAAATAATTTTTAATATTTATTTTTGAGAGACAGAGAACAAGTGGGGGAGGGGCAGAGAGAGAGAGAGAGATACAGAATCCGAAGCAGGCTCTAGGCTCTGAGCTCTCAGCACAAAGCCTGACGCAGGGCTCAAACCCATTAACCATGAGATCACGACCTGAGCCGAAGTCAGGCGCTTAGCCAACTGAGCCACCCAGGCATCCCTAAAAAAATAAATTTTAATTATGGAACATATCTTATGTAAGTGCTATTATGCTCTTGTCTGTATACATGATCTATTTTACCAAAAAAAAAAAAAAAAAAAAAACAGATTAGTACTATCATACAGAAGAGTATGTGAAATATGTTCTTTTAAAGAATAATAATAAAATAAATAACAAACCACCCAGATTAGAAACAGAACATTAACCAAACCTTAAAATGAAAGCAATGTGTGTCCCTTCCTAATTGTATTGCTCTCCCTCCCTCCACCAAAAAGTAACTTTCCCTTGACTCCCGTGTTAATCATTACTTTTTTTTTTTAAGTTTCCCACTTGTATATGATCCTTAAGTAAATTGTTAAACTAGGTAGCAAGCACAAAATTAGTTGAACAAAGAAAGGCATATAGCACCGATATATGACTAAAGCTCTCAGGAAAAGGTAAGTTTAACAATCTCTGGGTCAGAGTTTGGCCCAGCATTTATAAGAGCCCCTTCTGAGCAAGAGCAGGAGTCCTGGGAAACAAGGGGCTCACCATTATAGGGCTTCTCGCAGGGCTTCAGTATAGTCCAGGTTCTGGATATCCAAGGGGAATGAATGTTCAGTCCTTCTCCTCCTAGGCTCACCATGACTTATCCCCAGGTCTCAAAGCAGGTCAAAGCAGAACAATTGAGCAGAGGTAAAAATAGTGGCACCGGATGCCCCAGAAAGCAGAGTATGGAGGAGGGAGGAGAGACGTGGTCAGGACGAAGAAAGTAGAGATAAGAACTGAGGGCAGGCTCACCTGGGCATCTGGTTCTCAGGTAAGAAGATGGTAAAATGATAGTATGATCTCAGAGATGATGTCTGTGCACATCCATTATCCTGGCCCTTCACCATCTTCCTGGGATTTCTTGTGCTTCTCCTCTAAGATGATCTCCAGCCTCTGGTACCTTGTTTTCATCTTTCTTGTTCTACTGTTTCATCTTGATAGATTATATCCTTCAGTAGATTATTAAGAGTATATCTCCAATCTTGACTGATGGTTTGGCTAGATACAGAATTCTAAGCTGGGAAGCATTTTGCCTTCAGATTTTTAAAGACTTTCGTCCACTGTCTTTTACTATTGTTGATATATCTGAAGCCATTGTAATTCTTGATACTTTGGCATGTGACTTATCCACCCCACTCCCCACCTCCTGCCCCCAAGCCTGTGAAATCTTCTTTGCTTTCAGTGTTCTAGAGACTTACAACCATGTGCCATGGCCAGGGTCCATTTTCATCTATTGTGCTATGTTCTAATTGGACACCTTCAATTTGGAAACTCAAGTCACGCATGAAATTTTTCTTGATCTCAGGCATCATTTCCTTTCCTGCTTGCCCCTTCTCCCACCCCCACTATTTTTGTCTTGCCAGAACTTCTAGTAGTTGAATGTTCGATTTCCTAGTGTAGACCCCTAGTTTTCTTTTTTTTCCTGTCCTGTTCTTTTTGCTTAACTGCTAGAAATTTTATCAACATTATCATCTAACCCTTCTATTGAGTTTTGCAGTTTGTATGGTGTTTTTATCTTTTGAGAACCCTTTTTATGGTCTCTGAGTACTCTTTTTTTTTTTAAGTTTATTTATTTTGAGGGGGGTGGGCAGGGATAAAGAGTGAGAGAGAATTCCAAGCAGCCTCCTCACTGTCAGTGCAGAGCCCAGCGTGGGGCTCAATCTCACAAATGGCAAGATCATGACTTGAGCCAAAATCAAGAGTCAGATGCTTAACCAACTCAGCCACCCAGGCACCCCCTGAATATTCTTTTTTCATAGAATCTTATTTTTGTTTCATGGTTACAACATCGTCTTATCTCTTTGAGGAATGTGAGGTTTCGAAATTTTTATTTTCCTGACTAATACCTGTTTCCTCCAAGTTGCCTTTTTTTCCTATTTGTTCTGGTCTCTATCTTTAAGGTAAGAGGCTTTTTTTGTTTTGTTTTGTTTTTTATTATCTGTTCATAATTAAAAGGCTTGATTTAAAAAGCTGATGAAGGGGCACCTGGATGGGTCAGTCGGTTAAGCTTCTGCTCTTGATTTCAGCTCAGGTCATGATCTCATGTTTCGTGAGATCAAGCCCCACATTGGGCTCTGTGATGAAAGCTCAGATCCTGCTTGGGATTCTCTCTCTCTCTCTCTCTCTCTCTCTCTCTCTCTGTGCCCCACCCCTGCTCCCATGCATGCACTCTTTCTCTCTCTCTCAAATAAATAAATATTAGAAAAAATAAAAATAGGGCTGTGTGCTGACAGCTCAGAGCCTGGAGCCTGCTTCAGATTCTGTGTCTCCCTGTCTCTCTGCCCCTCCCCCACTCATGCTCTGTCTCTGTCTCAAAAGTAAATTTTAAAAAAAAATTACAAAAATAAAAAGCTGATGAGAAGCCTTGAGCACATGGGTGAGGCTTGTAATCTTTCTTTTCTTTTCTTTTCTTTCTTAATTTTCTTTCTTTCTTTCTTTCTTTCTTTCTTTCTTTCTTTCTTTCTTTCTTTCTTTCTTTTGTTTTTGAGAGAGAGAAAGTGAGAGAGAGCAAGCAAGGGAGGGGCAGAAAGAGAATCTGCCCAGCTCAGAAGCAGACACAGAGCTCTATCTCACAACTGTGAGATCATGGCCTGAGCCTAAATCAAGAGCTGGCTGCTTAACCAACTGAGCCACCCAGGTGCCCCAAGGCTTATAATCTTTAAACCTCACTGTAGGATGATCTGGGTGGCGTGTAAAGGAATCCCTGTGGCTAGTACTCTTAGGTATTTTTTTTTAAGACAGGTCAGATTCTTGAGAGGAGAGTATAATGATATTATACTGAATAATAAGGGTACAGCTACCAGGCTTCTTAGAGTTGCATTGGGGAGAAGGCTGTGAGTGCCTTCACTCGGTGGTCAGTAAGCATCCAATCACTTATTTCCTATTTTCTTGTCCTCAAATATGTTGGATGTCTTCCAGTCCAGAGGCCCTTCTGTTTCACCATTTCTGGAGAATAAAACTCTGGACATCTCAGATGAGACGGGTAGTATCCTATCTCCTAGTGGCTTGGAGTGAAGGAATGACCTGAGGCAGTGCTTCTCAAATTTTAATGAACATCTAAATCACCTGAGGATCTAGTTAAAATGTAGGCTCTGGTTCAGTAGGTCTGGGATGGAGCCTAAGATTAAGCTTCAGGGAATGGTGTGCTGCTGGTCCAAGGTAGGGTCCCATTGTGAATAGCAAGGACTTAGGGATCTAACTGCTTCTCCGACAACTTTTCACCTAGTCCTCATTATTTTAGCCATTCAGTCCACCACCCACCCAGTTCTAGAGCTTCCTGCTTACTGCCTCTCTAGAGGATTCCGCAGTGGCTGTGGGCTTAGGTACCAGTTTTATCACGAATGACCTGAGGCACAGCCTTTCCAGGTTGGCTAGTTTGGTCACCACTGGTCCACCTGCTTTCTGGCTTCCAAATGTTGCTGTTGTCTTCTCTCCTTTTCGTGCTATCCTTGTGAATTTATGTCTTTTTAACAATTCTTCAGGCACCTGACTGGCTCAGGCAGTGGAATGTGTAACTCTTAATCTCAGGGTTGTGAGTTCAGTTCCCATGTTGGGTGTAGAGATTATTTAAAAATAAAATCTTTTTTAAAAATTAAAAAAAAAATTCTTTAGTTTCAGGGGATTGTTCAGGAAGGAGCAAAGTAGAGGTGTGTGTTCTGCCACATTCACCCTAACTATTACCATCTGCTAAAATATTTTTCTAAAGTTTGGCTACATCAGCATAAATAGAGCCTGATTTATGATAAATAACTGCTATTTTAAACCTCTAGTTTTTTGCACAAGGAACATTCTCTACTTCTCTCGTCCTACTTTGTCTGCCTACCAAACTCTTAGCAGTCCAAACCCAGCTCAGTTGGGTGGCCTCTGTGAGCCCCTCAGTCCCCAAGCCACCAAAGTCTGTATATTCTCCTGACTTTAACTCATAACCAGCTGCTTATATGGTGTCTCTTCCAAACAACTGAGTAAGCTCTTTAGGGCCAGGGCATGTACCTTTGTAGCTCCGTGCCCAAGATATAATAGGAGCTTACAGCTGTTAGATTAAGTTCTGTGTGCATGCCTTCTTTCCCCCTTCATTTTCTTTCTGTTCTCTTCACCTCTTTTTCTGTTAAGAGGTCATTATACTTATTATCCATTCTATTATCCAATAAAAACTCATGTCCCGTATTGTTAATTTAAAAGTAAATGAGTAAAATAGGGGCGCCCTAACTCAGTAGGTTAAGCGTCCAACTTCAGCTCAGGTCATGATCTCATGGTTTGTGGGTTCAAGCCCCACACCAGGCTGTCTGCTGTCAGCACAGAGCCTGCTGTGGATTCTCTGTCCCCCTCTCACTGTCCCTCCCCTGCTTGCACACATGCATGCTCTCTCTCTCAAAAATAAACATTAAACAAATAATAGTAAATGAGTAGAATAAATAATACTTCTCAATTTCTAATACCTACTTCATTAAATAAAAGAGATTTAAATGTTATATAAACTTGGGGCACCTGAGTGGCTCAGTTGGTTGGGCATCCGATTTTAGCTCAAGTCATGATCTCATGGTTCGTGAGTTTGAGCTTTGCGTAGGGTGAGCTGGAGCCCAGCTTCAAGGGTGGGTGCTGACAGTGCGGAGCTTGTGTGGGATTCTTTCACTCTCCCTCTGACTGTGCCCCTCGATCATTGTGCCCTCTCTCTGTCAAAAATACAAGTAAGTAAATAAGTTTTAAATAAATAAATATAATATAAACTCCATTTGATTTTTCTCCCCAGCTCTAATCACTATTCAAAAACAAACATTTCCTCAGTTCTAGGTGAAGACATAATACACAATCTTTTCTTCCTTCCTTCCTTCCTTCCTTCCTTCCTTCCTTCCTTCCTTCCTTCCTTCCTTCCTTCCTTTCTCTTTCAGTAAGCTATACGCCCAGTGTGGGGCTTGAACTCACATCCCCGAGATCAAGAGTTGCATGCTGTACTGACTGAGCCAGCCAGGAGCCCCTAAAGACATAATTCTTACCAACTGATGGAATTATCTGTTGAAGGAGTTTGAATCTAAATTATTTAAATAAAAGTAATTTTTAGTTTTAAAGATAAAAAATAAAATGCTTATAAAGACTACATGACCTCACTCACATTTCTAGCCTAGAACTTTTTCAGAGCAAATGTACTGTTGTCAAAATGTAACCCAACAGGGGCTCCTGGGTGGCTCAGTGGGTTGGTTAAGTGTCCAACTCTTGATTTTGGCTCAGGTCATGATCTCATGTTTCGGGAGATTGAGCCACCCACTCAGGAACCCTGCCTCAGGCTCTGCCCTGACAGCAGGGACCCTGCTGAGCTTCTCTCTTCCCCTGCTCATGTGCACTCTCTCTCCCTCTCAAAAAAAAAAAAAAAAAAAGTAAACCAACTGAATGTGGCTGGCTTCTAATCTAGTGTTTGATTTAAATAATGAAATCAAGGAAAATGCATAATCACATGCCCACCATTCCCATCTCAGTGTGAGTTCCAGACATTATGTCGGTTACTTAATGTCTTGTAGTTCAAATGATTTTTCATCCTTTAAAAGAAACATAGAAATGCCCTCAAATTGAAAATCTAAGTAATCGTTGCATTATTTAATTAAGAGCACATTTAAGTAATTTAACCCTGAGAGGTTTTTAGATTAATCTGCCATAAATATGCTATATTTTAATTGATTCAGTTGCAATTACGCACACTTTTGGAATTTTTGCTTCAATTTACATTTTAGTATTTTTTTAAAAATATTTTTCACAAGTGGAAAATAAGTGCATTATTGTTTAATTATTGTGGAATTTAGGGAAGTACTCCATTGGTACTAGATCAAGATTTTGAAAGTAAATTTTAGTTTATAATTACCTAAAGGCTATTACTATTCTAAAATTTATTTTATTTTGCAGTTCACTTTTTTGTTCTATATTAATAACATAATCTCCTTTATGTACTGTTGCTCTATACATATATATTTCAGAAATTATCAGTAACAACATGAATATAAATTGGGATTCCGGCTAATCTTTTGTACTTCATGTTCTTTGATAACCAGGTTTTGATTCTGACTTTTGAAGATGGATGAAGGTATAGAAATTTCAAGTGATGGAAATTCCCTGATCAAAGCAGTCCATCAGAGCCGGCTTCGCCTCACAAGACTCTTGCTAGAAGGTGGTGCATACATTAATGAGAGCAATGACCGTGGGGAAACACCTTTAATGATCGCTTGTAAGACCAAACATGTTGATCACCAGAGTGTCAGTAAAGCCAAAATGGTTAAATACCTGTTAGAAAACAATGCTGACCCCAACATACAGGACAAATCGGGGAAAACTGCTTTGATGCATGCTTGCTTAGAAAAAGCCGGTCCTGAAGTTGTTTCCCTGCTCCTAAACAGTGGGGCTGATCTCAGCTTGCAAGATCATTCTAGTTACTCAGCCCTTGTTTATGCTATAAATTCAGAGGATAGAGAGACCCTGAAAGTTCTCCTTAGTGCTTGCAAGGCAAAAGGGAAAGAGGTCATTATTATAACGACAGCAAAATCACCCTCCGGTAGGCACACTACCAAACAGTACTTAAATATGCCTCCTGTAGATATGGATGGGTGTCATTCCCCAGCCTCCTGTGCCACTCCTTCAGAAATAGACATAAAAACAGCTTCGTTGCCACTTACACATTCTTCTGAAACTGAAATGACACTTTTTGGCTTTAAAGGTCTGGAGCCCTCAGGAAATAGTGATGACACACAGGACCCAGGCTCCCCTGTGAGGAAGCCTTCTATGGCCTCTAATGGGCCCAAGCTACCCCAGGCTCCAACCTGGATCAAGAGTCCTCCCTTATTCATGCACCAAAACAGAGTGGCCTCCTTGCAAGAGGAGCTCCAGGATATTACTCCAGAGGAAGAATTGTCCTACAAAACCAATGGGCTGGCACTTTCCAAGCGATTCATCACTAGGCACCAAAGTATTGATGTAAAAGACACTGCACATTTGCTGAGAGCCTTAGATCAGGCCAGCTCAAGAAAGATGTCATATGATGAAATAAATTATCAATCATTTTTTTCAGAAGGAAATCAGCAATGCATTGAAATCCCTGCTGAGCCAGATCCAGACTCTAACCAGACGATATTTGCTTCCACCTTAAGAAGTATAGTCCAAAAAAGAAACTCAGGAGCAAATCACTACAGCTCTGATTCCCAGCTCTCAGCTGGTCTTACCCCTGCAACTTTAGAAGATGGCAAAGCACTTATAGGAAAGAAAAAGATCCTCTCACCGTCTCCTTCCCTGTTGTCAGGGCCCAAAGAATTGTTGGAGAATATCTCACCAGGTCCCTTGAGCAGGAGAAATCATGCAATTTTAGAAAGGCGTGGTTCAGGAGCTTTCCCTTTAGATCACGGTATCACGCAAGCCAGACCAGGATTTCTGCCACCCTTAAATGTGAATCCTCATCCCCCCATCTTTGATATCAATGTCAATAATAAGATTTCCAGCCTCCTTTCTTGTGGTCAAAAAGTGCTAATGCCAACAGTTCCTATGTTCCCCAAAGAATTCAAAAGTAAAAAAATGTTGTTAAGGAGACAATCATTGCAAACAGAACAAATTAAGCAATTAGTAAATTTTTAAGAGATGACTAGAAAGCACATTTTGTCCAAATGTCTACATCAGAGAAATATAGAACCCGAAAATAAATCTCAAATGTTCATCTTTTAAAATCTTATAATTGGTTAGTCAATAATTGTTTGAGGTATCAAAATATACTGTGTATCATATTAGGTACCGTGGACACACAAATAATACATAGTTTCTGCTAAGGAAATTCTCTCAAACAAAATTAAAGCTATACTTCTCAAAACCTCTAATATTTAACAATCTTCATATGGTCCAAGTTTTTATTTAAGCAAAAATCAGCAAAAAAAAAAAAAAAAAAAAAGTCACATGTGGTAGAGATGACTTTAAAATTTTTTTCAGATTTTTCAGATATTTTATTAGGAAACACTGCATTCAAATCAATAAATATTTTTAACATTAAAAATCAACAAATAAGATTGTAATTTTCCATGATGCCAAAAGCATAAAAAAAAAGGGACAGCTATTAAAATGTTCTATGAACAATAAGCCAAAGGTACAAAGCCTAAGCCATAAAGAAAGAATGAACTAATTCTTAAAAAATGTTGACTGCAGGTAGGTGAAATCTAATTAAAATTAAAAATTTTTTTCTAATTCAAATTTTAAAAAGACCAACGTATTATAGTAGACTAGGCAGCCAATATTCATATGGTCAGTTTAATCAACTCCAAGTGACAGATCAGTTTTACAAGCTAGTAATAATCTATGTGAAGTGCTGGTGTGCTGTTTTTTGCTTTTTTTATTTTGATTTTAATGTACTTTCATGGAATTGTTTCTCCATATCTTTTAATTCCTGCTATTATTTTTTAAAGCCTATATATAGGTTCTCAACAACAAGATAAAGCAAAAGGTTTAAAAGCGTTCCTCTTTACTTATATCAAATTACTCTTGTCGTTCTAAGGACAACCAAAAAATGGGGATTTATCACAAATAGAAACTATATGCTTGCTTCGTTTTAGAGAAGAAAAGCTGATTATTAGATTATCTTAGATTAGCTAAAATTAAGAAAGCCAGTAGAAACTTAATTACAAAATATACTACATATTCGGCCAAAATTAAACAGTATCTTTAATTTCTAATATATAATCATTAGACATTTATATAATAAGAATAATAAGGGTAATTTCCTTAGCGTGACATTCCAATCACCTAGTATTTAGGACCTATGAATAACTTCTAATTAAATAAATGAATACCATGCTACTATCATAAAATGTTACAAAATGACTATATTATCTGTCTGATTTCAAAATGTGGTGTTTATACAAAAAATCCTCATTTCAATCTAGCAGTTTTACAACAAAGAATAAGTCAAATTATATAAAACCTGAGTATATTAATTTGATGACTGTCATATACAACTTTATTTCTTTGCCTATTAGTAGAGGAGATCCTAACAATTGGCATGATGCTTGGTAATTTGATATAAGCAAGTTGTAATGTACATGGTAATTATTTAATTTCTTGTGGCTTTTATTTGAAAAAAATAATTGGAGGTTTTCCATTTAATGTTTTGAAGAACAATAATGTAAATTACATTAGAAATATTTTTTGATTCAGAACTTAGAATTGTACCTGATGTTTATAGGTAGCTAAACCCTTTTTGCAAGTTTTAATATTGAGAAAAGTGCTTGGCTTTGAGTTGTAAGTATACAGTCTGGAAAAATATGTAAATAGAGTAGTTCATAAACAAAATGGTATCAATAAAGATTTTAAATGTTATTTTGATTATCATTGCTTTTTATTTATTTCAAATACTAATGATAAATATTTCAACATAATCTCAGGAGAAACTGTGCCACATGTTACTTTGAGTAAATAGAAAACTAAGAAACAATAACTTCTGATGCAATTCACATCCCAATGTGCAAAAAATATTTAATAGGATTAAAGTTCGTTGAAGGTCATATTTATTTTACTTTTTTAATGTTTATTTGTTTTTGAGAGAGAGACAGACAGAGCATGAGCAGGAGAAGGACAGGGAGAGAGGGAGACACAGAGTCCAAAGCAGGCTCCAGGTTCTGAGCCGTCAGCACAGAGCCCCAAGCTGGGTGGAACCCATGAATGGCGAGATCATGATCTCAGCCAAAGTCAGACACTTAACTGATTGAGCCACCCAGGTGCCCCTGTTGAAGGCCATATTTAGAAGAGCTCTTAGTCTTCCATCAATCCTAAAAACATGTTAGGGGCTAAGGTTGCTTGAGTTAGTATGCAAAACCAACCTATGGGACTTTTCACTCTATTAAGTAGACTATATCACTGGGATCCCAATGGTAAGTCACAGATGTTTTCAACAGGAATCAGATATGTATACATGTGCTATATTTTAACTTAACGTAGAAGTATAATTTAACTTTAATTTCAAGGTATGATGACACTTCATTCTTTAGTTTTACAGGTACCATTCTTAGTTACTTGTGGCTAGGATTTCCAAAGAGTACAGCTAATACTTATTCACAAGATAATTTTGGGGAGAACATAGGGCAGTCCTAGTTACAGAGACAAGTGGGGACAGTGTCCTATCCAAGCAGTGTCCAGGCAAGGTGGTGAACACCTGCCTGGCATATTCTTTGGTGGAGATGTACGCATCAGTTATCCAGTACCTGAACCATTTAAAATCTCAAATGATAAAACTACCCTTGTTCCGCTTAAATATTCACTATGTAACCTTCTAATAATTTGATTCCCATGTAGCTTGTTTAAAGGGAAGAATGGCAAAAAAAATGGGGCACCTGGATGGCTCAGTTAAGCATCTGACTCTTGGGGCGCCTGGGTGGCTCAGTCGGTTAAGCGGCTGACTTTGGCTCAGGTCATGATCTTGCGCTCCGTGAGTTCGAGCCCCGCGTCGGGCTCTGTGCTGACAGCTCAGAGCCTGGAGCCTGTTTCGGATTCTGTGTCTCCCCCTCTCTCTGACCCTCCCCCGTTCATGCTCTGTCTCTCTCTGTCTCCAAAATAAATAAACGTTAAAAAAAATTTTTTTTTTGAAAAAAAAAATAAATAAACGTCTGACTCTTGATTTTGGCTCAAGTCATGATCTTATGGTTTGTGAGATGGAGCCCCAAGTAGGGCACTGTGCTGACAGTGTAGAGCCTGGTTGGGACTCTCTCTCTCCCTCTCTGCCCATCCCCTGCTTGCATACATGCACACACTCTCTCTCTCAAAATAAATAAATACACATTTTTTTTAAAAAAAGGAAGAAATTAACTTGTCAGGATGATGACAATTGTATTAATCATGTTTTTTAATTTTGTTTATTTTCTGATGCTTTGATATCTTAGGGCCTTGTTGACAGTGGATGGACTGCCCCTCCCAAGGTTAGCTAATTCCTAGAGATAGAAAATAACTTGCCACAGAATGTGGCAAACCAACCAATGTATGCATTATGTATGCAATGCATACACAATGCAATTATGTATGCAAACTAACCAATCCAGAATCCATATACTCCAAATATCTCCTTTATCGGGCTCTCACAGGGCTCTCTCACTCAAGGCAACTACCCACCTGCCCTAATCAAGCCAGGATCAGGTACCAAACAACCAGAGACAGCTCCTACACCTCAGAAACCACCAAAATTATTCAAACTAGCCAATCCTAAGCCTGGTTACCTTGCCTCATTCATTCTTACAGAAACCATAATGAAGGGTCTTTCCCAAGTTTTCCCCTTACTACTCTGCCTCCAGGCAGACCCTGGTACTTTCCCACATTGGCCCTATGTGATGTAGAACGCTTGCCTCCTCTTGGGAATTTTAAGTAACAAACTACATTTTTCAATACAACTGTCTCCTGATCTGTTGGCTTCAACATATGTGAATAGTAATAAAACCTACATTTTAAAACAAGAAGGCACAGTCTTCTTGGAAGTCACGATTCTAAATAAAATAATAGTTAAGTTTATATAGCCTTGTTTAGTGCCAATATTCCTTAGCTCTAAGTCACATTTCTAAGTCATTTCTAAGTCTCCAAGATAAGAGGACCAGATCTGGACGATAGTAAATCCACTAAATTTACTGGAGCTCCCCATTGGCCTTCCCATGGTGACATCCTATCTCCTTGTATACCTTCTCTGAATGTCTACAATTCTTTTTTTTTTTTAAGTTTATTTATTTATTTAAGTAATCTCTACACCCATTGTGGGGCTCAAACTGATGACCCCGAGATCAAGAGACACACACTATCCCCCCAACCCCTGACTAAGCCAGCCAGGCCCCCCTGAATGTCTACACTTCTTTTTTTTTTTTTTTTTAATTTATATATGAAATTTATTGTCAAATTGGTTTCCATACAATACCCAGTGCTCATCCCAAAAGGTGCCCTCCTCAGTACCCATCACCCACCCTCTCCTCCCTCCCACCCCCCATCAACCCTTAGTTTGTTCTCAGTTCTCAACAGTCCCTTATGCTTTGGCTCTCTCCCACTCTAACCTCTTTTTGAATGTCTACACTTCTTAAAGGGAAGGCCAGGAGAGGAAAATCTGGCAAGAGTAGCTAACACAACAAATCACAACAAAAACAATTTAAAAGAATTTCAATTAGCGAAACATTGGATCAAAGTATAAGGATCATGAGTAGGCTACATTTAGGTTTTAAAAATCAATTGCTTAAGATTAGAAAATCAATAATTTACATGGAAAAACTCTAACAGTTTTAGTTAGATACTAAGTTAACAAGTTTGTCAGGACTCCTAACAAAGCTAAGACTATATTGTTAAAAGATTAACCAGTTTCTACTAGTGAATCTTACTACTGGTAGAGCAAATCTGAAATAGTTTTTTAATTCTAGATAGCACATCGTACAATATATATGTAAGAAGATAAAGATAATAAAAAATCTAGGAAAAAAATGTTAAAAGAGGTAAA
Organism: Puma concolor; assembly: GCF_028749965.1. Taxonomy (NCBI): domain Eukaryota; kingdom Metazoa; phylum Chordata; class Mammalia; order Carnivora; family Felidae; genus Puma; species Puma concolor. The sequence continues at coordinate 96,313,545 of NC_141667.1, forward strand.
AGAATTGATATCATTTAGCCAGAAGATAAAAGACTCAATTGAGATTAAATAGCTGATCTTAAATACGGAAGGGACTGAAACACTGACTTAGTCCAGAATCCTCCAAATTAAGATAAACTGGCACCAGAAAATTCAAGTCACAGAAATATATTAACGCTTTAGTTCCTAGAGCAATTTATCTACGGAAAACTCTGTCCAAGGAAGATATGAACCACATTTTTTTGGAAACAGGCAGAGGATGGATGTTGATCAGAGATTTAATGAGATTCATTTTAATGAAAAATCTTTAAACTCTTTTTAAAGATTGAGACAGTCTATGTATTAACAATTCTAGATTCAGTGGGAAAAGTTGAAATTAATGATTGAACTTAGTTACATTTTTGGACTTCAATCACATACATGACTTCTTAGTTTTATTTTCATATTCAATAAGTATTGGTTATAGTGGCAGAAATTTAAATTTTGATTGTCAGGCAAAAACACTTTCCAAAGATTCTTCTTACCAATTTCAAAACAAAAAATTGCTATTCTGTACCTGCAACTTTGAGTCCTATTAATATGGAGAATTTGGGACGCCTGGGTGGCTCGGTCAGTTGAGCATCCAACTCTTGATTTTGGCTCAGGTCATGATCTGGCGGTTTCTGAGACTGAGTCCCACGTTGGGCTCTGTGATCACAAAACAGAGCCTGCTTAGGAGTCTCTCTCTCTCCTCTCTCTCTCTGCCCCTCCCCAGCTCATGCATTCTCTCTCTCTCTCTCTCAAAATAAAATAAACATTTTTTAAAAACCTGGAAAACTTTAAAAATGCTAATTCTTTTAAAATAACAACAAACCCATTCATGTTAGAATAAATAACTATATTTTCCAAAATATACTTAGTGAAAAGAGTGGTATTGTTTTATGGTTTCACAAATCCCTTTAATCCTTGGCTTAATAGAAAACAGCTGGATTGTCCTGTTTCTGCATTCAATCTGTTATAATATGTTGTTTTAGTTGAAACATATGAAGAAAACATGGCTTCACACAAATGTATAATTGTAAAAGGAAGAAATAATGGGCTTTTCAGATAATTGTGGATAGTCTTCTTTGATACTATACTTAAACTTGGGTAAGTGGTAGTTTCTTAAAAGTTTAGCTATAATGTGGAATCTGAAACTACATCAATGAATTTTCATATTCTATTACACTATATTCACTGTACTATCTTGCAATTTGAATGGATTCCTTACTCATGCAAGGTTTTATATCATGGACTAGTCATTTGGAAAATAATGAATCTTTGAGTTATTCAGATCTTCCAAATATTGACACATTTTATTATAATACATTATGTTATATTAAATTATATTAAAAATAACATTTATTAATATTGCCACTGATATCAGAAAAAAAGTCTTTAAGCATTGGGAATTGTCAAGTTCACAATGATGGATTCAAGTTTATTCAAATTCTAATTTTTCATGTAAAAGCTCAGGTTTTGTAACTGGCAACAGATACTGTCAGTTGTTTTCCTCAAAGTGACAAACTTGCTTTGTTCATTTTTGAGAAAATATTTGCCAAATACCCAAGACTGAATAATTAGTCTGTCAGTTGTTCTTTCCAGGAAATATTTTTCCCATGAAAAAAAATGACTAGCTCTGTTTGCAACATGTGCTTTTCTTTAGGACAACCACTGAATTTCAGTATACAGCAGAACTATTCTGTGTTTACCTCCCATTTTGTCACACAGACTACATTAAAGAGGCAAGATGTTAATAAATGTTCAATAATAATTTTTGCTGAATCATTGATGATACTTCTAAGTCTTTTTTTTTTTCCTTTCTAATGTGAGTGTGTGGCAGTGGAGAATATGATTGCTAACTGATGCCATGAACTTGATTTATACTAAGACATCAACAGTTTCACCCACCATTGTTTTTCCAACATCATCGTATTTACACGAAACAGGCAAATCCTGTTTTTTTGTGTGTGAAATAATAACAATTTCACAAATGTTTTTGACCTCATGAATCTCCTGAAAGGGTCTCAGGGGCACTGAGGGGTTTGTGCGCCACACTGTAAGAATAACCGGTCTAAGAAAATTACTGAGGTTTTGTGTTACCCGTCCATCCATCCATCCATCCCATTTGTTAGGGGCCTATTCTGACCAGACATCATATAAAAATGAATAGTTTCTTCCTCTAAAACAACACAGCTGAGAACAAAACACAAACCTGTAAAATAATTATAATCCAGCAGAGAAGCTACCTCAGGAGAAAGCCCACAGGTCTGCCTGGGGAAGTCATGAAAGACTCCTTAAAAAACCTAGATTTAGGGGCTGAGCTCAATAGGCTCTGTGAAGAGGTCATGGCTCTCTACTTTAATCCAGAGTTTTTGATCATCTCTTGAATTCACAAAGTAGCAAAAGACTCTCACAGTCAATATTTCGGTTAAGATTTTCAAACTCTTATTACATTCTTTCATCCCAAGGAAAACATAAAGAAAAAGGCAATGACCAGCCTTAATGAACATTCTGTAGTGGCAAGCAAGCCCAGAAGAGTTCAGCCACCAGATTTAGTCAGACTGATTCCTTTCTTAGGCAGAAGCATAGAAACAAGAACCTCCCTACAGGGCAGGAGGCTGAGTGGGCCCCTTTCAAGTCCTGTTTTCTCTCTTCACTGATGGTGGGACTGTGGAAATAGTTATATTATTGAAAATTATGGAATAATTAAAATATGTAGTAAAGTAGCAATTACTTAGAGAGTCTTTAAGAAACTGGTCCAGTTAAAAAAAAAAAAAAGAGCATCCTTTCTAAAGTTAGAGTAGGAGGTGAGTGAGTTAAGGGACAGGCAGATGGGGTTTTCAAGCATTCTTTCCAAGTTGGTATAAAAGAGCAATATCAACAAATAACTGAAAAGTATAGTTACACGTGGCCTCTGTCCTATCTTGTTTGGGTTAGTAGCACCACTTGACCTTCTGTTACCTAGCAAACAATATATTCACAGTGTGCCTGAGTGGCTCAGTCAGTTAAGCATCCAACTTCGGCTCAGGTCATGATCTCATGGTTCACGGATTCAAGCCCTGAGTGGGGTTCTGAGCTGACAGCTCAGAGCGTGGAGCCTGCTTCGGGTTCTGTGTCTCCCTCTCCCTCTATGCCCCTCCCCTGCTCACACTCTGACTCTCTCTCTCAAAAATAAACATTAAAAAAATTTTTTAATTAAAATATAGATTCGCTAGATTCTTCCCTCTCTCCCATACTCTCCATTCAACGAGCTTAAAAACTCTTACAAGTTCTCCCTTTGTAACCTCTTTTCTCTGTTTCTTGAGCATTTCCATCTGCTTTTGCTGCCACCTTAATTCAGGGCTTCATCTCCCTTAACTTCAAGAATTCCAAATCTTCTTCTCATGCCATTATAAACACCTTTCTAACACTCAAAACCGGTATTAAAACTCCCCTACTTAAAATGGTCCAATGAATGATTCCTATGGCCTAAGAGAAAAGGAGCCAGCTCCTTGGCTCAGAAAATGAATCTGGCCCCTGCCTCAGTGCCCAGCCTCATAGTATGGTGTCTTTATAAACTTTTTGAACAGGTCAGATAAGTCTCTTCCCTCACTTAGAGTTCCTCTGCGCGTGTGCCTCTGTCTGAAAGACCCTTCCCTCTCTTACTCTACCTAGTGAATCTTACTCCTTCAAGACACACCTTTAAGTGTTTTCTCTCAATTAGAACAAAATGCTGTTGCCACAACCTGGTGTATAGTTCCATCAGAGGAGTTATAGCAAATATCCAACTTATTGTCTACAGATCTCTCTTCCTAGATTTTAAGATCCTTGAGGCAGAAATCATTTCTGAATTATTTGCACAGCTTCAGTCCATCAGACATCAATTAAATGCCTGCCTCTTCCTTCCTCTCAGTATTCCTACTAAGCCCTGAAGACACAAGTGACTGGACAAACCGAGGTCCTTGCCCAAAGGATGTTAGATACAAAGAAGGGAGAGAAGCAATCACAGTCACAAGTAAAAGAATGACACTGGTGTGGTACACTGGACACTAGAACAAAGACCCTGAGCTCCTGCTGCTGAGGTCCCAAGAACTCCTAGATCCTGTCCGGCTTCTTCCAAGACCTGGTTATCAGGTGGTCTTGGTTTCATTTATTCATTATACTCCCATTTTCTAGATAAAAAGTTCTTCAGTGCTACTATCTTCATCTTTCTATCAGTGAACTTTTCCTTGCATTGATTCACGGATTTATTATTATAAGCAGATTGTAGGCTCTTACTAGGCAGGCTCATACCTTAAATTTCAAGATGAGAGATAGGGCATTTTTCTATATATTCACTAGGTACTTAATTTTTATAATTACAGGGAAAAACCCCAAGATTTTAACTCCAACAAACAAGCAAGTAAGCAATCTGTTGTGAATAATCTTTAACAATTTCCCACTTGGTAAATGAGTATATATCTGACTAATTAGTAATGACATCACTTTTACAGGGCCATATCAACCATACTTTTTTTTTTTTAGTGTTTATTTTTGAGAGAGAGAAAGAGTGTGAGCAGGGGTAGGCAGAGAGAGAGGGAAACACAGAATCCAAAGCAGGCTCCAGGCTCTGAGCTGTCAGCATGGAGCCCAATGTGGGGCTTCAACTCATGAACCATGAGATGATGTCCTGAACCAAAGTTGGATGCTTAACTGACTAAGCCACCCAGGCGCCCCTCAACCGTACTTTTCAAAGCTCTGATTTTTTTTTGAACAATTGGATCTCGTACCAAAGTCTCTTCTAGGACCAGGATTGCTCTGCCAAACTTGGGAAATAGCCCTTGGATGCCATGAGTTCTCAACACCAAACATTAGACTTGAGAACCTGGAGGGGAAAAATAAGTTATACATATTTTGTGTCTGGGAACTTCTTCCCAAATATTTTCCTATGTATACAAATGCATATAATGTCATATAACTTTACATAACTAGGATACCAAACCTCTGTTTTGCAGCCTGCAAGATAACATCTTTCCATATTGATAAATGTAGAGTCTCACTGTTCATATAGTATTGTATTGCATTCTCCTACATTAAGGCCTTTTTATAATTATTTATTTATTTGTTTGTTTGTTTATTTATTTATTTTTAATGTTTACTTATTTTTGAGACAGGGAGAGACAGAGCATGAACAGGGCAGGGTCAGAGAGAGGGAGACACAGAATCTGAAGCAGGCTCCAGGCTCTGAGCTGTCAGCACAGAGCCCGACGCAGTGCTAGAACTCACGGACTGCGAGATCATCACCTGAGCTGAAGTTGGCCGCTTACCCACTGAGCCACCCAGGTGCCCCTATAATTATTGTTTATTAACTAAGTTATGAAGTGTCTGTTCTTTTGCCCATTTTTAATTGAGTTGTTTAGCTTCTTTTTAAGAATTAGTTTATAGGAGTTCTCCAAAGATTCTGAGTATGAGACCTTTGTCAGATAGGTATTAATGGAGTCTTTTAATGAGAAGTGTTAAATTTTGATAAAGCCTATTAACCCATTTTTTTCTTTTTTTTAATGTTTTATTTATTTTTGAGAGAGACCTTGAGCAGGGGAGGGGAGAAAAAGAGGGAGACAGAGGACCCGCAGCAGGCCCTGTGCTGATGGTAACGAGGCCCATTCAGGGCTCTAACTCAGGAACCCTGAGATCACAACTTGAGCCGAAGTCAGACACTCAACAAAATAAGTCACCCAGGCACCCCAATCAATTTTTTCTTTTATGATTAGTGTTGTGTTATGAGACATCATTGCCTTGGATGTGGGGGAAATAGGAAAAAAATTGGGAACATCTGACAATTTTATATGTCAATTATACCTCTACAAAGCTGTAATTAAAAAAAGAAATTGTTGCCTACTCCAAAGTCACGAAAACATTCTCCTTCATTCTCTTCTAAATCCTTAATTTTAGTTTTCACATTTGGACCTAAGATTCAAGTCAAATTATTATTTGTGTATGGTATGAAGTAGGGATCAAAGTTATTTTTTTTCCATGTGAATATCCACTAATAATTTATTTTCAACAGCATACATTTTATAATTCCCTTACTATTTTTGTTCCCCAAAACAATTTAAAATACAGCTCTAAATCTTTTTTTTAGTCTTTCAACATTTTTTATTATATCATTAAAAGTATCATTTATAAAATTTCCATTTTTTAAAATTAGGATATAGAGATGAATTAGAATTTGTACCTTGACTCTATAAGGCAACTGATGAATTCTTTATTTGTTTTGTTTTGTTTGTCTTTTCAAAACTTCTTTTATTTTATTTTATTTTTTTTTAAATTTACATCCAAATTAGCATACAGTGCAACAATGATTTCAGGAGTAGATTCCTTAGTGCCCTTACCCATTTAACCCATCCCCCCTCCCACAACCCCTCCAGTAACCCTGTTTGTTCTCCATATTTATGGGTCTCTTCTGTTTTGTCCCCCTCCTTGTTTTTATATTATTTTTGTTTCCCTTCCCTTATATTCATCTGTTTTGTCTCTTAGAGTCCTCATATGAGTGAAGTCATATGATTTTTGTCTTTCTCTGACTAATTTTACTTAGCATAATACCCTCCAGTTCCATCCACGTAGTTGCAAATGGCAAGATTTCATTCTTTCTGATTGCCAAATAATACTCCATTGTGTATATAAACCACATCTTCTTTATCCATTCATCCATCAATGGATATTTGGGCTCTTTCCATACTTTGGCTATTGTTGATAGTAAATACAGCTTTAAATCTTAATCTAAGTGATACTCAGCTGATAAAGTTCTCAAAATAAAAGAATTTTGCCTTAAGATTAATATTTTTAAAACTATTATCAAGGGTCAAATAATCAAGTAGCAAAAATAATCTTCTGGACAAATGAAATTTTATTTAAAACCTCATTGAAATACAGTTCATTTAGAAAATTTGTAAACTAAGCTTTACTTTTTATTATAATTTTAAATTATTCTTTGTTCCAATTGTTAAAATTTTGTAATTATAAAATTTTATCTTTTGTTTTTGGCAAACAACCATAGAAAGTGAAGTTTTAGATATTATTTGACAAATAGGACTGTATTTAGTTGGAGCTAAAATTTAAAGTGGAAATATAATTGTCTTCTTTAAATACTTCTATGTCTACAGTGTTTCATGTTATACTACTCACTGTATTTATCTACAATGGATATGATCATATGACAAGTCTAGAAGGGAACTAACCTTGTCTGTTGAGTACTTACTATGCGTTGAGCATTGAGCTAGATCCTCTATTACATGAATCTCAATCTTCATAACAACTACAAGAAAATCCTCACTTTCCCTCCATTTTATAGATAAGGAAATCAAGATTCAATGAGGTTAAATATTTCCAAAAATCTATAGCTAGTAAGGGACAGAGGTGGGGCTGTAAGGGAAGTCTATCTGAATTCAAAATTATATTTTCACTATATACCACTTTATCTTCTGGGAGAAAATGGCTGATAAACCAAGGCAAATTACATATCTTAGGACATTCATTAGTAAGTTTCTTTTTTTTTTTTTTTTTTAATTTTTTTTTTCAACATTTATTTATTTTTGGGAGAGAGACAGAGCATGAACAGGGGAGGGGCAGAGAGAGAGGGAGACACAGAATCGGAAACAGGCTCCAGGCTCTGAGCCATCAGCCCAGAGCCCGACGCGGGGCTCGAACTCCCGGACCGCGAGATCGTGACCTGGCTGAAGTCGGACGCTTAACCGACTGCGCCACCCAGGCGCCCCAGTAAGTTTCTTTTTAATAAATGAAAGAAGTACGTATTTTTCTGAATACCTTGCTCAAGACTAAGCCACATACTATAAAGGACAGTTAAGAATGCACCCTTACCATGAAAGGCTTTATAACCTAGCTGAAGAAATATAACTAACATGTATGACATAATTAGTGAACAATATTAAATAGTTAAAATGAACTGTTAAAGGAAGGTCTGGAGACCATTGATGTTGCAGGCATTTTTGAAATGAAGCACTGAAGGTCACTGAATTGACTTTTAGAGTGGGCTACATTGTGGATGGTCTTTAAGAGTAAAATTCAATAAAGTTGCATGTAAGAGGCCCCTGGAGGTTTCTAATTTGCAAGAGGCACTTATAAAAGCTTTCTTCAGCAGAAATACTCAGAGCATCTCTGAGTAGAGTGTGAACAATGAAGACATGAAGAACAAGTTTCTGAAGTTCTAGCAGTAAAATAAGGGCCTGAACTAAGGTGGTGCTGGTGAGAAATGAAAATCAAATGATGTGTCACTAGGATTAAAATTCTACTCTTCAAGCTTCTCTGGAAGATAGTGTGAAGGTTCCTCAAAAAATTAAAAATAGAACTACCCTATGACCCAGCAATAGCAGTGCTAGGGATTTACCCAAGGGATACAGGAGTGCTGATGCATAGGGGTACTTGTACCCCAATGTTTATAGCAGCACACTCACCAATAGCCAAATTATGGAAAGAGCCTAAATGGCCATCAACTGATGAATGGATAAAGAAGATGTGGTTTATATATACAATGGAATACTACTTGGCAATGAGGAAGAATGAAATCTGGTCATTTGCAGCAATGTGGATGGAACTGGAGGGTATTATGTTAAGTGAAATAAGCCAGGCAGAGAAGGACAGATACCATATCTTTTCACTCATATGTGGATCTTGAGAAGCTTAACAGAAGACCATGGGGGAGGGAAAGGGGAAAAAATAGTTACAAACAGAGAGGGAGGAAGGCAAACCATAAGAGACTCTTAAATACAGAGACCAAACTGAGGGTGGATGGGGGTGGGGGAGATTGGAAAATGGGTGATGGGCATTGAGGAGGGGACTTGTTGGGATGAACACTGGGTGTTGTATGTAAGCCAATTTGACAATAAATTGTATCATAAAAAAAAAGAAACCATGTGGCTAAATAAAAAAAAAATATGCTCTCCAGTAGTATTGTACTCACTATAGATAAAATATTATGATGGAAATAAAGAATACAAAATACATACACAGTTGCCAGCATGCTCCCAACAATATGGAAATGTTAGATCCATCTAATTTAATCTATATTGTTTTCAGTAAGTGGATTTTATTCTGTCATGAGAAAGGTGCTCACCTGTGTGAAAGTTAGAACATTTTTAAAGCCCTCTTACTCTTCTGTAATTTCTGAAATAACCAGTTCTCCAGGAAAAAAGAAAGAGGGTGCCAGAGTTTTGTTGAATCTCTGTAATACAAGTGGCAACAAAATGTGATTTATATCCAAGCTATAACATGTAAATTCTTTCAATTACCTTCGGTATATCAAAATCATATTTTTATAAAGGTTTTTAAAGCATAATCTTCCTAAATTATTATTAGAACAGGCCCACTGAAATATCTTATTTCCAAATCTTTTTAAAAAAATTTTAATGTTTATTTATATTTGAGAGAAAGACACAGCATGAGTGGGGTAGAGGCAGAGAGCGACAGAAGCAGGCTCCAGGCTCTGAGCTGTCAGCATAGAGCCTGACATGGGGCTTGAACCCATGAGCTGGACATGGGGCTTGAGCCCATGAGCTGTGAGATCATGACCCAAGCCAAAGTTGGACACTTAACTGACTGAGCCACCCAGGCACCCCTCTTCTTTCCAAATCTTTTAAGTAAGTACAGTATCATAAGGATATATGCCTAATAAAGTAAGCACTAAGTGTTCTGTGATTAGATGATGTGGAGAATAAATCAATCATCATAATTTATGTGGTAATTAGTTCAGACCAAAGCAGGGGATTATGAAACCAAAACATGAAATAACTTAGAAGAATCTTCTTAGAGATTAACTTTGACTCCAATGGCTTGTTTAAATTCATGGTTTTGTGGTTCCAAGATGTCATAGAAAACTTGTTTTTTGTCAAAATGGTCTCTAATGCAAAGTAAATCTTCAATGGAATAGTTATCATTTTTCCCAGTCCAAATAGTCAGGCTGTACCTGCATTAAAATAAAACAGAATTATACAGTGAAAAGTAAAAGATAAGAAACAGTGATGAGGAATTCCAATAAGCCTAAAAATAGTTACTCTCATTTATCTTTAACCCAAATTCACACAGACAAAAAAATTAATTAGCAGTGCTAGAACATATAGTTTCTGTTTCATCAACATCAAAAGGACTAGAGAGAAAAAAAAAATTCACATTGCTGTCAGCTAAATTAGGTAACTGCTATATCTGAGTTACAGGAATGTTAAATGGCTTTGGAAACCCAGACTGGTAACACTGAAAATGGGCCAAATTTTGGACAAAAAAACTAAAGAGATTGTATTGCTGATCAAGGAATCTGTTCCCTACACAAAAGCTACAGCTCTAACTTGGTTTTTTTTCAGCAGGCTGGGTAGAGTCAAAAGCATGACTGCAAGAGATTATGAAGAGATGTAAATGTCACTGACATTACCAACATTCATATTCACTTATAAATGGCCCTGCTCTCCCTTCTGGTCGGTGGCGGGGTCGGGGGGGTGGGTTATATGAGATATAAGAATGCCAAGAGAATGTCACTAAGGATGCCAAACAGAATAAATTCAGATCCATTTCTGGAGTTAAAAAAACAATAATAACATATGCAGATTTATTATGGATGTGAAGAATATATTCAGAATTTTAATGTTACTTAAATTGTATATTCTTTAAGTAAACATTACTTCTATTAAAGTACTCTTGTCACAGTGCACCTGAGTGGCTGAGTTGGTTAAGCATCCAACTCTTGATTTTGGCTCAGGTCATGATCTCACAGTTGATGGAATCAAGCCCCGCATCAGGCTCTGTGCTAGCAGCATGGAGCCTGCTTGGGATTCTCTCTCTCTCTCTCTCTCTCTCTCTCTCTCTCTCTCTCTCTATCTCTATCTCTCTCTCTCTCTCTCTCTCTCTCTTTCTCTGCAACTCCCTTGCACAGGCTCTCTCTCACTCTCTTTCTCTCTCAAAATAAATAAACTTAAAAAAAAACTCTTAAAAAATCCACAATACTCCTAATGCATCAGAGACTGAGAAAATGCAAAGCTGGTAAGTAGCTTCACATTTGTTTTCCCCATAAACATGTCAGAATCCAGGAAGAAATCTCCAAAGCACCGCTTCTACTATTAATAAGAAATAATCTAACCAAGGTATATGTTCTTGCTATGTTGACATATTCCTGTCCTTAAGGATGGTGACATCATTCTGGAAATGTAACAGAGAAAAGTATTTTGAATTTCATTCCATAGCAGCATTATGTGGCAAACCAAAAAGAAATTTTAAACTACAAGTGAGGATACACACACACACACACACACACACACACACACACACACACACACACAAATAGGAATTACTTTACAAACTATATTTCTTATGACTTACCAAGACTGAATCAGAAATAAATTAAAAATATGGATAGATCAATTACTAGTAAAGAAATTGAATCAGTAATTAAAAACTTCCTAATGAAGAAAAGCCCAGGACCAGGTGGCTTCACTGGTGAATTTTCTAAACATTTAAAGAATTAAAACCAATTCTTCTCCAACTTTTCCAAATAACTGAAGAGAAGGAAACAATTCTAAACTTATTTGACAAGATCAGCATTATCCTGACACTAAAACTAGAAAAGAACACTACTAAAAAGGAAATCTATAAACCAATATCCCTGATGAATACAGATGTAAAAATTCCCAGTAAAATACTACCAAATTGAATTCTGCAGCACAATAAAAGATCATACACCATGATCAAGTGGGATTTATCTCTGTGATGCAAAGATAGTTCAACACACACAAATCAATCAATGTTACACGTCACATTTAATAGAATGAAAGAAAAGAATCATATGATCATTTCAGTAAGTACAAAAAAGCATTTGACAACATTCACCACCCACTCATGATAAAAACTCAGTAAATTAGGCTCAGAAGGAACATATCTCAACATAATAAAGGCCATATATGACAAGTCCACAGCTAACACCATACTCAATGGTGACAGGATGAAAACTTTTCCTCTAAGATCAGGAACAAGACTAGGATGCTCACTCTCACCACTCCTATTCAACACAGTACTAGAAGTCCTAGCTACAGCAATCAGGCAAGAAAAAGAAGTAAAAGCTATAAGAATTAGAAAGAAAGAAGTACAATTGTCTCTGTTTGCAGATGACATACTTTTATACATAGATTTGGTATAAAGACTCAACCAGAAATCTGTTAGATCTAATCAATGATTTCAGTAAAGTTGCAGGATACAAAATTAACATACAAAAAAAAAAAATCAGTAGCATTTCTATACACTAACAGTGAAATTTCTGAAAAAGAAATAAAGAAATTGATCTCATTTACAACAGCATCAAAAACAATAAAAGACATAGGAATAGATTTAACCAGGAAATGAAAAATTTTTATGCTGAAAACTGTAAGACATGGATGAAAGAAATCAAAGAAGACACAAAGAAAAGGAAAGGTATCCTGTCTTCACATAGTGGAAGAATTAATATTATTAAGATGTTAATCCCACCAAAAGATTCAATGCAATCCCTATCAAGATTCCAATGGCATTTTTTACAGAAGTAGAAAAAAAATCTCCTAAAATTTATATGGAACCATGAAAGACCCTGAATAGCCAAAGAAATCTTGAAAAAGAAGAATAAAGCAGGAGGCATTACACTTCCTGATTTCAAGTTATACTATATAGCAATAGTCATCAAAACAGTGTGGTATTGGCATACAAACAAATAGACAAAGAGAACAGAATCAAGAGCCAAAAAATAAACCCAAGTATAAACTGCCAACTAGTATTTGACAAGGAAGCCAAGGATATTCAAAGGAGAAAAAAAGTCTCTTCAATATATGGTACTAGGATAATTGGATAATCACATGGAAAAGAATGAAATTGAACCTATATCTTAAACCAGTCATGAAAATTAACTTGAAATGGGTTAAAGACTTAAAAATACGACCTGAAACCATAAAACCCCTACAAGAAAACATAGGAAAAAAGCTCCCTGACATAGGTCTTGGTAATGATTGTTTGGATATGACACCTAAAGTACAAGCAACAAAATAAAAAATAAACAGGTGGGATTAAATCAAACTAAAAAGGTTTCCCCACAGCAACAAATTTAAAAAACAACTTAGGGAATGGGAAAAAATATTTGCAAACCGTATATTAGGTAAGGAGTTAATATCCAAAATACATAAAGGACTAACAGCAAAAAAAAACTAACAGCGATAAATTATAGCAAAAAAACCCATCAAATAGCCCAATTTAAAAATGGGGAAAGACATTTTTCCAAAGAAGATATATGAAAGGCCAACAGGTAATGAAAAGATACTCAACACCACTAGTCATTATGGAAATGTAAATCTAAACCACAATGAGATATCACCTCATACATGTTAGTAAGGCCATCATCAACAAGGTGCAAGATAACAAATGCTAAGAAAAGGGAACCCTTGTGCACTATTGGTAGGATTATAAATTGGTGCAGCCACTATGAAAAATAGTATGGAGGACCCTCAACAAAATAAAAATAGAACTACCATATGATCCAGCAATTCCACTTCTGGGAACATATCCAAAGGAAACAAAAACATCAATTCAAAAACATCAATTCAAAAAAATATCTGCACCCTCATGTTCATATCAGCATTATTTACAATAACAAAGACATTGAAACAATCATGTCCATCAATACATGAAGGGATAAAAAAGTTGTAGTATATACATATATACAATGTAGTATTATTCAGCCATAAAAAAATGGGGAAATCCTACCATTTGCAACACGATGGATGGACTTTGAAGGCATTATGCTAAGTAAAGCAAGTTAGACAGGAAAAGAAGTACTGTACAATCTAACTTATATGTAGAAACTAAAAGAAAAACAAAACCTTCACAGAAAAAGAGATCAGTCTTGTGGTTACCAGAGGTCGAGGGTGGGGAAGGGGTAATAGAGGAAGGTGGTCAAAGGTATAAACTTCCAGTTATAAGATAAATAAATACTAAGGATGTAATGTACAAAATGATGAGTTAACACTACTGTATGATTACATAGGAAAAGTGTTTAGAGAGTGAATTCTTTTTTTACAAAAAAAAAGGTTATTTCTTTATTTTGAGAGAGAGAGAGAAAGAGAGAGCACAAACAGGGGGAGGAGTAGAAAGAGAATCCCAAGCAGGCTCACACTGTCACACAGATCCCAACACAGGGCTTGATCCCATGAACTGGGAGATCATGACCTGAGCTGAAATCAAGAGTAGGATGCTAAATCAACTGAGCCACCCAGGTGCCCTGGGAGTAAATCCTAAGAGTCCTCATCACAAGGGGAATTTTTTCCTTTTCCTTTTTTTCTTTTTCCTTTTTTCCTTTTTTCCTTTTTCTTCTTTTTACAAGGTTTGCTGAACCTATTATGATAATCATTTCACAATAAATGTAAATCTAACTATCATGGTGTATATATTGATGTATTTCAATTATTTCTAATAAAACTGGAAAAATACTTAAAAACCCTATATTTTTGCTAAAATGGAATCTATTACTTTATTTGAACACCATGGTGACACAGATACGGATTTAGATTAAAAAAAGAGCTCTACAAAGTTACTGTACCTCTTTTAATCCTCCCTCTATTATATTTAAAGTGAAATAGGAAGACAAATTGCCTAAGGGTACCTTAAATTATGTTCATTCAAATCAGTTCTCAGGTTTTATTTTTTAAGCCCTTTTCATTATGAAATATATAGGAAAAACCCATAAAACCATAAATATGAATTTTAGCAAATTATTATAAAATGAACTCCAGTGTACCCAAAACACAAATCAAGAAAGAGAGCACACCATCACCATCACTACCTTGGGAGGTACCTGTATGTCACTGTGCTATCACAACCTCTCCTCTCCCCTGGAGACCTCACAACCTTGACCTTGGTGGTAGCCATTTTCTTGTTTTTCTTTATTTACTGCCTATATATCCATCTGTAAAAAGTACAGTTCAATTTTTGCCTGTTAGTTATTTTTATGTAAATGGAATCATATGGTATATAATATTTTTTGGTCTTAGTTCTTTTACTGAATATAGTTTGTGAAATTTCTCCAAGTTGAAACATGTAGCTGCAGTTAATCCATTTTCTTTAGAATACGGTTTAGCATTATCTACTAAAGTAGAAACTATGAATACTCTATGACCTAGAAATTCTATTCCTAGATATTCCCTCCCTATACAACCTTTATAAATGTAGGCATATGTACACCAGGATGTGTGTGTGTGTGTGCATGCGTGTGTGTGTATGTTCACAGCAGCAATCCCTATAACAGTCAAAACCATGAAACAATCCAAATGTCATTCAATAATAAAACAAATAAATTGGGACATACAAATAATAGAATATTTACTTCTTTGTATATTCTCTATTAGAGCCCTTTTGAGATACAAAAATATTCCCCAACTCTGTGCCTAATCTGTTCATGCTCTTCATGGTATCTTTTGACAGGAACAATTTCTGAATTTTAATGTATTCAAATTACTCAAACATATTCTTTATGGCTAGTGATTTTTATATCTTAAGAATCCCTTCTTGGGGTCTGGGTGGCTCAGTTGGTTGGGTGACCGACTTCGGCTCAGGCCATGATCTCATAGTTTGTGAGTTCGAGCCCCACGTCGGGCTCTGTGCTGACAGCTCGGAGCCTGGAGCCTGCTTCCAATTCTGTGTCTCCCCCTCTCTCTGCCTCTCCCCTGCTCACGCTCTGTGTCTGTCTCTCAATAATAAATAAATGTTATAAAAAAATTAAACAAAAAAAAAAAGAATCCCTTCCCATCCCCAATGTTATGAAGATACTCTCTAGTGATATATTCCATTAAAGCTTTGCTATTTTACCTTTCATATTTAAAAAAGACTGTGAAAGAAATGTTGTTAAGAGGGGTACCTGCGTGGCTGAGTCGGTTGAGCATCTGACTTCAGCTCAGGTCATGATCTTGTATTCATGGGTTTAAGCCCCACATCAGGCTTCCTGGAGCCTGCTTTGGATTCTGTGTATCCCTCTCTCTATCTCTCTCTCTCTCTCTCTCTCTCTCTCTCTGCCCCTCCCCTGTTCATGCTCTGTCTCTCTCTGTCTCTCAAAAAAAAAAAAAAATGTCATTAAGAGAATTCCAAAATTAGAAAGAGGCAAAAACAATTCAACAAAAATAAACAAAACAAAAGAGAACTAGACGGAGAAGTAGATAAATCCATTTGGTGCAATGCCATGGAGCCAAACACAAGGGAGTTTCAAACTGAAGGGGGTAAATATGAGTACTTAATTGTAGAGTTTAGGAATTTGACTTGTATATGGTTGGGTTGAGCGTTTGACTCTTGATATTTGGCTCAGGTCATGACCTCAGACTTTGTGAGGTCCAGCCCTAAGTCAGGCTCTGTGCTGACAGCACAGAGCTTGGAATTCTCTCTCCCTCTCTCTCTGCCCCTCTCCTGGTCACTCTCTCTCTCTCAAAATAAATAAAGTAATCTTAAAAAATAAGAATTTGACTTGAACAGAGTACAATATTCAAATGAGAAATTTTAGGAAAGAAAATGACTTCATAGAGAGAATGTGAGAAAACTGAGGTAGTAGTAATGAAAGAAATAGGAGGTAGAAACTTCTTACTTGAACATAGCAGCCTAAAGTCAGCACTGCCTCTTTTTCCTCCTAGGAATTACCCAGGGGCAGCAAAAAGAACAAAAGAATGAAAATAGAAACCCCATCTTCAATGAAATTAAGAAAGAACTGAAACTAAAAATTATAAAACAGGTGAAAAGTTTCCAACAGTAACAGAGATTAAAGCCAGATGAGTATGTAAGGAAGTGAAGAGAAATTTGCCCATGTCTGTAGATTACAGAGAAAGCCTACCAAAGACACTTCTAGATGAGGGGCAGACTCTACCTAAACACTTTGCAACAGTGGGAATGGTATCCCTGAGCTACAAATGGAGGCTTTCTTGGGGTAGGTTTGGTCCCAAGAAGTTATAGAAACAAGGAAAGAGTTAACACAGAAAAGTCACAGTTGTGCACATCGGACTATTTAGTCCTGTGTAAACTCAAAATTTTAAATGTAAGCAATAGATAAAAGATTCTACTTAGAGATACCACAACTGCCTACCTCTATTCACTGGGAAACGTTAAAGGCTAAACACACTCACACATAAAACTCTCTGGTCATAAGAAGCATAGTTCTAATTCCTCTGCAATATGCACTTTGGGCAAGTAGCCTGTCCAGAAAAAAAAACGACTTTCTCTAAAATGCAGTAATTGGGGCACCTGGGTGGCTCAGTCAGTTAAGCATTCAACTTCAGCTGAGGTCATGATCTCACGATTCTTGGGTTCAATCCCCACATTGGACTCTGCATTGACAGCACGGAGCCTACTTGGGATTCTCTCTCTCTCCCTCTATCTCTGCCCCTCTCCACCCCAAATAAATAAATAAACTTTAAAAAGTAAAAAAATAAACTGCAGTAATCAAAATAAAATAAGGAGAAGTACAAGAGTATAAGAAAATAATAAGGATAAATAAATGGCAGATGGAGAAATAAAAACATCATCTTTAAAAAAACTGTCAGATATGGGCACCTGAGTGGCTCAGTCAGTTAAACGTCTGACTCTTAATTTCAGCTCAGTTAATTGGCTTGAGTCCCATGTCGGGCTCAGCACTGACAGTACAGAGCCTGCTTGGGATTCTCTCTCTCCCTCTCTCTCTGCCCCTCCCCTGTTCATGGGCACCCTCTCTCTCAAAATAAACAAACTTAAAAAAAATTAAAAAGTAACAAAATAAAAAACTATCAGATAGCCGAAATATATGTAAAATTTAAAGAAAACCATCAAGGCAGATGAAAGCCATAACCAACATTTTTTAAATGATGCAACTGCTTCTTTGAAGAAAGAGCACAAAGCAGAGATATGAGCTATGGAAGAGGTTGCAAGATGGTACCGAAGACATAATTAAACACTAATTGGCAGATTATAGGAAAGAAATAAAGAATTAATACTATTATAGAAATAAAGTGAAGTCTGAAGATACATGAGGAAAAACAGGCATTGTGGAAAATATTGTAAGAGATATAGAAGACAAATTATAAAATCAAGAAAAATAAAATCCAAACAAATAAAAAGCAAAGAAAGACTAAAGAGAAAATAATAGATGCCAAAGATAGGCAACAGAGATCTAAATATTCATAACTAGAATTCCTGAGAGAGAAAACTTAGTTTACAAATAAAATAAAACAAGTATTTCAAAATATAATTCACAGACCTATTCCAGAAAAGACATTTTAATCTATATACTGAAAACAACACTTTCTACATTCAGTTGTCCCCCAATAACTACTGCCAAATCAAGACACTTAAAAGAGGAAAAAAAAATCAGACTGGCTTCACCTTTTTCCACATCAACACTCAGTAGAAACCAGAGGAGCAATGTTTTCAAAATCCTCAAGGAAAGGCACTGTGAGCCAAGAATTTTATAGACAGCCAATTTGCCATTGACTATAAAGTTCAAAGTTGACAATAAAAGAGAGTACAGTCAAAATTAGGTGAAAGGGGTAAAGAAGTACACTAATTTTATTATTGTTCACAGGAAGAAATTAACAGGTACCTTTAAAGAAGCAGATTAAGCATACTTTATGGAAATTACAGTCATGAATAATCAAAAGGGAAAAATGAACCTCACAAATTATTAAAATTAAAATACAAAGCAAAGGAAACAGCTACAGTGAAGTATTTTCAGGGGTGACTGGGTAGCTCAGTTAAGTGTCAGACTCTTGACTTGGGTCCAGGCCATGATCTCACGATCATGATCTCATGGTTGTGAGATTGAACCCTGAGTGGGGCTCCACACTAAGTGTGGAACCTGCTTAAGATTCTCTCTCTCCTTCTTTCTCTGCCCCTCCCCCATTCTCTCTCTCTCAAAAAAAGAAAGAAATGTTTTCAATGCTATACAAAGTAACAAGTATGCTACTTCAAAAAAAATGACAGAAACAAGACCAAACAAGACCAACATATCTGTCTTTTTATAAATAATGTAAATAAGTTAAACTCTTCTTTTAAACGGCTATTAGATTAAATTAGTGGGAGTCAGGTATCTAAGTATCTGATAAGAAATTTATAACAAAGAAAAGACTGCTAGAAAGAACCCTAAGGGGTTGGGGTTGAAATTAGAATTTCATTATGAACTCATGGATTTTATATATGTATATATACACATAGAAATGGCTATAGATGTAGGGGTGCCTGGGTGGCTCACTTGGTTAAGTGTCTGACTCTTGATTTTGGCTCAGGTCATGATCTTACAGTTGATGGGATCGAGCCCCACATTGGGCTCTGCACTTGGGCTCTGCACCTTGCTTGGGATTCTCTCTCTCTCTCAATCCCCACTCTCTATTAAAATAAATAAACTTAAAAAAATGGTTTTAGATGTATATATTGTTGAGTGTGTATGTGTGTGTGTATGCATGGTGTGTTTGTACACACAAATACACACACACACACACACATACACACACCGTAATCACACATATACACAGACAAGTATTTACTAGCTCTGTCCACTGAGATGTCCTAGAAGCAATGACACTCGAGTAGCAATGATCATACCAAACTCCCAGATTTCACTTTCTAAATACTATCCGCCACTGTAATCAAGCAGTTATCCTTGAAGAAGTGGTCAATTTGAGAACTGGGACAGGGAAAGTACCTAAGTCTCCTAAGAACACAAGCATGAGAAAAATGAGAAAAATATCGAACTGATCCAAGTTGAGAACATCTTTCATAATAAAAGCCCTGTCATTTTTTAAGACTGTCAAGTATATGAGATTGGGAAAGACTGAGGAACTATTCCAGACTGAAGGAGACTGATGAGACATGACAACTAAATATAAGACATGTTCTCAGAAGGTTTCTTGGACCCCAAGGAAAAAAGAAGCATTTTTTTGAATGGTTGATAAAATCTGAATGGGTCTGAGGACTGCATGGTACTGTTGTATTAAGGCTGGTTTTCTGATTGGGAGGCTGCATAGTAGTAATATAGAAGCCTGCCTTTGCTTGAGGAAGTACACTCAGGAGTACTTAAGGATAACAAGGCATCATGCCAGGAAAAAATATAAATAGAAAAAAAAAACAGAGAAATAATAAATAAATGCAGGAAAAAGTTAACAATTGGGGAATCTGGGTAACAGAGATGTAGAAAGTGTTTTGCAACTTTTCTATAGGTTAAAAACTATTTTTTTAATGACAATAAATCACTCTTCAAAAAATGAATGAAAAATAAAACTATAAATTTATTTTTCAAAAAAATATATAGCCAAGTATTCAGGCCAAAGACAATGTGAGTTCAGGTAAAATATCAATCAACAGACCAAGACCTTTTAATAATAAACTTATAATTAACTCTTCATTGAAGAGTCTGGGAGGAAAAGAGACTGAGTCTACCGGGGAGAAATCAGGACAACTTGAGAGACCATAGGTGGGTGATTGCGAACTGGGGGAGATAAAACAGGCCGTGTAGGCACGGAGGGGAGGGATCCCCTTCTACCCACAGACAAAGGGAAGAGAAAGAGCAGCTGGGGAAGCGTAGGGGTGTATCTGGACAAGGGAAAAAAAACCTTGGACTGGGATGGAGAGGGGTCCCATCTCTAACTGCAGGTCCCATCTTTGGACTGGGGCCCGCTGCCCCGCTCGCACACCTGGGGAAGAGGGGAGCCACCCGGGTTCAGCGGTAGATCGGGGTGCAGTCTGCAGCAGGAGAAACCGGTTCCCTCCCCTGAAGGACTCCGGCACAGGACAAAACCAGCCGGGACCTCGTATAGGGAGGTGCTTACCCAGTACTGGGGCACACTGAGTGGGAGTTTAACTCCCAGCCAAGCCCCCGGGGCAAAGGAGTCATCGGAGACAGACCGTCTCCTCTGCACCCACGGCACAGTGAGGATGGCCCCAAAGGAGTGATTTGACACACGGGGTCATGGAGAAGAGACTGGGAGCCGCCATTTTTCTTCCCACCACCGCCAAGGTGGGGCCTCAGGTATTCGTCTGCGGGGCCCACAGTGGAGGTGGGACCAGCCTACACCAAACCACGCCCCTCCAACGCTGGGTAACTGCGTATCTTTTGGAGTGGGATTGACGCTGTGGAACCAGACGGCTCCATCCTCCAGACCGGTGCTATTGCGTAGCCTGGATTAATTCTAGAACAATTCTTGTTATTTAGATATATTCTCCCCCCGACCCATTTCTCCCTTTTATCTCTTCCCTCCTGTAGGCTGGGTACTTTGGTTATTGGTTTGTTTAAACAGACATATTTAATCCATTCTCTTGATACATGTTCTACACCTCCTTCTTTACACTCCTTTCTCTCTCTCTGGAATAATCAAGCCATATAGTTTCTCTGTCTAACTTTATCTTCGTTTCTTTTTCCCTGCCTCCTTTCTTATTTTCCTTTTCTCTCTCTCTGGATTAAGGCTTTTAGTCCCTCTGCCTGGTCAATGTTTATTTTTTCTTTTTCCCCACCCCTGTCATTTCTCTCTCTGTATGTGCTCTTCCATCAGCATCGCCTCCACCCTGTTCTTTACTTGTAGCTGGTGTTTCTGGTTTTTTGCTTTTGGATTGTTTTTAGTTTTTAGGTTTTTTGTTTTTGTTTGTTTGATTTGTGTGTTTTGTTTCCTGTTTGTCTGTTTGTTTTCCTTTACAGGGCTACTTCAAGGAACAAATCAAAGCACACCTGGTGGATGGTCCAAAACATCACTACGACTAGGGAAATAAAATAACCAAAGTCACAACAGAGAGCAAGTCACACTCTCCAAAAAACACCTCCTGAAGGGCCAGGCCCTGGACAGTGTATGACCCCCCTTTAATAATTAATTCTTCATTAAGATAAAAGAGATGTGAATATGTACCAAATAATATATCATGAATATTTTAATTTTTTAATGTTTATTTTTGAGAGAGAGAGAAACGGAGCACAAGTTGGGAAACTTATGTACATAATAGGTTAACATTTATTTTTCAAACATCTACCTTCCTACTAATGGTCTTTCTCAAGACCCTTTGTATCCTCAGATCCCTACCCTCCTCCTCATTTCCTATAAGCCTCCTGTTGCCTCACAGTCTTTAGATTTTCAATGTCTGTGTAGATTCCCCATAAGTATGCTATTAAATTTGATTTTCTCCAGTTGTTCTCTGTCACATCAATTTATTTAGTCCAGCTAGAAGGACTTTAAAGGAAAGAGGAATACTTCCTCTCCAACAGAAGAAATTAAAAGAATGAGAAGCTATTTGAGCCATCTGTGAATAAATAAACTTCAAAACCTGGGTGAAATTAGTAATTTTCTAGAAAAATACAGTATATCAAAATTGGCCCCCCAGAAGACAGAAAATCAAGGGACCACTTACCATATAATAAAAAGTTTGTACAAGTTAATCTTTCCTCAAAACACTAGGTTTGGACTGTTTACCAAATCAGGTACAGGCCATTTCAATGTTTTGTTTTATTTTTTTTTAAGTTTATTTATTTATTTTGAGAGACAGAGTGAGTGGGGGAGGGGGAAAGAGAGGGAGAAACAGTCCCAAGCAGGCTCTGCACTGTCAGCACAGAGCCCAACTCGGGGCTGGACCTCAGGAACCATGAGATCATGACCTGAGCCAAGATCAAGAGTTGGCTTAACCGATTGAACCATCCAGGTGCCCCTCAATGTTGTTTTTTTTAATATCCCAGAACACAGAAAAAGGAATGGTTCCTAGCTTTTTTATTGAAACGCACATGACATTTATACCTAAAACTGAGAAAGAAAAAAAGCTACAGACCAGTCTCACTTTCAAATGCAAACCTCCTAACTAAAATTTATCAATAAAATTCAGCAGCATATTAAAAGAATATATCATGATCAAATGGGGTTTATTCTGGAAATGTGAGGATAATTCAATATTATGAAATAGTGCCATAATTTATTTTATTAATAGATATTGGGGAAAAAAACAAGATCATTTTCACAGAAACTGAAAAGGTATGTAGTAAAAATTCACTATCCACAGGAATGTGAATACTTCTTTAATGTATGAGTATCTGAGTCCCTTACTCTAATATAGTAAATTACCAAACTGAGTTTTTTCTGGATGAGTTGGAAAAATTCTTTATTAGAATTCTTTACATCAGTCTAACGTATGCATCAAGGATAGTTTTACCAGAATCTTTCCATTTTTATGTATTCAAATGTATCAAACTCTCCTTTTATAGTTATGAAGGGAAAAACTCTCTAAAGGCCTCTGAAGGGCAACCATTTTAAATTTCCTTCTAAGTCAGCATGACTGTACATAAACTTCGTTCAAACCAAAAGCCTGATTTATGGCCTGCCAGGCATGCATTATACATCTGCTTTGTAAATGAGCAGCCTAAAGGAAAACCATCTTGTCCTTGAGATATTGATCAATGCCTCTACTCCCTGCATTTGATGATGTTTAAAACACATGATTCCTGCCTATACGCTAATCTATAATCTTTTGAGCTTTTACAAGATGTTAAAAAGTATATAACCCTATTAACATGTTCATTCTCTGGAGCACTTTCCTCCCTGTGAATATTGTGTTTCCCAGGCAGCTGTCCTAATTTGGGCTCAAATAAAACTCTATTTTTTAAAATATATATGGATTAGAGTTCTCTCTCTGGTAACTTTGTGTCAGCAATAGCATTTAGATTTTGTGCCTTACTAAGAAAGGTCTTCTCCTTTCTGAAACTATATAAAACATCACGCTTTTTCTTTATGTATTTAATGTTTGATTTTCAAGTATTTAATTCACCTGGAATTTACTGTGGAAAAAAGATTAAGGAGCAGTGCCAGTTTTGTCTTTTCTGCAGAGTTGGCCTATTTTCCCAACACTACACTAAACTTTTACTCCAATGATTTGAAATGCCAGCTTCTCCTAAACTAAGTTCCATGATAGATTTGGGTTTATTTCTGGGTTTTCCCTGCTGTTCTACTGACAAGTATATTAAAAAGATAGTATCAAAGTTGTTTCAATATTTGTATCTTTATAGTATACTTTAATATTTAATAGTGGTCCAACTAATTTTTATTACATATTAAAAAGACAAAATTTTGATACAGAAAAAACTTGTGAAATTAGGATGGAATTCAAAGAGAAAATATTTTATCCTCTTACAACTTTTTGAGAATGTATAACATCATTAAAAAAGGACATTTACTGGGCACCTACTGTGTTCAAAAACTTTGGTAAGGAACAGAGGTGAAAGACATGATGTTATATAAGTTAAGGTTAACTGAGAGTTTCATTCTAGTGAGGGAATCTGCTTGCTTCACAATCGGGGCTCATTCTCTCTCTCAATCTTTTTCTCATACACACTGTCTACATAATCAGTTTTCATCCTCTTTCTGTCTCTCTTACACATGCACTCACATGCACATCCTACATTGTTACACTTATACATACCTGTTTGATTTCTTTAACAGCCAGAGTAACTGAGAACAAGACTGCCTAACTAATGCTGCTCTGACAGGAAATGTTACAGGCAGATTTAGGTCCTTACATATATATTCCATTTCTTTCACCATTGTCCAACTGTAACCTGAAATTAAAGAAAGAAATTCCATTTTTCTAACTGGAATACTGAAAGTCATTAAATAAGAAACTAGGGGAGCCTGGGTGGCTCAGTTGGTTATGGGTCTTGGTTTCAGCTCAAGTCATGATCTCCAGGTTTTGTGAGTTTGACCCCTGCATCCGGCTCCCTGCTGACAGTGACGAGCTTGATTGGGATTCTCTGTCTCCCTCTCTCTCTGCCCCTCCCCCACTCACTCTGTCTCTCTCTCAAAATACATAAATACATAAAACTTATTAAAAAAATAAGAAACTAAGTTAAATTACTTACAAATAGGTAAATTCAGATAATTTATAAAAATTTCCGTTTGGATACAGAGTGACTTAAAAAACCACTTAATAGGGGCGCCTGGGTGGCGCAGTTGGTTAAGCATCCGACTTCAGCCAGGTCACGATCTCGCGGTCCGGGAGTTCGAGCCCCGCGTCAGGCTCTGGGCTGATGGCTCAGAGCCTGGAGCCTGTTTCCGATTCTGTGTCTCCCTCTCTCTCTGCCCCTCCCCCGTTCATGCTCTGTCTCTCTCTGTCCCAAAAAAAATAAACGTTGAAAAAAAAAAAATTTAAAAAAAAAAAACCACTTAATACATGAAAAAATTTTCAGTGGAAAATGTAGACAAAAGATTAATTCTAAAATCATGCCACAAGTGACCAAGAGAAAATTTAACAAAACATTAAAATATTAAAAAGGTTTTATGGGGCACCTGGGTGGCTCCGTCAGTTAAGCGTCCAGCTTCCGCTCAGGTCATGATCTCACGATTCATGAGTTCAAGCCCCACATCAGGCTCTGTGCTGACAGCTCAGAGCCTGGAGCATGCTTCAGATTCTGTCTCCTTCTCTCTCTGCCCCTCCCCTGCTCATACTCTGTCTCTCTCTAAAAAAATAAATAAATAAACATTAAAAAAAAAAAAAGGTTTTACTAATCTCTCAAGCACAAAAAAAGCAAATTTTGACACTATACCTTAAAGATTCGAAAGCTCTTCCTGTAGGTATCTCTGCATCATTAATAGTCTCTATAAACTTATATTTTCCATTGTGTAATTAAGTATTCTTTTCCAAGAGAAAGATGGCTGCTAGGTACTAGACGTTTAATTAATAATTATTGGGGCACCTGGGTGGCTCAGTTGACTAAGAGTCTGACTTCACCTCAGGTCATGATCTCACAGTTCATGGGTTCAAGCCCCACACTGGGTTCTGCACTGGTGGTGTGGAGCCTGATTGGGATTGTCTCTTCCTCCCTCTCTCTCTGCCCCTTCCCCACTTGTGCGTGCTCTCTCTCTCTCTCTCTCTCTAAATAAATAAATAACATTTAAAAAATTTTAAGTAATAATTATCCTCATGGTTGTTTTTTGGCTAGTCCAAATTATTTATACATTTTACCTAAAGTAGAAATAGTGGTAAAAATGACTTTTATACATGCATTTTAAATCTTATTAAGACATTGTGGAAAACACACTTGCCTATTTATAAAAGCTTCAGAAAAAATGTTTCTATTTTTTAAATAACACTAAACTCTATCAAAAGCAGGCTGTAAAAAGTATTGGTCAATATAGGAACATTTTACAGAAAGCCTAAGTAAATATGTTAGTTTAGCAGCTAAACTCCTTATGAAAAAAGGGGAAAGTTCTGCTTTCCTGAAAAATATGAAAAACTATCATTTTTTAAATTTTTTTTTATTTATTTATGTATTTTCAGAGACAGATAAAGAGCACAAGGTGGGAAGGGGCAGAGAGAAAGAGAGACAGAATCTGAAGCAGGCTATGGACCATCAGCATAGAGGCCGATGTGGGGCTCGAATTCACAAACTGTGAGATCATGACCTGAGCTGAGATCAACAGTTAGACTCTTAACCAACTGCACCACCCAGGTGCCCCTATATCTTTTTAATTAGAAAAAGGGACTGCTAACAAAAGCTGTATTTACATGACTATAAACTTTTAACTCTCTTTTCTAAATCTGTGAAATAACAAGTAAGGGAGCATCAAGTGCATGTTGGTAATGACAAGAGGACAGTGAAAGAAAAGTAGCCTGGAGACATTCAACACCATAATGACTTCAAACCCAGATATGGTATTATTCAGTTCAAGGATCAGGTTAAGCCAGAATTATACTAAACAGTGATAAAAGGAATTGGAATCAGTAAGGAAGTTACTAAACTGTTTATAGTTTACCTTATTTAAACACTTTGAATTATAAGCAATATTCTTTAATGAAATTAATAAAATTAAAATGAATTAAAGAATTAGAATTAAGTTAAAGCATATTGCTTTTTCTCTCAATCTTATTAACTGTTGGACCAGGGGGTTAAACCTAAATGTCACTACTCACTTGATAGCAGTTACTCTAATCTTAAGTTGGGCTAAAAAGTTAACATCTGAAAACAATAAATGCAAATAAGTAAAAAAATGAATGCCCTGAACACAGGATAAAGACTAATATCTCTGGGCGCCTGGGTGGTTCGGTTGCTTGAGCATCTGACTCTTGATCTCCCGTCAGGTCCTGATCTCATGGTTCTTGAGACTGTTTATCTGGAAATCACTACCTAGGTATGTATGAAGAAATAGAAAGATAAACCCAAATAGCATAGTCAGTTTCAACCAGGGAAAATAATCTGAATGTCAGGTCCATCCTGAAGGGAAAAGGTGAAAGGAAAGAAGGGATTGGACTAGAGGAGAGTCTCATGGCCTCTCACTCCCCTGTCTAACCAAAGAGAACATGAGGGTGCCAAAGTTCTAGCAAACTACTTTTAAGGGCCTCCCACTGTCTACAGAACAGAACTTGTGCTCTTCAACCACACTCCCCTTACTTCTGGCCTCACATCACTGGCTAAGTTTTTGTTACTACTTTTTTATCTTTCATCTGACATAGGAAGTTTGCTCCAAGGTAAAAAGAGTATATTATGTTTTCCAAGTTCAAATAGACAACTGAGGATGTGTTTAAAATTTATAAAGAGGCAGCTTTTGTTAATCTAGACCTTGTAAATAAATATTTCCCATTGAAGTTTGGTAACAGAATATCACCAATGAATGCAGTGTCTATATGAAATAAAAGAAAGAAGAGTCATACAGATGCCTTTAGGACCAGACCTTTCTCTCCATTAGGCTCTTAGATTGTGGAATAAGTTTTTGGTTTTATACTGAGAAGTGTTATTTTTATATTTCAAGTAGATTTTAATTTGATCAAAAAGAAATACATTTTAAAAATTATTACCTTCATTGACTTTCTCAGGATGCCATCCTGTTGTCCAACCCAGGGAAAACGTCACATCTGGAAAGAAGGATGTCACTGTGTCTATAAAAGGTTTTGCATCCACTACTCTGCTATTTCCATTTGGACCAGGAAGAATATCAGCATTAATCCACACAGGACGCTGCAGATGCCTCTTCACATTTTCCAGGAGCATCATGGATGGTTCCACAGCTGCTAGACTAAAAATATAGTTTGCTGTCAATAAGATACATTCCTGAAGTAAAAATAAAAAGAAGTTCTTTGAGACTACTGTTTTCAATGTTCTCAACTTCCTAATAAAAGTATAATACAATAATGCCTAAATTGAATAAATTCAAAGATCACATAGAACCAGAGGGGAAAGTTAACATATTCCACATCTCAAAATGTTGATTTATACTTACTATTCATGAAGGTACCTGAAAGGTACTATAAATGTACGAATAATGTCACTATTTGTAGACAGACTGAGGTTTCAAATCTCTGTATTAGGATCACTCAGTATATTTAATTTTTTTTTTTCAACGTTTATTTATTTTTGGGACAGAGAGAGACAGAGCATGAACGGGGGAGGGGCAGAGAGAGAGGGAGACACAGAATCGGAAACAGGCTCCAGGCTCCGAGCCATCAGCCCAGAGCCTGACGCGGGGCTCGAACTCGCGGACCGCGAGATCGTGACCTGGCTGAAGTCGGACGCTTAACCGACTGCGCCACCCAGGCGCCCCAGGGATCACTCAGTATAAAATAATTTCAGAAATACACAAATATTCACTCATAAGAGAATGTATAAATAAGATTTAAAATTAGATACATTTATAATCTGAAAATTCACATTTATTAAAATACCTAATGTGTACCCAAGCACTGTGTCTTTAATACTGGCTCATGACCTCAGAGAAAAGAACCTCTTTTCCTTCACGTATTCTTGTAAATTTGGATGCATAAACATGTTTCTAAAACTGATTGCAAAGTGTAAATGATAATATTTTCTTAAAACTTTTACAGATTTCATTTTCATTTCATAAACATCTTTTTTGGGGGTGCCTGGGTGGCTCAGTCTGTTAACCATGTGACTTGATTTCAGCTCAGGTCATGATCTCATGGTTCGTAAGATCAAGCCCCACATCATGCTCTGTGCTGACAACATAGAGCCTGCTTGGGATTCTCTCCCTCTCTCTCTCTGCCCTCTCCCCATCTCTCTTTCAAAATAAATAAATAAACATTTAAAAATAAATAAAAAACAAACATCTTAAAACTAGAGACAACTATATTTTAGTTACTTTTAAATAAAAAAGCAGCTTCACTCTTTTCTTCTCTACATCCATTCTGACATCTATAGGTTTTAAAACAGTAAGGTTTCAATCAGCCTACATAAATTTTACTTTTTAATGTTTTTTAAATTCATTTTTAGACAGAATGAGAGAGAATAGGGGAGGGAGGGAGCAGGGAGGAGAGGGAGGCAAAGGATCTGAAAATGGGCTCTGCACTGACAGCAGAGATTCTGACATGGAGCTCGAACTCAGGAACTGTGAGATCGTGACCTGAGCCGAAGACAGAAGCTCAACCACTGAGCTATCTAGGTGTCCATAAATTTTACTTTTTAAGAATATATATATATATATATATATATATATATATATATATATATACATATATACATATATATATATATATATATATAAAACTTTACTGAACTACAACACTACTTATACTTCTGAATCTCTTCTGAACCTTTAAGTTTGCTTCGAAGAAAATTAGTTTTACCCTTATGCACTGTTTGGGGGAATGCAAACTGGTGCAGCCACTCTGGAGAACAGTATGGAGGTTCCTCAAAACGTTAAAAATAGAACTACCCTATGATCCAGCAATTGCACTACTCGGTATTTACCAAAGGATACAAAAATACAGGTTCGAAGACGTACATGCACCCCAATGTTTACAGCAGCATTATCAACAATAGTCAAACTATGGAGAGACCCCAAAAGTCCATTGACAGATAAATAGATAAGCAAGATGTGGTATACATACCATGGAATATTACTCAGCTATCCAAAAGAATGAAAACTTCTCATTTGCAGCAACGTGGATGGAGCTAGAGTATATTATGCTAAATGAAAGAGTCAAACAGAGAAAGACAAATACCATATGATTTCGTTCACCTGTGCAATGAACATAGGGGAGGGGGGAAAAAGAGAAGAGAGGAAAACAAACCACAAGAGACTCTTAATGACGGAACAAATTGAGGGTTGATGGAAGGAGGTGAGTGAAGGATGGGATAGATGGGTGATGCGCATTAAGGAAGGCACTTGTTATGATGAGCACTGAGTGTTGCATGTAACTGATGAATCACTGAATTCTACTCCTGAAACCATTTTTGCAAGGTATGTTAACTAACTAGAATTTAAATAAAAATTTAAAAAGAAAATTAGCTTTTAGCGAATACTACAATGGGAGGCTAAGATTCTGGGAAATGCCTGTTGGAGGGAAGAACATTCAGTACCCTCTCCTCACATTACAACTTTCTTAATGGACTGGACTCCTCCTGCCCATACTTCTACCATTCTTCACCTCACTCCTTTCAGGCCTCTTACTGTAACGGGAGAAACTGATAACCTCATTATTTATTAGGTCCAATTAATTAGTGAGCAAGGATACTGTTCATTAACCAGAGAAAACCAGCCCCCAGTCTCTCTTTACTCTGCCCCCATGTTGTGAGCTTCTTTTTGCTTATTCTTCTTGCCCTGAAATGGAGGCCCTAGATTTTAGTGGATTAATAAACTCTAATGCTGGACCTAGCAGACTTTAGTTTAGAGACTGTCATTTCTCTGTCCTAAATGCTTTCTGCCTTAAACAGTATCAGGGCCATGTTAAAACCACAATTCTGAGATCTGGCACCCCTATTTTTGGTAGCAAGCAACTTGAAGCTGCGCCTCCAAAGCTTGTTTTTCAAGACCTACAGGAGAAGCCAAGTTACTGTGGGGTTCTACTCTTCATGGGTGGATCTGGAGGAAAACCTAAACTAATCTACGTACCTCTGGCAACATCTCTTTTTCCAGAAAGAATTCTGGTTTCTTAAGAAATCTGGTGTCTGTGGAGGTTGGGTTAAACACTGATTTCTAGTTTATATTTAGGAGGGAGAGTCTTAGGCTTTCTCAATTTATTAAAATAATATAGGGCTGTTGAATAATGGTTTCCCATCAGATAATATCCAATCTCAGCATATTCTCCCCAAGATTGAATCCACCAACATATATTAAGTGTCTACTATGTGCAAAAGCACTGTGCAGTTAACCATAAGGAGCTATGACACAGAACATAATGAAACAAGAATTTAATACATGTATTGTTTTTTTATATGTAAATATTTTAATTATTGCTAATATAGATTATTGTAATGCCACTTTCCCTTATCAGAAATTTAAATAAGAAAAACAAAACCTATATTAAAAAAACATAAAATCTTACTAAGGAAAATAAAAGTTTTTGCTGTTGTAGTTTTTTATTTTCTGGAATTTGACGAAACAATTATCAAATTCTTGTGGGGTCGCCTGGGTGGCTCAGTCAGTAGAGCATCTAACTCTTTGTTTCAGCTCCAGTAGCTATGCCAGGGTTGTGGGATAGAACCCCGTAGCAAGCACCACACGGAGCCTGCTTGAGATTCTCTCTCTCTCCCTCTGCCCCTCTCCCCCACCCACAATCTCTCTCTCTCTCTAAAATAGAATAAATATAAGATTCTTCTGGAAGAGTAAATATCAAGGAAAAGTCATAACATTTTTGGAAAAAAAAAGAAAAAAAAGACTGAGGATGAACTTGGCCCAACAGCAATATATAATGTATACCTGAAAGAATAACATACCATGTTCCTAGCCTGGAACATGTAACAAATTTGTAAATATTACAAAATGATACATCTCTCCCAATTAATCTACTAATACCATGTAATAATTTATTTTAGTATATTCAAATTCAGTCTTTAATGATTCTAATTCTAGGTGGTATCTCTAAAGTACATCCATATAGTAAATTTGTTTTTTGTATGTTTTTAAAGTTAGTTAACATACAGTGTAATAAGGGTTTTAGGACTAGAATTTAGTGATTCATCACTTACATATAATATCCAGTGCTCATTCCAACAAGTGCCCTCCTTAATGCCCGTCACCCACTTAGCCCACCCCCACCCAATACCCCTCCAGCAACCCTCAGTTTGTTCTCTGTATTTAAGAATCTCTTATGATTTGCCTCCTTCTCTGTTTTTATCTTATTTTTCCTTCCCTTCCTCTATGTTCCTCTGTTTTGTTTCTTAAATTCCACAGATGAGTGAAATCATATGATATTTGCCTTTCTCTGACAGACTTACTACTGACTTAATTTAGCATAAAACACTCCAGCTCCATCCATGTTATTGCACATGGCAAGATTTCATTCTTTTTCACTGCCGAGTAGTATTCCATTGTATATATGTACCACATCTTCTTTATCCATTCATCAGTTGATGCACATTTGGGCTCTTTCCATACTTTGGCTATTGTTGATAGTGCTGCTATAAACATTGGGATGCATGTGCCCCTTTGAATGAGCAGTTTTGTATCCTTTGGATGAATACCTACTAGTGCAATAGCTGGGTGATAGGGTAGCTCTGTTTTCAATTTTTTGAGGAAACTCCATACTGTTTTCCAGAATGGCTGCACTAGTTTGCATTTGCACCAGCAGTGCAAAAGTGTTCCCCTTTCTCTGCATTCTTGCAATATCTGTTGCTTCCTGAGTTGTTAATTTTAGCCATTCTAACAGGTATGAGGTGGTATCTCATTGTAGTTTTGATTTGTATTTCCCTGATGATGAATGATGTTGATCATCTTTTCATGTGTCTGTTAGCCATCTGGATGTCTTCTTTGGAAAATAGTCTATTTATGTCTTTTGCCTATTTCTTCACCAAATTCTTTGTTTTTTGGATGTTGAATTTGGTAAGTTCTTTATAGGTTTTAGATACTAACCCTTTATCTGGTATGTCATTTGCAATAACTGTTTTCTTGATTGTTTGCTTCACTGTGCAGAAGCTTTTCATCTTGATGAGGTCTCAATACTTCATTTTTGCTTTTGTTTCCTTTGCCTCAGGGGACGTGTGTAGTAAGAAATTGCCGTGGCTGAGGTCAAAGAGGTGTTGACTGTTTTCTCCTCTAAGATTTTGATAGTTTACTGTCTTTACATTTAAGTCTTTCATCCATTTTGAGTTTATTTTTGTGTATGGTGTAAGAAAGTGGCCCAGGTTCATTCTTCTGCATGTCACTGTCCAGTTTTCCCAACACCATTTGCTGAAAAGACTCTCTTTTTTCCATTGGATATTCTTTCCTGCTTTGTCAAAGATGAGCTGGCCATACATTTGTGGGTCCATTCCTGGGTTCTCTATTCTGTTCCATTGATCTATGTGTCTGTTTTTGTGCCAGTACCATACTGTCTTTATAATTACAGCTTTGTAATATGGCTTGAAGTCTGAAATTGTGATGCCTCTAGGTTGGTTTTCTTTTTTTCTTTTTTTTAAACATTTATTTATTTTTGAGAGACAGAGACAGAGTACAAGCAGGGGAGGGGCAAAAAAAGAGGGAGACACAGAATCTGAAGCAGGTTCCAGGTTCTGAGCTGTCAGCACAGAGCCCGATGCGGGGCTTGAACCCATGAACCACAAGATCATGACCTGAGCTGAAGTTGGGACGAGTAATGAACCGAGCCACCCAGGAGCCCCTGGTTTTTTATTTCAACATTACTTTGCCTATTTGGGGTCTTTTATGGTTCCATACAAATTTTAAAATTGTTTGTTCTAGCTCTGTGAAGAATGCTGGTGTTATTTTGATAGGGATTGCATTAAATACGTAGATTGCTTTGGGTAATATCGACATTTTAACAGTATTTGTTCTTCCAATCCATGAGCATGGAATATTTTTCCATTTTTTGTGTGTCTTCTTCAATTTCTTTCATAAGCTGCCTATAGTTTTCAACATACAGATCTTTTACCTCTTTGTTTAAGTTTATTCCTAGGTATTTTATGGTTTTCAATGCAATTGTAAATAAGATAGATTCCTTGATTTCTCTTTCTGCTGCTTTATTATTGGTGTATAGAAATGCATCTGATTTCTGAATGCTGATTTTATATACTGTGACTTTTCTGAATTCATGTATCAGTTCCAGAAGTTTTTTTGGTAGAGTCTTTTGGGTTTTCCCAAAAGTAGAGTAGAGTATCATGTAAGAGTATCCTGTCATCTGCAAAGAGTGGGAGTTTGACTTCTTCCTTGCCAATTTAGATGCCTTTTATTTCTTTTTGTTGTCTGATGGCTGAGGCTAGGACTTCCAACACTATGTTGAATAACAGTAGTGTCGTGTTCCTGTTAGGGGAAAAGTTCTCAGTTTTTCCCCATTGAAGATGATATTAGCTATGGGTCTTTCATATAGAGACTTTATGATCTTGAGGTATGCTCCTTCATCCCTACTTTTTTGAGGGTTATCAAGAAATGCTGTATTTTGTCAAATGCTTTTGCTGCATCTATTAAGAGGATCATCTGGTTCTTATCTTTTCTTTTATTAATTTGATGTATCACATTGATAGATTTGCAGATATTGAACCAGCCCTGCAGCCCAGGAATAAATCCCACTTGATCATGGTGAATAATTCTTTCAATGTATTGTTGGATTCTGTTTTCTAGTATCCTGTTGAGAATTTTTGCATCCATGTTCATCAGGGAAATTGGTCTTTAGTTCTCCTTTTTAGTGGGGTCTTTGCTTTTGAAATCAAGGTAACGCTGGCAATACCATGTAATTCTAATTAGAAATAACAGTGGCTAACATTCTCAATTCTAACATGTATTAAGTGTCTCATAAAAAACTGACAAAGGCTACTTGAGAACAAAATGAGGGCTGATGGGGGGTGGGAGGGAGGGGAGGGTGGGTGATGGGTATTGAAGAGGGCATCTTTTGGGATGAGCACTGGGTGTTGTATGGAAACCAATTTGACAATAAATTTCATATATTTAAAAAACAAAACCTGACAAAGGCTGGCCAAGATGATCACTTGAAGAGGGAAGTTCTGATCAGTATACCACCTAAAATTTCCCTTTGGTGGTACTTATTTAAATTCTTGGGAAGAATATGAACTTTGTTTTTACAGGATAGGTTTTTTTCCTAAAAAGTTATTTGTAAGTCAAACTTCTGAGTATCATACCTATTTACCTATTAACTTTGTTTAGAAATTGGGGATGAGAAAATAAAAATAATCACAAAAATCACAATAAACCATTTAAAATTACATCCTATAGGAAACTTACACATGAAATTTTAATATTTAATTATTATTTGTATACCAAACAGAATAACTTAAAAGCATATAATAAGAACTAGTAAAATTTAACTAATAGGTTATTCAGCTACTTTTACAGAGGTAGTACAGAGTTTCGGTTCACAGTGTGAACTCTTCAGCCAGGCTGGTAGCTTTCCTACTATGTGACAACAAGCAGGCTACTTACTCTTCTCTGCCTTTGTTCCCTCATCAAGAAAATGAGGGTGATAGCAATAAGCTACCTCCTAGGATTGTTATAAGGACTAAATAAATGAACACATTTAATGCTCTTAGAACAACGTCTGACACACTATAAATGTCCATAAATTCATTCCCCTTCAAATATGTTATGACCAAAAATTTGAAAAATCTTTTTTTTAGTGCCTCAGCCCTTTTGGATAGCTGCTAGGAATGAATCAATCGGTTGATCTGACTGGTGAAGAACCAAGGAATATATTAGAGAGAACAATTCAGTGGGCAATAGTAAACATACACATGAAATGGCAAAGAGTGCTAAAACTCTGAATCACCAAACATTAAAGATCAAATGCTTTATTTCATGGTACAGAGAACACTATACCTTGGATCTCATCCTAGCTCAGCTGTCAAGTTTAGCTATTGTCCCTGGGTCAATCATTTAACTTCTCTGGGACTAAGTTTCTTTGTCAATAAAATAGAGTTTGGGCCATTCACCACTCTAAAAACTTTAAGATCTTAACATAGCTCTTTCATTCGCCAACAGTATAATGAAGTTTACTAGTACATTTAGCCCTACAACAAATGATTAGAGTCATATTGATAATTCTATTAGTAAGATTTCCAAATCATTAATTTCCTAAGAAAATTCCATTTAAAAATATTGTTCAGAGATAAGGTATATTTACCACAAACCCTAGATTTTCATTAGCAGTCACCTTCATGGGGCTTATGGTGAGCTTTTGTGGTATCACAATATATTCCTGGCTTTACTTATAATTTTTATATAGCAAAAATGGCACAAAAGTAAAATTTCCCATGATAGCCACAGGAAAGGAAATGACACTTAATCTTGCCCTTCATTATCAATACTTCCAAATGTTATTTTTAAAGAACTCTTGGGTTATTGAAGACTTCTAGATAATTCCCCATATACAAATATAAATCAAGTAGGATATGCACTAACTACTCAAACTACTGCCAACTCTGTCTCAGACCACTTTTTAATGAAAGTAGCATTTTAAATTTACCATTCTATTATCACAATGGTAATTTATGATAAATTCCTTTGTAAAAATTAATTTTATCTTCAAAGAGTTCCCAAGAAACAATCTTAGCAAACAACTCAATGGGTCTTAGGTCCATTCTTGAAACATATTAGTTTACAATTCTATTTTCAATTTAAAGTTAGTCAAGCACAGATATGTGATGCTATTAATCCTTTTTTTCCATTGTTATTTTATAACAACTAAAAAACTGAAAATGTTTATACAAATACCTCTTAAAATCCAGTTTGATGCCTTTATTGCTTTTTATAACTTCAGTCAGCCATTCCTGTAAAGTATTATCACTATTTGTTTCAGGAGGATGGGCCATGATTGGTTGGCTATATTCTGATCCATCACTTGGAAGAAGGACATCAGCCTCTATCATGTGAGCAGGACCTGTCCAAATAAAAGAACTTAAGTTAATGCTGATAAAATAAGGACTGCAGAAGATGTCATGTTCAGGAGCCTGTTGAGGAGAATAAAAACTAACGTTTACTGGGTAACTACTAAGTGCCAGGTACTAAGTGCTAGGCCTTTACATGTTTATTTCACAGATGAGCAAACAGGTGGTGAAGAATTAAATGCCTTTCCCTATGTCATAGAGCTCTTACACTGTTGTTACAGTATTTAATTTCTTCCCAGGACATAGCAAAATGAGCATACAAAACAAGGATTAATAAGTGTTTGTTGACGTTTCTGAGAATAAAAACAATATTTTTATCTTCTCATTCCTCAAATTAGAAACTACAGATATTTATTATAGTCAAACTATTCCTAAAGGTGTTACAAAGGCTTTTTTCAAGGCTTAAAAAAAACACATTTTTTTTTTCTCAAAAAGACTTAAATGTTTTCCATTTTTTTCCAACATATCTTTTAAAATGAATGTGTTTAAAATCTACATGCTGAAATGTTACAACATTAGTCTGTGATCATTAGTCTGTGATCTGGATGTTTTGACAGTGTAATACCAGGTGGTACTTTTACATTTCTCCTCCTGTACTTTGTTTTTTTTAAGTCATAGATATTGTTAAAAACCCAGTTTTACAGGTTAATCAAACTTAAACAGCTCTATTAATAATAGTTATACTACATTTAAATATTCTGGAAGAAATGAGAAAACCAGTTAAATACAGCATGCATGTCTGCAGGAGGCTGTCTGTCTCCTCTCCTTTGGACTAACAAGAATTTACGAAACTAGCCATGGCTTAAAAAAGGTATTTGTGAAGAGCATTCCCAAACTATAAAACTTAGCTCTCTGGTTTTACCAAACCGAATGTAAAAAGGACATTATCTGAACACTAAGTAGCCTATGAAAACTTCCCAGGTCAACATCAGACTGCCAGCAATTGGAAATGACTTTCCATCAGCATTTTTAAAACACATTTAAAAGTAAAGTATCCATATTTAATTAGATTATTTCTAGTAAAAGATTTCCACATACACTGTTACAAATTGAAAATTTTAAAGATTTTTCTAAATTTTTAGTTATTACATAGAACTAAAATTTATTTTGTTTTGACTTTGTATCCTGAGACTTTCTAAATTTACTCATGACTTACAATCATTTATCTGAAGAAACTTTGATTTTCTACATATACAACCAATTGTCTGTAAATAGAAGTTTCGCTTTTTTCCATTTAAAAAAATTGATATATAATTCACATACCATAAAATTCACCCTTTAAAGCATATCATTCAGTGATTTTTAGAATATTCAGAATGCTGTACAACCACTACCACTATCTAATTCCAGAAAAATTTCATTATCCCATAAAGAAACCCTGTATCCATTAGCATTCACTCCCTATTTTCTGCTCTGGCCAGTTCCTGGAAACCACTAATCAGCTTTTTTCCTGAAGCATTGCTTTTGCTAAAATT
The DNA here is from genome assembly GCF_028749965.1 of Puma concolor. Lineage (NCBI taxonomy): Eukaryota > Metazoa > Chordata > Mammalia > Carnivora > Felidae > Puma > Puma concolor. Next base: position 96,351,789 of record NC_141667.1, read on the forward strand.
CACTTATTAAAGAATCACTGTGTGGTTATTATGTATTAGGTATTGTTTTAGGTATCAAGGATTCAATATTAAACCAAAGCTCCTCCCTTTGAGGAGCAAAGAATAACAATTTAAAACAGTATCTTTACAATAAAATAAATATATATTCAGACACATTATCCAGATACACAATTGAGTAGGATGCAAAAGATGCATAGATTTTTATAGCAAAACTTGGGACTGAGGAATTTTCCTTGTTGTACTGGGTCACTCCGAGTTATGCCCCAGACCTCTCTGGTTATATGCTTTCAGTCTCCTGTGCTGCTGCAGCCAAGAGGAGTACTTCTTAGGAAAAGGCTGAAAAAACTGCTATCATGTTCATCTATAAAGAAGGAAGATATAGATATAGATGGATATGAAGATGTAGGTGTAGGTCTAGGTCTAGGTATTAGATACAGACTAGATAGACAATATATAGATATAGACTAGTGATACATACAGATATCTATAGTTATAGATATAGATATATAGATACAGATGATTATAGATTGAGTTAATAAACCAAAGTCTTAGTTTCTAGCCTAAGCATAAATACTGACCAAGGAAATTAATTATAAATTAGTATACAAAGGCTTCATCCATCCATTCAACAAATATTTATCGACCCTTTCCTTAATACACTATGAAAGACACAAAAATATGTAAGACATACAACAGTGACCTCAAAAATTTTACTCCAATCACTACAGTATATAGGGAAATGTAACATTGAAAGTTTCAAACAGACACAGAAAAGGCAAGTCCACTTCTGGAAAATAAGAAAATCCTTCCATTATGGAAATTTGTTCATTTTGTAAACAAAATGAGATATTTTATAAAAATGTTTATGTCGGCCTAGAATTTACACTTTGATCTTCTAAGTCTTTGAAACCTGAAAATATGCCCAGATACCAAAAAAAGAGTGGAATTAATCTATTATGCAATGTGAATACAAGAAACTGTATTGACTTACTTTTCAGTGCCTCATTCACCTGTGCCTTGTGGTTAGCAGCATGATACCAGATGATCTCAGCGCCATCTTCTGTTGTGATGTGGTTATTTCTCAGAAAATATTCTAGTATATTTTCACTCCAAGATCCTAAAATGACATTTATATTAAAAAAAAAAGGATTGTTTTTTATGAATTAAACATTTCTTTTAGGATCTTGAGTATTGGGTTTTTTTATTAATAATTTATTATTTTTTTAAATTTACAGCCAAGTTAGTTAGCATACGGCACAACAATGATTTCAGGAGTAGATTCCTTAATGCCCCTTACCCATTTAGCCCATCCCCCCTCTCACAAACCCTCCAGCAAACCTGTTTGTTCTCTATATTTAAGAGTCTCTTACATTTTGTCTCCCTCACTGTTTTTATATTATTTTTACTTCCCTTCCCTTATGTTCATCTGTTCTGTATCTTAAAGTCCTCATATGAATGAAGTCATATGATATTTGTCTTTCTCCAACTGACTAATTTCACTTAGCATAATACCCTTTAGTTCCATCCATGTAGTTGCAAATGGCAAGATCTCATTCTTTTTGCTTGCTGAGTAATACTCCATTGTGTGTGTGTGTGTGTGTGTGTGTGTGTGTGTATATATATATATATATATATATATATATATATATATATATATACCACATCTTCTTTATCCATTCATCCATCAATGGACATTTGGGTTCTGTCTATCTCTCTCTCTCTCAAAATAATTATATAAACTTTTAAAAAAGCTGTATTAAAACCTTTTAAACTGTGTACAGCTTAATTGTTTTCTCCACCAGAGGCCCCATTCTATATTTATATTAACAATTTAGAATCTTAAGCTATACATCTAAGCATATGCACCTTGGGATTATGAATGTGGGCAAAATTTATATCAGTGACTAAATTCCTGAGCTATTATTTATAGATTTGTTTACCATGTACAAATATACATAATTCCCATATCCATCAACTACTTTTTGGATATCCAGATTTTCTATTAAGCATTAAAATATGTGAGTTAACCAAGACTGTAATACTTGAATCCATATCTACTCCATACTGTGTAATATCCCAATATAACAATGAGAAAAATAGTTACCCACATAATTCTTGTATATTAATTTAAACATTTTAGTGCCTATCAATTGCCTGCAAATTCCTTCTGCATGAGATTATACCTTCTGTTAATTATTTGTTTCTTAACTCTGCCTAACAATAGTTAAAAACCTGAAAATACCCAGCAGAAACTTCCAATAAGACATTGAGAAAAAGTAAATTTTGATTAGAGAATGGAGGAACATATAAAGAGAAGTTCTAACTAACATGCATGGAACTTAGCAACCACTCTGTATATCAGGCTATAGAATAAAGGTGAGAGTTAGCTATAGCATCCACTATGGCCCCAAACATGTGGTCCTATTTAGTATATGCAACAGTCACACATTCTTTAGACTCAGAAGAAAATATGTAGCAATTTTAAAAATATTTGAATTAGGGGTGCCTGGGTGGCTCCGTTAAGCGTCTGACTCTTGATTTCAGCTCACCACAAACTGATTGTGGTGATGGTTACACAACTCTGATATATTAAAAACCACTGAATTCTATGCTTTAAATAAATGAATCATATTGTTTGGAAATTATATCTCAATAAAGACTTTTAAAAAAGAAAAATTAAAAAAAAAGAAAAATACGTTTACCCAGAAATTCCACTTTCATAAACTTATGCCATAGATAAATATGCCTATATGTGGTAAGTGACACATTTGGTACAAGGATATTTGATATAACATTGTGTGTAATAGCAAAAGTGAAAATAATCTAAATACCCATCAGCAGTGGATTCATTAAATAAATGTGATATATCCATGCAATTGGAAAATTATACAGCCATTAAAAAGAATGAGGCAAATCTAGATGTACTGATATAATCCCAAAGATATGTTAAGTGGGAAAAAAAAGCCCAATGGAGAACAATATGTATGGGTACTGTGGTAGGAAGAATAATGACCACCCCCCTGCAAAGATGTCCCCAACCTAATCCCTGTGTAGTGTGAATATGTTATATAACACAGCAAGAGGGAATTAAGATGACAAATGGAATTAAGTTTGCTAATCAGCTGACTTTAAGGTGTGGAGATGAGCTTGGATTATCCAGGTGGGTCCAGTGAATCACAAGATCTTTGTAAGTCAAAGAGGGAGGCAAGAGAGTCAGTGTGAGAGTGATGCAATGTGACAAAGACTGGACCAGCCATTGCTGGCTCTGAAAATGGAGGAAGAAACCATGAGCCAAGGAACTCAAACAGTCTATAGAGGATGGCAAGGCAAGAACACTGATTCTCTCCTAGAGGCCCCAGAAGGAATACAGCCATGCTGCCACTTTGATTTTAGATCACTGAGACCATTTCAGACTTCTGACCTACAGAACTATAAGATAATAAATGTTTGTTGTTCTACTCACTAAAATTTAATGCTCTAAAAAAACTACTTTGTATATTTTTAAAAAGTGGAAGAAAGCCAAAAAAAGAGACAAATAGCATATGGCAACACGTATACCGTGTTCTTAAAAGTCAGGATTGTTAGTGTCAACCAAGAGAAGAGGCAGAACTGAAATAAAAGCATTTATTTGCAATCTGAGAATTGCAATTTGGGGAGCAAAGGTTTGGGTAGCAACCCAAATTGTGTCCCACTAGGAACCAAAGTCAGGAGTTTTTAAAGACAAAAGGGAATGCTTCTATGTGTTGTTTACCAAAAAATGTAATCAGTGTTGGTGGCAAACAACAACAACAACAACAACAACTAATCTTAGCTAAACATAATTGCTTGCTAAGGCTATCACTAAGAAAAAGTCCATTACTGTAGTAAGTTGCAAGTGTTTATGCAGAGTCCTTGGAATATTTGAAGTTTGGCCTAGTTCAAAAGTTCACGGGTCTACCTGATAAGAATGTACCTAAGGCCTACCCCCTTAATGGCCTTCTGGCTCCATTTTAAAACTTCTTGACACAGTGGCTCCATTTTATTTTATTATTCACATTAGAAAGTATACCAAAAAGTTTCTATTGGAATTGTGTGGATTTTTTCCCCCTGCTTCAATATATTTTATAAATTTTCTATAATGAGCATGAATTATGTTTACAATAAGGAAAAAACTAACACTGAAAAAAATATGTCACCAAAGATGTCTACTGTGACTAATTATGTTGACGTAAAAGATACTGTAAACGTGTGGAGTGTAGAACTGCCTGGTTTAAAACACCTCTAACTCTGGGGTCAAACAACAGGGACACACAAATTACCAGCTTCCAAAGGTTGGATACAAAAAGCTAGAATTATGCTTGACCATACCCATTTGTCTGCATTTCTCATTCTCACCCAATTCCAAGAGGAATCAGACTGAACAAAACTACTTTGCATTTGATCTACTGAAATTATGGATCAGGTAAATGTCACTTTCAACCACGACCTCAAGAAACAGTATTCCTACCCCCTCACCACTACTTTTCAACATCATACTGGAAGTACTAGCTAATACACTAAGATAACAAAAAGAAATAAAACTATACAGATTGGGGAAGAAAAAACAAAACAGTGTTTGTTCACAGATAACATGACTGTATATGCAAAAAACTGAAAGAATCAACACAAAAACTCCCAGAATTAATAAGTGATTATTGCAAAGCTGAAAGATACAAGGTTAATATATAAAAGTCAATTGCTTTCCTACTTACCAGCAAAAAAAAAAAAAAAAAAAAAAAGTGGATTCTGAAATGAAAAACACAATACCACCATTTACATTAGCACCCAAAATACTTAGGTATAAATCTAACAAAATATGTGCAAGAGGTATAAAAGGAAAACCACAACACTCTGATAAATGAAGTCAAAGAACTAATTAGAGATATTCCATGCTCGTGGATAGAAAGCCTCAATATTGTCAAGATGTCAGTTCTTCCAACTTGACCTACAGATTCAAGCAATCCCAATCAAAATCCCACAAAGTTATTTTATAGATAAGGACAAACTGATTCTAAAGTTTATATGGAGGGCATAAAAACGAAAATAGCCAACACAATCCTAAAAGAGAAGAACAAAGAGATGACACCACCCAACAAGACTTACTATAAAGCTACAGTAATCAAGACAGGGCGGTACAGGTGAAAAACAGACAAACAGATCAATAGAATAGAACAGATAACCCGAAAGTAAACACCCACAAATAGAGTCAACTGATCTTTGACAAAGAAACAAAGGCAATACAATGGAGTAAAAATAATTTTTTCAATAATGATGCTGGACAACTGACAAATCCACACGGAAAACCATGAATCTGGAAACAGACCTTGCATCCTTCACAAAAATTATTTGATTTTGTATTTTTATATTTACAAAACTATAAAACTCCTAGAAGATAATATATAAGAAAGCCTAGATGACCTTAGGTATGGTGATGACTTTCTACATACAGCACCAAAGGCACCATCCATGAAACAAATAATGAGTAAGCTGGGTTTTATTAAGATGAAAAAACTTCTGGGGCACCTGGATGGCTCAGTTGGTTAAGTGCCTGACTCTTGATTTTGGCTCAGGTCATGATCTCATGGTTCGTGAGATCAAGCCCCATGTTGGGCTTGGCACTTGACATCCGGGAACCTGCTTGGCATTCTCTCCCTCTCTCTCTCTCTGCCCTCCCCCACTCATGCTCTCTCTCTGTTTCTCAAAATGAATAAACATTAAAAAAAAGAGAGAGAGAAACACAAAACAACAATAAGGTACAACTACACACCTATTAGAATAGCCAAAATCTGGAACACTGACAACACAAAATACTGGTGAGAATGTGGAGCAATAGGAATTCTCATTCACTGTTGATGGGACTGCAAAATGGTACAACCACTTTAAAAGATAGTTAGGCAGTTTCTTACAAAACTAAACATACTGTTACCATTACAATCCAGAAATCGTGCTCCTTGATTTCTACCCAAAGGGGTTGAAAACTTAAGTCCATGCAAAAACCTTCACATGGATGTTTACAGCGACTTTATTCCTAACTGCCAAAAGTTGCAAGCAACCAAGATGTCTTTCACCAAGTGTGTAAACTCTGATACATCCAGACAACTGACAAGGAATATTATTCAGTGCTAAAAAGAAATGAGCTCTTAAGCCATGAAGAACTTTAAATGCATACTCTTAAGTGAAAGAAGTCAATCCTTCATTGATGACATACTTTATGATTTCAACGGCTACATACTGTATGATTCCAACTACACGACATTCTGGAAAAGACAAAACTATGGAGGTAATAAGATCAGTGGTTGTTGGAGGTGGGTGTGAATCAGTGGGCTCAGAGGATCTGGAGGGCAAAGGAACTATTTTGTATGATACCACAATGAAGGATACAAAGCATTATACATTTGTCTAAGCCCCAAGAATGTACACCACTAACAGTGAACCCAAAGGTAAACTATGGACTTTAGGTGATTATGATGTGTCAATGTTGGTTCACAAGAACACAAAGTGCTGATAATGGGGAGGCTCTGCAGTGTCCCAATAGGGACTATGTGGAGACCCTTTGTGTCTTCCAGCTCAATTTTCCTATGAACACAAAATTGCCCTAAGCATTCCTTTTTAGAAAGGGTGCAATATTCTTGCTATTCTTGGCCATCCCATCGGCTTTTCTTTCAAGGCCCACAGGAGGAACCAAAGTTCTAGGCCAGTCCGTTGTGGGCGCACTGAGGAAGCGGACCTCCATCAGGAAAAGGGAGTGGTGCTATCAGAGGAGTCTCTCAAAACGATCCAACCATAGGCGCCACGCCCAAGTGCAGGACTGCGAGCCAATCGAGGGAAGCCCTTCAGGGACCCACAAAGGCCGGATCCGCGCTTACCAGGGCCCCCAGCGGTCGCTGTCATGGCAACGACCGGCCGCAGTCCGCCGAGGCGCTGAGCCGTGGGCAACCGCCGCTGACCGTCACAGGTGGCGTGGAAACGCGACTCAACAAACAACACACTGTAAACAACAGAGCCGCCACCTACGGCCCACAGAGCGCCGGAGCCGAGGTTCCCCAGTCGGAGGCGGAAAGAGACCGGGAAGCGGTGCGCACGCGCAGAGACTGAGGCTCGAGTTGCGCGAGCGCGCAGTCTCCGCTCTGGTGTCCGCGGTCCAAGTGTCGCGCGAATTGCTCTTTTGAAAGGTAGTGGGAAAACAGGTTGTTCTTCTGAAGAACTTTACGTCAGGAAGGCAGAGGATGAAACGCCGAGATTGAAAGAAGTCACTTGCATGGGGTACGATTTTTCAAAGTTGGATATATATATTTTTTTATTTTAGTGCCATCCTAAAATGACATGGAATCATTTCTCCATAAAAATGAGCGTTGCTTCATAAGGATTTTAGAAGTGAGAACTTGCAAGTTTTGTCTCCCTCTTCTTCTGTACTGGTGTTCACTCAGGAAACACTAACAACTGTATTCTCTTACCCACTGCCTTCTTTGCCCTCAACTCCCTACTTTGCGCCAGCGACGCTGAAGCTAGAAAAAGACCTCAGGCAGAGTCAGACTGATCTGAGTTAGCAGCATAGCACTGCCATTTTCGGGTCCTGTGACCCTAATACAACTCAGTCAGTTGTCAAATTAAGATAACAACACATCACCTACGCATAACACGAATGGCAGCACTGCAGATTTTTATATCTTTTTAGTCTTTTCACACTTGGGTTGTAATTATTTCAACTTGTCTTCAGTCAGGCTTTCAGTATTCTCTGGATGTTCTCTAGCTGAATCAAAAAGATTTCGAGAGTTTCAGAAAACAGTAAATTTCAATGATTTCAGTGGTCTTTTAAAAAAAAAATCTTTGAGATATATAATTGGTTGACTCGTATTTGATTTGCATTTCCCTAATGATAAAAAAAAAAGTTACACATTTAAAGTGTTCAAGTCAGCGTATTCATAGAATTTTGCAACTACACCACAATCAACATTTTGATCACCCCAAAGCAGCTGCTTTCCATTTCCTCCCCAACCCTTTGCAACCATAAATCTTATTTTTGTTTCTATGGATTTGCCTATGCTGGCCACTTCATATAAATGGAATCCTACAAGGTAATAATGGTCTTTGGGACTGGCTTCTTTCATTTAGCATATGTTTGCAAGCTTCGTCCACATTGGAGCATGCATCAGTACTTTATTCTTCGTGACCTAGAAAAATTGCACTGTTTGTATATTTCACACTTGTCCATTCATCAGTTAATGGACATTTGTGTTGTTTCTGCTTTCTGGCTACTAATGACTAAGCTGCTGTAAGCATTCATGTATAGATTCTGTGTGGAAGGATGTGGAAGGTATTTCTCTTGGAGTAGAATTACTGGTTTATACGGTAACTCTATGTTTAACTTTTTGAGGAACTGCCAGTTTTTCAAAGCAGCTACTCCATTTTACATTCCCTCCAGCAATGTATGAGGGTTCCAATTTATCTACATTCTCAACAATATTTGCTATCTGTTGATTTTTTTTTAATGGCAGCCATCCAAGTGGAAAATGAAGTATTGTCTAATTTTAGTCTTGACTTGCATTTCCCTAGTGATTAATAATGTTGACCATATTTTCAAGTGCTTATTGACTATATATTTTCTTTGGAGAAAGATTTATTCAAATCATTTGCTCATTTTTAATAGGGTTGTTTGTGGGTTTTTTTGTTGAATTATAAAAATTTCTTATAAAGTCTGACTACAAGCCCCTTAACATATATGGTTTGCAAATATTTTCTCCCATTTTGTAGGTGCTTTTTTCACTTTCTTGATGGTATCAGTTGCAGTTCAAAAGTTTTTATCACCTATTGGTCACGGTATTAGGTCAATATTTTCATATATTTTATAATTACTGACTCAATTAAAATTACTGTTCACTGTCCATTTTTTAGAGCTGCATATTGAAGTATTTAGCATGAAATGATGATGTCTGAGATTTGGTTGAAGACACTCCCACAAGGAAATAAAGGGATAGATGAAGCAAAAGTGGAAAATCTTGAAAATTGTTGAATCTGAGTTATAGGATCGGTACCTGGAGCATCATCATACTATTTTCTCTACTTTTGAATGGGAATTTTTATACCGAATATGTATCTAATTGCTTTTTTTGGCACAAAGGAAAGGTTTCACGAGTTAAGGGTATATGATACATTGAGGAAAGGATAGCAGATACATAGAAATTTATGAGATTAGAAAGTAACAAATGGGCATTGATCTGAGAGTTTAGAGATGCTTTTGATGATAAAAATAAATAGGAATATATAGTGTATTGTTAGTTCTGAGTAACCCAGTCTGGGTAGAAGTGGTGACGTACATAGTAGAGGAGCGGAATAAGATGAGGCCATCAGGGGAGCATGACCTTTGATTGAGTATACATAACTCACTCTTGGGTAAGAGTGTAGCTGGCCTTAGAATTTGGTTATTTCCCACTCAGCACTTGTGTGTGTATGTGTGTGTGTGTAAATGTGTGTGTGTGTGTGTATATATACATATATATATATACACAAACATACATATATATATATACATAAATATACAAATGATTGGCATCATTTGCAAGTCAAATTGACACGGACAACTGCAGATTGTCACAGAGGAGTGTTAAAGATTCTCATGATCACCCTGGCAGTGGTTTCCAAAAGCTCTTCTGCCTGTGAGAAGGACTTCTTTTATAAAACAGATACTTCAGGGCACCTGGGTGGCTCAGTCGGTTGGGCGTCCGACTTTGGCTCAGGTCATGATCTTGCTGTCCGTGGGTTCGAGCCCCGCGTCCGGCTCTGTGCTGACAGCTCAGAGCCTGGAGCCTGTTTCTGTGTCTGTCTGTCTGTCTGTCTCTCTCTCTCTCTCGGACCCTCCTCCGTTCATACTCTGTCTCTCTCTGTCTCAAAAATAAATAAATGTTAAAAAAAATTTATAGGACAGATACTTCAATAACTTACAAATTTTTACTTTTTTACCCAAGCTCATCCTCCTGGCAACATTAATAATTTTGAGTCTGAAGGCTGCCAAAGTGTTGTTTTTAAAGAAAATAGCTTTTGATGGGGTATGTGAATATCCTGAGGAGATTTGTTTTAAAGTGTGAGATGAGGCAGGAATTGTGGCTTAGAGTAGTATCTTATTTTCGGTAAGACTTTAATTTTAGTTTGTTTTCCAAATTTCTCTTAGAAGTCAGGGTTGGTTTTTTGTTTTTTGTTTTTTGTTTTTTAATAAATATAGTATCTCCTTAAATTCTATGCAGAATTTTATGTTTATGTGTGTTTTTTCCTTGGGGAGGGAGTTTAGTTTCTTCATGACCTAAAACAATTAGAAAAATACTATATACTTACAGTATAGAGATTCTGAATAAGAATCTACCAAATTTTACTATTATAGAGAAGGTTAAGGTCAATGTGGTACAGAACTTTCAAGACAGAATAATCTGTTTTAATTTTTACACAGTTGCCACCATTTAATAATAGAACAGTGAGCATATTAATCGGGGATAATAAAACTGAAACTTTTAGAAAAGCGGATTCATAATGATAGGATATATCCAGATTTATTTTAACTGTGACTCTTAGTCTTTAAGTCAACTATTGTGAGACTAAACTTTGAGTACTTCTACTTTGTTTCTAGAATTTATCCTGAATATCAGGCTCTTAGTTTGACTTGTCCACAAAGTCCTCCTTTTTCTTTATAGTTACAGTTGTTTTCAACTTAAATTGCAAAGGATGGGAACTAAGCTTTTAAAACGACTTCCAATTCAGAACATTACCTTTTATTCCCAGTGATTTGGGAATGCAAAAGCTTTGGTGTCTCTCTTTCTCTATGACTGACTGCTATAGCCCCAGTGAGAGCTTCTGGAACCACACTTATTTTGACAGAATGTGTTCAGTTTCTCTTTGTCCCCATATTTTGATATTTTGAGAAAGAGACAGTGCTCACACAAGCATGAGTGGGAGATGCTCAGAGAGAGAGGATCCCAAGCAGGCTCCACATTGTCAGCATGGATCCCAGTGTGGGGCTCCTACTCACGAACCATGAGATCATGACCTGAGTCGAAATCAAGAGTCAGATGCTTAACCGACTGAGCCATCCAAGTGTCCCACTTTTGAATTTTTTATTTTACACAATTTCATTTTAATTTATATATTGACTTTTTTTTTATTAATTTATTTTTTTTTATTTATATATGAAATTTATTGTCAAATTGGTTTCCATACAACACCCAGTGCTCATCCCAAAAGGTGCCCTCCTCAATACCCATCACCCACCCTCTCCTCCCTCCCACCCCCCATCAACCCTCAGTTTGCTCTCAGTTCTCAACAGTCTCTTATGCTTTGGCTCTCTCCCACTCTAACCTCTTTTTTTTTTTTTTTTTTCTTCCCCTCCCCCATGGGTTCCTGTTAAGCGAAACCATATGGTATCTGTCTTTCTCTGTATGGCTTATTTCACTTAGCATCACACTCTCCAGTTCCATCCACGTTGCTACAAAAGGCCATATTTCATTTTTTCTCATTGCCACGTAGTATTCCATAGTGTATATAAACCACAATTTCTTTATCCATTCATCAGTTGATGGATATTTAGGCTCTTTCCATAATTTGGCTATTGTTGAGAGTGCTGCTATGAACATTGGGGTACAAGTGCCCCTATGTATCAGTACTCCTGTGTCCCTTGGATAAATTCCTAGCAGTGCTATTGCTGGGTCATAGGGTAGGTCTATTTTTAATTTTCTGAGGAACCTCCACACTGCTTTCCAGAGCGGCTGCACCAATTTGCATTCCCACCAACAGTGCAAGAGGGTTCCCGTTTCTCCACATCCTCTCCAGCATCTATAGTCTCCTGATTTGTTCATTTTGGCCACTCTGACTGGCGTGAGGTGATACCTGAGTGTGGTTTTGATTTGTATTTCCCTGATAAGGAGCGACGCTGAACATCTTTTCATGTGCCTGTTGGCCATCCGGATGTCTTCTTTAGAGAAGTGTCTATTCATGTTTTCTGCCCATTTCTTCACTGGGTTATTTGCTTTTCGGGTGTGGAGTTTGGTGAGCTCTTTATAGATTTTGGAGACTAGCCCTTTGTCCGATATGTCATTTGCAAATATCTTTTCCCATTCCGTTGGTTGCCTTTTAGTTTTGTTGGTTGTTTCCTTTGCTGTGCAGAAGCTTTTTATCTTCATAAGGTCCCAGTAATTCACTTTTGCTTTTAATTCCCTTGCCTTTGGGGATGTGTCGAGTAAGAGATTGCTACGGCTGAGGTCAGAGAGGTCTTTTCCTGCTTTCTCCTCTAAGGTTTTGATGGTTTCCTGTCTCACATTCAGGTCCTTTATCCATTTTGAGTTTATTTTTGTGAATGGTGTGAGAAAGTGGTCTAGTTTCAACCTTCTGCATGTTGCTGTCCAGTTCTCCCAGCACCATTTGTTAAAGAGACTGTCTTTTTTCCATTGGATGTTCTTTCCTGCTTTGTCAAAGATGAGTTGGCCATACGTTTGTGGGTCTAGTTCTGGGGTTTCTATTCTATTCCATTGGTCTATGTGTCTGTTTTTGTGCCAATACCATGCTGTCTTGATGATGACAGCTTTGTAGTAGAGGCTAAAGTCTGGGATTGTGATGCCTCCTGCTTTGGTCTTCTTCTTCAAAATTACTTTGGCTATTCGGGGCCTTTTGTGGTTCCATATGAATTTTAGGATTGCTTGTTCTAGTTTCGAGAAGAATGCTGGTGCAATTTTGATTGGGATTGCATTGAATGTGTAGATAGCTTTGGGTAGTATTGACATTTTGACAATATTTATTCTTCCAATCCATGAGCAGGGAATGTCTTTCCATTTCTTTAAATCTTCTTCAATTACCTTCATAAGCTTTCTATAGTTTTCAGCATACAGATCCTTTACATCTTTGGTTAGATTGATTCCTAGGTATTTTATGCTTCTTGGTGCATTTGTGAATGGGATCAGTTTCTTTATTTGTCTTTCTGTTGCTTCATTGTTAGTGTATAAGAATGCAACTGATTTCTGTACATTGATTTTGTATCCTGCAACTTTGCTGAATTCATGTATCAGTTCTAGCAGACTTTTGGTGGAGTCTGTCGGATTTTCCATGTATAATATCATGTCATCTGCAAAAAGCGAAAGCTTGACTTCATCTTTGCCAATTTTGATGCCTTTGATTTCCTTTTGTTGTCTGATTGCTGATGCTAGAACTTCCAGCACTATGTTAAACAACAGCGGTGAGAGTGGGCATCCCTGTCGTGTTCCTGATCTCAGGGAAAAAGCTCTCAGTTTTTCCCCGTTGAGGATGATGTTAGCTGTGGGCTTTTCATAAATGGCTTTTATGATCTTTAAGTATGTTCCTTCTATCCCGACTTTCTCAAGGGTTTTTATTAAGAAAGGGTGCTGGATTTTGTCAAAGGCCTTTTCTGCATCGATTGACAGGATCATATGGTTTTTCTCTTTTTTTTTGTTAATGTGATGTATCACGTTGATTGCTTTGCGAATGTTGAACCAGCCCTGCATCCCAGGAATGAATCCCACTTGATCATGGTGAATAATTCCTTTTATATGCCGTTGAATTCGATTTGCTAGTATCTTATTGAGAATTTTTGCATCCATATTCATCAGGGATATTGGCCTGTAGTTCTCTTTTTTTACTGGGTCTCTGTCTGGTTTAGGAATCAAAGTAATACTGGCTTCATAGAATGAGTCTGGAAGTTTTCCTTCCCTTTCTATTTCTTGGAATAGCTTGAGAAGGATAGGTATTATCTCTGCTTTAAACGTCTGGTAGAACTCCCCTGGGAAGCCATCTGGTCCTGGGCTCTTATTTGTTGGGAGATTTTTGATAACCGATTCAATTTCTTCGCTGGTTATGGGTCTGTTCAAGCTTTCTATTTCCTCCTGATTGAGTTTTGGAAGAGTGTGGGTGTTCAGGAATTTGTCCATTTCTTCCAGGTTGTCCATTTTGTTGGCATATAATTTTTCATAGTATTCCCTGATAATTGTTTGTATCTCTGAGGGATTGGTTGTAATCATTCCATTTTCATTCATGATTTTATCTATTTGGGTCATCTCCCTTTTCTTTTTGAGAAGCCTGGCTAGAAGTTTGTCAATTTTGTTTATTTTTTCAAAAAACCAACTCTTGGTTTCGTTGATCTGCTCTACAGTTTTTTTAGATTCTATATTGTTTATTTCTGCTCTGATCTTTATTATTTCTCTTCTTCTGCTGGGTTTAGGCTGCCTTTGCTGTTCTGCTTCTATTTCCTTTAGGTGTGCTGTTAGATTTTGTATTTGGGATTTTTCTTGTTTCTTGAGATAGGCCTGGATTGCAATGTATTTTCCTCTCAGGACTGCCTTTGCTGCGTCCCAAAGCGTTTGGATTGTTGTATTTTCATTTTCGTTTGTTTCCATATATTTTTTAATTTCTTCTCGAATTGCCTGGTTGACCCACTCATTCGTTAGTAGGGTGTTCTTTAACCTCCATGCTTTTGGAGGTTTTCCAGACTTTTTTCTGTGGTTGATTTCAAGCTTCATAGCATTGTGGTCTGAAAGTATGCATGGTATGATTTCAATTCTTGTAAACTTATGAAGGGCTGTTTTGTGACCCAGTATATGATCTATCTTGGAGAATGTTCCATGTGCACTCGAGAAGAAAGTATATTCTGTTGCTTTGGGATGCAGAGTTCTAAATATATCTGTCAAGTCCATCTGATCCAATGTCTCATTCAGGGCCCTTGTTTCTTTATTGACCGTGTGTCTAGATGATCTATCCATTTCTGTAAGTGGGGTGTTAAAGTCCCCTGCAATTACCACATTCTTCTCAATAAGGTTGCTTATGTTTATGAGTAATTGTTTTATATATTTGGGCCCTCCGGTATTCGGCGCATAGACATTTATAATTGTTAGCTCTTCCTGATGGATAGACCCTGTCACTATTATATAATGTCCTTCTTCATCTCTTGTTACAGCCTTTAATTTAAAGTCTAGTTTGTCTGATATAAGTATGGCTACTCCAGCTTTCTTTTGGCTTCCAGTAGCATGATAAATAGTTCTCCATCCCCTCACTCTCAATCTAAAGGTGTCCTCGGGTCTAAAATGAGTCTCTTGTAGACAGCAAATAGATGGGTCTTGTTTTTTTATCCATTCTGATACCCTATGTCTTTTGGTTGGTGCATTTAATCCATTTACATTCAGTGTTATTATAGAAAGATATGGGTTTAGAGTCATTGTGATGTCTGTATGTTTTATGCTTGTAGTGATGTCTCTGGTACTTTGTCTCACAGGGTCCCCCTTAGGATCTCTTGTAGGGCTGGTTTAGTGGTGACAAATTCCTTCAGTTTTTGTTTGTTTGGGAAGACCTTTATCTCTCCTTCTATTCTAAATGACAGACTTGCTGGATAAAGGATTCTCGGCTGCATATTTTTTCTGTCTAGCACACTGAAAATCTCGTGCCAATTCTTTCTGGCCTGCCAAGTTTCAAAAGAGAGATCAGTCACGAGTCTTATAGGTCTCCCTTTATATGTGAGGGCACGTTTACCCCTTGCTGCTTTCAGAATTTTCTCTTTATCCTTGTATTTTGCCAGTTTCACTATGATATGTCGTGCAGAAGATCAATTCAAGTTACGTCTGAAGGGAGTTCTCTGTGCCTCTTGGATTTCAGTGCCTTTTTCCTTCCCCACTTCAGGGAAGTTCTCAGCTATTATTTCTTCAAGTACCCCTTCAGCACCTTTCCCTCTCTCTTCCTCCTCTGGGATACCAATTATGCGTATATTATTTCTTTTTAGTGTATCACTTAGTTCTCTAATTTTCCCCTCATACTCCTGGATTTTTTTATCTCTCTTTTTCTCAGCTTCCTCTTTTTCCATAACTTTATCTTCTAGTTCACCTATTCTCTCCTCTGCCTCTTCAATCCGAGCCGTGGTGGTTTCCATTTTGTTATGCATTTCGTTTAAAGCGTTTTTCAGCTCCTCGTGACTGTTCCTTAGTCCCTTGATCTCTGTAGCAAGAGATTCTCTGCTGTCAGCTATACTGTTTTCAAGCCCAGCGATTAATTTTATGACTATTATTCTAAATTCATTTTCTGTTATATTATTTAAATCCTTTTTGATCAGCTCATTAGCTGTTGTTACTTCCTGGAGATTCTTCTGAGGGGAATTCTTCTGTTTGGTCATTTTGGATAGTCCCTGGCGTGGTGAGGACCTGCAGGGCACTTCCCCTGTGCTGTGGTGTATAACTGGAGTTGGTGGGCGGAGCTGCAGTCAGACCTGATGTCTGCCCCCAGCCCACCGCTGGGGCCACAGTCAGACTGGTGCCTGCCTTCTCTTCCCCTCTCCTAGGGGTGGGATTCACTGTGGGTTGGGGTGGCCTGTCTGGGCTACTTGCACACTGCCAGGCTTGTGATGCTGGGGATCTGGCGTCTTAGCTGGGGTGGGTAGGCAAGGTGCACAGGGGCAGGAGGGGCAGGCTTAGCTTGCTTCTCCTTAGGTGATCCACTTCAGGAGGGGCCCTGTGGCAGCAGGAGGGAGTCAGATCCGCTGCCGGAGGTTGGGCTCCGCAGAAGCGCAGAGTTGGGTGTTTGCGCACGGAGCGAGCAAGTTCCCTGGCAGGAACTGGTTCTCTTTGGGATTTTGGCTGGGGGATGGGCGGGGGAGATGGCGCTGGCGAGCACCTTTGTTCCCCACCAAACTGAGCTCTGTCGTCAGGGGGCTCAGCAGCTCTCCTTCCCTTTGTCCTCCAGCCTTCCCGCTTTCTGAGCAGAGCTGTTAACTTATGACCTCCCAGACGCTAAGTCGCGCTTGCTGTCGGAACACAGTCCGTCAGGCCCCTCCGCTTTTTGCAAGCCAGACTCGGGGGCTCTGCTTGGCCGGCGAGCCGCCCCTCCGCCCCGGCTCCCTCCCGCCAGTCCGTGGAGCGCGCACCGCCTCGCCGCCCTTCCTACCCTCTTCCGTGGGCCTCTCGTCTGCGCTTGGCTCCGGCGACTCCGTTCTGCTAATCCTCTGGTGGTTTTCTGGGTTATTTAGGCAGGTGTAGGTGGAATCTAAGTGATCAGCAGGACGCGCGGTGAGCCCAGCGTCCTCCTATGCCGCCATCTTCCCTCTCCCTATATATTGACTTTTAAAAAGTAAATATCCATGCATATATTGTTTAGTGATTACTCTAGAGATTATTGCATCCCAAACTTTTTGCAATCTACTTTGAATTTTTGTCACTTCAAGTAAAATATAGAAGCCTTACTACCATATAGGTCCCTTTACTATCCTCCCATTAGGATGTAGTTCTCTTATGTATTAGATCTGTATATGGTGAACATCCTGTCAGACGGTGTTATATATTTTTTATTTCAGCCGTTATACATATTTTAGCAAACTTAAAAGGTGAAGAAATAGTCCTTTCTGTTTATTAAATATTACCATTTCTGTTGTTTTTCCTTCTTTCATGGTATTCCAGGGTTCCCTTTTCTATCATTTCCCTTCCCTATAAATTTTCATTACCATTTCTTTTACAGAAGTTCTGGTAGTGAATTATCTTACATTTTTCTCTTTCTGAAAATGTCTTTATTTCACTTTGATTCCTGAAGGATATATTTACTAGTTAAAGGATTCTGGGTTGATAATTGTTTTTGCTTTGTTTTTTTAAAGCACTCTACAAGTGATGTTCCACTTTCTCTGGTTTCTGGTAAGAAATACAACATAATTCAAATCTTTGTCCTCCAAAAAATGTGCAGTGTCCTTTTCCTCTGGCTCTTTCCAAGATCTTTATGTTTACTTCATCAGTTTGGTTATGATGTGCCTGGGTATGGTTTTTAACTTTTTAGCATTTTCTATGCCAGTAGAACTGCTGTAAATATAATTTTAGGTAAATGTATATAAATTTATGTCTTTCACCACATTTTGGAAATTTTCAGTCATCCTTTTTTTTTTTTAATGTTTATTTATTTTTGAGAGGTGGGGAGGGGCAGAGAGAGAGGGAGAGAGAATCCCAAGCAGACTCCACACTTTCAGCACAGAGCCTGATGCTGGACTCAAACTCATGAACCATGAGATCATGACCTGAGCTGAAACCAAGAGTCAGACACTTAACTGACTGAGCCACCCAGGCACCCCAGCCATTATTTCTTCAAATGTTTTTTCTTCCAGTCTTTTCTCCTCTTCTTTTGCAATTCCTATAACATGAATATTAGGCCTTTTGATATTTTCTCATAAGTCTCAAAGCCTTTTTTTCCCTTTGTCATTTAGGCTGGATAATTTCTACTGATGTATCTTTAAATTTGCTGATGCTTCCCTTGGTTGTCTCTATTCTATTAAAACCCCCTAGTAAATTTTTTGTTATTTGTATTTTTCACTTATAAAATTTCAATTTGGTTCTTTTTATAGCTTCTCTTTCTTTGGTGAAGACTTCTACCTTTCCATTCATTTCAATAGTGTTTGCCCTTGCTTTGTGGAACATGATTAAAATAACATGTCTTTTTCTGATAATTCTAAAATTTAACTAACCCCAGAATTGGCTATTGTTCATTGTCTTTTCCCTTTAGAGTTGTTTAGATCTCCCTAATGTTTTACATGTTATTTGGATTATTTTCTACATATACTGAATATTATGAAACTCTCAGTCCTGTTCCAGTCTTCAGAAGAATGTTTTTGTTTTTGTTTGGTTTGTTTTAGCTTGTAGCCCATCCTGTTAGTTCAGGCCACATATCCTGGACAGCTGTATGTGGGTTGTGGTTCCAATGATAATTTAGTTTTCAATACCATTATAGTGCGGTTCTAATCTGCCCTGATCGTGCTCCACCCAGTGGCCAGTCTGAAACCTGCATCCAGGCATACCTCATTATATTGCACTTCACAGATAATTGTGTTTTTCACACATTGAAGGTTTGTGGCAACCCTGTGTCAAACAAGTCTATCAGTGCCATTTTTCCAACAGCATCTGCTCACTATGGTTTACTGAATATTTTTTTTTAATTTCTTTAATTTTTTTATTATTTATTTTTGAGACAGAGAGAGACAGAGCGTGAATGGGGGAGGGTCAGAAAGAGAGGAAGACACAGAATCCGAAGCAGGCTCCAGGCTCTGAGCTGTCAGTACAGAGCCCAATGCAGGGCTCGAACTCACGGACCATGAGATCATGACCTGAGCTGAAGTCGGACGCTTAACCGACTAAGCCACCCAGGCACCCCGGTTTACTGAATATTTTAAGCCCACTGTTGAGACCTACTGCTCAAAAAAAAGATTTCTTTCAAAATATGACAGCTCATTGACAATTCCCCTGGCCACCCAAGAGCTCTAATGGAGATGTACAATGAGATTGTTACTTTCATGCCTGCTAGCACTGTATCCATTCTGCAGCCCATTGATTAAGGAGTCATTTCTATTTTCAGGCCTTATTTAAGAAATACATTTTGTGGGGCACCTGGGTGGCTGAGTCAGTTGAGCATGTGACTCTTGATTTTGGCTCAGGTCATGATCCCAAGGTCGTGGAATTGACCCCTGCATTGGACTCTGTGCTGAACGTGGAGCCTGCTTAAGATTCTGTCTCTCCCTCTGCCCCTCATCCCTGCTCCCCACCCCCCCCCCACACACACACTCTTTCTCAAAGAAAAAGAAAAAGAAAGAAATATTTTGTAAGGCTAGAGCTGTGTATTGATTCCTGTGATGGATCTGGGCAGTCATCTGAAAACCTTCTCGAAAGGATTCACCAGTGTAGATGCTGTTATGAACATTTGTGACTCATGGGAAGGGGTCAAAGTATCAACATTACCCAGTTTGGGAGAAGTTAATTTCAGCCCTCATGGATGATTTTGAGGGGTTCAGGGCTTCAGTACAGGACATAACTACAGATGTGATGCAGATAGCAAGATAACTCGAATTAGAAGTGGAGCTGGAGATGTAACTGAATTGCTACCATCTCATGATAAAACTTGAACAGATGAGCACTTGCTTCTTATGGATGAGCAAAGAAAGTGGTTCCTTGAGATGATATCTACTCCCATTGAAGATGCTGTGAAGATTACTGAAATGACACCAAAGATTTAGAATATTACATAAACTTAGTTGATAAAGACCCTCCACCAGCAAAAAGATTATGATGTGCTGAAAGCTCAAATGATGGTTAACATTTTTTAGCAATAAAGAATTTTAAAATTAAGGTATGTAAGTTGTTTTTTAGACACAATGCTATCACAGCTTAATAGAAAACAGTATAGTATGAACATAACTTTTATGTGCACTGGGAAGTCAAAAAATTCAAATTTGACTTGCTTTATTGTGATATTTGCTTTATGCCACATTATCTCTGAGTTAATGGCTATAGTGATATGCATTGTAGTTCAGTGTTTAAAACCCTTGCTCGGCTGCTTCTGGTCAGTTTCACACATGCACAGCTTGGGACTGGTCCCAGGATTTTATACACAAATTTGGAGGTTCACTTCCTATGATCTTTACCCACATTCTCTGGTTCCAAGATCCTCCTCCTTGGTCTTCTGGTAGGTCAGGGCTTTCGGCCTCCCTTAACCATTCCCAGTATTCCACCCAGCAGTCTGATTGTCTGCCACCACTGCACCAGTGGGTAGAGAGGGGTGATGCTGTTTTGCTGTCTCTAGCTTGGTGTAGGGCAAGGTTCCCTCACAGGGTTTACACATGGTGAGGAGGGTGTGTGTGTGCGTGCGCGCATGTGCGCGCATGCTGCTTTTCTGTAGCTCTCTAGGAATAAGGCAAGTAAATTCAAAAGGTCTGTCTCATGGCCCCAACTCCTTTTTTCCTGTTTTTTTTTTTTTTTTGACTAGAGAGAGCAAAACTTACTTGGATTCTGTGCCACCTGGCAGTTCCTGTTTTCCTGTGTCTATAATGATTCCTTTTTGTTTGGGAGTTGTCTAGCTTCCTAAATCTGTGGAGTAATGTCTTTCATCGGTTTTCAAAAGTTTATATTTAAAAATATTTGTTGAGGGGTGCCTGGGTGGCTCATTCAGTTAAGCGTCCAACTTTGGCTCAAGTCATGATCTTACAGCTAATGGGTTTGAGCTCAGCCATTGGGCTCTGTGCTAACAGCTTCAGATTCTGTGTCTCCATCTCTCTGCCCCTCCCCTGCTTGTGTTCTCTCTCAAAATTAAACATTAAAAACTTTTTTTAACATTTATTCATTTTTGAAAGAGAGACACAGAGCGCAAACAGGGGAGGGCTAGAGAGAGAGGGAGACACAGAATCTGAAGCAGGCTCCAGGCTCCAAGTGGTCAGCACTGAGCCTGATGCAGGGCTCTAACTCACAGACCGCGAGATCATGACCTGAGCTGAAGTTGGCCACTTAACCCACTTAGCCACCCAGGTGCCCCTAAAAAAAATGTTTTTAAGTATTTGTTGTGTCCTATTCTCCTGTCTCCTGAAGCTAGTTAAGCATATATTATGACTTCTCACTACCTGCTGTATATGTTTCTTTCCATCTTTCCAACTTGTCTTTCCAGGCTGCACCTCTGGAGAATTTTTCCTACTTTAAATCCTTACTTATAAATTTTCCCCAGTGGCTGTATTCTATCCTACCATTAAACCTACTTAATTAGAGCTTTAGAGTTTTTATATATTCTTGCAACATGTGTATTCAGTGTTTTCCCAAATTAGCTCCATCACTTTTTATGGTGTCCCATTCCCTACAGGTACCTCACACCTATTTTTTAAACACAGAAATCAGGAATCTAATACCTAAAGGAGTTTTTCATTATTTCTACTAGTTCTTGGCTCTGGAGTCATTTCTTTACATGACTACTTGTTTAACTGTGTGTTAGTAAATATTATACTTGAAAAGTAATTTGAGGCCTGCAATGAAGTTACTTTGCTATGGAGAAGATTTACATTTTTATTCCTTCTGCAGAGTGGAACACCTTAAAGCAAGTTAAATGCTTAAGAGTTTGGATGATGTAGGCAATTCTAAACTTGGCTACAGTTTTATAATACTTTGTACTTCTGGTTCATCCTTATCCCAAGGCTAAAACCCTTTGGGGTTGGTGTGTCTCAGCCTTGTGGGGAAGTTCCCATTAGGTTCATGATTTTGATTAGATGCACAACCTTGTGTGGCTCTTGAACTTTGATATTTACCCCCCCTCACCCCGTAAGTTTGTCTCAAATAGGACCACATGCCAACTTCTCTTTTTCTCTTTCCTCTTGAACATTCCTGTCTAATCTCTTGATGCTTTAAGAAGAGTTTTGTATTTTAATCACCTTAGGTTTTCAGCAGAAGAATGGATCTAAGTATCCCAGCATGCAATTCCCAGAAACAGGAAGTTTCCCACAACTCCATCTTTGTTCCTATATGGCCAAACCCTATTCTATTGGTATTCTCTGCACATAGCACATCCTACTTGTGGCATGTAATCCATAAATGTTGCTAGGAAATATGCTTTATTCTATCAACAGTTAATCACTTTTAGCAATTTTTGTGTATAGCTGCTCAAAAATATTATATTAGTTATCTAATAGTACTTGCTGCATATAACAAATCACCAGAAAATTTAGCACCAGAAAAATTTATAATCTTACAGTTTCTGAGGTTCAGGAATCAGAGAATGGCTTATTTTGGTGGTTATCATGAGGTCACAACCTTTTGGCTGTGACTGCAATTTGAAGGCTTGACTGGGGTTGTAGGATCCACTTCCACTCATTTGGCTGTTGGCTTCAGTTCTTTGTCAAATGGGCCTCCCCATGGTGCTACCCATGCCTGGCACCTGGCTTCCCCAAGAATGAGTGATCTAACAGACAGGAAGGGAGGCACAGAGCAAAGAAGAAAGGATAGAAAAAAAAAAAAGGAGGAAAGGAAGAGTGGGAAGAAATGCACCAAAGATAGAAGGGATAGTTTTTCACAACAGTCTTAGAAATAACATCCCAACCCTTCTGCCATATTCTATTGGTCGCAAAGACCAACATTGTTATGTGGGAGGGACTACACAAGGGTATGAATATCAGGAGGTAGGGATCACTGGGGGTTATATTGGAGGCTGGGAAGCACTGTATTTTACCAAAAGAAAAAGAAAACCTTTATTATATTCAGAGGTTCATAATAAAGCACTTAAGTTAGACCTACTTCTTCATTTGTATAAAGCATGAAAAATATGGTTGTAATTTTATCAGTGCAGATGCACAAAGTATTTCCTAAAAAGTGTTAAATATTAAATTGTTCCAAGCTTAATACAAAAGAAAGAATAAAAGATTTGAAACTACAAAAATCTGATGTGAAAAGAAAATGTCAATTATATAGCAAAAGATAAATTTAGATGGCAAGGCTTGGTGTCTTAAAAAAATAAAAATTTTAAATATAGCTCAAATAAAAAATAACCTTGCAAGTGTTTTAGTAATAAAAAAATTGTTATGAGAAAAATAGTCCTCCCACTGAAACATATGGTCATAATTCCAGTAAGAGGATTTTGTCTTTCTGCAATTAATAAGCTTTTATCAATAGTGGTTTGAGAAGGAACAAAACCTTTAAAATTCTAAATATGAACCTCATAACTCAAAGTAATTGAGGAAGTGAATGTGTTCTTCAGGATAAATACCATGGTACATTTTTTTTTTTGTACAAAAAATGAAAAGAGGAAAAAAATACATGTATCTATTTGTATTTGCTGCTACTACACCTAAACTGTGGGAAGATACATATGAAATGGGACTCCTGGGTGGCTCAGTTGGTTAAGCGGCTGACTTCGGCTCAGGTCATGATCTCACAGTTCATGGGTTCAAGCTCTGTGTCAGGCTCTGTGCTGACAGCTCGGAGCCTGGAAGCTGCTTTGGATTCTGTGTCTCCCCCTCTCTCTGCCCCTCCCCCACTCATGCTCTCTCTCAAAAATAAATAAAACATTAAAAAAATTTAAAAAAAAGAAACTAATAAAAATGATTACTTGTTGAGATTGGAGGGTAAGAAGAACAAGGTAGACACGTGGAAGGTAAATTTTACATTGATAAGTTTCTTTTTAATGTTTATTTTTCTTTTTGACGGAGAGAGAGAGACACAGACAGAGAGCAAGGCGGGGGGGGGGGGGGGGGGGGCGGAGGGGGGGAGGGGCAGAGAGAGAGGGAGACACAGGATCCGAAGCAGGGTGCAGGCTCTGAGTTGTCAGCACACAGCCCAGCATGGGGCTCAAACCCATGAATTGCAAGATCATGACCTGAGCTAAAATTGAATGCTTAACTGACTGAACCACCCAGATGACCCTACAATGATAAGTTTTGTATATTATTCTGATTTTTGAATCATGTATGTGTGTCTGTGTAAATATATATATAATATATAAATATCTATGAAACTTTTTAAATTTTTTAATGTTTATTTGGGGGGGGAGAATGAGTGGGGGAGGGGCAGCGAAGGGGAAAGAGAGAGAGAATCCCAAGCAGGCTCTGCACTGCCTGATGTAAGGCTTGAACTCACAATCCATGAGATCATGACCTGAGCCAAAATCAGAAGTTGGACATTCAACCAACTGAGCCACCCAGGCACCCCTGAAATATATTTTTTTAATCACAAAGAAAAAAATTAAAACCTAAGATGGTTTTGTAGGTTTCTGGTTTATTTCAGGATATTTTCTTTTAAAATAGGAGTCAAGTTATCAAAGTTATACTTGCTACTAAAAAAAGGAAAGTTCTGTTCTTATAAAACAATATTTGAATCTAGGCTATTATAAATTTAGGCAGTTGAGATACCATAGTCAGGCTACTGCTTTTATGATTAAATCAGAAGGTGAGATATTCATACAAGAGAAGGTCCAGTCTTTCTATATATTACCTACTTTTCAGATTTTTATCTCTTACCTGGCCGAGTTTAATGCCCACTATCTAACAAGTTCTCAGGTAACCTTCTCCTTATTGGTATAGCCATCCTCCTGGGTTGTTTTCCAACCATGTAGTCAAGATTCATATCTCTATTATAGCAATTAATTTTACTTTGTTAATTATCTGCTTCACATATTCAGTTCCATTAGGGACAGAAATATTTTATTCATCTGTCAACCAGTGAAGCCTAATAAAGTGCTCTGCACATAGCAAGTATATAGACACAAAGTTTGTTTGGTGGCTGCATAGAACAAGTGGGCTAGATTTTACTTCATATTTCAAAATTCAGAGAAAAAGAGCAATACTAAAAGGCGTAAGACCAAAAACAGATCAGTGCAGACCGAATACAAAGAACCATTCTATTTCTTCACCTTTAAAAAAATTAAAATTTCAAAATTAAGTACCAATGTGAAGAACATGACCAAATAAGTAACAATGGCATTCAGAAACATATTGTACAGCTACAAAGAACACTTCAAAATGTACCTCCAAAGGCACATTATTCCAATTTTTATTAAATGTAGAGACTTTATGAAAACAAATCCAAATCCTATCCTATCCTATATCATGGGAAGCACCCTGCACCAAATTGTTATTTTAAAGTAATTTCAGTATTCATAGACTGTGCAACTACTTATACTGCAAAATAAACACACAGTATATACAGAAAACATAAACTGAGTTTGATATGCAATTGTTTTTATCCTATACCATTTCAATAAATTTCACAGGTTACTTTGTGTTGCCTTTTTATTTAATAGCTGCAACATTTTACATTGCTTATCAAGTAGCTACTTCCAGGAGACTGATAATCTCCTTCATAGGATGTCTTTGGCTAGTACTACAGATGTGATTCAGTAGGAACCATATGACCAATGGAGTAAAATTCTCAGTCTCTCCTAGCCTGAGACTCAGATCCTGAGTTATAACCCTGACTTGGTCTTCATAAGTATTTTTCTTACATCAGGGTTATTTAGTGTTGAGATGCTTCATAAGTCTTTTTTCTTACATCAGGGTTATTTAGTGTAGTTTTCTTTTTTCTTGAAATATACAATGAGTGTTTTGATACAAAAACATATACCACATAAGAATAAAAAAAAACATGAAAATAATGATTATATTCTATATAATGTAAATTATAGGACTAACTAAAATATCCCCTTTACTTTTTTTTTTTTTTTTAACACAAAGTACTTCTTACAATTTTGCTGTTTGAAGAGGAAAGTTCTGTAACAGTTTCAAACACACAGAATTTAACTTAGGTTAATATCCTGTTATAAAAAATAACTACCATATAGAGAATATAAAATATGCAAAAGTAATTAGTTCATTAAAATGTATATTTAGTACATTGGTGTCACTGAAAATATGCAGACTTGCCAAGAAAGTTCTAAGGTTTAAAGGAGAAGTTAAAAAAAACCTGTTTCAGGCTTCATTTATTGCTACATAATGACTACTTCAAAGGTCATATGGCCTGTTGTCCATCACTCTTAGAAGTGGTAAATACAGTGGGGTATATTTTGGAAGGAAAGGAGAAAACATAATGCACTGCAATATAAAAATATTACCTATTTATAAATTATTAAAGACTTATAAAACATATACTGAATCACGTTTTTGCTATAAAACAATGTATTTAAATATATAAGCACAAAATTCTGAAGCACCCACAATTATTTTAAGAATACCCATTTAATAAAGAAAACCATATATATATATATATATATATATATATATATATAAAATAATTTGAGAAGAAAAAAGGCAAAATTCTGATTTTGATCCAAATAATCAGAGTTTATCTAATCATGGAGGTAGGTCTCCACTCCAATTATACAAATACCTTATCTGCCTTATTCAAAGAATTATAAGACTAAGATCTGGAAACTGTGCCACTGAAATTCATTTTTAACAGACTCTAGAAGCCAGCAATGTAACTGGCATATGTAACAGCTATTTCCCTCATAAGGTTACATCTGAAAAGAGCCTTCATTAAAATCATTCTTGGCATAAAGAGGTATACATAAGTGCAGATACTTTGGCTTTGCATTTAAATAACACAGTAAATGCTACAAATTTATTAAAGACAGAAAAAATCTTTGTCTTTATAGAACTTGTGTTAAGTCAGAGCTTCAAAAACTGTGGGTCTCTTAAATTTTTAGAGATTTAAATATTGTGCTAATGATTTAAAAAGATCATTTCCTACCTAAAAAGCAAAACTTACATGTTTCAAACAGCAAATCTTTACTTTTAGTGTCTGTGGCATTTCAGTTTTAGTGGATTTAGTTTTAACAAATTAGTTTGTAATATATAATATTACTCATATCTTTCACTAAAAAAGATTTTCTATAATGAAAAATACTAATTCTATTTCTAATGGTAAACTAGTAGAGCTGGAGGTCCCACCATGGAGTACAGGGATTAGAGCACTATCAAGATCATTTAAATAATGCTGAGGAAGAAGTCGGCCATCAGATCCTGCCTGAAATTCAACCTGGAAAAAAAAAATCTTGATAAGTCAACCCTAGAAAGTAAGCAATCTTGCTTAACTCAGCAGATGAATATAAACTATTATAAAATATCAGTTTAAGCATGTTAAGAAAATACTTGATAAATACTTCATAAACTAATGTTTCACATCTCCTATATATTCTTTTATCTGCTACATAAGTTGTAAGTGTCTTTCCCATAGACATCATGAAAATTGTTTAAATACCACTACTTCATACTTTAGGTTTCTTCTCAATGCACATGTAAACACACTAGAGAACTAAGGTTTTAAATAATTACCAACATGACTTATAAATAAAAACCTATGGTATTAAAAAAAATCTACTTAAAATTATTTTGAATCTGTTGTTGCAAAAATATTTAATATTTGAATTTAATGTTGCTGGTGAAAATTACATTTTAATACATTTGACTAAAAAAAATAATTGGGCTACTGAAACAAATAATTACCAGATGCTTACTTGAAAAAGGAATTTTTAATAGTAAGATCAAAGTAGAAGTTCTTTCCAAAAGAACTAGGAGTATAACACATCCTGACTGAAGAAAAGCAAACCCTCAGTATATGAACTCATTCATGTTTAGATTAACCATTCTAGAAGAACTTGCTTTAAAATTGATTATACTGGATGTTGGAAACAGAAATGCACATTAAAATAATACTGGAGTATCATTTTTTACCTATAAAATTGGTAAAAGTCAAAAATTTGATTACATACTGCTTTGATAAAGATTTGGGGGAAGAACTCTCTCACACAAATTGTGGTAGTAACCTCTGTCTGAGACAATATGGTAATATCTATTGAGTACAAACTTACACCTGGCAATTCTACTCTAAGAATGTTATATACTCACACTTATGCAGAAGCAAAATATTGTGGATAACCTAAATGTCAATCAGTACATAAAAACTAGTTAAATAAATTATGGTACATTTATATAAGAAATGACTACTATGCAACTGTTAAAAAGAATATGTAGTCATATGAAATATCTCTAAAACATAGATTGAAAGAGCAAGGTTAAAAAATAAGAGTAAAAGGAGGAATAAAAAGGATTTATATACTTATTTGCTTGTACATGCAAAAATTCATAAA
Source organism: Puma concolor (assembly GCF_028749965.1). Lineage (NCBI taxonomy): Eukaryota > Metazoa > Chordata > Mammalia > Carnivora > Felidae > Puma > Puma concolor. The sequence continues at coordinate 96,380,184 of NC_141667.1, forward strand.
GACTACATAGAAATGGTTAACATTGATTGCATGACCAGGAATGGAGGATGAAGAAGAGTATGGAGATAGACTATAGGGGTTGGGAGTCAAGAGTGGGAAGGAGATCTTTCCAGGGCTATTATCTTATACAACTCTACTGGGAACCATTTACATTATAACCTGGAGTTAATATCTCTAGGGGCTACCCATTACATGGACTACAACATGAATATTGCTCTCTGGAAATGTTTGAAAAGATGGTCCTATTATACACGCTTGTGAGACAACAGAATATATATATCATTCTCTGCCCCTGGTTTCTGGTATAGAGCTCCTGACACCCTAGTAATTATATATATATATATATATATATATACACACACACACACACACACACACACACACACACACACGTATGTGTATATATATATATTCACACATTTTTTTTTTAATTTGTTTGTTTTGAGAGATAGAGCTCAAGCTGGGGAGGGGCAGAGAGAGAGAGTGAGAGAGAATCCCAAGAAGGCTCCATGCTGTCAATGCAGAGCCCAAGGCGGGACTCCATCCCACCATGAAATCATGACCTGCTCCAAGATCAAGAGTTGGACACTTAACCGACTGAGCCACTCAGGCACCTCTACCCTTGTAATTTCTTAATTGATAAGAACACTGTTAAGTGTCTCTTGTTCTCATATTTGTATTTCACACTGTCTGTGACACAGGGCTCCTAAAACCCTTATACATTCCTAAGTGATAAGAGCACTAGGCGTATCTTTTACTCTAATGAAGTGACTCTGGGTGGGTTCCTGAATGGGGACTGGTCACCAGAAAGACCAAGCCATAATTAGAAGCTTTAGATTTTTCAGCTCTACCCTTAACTGTCCAGAGAGGGGAGAGGGGCTAAAAATGGCATTACTATTTGATCCTACCAACATAAGAAAGCCTCCATAAAATCCCACTAGTGGGGAGTTTAGAGAGCTTTAGGCTGGCTAATACAGCCACACTAGGAGGGTGACATACCCCAACTTCACTGGGACAGACGTGCCTATGCTTGAGAACCTCCCAGACCTCACCCTATGTCTTCATCTGTGTATATCCTTTAATAAACTGGTAAACATAAGTGTTTCCCTGAATTCTGTGAGCCACTCTAGGAAATTAATTAAAACCAAGGAGGAGGTTGTTAGAATTTCTGATCTATAGCTGGTTGTTCAGAAACAGAACGGACAACCTGGGCTTATGATTAGCATCTGAAGGGGTGTGCATCTGAAGGGGTGTGGGGGAACAGTCTTGTAGGAATGAACCCTTAACCTATGGGATCTGATGCTCTCTCTCTGGGTATATAGTGTCAAAATTGAGTTGAATTTCTGGATATCCTGCTGGAGTCTGAGAACCACTTGCTGGTGGGTGTAGTTTCTCTACATATCTGGTGACCAGAAGTGTCAGAAATGAAGAATTTTGTGTGAGTAGTAAAGGAGACTCACAGGAAGGAAAGACACATTAGAGAAAAACATAGGAAAGAAAAGACTAAGGTTTTCCTTTTTTTTTAACATTTTTAGACTTCTGTAATTTTAAATCATGTGAACAAAGTCAGAATTTAAAAAATTAAAAACCTACTTATCAAGTAGGACTGCTATGGTGCAGAGATCAGCAAACTATGGCCCGTGGGCCAACCTGGCCCACCAGTTATTTTGTAAACAAACTTTCATTGGAACACAGTGAACTCATTAGTTTATATACGGTCTATGGCTGCTTTTGCACTATAATGGCAGGACTGAATAGTTAGTTGTAAAAGCCGTCAGCCCACAATGCCTAAGGTATTTACTGTCTCACCTTTTACATAAAAGTTTGCTGACCACTGTTGTAGAGAGTTAAAGATGATAATGTACATGCAATGTGTAGTACACATTGATGTTCAACAAATTTTAGTTCTCTTCATTTGTCCCAAATAAAAGGTTAAAGAAAAAACTTTTGATTATTTAATATATGATACATTCATTTCAAAAATACATTACCAAAAAATGCCTCACCATATCAGTATCAGTGGAAACTCTGAGACCAATTTTATTCATCCCATTACTCTTCAGAGTTTTCAGGTGAGGACATAGTGCAGCACTACAAGCCATGGCTATTTCTTTTGCAAACTGATAACGAGTTGCTGAAATAGATAAATCCTGGTCCTTTAGAAAGTAGAACACCTGAAATGTATTTAATTAGGAAACAAGTCATGATTAAGATTAAAAGTAGCTTGAAAAATACAACTGCTATTTTCAATTCAACTTTATTAATAAAATTCCAGTGTTAGTGCCATGGAATTCACAAGTTAAAAGCATTATCTATATATACACACATTAGTAAGTAGTAAGTAGTAAGAGCTTAAAACCAAAGATTCTGGAATATGGCAAGACTTAGCTATTTTAACCTAAAATTAACCTGTGGCAACAAAAACCCTGTTAATTCAGTTTAGAGAAGGGTACCAATGAGTCCACCCTATAAGATCACCTTCCTGTAAGGATCTTAATGAAGTTAAAAATCATACAAAGAAATAATATTCTATAGTTTCTATGTCCTCTATAGTTTCTCTGTAAAATCACAGAGAATACCTAAGAAACGAGTAACACTGATTGCCTGACCCAGGAGGTAGAGTGAGGGAGAATATGGACATAGACTAAGGGGTTGAGAATCTATAATTCCATATCCTCTTAGTTTAAAGTTGGAACATGCAAAAATAATTTTCCATTGTGAATGCTGATTATAAACTGATATTTATAAAATATTTTATTTTTTATAAAATAAGAGAAGAATGAAAATAATACAGTCAAATAACATATTACTATACAAAGATGGCAATGCTGCCAAAACTTAACTATGAGCCGGCAGGGAGTACAGGCAGTACCATACAAAGCCTGAAATAATCTTATGGAAATCCAAATCTGGTATATTGAAGGCAGTCTGGGATGAAAATATGTGTGTGTTTCAACATGTAATATAAAAAGTGTTAATAAGCTGCAATGAGAAATCTCCCAAGTTAAAAAAAAAAAAAAACCATATCCAAACACAACATATAAAGGGAAGGAATCTTCTTTCTCAGTTACCTCAGTACACTTTACAGTCTTCTCATCAGTTTCAAAATCTGCTTCCAGTTTTATTTTTTCACTTGGAAATCCTTGTAATGATATTCCATCCACCGAACTAATAACACTAACAGAATAAAACATAATATGGTAGTATTATTAGTACCAAAATGCTTTCTATGAAATGAGTCATTAGATTTGAATAAGGAGAAAATATATGAAAACTATAAATTTATAGCAGTAAGATAGCTCATTACATACAAATATTTAAATAATATTTACAAATAATTAAAACATTTACCAAGATTTCTTGATTGTGTAGCAAATTATATCTACTCTTTCATATGCCCAATACAGACCTGAGGTTTAAAATGCCTTAGTCTCCTAAAAGAAAAGCTGTCTGAGGAATTTCAATAACTTGGTTTTGGAATCCTTCAGCATTAGCCCTCTCTTTCCATCTTTACTATAGACCCTTTAGCCAATCTCCAAAATAGCAAGAAAATGGATAACTGAAAGGAAGGAGTGGCAGTAATATTCTATATGGCCTCTAATGTATATATTATTAAATTCAGTTATTGTATTTATGGTGAATCAACATAAAAAAGAATAAACACTCAAAGGGTATCCTTTACTTACTTCACAAAAATAGGTACCAAACAACAGAAAAAATATGTTGCCTTTTTCAACCTTGGTATCAAGGTCACATTGCTACAAAGTGCACATTTTATCACTGTCCCTCTCCCAAAGTGACCACTCTTTAATAATTTATAGCATCCTAGTCAAGAAAATATACATGAGGCTGGTTAAGCACATGTTTGAAAAAAAAGACCACTCATTAGAGTATAGGCATTTAAATTAATGGTATAATTCTATATTGACTCATAAAATGCTTAATTTTGTTAGCAGGGCATTTTTATCCTTCCCCTTCCATCAAATCAATTATATTTTAGTAACAAAAAATTCCTACCCTTTGTTTCCTTTCTCTTCAGAATCTACCCAGCAGATATCCACATATTCTCTGAGGTCTACAGCATCAACTTTCCCACACGTAATTTTAAAGTCTTTCTGTTCTCGTAGAGCTAGTCGCAAGCCATCCATGGTCTCTGGTGTTATTTGTACCATTAAGCCATCTAAAAATGAGTTGTTTCACTCATGAGTTGTTTCATTCCTTTTATTAAATATCAATTTATATATCTAATCCATAAAATTTGCTATCAAAATATGTTCCGCACAAGATACAAGTTTTATATATCATCTGTTAAATGATTTTAATGATTCTCTACCTAGAAATAAAAGTATTTCAAAGTTAAGGATTCTTTTTTAAACTTTTTGTAATGTTTATTTATTTTGAGAGAGAAAAAGAGTGAGTGTAAGTGAGGGAAGACCAGAGAGAAAGGGAGAGTGAGAGAATCCCAAGCAGGCTCCGTGCTATTAGCACATACCTTGACGTGGGGCTCAGTCTCATGAACCAAGAGATCATGACCTGAGCCAAAATTAAGAGTCAAAGCTTAACCAACTGAGCCACACAAGCGCCCCCCTCTTTTAAAAAAAAAAACAGACAATGGAAAGAATTTTCATTACTATGATGAAATTACTGATGCCAAACTGCCCTATCATAACAACCAGTCATAAAACTAGACAAAATATATGAGGTAATTGTTTTCAGGTAGTGAACAACATGCAGTGCAATACTGTGATTCCTAGAGGAAAACTCAACAGGTACACCTACAATTGCCCAGGTTCTAGGCTTCAAGACAATTTCTGCATGGTGACCCATTAAACCTACAATGGCCATTACTGGGCTGAGAAGTCAGAGATAAGTTTGGGGAAGCCTGGAATCTGGGGTCAAGCACTGAAGGGGGAGACACTAGATGACTGTGTGTAAGGATCCCTTTGAGTCCTTGGACAAGAATTGTGGACACAGTATTCGAGTTAGATTAGATGAAGCCTAACAGAGAATAGCTATTAGGCTTGGAACATAACAGAGATACTAGAAACCAAGCAATGCTGGGAGATACTGACACTCTGGACCAACCAAAGTAGAGAGACCTTATTAACATCTCATTAACTTGCACTGTGGCAAAACAAAAACAAACAAACAAAAACCAAAGCCCTTACAAAATCTGTAGGCAAAACAGATTTGGAGAAGAGTCCTGCCAGATTGTAAGCACCTTAGGAGTTCCACAGATCCATCTGTTAACAAAGTGAAAAATACAGACTACACAAACTCAACATGATTTGCCAGGAAAATGCCTGCTTAAATATAAACCTTCTTCAGAAAAAGTTAATAGAATCTAAAGTCTCTAAGCATATTAACAGTGACAAGTATATAATCAAAAATTACCAGAGAGAACTACAAGAAAATGTGAGCCTCTAAACAACTGAAACCAACCATGAGATAGATAGATAGCCAAGATGCTGTATTAAACACACACTCGAAAACATCTATTCTAAAATATATTTAAAGACCTAAAGCAAAACTTTCAAAGAATGAAAAGCAAATATGGGCTAAATGAATAAACATTAAAAAAAATATTAACAGAAATAGAGACTAAAAAAAACCAAAGGGAAATTCTAGAACTGAAAAGTGTAACTTGAAACTGAAACCTCAATGGATAAGCTGAATAGTAGATTGAAGATGGCAAAAAAAAAAAAAAAAAAGACTCAGAGAACATGAAGAAAGGTCAATGAAAATTATCCAATCCAAAGAACACAGAGAAAAATGATTAAAGAAAAATAAACAGAACATCAAGGACCCAAGGGATGGTATAAAAGAGATATAGATATAAATATACATATACATATACATATATACAGATAAAATATATAGATATCTCCCAGGAGGAAAAGATAGGAATATTAAAAAAAAAATGGTAGGAAATTCCCAAGATTTGATGACAAACATTGACCCATATTCAAGAAGCTCCATAAATGCCAAGCAGGAAAAATATAAAGAAAACCACATAAAGGCACATCACAGTAAAACTGGTGAAAACCAAAGATAAAAAGGATATCTTGAAAACATCTGGAGAAAAGGGCACATTAAATATGGGGAAACAAATGTAAAAAATTATGCTGACTTTTCATTAGAAGCAATGGAGGCCAATAGACAAGATGACATCTTTAATGAAGATTAAAACTTTCAAAGAATTCTAAATCTAACAAAAATATCCTTCAAAAACAAGAAATAAATACAGCTTCAGATCAACAAAAGCCAGCCAACTGGTATTACAAAAAATGATACTGACATCTAGTGTCTACTCCAACATATAAAGAGCTTGAAGTTGTCACTCCCATTCCTACAAGAAGAAAAATACTGAACAAACTGAAAATGAACAACTCTTAGGTCAGAGGACTGAGGTCAAAGGACAAAATGCTGCCCTGAAAAATGGAGCAAAATCAAAACCCACCACAAAAAAGTAAAACATGAAAAAGCCTACAATAATTTCAATAGATTCAGAAAAAGCACTCAGCAAAGTACAACATCTATTTATGATAAAAACCCTCTCTAAAGGAAGTCTAGAGGGAACATCCATTAACTTAATAAAGGCCTTATATGAAATAAAGGCCAGTATCATACTCCATGGTGAAAAACTGAGAGCTTTACCCCTAAAGTCAGGGATAAGACAAGGATGTTCATTCTCCCCACTTTTATTCAACATAGTAATGGAAGTCCTAGCCACAGCAATTAAAGAACATGAAGAAATTAAAGGCATCCAAACTGGTAAGGAAGAAGTAAAACTCTATTGCAGATGACATAATACTATATATTAAAAATCTTAGGGGTGCCTGGGTGGCTCAGTCGGTTAAGTGTCCAACTTTGCCTCAGGTCATGATCTCGTTCCTGAATTCAAGTCCCATGTCGGACTCTGTGCTGACAGCTCAGAGCCTGGAGCCTGCTTCAGATTCTGTGTCTCCCTCTCCTGCTGCCCCTCCCCTACTCATGCTCTGTCTCTCTCCCTCTCTCAAAAATAAATACACATTAAAAAAATTTTTTTAAATCTTAAAAGACTCCACCAAAAACTTAACTAAAACTGATAAGTAACTTCAGTGAAGTCTCAGGATACAAAACCAATGTACAGAAATTGGTCGTGTTCCTATACACTAATAAACACAGAGTAAAATTAAGGAAACAATCCCATTTACAACTGCACCAAAAACAGGGGCACCTGGGTGGCTCAGTCAATTAAGTGTCTGACTTCAGCTCAGGTCATGATCTCATGGCTTGTGAGTTCAAGCCCTGTGTCAGGCTCTGTGCTGACCGCTCAGGGACTGAAGCCTGCTTTTGGATTCTGTCTCCCTCTCTGCCCCTCCCCCACTACTGCTCGCTCGCTCTCTCTCAAAAATAAACAAAAAAAAATTTAAAAAAAGGAAAACAAGGCAATTGCACCAAGAACAATAAAATATCTAGGAATAAACTTAACCAAAGAAGTGAAAGATCTGTACTCTCAAAACTATAAAACACTGACAAAAGAAATTCAAGATGATACAAAGAAATGGAAAGACATTCCATGCCCATGGGGTGGAAGAACAAACACTGTTTAAAGGTCTATACTACCCAAAGCAATTTACAGATTTCATGTAATCCCTATCAAGATACCTACAGCATTTTTCACATAACTAGAACAAACAATTCTATAATTTGTATGGAACCAGAAATGACCCTGAGTAGCCAAAGCAATCTTGAAGAAGACAAACAAAACTGGAGGTATCACAATTTCAGACTTCAAATTATATTACAAAGCAGTAGTAATTAAAACAGAATGGTACTAGCATAAAAATATACACATAGATCAGTGGAATAGAAGAGAAGACCCAGAAATAAGCCCACAATTATATGGTCAATTAATCCTTCACAAAGAAGGGATGAATAAATAACGAAAATGACAGTCTCTTCAATAAATGATACTGGGGAAACTGGACAGCGACATGCAAAAGAATGAAACTGGGGCGGTGCCCGGGTGACTCAGCTGGTTAAGCATCCAACTCTTGATTTTGGCTCAGGTCATGATCTACGGTTGCATAATCAAGCCCCACTTTGGGCTTCATGCTAGGCATGGAGCCTGCTTTATGATTTACTCCTTCCCTCTCCCTCTCCCCCTTCCCTGCTCATGCATGCACATGCTCTGTCTTAAAAAAAAAAAAAAAAGGAATGAAACTGGACCACTTTCTTATACCATACACAAAAATAAACTCAAAACAGATTAAAGACCTAAATGTGAGACCTGAAACCATAAAAATCCTTGAAGAGAGCACAGACAGTAATTTCTCTGACATAGGCAACAGCAACATTTTTCTAGATATGTCTCCTGAGTTAAGAGAAATCTAAGTAAAAATAAATATTGAGACTGCATCAAAACAAAAAGTTTCTGCACAGTAAACACAACGAAATTAAAAGGCAACATCCTGAATGGCCGAATGTATTTGCAAATGATATATCTGATAAAGGGTTAGTATCCAAAATATATAAAGAACATATACAGCTCAACACCCCAGAAAACAAATATTCCAATTTAAAAATGGGCAGAAGACATGGGCAGACATTTCTCTGAAGAAGACATCCAGATGGCCAATAGACACATGAAAAGATGCTGAACATCACTCATCATCAGGCAAATGCAAATCAAAACCACAATGAGATATCACCTCATACCTGTGAGAATGGCTAAAATCCACAACACAAGTAACAAGAGGGGTTGGTGAAGATGTGGAGAAAAAGGAATCCTTGTGTACTGCTGGTAGTAAGACAAAGTGGTGCAGCCACTGTGGAAGGTAGCAGGGTGGTTCCTCAAAAAATTAAAAATAGAACTACCCTATAATCTAATAATCTCACTAATGGATATTTACCCAAAAAATAAACAAAAAACACTAATTCAAGGGATACATGCACCCCTTTGTTTAAAGCAGCATTGGGGCGCCTGGGTGGCGCAGTCGGTTAAGCGTCCGACTTCAGCCAGGTCACGATCTCGCGGTCCGTGAGTTCGAGCCCCGCGTCAGGCTCTGGGCTGATGGCTCGGAGCCTGGAGCCTGTTTCCGATTCTGTGTCTCCCTCTCTCTCTGCCCCTCCCCCGTTCATGCTCTGTCTCTCTCTGTCCCAAAAATAAATAAATGTAAAGCAGCATTATTTACAATAGCCAAACTATGGAAGCAGCCCAAGGGTCCACTGACAGATAAACAGATAAAGATGTGATACACACACACACACACACACACACACACACACACACACACACACACAGAATATTACTCAGCCATAAAAAAATGAAATCTTGCCCTCTGCAACAATGTGGATAGAGGTAGAGAGTATAATGCTACGCAAAGTAAGTCAATCAGAGAAAGACAAATACGACATGATTTCACTCATATGTGGAATTAAAGAAACAAAACAAATAAGGAAAGAAAAAAAGAGATAAACCAAGAAACAGACTCTTAAGTGTAGAGAACAAACTGATAGTTACCACAGAGGAGGTGGACGGGTGTAATAGGTGACAGGGATTAAGCAGTACACTTACCATGATGAAACAAACAAAAAACTGCAAAACATTTAAAAAGCCTGAAGATATGTGATAAGAAATAAGAAAAAATATAATTGGATACCTCACATCCATTATCAGAATGACAGAGATGGCACACAAAATTGAATCATAAAAGCTCACTTATTTTTAAAAGGTATTATTTGACAAACATGGATCTAGACAAGAGCATTTACATTCACTGCTTCAACTGGTAGACCTAGCCAATAATCAAGAAAAATAAAAGCCAGATGGACTGTAAAGAAATAAGCAAAATTATCATTATTAAAATATGATATACTGAGCTATACAGAAAACTCTAAAAAGATCTATAGGTAAATTATTGTAAACAATGAGAATTCAGCAGTGTTACTGGTTATAAGATAAAAATACAGAAATAAATGAATTTCTATACATCAAAACAAAAACTTTAAAAAGATACATTTACATCAGCAATAAAATCTGTTACAGAAATAAATCAAAAGAAGACATGCAAGACCTATACAAAAACTATAAAATTTAAGTTTTTAATTTTTTAAAAGATTTTATTTTTAAATAATCTCTACACCCAATATGGGGCTCAAACCCCCAACCCTGAGATCAAGAGTTGCATGGTCTTCTGACTGAGCCACCCAGGTGCCCTTATAAAATTTCACTAAAAGACACTGAACATTACCTAAATTAAGGATAGCCCATTTTTATGGATAGGAACACTGAGAATGGAAATAAGTCAGTTTTTCTCAAAATTAAACTAATTGATTTAACGCAATTCCAATAAAAATTCCAATGGACCATTAGGACCTGACAGGTTGGTCCTAAATTTAATGTGGAAAACCGAAAGGCTTAAAGTGGCCAAGGCACTACTAAAAAAAAGAATAAAGTATGTGCATGGCACCAAAGATAGGAGAATTTCCTATAAACCTATGTTTGAGATAGGAGGGAGAACATTAGTGAAAAAGCAGACTTAAGAATCTCCCAAAATACTCTCCTCCATAAAAAGAACAAGGGAACTAATAAAATGTCACAAGAAACTTTTTCAAAACTCTGGAAATTAACTAAAGTCTTGCAGCAATCTGGTGGATATTTATTCAAGAAAAATGGCTGGATCTTCATAAAAACAGCAAGCTTTGGGCTTTCTGTCATTTTAACTTTCCTATTCCCATCCTCTCCTCTCTAGCTGACAGGAAGCCTTAAAAACCAATAGCCTACAATCATGGTAAAAACCAAAAGCCTGGTAGCCACAGGAAAGGGCAAAAGGAGATCAGAGCTCCTTCAAAGTCTCATTACCAGAGATTTGATAATTTTGACTTGGGTATTTTGCCCAGTACAAAAAGGCCTTTCTCAGGGAGCATTTGTCAAAAACAATTAGAGGCCAATGATTAACAGTGGAGCCACCTGTGCAGCAGATGAACAGAAGAGGCAAACAATAGGCCAACCAAACACTTAAAAGCAAAAGCTGGAGAATGCGATGGCTATAAGGTTTTGAAAAGCTCTAACATATTTCTGGGAATTTAGAAGGCCACACACATGTACAATACTGTGTGCATGATCAGGGTGTGTGCATGCTAAGGAAACACCCTAAGTTCTCATCTCAGACTGACCGTTAGGCTCTGTACAGGCAGTACAGAGTACAGGCAGTTCTAACTAATATGTTCTTTTGTGTCAAATACATTTTAAAAGGAAATGGAAAACATCTTTACGTTAAAACAATCTTAAAAATGAAATTCATACCTTCAACTATGCTGGACTTAGCAAGAAATCCTGAAGATGTTTTGAGAGCTCCATTGAATACCACAAAACTTGCACCTGTCACTGATAAAAAAAAAAAAGTCTTAATATTGCTTTTTTTTTTTTTTTTTTTTTTTAGAGAGAGAGAGCAGGAGTGTGAGCGGGGCCAGGGACACAGTGAGACAGATGGAGAGAGAGACAGAATCCCAAGCAGGCTCCACATTCAACACAGAGCCCACCAAAGGGTTCGGTCCCACAACCCTGAGTTCATGACCTGAGCGAAATCAAGAGTCTGACACTCAACCAACTAAGCCAAATAGGTAGGTGCCCCTAATGTTACCTTTTTTTGAAATACTATATATTTGTTAAGTGTATAATGTGGAGCATGGCATATTTAAGTACTCGATAAATGCCATGCCCATACCATACCACTTACATTAGAAAGCTAATAAAAAAAAAAACAAAACTAGACCAAATTAAGATAAAAAATACTGCATAAAGGTTAGGTAATGTTTGTATCTAATAATTGACGGCTACTGTACTACTTAAAATGTTTGTGTCTATGTCAGAGAATGGGAAATCAAACATCCACTAATGGTAAGACCATAAATCAGAGCAACCTCTATGGAAGACAACTTGATAATTACCTATTAAAATTGCAATTCCACTACCAGGAATATATACATATACAAGGTTATTCATAGTACATTTTTATAAATAACCAAGAATTGGTACTCACTATGTACATTAATAAGGAACAAATAAATGAATGATGAACACATAAAAAGTGTAAAGTTACGTAGAATACAAAAGTTCTTTTTATACTAACACAGCACATCACATTTTTATACTAGCACATCTCCAAGATGTGCTAAAAGAAAAAGCAAGGTGCAGAATGGAATACATTTTATGACTTGTTTAAAAAAGTGGAAGTGGGGAGCCTGGGTGGCTCAGTTGGTTAAGCGTCCGACTTCAGCTCAGGTCACGATCTCACAGTTTGTGAGTTTGAGCCCTGCGTCGGGCTCTGTGCTGACAGCTCAGAGCCTGGAGCCTGCTTCAGATTCTTTGTCTCCCTCTCTCTGCCCCTTCCCCACTTGCGCTCTGTCTCTCTCTATCTCTGAAAACTAAATAAAAAATTAAAAAAAAAATTTTAAGTGTAAGGATGATGTGTGTGTATTTGCTTAAATATACATGCAAGCAAAAATTTTTCTGAAAGGATGTACAAAAAATTGATAACATTTGTTTGGTTGCCTGTGGGGAGGAAAAGAGATGAGCTTCACGGTCAAGGGAAGAAAGGAGGTTTTACACTGTAGATATTTATACCTTTAAAATTTTATAAAATATATACCTATTCAAACAAATATTAAATAGTTGTTGAGTTTCAATAACAAAAGTGTTAATGACATGTTAAATTAAAAATATAAATATCCAGTAAAATCTTCTACTTAATAGATATCTACTAATATAAGAAAGAAATATGTTAATGTCAACAGAGGCCATACCTTGGCACTATTTTTTCTTTTACTATTTTTTAAAACATATTCTCTAAACTTACTGTAAATATATATTACCTTTATAATCAGAGGCAAAAATTTTATTAGCAGCTAGAATATCAGACTTTTAAAAACTGTTTATTTTTTATTTAAAATACTTAAAATTTTTTTTAAGTTTATTTCCTTATTTTGAGAGACAGCGAGAGAGCAAGGGAGGGGCAGAGAGAGAGGGTGAGAGAGAGAATCCAAAGCAGGCTCTGCAGTGTCAGTGTAGAGTCCAACACGGGGCTCTACCTTACAAACTGTGAGATCATGACCTGAGCCAAAATCAAGAGTCAGACAGTTACCTGATGAGCCACCTGGTGCCCCCTTTTTTAAAAATACTTTTTAAAAAATATGTATTTTATAAAAATGTATTACTTTTATGAAATACTTTCACTTAACTTTCAATTTATTAGGCCCTCTATTGCAAGGATTTGGCAATCACAGTAGTCATTGAGGCCATTCAGCCAGAAGTGAGAGTAATGACACTCACATAAGCTACTCTACCACCTTTACCATTTTTATATTCCCAGCCACTTATAGTTTTATAAATCATTCTTGGGGCGCCTGGGTGGTGTGGTCAGTTAACCTTCCAACTTCGGTTCAGGTCATGACCTCATGGTTCGTGGGTTCAAGCCCTGCATCAGGCTCTGTGCTGACAGTTCAGAGCCTGGTGACTGCTTTGGATTCTATGTCTCCCTCTCTCTCTGCCCCTCCCCAACTCACGCTCTGTGTGTCTCTCTCTCAAAAATAAATAAACATTAAAAAAAATTATAAATCATTCTTCATTCTTTATCCACCCTGTACTCCCCTAAGAAGAGTTGAAGCAAAGAGCAAACAAAGGTGACAAACACCTCATTCCAGAGAGAAATTACTGAAAATAAGATTCATACCACATGGGATAAATTAAACCTGAAGATATCAAAATACAATGTTTAAGTCTTTAAACCTAATGTAGCCCAAGAAAAAAACACAAATTAGAAGCAATTTTTAATCTGTGTAGCTAAAATTTTATTTTTTATTTTATTTTATGTTTTTTTTATTTTTGAGACAGAGAGAGAGTGTGAGCAGGGGAGGGGCAGAGGGAGACACAGATTCCGAAGCAGGCTCCAGACTCTGAGCTGTCAGCACAGAACCCAAGGTGGGGCTCGAACTTGTCAACCGCTAGATCATGACCTGAGCCGAACTGAGACACTCAACCGACTGAGCCACCCAGATGCCCCTGTGTAGCTAAAATTTTAAAGCAGACTGTATTATCACCATCAATTCAGCAAATAAGTAAAATATATATATTTCCCCTTTGGATGGAATTCCATTTATTGAGGTCCTTTTATAGATCAATACTAGGAACCAACACTTACCTTTTCTAGGATGGCCAGTGGCACTGTTGGCCTGTGTTTGATAAATGCCATCATTCTGTATACAGACTAGGTGAGAATCTGCTTCAGTACTAAAACTAGCTCCAATGCTAATGACATGCTCATTAGAAGAATTTATAACTTTCATCACCTGGGGAAAAAAAAACACCACCATTTAGAAACACTATTAACATGCTATGTCCTTATTAGTTACAATCATTCAAAGGGCCACATTTCCGACCAGCTTCTAAGCTTCTTCTTTATTATCAAGCTTTGGTCTAGACAACTCCCTGAGAATGTGATAGAAACCAATGTTTTAACATAAAATCACCTCAATTAACAGATAAAACAGTAAAGGGGCACCTGGGTGGCTTAGTCAGTTAAGCCTCTGACTCTTGTTTTGGCTCAGGTCATGATCCTACTGTCTGTGAGACTGAGCCCCAAATTGGGCTCTGCCCTGAAAGCATGCACCCTGCTCGGGATTCTCTCTCTCCCTCTCTCTGTACCCCTCCCCTGCTTGTGTGCACTCTCTTTCTCTGTCTCAAAATAAACATTAAAAAAAAAACAGTAAAGGAAAAACAAATCCCTTATTAGGAGACAAATCTAAAATTTCAAAAATACTGGGGTGCCTGGGTGCTCAGTTGGTTGAGCGTCCGACTACGGCTCAGGTCATGATCTCGCGATTTGTGAGTTCGGGCCCCGCTGCAGGCTGTGTGCTGACAGCTCGGAGCCTGCAGCCTGCTTCGAATTCTGTGTCTCCCTCTCTGCCCCTCCCCTGCTCATACTCTGCCTCTCTCTGTTTCTCAAAAATAAATGTTAAAAAAAATTTTTTTAATTTCAAAAATATTATTTTTGGCCATTATGTATTAGACAGTCTGATTCAAAACAAATTTAACACACTTTAAAGAAATCTAATGTTCAATAATTATCTTCAAAATCTGCATGAAGAAATTAAACTTACATCATTGTATTTTTTCCGAGGTATTTTTATGCAGCTCTTCCCCATTTCCATATGAATCAATAGCTGGTCTATGTTATGCAAGGTATACTGGTAATTTCGAAGGTCCTACATATAAAATAATGACATTTCCATAAACCTTAAACTATCCATGAGCATTTTACCCATTCATTAAGTACTTTTTTAAGAATGTCCATCATTTTAAGACTTGTGATATATAACTATCAAAATGCCATACAGAAAGTAGTACCAACTTGAAAAACCAACTAATTCTCCCAGCTACTCCACAATAGTAATAAAGAATATCATTCTCAGGAAAAATTCTGTAGTATTTAGGGGTGATGTCCTCTAATTACAAATCTTCCAAAATAAGTCTTCAAAGTAAACATGTATAAATTAAAAATAAGTCCACTCAAATACTTTTTTATGGTTACAAATAAAACAATTATTTAAAGTAAAGGTAGAAGGGAACCTGAGATTATCTAATCCAATCCTTCCTATTACAAATGAGGAAACTCAGGTCACAATTTGCTCAAAATCACCAAACTGACTGACTTTACTAACATTGTTACTAATTACTTTTACTAACACTTCAATAACTGTGTAGATCTCACATGACCTAAATGTGTTAGCAATGCAGCAGAATGAATCAAAAGGCAATCAGAATCAGGTACACATAAATTAAGAGATGTATTCTAAAAAGCAATCCATTAGAAACAGAGCCCATTTATCTAAATAAAGATATATTATAAACAAACTCTCATTATACCAAATATGCCAAATTAATAGAGGAAAATACAAACATATAAAATATGCTAAATAAAATATTAAAGTTAACAATGTAAGAACACTTAATTGTTTGATTACTCACAACAAGTAAGTTCATAATAGTATGTCCTATTTCTCCAAAAAGAGGTTTTCGGCCTCTGATACTTGTTAGAGGAGCAGGATATACTATACATAAGAAAGGAAAACTGGTTACCATCAATAAAACCCCAAAAAAGTCTTGAATTTATTACTTCTAATTCTCATTTTTCAAAGATTATGGATAGATACCACCCAATCAGTTCTCTGGGGAAAGTGAGAGATACATTAACCCATAGTGTGTATTTACTGGAGGCTACACTGAACTGCAAACTTTATATACATTATCTTATTTAAGCCCTAAAACAACCCAGTGAGGCAAATATGTCTACCCATACTTTACAAATGGGAGAGGAGAGATACAGAAATTAATAAAATTGTTTGTGGTGACTAAGTTAATCACCAGTGAAACAGATTTGAAATTAGGCTTGCTTCATTCCAAAGTATTTAATCTTTTCATTATACATGTTGATTTCACAAAACGATAATGGCTGGAACATTAGTGATCTGATATACCCCTATAAAGTTCTGACAATTTAAATAGAAATGAA
Source organism: Puma concolor (assembly GCF_028749965.1). Taxonomy (NCBI): domain Eukaryota; kingdom Metazoa; phylum Chordata; class Mammalia; order Carnivora; family Felidae; genus Puma; species Puma concolor. Next base: position 96,396,740 of record NC_141667.1, read on the forward strand.
TAATTCAGGATTTTTAAGACATTTAAAATTAATATTCAATTGTGCTAATTTACAGATGGTAGTAAACTTTTATAGTTCTTGGGTCAGCATGATAAAAGGGGTACACAGAGTCAAAAAAATCAATGCAGAGAAACAGAAGAAAGGTGGAGTCTATCACCTAACTACTTTTCTCTTTCTTTAAGGCACTATAAATATTATTCACCAAAAGGAAAAGGTATTTGGTTAGCAGTGCAGCAGGCTTCTGGAAGAAAAGGAAGGCAAGACATTTCTATAATAATAAAAAGCAGAAAACATTTTAACTTTCAGTTCTCAGCCTAGTTCTTAAACAAACCTCTCTCATACCTGTCATACAAATATTCTTTCTTAATATTCTAAGAAAACACATATTACCTGACATTATCTATTTTTAAAATTTAAGTCAGAGCAACTCACATCTTTGCTATTACAAACATATTTTTTAGTTTTTAAAAGGACAACTATGTTATTTAGAGGGCAGAGGGTGCAGAATGGAAAAAGACACAGACGTTAGTGGTAAAAGACATTAAAATGATAAGTGATCTGATTAAGATAAATGACTTTTCATTCCATCTTTTATGAATGAGGGAGCATCCTTTGCAACTTGAAGTAATTTTTTTTTTATTTTTTTTACATTTATTTATTTTTGGGAAACAGAGTGAGACAAAGCGTGAACGGGGGAGAGGCAGAGAGAGTAGGAGACACAGAATCTGAAGCAGGCTCCAGGCTCTGAGCAAGCGGTCAGCACAGACCCTGATGCAGGGCTCGAACCCATGAACTGTGAGATCATGACCTGAGCTGAAGTCGGACGCTCAACCGACTGAGCCACCCAGGCACCCCTACAACTTGAAGTATTTTTATTTGAAACAGTATTTTCAAAGGTTATGGCTTATCTAGAAAGACAACGTTCTGTCAGAGTTACAAAGGGATCTCATAAATCATCTAATCCAACAATGAATGATAATCCAAACAAACGGTCTCAATGCAAATGTGTAGATAATCCCCACTTTCTACTACTATTTCTAATAATTACTGCTTTCAGACCATTATTTCTATCCTTTAATCTTGGAACTCTAACTTTTGTCATTAAATTTTCCATACATCCATTTTCTCTAACACACACACACACACACACACACACACACACACACACACACACAGTACTTCCAAGTTCATGCCTAAAGAGGCATGGTGTCCATGGATACCATGCCTCTTTATATCTAAAATCCAGCAATACATAAAGAACTCAGAAAACAACTAAAACTAATTAACTTCTATGTATGTACAGGTTTCTCCCTCATCCAAGTTTGCTTTAATACCACTTTGCTTTTACAAAAGACCTATATGACTTCCTGTTTTCACTATGAAATAGATTTTTGTGCTTATGAAATGGTGATAGCCTCTTTCCTTTATGCCATTTTGGCTTTAAAAAGGTTTTATAGGAATGTTCTACTTTCAGGTAGCAGGAAAAACCTGTATAACTCATGATTTTTATCCTCATCATCACTAAACAGCTATCATAGCTTTAGGGCTCCAACCCCTGTGTGATCTTTTGGTAAGTCCCACAAGGTGCTCCATGATTTTGCTTCTTTGAGCATGAGAAAAACAGATTTAGTATCTATAAGTGATACTAACCAAAACACTGGCCAAAGTTATATATTATATGTTCCATAACGACTTAAGGTTATATATTGACCTAACTTCTCATAAAAATAGCATTCAAATATTTATATCAGAGACAAAATATCAGGCTGATATGAAATAACTGACACAGAATTAAATTTCTTAAGCTCTGTATTTATACAATAAAAAACCTGAAATAAAATTTAGTTACTTTTTACATAATAGCATCACATGTTCAAATCCTAAATGGTAAAGACCTCCCCCTAAAATCAAAGAGCATAATAAATTTGCCAAAGAGGGAGATTTATATCTCACTGAATTTGCCCATCTTGAAATATTTTATAAATTTTATAAACCCCCTACATTTAATTTTCCTCCAAGAAAATACCTATTTTAATTAAATTAGAATCAAATACCTAAAATTTCATTAGATACACTTTACATGCAATAAATAATTTCTTGAAAAAAGTCAGGGATGAAGGGTGGGAATTCAAAAAGTTTAACACCAGAAATTATTTCAACTTAGAAATAACCATATACATAAACCCAGACCATTATTTCATAATCTTTCATGTTTGGTTTTATGATGTACACAAATTTAGAGGGGAAATCATTTACCTTCTTAAAATGTAGGAAACGTAACAAAATGTACTCCCTACGGTATATGCTTTTAAGAAAACTTTTCAATGTTTTCTATGTTTTGTTCTAAAATTTAAAAACAAATTTTTTTAAGGTAAGTTAATATAGCTATCAACATCTAAAACTTCATGATATACCAAGGTTGTCTAGACAGTTCATTTGGTAGTAGAGAAAGGCTGTTTTGGAATTTTAAAAATATATCAAAACAAAAGTAGTCCCCTTAAATCCATTAAAAAATTGATTTTAATGATATCACTGAAATTCTTATTTTACATTTAGTACATATGAACCTATGTGATTTAACTTATTATTCTAAAACTTACCTTTATATTCTGCACCCAGTCTCAACATTAAACGCATAGGAAAAACCTTTGCCCAGGGAATCTCTAGCTTCTGGATAAGAATTCCACAAAGAAAAGGATTACTTGGTAATAGGAGATCATCAAGTTTCTGAAAAGTAGGTGTAATAAACAGAAATCCTCCATGATCCTTGCTACTGAGAAAACTCTCAGTAAAAGTAATATTGTCCAAGTTTTCTATGTATTTTCCTAGAAATAAAATCATTAATAAGAAGATTTTTAAATTGTTCTGAGAGGCATTCTAAGTTTGAATGTTGCAGTATAAACTTTCTTAAATAAAAGCAATGTAGATTTTTTTTTCTTATTTCCACTCTTGAAGCATCATCAATTGAGTAACTTATGTGTACAAAGCTCAGTTATTCCTGGAGACTGAGAATTGTGAACAAAATTTTGAAAATGTTTCTAACCACAGGTGGTTTAAAATTTTTCTCTGCACTGCATGACCAAGTGAAAATTCTTATCTCCCCCAATCCTACACAGATAGTAAGAAAACAATATAGACATATATAAAAAAATGAAGAAGGCAAATATATTTCCATTTTTTTAATTTTAAAAAACTGTTTAAAGACACTAATTACATAAAATGCTAGATTTAAGGTGACTGAAAATGATGAAAATTGAAAATGACTGAAAATAACTGAAAGCAATCTCTTCACAAAATAAATCTTTACCACAGTTAGCATAGCCAAAAGCATAAATGCCTTTAATTAATTTATCCATCCCCTGGTCTGAACAGTTCAAAATAAAATGCTATACCTTTTAGAGCATCCTTATAGATGGTGATAAATAGTTTGAAGATGTCGGTCGGAATAGCATCTTCATTTGGCAAACATAATAATAGAATAATTATTTCTGCCTGTCCCAAGCCATGCAATCCATTGGTTGAGAAGTACCAATATTTGTCTGAGGAATCTTAAGTGATAAAAGCATACAACTATAAATGTCAACTTCTTTTAACCACAGAAACTAATGTAGTTGTCCTTTGCATGAAGCACAACTTTTCAAATTCCTTATTTTCCCAAAGTTCTCCTCACAAAAAAACACTTTAAATTATATAAGATTAATGTAAAAGAAAGGATGAAAGATTATCTTACAGAGTCAATTAATAAATAACACTAAAATAAAAAATAAAATAAAAGATGCACTAATATGCTGAAATATAGTGGGTAAGAATCAAGCAAGTTTGTTTCAGAGAATGAAAAGCTGAGAGATGCATTAAGTACTGAGGATTATTTACTTCCTTACTTTTAATTAGGTCACATGTCACTTACTATAAAACTGTCTTTATTGCTACTAAATCAAGATTCTTATTTAATTACCAAATTTCAATTCATCTAAAAGCTATATGAAACACAGTCAATTATATCATTAATATCAAAATATAGCTCAGCTAGGAGCCCATAAGCTTAACCTAGGACTGACTGAAAGACACTAGTAGAAATCTTTAAGCTTTCATTTCAAGTTCCACTGAATATAAATCTAAAAAATCTATATTCCTTTGTAGCTAAAAATTCAATACCCAATGCTTACTTTTTATAGTTGCCAGTCAAAATTCAATTAATTAACTTCAGAAATTCTGCATACCAATTAGGCAAAGAAAGATTAATCATTACTTACAAAATACTAACTTGACATTCACGAGTAGATTAGCATTTAAGACAAATGTAACAGGACGAAAACTTTTGCTTTCAAGAAGCAAAATGATTTGCTCATGAGACGGGTGTTCTTCTATTACAGGCACTAAATCATGAAAGTAACATATTCGTTAGAATATAACTTCCTGTTAAATATGCTTGCAATAAAAACAAAAAAACACATTTAGAAATCCTTCAATAGCTTGATCAAACTTAGTAACAAAAGCAAACCCATTTCATAAAAATCAGTCAATGCCCTGGACAACTATTATGTACTCATTCTTTTCTATTTACATAAAGATATTAATGCTATAATACATATAAGCCCTGACACAGTATATTATATATGTAGTATATATGCAAATACATTGATTACACAGCATATTTATGCAATTTTAAAACACACATTTTTGTAAAGTGGATTCCAGACTGCCAGCCACTCTATTTATAAATTCTGAAATTTACAACTCTTGAAAGTACAACTTTATAACTCTCAAATTGTACATACTGCTTGCTGCCATATGCCCTATGTCAGTGACCAAGTGTCAAAAAACATCTTGATACCATCAACAGGAAAACAAACAAAGTATAGGACTTAAGGTATTTCTGCCACTACAGGCAGGTTCATGAAATAGCTCCTACTGACAGAACAGAGATCCTAAGCTTTATTCCCCTATATTATGATGCACAGAACATAATCATTTCATGTTGCAGGATGCAGCATAATGCCTGGGGTGACAAGGATGTATCCTAGGGAACTACTCTGAGTTGGGAGCTAGCCACAGAAACTCCAGCTTGAAAAAGACCTTAGAGATCGTACAGGTTCTCTTCTTTTACACAGGAAACTGAAGCCCATAGAGATTAAATAACATGCTTCAAGTCATAGATGTATTAAGTAGCAAATGAGGAACTAAAGTTCCTAGTTTGTTGTCCAATCCAATACTCTCTTCTTTGGGTGCTATGCTCCTTTAAAGAAAAATGATATGAGGGGAGGGGGGCAGGGGAAAAAATAACAAAACCTTAACACAATGGAAATATTTTCAGGACTAAAAATCAATGAGTTTCCCTGTTGAACTAAACTTTTGCCTCATTCTAAATTAGGGACTCAAGATGTCATAAATGAATCATATCCATTCAACTCAAAAGTTCAGATCTTTTTAGAATTTGTTTTCACATAACAAGACTTTTTGTAAACTTAAGATACCAAGCCATATTTCAGTACATATTTCAACCAAATCGTCTAAGCCTAAAAAGTACATTTCATACATCACAAAATTCACCAGTACATTCTTTCAAAAAAACCCTCTTTTAAAATTTAAATAACTGCTATCCTACCTGATCCCTTTTCTCCAGATGCAACCATAAGAGGGGGCAAACCGTCCTCATCATTAGGTAGAAGACTAATCTTATTGCAAACATTCTTGTCAATATCACACAGTAACCTATAATCCGAAGTACTAGCAACAGGTAAATTGCTGTGAACTAAGACATCAGTAGGAGTAGGTGGTCCCTCAATTTCTGCAAAAACATCATCATTTAGTGTAAAAGAACAAGAAGTAGGTAACCCCTCAGTTCCTGTGTTTATAGGCAGTTTTTCCACAGATGGAACCTGAGAAATAGGACTCCGAATTATATCACTTGTAATCTCTCCTATCTCATTGTTTGCTTTCTCCACTGCAGTAGAATGGGCATGATCCACTGTGTTTACTGTCTGTAAAATATGGAATTAAAAAAAAAAACAAAACACATCAGTTCATATTCTCTGTTCAACTGTGAAATGTTAATCGCTATAACCAAAGATACCTTTTTAACAAGAATAAATAAAACCAAAATGGGCTCAGAAATTCTTCAGAAGCCAAATTTGCCAAGAAACAGTACCATTTTGCTTCTTTAAATTCTGAAGAGTAAGACTTAACTTTACTATATCATATACTCAGTAGGTGTTAATGACTTTAATTTTATAGACTAGAAAAAGGAGGCAAGAAGAACTTCAGGATCCTGTACCATATCACACACTAATCAAATTTAGTTCAACTAAACTCTCCTGACAATAGCCAAAAAGCCTTGGGTGTGGGGAGGGGACCAAGGGAGAGATCAGCAGGTAAAGCAGGGAGGGGAGTGGTTAGGAAGCAGAGTGGTAGGTATATTCCTCAATAGTAACCACCAATAAACAACATTTCAAGCTGGCTTCAGTAAAGCCCCTTTCTTTTTGAACTGGCCAAAGCTGAGTCATTATTAAATGAGAACCAGTTTGAACTCAAGTAAAACTTACTAGCCTGTTTAGAACTTTTATTTTGTTAAAATATCAATTGAGGGTAGGTGTTAGCTAAGAAACATACTTTGGGTAATTATGGCTATTTGTAAATTCTAGCTCATGAACCCCGACAAAAAAGCATAGGTTTATATGCTATGTGAATTTAAACAGAGTAAGATACATGACAATCTTGTCTATACCCAGGATAAATCAGGTAACTGGCACAGAGTAGATGCTCAATAAATTTGTTTACTGAGTAAAAGCATTCCAATTTCATGTATTAATACTCACTTCTATTAATATTTTGCTACTTTACAATAAGAGTTCTTAGCGGGCTGGGATTCCGTCTTACTTATCTTTTATTTAACACCTAGCATATTTGTTTAAATGCAAACATAAATACCACTATCAGATACTTTATTGAATGTATGAAAATCACTAAACACATATTAGTCTAAATTAAATTACTAAATCTCAGTTCTATTTTGTTACACCAGTGGTTCTTAAAACGTAAGTCAGGGGGGCGCCTGGGTGGCTCAGTCGGTTAAGTGTCCGACATCAGCTCAGGTCATGATCTCATGGTTTGTGGGTTCGAGCCCCGCGTCAGGCTCTTTGCTGACAGCTCAGAGCCTGGAGCCTGCTTTGGATTCTGTGTCCCCCACCCTCTCTCTGTTCCTCCCCTGCTTGCACTCTGTCTCTCTAGCTCTCAAAAATAAATAAAGATTAGGAAAAATTTTTTTTTAAATGTGAGTCAGAGATCTCTGAGATCCTCAAGATCCTTTCAGGGAGTCAGTGAGGTCCTAGGATTTTCTTCATATAATTTAACCAAAAGCAACATAACACAACAGACTGAATATGGAAGCAGATGTGAGAATCTTGTATTAAGACAGACATCAAAGAATTTTGCAAAAATATGAAAGTGTCATTCCTCTCACTCAACTTTTATTTTGAAATGTCTATAAAAATACTACTTCTATTAATATGACAAATTTATTTTTAAATTAACTTTTATATTTTTCACAATTTTAATACAGGAATTATCACTAGGTATAACCCACATAACCTATAGTAGCTCTTTGAAGGTCTAAGTAAGTTTTAAGAGTATAAAGGCATCCTGAGAGCAAAAAGTCTGAGAATCATTACCTTAAACTGACATTAAAAAAGGTAAAATCTGGGGTGCCTGGGTGGTTCAGTCAGTTAAGCATCTGGCTCTTGATTTCTGCTCAGGTCATGATCTCACAGCTTGTGAGACTGAGCCCCATGTTGGGCTCTGCCCTGACAGGGTGGAACTTGCTGAGGGTTCTCTCTCTCCCTATCTCTCTGCCCTTCCCTCTCACATGCATGTTCTCTTTCTCTCTCTCAAAATAAATGTTTTTAAAAAAGGTAAAATCTGAAATATATTCACTACATCATATATTTCTCACTTTAGGAAGCTCACAGTATTAAAAAAATAAGTACTATAATAATCATGCTACAGAATATACTTAAAATAAAATCTTATTAAATCAACAAGTCATTCTTTAGATTCCTTACCAAGGGCATATCAGGCAAGAGAGGACTAACGTCTTCAGGACATCTTTTACTTCCAGATGATAATTTTGTTGTATCTGCAACCTCACCATTGGGCAGTATACCATCTGCGAACCATACTCTCTTCTGTTCTTTGGAGCATAATCCTAGGATCAGTTTATAAAGTAAAGTACTTGAATTTGGTAATATTACAATGATTTAATACTAAATTGGTTGGGAAGTGATTTCAAAAGCTTCTTGCTACCCATTAGCAAGACCTGCCTTCTCAGGATTGCAAAGGCCTGGGGAAATGACCTTTTATGATTCATCTACCCAGAATGGAAGTCTTTTCCTAATTCATAAAAAAGGAAGGAGTAACACTGGAAATTACATACTCAGAATAAGTGGACAGGAGAGGTTATATCTTTAGGACACTGGGGGCAGATTTAAAGCCTGTATTACTAAGCATACGTTTCTGAGGAGTGAGCGAAAACTGAATAAAATTTAAAGACAAAGGAAAGGTGGAAAAATGGAGTAGACTGGAGGATGGTAGATAAGCAAAGAAAAACATGGAAAAACAGAAAGAATTATAAAAAGTCTAAAAAAGGCAACAAGATCACTTGTGCATCAGAGGTCATTTCTTATTTTTAATTTACTTAACAAAAGAAGCATAATAATTTTTGTTCTTACAATGTGGATATTGGATTTTATTAATATTTCCCTCCCAAATTTGGAGAAAATAATTAGCTATCAGCATAAATACATGTTCTCTTTTATTACAAAGCATCCACAGATGGAGGTTATGAAAAAAGCTGCCAGATGGTTTTAGAATATAAAAATCAAAAGATTGACATCTACCTTCTAGAACATAATACAGATAACACTGAGAAAACTGGCATCACACATAACTTTTGCATTATGGATAGACATTCTAAATAAGGTATCTTTCGGGGCACCTGGGGGCTCAGTCAGTTAAGCATCTGACTTCGGCTCAGGTCATGATCTCAGGATTTGTGAGTTTGAGCCTCACACCAGGCTCTGTGCTGACAGCTCAAAACCTGAAGCCTGCTTCAGATTCTGTCTCCCTCTCTCTTTGCCCTTTCCCCACTTGCCCTCTGTCTCTGTCTCAGAAATAAATAAATGTTAAAAAAAATTTAAATACGGTATCTTTCATGTATCTGCAATACTTCTATAATTTAATAATTTAGGATGTCAAGATAAGACAATATGTAAATATTTTTAAAAAAATTTTTTTAATGTTTATTTATTTGTGAGAGAGAGAGAGAGAGAGAGAGAGAGAGACAGAGTGTGAGCGGGGGAGGGGCAGAGAGAGAGGGAGACACAGAATCTGAAGCAGGCTCCAGGCTCTGTCAGCACAGAGCCCGATGCGGGGCTCGAACTCATGAACCATGGGATCATGACCTGAGCCAAAGTCAGACGCTTAACCGACTGAGCCACCCAGGCGCCCCTAGAATATGTAAATATTTTTAACGTATATTTATTCATTTTAGAGCTATAACATACAACCATATATTCTGAATCTTATTTAAATTATAATGACAAATGGAAAACAGCTGTATTAAGAGATAAACTGAGGGGCGCCTGGATGGCTCAGTCAGTTAAGCATCCAAACCTCCAACTAAGCATCCAACGGCTCAGGTCATGATCTCATTGTGAGTTCAAGCCCTGCATTGGGCTCTGTGCTGACAGCTCAGAGCCTGGCGCCTGCTTCAGATTCTGTATCTCCCTCTGTCTCTCTGTCCCTCCCCTCCTCATGCTCTGTCTCTCTCTCTCTCTCTCTCTCCAAAATAAATAGACATTTAAAAAAATTTTTTTTTAAAGTATACTTAAAATTAAAAAGATAAACTGAAATCCAAAATAATTATCAGAAGTATCTGAATCTGCCTTTAACTGACATTTACACTTATCTTCTAGCAAGTTAGAGGCTAATAGTTTACGTTTAAAAATGTACACAGACTGGGTCACCTGGGTGGCTCAGTCGTTGAGCGTCCAACTTCGGCTCAGGTCATGATCTCACAGTTCATGAGTCTGAGCACCGCTTTGGGCTCTGTACTGACAGCTCAGAGCCTGGAGGTGCTTTGGATTCTGTGTCTCTCTCTCTCTCTGCCCCTACCCCACTCACACTCTCTCTCTCTCTCTCTCTTTCATAAACATTTTTAAAAAATGTACACAGGCTTTACTGAAGACCCTAAACTACAGCAGCTGTAAAAAAAAGACCAGAGAACCCAAAGATTTTTAAATAGGTTTTAAAAACATTTTTATTGTAGTAAAATATACATTTAAAAACAGATTTTTGAAGAAAGAGAGATGTGCCAGTTACTTACTTGTCTCTCAAACCCAAGCCCACCCTTCTATATAAGGTGCTCTTTGATGCCAGGCTAAAGTCTGGAAAGTGCAACTCCCAGACCCCCTTGCTGGTTGGCTCTGACCATGTTCTGCCAATAGTGTTGGTGGGAGACTGGAAGGTGGGAAGAGAAGGAATTCTGTTTCCAATTCCTTCCAGGATCCTTTCAGCAGCAGTACCACCAGATACACGGGCATGCCATGCAATTTTCAGTACTCCTAATATCAAGCCTGGATCACTCCTTTGCTCAACTGAACACCAATTGTATGAGAGCCCTTGATGGTTCCAGGATTTGCCACTTGGTGCTCCCCCAGAAATCACAATACCAGCCACATAGTACCCCAAGCCCTGAATCCCAGTTCTGAGAACCAAACACCTCCTGGTACTCCTGCACTGAGTTCTAGAATACTGCCTTTCACTGTTCATTACCCCAACCCTATGGGTAGTGGTTGTTTCCTGCAGTTAGCAATCGCTGAGTCACTTGAGCATGCCATTTTTGCTCTTTCAGCCTTCTAACACATATACCTACCAGTTCCCTGTACTAAATTTCTTCTGATATCTAGTCTAGTCCTCGCTAGACTCTATCAAACTAGAAAAATTCCATTAAAAATTATCTTTAGTCTAAGACACAGCATTTTCTGCTAATTACCTTCAACACTTGGTTGTTTAAGGGCTGAGATCGGTAAAGTTGTAGGTGAAGGTATACTGGATGTCTGACTCTCCTGAAGAGGCTGGATGTTGGCACATTCATCAGAATGATTAGATTTAAGATTAGAACCAGTTGGACTCATCATCCTTTCGAATGCCTGAGCTATAAAGGGGAAAAATATTAAAATATTAAAATATTTTTGAACTTCAAGGTAAATTATGATAAATTATCTATTTTTTCAAGTTGTGAGGAGAAAGAACTCATTGGCTAAGCAAGAAAAAGAAGTGGCACTTGGCAAAGATAATGACCTTACTCCAGCTGGCAGCACCCTACTTCACTATAAGTTACCAATTGTCTCAATATTCTATTTAGCATATGTTTGATATCTACTATAGGAAATAACTGCTATTTAATATGACTGTCTTGGTTTTTGTCCTTGTACCCCTACAGTCTGTTTTTGACACAGTTCAGTGTGATTCTTTTAAGACATAAATCCTATCACATCATTCCTGTTTAAAATCCCTTAATTGGTTCCCAACCGGAGTGAAAATCCCAGTTGTTACAGTGGCTCACAAGACCCTACACAGTCTACATCCCTACCTCCTCTGTCTTCCCATTGAGCTCTCTGACCTCATCTCTCACTACGATTCCCACTTGCTCATTAGGATCCAGCCACCAGGCCTCCTTGTTCTTCAACAAGTCAAATAAGCACTCTCCTAGCTTAGAGTCTTGGCTCTTATTCTCTCTGCCTGGAATGTTCTTCCACAAATACTCACTTTATTCTCAGCTTTATTCTCTCACTTTAAGTCTCTGTTCTCATGTCATATCATAAAGCCTTATTCTGCCCAACATTAAAAAACACTACTTCTTGTTACCAATCCGGTACTATCCATCCCTCTTATAATCTTTTATTTTCATTGTTACCAATCCGGTACTATCCTTCCCTCTTAGAATCTTTTATTTTCATTTAGGATATTATCGCCATCTGATATTCTCTTTCCTAACTATCCATCTCTCCCCACATTCCTAAGCTCCATGAGGTCATAAGTTCCATGAGAACAGGAAATATATTCTTTCACAGCTAGAGCTCCAAAATGCAAAATATTGCTTGAATGTTGGTGAATGATTTTTTATCCAAATAACATAGAACAGGCACTGAGAGCTCTCCCTTCAGCATTTCTCCAAACCAATCTGCTAGATATGTTGCCACTGCTACAGTCATCTTCCTCAAAGGCCACTGAATGACAGCAGTCTCATGAATCAGCTTCCCCTCACCAAATAAAATCCAAACATCTTACTCTGAGTTTTGAGTAATGTCCAACTTGCCCCAAATCTACCTAATGGCACTCACATGCGGGCTTCCTTGAAACTTACACAGTCTCAGCACAGCTTCCTCATTATCCATAATCTCTATTTAAACTATCTTTTCTTCTTAATCCTTTATGGAATCTAACAACCCTTGTTGAGCCATCTTTCTCATCTTATTTAATAACATTATTTTAAATGGTCACTTCTACCATCTTCAACCCTAAAGTTGATCTTAAAATAACTTGTGTTTGTTTTCTTGTGGTGTACAAATTAATGTTAAATAGAACTGTGAGAATATATTCTAGAAGGTATCATACAGAATAAATAAAACAGATAACTAAATAACCAAATTCATTCCAAGATATTTTCCTTGAGAAACCAAAGCATGATCCCAAAATCCTACTGAGTCTCTTTAATGACTGCATCTTTTCTCCTGGTACCTTACAGTCAAAATGTTTGAATGTTCACCTAAAACTCTGACATGTCAACTCAAATAATGTTTCAAATATTAGTGGCTATTTTATTTTTTTTCTTCAAGTAGGGAGAGAGAATTATGTGGGAGCCTGAATTCTATTCCTGAATTCTAGCAGGCTGTCTGGCCACCAGCACCAGCAGTCTTCTGGGGCTACTGAAACAACATGGGAAAAAAAACAAAACAACTATAAAGTCTTAAACTAACCTCTTCATAAACAATGTTGGTAATATGGAAATATAAAAAGTTCACACTCTGTTATCTTCCAGAGCAAGGGTCAACAACAGGGAGTAAAGTAGCTTACCTCAGGCTAATAGACTCCCATCAGAGCTTTTTGGAAAACTGATGAAAAATTTTATCTTCATTCAAAAGAGAAAAACAAATTATTATCAGGTATTTATTCTCCTGGCTAACAGGGGAAGCAGTACCTGAGCTAAAAGCACAGGCCTGGTATTGAAAAGTCCCAAGTCATATTTGCTGGGAATTAAACTGTCAACAAATCTTTCAAAATGCCAAGAAGTACTCAAAAGAGCAAATGTGTATTTGAGGGAAAAAGCACAATACAACACACACACACACACACACACACACACACACTGTGAGAACACAAATAAGACTACCAAGACTTGCTGATAATGGTAGCTAAGCTAGGGAGCCAGAAACAATGGGAAATTCATACAAACAAAATTCTAAAATTGAGAAGGGAAAAAAATATGAGACAAAAATGTGCTAATACTGTGACAGTTCTATGAATTTATATATAAAATCATAAATATTACTACCTTATTTTTTATTCCCATCTTAGATTATAATTTTCCAAAGGGTGGGAACAATTATCTTGCCTTATGCTATTAGTATGTAACACTAAATACTATTCAACAGTAACTATTCTATAAAAGTTTATATTAAGATGATAAGGATGACAATGATGTTGACAAAACAAATAGGCAGATGAAATGCAGCATTTAGGGACTTGGTACCTGTTAAAAGTTAATGAACTGCCACTCCAGAAACTGCTTCCTTTCCGGATTGGTAGTATTAATTGTGAGAGTAGAACAAAAAGAAGAGAAACCAAGCCGTGGGATGGCCCACCTAAGCCAGATAAGTCAACACTAGGTCCTCGCCTTAAGAAAATAAAGAAGTTTTTCTTTGTCACAATCCAATTGTTTTTAAGATATATTCAATTACTGGAAGAAAATATGTCAAGTTAATACTCACCTTTACTTATAGACTCAAAGCAGACTACACATACTCTTGCTTCCTTTTCTAGATATTGCAGTTTACACTTCCTATTACAACAGACACCACAAAAGACCTATAAAGAATAAAATATCGAACTTGGTTTTGTGTCAAGCATGTTTATACCTACAGGAGGCAGGGAGAGAGGAGGCCCAAAATCTAATTAACCAAACACCATTTTTTTTGATGATATAAATAATTTTTCTAATCACCATAATCATAGTTATTAAAATAATTATTTTTTATTTGTTTTACTTCAATGAGGTTTCTGCAACTTAAAATCATATCTCTGGAGTGGCTAGGTGGCTCAGTTGGTTAAGCATCGAATTCAGCTCATGTCATGATCTTGTGGTTCATGAGTTTGAGCCCCACATCAGGCTCTGGGCTGACAGCTCAGAGCCTAGAGTCTGCTTTGGATTTTCTCTCTCTCTCTCTCTCTCTCTCTCTCTCTCTCTCTCTCTGCTCCTCCCCGGCTCTTGCTCTCTCACTCTCTCTCAAAAATAAATAAAACTTTAAAAAAAATTTTTTTAAATAATAAAAAAATAAAAATAAAATTGTATCTCTCACAAGGGGAATTCCTTTAAGTCAATTCTGTTCATTGGAAAGGAACAAAATTTTTCTTTAATGAGTAACTTTACAATTTAAAGTTTTCTGTGGTCCTTTATTTACAACTTTTAAAGGTAGAATGTCATTTTTTTCTAAAAGAAAAGAGGGGTGATCTGAGACCAACCCAATACTGAAAATCAGTGCTGAATAAAAAATGCAATGTTGGGGTGCCTGGGTGGCTTAGTCGGTTGAGCATCCAACTTTTGATTTCAGCTCAGGTCACATTGGGGTCTGTGCTGAGCATGGAGTTGTTTGGGGTTCTCTCTCTCTCTCTCTCTCTCTCTCTCTCTCCCTCTGCCCCCCCTACTCACTCTCTTTCTCTTTAAAATACATAAAATGAAAATAAATGAATATAAATAAAAAAATTGAAAGAAGTAAATGTTATTTCTATAGGAAACCCTTAGAGTTTATAGTCAATGCAGTCAGAATGCAAACAACGCCAGCTTCAGCATTCTGAACCTTGTGGCAACCAATTTGTTTTTCTTTCTCCCAGTGTTTCCCTAGATAGACTAACACTAACTGCAAAATGGTCTTGAAATTAAGACTTCAAGGACCCAGGGGGATATAATGAATTTGGGACATCTCAAGTGTAAATGTTAGAGAGATAAAGACACATATTCTTTAGATTTCATAAAAACTAGTAATTAGTATTCCTTATTTCCCAGTATGTAATACTAATGACAATGTGACATTTATTCATTCTCAAGCAATCTATAAAACGAAAGTGTTTTATTTATTTCCACGTAGGTGAAAAATAGTGATTTTAAACTAAAACTTTAAATCATCTATCAATCCGTTTTATAACATTAAATTTCATTTTAAATGTCTCAAAAGAATAGGAGCACCTCAGTCTGTTATGTGTCCGATTCTTGGTTTTAGCTCAGGTCATGATCTCCCAGTTTGTAGGATTGAGCCCCAAGTCGGGCTCTGTGCTGTCAGCACAGAGCCTGGTTGGGATTTTCTCTCTCTCCTCTCTCTGCCCCTCCACCCACTCACTCATACATACATGTTATGAGTATGTATACATACATACTCTCAAGATAAATACATGTTAAAAAAAATAAATGTTTCAAAAGAATAAAAAACAAAGATTTTTATAACTTACTTTCCCACATGCTCGGCAGTGGTGTCGCCTTTTCGTAAAAGTAAATTTGACCTGGCAGTTCATACAGTTTGGAGCTTCTGAATCAGGAACCCAAGTAGGTTGTTTTAGGCCCAAAACCAGGCCTTCTTTGCAAGTGTTTACAGGTAGAGATTCTTGACTCACAGTTATAAAAGTGGATCCACCTTCAAAATTACTTTCTATATCAATGTAATTAGAGTTGAAGCTAACCTGAGGATCAGCTGTAGAATCAGTAGTACAAGTGGTTGGAACAATCGTATTTGTTGTGCTGGGTTCGCTTTCAGGGATATTTGGAACATCTGGTTTACCTGGTTCCTTTGAACTCCCTGGTCTTGATGGAATGCTAAACAATTGCTTAGGTCTAGCCCCTCCAACATGAACAGACTGACTATTAATATCAGAGACTGATAATTCATTCATAATCTCAGATTTATTGTTAGGTAACCCTTGTTCATTTGCAATTGTACTTTTTTCCCCTAAAGAAAGGCCACCATTTTCTGTTGTATTTTGTTTATCAACTGTTTCACAAATCATATTAATACCAAGACTTTCCCCAGTAGCTCCTGTTTCAGCATTGAAATATGTATTACTGACATTTCCATCATCTAGGCCTTTCACATCTATCTGATTCATTTCAGATTTTGAGTCATTCACATTTTCTTCAAAGGCTTTTATGTTACTAGTCTGAAGATACTGTTCAGTTAGAAAGGCATCAAGTTCAGCATCACTAATTAGTGTTCCACTTTTCATACCTTCATCAATATTAAAGTAATCTAAGTCTTGCCCACTGATATCAGTGCTTAAAAAAGGGAGACCTTCACAACCATCAGGAAACTCTGGGGCATCAGCACCAGAAAGCTCCAAATGAGATTCTGTAGCTGTAGAAGAATTTGTGTTACCAGGGTAATCCAAAGATTCAACTCTGATTACCATCTGGTTGGACTCTTCCTTTCTATCTCCCACCTTTTCAATTACGTTTTCACATTTTTCCTGTTTCAAATGATCAGTCTCCTTCAACGGTTCCCCACCCAGAATAACACTCTTCTGTACTTCTTCATGGACTGTCACTGTGTCTTGTATGTTATCTTTATGTTCATTCTGTGATAAACAATCACCATGTGCTTTAGTTTCAATTAATGATCCACACAAAGACCCAGGTACTGGAAGACAGGTCAATGAGGAATAGATCTCTTCATCTGAAACCTGTAAAGCTGGAGAGGAATCTTGGATTGTATCTTGATTATCTTTAAGACCTATATTTCTTGAGTCTTCTTTTGCAGATTGTTTTACAAATACAGCAGTCCTATCTTCCTGAAAGGAAAAGTCAGGTGATTTGAAATTTTCATCTTTTGAATTTGAGTCATGTAAGTATAAATCTTCATTTTTTGGAACACTGCAGGGCACAGCACTTGTGCAGTCTCCTTGTTTTAAACATTCTGTGGCAGCTATGACTGCCACATCTACTTCATCTTCCACCAAACAGCTATCAGCTTTTAGTAATTCACATGGCTGGTTCTTGCGTTGTAGGTTGTCTTTGGTATCAAACATTTTAGAACTTTGTTGAGTCAAAGCAGATGGCATGTTAAAACCATCAACAACTGGTTCTAACTGATTAGAGATCTTTTTATCCTTTAAATTCTCTTTTCCGCTGTAATTACATGAATCTGAAGGTGCTGTATCTACTTTCATACCCAATTCTTCAGCTCCACTAATTTCTCTATTTTGTAATTCAGAGTGGACATCATTCTGTTCCTCTCTGACAGTATTATTATCACGGTCTGTTGAAGAGGCATGAAGAGTTTCTGACACTGAAGATAAATCCAATCCAATCAAAGAATCTGCACTAGACTTAAAATCATCTGGCAATAATTGTTTAATATCTTCTTCACTATTTGTTACATGAACTAAGTTACCCATGTCACTTATCAGGTCACAGACAGGTTTACTACATCGTCCCATATACAGAGGCTGGATTTCATCTGAAGTGCCACCATCCACAGAAGAAAGCAGATCAAGTCCTGTTACATTTTTTTCATTTTGTATAGAAGTTAGTCCCTCAAGTGTTTTGTTCAGAGAAATCTGATTTGTTTCATAGCATGTTTCTGATGAGGCACAACAATTAATGCATTGTTGATCCTTTGGTAGTAGCGAGGAAGCCAACTCTGAAGAAACTGAACAGTGGTTAGAATCATATACATTTTGCACATCTCGGAGATAATCTTGTTCATCTAATTAAAAGACAGATACAATGTTATTCAGGAGAGCCAAATTAAAATTATCACAAAGATGTTACATTTTCTAAGACTTCTAAACTGAACTTCTATTTAGACCAGAGGTAGACTACTTTCTTACAAACGGTAACAACCTCCAAAAAATTTTTTTAAGATTTTTTTATTTTTGAGTAGTCTCTATACCCAGTGTGGGGCTCAAACCCTGAGATTAAGAGTCACACGCTCTGATTGAGCCAGCCAGGCGTTCCACCCCCCATTATTTTTATTTAAACTACTTGGGAGTTTTTACTATTCAATGCAAATGTCACAATGTGATAAAAGTTGCATTTGAAATAGGGGCGACTGAGTGGCTCTGTCAGTTAAGCATTGGACTTCAGCTTAGGTCATGATCTCACAGTTCATGAGTTCAAGCCCTACATCAGGCTCTGTGCTGACAGCTCGGAACCTGGAGCCTGCTTCGGATTCTGTGTCTTCCTTTCTCTCTGCCCCTCCCCCACTCATCCCTCTACACTTGCACGCTCTCTCTCAAAAGAAATAAGTAAACTTTAAAGAAACACACACACACACACACACACACACACCCCAAAATAACTCAGCTGCACTATAAAAACCAGACTGAGGAAGAGCTGAAAAACAATTTAACTTCTTGGTTCTCTCTCCAGTTTCCTAGTCTTCATTCTAAAATGAGTAAAACAGGGGTGCCTGAGTGGCCCAGTGAGTTAAGTGTCTGACCTCAGCTCAGGTCATGATCTCAAGGTTCTTGTGTTCAAGCCCTGCATCAGCCTCCACACTGACAGTGCAAAGCCTGCTTTGGGTTCCTTCTCTCTCTCTCTCTCTCTGTCCCTCCCCTACTTGTGCTCTCTCTCTCAAACAAATAAAAAAATGGGGTTGGTCTTTATAAATATCATTATAAAAAAATAATAAAGTGAGTAAAACACTATCTCTCATAGTAATGAAATACCAATTCATGTAAAGTTTTCAAGTTGCTTTCAGCTGGCTCATATGTTGATTTTAAAGGTCTTTTAGTTAAATTTGTATCTGTAGAGAAAACTAGCTTCCTTACTTCTATTTCTGGCTATTGGTTCTATTCTGTATAAGAATAAACTAACATGTTATAATAAAACATGAACTCCTTACAGAATATAACCTTGTGACCAGAACTAAAACCAAATTTGCTAACAGTACTCTATATCTTAGATAACTGATGCACAGACATTTAGAAATTCCATTAGTAACAAAAATTAAAAACCAACACACCTGGATTCTGTTCAAAATCATCTAGGAGTCTGTCCAAGTCACTGACTGCTGCTTTAAAATAACTGTCCATCCTACTTAAAGACTTATTCAGAATTTAATTCTCTATGCCTAGAAAATAAAAAGTCATGAGAGTTCATTTAATTCTCTAACATATAAATATTATGCCATCTACTGCATACCAAGAAACATAGTCGAGAAATAGACACAAATAAATTCCTTTGAGGAATCTACAATTTAGTTGAAGCAATTGCCTCTCTATATACAAAATGACAAGAAAACTCTAACAACATAACATACATATACTATTGTAAATTTTAAAACACTTATCTAAGTGACATGAGTTACTTAAGGTACATAATCAAAGAAGAATTCATAAGTCAATGCTAAAAATAGTTATAAGAACTTTATATCAAATAATATATATGATATGGTAATATAAAATATACCACTTACGAATAAAAATACTGCATATAAAAACTTATGGGATTCAGCAAAAGCAGTACTTCAAATACAGCTTTAGATCCTTATGTTAGAATAGGAGAGAGACTGAAGATTAGTAAGCTAAGAACAGGAGTTAAAGAAATAGAAAATGAACATATTAAGAGAAATATAAAAAAAAACTAAAAGTTAGCTCTATGAATAAAGCAGATAAACCTCTGATCTATGTCAAGAACTTCTCCCTATAAGTCTGGAGACACCTTAAAGAAATCTATCAGTGGCCAATGAGATAAAATCAAAACGACACAGGAGCCTAGTTGAAGGGGTTCCTACTGTCTTAAATAGGACAACCAAACATCAAATTAACTAAGCCTGCAAAGGACTGAACACAAATCAAATAGATAAAAAACAAAGAGATCTTAATGATACTAAAAACAAAAACAAATACCACCACTCATTAGAGGGTTGCCAGGGCATAAACCCAATGCTCTGAAAGGTGATACATTAAGGGAAAAGAGCCAATAACTTATCCTTCCCTCTATTAACAAAATGTACTTTAAGTAGTTGCTGAGGGAAAGTTCTTTAGGTAAGAATCTCAGGTAATAAATGCAGATGTATATTAAAATTTTTTAAATCATCTCTTGGCAATCCTTAATGCAAATAATAGACTAGGCAATGGCTATCAATGGATGTTAATTAAAGGGCTAGACGAAAGACTGGAAGAGAACTTTATAATGGTGGAAACAGGCAAACACATCTGACTTCCTTCCAGTGATCAATTTCACTATCAATAAATATGGAAGGGAGTGCCTGGGTGGCTCAGTCGGTTAAGCGTCTGACTTCAGCTCAGGTCATGATCTCGCAGTTCGTGAGTTCGAGCCCCGCGTTGGACTCTATGCTGACAGCTCAGAGCCTGGAGCCTGTTTCAGATTCTGTGTCTCCCTCTCTCTGCCCCTCCCCTGCTCGCACTCTGTCTCTGTTTCTCAAAAATAAATAAACATTAAAAAAATAAATACATGTGGAAGAACCAAACATTATGTGCCTCATGTGGAAGATACAGTATCCCATATAATGTATTCTTACCCAAAAAAACTGAACCTCAATCTAATCAAGCTTTTAGAACTAACCACGTATTTACAGGAAATCCAAGCATAGAGAGACAAGTTAGATGATATCAAAACAAAGCAATCAACTAAATCCAGAAGGTGGAACACTCTACAGCAACGTTCCTCACACTGTCTTTGGTAAATGACCTTTTCTAAAAAAAATTTCCAATCTGTTCCATACTGCTACTTTTGTAAAACATAATCAACAATATAAATTTTGCAATAATACATAACAAAAAGATATACATTATTAAGCACATCTGAACAGTTCCCTGGGGTGAAGAATAAGAGTGGGAAATGAGGGATAAAAGACAAAAATGAGACAGTTTTTTACAAGAACCATTTATGATAGTGCCATGAAATGAACACTTGAGGTCCAGAAAAAAATAAGGACACTTTAAAAATGAGTTAAAAAGCTTAGACACAGCTTAAGAGAAAAATGAATGAACTAGAAAACCTACCTGAAAAAACCACCTAAAAGGCAGCCCAGAAAGACAAGAGGGACATATGACAGGGTAAGAGACATGGATGGCAGAACTCATCTATCATAAGAATGGAGACCTCTAAGGAAGATAGACAGCATGAAACAAGGATGGTTAAAAAGATAATGGTAGGAATTTTTCTAGAATTGATGAAAAATACAACTCAACAGATACAGGTAACCCCTATACCAAGCAATTTCAATAAAGAGAAATGCACAGGTGGCCACTCTATAGTTAAACTTTTATACTCCAAAGGTAAAGGACCCTTCAGAAAAGGTCACCTTAAAAGAACATAATTAGGGGCGCCTGGGTGGCTTGGTCGGTTAAGCGTCCGACTTCGGCTCAGGTCATGATCTCACAGTCCGTGAGTTCGAGCCCCGCGTCGGGCTCTGTGCTGACAGCTCAGAGCCTGGAGCCTGTTTCAGATTCTGTGTCTCCCTCTCTCTCTGCCCCTCCCCTGTTCATGCTCTGTCTCTCTCTGTCTCAAAAATAAATAAACGTTAAAAAAAAAAAAAAAGAACAATAATTAGGGGTGCCTGGGTGGCTCAGTCGGTTAAGCATCCGACTTCAGCTCAGGTCAGGATCTCATAGTCCATGGGTTTGAGCCCTGCGTCAGGTTCTGTGCTGACAGCTCAGAGCCTGGAGCCTGCTTCGGATTCTGTGTCTCCCTCTCTCTCTGCCCCTCCCCTGCTCATGCTCTGTCTCTCTCTGTCTCAAAAATAAATAAAAACATTAAAAAAATTTTTTTTAAAAAAACAATAATTATTCTGGAAACAGGTAAACTTCAGAACAATTTTCAATAATAATGGCATGTCATCCTAATTTAACACAGCACATTACTTCTTTTATTTCCATTTTTAAATTTTTTTAATATTTTATTTTATTTTTCAGAGAAAGAAAGAGAGAGGGAGGGAGCAAGGGATGAGCAGACAGAATCCAAAACACACTCCAGGCTCCGAGTTGTCAGCAGAGAGCCTGACACGGGGCTCAAATGCATGAGCCACGAGATCATCACCTGGGCCACAGTCGGATGTGTAACCAACTGCGCCACCCAGTCAACCCATTTTCCATTTTTAAATTGTGGTTATATCATACATATACAATAGTACACAAAAACATACACACCAAAACAAACAAAAGGAACTTGGAATAAGAGAAAAATGCAGGAAACAGAAGAAAACTTCAAAGAAACTAATATTCTCAGAAAAAACAGCAATGCATATATGACACAGGAACAGGAAGCCATAAATAAGGAACATATGTGGGGGGGACAGGGAGCGATCATGAAAATTGATGGCAAAAATCTTAAAAATTCAAGTGAAGCTTGTTGGATGCAATTAAAGCAGTGCATAGAGAGGCATTTATAACTTAAGTGCATATGTTTAAAAAAAGATCTAAAAATCAATCATCTAAGCTTCCACCTTGGGAAACTAGAAAAAGGAGAGTAAGAAGAGCAAAACAAGTAGAAACAAAGATAACAAAGATTAGAACAGAAAACAATGAGATTAAAAGCAGGAAAGCAACAGAGAAATAGGAAAAAAAAATCACTGAAACCAACAACTCCTTTCTTTGAAAAAAAAATCAGTAAAACTGATAAATTAGGCTAATCAAGAAAAGAGCAAAGCACCTGGGTGCCTCAGTAACTTCAGCATCTGACTCTTGATTTGGCTCAGGTCATTGTCCCAGGGTCATGGGATCGAGCCCTACATCAGGCTTCATGCTGAGCATGGAGCCAGCTTAAAATTCTCTCTCTCTCTCCCTCTGCCCCTCTCCCCTGCTCACACATGCTCTCTGTGTCTCAAATTAAAAAAAGAAAACAGAAAAAAAAAGAGAGAGAAACACAAATTACCATATCAGAAATGAAAGAGGGAACAAAATTACTGATAATATGAACTTAAAGGAAAATGAGGAAATATGAACAACACTATGCCTCCAAACTTGATAATTTAGATGAAATAAACCATTTCCTTGGAAGACACAAGCTACCAAACCTCACACAAAGAGAAACAGATAACCCAAACAGCCCTGTATCTATTAATGAAACTGAATCAATAATTAGTAACCTTCCACAAATCACCAGATCCAGATGGCTTCATTGGTGAATTTTACCAAATATTTAAGGAAGAAATAATACCAATTCTCCACAATCTCTTTCAGAAAAAAGGAAGCAGAGGGAATCATTCCTAATTCATCTGTATTAGACCAGTATTAATCTAATACCAAAACCAAATACAGACATTACAAGAAGAAAACTACACACCAATATTGCTCATGAACACAGACATAAAAATCCTCAACAAAGTATTAGCAAGTAGAATCCAACAATGTATAAAAAAAAATTGACACAACAACCAAGTGAAATTTATCCAGGTATGCAAGGCTGGTTCAACCTCTGAAAATATCACATTAACAGATTAAAATATTATCAAATAATCATATCAGTGGATGCAAAAAAAAAAAAAGCATTTGACAAAACTCAACACTTACTTATGATAAAAACCCTCAGCAAGTTATGAGCAGAGAGAAACTTCTTCAATTTGATGAAGAATAGCTACAAAATGCCTACAGCTAATATTATATACATTATGATGAGAAACTGGATGCTTTCCAATCAAAGATTGGGATCAAGGAAAGGATATCTTCTTTCACAACTCCTATTCAACACAGTACTGAAACTGCAGTAAGAAAGGAAATAAAAGATACACCATTTGGAAAGGAAGAACTACAACTGTCTTTATTTGTAATGACATGATTTTCAATGTAGAAAATCCCCAAAAACTGGCCCCCCCCAAAATAGAGTAGTGAATATAGCAAGGATGTTGGATACAGGGTTAATATACAAAAATCAAATGCATTCCTATACATGAGCAAGGAACAACTGGAATTTGGAATTTTAAAAAATACCATTTACGATAGCACATCAAAAGAGTAAATACTTAGGTATAAATTAACAAAATACATACTGGACCCATATGTGGAAAACTACAAAATACGAATGAAAAAAATCAAAGAAGACCTAATTAAATGAAGATATATTCCACGTTCAAGGATAGGTACACTCCATATTGTTAAGATGTCAGTTCCTCTCAACTTGATCTCTGGATTCAATGCAATCCCAATCAAGATCCCAGCAAGCTTTTTTGCAGGACTCAGGAAACTCAGAATTCTAAAGTGTATACAGAAAGGAAGAGGACCTAGAATAGCCAACATAACGCTGAAAAAGAAGAACAAATTTGGACAACTCACTCTAATTTTAAGACTCATAAAGCTATAATAATTAAAACAATGTAGTACTGGCAAAAAAAAAAAAAAAAAAAAAAAAGACACATAAACCAGTGCAAAAGAATAGAGAGCCTGCGGGGCTCCTGGGTGGCTCAGTCAGTTGAGCATCTGACTTCAGCTCAGGTCATGATCTCATGGTTCATGGGTTTGAGCCCCACATCGGGTTCTGTGCTGACAGCCCAGAGCCTGGAGCCTGTTTCAGATTCTGTGTCTCCCTCTCTCTCTGCCCCTCCCCTGCTCACGCTTTGTTTCCATGTGTCTCAAAAATAAATAAACATTAAAAACAATAATAAAAAAATAAAAAATAAAAAGAATAGAGATCCTAGAAATAGACCCACACAAATAAATACAGTCAAATTATCTTTGACAAAGGCGCAAAGGCAATTCAAAGGAGAAAGGCTAGTCTTTTCAACAAGTGGTGCTGAGAAAACTGGACATCCCAAAAATGGGACATCCCATGCCAAAAATACGAACCTAGATATGGACCTTACACCTTACACAGGAACATACTTAAAAAGGATAAAGAACTAAATGTAAAATATATTATAATATTTCTTGAAGAAAACATTACAGAAAAATCTACATAACCTTGGGTTTGGTTATGAGTTTGATTATGATCATAACAACAGAATGATCCATTAAAAAAATTGATGAAGTTAGACTTTAAAATTAAAAAAACATATGCTCTGAAAAAGACACTTAAGAGAATAAGAGGACAAGCCATATCCTGGGAGGTAACATTTGCAAAACGCATATCTGATAAAGGACTTGCATCTAAATCTCCAAACAACTCCTAAAATTAAATAATTAGGAAACCAACAATCCAATTAAATGGGCAAAAGTTCCACAAAGAGACACCTCACCAAAGAAGACACACAGCAAATAAATATATGATAAAATGCTCAATGTCATTTGTTTTTAGGGACTACAGATTAAAACAATGAGGTACCATTTTACATCAATTACAATGGCTAAAATCCAAAAAACCGACAATACCAAATGCTGCAAGGATGCTATTCAGCAGGAACTCTCATTTATTCCTGATGGGAATACAAAATGGTACAGCCACTCTGAAAAATAGTTTGCCTCTTATAAAACTAAACATAGTCTTACCATATGATCCAGCAATCATACTATTAGGTATTTTACCCAATTGACTTAAAGATTTATGTCCACACAAGAATTTAGATGTGAAATTTATAACAGCTTCTTTTACAACTGACAAAATTTGGAAACATCCAAAATGACCTTCAGTAAATGAACAGATAAATAAACTGTGATACATCCATGCAATGGAATAGTATTCAATGATACAAAGAAATAAGCTAACAAGCCACAAAAAGACATGGGACGTACCTTAAATATGTACTGTATGTGAAAGAAGACAGTCTTAAAAAGTCTACATACTGTATTATGATTCTAATTGACATTTTGGAAAAGGTAAAACTACAAAGAGAATAAACACATCACTGATTGCTAGTAGTTTGGGGGACAGTCGAACTTGAAAGTAAAGCACTGTGGATTTTTTAGGGTGGTGAAACTATTTTATATGATACTATAGTGGTGAATATAAGACATTAAGCATTTGTCAGTATCTACAGAACTTTATGACACAAAGAATAAACCTCAGTATTTCCAAATTTTTAAAAATTATTTAGAAGGTCAGGTGATCGGGTGCCTTGGTGGCTCAGTCAGTTAAGGGTCTAACTTCAGCTCAGGTCATGATCTCATGGTGCGTGGGTTCGAGCCCCATGTCGGGCTCTGTGCTGACAGCTCGGAGCCTGGAGCCTGCTTCAGATTCTGTGTCTCCCTCTCTCTGCCCCTCCCCACTCATGCTCTGTCTCTCTCTCTCTCAAAAATAAACAAACATTAAAAAAAAAATTTAAGGAGCGCTTGGGTGGCTCAGTTGGTTAAGCATCGGACTTCAGCTCAGGTCATGATCTCACCGTTTGTGAGTTCGAGCCCCACATCAGGCTCTGTGCTGAGAGATCATAGCCTGGAGTCTGTTTCAGATTCTCTGTCTCTCTCTCTCTCTGCCCCTGCCTCCCACTCTCTCTCTCCCCCTCAAAAATAAACATTAAAAAAAAATTTGGCGGGGGGGGGGGTGGGCGGTGCCTGGTTGGCTCAGTCAGTTGAGCATCCGACTTCAGCTCAGGTCATGATCTCAGTCCATGAGTTCAAACCCCTCACTGGGCTCTGTGCTGACAGTTCAGGGCCTGAAGTCTGCTTCAGATTCTGGGTCTCCCTCTCTCTGCCCCTCCCCCACTCACACCTCAGTCTCTCTCTCTCTCTCTCTCTCTCTCTCAAAAGTAAATAAACATTAAAAAAAATTTTTTTAAGTAGTGAAGGAATTCTGAATATAGAAATATTAAAAAACTAAAGCACAGGAACTAGAAGGCCTAGAAATAGTCTCTCATTAGGAAAAAAACCAGCATTTTTCTAAAAAATTATGGAATTCATTAAATGTTTACAGAGTATCTCTATGTATACCAGTGTACTACTAAGCATTATGTCATTTGAGGTGCCTACAAAGGTGAAAAAAAGGAAAGATAATTAAATAATAATAGAATCCAATAATTTATAAAAGATATAATGCAAATACTGTACAAGAAACCTTTTTTTTTTTTTTTAACGTTTACTTATTTTTGAGACAGAGAGAGACAGAGCATGAACGGGGGAGGGTCAGAGAGAGGGAGACACAGAATCCGAAACAGGCTCCAGGCTCTGAGCTGTCAGCACAGAGCCCGACGCAGGGCTCGAGCTCACAGACCGCGAGATCATGACCTGAGCCGAAGTTGTCCGCTTAACCGACTGAGCCACCCAGGCGCCCCACGTAAATGAAACCTTTTAACATGACATTTGAAGCTGCACATAATTCCCATTTCAATCAACTAAGATGTACTTACTGTGCCAAAAATCTATGATGTACAGTAAAAGACACAAATGGAATATAAGATATACTCCCTAAAGAAGTTTATTTGTGTGTACGTATAGCAACCTGTTTTAGGTAGTACTTTTTTTTAAAAATTTTTTTTAATGTTTATTTATTTTTGAGACAGATAGAGACAGAGCATGAATGGGGGAGGGTCAGAGAGAGAGGCAAACACAGAATCAGAAGCAGGCTCCAGGCTCTGAGCTGTCAGCATAGAGCCCGATGTGGGGCTCGAACTCACGGACCGTGAGATCATGACCTGAGCTGAAGTCGGACGCTTAACCAACTGAGCCACCCAGGCGCCCCTGTTTTAGGTAATATCTTTACTTACCTGACCATTTATATACTCCCAGATTTACAATAAAATATTTACAATATTTCCTTTACAAAAATGGTTTTTAAAAATCTCTTCAAGATTTAAAAAAAATTGGCAACAACATGGAAAATTAATCAGAAAACCAACAAAACCAATAGTAAGGAGACTCCTAAATGGTTAAATGAGACATGATGAGGGCCTGAACTGACATAATGCGGAGCAGATGGAAAAGGGATCAATAGAAAAGTGACTAAAGAATGGGAAATTCTGGAGAGTGAAACAAGGGAGAAAGCTAGGATTACTGCCAGGTTTCCATCATGGGTGACTGAGCAGACAGTGGTACCACTGACTATGACAGGCAATACAAAGAAGAGCAGGACTAAGGGAAAAAATAAGTTCACGTTTGGACTGTTGTTTGAAGTACCTTGAGAACATCCTGGGGAAGATGTCCAATAGGCAGTTGAATATAAGGATCTGGAATGCAGGAGAGAAGTCTGAGATAGATAAAAGATTTGGGAACTGGCAGCACATAACTGTTAATGGATGAGATCACCTAGGAAGAGAATATAGAAGAGGACAGGAGCCTGACATCAGATAACTACAGATCACAATTAGTGTTTCTAAAGCCACTCTGGATAAAACTTTGCCCAGAGTTATATGCACTTTGATAGGAAAATATGCAGTATAGAGTACTAAATGACTAAAAATCAAATAGCAAAATGTCATGTACAGTACAAACGCATTTTTACAAGTAAGTTGTTAAAAAAAAAAAAAAAAGTATTAGCAAAGGCACAGGAAAAAAATATAGAAAGGCAAATACCAAACTGGTAATAATGGTATCTGTGATAATGCATGCCTTTCACATCTACATTATGTAATTCTATAGATAATGCATAATACATATCTGTATTTTACTTTTTGTTTACAAAAATGTACTACTTTTGTAAATAACAAAAAAGATAATTTTCTTCCTTTCCTAGAAACTTATAGTGCATATCCTTACAATATAAAATAGATAATTAAGGGGTGCCTGGGTAGTTCAGTTAGTTAAGTATCCAACTTCAGCTCAGGTCATGATCTTGCAGTTCATGAGGTCAAGCCCTGCATCCGGCTCTGTGCCCTGGAGCCTGCTTCGGTTTCTGTGTCTTCCTCTCTCTCTGCCCCTTCCCTGTTCGTGCTCTCTCTCTCAAAACTAAATAAACATTTTTAAAAATTAAAAAAGAGGGGCGCCTGGGTGGCGCAGTCGGTTAAGCGGCCGACTTCAGCCAGGTCACGATCTCGCGGTCCGTGAGTTCGAGCCCCGCGTCGGGCTCTGGGCTGATGGCTCAGAGCCTGGAGCCTGTTTCTGATTCTGTGTCTCCCTCTCTCTCTGACCCTCCCCCGTTCATGCTCTGTCTCTCTCTGTCCCAAAAAAATAAATAAAAACGTTAAAAAAAAAATTAAAAAAGAAAAAGATAATAAAAATCTGGTAGGGGGCGGGGCACCTGGGTGGTTCAGTCAGTTGAGGGTCCAACTTCAGCTCAGGTCATTATCTCACACACAGTTTGTGAGATGGGAGCCCCACATCGGGCTTGGTGCTATCAGCCTGTCAGAGCAGAGCCTGCTTCAGATCCTCTGTCCCTTGCTCTCTGCCCCTCCCCCACTTGCGCTCTCTGAAAAAATAAATAAATATATTTCTAAAAATCTTTTAGGGGGCATGTGGTGGCTCTATCAGTTGAGCATCAACTCTTGATTTTGGCTCAGATCATGATATCAAGGTTCATGGGTTCAAGTCCCTGGTCAGGCTCACACTGACAGTGCAGAGCCTGCTTGGGATTCTCTCTCCCTCTCTTTCTGCTCCTCCCCAGCTCTCTCTCTCAAAATAAATAAATAAATAAACTTTTTAAAAAACCCTTTAGAAAACAACACATTGACACTGGATTATAAATGAGCAAATAATATGACCTAGTAAGATTATGAAAAAATATTCAAAGCACAATCTGTACTATCAAAATAATCTGAATTATAACATATATCATTTGTTGCCTACTAAATCAGAACACAATTTTTTCTTAGTGATCTCTACCCCCAACATGAGGCTCCAACTCACGACCCTAAGATCCAGAGCCTCATAATTTCTTTTAATAATATAAGGGATCGGGGGTGCCTGGGTGGTTCAGTTGGTTAAGCATCCCACTCTTGATTTCAGCTTAGGTCATGCTCTTGCAGTTCGTGAGTCTCAGCTCTGTGTCAGGCTCTGTGCTAATGGTGCAGAGCTTGCTTGGGATTCTTCCTCTCCCTTTCTCTCTCTCTCTCTCTCTCTGCCCTTCCACCATGCTTGCTCACACCCTCTCTCTCTCTCTAAAAAAAAATAAACTTAAAAAACTTATTAAAATAATAATAATGATAAAAGTGTTGGTAAGGGTGTGACAAAACAAGCATCTCCAATACCGATGACAAGAAGTAAACCAGAATACCCTCTCAGAAAAACAATGTGATAATATGTATCAATAGCCTCAAAAAGTTTCCTAACAATTAACAAATAAAATTTCCTAAGAATTGATGTAACAATTCTTTTTAAAAATTTAAAATAATCCAAAGCAACTGAAAATATGCAAAGATATTCTACCAAATCATTAATTGAAACCATCTAAACACCAACATTAGAAAATTATGCAGGCATCAAAAGTAATTCTACTTCTAGAAAAACATTAGCACTTGTGTGCAGGAACACATCACAAAGAAATTTGAAGGCTGCAATGTTTGTAATAGTGCAAAATTTCAAAGAACCTAACAGCTCATCAACATAAGAATAGTCAAATCACCTTTCTCAAACTGGTCTAAGGACCCCTGGAAAACTCTAGAACTTTTCAGGGGATCTGTGAAGTCCTTCCTTTTCCAAACACCTATCTAAGCAAGTCTGGACTTTCTTAATATGCTTTAGTGTACAAGATAGCACGTAAGAGTGAAGAGACAAGCAAATCTGAGAATCCAGCTGTCTTCTATAAAGCCAGACATTAGTGATCTACAAAAATATAAAACAATGCCACCCTTCCCACTATATTTTTTAAGAAAAATGTATTTTTCAAAAATACTCTTTAATTCAATATATAAAGGGTTTTTAATGCACAATTTTTAAATATTTTCTGAATTTTAATTTCTAAAATAGCAAAATACTGCATTAAAGAACAAAAAATCTTTTAGTCTTCAGTCACCTTTAAGTTTGTAAAGGGATCCTGAAACCCACTGGGTTAAAAAAACTGTGATACCATCATATTACCTAACAATATTACAATTTGGGTGATAATTAAATGGGAACTGAGCTTTAACTGCAATATTCCAAAAGATAGTTCAGTCATGTATTACTTGTGTAATCAAACATCATAAAGATACTCATGAAGTTTTTTAAAAACTGGAGGAAATACTTTAAAAATTTTAAGCAAAAAAAAGCAGGCAATCCAACTGTATATAACATCTCATCATCTTAATTAAGAAACTGCCATGAGAAAAAACCCTGGGAGATTAAAAGTCAAAATATTAACTGCAGTTGATTCACTTTAAATGGCTGAATTATGGCTTATTTTTTCTTATCTTTATTATCGTTAAGATTTTTTGTGACACTAAGTGTGCAGTTTAACATCCATGGGAGAAAAAAAGGGGAGAAAGTGGGTGAAAATTTACAGTTTTACTGGATCAAACCATTGCACTCTTGCCAATTCAGAAGGAACAAGTTCTAATAAATTAAGGAACCTAATTCAACCAACAAATTGCCTTATTTTGTTAAATGAAAAAGATGAATTTATCAAATATATGGGATGGTTTCCACACGAGTCAAGCTAGTAAGAACACTCAGTCTGGAATAATTTGTAATCACGGTAGAACAAGTAAATTAATAGTTTCAAAGTTAGGCCATCTTTTAGGATTTTTCAGAGGTACCAAAGAAAAGGTAGAGGAAAGGAACACTACCGCATCCTTCAGATCTAAAATGATGAGAAAATGCATCGGTGCGAGAATGGGGTTTGCGAAAGAGCACAGGCGGCGATGACAGATTCTTCTGCTGGAGTCCTCCTAGCGCACAGGCTACCTCTCCGCGGGAACCACAGTCCCCTCTAGCAGGCACAGCCCCTCCCATGGTGGGCCAGGCAGCCCCGGGGGCACTTCTCCCAGCCCCCGCCGCGGCCCCCCGGGCCGCTCCCACCGCAGCCCCGAGCACTCCGGACGGCCCGGGTGGGTGGGACCCGGCAAAAAGCCGCCGAGATTGCCCTCCCTGCCTGGTCCAGCCGGCCAGGCTCTACCGAAGGGACACGAGGTTTGAGGGTCGTGATTCCCTGGCCAACTCAAGGAGCTCGGAAAGAGAACAAGCCGGGGGCCTAGACTCGACCCTTGGAGGAAAAGGAGGGCCAGACCCGGCACTCAGGTCGGCCGATCCAGCGGCCACCCCGCCCCCTCCGCGAGTGCAGCAGGGGTGAGGTGAGGGCCAAGAGGCCAGTTACTGGGGGGCTCTTACCTCCCCCACAACCCTGAGGAGCTCTCTGAGGACTCGATGCGACGAGGCGCAGAGGAGTGAAGAGCGACCCCGGCCGGGAGTCCCGGGGGTTAGCTACGTCGGCTCAGGGTTTGTTTTCCCCCGGACCAGTTTGGGGGGGGGAGGGGGGTGGGCGGGGAGGAGCAGACAGCGCAGGCGCAGAAGAGGTTTTCCGTCGACACACACAAGCACGCACACACACACACACTCCCTTCCTCCGAGTCCGCGCACATACGCGCGCGCGCGCACACACAAACACAGACACACACACTCACACATACATACACACTCCCTCCCTCCGAGTCCGCGGCCTCCGCCAGGTCCCGAGGCGCCTGCGCGAGGCTCTGCGGGGTCTGAGCCGAGGGTGCCGGGATTCTTACCGGAAGTGCCTGAGAAGGTTGTGCGGTGATGAGGCAGCTTGAAGACCGGCATTAAACGGGGACTGAGTTTCCCCCTAGACGCCTGGGAGCCGGAATCGGGAGGCCACCTGCGTCAGTGTCCGGCTTCCTTTGCCCTTGGTTGACTTATACGCAGCTTCCCCCGCCCCCACCCTACAGCCTCAGCGGAGCCGGCGCGGCGCAACGGCCTGTACTGGACACGCCCGCCTGCCAGGCAGCGAACCAGTCCTGCTCCCCGCTCCGCTGTCCTCCCGGAAAGCCTTGTTACTTAACGCTGGTGTGGTCCACCCCCGTTTTTCTCTCGGCGGCAACAGAAAAGCTCCCACCTATCCCCCAGCTTCAAGCCCTCCAGCTGACTGCCTGCTCCCAAGGCTGCTGGCCTTCCCTCTCATTGCTTTAGTTCTGCTTTTCTAACAGTGACCACGAGAACAGCTGCCTCCCCGCGTCTAAGAACAAAAGCTAACCAACTGGAGAAATAAATGCTCCTCATGTGATGTATGTTTGTGCTTGTTGAGCTTTACTATTTTTACCACAAGTTTCCTATAAATTTAAGGGAAAAGGCGATCATGGGTATGGGGAGAAGAATCCCATCTGTTGCCATAAAGTTTTACCGGTAATTCATACTGCTCTTTCAAAAATTTCAAGAGTTGTATGTAGTACGTTAGGGGTATTTCAATCAGATGTGATTTATGGTGAAAGATTTGAGAATCGGTTCAAATTCTAAATCTGCAGTTTGCAACAAACAATAGGTTGTGCTCTTTCAAAAGTACTAAATCTCTATTTTCTTTGTCTGATTTTACTAAACCTGAAATGAAATTGTGTTGTTTTAGTCCAACAGTAAAACTTTTTTTGATACTTGATAATTTTGATAATTTATTGAGCATCAACCATGTGACAAACGTTGCATTAAATGCTTTGCTTACATTATCTCAATCCTAAGTAGTTCTACAAAGTACTATATGCATATATCTCTACTATGCGTTAAATGTTGTTTACAGATAAAAGGGTCATTGCCCTATGGAACCACCATCTAATAGCAGAGACTCGTGGATACAAGTGTTTGGGATAGAAATATTTATATAGAAATATTCATATAGTATAGCATATCTATATCTATATATCTATATCTATATCTATATAGTGTGAGGACAAAGAATAGAAATAGAAACACTAAGACCTTACAGATAAATAGGAAAACTGTATACATGAATGGTCAATTCACAAAATAAATTCATAAGTGCCTAGTACATGTTTTACTAATATTCATACTCATTAATAATGAAATGAAGACAAATGAGATATTATTTCCAGTGGATCCAATTAGCCAATTTGTTTAAAATGCGAATTAACTCCATTGGTGAGGGTACAGTGAAATGAATACTCATCCTGTTGGGGATCTAAATTAGGACAAAGATTTTGGAAAGTTATTTGTCAAATCATAACAAGAAATTTTCGCATGACCTAAATTAATAATCTCCTTTCTGGAAATTAAGGAGATACTCCAGAATACAAACATTTATATGAAATAACAATAAGGAAAGTGAAAAAGCTCCCCAAACCGGAATACCTTTCTCATACAAATGCAATTGTACTTTGTATCACATTTATTTGTTTATGGGCATTTCCTCTGTGTGGTTCGTTATACTTGGTTTGCAGTTGTAAGGATTACAAAGATGGGGAATTCATGAAATTTGCCCTAAGAAGTTCACAATCCACTGTGTCATTCTTTTACTTACAAACATTAATAGTTGAGAGGTTGCTGCAATATCATAAAATAAGATGTTTGTGGAGCCTGTCAATTAAATTTCCTATGATTTCCTTTGCTGATAGAAATGAAGAAGAAATCTGCACATTGAATGCAATGTCAAATAAAATATTAATGAAAAAGAGACTTTGCAAAGTTTGAGTAATAATTATTGAAAAACTCCCATGTATTATTTAACCTCTAAAGATCCCAATTTATTACTAAATAGTTATGACTTGAGGAAATCGTCCCAATTGTAACATATGTGGCCAACTTATTCTTTAGACTTGAACTAGTTCTTACTTGGACCATAAACAATTTTCATTATTTTGAAGGTTGTCAGAATCTTGATTATCTTAAGAGGCTTAAATTCCACAGTAACATGAACTTGCAAAGCTGTTCCCTTTTCATTAGTAGTCTGGGTGGAGAAAATACCAGAAGCAAATGAAGATAACAATTACAATTATCCATTTGTTTCATGGCTGGTGTTATACTAACAAGCAATTTTAGAACTAGGATTTCATTGCTCCCAAACACAGAAAGTGACATGGAACTGTTAATCATTAGTATTTAATGATATCTAACCATGTTAGAACACCCATGTTACAAGGAAAAGAGCTACTTTTGTTTTAAATTATCTACCTTAGGGCCACTTAGATCAGCTACCTGAAGCAATGCCACTAATGAAGAAATGGCTATAGTTTTGGTGACCATGAGAACTAATTTTTAAAATGCACAGAAAAAGTTTGGAAGGAAATCCACTAAAATATTAACTGTGATTATCTTTGGAAGGTGAAATTATGGGTGATTTCCCTCTTTCTAGTTTTTTATGTTTTCTAAGTGTTTTACAATAAGAATGTATTGCTTTAATAATCCAAAAGGAAAATAGAACACTTTTAAGAAGTATTGCTAAATTCATAATTGAGTCAACCAGTTACTTTACAGTCCTTATGCAATCAATACATTGCATACTGCATACAATATATTCCATGACTATGGTCATTAACAGTGAAATAACCCAAAAGGATGGATAAGCACTTTTATCTGGAGGCAAGGAAGTCGGAATTCTTTGCCAAATAATTCCAATTCTCTCTTCTGGCCATACGATGGCAATGTACTTCCGGGCCCCCTTGTGGTTGAATAGGGCCGTGTGACTGGTTCAGACAAGTGAACTATGAGAAGTAACACGTGTCTTTGCACACTGGATTTTTTTTACTCACCAATGTAAGATATTCCAGAGCCTGCTGTCCCTCAGGCACAACAACAGGCAAGACTTGATACTGTGGCTACTCTATCAGTCTGAGTGCTTGAGAGATTCCAGTGAACAGAA
The DNA here is from genome assembly GCF_028749965.1 of Puma concolor. Taxonomy (NCBI): domain Eukaryota; kingdom Metazoa; phylum Chordata; class Mammalia; order Carnivora; family Felidae; genus Puma; species Puma concolor. The sequence continues at coordinate 96,432,555 of NC_141667.1, forward strand.
CACTTCTAGAATAAGAAATAGACTTTGTAGTTATACAGCACTGAGATTTTGGGGGTGATTTGTTACTGCAGCATAGCTTAGCCTGACATGGTAAATAAACTTTGCTTAAGCCTCACATTTGGAGGTGGCTATTCTGAATGATATACTGCGTGCCTCAGTGAGCCTATCTATAGCAGCATTGCTTCCTAAAGTGTTTTTCCTTCACACCTGAATTACTCAGTACTCATAATTATTATGATATGCCAGGTAAATACATTTCATTGTAAATGAATAGTTACCTCTATTGCTTCTCAGAGTAACTGAATTTTTTTTTGCTTTTAATTTTTTTTATTATGGAAAATGTCAATCACATGTAAAAGTAGAATAGTACAATAACCCTCTCAGCTTCAGTATCAACAACTCATGGTCACATCTTATTTCATAAGATGTACATTCACCCACCCTACCCTTCCCCCCACAGCTGGATAATTTGGAGGCAAACTCATTTATCATATCTTTTCATCTCTAAATTTGTCTGCCTGTGTATTTTAAAAGATGAGTACTTTACAAAGTAGAAATAATAATGCAATGAATTCCCTCATATCCAATACCACCATCTAACTTCCATGTGGATAAACTTGTTTCATGTATACCTTTACCCATGCATATTATTTTGAAGCATATATAATATGTCATATCATTTCATCCATAAATATTTCAATATGTATTTCTACAATAAAATTGCTCTTTGTGAAAACATGATAATATTATTTTCACACCTGAGGATTTAACAATAATTCTCTAATAATGCCAAATATTTAGGCACTGGTGTTCATATTTCTAATTATTTCATAAATTTTATAATTTTTAAATTGTATGAATCAAAATCAATTAAAGTCAACATTTTGACATTGATTTCTAATAATGTTCTCTCTTTTTTGTTCCTTGCACCTTATTTTTTGAAAAAAAAAAAACATGTCTTTTGGCCTGTGGAATTATCAGGATTTGGACTTTGTCTTTCCCCACAGTGTCTTTTAACATATTCCTCTTGCCTGTGTGTTTCTTGTAAGCTCATAGCTACATCTGGAAGTTTGGTTTGGTACAGGTTTAATTTTTTCGCAATGCAATGCCGTCCCATAAGTGGTTTTATATACTTTCAACAGTACATAATATCTTATTGGCCTCTTTCCATGATGTTAGCAACCATTGATAGTCACCACTTGGATTCACTCTTTCATTTGGGTTTGCAAAATGGTGACATCCTATTTTTTCTTTTTTATTCATTATTGGAACTAAATTCCAATAGATAAAAATTCCCTCAACAGCTATTTAGTTTTCCCAGAATATAGTTCATATAGAAAGGAAAGTTAAATATTTGACCTTTTACTTTACTGTTTTCAGAAAAATGAGTTGCCTCCCTTGTATCCTCTAAAGGAGACTAATGGTGGGGGGAGGGGGGTTAATATATGTAAGTTAAATATATGTATATGTATGTATATGTGTATGTATGATACTACACCAGTTCTCTAGATTTTTTGTGTAAACAAACTTAAGCATTTCACCATTGTTCATCCCAATATTTAACGCTATAATGAACACATGTCATACTTATTGCCTTAATCATAATACAAAAAAAATATTAAAATGGTCAAAGGAATCATAATTAAATTTAATCAGATTAGGATTTTTTTTTAATTCTAATGTTAGATTTCTACTTTTTTCTATTAAGTCAAAAAACAAATCAATAAGAAAAGATTTTTAAAACTATTAGTTGCTTTTATATAAATAAGGATAGTCACATCTGAATTCATCTGCAAAAATTTTGAAGACATAGGCATATCATATTAGTACACACACTAATTTTATATTTAGAAGCTGGCATAAGGAAACTCACCAGAGCTAAAATGTGTTCAGATTGAATTAACAATTTCAGGCAATCGAAAGAGAGAAGAAACAACTGTTGATGATCCAATTCCACTACCACTTAGCATGTAAACTGGAGACAGAAAGAGAACTGAAATTCAAATCAGAGAAGTGAAATTAATTATTCTTCTTGTCAGTTGCTTGAATAATACTTTTTTGAGAATAAGCTCAAAAGAAAGGTTAATGTGCTTTCTGAGTTACATAAGTTTAATCCTGTGCCATAATTAGGAGAAAAATTGAACTAGGGTTATCATCTTCTCTATGTACATTTGAGAAAAGAGATCACATTTGCAAACATTGGGAAAACTCGAGCTTTCTTCAGCGGGAAATAAGACAAGTAACCCACCACTGGGTGGCAGAGACCACGTCCTGAGGGCCTGTAGTGACCTTCTCAGAATGTGGCAATGAGAAGCACACCCTGAAGTCAGTGGGAAATTTCCTGTGAGATGCATCTCTGAGCCTGCCTGACATTTCATGCCCAAGAGTCAGGCACCAGGGCTGTATAGCAGCATCTTGCAAGCAAGAGAGCAATGGCAAAGAGGGCTAAGCAATGGAGAACCGAGAATAGCACAACCACACTGTTTTGACAATACTGAAGTCCAGGATTAGTGCAGGACCTCCCCAAAACAGGAAAGGGAGTTTCAAAAATGATTGGTTGAATTTTCCCTCCAACCTCAGAACAGATTACATTTTATTTAAGAAATATGGGAATGTGATATTTCTTTTATCCTGGCGTTGTAGAATAAAATTCATGCCCATTGTATGTAATTTTATAATAGTGATTCCTTGATAAAAAAAAAAAAAAAGCACATAAATGGAACAGAAATCCTGTCCTTTATGATGAGAGATAACGATGTTTCTGTCAGGCTTTTTTTTTTTTTTTTTTTTTGTAACAGATCGAGTAGTTAGTTCAAAAGTGAATTTTTTATAAAAAATTTCTTTGACTTCTTCAAATCAAGAAAAAGAAATAGTAACAACCAGAAGAATCTTTTCTGCATACTTTGCAATGTGCCTTACTATTTTAAAAAAAAACAAAACAATGCAGGGGTGCCTGGGTGGCTCAGTCAGTTAGGCTTGCGTCTTTGGTTCAGGTCGTGATCTCTCAGTTCATGGGTTTGAGCCCTGCATCCGGCTCTGTGCTGACAGCTCAGAGCCTGAAGCCTACTTTGGATTCTGTGTTTCCCTCTCTGTCTGCCCCTCCCCCACTTGCTCTCTGTCTCTCTCGCCCTCTCTCTCTCAAAAATAAATAAACATTAAAAAAGTTTTTTGTAAACAGTAGAATTATGGACTCAGACTTACAACACAAATTAAACTCTATGCACATATATATATATATATATATATATATATATATATACATACATATAATGTGTGTGTATATATATATATAGTTAAGCAGATTAGAGATATATATGTACAGTTAAACAGATTAAAATATATATACACAGTTAAATAGGTTTTAACAAAGTATGAAAGTATGCATTAAATAGGAAAAGGGAATCATCATCTGCCTCATTTTTCCTCTTGAAGTAAGGTTTTGCAAAATTGTCTGCTGTGATTGACCAGTGATATACAAGGAGACTGGATAATATAGGACCACATTTCCTCATGTGGGATTTCTCTCTGTTACAGTCATTTCCATGCCCATTTCCTTCTTAACATCAAGGACTCCTGCACAGGATGCCTGGTCTCAAATAAACACTATTATTTCTCCCAAATAGAATCTTCTTCAATGACTCCTATTTTCATCTCAATGATGGTTTGTCATTTCTGTTACAGTCTGGGCTTTTCTTGCTGTCCTTCTATATATAGTTAGATTTAGAGTTGACTAAGGATGTTAGTAGCCTTCAAAATATCAGAGGCTTGAACTAGATGCTTATTTTTCTTTTGCTTTAACATCCAGATACAAGTAGTGTAGGAATGCCATGGAACTCTCTTCTGTGAAGTGAGTGCAGACTTTGGATTCTTCTAGTTTTTTACTCTATCATCTGAGGCCTCTATCCTGATGGTCCAAGATGGCTCTTTAGCTCCAGCAAGAAGAAGGAAAAAGACACAGTGGGTCAAAGGGCATGTAAGACATTTCTTAAGGAAGGGTCTCTGAAGCTGTTACAGGATACTGTTATTTGTATCCATTGATTAGAACTTACTCTCCTGGCCACATACAATTGCAAGGAAGAATGGGGATTGTCTTCATTTTGGGAGCCCTGTGCCCAGCTGGAAATTCTAATGGAAGAATGGATATTGGGAGGAAATAGCAATTTCTGCTACCCTCTGTTTGAACCATGGTATCTTTGAGAACTCCCTTGTTGCAAGAACACAATAATATTTTATCAAGCAGCAAGGATCTGATCAAGCTCTGCATGATTACTGTAACTCTAGAATAAAGGCTGACTTTTCAGTCATACTGGAGCACCCTATTGAGGATTACGTTGTCAGTGTTTAATCTTCACCTGCAAAGTCAAATACAAAACCTTCTCTCCACCCCTCCCTTTCTTTTCCTCATCACATCTTTAGGAATATCTGCTCTTGCTGACTCACTTCCTCACCTCCTTTGTTTATCTTCAACCTTCTTCAGAATGGATTCTCCCAAATTACTCCACTATTCTTGCTAAGGCCAAGAGTTAACCCATAAAACTAAATTAGTCAGCTGTTTTTCTGTCATCTTCCTTGGCTTCTCAGCATCAGGCAAAGCTGGCACTTCCTCTTTTTTGAAACCTCTTCCGTTGGATTCCACGACACAACATTCTTCCAGAGGCTCCTTGTAAGTCTTCTTTGTGGAACTTCTCCTTGACCAGAACACAAAATGATGGATCTCCTAAGTCCAGTTCTAAGTTCTTCTGTTCTCTGCCATTACACATAGATGAATTCATCCACTGGAGGCTTCACTTATCATTGTGCGTTGAGGATTCACTAAACTATGCTTATAGCTTGACCTTTATTCTGTTTTGCAATATCTCTTTTACTTTCAATGTCTGAGCAAGTAAGTGACTAATTTGTCTTTGATTAGCCAAAGCTGCTTCTTTATTATCCATCTGAATGCACAGAAATTTTTAAAAATGTATGAGCTTGTTAGTAAACCGTAAACTCTATAGCCACATTAAGAGAAAAATATTATAACTAGCTTATCACCATAATGATTAATCTCTTATTCCTCAAACTGTCAACTGACTTAAATAATTAGATATCTGCTGTTTCACAGACACATTCTCTATATGTTATTGAGGATTAAAAAGAGAAATGAAAGAAAATGTCTCTTTATTGGGAATTTAGAAATACAATTGAGGGTCACCTAGGTGGCTCAGTTGGTTAAGCATCTGACTCTTCATTTCAGCTTGGATTATGACCTCATGGTTCATGGTCTGAGCCCCACTTGGGATTCTCTCTCTCCCTCTCTCTCTCTGCCCCTCCCCTACTCATGTTCGCTCGCACTCTCCCTCTCTCTCTCTCAAAAATAAACTTCAAAAAATAATTGAGAATGAAGATATGCCTTAAATATACAAATATACACAGATATTTGCAACATATACATAATTATATGTACACAAAGAGCAATGTTAAGCCCTTCTAGGGATAAGTATTAGTTTATATAATGGGTCTGTGCCTTAGTTCAGTTATTTATAAAATAAAGATAACAATAACACAAGATTGTTGTAGAGTTTAAATGACTGATCTACATAGGAGTGTCTCAAAAGTTACAAGAAGAATTCCACATAACACAGATACCTAATAAAACTGAGATATTTTTGAGCTCTACCTCTCACAGTTTTGGTCTCCACGAGACATTATTAAATTTTTTTAATGTTTTATTCACTTTTTGAGATAGAGAAGAAAAAGACAGAGACAGAGCATGAGCAGGGGAGGGGCAGACAGAGAGGGAGACACAGAATCCAAAGCAGGCTCCAGGCACCAGGGTGTCAGCACAGGGCTCAAACCTGTGAACTTCAAGATCATGACCTGAGCTGAAGTCAGAGGCCTAACCAACTGAGCCACCCAGAAGCCCCTCCATGAGATGTCATTGAAGGTTGTCTATAGTTGTTTTGAAGTTTTTTTTCAGACCAAAATGATCATTGTGGGTGTTCTGGTGTGGAACACTGAGATAGCAGGTGACTAGCTATTCAAGTGTTAGAGCTATTCAAATGTACTTTTTAAGGAAAAGGAAAATCACTGGTTTTGTCTTCTGATACTTAGTCATATGACCTACTTATATGCAGATTTGAAGGTCTTCTATTCTACCATGCCCACTTGCAATTAGAACCCATCATCAGCTGCAGAATACCTGCATTCCTGGGGGCTTCTCAGATTTTGTATTTGAATTTTATGCTGGTGAACTCATATCGAAAGCTTAGTTGAGAGAATAGTTCTTGAGAAATCATCTATGGTAATGTTTTTTCCTTGGATTAAATTACATCCTGAGAAGCAACACTTGAACTAAATTACTTAGCCCCTTGTAAAATCACCAATGCTAATTTGAGTTTTAATATTATATTCCCAGCTTTTACCAAAATTATTATAACACATAATGATGTAAAATTTGGTCTTGTTTGTTATTAAGCAAAACCAGACCATTTCATTGCTCAGTGAGTTCGTTTTATCTTTGTGTCTATTGTCAGAAATTGCTATAAGAATTTAAAACCTGAAAGAACGATGTGTATGTCTTAAGGAACAGGTATGCTTCTTCATATCTAAAAGTTATGAAACCTGACTTAGTTTGGTCCTGTTTTGGTTTGCTACTGGCTTCCAGGAAGTTAAAAGGCAAATCAAATGATCAATCACACTAAGTCCATCACTATTATGATCACTTTTTACCTTCTTTCATGATTGATTCTATATTTCTATTTTATTGTGTATAAACAGGTAGATGATAGAGAGGATAGATAGGTAGGTAGGTAGGTAGGTAGATAGATAGATAGATAGATAGATAGATAACAGATAGACAGATCTCCCTTAGGATAAGCCACATAAAATATGTTAAGGAAAGATTTTCTTTTCTTCTACTGTTAATGGAAAATGATCATTTCAGAGAGTCATTGTAAATACATAAGAAATATTGGAGTGAGGATTAAAGGTTTAAGAAATTTAATAAAATATTTAGAATTATCTTCTTGGGATTTCAATACTGCAGTGACAAATATTTAAATGTATTCTAAATTTCAATTTAATCTTTTTTGAAATGATCAACAAATAGATTTAAATCATGATTTGATTTGCATTACTAATTTACACATCATGAATTCTATTGAATAAAGTAAATTAGAATGCTTTTGCATATTGAAGATTTAGCAAGAACACAGTCTCTAACGAATATGAACTGCTTTCGTTAAATTGCAAGATCTCTTCAATTATAATCTTCTCCCATGCAGTTTTATATTTTTCTTAGGAAAGGCAATGCAACAAGGCTCAAATTGCCATAAAATTTTCATAGGGTTATAAAGCTAAAAATATTTTTAAAGGGTTATTTCATTAAAAATTTCTTTTTTTAAATTTTTTTTAATGTTTTATTTATTTTTGACAGAGAGAGAGAGACAGAGCATGAGCAGGGGAGGGTCAGAGAGAGAGGGAGATACAGAATCCGAAGCAGGCTCCAGGCTCTGAGCCATCAGCACAGAGCCCAATGCAGGGCTCGAACTCACAGACTGCGAGATCACGACCTGAGCCGAAGTCGGACGCTCAACCGACTGAGCCACCCGGGCGCCCCAAAAATTTCTTCGATTAAACTTAATATTAGATTTTTTAAATTATTTTTATGAAGCTTTTTTACTTTATATTATTGAGACAGAGAGCAAGGGCACGCACATAAGTGGGGGAGGAGCAGAGAGAGAGGGAGACAGAGGATCCAAAGTAGGTTCTGAGCTGACAGCAGAGAGCCCAGTGTGGGGCTCGAACTCACAAATCAAGAGATCATGACCTGAGATGAAATCAAGATTCGGAGGCTTAACCAATTGAGCCACCCAGGTGTCCCATTTAGACTCTATATTTTAAAAAAAAATTATTTTTATTTTTTAATGTTTATTCTTGAGAGAGAGAAAGAGACAGAGACCTGGGGAGGGGCAGAGAGAGAGAGAGGGAGACACAGAATCTGAAGCAGGCTCCAGGCTCTGATCTGTCAGTGTAGAGATTGATGTGGGGCTCAAATTCAGGAATTGTGAGATCATGACCTGAGCTAAAGTCAGACGCTTAATCAACTGAGCCATCCAGGCACCCTATTAGACTTTATATTTTAAAGCAGTTTTTAGATTTACAGAAAAAAATAGCAAAAAGTACAGCATTCCTATATATTCCCATTTCTCTCCCCCACAGCAATATTTCATTTTTAGTAAGAACAGTTAAAAAAAGTTTAAGCCAATGGATACCTAGGGGGGTCACCCCCCCAAAAAAAATAAATAAACTTTTTTTTAATGAGGGGGCACCTGGGTGGCTCAGTCAGTTAAGCATCTGACTTCAGCTCAGGTCATGATCTTGCAGTTTGTGAGTTCGAGCCTCACATCCGGCTCTCTGCTGTCAGCACAGAGCCAGCTCCTGATCCTCTGTCCCCCTCTCTTCTTCCCCTCCCCTGCTCGTTCATGCACACTTTCTCTCTCTCAAAAATAAATAAACATTAAAAAAAATGAGGAAGCTTCTTTCTTTAGAAGCCTGCAGCAAATCTAAAAAAAACAAAAGGATGATTTCATTATTACAATAAGTCATTGGCAGCTGTGACTTCCAATGACCTCCTTTGTTATTCTGTTCATAGATGCTACATGCATATTATTAATTAATGCATTAATTAATTAATTAAATGCATATCACAAGGGTAAGTGGAACATTACAATTACAGTATTGCTTAAACTGGACACACTGAAGTAAATATACCTATGTTTATAAAAAATATAAAAATTATACTTGATCACTGTTATTAGAATAATATTTTAAACATCCTCTTTAAGGTGCCTCTAATTTATCTGTTCTGATATTCTTTCTGTACATTTCATCCATTTGTGCCAATTTTAGTGCCTAGTTGTTTTTTTTTTTCCTTTAAGATTTTATTTTTGGACACCTGGGTGGCTCAGCTGGTTAAATGTCTGACTTCAGCTTAGGTCATCTCATGGTTCGTGGGTTTGAGTCCCACACCAGGTTCTCTGCTGCCAGCAAGGAGTCTGCTTCTGATCCTGTCTTCCTCTTCTCTGCCTCTCCCCCACTTTCACACTCTCTCTCTCTTTCAAAAATAAAATAAACATGTAAAAAAAATTATTTGTAGGTAATCTCTACACCCAACATGGAGCTGGAACTTACAACCCCTAGATTGTCTGATGCTATAAGGACTGAGCCAGCCAAACACGGCCCTACTTCTTTTTCTTGATGAATTGTTGCTCAAAGGCAATTTGGGGAATATCTGCAATTATATTAATTCCTCTTTCCTCTTCTGCAGAGTATTTTACTTTTCCCAATATTTTTTCTACCTTCATAACCATAACTAAGTGTTCAGTTCAATGGTACTAAGTACATTTACATTGTTGTGCAACCCATCACTACCATCCATCACCAGAATTCTTTTCATCTTGTAAAACTGAAACTCCATATCTCAGAGGATCAGAAGGAGCTAGGGTTTAAGGGATATCCCAGCCCCTGGCAACCACCATTATGCTTTCTGTCTTTGCAAGTTTATTCTGAGCACTTCATTTAGATAGAATCATACAGTATCTGTCTTCTTATGACTGGTTCATTTCACTTGGCATATTGTCCTCAAGTTTCATCTATATTGTAGTATATGTCAGCATTTCCTTCCTTTTTATGGTTGAATAATATTCCATTGTATATATGTACCACATTTTGCTTATCCATTCATCCATCAGTGGACACGGGGTTGCTTCCATGTTTTGGCTATTGTGAATACTGCTGCTGTGAACATGTTCATACTGCTTGCATGTGAACATCAAGTGTTTTTGAAGGAATGCTTATCAAGTGCCAGGGGCAATCCCAGAATAATTCTTGCCTAAATTCTTAGACTGAAGAGCAGATATGGTCTCCTGACCCCCAGTCCCTCTCAGGGCCTCACACTGTGCCTAGGGAAGTCTGTGATCTTTGTTTGCACATATGTAATGTGTGAAATTAACAATATGATGGAAATGTACATCAAAGTTTTGGATTTATGGTAATTACTTTGGAATAATTATGGACTCAGATATTTCTGTGGGAAATCTCTAATTATTTGTATCTGCCAAGATTTTCTTTTCATCTAGTCAAAGAGTAACATACACAAAGTAACTATCACAAAGCGTAACATACTAATTTAGGGGGGTTGGGGAGAAGGTTGGGGGAAGGAAGTGGGTAAATCTCAGTTAAGAGCTTTCTCAGAATCAAAGAAGGGAAGAAAGATGGGGTTTCACTATTAGATGTGCAGACTTTCAGTTAGTAATTTTCCTGGTTTTCAGTCCTGAGCCTCCTGAATTATGTAAAAAGTTACAAAAAGAGTGGTTTTTTAAAAGGACCTTTGAAAACAAAAAGTTCTAAAATTCAGCACATTAAAAACCAAATTCTGGCTATTCTTCCCGAATCTTTTCTTCTCACAGTTTTCCCATTTTGATAACTGTTGACTTTATACTCTTGGTTGCTCAAAGTAAACTTGGGCATCATCGTTCCCTGGTCTCTTTTTTTCCCTTTTCCCTCACATTTACATCTGTCAATCACTAAGTCCTGTTGGCTCCGCCCTCACAATATATCCACTTCTCACCATCTGCTGCAAACCACCACCATCTCTAGTCTATGGCAGATTGCTCTACTAACATTTATTCCTGCTCTGTCGCCAACAAAGAATCTATATGTTATTTACTTGGACCAATATGCTAATATGCTCCACTTGCCTGTGTTTTTTTCATGCCATAGCTTTCTGCTCTGGACCTGACCACTGATACTCTGATTTGTGGTACCTGTGAGACTCCTTCCAGTCAAATCGCAGTTTTGGAGCCCACTACTTTAGGCCTCCCGTACACCAAATCTAGGGAGGGAGGGCTCTGCTGGTGAGGAAGGGAGAAGAGCAAAAGCAATAAACTATCTGCCCTGTAATTCTGTCCCAGGCCATGCCAACAGTTCCTCAGAAAATAACCATGACTGTCACTGTGCTGGTCATTTGTCTATTTGTCTTCAGATTTATTCCCTGTCCTTCCTCCATTCCACTGTGTATTGCAGCACCCTGACACCTGCCAAGTGCATTTCCCAGGCCCTTTAACAACTGGTTCCTAGTTAAGATGGACCACTGAGAAGACAGTGACTGGAGCTTGGAGGATGAGAAGTGGGAAAACCAAGGCATTTCTCCTTTCTGTCTTTGCTTTGTGTAACATCTCAGGCAGGGCTCCATCCCCACCATGGTTCCATCTCTCTCCAGGATTCCTAAGCCCTGGTTCCACCTCCTTCTCCCTCTGTCCCTCTGGCTGTTGGAGCAAGAGCAGTTTCCTGCTATTGGTAAACTCCAATGTGTTGCCTCGCTGACCTCTGATTGCCTTCTCAGCTCTCCCATCACTTTCATGACTTGTTCCCCACATTAAATTTTCTCTATTAAAATACCTTGGTTCTGGGGGCACCTGGATGGCTTAGTCAATTCAGTGCCTGACTCCGGATTTCTGCTCAAGTCATGATCTCATGGTTCATAAGATTAAACCCCACGTTGGACTCTGTGCTGACAGAAGGGAGCCTGCTTGGGATTCTCTCTCTCCCTCTGCCACTCCCCCATTTGCACTCGATCTCTCTCTCTTAAAATAAGTAAAATAAACTTTTAAAAAATTAAAAAAAGTAAAATACCCTCGTTCTATTTTCTGCCTCGACCTTAATACTGCCACCTTTCAAATTCTTGCCATATTCTGCTAATACTGGCTCTAGTTTTATGCTTATAACCAGACTTTCCCCCAATACTAATATTTGTTTGCATTCATAGCTACCCTGAAGGTTTAAAACAAAATTGTCTACCTTCTATAAAAGTGGAGTTTGAGGGTGCCTTGGGGGTTTAATCAGTTAAGTGTCTGACTGTTAGTTTTGGCTCAGGTCATGATCTCACGTTCGTGGGGTCGACCCCTCCATTGGGCTCTGTGCGGACAGTACAGAGCCTGCTTGGGATTCCCTCTCTTCTCTCTCTGCCCCTCCCTCTACTTGTGTGCATGCATTCTCTCACTCTCTCACTCTCTCAAAATAAAGAAACATTAAAAATTAATAGTAATAGGGGCGCCTGGGTGGCTCAGTCGGTTAAGCGGACGACTTCGGCTCAGGTCATGATCTCGCGGTCAGTGAGTTCGAGCCCCGCGTCGGGCTCTGGGCTGACAGCTCAGAGCCTGGAGCCTGTTTCAGATTCTGTGTCTCCCTCTCTCTGACCCTCCCCCGTTCATGTTCTGTCTCTCTCTGTCTCAAAAATAAATAAACGTTAAAAAAAATTAATAGTAATAAATGAAAGTGAAGTATGTTTAGAAGCATAGTCTATGTGTTCATTCACAAGATTAGGGATAGCAGCTTCCATTTGGGCGAATCCCTATCACGGGTTGGATACTGAGCTAGACACTTTGCAAATGTTTTCTCAAATCTTCAAGATCACCTGTAAGGTAGTTACTACTCCCTGTTCATCAAAGGGGAAAACCAAGGCCCAGAGAAATGAAAGAACTTGACCAAGATTATGTAGCTTATACGTGGTGAGGCTTGGCTTCACACACATCTGCTTGATACAAGCAATTTCCTCTATCCCATTCCACTTTTCTAACATACGGCATGCCCACCTTCACATTAATCAGTGTTTGCTCATCCTTATGATTTTAACAAGCACAAATAGGTTTTATTATATATTATATATTTACATAGTAATTATAGGACCACGTGAAAGATACATGAATTTAGGACATATTAAGTCTAAGCATAGAAAACTGTTTGATTAGGTCAACAATTGTACATGACTTCAAACGTCATCTCAACTATTTGTCACTTGAACCATGGAAACAATATTGAATCAATGAGTTAATTCTATCATGTAAAACTAATCATATGTTTCAGTATCCATTGAGCTCCATTATGAAGTTAAACCGGAATAGTCAGTTACATTTATTTCACAAAAAATGCAGAAGCAAAACCAAAGCAGTTGTTTTATCTAATTACTGAACCCCTGTTTTGAATGGAGGAAGCTACTTCCTAAGAGAAACTGTCACATGCCTCTGAGAAACAGAAGATACATGGAGCCAGTTCTTAAGCACTGCAAGATTTAAACCCAAAAAGCATCCTACAATTATTTTATTTGCTCACAAAGTTGAGGGCGTACACTCACAAGTTTGTACAATATTTTTTAAGAACCATGTCCAAAGAAACTAGAAAGGGGGCACCTGGGTGGCTCAGTCGGTTGAGTGTCTGATTTTGGCTCAGGTCATGATCTGGGTTCGTGGGTTTGAGCCTGTGTCGAGCTCCGTGCTAACAGCTCAGAGCCTGGAGCCTACTTCGAATTCTGTCTCCCTTTCTCTCTGCCCCTCCCCCAGATGTGTGTGTGCTGTCTCTCTCTCTCTCTCTCTCTCTCTCTCTCTCCCTCTCTCTCTCAAAAATGAATAAACATTAAAAATATCTTTTTTAATTCGAAGAAACCAGAAAGGAAAGTGTGACCCAAAGAAGTGCTAAGGCCAGGATTTCAAGTGGGAATGAACAACAGATGAGGAAAGAGTAAATTTTACTTGAAATAGAAAGCGAAACACAGGCCTACCTTTCCTCTTTTTGCTGTCAAATCCTTGAGCCCTGGCATTCACCTTCAATAGTTACAAATCCTCAGAAGGAATTTGACCTAATTTCACAAATAACACTTGGGTATAATCTGCATGTAGATTTGTACTTTGCAGGATCTTCTGTAAGAAATTAACATTCCATACTCTTTTTTTGCTGCTGCCTGGCACCCAACTGCTGCCAATCCCTTCCAGCACTGGCTGCTATAAGTTAAGAAATGACAAATGATTTACAATATATAATTGGGTAAAACACAAGCTTCCTATGATTTCATTCCCCTTGGGGGAGGGAGTAAAACACCTCACAGTCTGCAGTCTTACCATATATAGTGTTTAATTTTTTAATGTTTATTTATTTTTGAAAGAGAGAGAGAGAGAGAGAGAGCACAAGCGGAGGAGGGGCAAAGAGAGAGGGAGACACAGAACCTGAAGCAGGCTCCAGGCTCTGAGCTGTCATCATGGAGCCCGACGTAGGGCTAGAACTCACAAACTCTAAGATCATGACCTGAGTTGAAGTCAGACGCTTAACCAACTGAGCCACCCAGGTGCCTCTCATCATATATTTTTAAGGCAAAAAAAAAAAAAGATTTCTTGGATGATGATGTTTTTAAAATACTTGTGCCCCTAATCCCTTATATTAGCACAAGTGATCAGAAGTTAATTCTATACCATTGTTTATCCCAATGCAAAGTAAAGGTACATGGAGTTTAGTTCTGATTAACTCACCAAAAATGTGATAAAAATAAAGGATCCTTCATTTGATACTCACTTAACAACTGATAATACATTTTTACTTTCAAAGAAAAATCTGATTTCTACCATTTATTGGGGACATTCTGTTCACCATTTTAGTCTATGCTTATAAGGTATAAGCATATAAGCATCAAATTCTTTCATGCGGGACTTATTATAGAATTATTTTCTAGACTTCTAGTGACTGTAAAGTATATTCGTTACAAAATAGATTTATTTTATGTCTTATTTTTAGAGACTTCTATGGAAGACTTTACCATAATTTCTCATGATTGAGTGTTGCCTCTAAGAATATAGCTACCAATCCTGTTTTACTTACTCTAAGAACTTTTTTGCTGAGATTTACTTTCTTTTCAAAAGGGCATGGTTTTAAGGCATTTAGCATTCCAGTCAGGAGTTAACAATGCATCCTTTAAAGATCTAGCATTAGTTCAGGAGTCAGCAGACCTGGGTTTAAGATCTGGCTCTACCACTAACTAAGGTATATCATCTTGGGAAAGTGTTTTAACTTCTCCGGGCCTAAATTTCTACATCTCTACAGTGGAGTAATAATTACAGCCCCATGTCATTCAAAGGCTTCATGTGAAATAATGAAATGTATATAGAGTACTTAGAGAATCTACACATTCTCTCTCTAATGGTTGAAAACTTTATGCATGGCTGACATTGTGTTAGCAAAGCAGGAAGTACTCACCTATCTATGCCCTCAATCCCAAATTTCTAAGGTTTTCTACACTTCAATAATTTGGCAAAAGAGTCAAAAGAGAAAGGACAAGAAAATAATTTTTTTCTTGTATTTAACATTCAGATACTTCAAGATCTGTTACCTCTCCAAAGACAACCTTACAAAAATTGTATATTTCCTGAGCAATAAGCTTCTCTTTAACTGAATATTGCAAGGGACTCCAAATGCTCTTGATTCAAAACCAAGAAGTAAAAGGTCAGAAAGAATCAGTTAAGTAGTTTCTAAGTGGTGTTATTTAGTTGGTGTTAGTTTCTCTAACAAAGAATAATTTCTGTTTGACAATGCACATAACATTCATTATGAACAGGATCTGGCAGCCCAAAATTACATCTTAAAAGTTTTATGGTGACACCTGGGTGGCTCAGGTGGTTAAGTGTCTGACTCTTGATTTCAGCTCGGGTCATGACCTCATGGTTTGTGAGTTCAAGCCCCTCATCGGGCTCTGTGCTGACAGCACGGAGCCTGCTCTGGATTCCCTCTCTCCCTCTCTCTCTCTCTCTCTGCCCCTCCCCAACTCCTGTGTGTGTGCGCACTCTCTCTCAAAATAAATAAACTTAAAAAAGGAAATATAAAAGTATCAAATGAGTGCACTAAGTAGGGTATAGAATTGTTGAATCACTGTATTCACTTGAAACTAACATAACAGTGTGTATTCACTATGCTGGAATTAAAATTCTTTAAAGTTGTATCAAATGAAATAATGTGAAATCCTGGATTTTGAAACTAAAAGTGAAAATATTAAAAGGCAAGTTATCTAGAGAATTTCAGGATGATGGAAAACTAATAACAGAAATTTTACAGGGATTCCTCAAGCCAAGTATTTAATTCTTAAGGCACATTTCTATCTTTTGGATTGCAAAAATCAGTCTCCTCCCCCTCCCCCCCTTTTATGGAGAGTAAAAAAGTAAAGAAAAGGAGAGAGGATTAATGTTCAAAGCTTCTGAAATGCAGTCCCAGGGACTGGATTTATTTTCTCATCTAAAACAACCGAAAAGTCAAGTAAAAATAGTTGTCAATGACAAAACAGTTTTCAAGACATTGGACATCAGGTGATGAAAGCCAGTGATCCCTGAGAGATGGCAAATAACAAAGTAAACCCTAGGTTTTTGAAGCTTTCTGACTTGAGACTTTCTAGGCCACAGTGTAGACAGGGAGCACCCAGGAAGAGCCTGGTGGACTCCCCAAATTACAGAGACAGGCAGCCAGAGTGTGTAGGTCAGAGTACCAGAGAGTACAGGGTTGCACAGAAAAGAACCCCAGAAATTAGCACATGGGCCCCCTCAAAGATTCCGCTGAGGATTGATAAGGGTAGGTATTTGATGATACTACCTGCAGCTGGCAGGTAGTTAGGATTCAGCACAACAGAAGCCAGGGCTGACACAGGGCCAGGAGTGGTGCCTATTCCTACCAGCCAGACTGGAAAACCTCATAATTTACTGAGAATTAGAAAGAGTACTTAAAAGTGACTTGCCTCAGTGGAGAATAATTAGTCCTAGAAAAACGTTGCTTTCGTCCATATTTTTCTCAAACACCACTTCTTCTGCTGTTTAACTTTACATTTTATACAAAACAAAATGATGCATTTTAGTCTTCCATCATTTCTACATTACTACAAAATTCTAGCACTGTCTCTATTTGTAAGTGTCCCTAACATCTGACAGATGTATTTACTTCATTGTGACAGCGCATATTAAAACCAATTTTTAGAAATAATATTATTTTACAGGCTCCTGGGTAACTCACTCATTTGAGCATCTGACTCTTGGTTTTGGCTCAGGTCATGATCCCAGTATCGTGGGAATGAGCCCCATGTTGGGCTCCATGCTGAGCATGGAGCCTGGTTAAGATTCTCTCTCTCTCTCTCTCTCTCTCTCTCTCTCCCTCTGCCCCTCTCCCCCACTCACACTCTCTCTCTCTAAAATAAAAAATAAGATAAAACAAAATAAAATAAAACAGTCTCCTTGTTCTTGTGGATTGATTTGCTAAAAATATATGCTATAATTTGACATTCTAAATTAAATTCACACTGTAAAACAGGTCATCAAAAAATTTTGTTTGGAAAAAAGCAAACAGTTTCATGGCTTAAGTGTATGGAAAGTGCTTCTCCTAGATGACTTATAGGAATGTGTTTAGTATAACAAAAAAAGGAAGCCTATTATATTGGTAGAGATTTTTTCACTGAGAAAATATGAGTTGATAAGATAGACAAAAATAAGAATTTAATAAATCTTATAGTTACATCATGGAAGACAAATGTCTACAGGTATATATTATATATATTTCATAGATCTACAAATAAAAAATGTGGAGGGACAGGTGGGTGGCTCAGTGGGTTAAGCGATGGCTCTTGGTTTCTGCTTGCGTCGTGATCACAGGGTCATGGAATTGGGCCTCCGTGTTCAATGTAGAACCTGCTTGGGATTCTCTCTAGTCTCCCACTTGAGCTCTCTCTCCCACTTGTGCTCTCTTTCCCTCTAAAATAAATTTAAAAAAATTTTTTTTAATGTTTTAGAAATGAAAAAAACATTTTTTTTTTAAACGTGGGATGCTAGGGGCGCCTGGATAGCACAGTTGGTTAAGTGTCCAGCTTTGGCTCAGCTCAGATCTTGTGGTTCAAGGCCTGAGTCAGGCTCCACACTGAACAGTTCAGAGCCTGCTTGGGATTCTCTTTCTCTGTCTCTCTCTGCCCCTCCCTAACTTATGCATGCACTCTCTCTCAATAAATAAATAAATAAATAAATAAATAAATAAATAAATAAATAAAAGAGTGCATGTAAGAGTGAGTGGTATTCTCTCTCTGCTTCTCTCTCTGCCCCCCACCCCCCACTCTTGCTCTCTCTCTTGCTCTCTCTCCCAAAATAAACATTAAAAAAAATTAAGTCTTGACTAGGTAAATGATTTCCCCAGTGACATGAAATATTTTAAGTTTAATATTATTCTTTACATATTTGCGGTCATGATGAGTTATTAAGTGAGTCAGAGGTAGAGATTGTTCTTAAGACTAGCAAGCAGAGGAGGCAGGGAAATGAACCAGAATTCCTGGGCCATGAAACAAAACAGCTTTACCATGTGGTTTTAGCACACTAAGACCTGCCTGTTGAACGTATCCTAAGAATAGAAATGAACTGCGGAGCCAGAGCACTAAAAGAGGAAGTATGTAGCTTTAAGTATGAATTATAGCTTCTTTTGCTTAACTACAGATAGGGACCTTGAGAATGATTTGGGCACCTAGCCTTTTGATTTGAAATAAAACATCAAATACACAGTTATCAGAGTCTGCACACTATAACTTTCCATCCATAAATATAAAATTATCATGTTCTTTGAGGAGAATTCTACAGTGGATTAGAAACAAGTCATACACTACCGACCTGTGCATATCCTTTCAGTCATAAGTCATTAGATATATGCAGTAAGCCCAGATGCCAAGGATCATATTGAAAATTGCTCAGAAGAAAGGCATGCACAATGGGACATTAATTAACACTAAAAAGAAGATTTTATAAGAAATAATACTTAAAGCTTATTTGCCTTAAACAAGATTACATACAAAACTCTGATTTCAAATCTTTTCTCAGAGTTACATATACTACTACAGAAAGAAATCTAAGATATATTGTCCGTGATAAGGGCAAGATACAAAATGGACTGTTCATTTTTATAAAATATACAAACAAAATAATTAGTCCTCAATTAGTGACTCCATTTAATTTCTGAAGATTCTGCCATTAAATGAAAAGATATTTCTATTCATTCTAATGGAGAAAAATGATTATATGGTCTATCCCATCTTAAGACACCCAACAGTTTTCACAAACAGGAAAATATACCAATAGATGATATAAGTAATAATAAAAAGTGTTTGAAAGTAAATAAATGCAATTTGCACATAATATCTAGGAAATGAAAGTGTATTTTAATCATTAAAGGAGGAAGATACCTATTTTGATGGAAGAGGGATTTGAGGAAGTTTTTCTTTGTAGGTGGTGGAAGATAGATGACTGATTTTCAGGCAGACGATTCTTTGATGGCTAATGGTTATCTTGCACTGAAACTGCTCACAACCAAGAGTTGTCACCTTTATTGCTATAAGTAATTTAAAACCTAGAGAAATATATATAATATACACAAAACGTAACAGTGGTTATCTCCAGAGATAAGAGCATAAGTTACATTTGCTTTCTATACTATATATTCTATAATATTTAAAATTTACAAGAAGCATGAATTTTTATTCACAGAAAATAAAAGCTGAAGAGAAATTTGTTTAGTTTTCCTTAAAACAAATTGTTAACACATAGCCAAAGGTTGATCCCTTGTTGTATATAAAGCTAATACAAATTGACAGGATGACTCTAATTTGCAGAGCCCAGTGCAAAATGAAAATGTGGAGCCTTTTGCACAAAATTATTAAGAATTTCAGGGGTGTCTGGGTGGCTCCATCGTTTGAGCATCTGACTCTTGATTTTGGCTTAGGTCATGATCCCAGAATTGTGAGATGGAGACCCACGCCCAGTGTGGAACATGGTTAAGATTTTCTCTCTCTCTTTCTCTCTCTGTCTCTCTTTCTCTCTCCCCCCACCACCAAATAAATAAATAAACTTTAAAAAAGAGAATTACAGATTATATTTTATTTTTTAGGTCATTGAATTCATTGTCTAAAAATGTTTATTATAGGGGTGCCTGACTGGCTCAGTCAGTAGAGCATACAACTGTTGATCTTGAGGTGGTGAGTTCAAGCCCCACACTGGGTATAGAGCTTACTTTAAAAAAAAAAAGGTTTATTATACTAAGGGGTGCCTGACTGGCTTGATGGGTAGACTGTATGACTCTTGATCTCGGGGTAATGAGTTTGAGCCCGACATTGGGTGTGGAAATTACATAAAATAAAATCTTTAAAAAAAAAAAAAGAATAAATGAGAGGAAAACTACAAATAATTCAATGTTACATGTTTCTGGTATTTTCTCCATGCAATTTACATATGAATGAGAATCAGTGTGTTCACAAATAATATGGCATTCAGGGTAAAATCTTTGGAAATTTGGAAAAAACATACCACTATGTAATTCAAGCTTCTTAAAGTTTTACATCAATAAGACTTGATTATCATTCAAAATAACGAAGCTGTTGATGATTGAAGCAAAGACTAGTTTTGAGAAGCAATAGTTTTGAGCAGCAAATACTTTAGAGCTAGCAGGAATTCCTCAAGAGCTTCACATGTTCAGTTAGAAATATATGAGATCCTGCCTGGAATGATTTTTTTTTAACGTTATTTCTCAAATCACACCAAGGAATTCTTTTTCATTAATATTTGATTTAGTACTATATCTGATGTACAAATTTCATTTCAATCACCACGTGAAATAATAGAAATTTTAATTTCTTCCAAAGAAGACTCTTCTAAATCTCTTCCAAAGAACCTAAAGTCATTTGTCAACCTATGTGTGTTGGTGAGAAAAGTAATCATTAATTCCAAACAATTGCCACAACATGGTAATTCACTGAATCCATCACTCCTCCAAGGCAAAAATACCTATTGTTTATTTTTTTGATTCTCACTGACTCAACCACAGTGCCTTTTACATAGCAAGTACTCATGAAGTAGTGAAATAATAAATGAATAATTTTAAGAGTAATTTCACATTTTTATTGCTAAGTACATTTTAATTTCTGGTAGCCTAGTTACTTTCCTTATATTAAAACTATTTCTATTTCTTGGCAAATACTAATTAATGCTACAGGCTAAGATCAAGGCTTGTTATAAAAGAAAAGCTATGTATGCACACTAAAAAAAAAAAAAGAAAAGAAAAGCTAAACTGTGTTAAATTTTTTTCTGTAGATAATCCATAAATTATACAAATCATACACGAGTAACCAAAAGTTGAATATATAGTATGATTACACTATGTAATCATAAAAATCATAAAAAGACTGAAAAAATATACTGTATTATTAACCATAACTGCCTTGAACCATGGATATATTGCTGTGCTTTTGTTCATAGAATCTGGAATGAGGGATAGCTATATTTCTAGGAGATTTTCAGTACCTACTACTTCTACATCAGTATGCAAGTTCTGTGAGGCACCCATAAGGTATTTCAAGTGGCATGATGAACTAACATTTTTCCTCATTATCTTTCTCTAAAGGATGTTTTTCCTTCTTAAGTAAATTAAATTATTCCTATTACAGTTTTTCAGGTAAGTATATTTTACATAAATTTCCACCCACTTGTACAATTTTTCAGGGTCACTCTGAATTCTAATTCAGTTCTCCAGGGTATTAGATGTCTCACCTAATTTTGCATCTTTAAAATATCTATGCATTTTCACAAGTTTTTGCCCAAATGCCTGATGCATATAATAATTAAAAAGCGTATCCATTGCCATAATCCCAATTCAAAGTTGTAATTACCATAAATAAATGATGAAGTCAATAAAATTCAAATCTGAATTGAGTCTAGTTATAAATTTGTCAGGTTTTAATTTTTTTCCATTCACTAACACAAAGTGCTCAATACAAAAACTTTTTCAAAAATGTAAATTTTTTTCTCATCTAAGGTTGGATGCAATACAGATGTATCTTCAAATATATTTGCACATATAAATACACATATTTAATAAATATACTATACTTTTTTAATGTTTTATTTGGAGAAGGGGAAGGGCACAGAGAGAGGGGGAGATATAGGATCCAAAGCAGGCAGCACCAAGCCTGATGCGGGACTCAAACTCATGAACCAAACTGTGAGATCACGACCTGAGCTGAAGTCAGACACTCAACTGACTGAGCCACACAGGTACCCATATATACTGTACTTAATACATATATAAATACATACACTATTAAGCAAATATGTACTATTTTATGGAGTATCTAAACTGAATGCCTGAAAGCTGAGTCCCAAGAAACTCACACTAGGGCTCAAAAGGACACAGTTTCTACCATTCTTAGAACAAATCTACAGAAAGAACAGCCAAATGTTGGTGAACTAATTCTCTTGCCAGTCATCACTTAACTAGAACCAGGAAGACAAGTGAAAATCATATTTTTTCTCTTCTTTTTTTTGTAATCTCTACACCCAATGTGGGTTCTAATTCACAACCCCGATATCAAGAGTTGCATGATTTTCCCAGGCACTGCTCAGTTATTTTTATCTTCAAAAGATATTTTGTGAGAGAAAAGAGTGAAACAAATGACTAATTTTTGAGTTACACAAATTATCCTGGACAGATTTTTTTTTCCAAATGTTTATTTATTTATGTATTTTGAGGGGGCGAGTTGGAGAGGGGCAGAGAGAAAGAGAGAGAGAATGAGAAGCAGACTCTGTGCTGTCAGCACAGAGCCCAATGCAGGAACCATGAGATCATGACCTGAGCTGAAATCAAGAGTCAGATGCTTAACAACTGAGCCACCGAGGTGCCCCTGGATGAGTTATGTTAAAAAATCCAGTGGATGGCACGCCTGCCTCTCTGGCTCAGTCAGTGGGGCGTGCAACTCGTAATCTTGAGGTTGTCAGTTCAAGCCCCACAATGGGTGTAGAGCTCACTAAAAAATAAATAAATAAATAAATAAATAAATAAATAAATAAATAAAAATAAAATCAACAGGAGTTAGCATATTGTTTGCTCACCTTCACAATTGCAAAGATCCATCATGTTTCTCAAAACTTTGAGAGAGTTTTTAAGCTTCTTTCAGGCCTGGAAGGCAACAAAATACTACAGAGTCCATCTGATGGCAAAGAACCAGAGAACACGGGCATGTTCTGAAGTCAGTACGGGAGGAATCAGACAAAACTCAAGCCTGAAGCTGCCTTGGAACCTCTGTGACCAAAAGACAGCAACCGGAGCCAGGATCTGCAGGAGCAGTGTGAAGTCTTCAAAGCAATGGCAAAGATGCAACTGCCAGAGGCAAAGTGTCAGCCCCAACCTCTGTTTTCTGAGACGTAGGAACCCAGAATTCTTGTGACATTCCATGGAGGGAAAGAAGGAGCCCTCAAATAACTGAGGTTGGCTCCCCTCCATCAATGCAAAGCAGATTAAATTTAATCTAGGGAAATGAGGGTCTGTGACTTTTTGTACTACTATTAAGTACCCATTAAGTATGGTTTTTAACCTCTCGATAAAGAAGATTGGAATCAACTAGGAAGACTACCCTCTTTAAGAGCATTACTGGGGTGCCTGGGTGGCTCAGTCCGTTAAGCATCTGACTCGTGATTTGGGCTCAGGTCATGATATTGTGGTTCATGGGATCAAGCCCCATGTTGGGCTCTAAACTGTCAGGGCAGAGAATTCTGCTTGGGATTCTCTCTCCCTCTCTCTCTGTCTCTCCCCCCATTCTCTCTCTCTTTCTCTCTCTCTCTCTGTCAAAAATACATAAACTTTAAAAAGAGAGAACACTTCCAATAAACTCTAGTAGTATTTTTCGTTCCTGGGATGTGGTAGTCAGTAAAACTTTAATTTATTCTTTCAAGGATAGATTGTAAAGGATACAAGATGCATTTTTTCCTCCATATTGTATAATTTATCTTAATATTGATTTTACCATACCTTCCTTGAATGAAAAAATATGAACAGAAACATGTGGCTTTTCAGATCCTTACAATATAAATTGAACAAAAATATATAATAAACAAGTTAAAGAAAAGTATATACTAAATGGAAAAAAGGGAAACTTTCTGTTGCTACTTCTCCGTAAAATCTCTTTATAGGGCGATTGCAGCGGGGGTGCTCAGTTCACAAAGGGATTTGGCTCATTTGGGACTTCATTTCCTCCAGAACATTTTCTCCTTTATGATCATCTCTTCATAGGTGTCCTATATTAAGGTTAAGAGTGCCTGAGCTCCTAAGCTCCTAAACTGGCCCTCTGGGCTTTATTTATTTGGATGACAATAAATTTTATCATACATTTTTTTTTCCTCAAAATGGGACTTTCATTATTAGCTTTTTATTTGTTTTTATGGTTTTCTTGATGGCCTATATATCCTTTAAGCCTGTTTCTGAGTTTTTCTTATTGTTTCCACCTTTGACACTAAAAGCATCAGAAGATCTCTTGGCATAGGAGTAACTCTTTTGATTTGGTACACATGGGCTCAACAGTCTGTGCAGCTATTCATCCACAAACCAAAGGACTTTCTTTACACCAACAAGTTTCTGAAAGCAGAGAAAATATTTTCAGTCATCCCTGAAGAGCATTGACAGTGTTGTTTGCATAATCTCTGCCCATAAGGCTGAAAGCAAAGGCTTTTCCTTTACCCCTATTTCTCTTTCTTCCTCTTCTGTAGAAGAGAGCAGCTGGCTCTCCCTCATTGCCACCATTTCTTCACCACAACCCTCTCCAGCTGGGATTCTACCCAATTACTCCACTAAATTGCCCTTACTGCTCTTGCTAAGTCACAGTGACTTCCAAATTGCTAAGGTCAATAGACATGTTCAGTTGTCAGCTTGTATGGTGTCAGCATGGACACATTTGTCCATTCCCTACTCCTTGAAGCCCTCTCTCCCTTTGGTTCTGTGACACCACACTGACCTGAAGGCTTCTTCAAGTCTCCCTTGAACTCCCGCTCTTTTAGAAGATTTTCAAATGTTGGAGTTCCTCAAAGCTCTGAATGAAGTCCTCCTTTCCAGATAACATGAGCCTAGATGATCGCATCCATTACCATGGTTTAATGACCACTTATGTGCCGATGACACCCAAAGCAATCTTTAGCCCAAACTCTCCTGCTGAACTCAAGATCATGTATCCAAATGTCTGCTGGCCATTATCAAGAACTATAAATGTTCTGAGGTTTGGGGCGCCTGGGTGGCGCAGTCGGTTAAGCGTCCGACTTCAGCCAGGTCACGATCTCGCGGTCCAGGAGTTCGAGCCCCGCGTCAGGCTCTGGGCTGATGGCTCAGAGCCTGGAGCCTGTTTCCGATTCTGTGTCTCCCTCTCTCTCTGTTCTCCCCCTCCCCTGTTCATGCTCTGTCTCTCTCTGTCCCAAAAATAAATAAACGTTGAAAAAAAAATTTAAAAAAAAAATAATAAAAAAATAAATGTTCTGAGGTTTTACCCTACTTCTAAGATAACTAGTTAACCTGCCAATTTTACAGGTGCTGACAGAAGATATGAGACTCCTAGGTCAGGAAAAAAAGGGCTTAATACTCATAGCATAGGCAACATGAGCTCCAGGTTTGCATCTGTTTTCTTGTCCCCCAAGATCCCATGGGAGTGACAAAGAGAAGGGCCCCAATAGAGGCTATGCATGCAGTGGGTTTGTGTCCCTGTTGAGGAGCTCTGAATTTAGGAAATCCCAATCTTTAAGAGTTGCTGATAGCAAATCTACCCTATTCTTTATTATCCTAGACAGCAAATACATCTGCTCTCTGCCCTTAGTCTTCTAAGGCTGTTTGTCACAAATATCCTTGAAAAGGTGATTCACAAAAAGTTGCCATAAGACTACAAAAGTCCATATGGAATTGTCTCCCAAAAGATACCTTTCTCTGTTGTTTTAACATATACCTTACCTAAGGCCTGGTATAAAATAGACACTTAATAAACATTTGTTGACTAATATGCCTACATATTTCTCTCATAAGGGTGGACACACAGAAGAAGCAATAGGTTTCTTTTTCTTTAGGAAATTTTTTTTTAAGTAGGCCCCACACCCAACACGGGGCTTGAACTCACAACCCTGAGATGAAGAGCCACATGCTCTACCTGCTGAGCCAGCCATTTATTCCACATTTATGAAATTATTTTGTTTTCAAATATATGTCTTCAGTAGTTTATGCATTGTGGGAAGCAATAAAGAAATAAAAATTCCATATCCAAAAGTTGACTTACTGTATTTCTTTCTAAACCATGTCACCTGTTTCATTTCCTGTCACAGTGAATGGAACTGAGTGATGAAGTTGGAGCCTTAGGTCTTATCTGCAACTCCTCCTTTTTCCTTCTACTCACTCTTCCAGCTGCACACATTAACTCTCTCACCAAGTCACACTGAATAGACAGCCCATGAGATATGGGATTTCATATCCATCCCTATTTGTCAGTCCTATCTGTCTATTCTTTAGTCAGTTTTTAGGGGGGGAAGTACATTGAGGGTGTGTGGGTTACTGCAGACATGTACCAATGAGATCACCTAAGAAGAGCTGAGAATTAAGAACAGCCAGTGCTTAAGGAGCAGGGTCAAAAGTGTCAAACCACCACATAGAGATGAAATAAGAAAATGATTGCAAAATGCCAATGGATTCAAGTATAAGAAGGTCACACCCACAAGAATTCCAGTGTAAGGAAGAGAGATGACACTGGAAAATAGTAGATGAGGATTCCATGTAAGATGGGGTGAAATGATGTTCTCATCTCACAAAGAACTATTGTTTACAACTAATGGAACAAAAGAGAGATGTGTGATGCTTACAGCTATAGGGGTTGATCAGAAAAAGAACTGAGAACAGCAATATAACTTCTTTTTTTCTTATGTTTTATTTATTTTTGAGAGAGTATGTGTGTGTGGGGGGGGGGGTGTGCATGCCTGTGCAGGAAGAGCAGAGAGATGGGGAGGAGCAGAGAGAAGAAGGAAGGGCAGAGAGAGGCAGAGGGCAGGGAACGGGAGGAGGGGTAGAAAGAGAAATGAGAAGGGGCAGAGAGAGAAACACAGGATCCCAAGCAGGCTCCTTGCCGACATCAGCGAGCCTGATGCAGGGCCTGAACTTAAGAACAATAAGATCATGACCTGAACTTAAGTTGGACTCTCAACAGACTGAGCCACCCAGGTGCCCTAGCAATGTAAGTTTCTTCAAGGGGAATATAATGAAGTTAAATCTTCATTTTTCACATGGGGAAGTCAATTTAAAAAAAAAAAAAAAAAACGGGGTGTGAGGAAGAACTATTAATTTTCCTCATAAACTCATTTCTACATTGGTTTCTTTTTCTATAAAATGGAGACAATAATGTCTGCCTTACAGATTGTTGTCAGGATAAACTGAGATAATACATGTAAAGGGCTAAGAATAGCCCTAGGCACAGAGTAAGCATTCAAATTTATGCGATCATTTTTTAAAGCCTTTGTATATATTAGTTTATAAAGAAATTAAAAAGCTGAGGAATTCAAATTCTGAATATTAATTGCTTTCTCTAGACTCCAGCAAAAATGGGAGATGGGACAGAGGAGCTGTAATTCTGTTTTGCTTTAAGATTAGAGGCTATGGAATTTGCTTACGGATGGAAGGATAGGAACTAACAGCAAAAAAAAAAAAAAAAAAAGAGGATGAAGATACAAGAGCTAATTGACAAGGTCCCTGAGATTTTTGTCTGGAAGGGTAAGCCTGAGGGCTGAGGATAGAACTTGTAGGGTTATGAGATTATGAAATTAGGGACTATGGTTTATTCATCGTTCTAACTTCAGGGTTTAGCGTAATGGTGGAGTAGGAAGAGTATTATGCCATACATTCTTCTTGAATCTTCTTGAATTTTGCATAGATATAGAAGTATTACCTATAAAATAAAAAGTAGGCCTTAAATTATCTAGCAAAGTACCATATACAAATGGGTTTTGTTTAAAATCCTCTAATTTACAATTCTCATTCCCTTCTTTTTTTATCATGTGAATTTTGACTCTATCTCTATTTTTCCCAAAATACCTATTTTGTGTGGTTTTCCAGATTATGAAACCTTAAAAAGTTTCCCCAGCTTTATCCTCAGTGCAGTACAAGACTTGTACCTTTCATATAAGGCTTATTTTTGTTATATTCTTGTACTCACAAGATCCTTCCATACAGATATTTGTATTGAACCATGCTGATGAAATTAGATGACAGGATAATAATCTCAAGTGGAATACGGAATATAATACAATTATAATTTAATTTTTCCTAAATTCCCTCAAATATTAGAAAATCATTTTGAAAAATAATATCCTTCAAAACTTAACAAAGAGAAAAGTTTACCAACTGCTGTATGACAATCATACATTTCAGTTATGATTTTGGTGCTACGAGGAATTTTCAAAAGACTCAAATCAATAAACTCCCATCTCAAAAACTAGAAAAATAAGAGCAAGAATAAAGCCGAAGCCAGCACAAGGAAGGAAATAATGGAAAGCTGAAGCCAATAAAATTGAAGAGAAAAACAATCAATGAAACAAAAAACTGGTTCTTTGACAACTCCACACATATAAATTTGACAATTTAGATGAAATGGATCACTTCTTCAAAAAAAATATGAACTACCACAACTCACCCAATATGAAATAGATCATTTGAATACCTTTATAACTATTAAGGAAATTGATTCATAGTTGAAAATCTTCCTCTGAAAAATTCCAGGCCCAAATAATTTCACTGAAGAATTCTGCCAAATGTTTAAAGTAGAATTAACATCAATTATACATAATCTTCTCAAAAATTAAAAGAGAAAGGAACACTTCACAAATCATTTTACAAAGCCAGTAATTAAGCAAAGATATTTCAGTAATACTGAAATGAAACAAAGTGCAGAAAAGGAGCATCTGGCTGGGTCATTCCGTGGAGCACGGGACTCTTGATCTAAGGGTCATGAGTTCAAGCCCCACACTGGGCAAAGAACTTACTTAAAAAAAAAAAAAAAAGGGGCGCCTGGGTGGCGCAGTCGGTTAAGCGTCCAACTTCAGCCAGGTCACGATCTCGCGGTGCGTGAGTTCGAGCCCCGCGTCAGGCTCTGGGCTGATGGCTCAGAGCCTGGAGCCTGTTTCCGATTCTGTGTCTCCCTCTCTCTCTCTGCCCCTCCCCCGTTCATGCTCTGTCTCTCTCTGTCCCAAAAATAAATAAACGTTGAAAAAAAAAAATTAAAAAAAAAAAAGTGCAAAAAGGAAAACTATAGACCAATATCTTTTGTGAATATAGACACAAAAATTCTTATCAAAATGTTAGCAAACATAGGTGCACATGGGTGGTTCAATCGGTTAAACGTCTGAGTTAGGCTCAGGTCATGATCTCATTGCTTGTGGGTTCAAGCCCCTCATCCGGCTCTGTGCTGATGGCTCAGAGCCTGGAGCCTGCTTTGGATTCTGCATTTCCCTTTCTCTTTGTCCCTCCCCTGCTCCTGCTCTGTCTCTCTCTCAAAAACAAATAAACATTTAAAAAAAATTTTTTTAAATATTAGCAAATATAATTCAGCAATATAAAAATAATAGTAATACCATGACCAAGTGAGTTTATTTCAGGGATGCAATATATGTTTAATATTAAAAAATTAATACATAGTCTTCCATATTAGTGGACTTATTTTGTTTATTTATTTTAGAGAGAGAGGGCAGAGTGGGAAAGAGGGGCAGAGGGAGAGAGAATCTTAAGCAGCCACCATGCTCAGCATGAAGCCCTACACATGGCTCAATCCCATGACACTGGGATGATGACCTGAGCAGAAACCAAGAGTTGGATGTTCAACCGAGGCATGCAGTCACCTCCCCTCCTTTTTTAAGAGAGAGAAAGAGCAATTAGGCTAATTTTTAAAAGATCACATGATATCAATTGATACATAAAGCATTTGACAAAATTTGACACTTATTACTGATAAGAAGTCTCAGAAACCTGGGAATAGAGGGAAATTTCCTTACTTGACAAAGAATACAAAAATCTACAGCTAAGCTCTTTGTCGATGGAGGAAAACTGAATGTTTTTCCACTAAGTGTCTATCTTCCAAGACACAGCTTCTCAGTGGAAACCTCTAAGGAAGAGCCAAACCCAGCTTAACAAAATAAAGGCATATTTTAAAAAGCCTTATAATAAGGTAAAACTTCTATGTTGGTAATAAATACATGAACTCAGAAGACTTCAAGGCCCAAAATAAAACTAATCACTGAAGGTCAGCTAAGAAAATTATATTGTCTATTCGTTGCTTTCAATAAATAACAATTGTACTAGGTAAACAGAAAATGCACCCTAATTAAAGAAGATTATGGGCACATTTGAGTATATGCCTGTCAGAGGTGCTAATAATAGGTGCTAATATACACTTTTTAAAAATAAGTTTTGGGGCACCTGGGTGGTTCAGTCAATTGAGCATCTCACTCTAGATTTCAGCTCAGGTTGTGGGATTGAGCCCTGATTCTCTCTCAAACTTCCTCTGTCCCTCGCCCCTGCTTACTCTCCCTCTCTCTCTCTCTTTCTCTAAAATAAAAAAAAAAAATTTTTAATTAAAAAAATAAAATAATTTTCGTCAATAAAGCTGATGTTCAGAAAATACTACTGGAAAGTCTATAAATATGACTGTAAGTGATATCAACTCATTGGGAATACAGTGACTACTGAAAGGTGCCATTCTCTTTTCTTCCTTGGAGGATTATCCCTGTAAAAAAACTGACTTAGCAGTCGGAGAAAGACAAATACCATACAATTTCACTCATATGAGGACTTTAAGACACAGAACAGATGAACACAAGGGAAAGGAAGCAAAATAATATAAAAACAGGCCAGGGGACAAAACATAAGAGACTCTTAAATATGGAGAACAGGGGCGCCTGGGTGGCGCAGTCGGTTAAGCGTCCGACTTCAGCCAGGTCACGATCTCATGGTCCGTGAGTTCGAGCCCCGCGTCAGGCTCTGGGCTGATGGCTCAGAGCCTGGAGCCTGTTTCCGATTCTGTGTCTCCCTCTCACTCTGCCCCTCCCCCGTTCATGCTCTGTCTCTCTCTGTCCCAAAAATAAATAAACGTTGAAAAAAAAAATAAAAAAAAAAAAAATACGGAGAACAGAAGGTTACTGGAGGGATTGTGGGAGGGGGATGGGCTAAATGGATAAGGAATCTACCCCTGAAGTCTTTGTTGCACTATACGCTAACTTAGATGTAAATTAAAAAATAATAATAATAAAAATACTGACTTAGGGGTGCCTGGGTGGCTCAGTCGGTTAAGCCTGACTTTAGCTCAGGTCATGATCTCCCAGTTCGTGAGTTCAAGCCCTCTGTCGAGCTCTGTGCTGACAGAGCAGAGCCTGAAGCCTGCTTCAGATTCTGTGTCTCCCTCTCTCTCTTCCCCTCCCCCTGCTCACACTGTCTCTCTCTTTCTCTCTCTCTCTTTCTCTCTCTCTCTCTCTCAAAAATAAACATTAAAAAATAAATAAATAAAGATAAAGAGTAAAGATACAAATGAAGGAAATATTTCCCTGGAAAAGTCTAAGGACAACTAAACAATACTTTTCTCTTAAAACTAAAAAAAAAAAAATCTTTTTTTTTTTTAAGTTTATTTTTGAGAGAGAGACAGAAAGAACAAGCAGGGGTGGGGGGGGTCAAAGAAAGAGGGAAGGAGAGAATTCCAAGCAGGCTCCACACGATCAGCCCAATGTGGGTCTCGAACTCACAAACTGTGAGATCATGACCCAAGCCGAAACCAAGAGTCGGATGCTTAACTGACTGAGACACCCAGGCACCCCTAAAATAATAATGTTTAAATGGCACCTGGCTGGCTCAGTTGGTAGAGCATGTGGCTCTTGATCTTGAGGTTGTGAGTTCAAGCCCCATGTTGAGTGTAGAGCTTACTTAAAAAAGAAAAAAAAAATCTTACAATCAAAACAGAACGCAAACCACAGCATTAAGTTCCTCATAAAATGAAGCTTTATAACACACCAGTGCCAACTAAAATGATGTATACCTCCCTGTGAGAGAAGATTTAATTAAATATGGATTAGTAGTTGGCAGTTTCCTCTGGAAAACGATGTAATTGTTAGAAAAAATAAAATAAAACCAAAGTCTCAACTGACTGTGACACTCTGATGATGAATCTTTGCCTGAGGCCTTTATTTATGGTAAGAAATATTTTAAAAATAATTTTGTAGGGGCGCCTGTCTGGTTCAGCATATAGAGCATGCTTGATCTCAGGGTGGTGGGTTCAAGCTCAATGTTGGGCGTGGAGCCTACTTATAATAATTGATAATAATAATAACAATAATAATTTTCTACCTCAATCAGGTTTGTGGAAAAATATGAAAATAATAATAAAAATGCCAATGTGATGATGATGAGGATAAATCCACTTTTTTACTTCACTTTGATCTGGTTACTTTCTCCTTTGTGTAATATCTTTCTTTTACCTTGGAAAATATCAATGACCTCTTTGAATCACTATATTGTATGTCTGAAACTAATATAACACTGTATGTTAACTAACTGGACTTAAAATACAATAAAAAAAATTGTCGATGACCTCAAATTCTGGACATCTTGTGTGCCTATTGTTTCTTTCCTTTTTGGCCATGCTTGCTTCTAATTAGTTTCTAATTCTTTCATCATATCTGTTTTTATACCCCAGAGAACAATAAGACCTTAGCTGAGAGAGAGACAGGGCATCATTGACCGTTAGTCATTGGTCCAAAAGAAAGTTACTATCTTCATCTTGCAAAAGAAATAATTAGGATTCAGACAAGTTAGGACACAGAATCACCTCCTTCTTTGTGTAATTCTTCTCCCATTATACCATCCTTATTTTTTTTTTAATATAAAGTTTCTCATATTTTTTTCTTATTAGAAAGGTTAAGGGGCACCTGAGTGGCTCAGTCAGTTAAGGGTCCGACTCAGCTCAGGTCATGATTTCATGGTTGGTGGAATTTTAGCCCCATGTCAGGCTCTGTGCTGACAGCTCAGAGCCCAGAGCCTGCTTCAGATTCTGTGTTTCCCTCTGCTCCTCCTCTGCTTGTGCTCTGTCGCTCTCTCTCTCTCTCTCAAAAATAAATAAATAAACATTAAAAAAAAAAAAAGTGAGCTGGGATGGATTAAGTAGAAGCCACTCTAGGGCACTTAAAAAAAAAAAAAGAAATAAAAGAAGAAAAGAAAGGTTAAAAAGTGCTCAGAAAGCACAGACATGCTAAAAGGACATGAAGGGGCACCTGGGTGGCTCAGTCGGTTAAGCGTCCGACTTTGGCTCAGGTCATGATCTCGTGGTTTGTGAGTTTGAGCCCTGTGTTGGGCTTTGTGCTGGCAGCTCAGAGCCTGGAGCCTGCTTCAGATTCTGTGTCTCTCCATCTCTTGGCCCCTCTCCTGCTCTGTGTCTCTCTGTCTCTCAATAATAAATAAACTTTTAAAAAAATAGTAAAAAAAAAAAATAATAAAAGGACATGAAAACATCCATAATTGCAGAACCCTTGGAAAACCAACATAAATATCTTGATAAATCTCTCTGGATCCATTCCAGAAAGATTAAAAAAATAAGTATGAAAGACAAAAAATGAAAAGGACTTTTGAAGACTTTTATTCGTGATCTAGGTAAAGGTTTCTTAAACAAACTATAATTAAAAGGGAAAAGTTTAATAAATTAGCCTACACTGAAACTAAACTTCTGTATACTAAAGGATACTATAAAGAACAACAACAACAAAAAAGACAAACCATAGAATGGGAGACAATATTAGCAACTCATAACTATCACAGGACTGGTGTTCAAAATATATAAAGAACTCCTATAATTAATAATTGGGAGGCACCTGCATGGCCCAGTCGGTTAAGGATGCAGCTCTGGATTTCAGCTCAGGCCAGGGTCTCATAGTTCGTGAGGTCAAGGCCCAAGTCAGGTTCTGTGTGACAGTGAGAAGCCTGCTTGGGATTCTCTCTCTCCTTCTCTCTCTCTCTGCCACTTCTGCATTTGTGTGTGTGTGCGTGCATACACATGCTCTTTCTCTCTCCAAAAAACCTAAAATGGCCCAAAAATATAAAAATTTGACTAAACTCCATAATCAAGGAAATACAATTTAAAGCTACCATGAGGTACTATTACACAACCACCAAATTAAAAAGTCTGACCCCCACCTTGGGCATCTGGGTGATTCAGTCGGTTGAGCATCCAACTTTGGCTCAGGGCATGATCTCAAGGTTCTTGAGTTCAAGCCCCACATCAGGCTCACTGCTGTCAGGCTGTTAGCACAGGGCCCACTTCAATCCTCTGTCCCCATCTCTCTGCCCCTCCCCCACTTGCATTCTCCCAAAAATAAATAAATATTTTTTTAAAAGTCTGACCCCTCCCAAAAAGTGTGACCCCCTAATAATATTAATAAAAAGTAAAATGACTTTTTTTTTAACTAGGCTCTACATGCAACATGGGGCTTGAACCTCAAGATCAAGAAGAGTTGCCTGTTCTATGGACTGAGCCAGCCAGGAGCAATAAAAAAGATTCTGGGGGCACCTAGATGGCTCAGTCAGTTAAGCATCTGACTCGGGCTCAGATCATGATCTCAAAGTTTGAGAGTTCAAGCCCCGTATCAGGTTCTGTGCTGACAGCTCAGAGCCTGGATCCTGCTTGGTGTTTGTGTCTCCTTTTCTCTCTGCCCCTCCCCTGGTCATGCTATGTCTCTCTCTCTCTCTCTCAAAAATGAATAAACATTAAAAAAATTTTTAAGATTTTTTTAAAAAGACAAAAAAAGTCTGACAATACCAAATTTCAGAGAGAATTTAGGGCAATAGAAACACTTTTACAGGGACCAGGGTGGCTCAGTTGGTTGACTGTCGAACTCTTGATTTCAGCTCAGGTCATGATCCCAGGGTAGTGGGATGGAGCCCAACATCTGGCTCTGCACTGAGCATGGAGCCTGCTTAAGATTTTCTCTCTCCCTCTGCCCCTCCTCCCTCACTCATGCTTTCTGACTCCAAAAAAAAAAAAAAAAAAAACAAAAAAGAAAGAAAGAAAAAGAAAAAGAAAGAAAAATTTAAAGTTCTGTAGCTTGATATTTATTGCCATTTGATTCTCAGGTATGAGAAAATACAGTGTGAAACAACTCTGGACTAGATCAGTACCGATTCTTGTCCAAGATTTTAACTGATTTCACACGTTGGCTTTTCCCTGCCAACAAGTGATGCCCTAAAGTTCTTTCCACATATAAAATGCCATGAGATGTCTCCAAATAAATCTGACATTGATTGAAAGAATAGAATAGATCATTACCACTGGAACCCACATGAAACGCCTATAAAAATGCCTTGCTTTTGGAAATTCTCACTTGCATGTTTTGGATTTGGACCAAAAAAATAAATACAACATTGTGGTAGGAAAATAATTGCATTTACACATATAAAATGTTAAAGTTAATGCCAAATCTAGAAGGTCTGAAATAGCAGAAATTACTTGCTGTATTAGAAGCTTAATTAAAAAGCTATAATTTATTTCGGCAATAATTTCTTTCTTGGCAATATGAACCATATATCTGGTAAAGTATGGAAATGAACTGCATATTTTATTAATCAAGATGGTTGGAAAATAGAATAGTATAGATGATAGTTTCCATTTGAAGGAAAGTCAAATGTAAGGAAATATGATTTTTTTTAGTAACTACTGTTTGATTGTAAATTTGTGAGTAGGAAGCAATATTTCAAATTGTATACTCAGTACTTCCAACATATGAAAAATTCTTATTCCTTATGCTTCATTCATAATAGAATTTATGGTGGAGATTGTGATTGTCTTTGTGGGCTTTTCACATTCATTTTTATAAAATCCTGAATATACACATGACATTTTTGGATGAGAGACAGATTATTATTACTTACATAATAATAATTGTGCTGGTTCCCTGCTTTAATTCTTATCCCTGGAGAGATACAATGAAAACCAGATGTCACCCTACAGGCAATAGGGTCTGTACTGTAAGGGAGAAAGTGAATCTAGGCATTTATGTAAGAAAGAAGGCAACTGTCTTTCCTACCCTTCTAGAAGAAGGGGGAAAAACACTTTGCTCCTTGAAGACAAGATGTAAAGAATCCTTGTACTCTCTCTAACCCTTTCATAATGTAAATAAATCTCTCCAGGGGCCAGAGAAGCCCAGTGTCTCCAGTTTTATAACTCAAGAGATATCTCTGGAGTCCCACGCTTCATCCCAACTTGAAAAGAAAACACACATTTCCCGAACTTACATCTTTTTAGTTCTAATTATTCATGTCTTCTGAATTATCTTCTAGAGCTGGCTTTTAGTCCAAGATCTCAAGGTTCCACAAAACTTTCCCAGAAAGCCCTGTGTAGAAATACAAAAATATTTTCTCAATACTTCACATGGTTCCAAAATTAATTCTTCCTTCTGCCTGGGCAACATGGTTGCCCAGTTAAAAATCTCATTTTCTAATTGTTTTCAGACAGATGTGACCTTGTGACAAATTCTTTCAGTTACCCTCTGAGAATGTATTGATTCCATCTTCATTTCTGAAGGATATTTTCACTGGGTAAATAATTCTTGGGTCACATTTCTTTCAGTTCTTGAAATATGTTCATTTCCTTCTGGCCTCCATGGTTTCTGATAAGAAATTCACTGTCATTTGGATCATTGTCCCCTAAGTTTAATGAATCTTTTCTAATTGCATTTAAGATTTTTACTTTGTCTTGGGGTGCTTGGGTGGCTCAGTTGGTTGAGTGGCCAACTTCATATCAGGTTATGATTACATGGATTCATGAGTTCGAGCCCTGAGTGGGCTCTGCACTGTCAGCAGATTCCCTGTCTCCTTCTCTCTCTGCCCCCTTCCCTACTCAGCTCTCTCTCTTTCTCTCAAAAATAAACATTTTAAAATTACAAAAAAAAAAAAAATTTTTACTTTGTCTTTAGGTTTCAGAAATTTGAGTGCCTCAAATTTCTTTGAGTTTATTCTATTTGGAGTTCACTCAGTTTCTTGAATCTGTAGCTTGATGCCTTTTACTAAGTTTGGAGGATTTTTAGCCGTATATTCATTGAATACTTTTTCATGTCACATTCTGCCCCTTTTGGGAGGTGTCTCTGATGACACCAATGTCAGATCTTTTGTTACTGTTCCACAGGTTCTTGAAACTCTTTTCTTTTCATCCTGTTTTCTCCATTGTTCACAATGGGTATTTTATCCTCAGTTTCATGGAATTTTTCCTCTGACATCAACTTCTACTATTAAGCCCATCCAGTGAGTTTATTTTACAACTATTTCCATTTGTTTCTTCTTTATATTTTCTATTTGTTGAGACTTTCTATTTTTTCATTTGTTTCAAACGTGTTCATAATTGCTCAGTGATACATTTTTATAATGACTGCTTTAAGATCCTTATCTGATAATTCCAACATCTATGTCATCCCAATGTTGGCATCTGTTGTCTTTTTTCATTCAAATTGAAATTTTACTGGTTCTTGGTATAATTAATGATTTTTCTATGTATTCAGGACATTCTAGCATTTTATTATGACACCCTGGATCTTATTAAACCGTCTGTTTTAGCAGGCCTCTTCTGATGCTGTGCCAGCAGGGAAATTGCGTAAAAAAGCAGCATAAGGCCTCCATGACATTCTAATCCACTGGAGGAGGGGGTTGGGGAGGACCACAGTGTTACCATGAAGTGGAGGTAGGACTTCAGAGTCCCCACTCTGCTTCTTCTGTACCATCCCAGAAGAAAAGGGGAGGAGTGCCTCATTACCACCAGGCAAAGGTGAAAGTCTAGGCTTGCCACCCAGTATTTACTGGTGGGGTGAGGGTGGAGACATGGCATTTTCCATGCAATTTGGCTAGAGTCCCCTTCCTCTCCTTTTCCTGTCCAAGACTGTCTCTCTCCTCATCCTTTGCCAAGGGAGAGCAGGCAAAAGGAACATTTTTTTTGTGTAAGTACATTGGCATTTCTGGGTTGTGGCTCCTCCAACATTCTTTCCAGGATATACGAGATAGAAAGAAAACCCGGGAAATTCAATACCATGCTGTTCCTTAAGTCTCAGGGTCTCTGGATAGTCCATCTCATTCTTTCCATTTCAGAATCTTCATATATTCATTTTATACATAATGTACAGGGTTTTTAGCATACTTAATAGAAGAGGAAGAAATGCACGTGCTCTATTTTTCCTGGAACCAGAAGTCCAGCTCCCTTAACAGAAGCTACAGCTTTTTCCCCTGGGTAACTCTACTGCCCCTACCTGGAGGAGTGGAAAGCATTTTGCCAGCACAGAACAAAATCCAGATAAGTATCTATTCTTCTAAACCAACTGAAGTATCCTTCACCTAAGGCCTCTGCTGCTTGGTATGCCCACTGTTCACCGGTGGAGGATCAAGGGAGGAATATTAGAAAAAATAGTGTTAGGGAATGTGGAGATTTACGAGAAGAGAAAAACTGTCCTGGGGTGGTTTATCAGCATTTTTTTTTTTTTTTTTTTTTTTTTTTTGCTTCTTTACTTCACTACTTCCCACACTTCAATAGATACTAAGAAAAGGAAACATGGCTTTAAAAAGTGAGCTTTAAAGGTTCGCAATTAAAGTGTTATATACTTCCTCCCAAGAAAACTCCCCTTACCCAGTAAATGATTAAAGAAAATAAAAACTTTTCATTGCTCATTCTTGTTTTTATTTAGATTGGATTGATAACTTCTCCTTCTTGGTTAACGGGGCATAGAATCTCTAATAACTACAACAAAACAAGCAAATTGTATGACAGGTTATGAACTTGTTGTTGACAATAAAGGTCACGAAAGACCAAACTCATGTAAGTACTAAGGTAATGAATAACGTGTTAATCCTCTTGTTCTACAGCTTGCTCTTGGTTGAACCAACAGATCTATCCTAGGTGTGCTGATTGGTTATGCCTGGAGTTGATGTATTACAGTTTTTGAAGAACTGTCTTTTCTTCTAATTTTGTATTTTCTAAGTTAGGCTGCTGGATGGCCTCTTTTTTCCCACAAGATCTCTTCTTGCAATATGGGTATTGAAGCGGTTATTAAGAGCTTTCTTACTACAAGCATCCAGGCTTTTGTAGACTTTGTGTTTTTTCTGAGATGTACCATCTCTTCCTTGCATTTTTTCCTTATACTCTGTTTCTGATAGTTTCTGTTTTTTCTTGTCTTGTTCACAATTTATCTGAATTGGACTTTCTCGCCAAGTTCCCTCTTTCTGATGATGGAGTTCCTTGAGAAGCTCTATTCTCTGCTGTAAGATTTGACATTCATTTTCCAGCAAAGCTGCAATCAAATGCAATGAATATGTGTCATGTTCCAGTTTCTTCACTTGTTCCTCCAGTTCATGCTTAGCTGACACCTCGTTATTTGGTTGAGTTTGGAAATGCACTCCATTATTTTCAAGAGTTTCTTGTATGTCTTTCTGAGATTTCTGATATGATCTTATTAGTTCACTAAGCTCAGTATGTTGCACATTCCAGTGTTCAGCTTCCTGTAGTAACTGCTCCATGTTGCTCCTAAGTTTGATGTTTTCTTCTTGAATATGATGGTGTCTGTAATTTGCTTTTTCCTTGCTTAATTGAGTTTCATTAAGGGGTCTGTTTTCTTCTGAATGACTTACCAAATCCTTTCCAAAAGTTTGTACCATGTCCTTGGAATTCTGGTTTTCCAATATCATCTCCTGTTTCTTTACATTCTGTTCTTTCTCTAGGTCTGAACTACCAAGCAAGTTTTTCAATAACACTTTATTTATCTTATCAAGTTCTCTGATTTTTTCTTTAAGTTCTGACACATCCTCAGAAATACTGGTTTCCTCAAAAGAATCTTTTGTTTCTGTGATCTTCTCTCCACAACTTGTGACACTTTTAATGATGTCTTTAATTTCTTTTAAGAGATTTTCAAACTTTTGTGCAGTCTGTTGTTCAGTTACTTGATGACCACTACTATTTAGGGAAGGGAGAGAACCCCAGGAGACAGGGGGAAGGGATCCAATTTCGAATAAGGCAATGATAATCCGAGGACCCGAGGACTCTTGATTGAGATCAGGAGTAGGTTTAAGAGTTTTGGAGAGGGCGGACACTTCCATCTCAGCTGAGTTAGTAGGGCTGGTGATTACAGCATGTGGCAAGCAGAAAACCTTAGAAATTCCAGGAAGGGAAGGTGGTGGTCCTCTGTGCAAATGGGTAGGAAATACAAAACCAACCAGAAGTCCAGAGACCAGAGCTAAGGTCTCAAACCAGGGAGATGATGTTTAAGTGGAAGGTGACATCTCAGATGACCTAGGGGAGAGGGAAGGTGAGTAAGGGGACCAGGAGCTAGGGTCCATCTCCCCTTCTCCAGGCTTCTAGTGTTCATTCCCTGACCCTAGCAACCAGGTCTTTATTCTGTCACTGCACTATTGTGGCCTATCTCCAGCTTCTGTTTCTTTTTGTCACAATAGAAACTTCTTAACCCCCATACCCAATGACTCATGAATCAAAATCTATCTTGAGTTACACCTACTCCTCATCCCAGAAAGACCTTTATGCCAGTCCTTTCCAAAATTCCCTACTTTTCTAGGTTTTTATTCAACTCATTCTAACTGTATTCTATGACCTCCCAACCTCATCTCTACTACCTATAACCCAAACTCAACTGCAGCATGGTTTTTTGTTTGTTTGTTTGTTTGTTTTTTGTTGTTTTTTTTTTTACCACCTAAGTGCATGGTGTGAAAACTTCTCCATGGACTTTCATAGCATCTTGGAACCTTATTGCTCCTAGGAGAGATACTACCATAAAACAAAGCTGTCCGTACAAAATAGAACCCAAAAAGTGCTGCATGTCTTCGTGAGTTTAGAGAAATCGAGAAATGGAATTGCTGCATTCAAAAATATTCCAGGGGTGCCCGGGTGGCTCAGTTGTTGAGCATCTGACATCGGCTCAGGCCATGATCTATGTTTTTGTGAGTTCTGGTCTCACGATGAGTGAGCTTGAGCCCCCCCCTTCAGGTGAGCTTGAGCCCTGCTTGCGGTGTGCACAAGCCCTGCATCAGGTGAGCAAGAGCCCTGCTTCAGGTAAACACAAGCCCTGCATCAAGTGAGCCCTGCTCCCCGTCCCCCCACCTCCCCTGTCTCTCTCTTCCTCTTCCCCTTGCTCACTGGCATGCTCCCTCTCTCTCAAAAAAAAAAAAAAAAAAAAAAAGAAAAGAAAAGAAAAGAAAAAAGAAAAAAATCCACTGCAGTAAAAAGAGAATATCTGAATGGTTCCTTAACATAATTACAAACTGGGACTTTTCTTAGCTTCAAAAATAGGCATCCTTTAAGACAGACTTATACACTTGTTCCTGATTCATTTACAGGTGATATAAAACTTTGATCATTACTTTTCACAAGAACTTGCTAAAAATAGCATAATTTATCTAAAGCATTTGAAACAACTAGATCCTGTAGTGGGCTATAGAAAAGTAACTGAAATGGATTAAACCTGGTGCATTCTTGTCTTTTTGTTCCTAGGAATCAGAACCTTGAGAATATTAAATTCAAAAGAAACATTCCTTATGTGAGACTTTCTCTTCGCCTTCAAAATCTTTCTAGCAAGCACTTCACTAACTAGAAGTTTGCATCCAGTCTTAAGGGAAAATTCATGCTCTTGTAGGTGGGTTTTATTTTATTAGAGGAAAGAAATTTATGTTTTTTTCTTTCATAGCTACCAACTCACTCTGACTTTAATTTCCCCGAGCTTCATGCACATCTCTAGGCAGTTGGGCTCTGAGACACTGCCTCATGACCATCCACAGATGCAGCAGTGTTGGTCTTTCTTTTCTACTTGAAGAAGGAGCACCTTTTCTAATTCATACAATGATATCATACAGAGGGCACCTGGGTGGCTCAGTAGGTTAAGTGTCCAATTCCTGGTTTCGGCTCAGGTCATGATCTCATGGTTCGTGAGTTTGAGCCCTGCATCAGGCTCTGCGCTGACAGTGCAGAACCTGCTTGGGATTCTCTCTCTCTCTCCCTCTCTCTCTGCCTCTCTGCTGCTCCTGCTCTCTCTTTCAAAGTAAATAAACTGGAAACAAAATGATATTACAGAGGCTAGCAATTGCCCTTATGCCTTCATTCTCCCTGTTAAGATCCAACTTCTGTTGGTATTTTCCCCTTTGACTCAAACCATCATTTAAGATAGTCTTTAAATCAGGGTGCCTGGGTGGCTTAGTCAATTAAGCATCTGACTCTGGCTCAGGTCATGATCTCGTGGTTTGTGGGTTTGAGCCCTGTGTCAGGCTGTCTGCTAACAGCTGAAAGCCTGGAGCCTGCTTCGGATTCTGTGTTTTCCTCTCTCTCTTCCCCTCCACC
This sequence comes from Puma concolor, assembly GCF_028749965.1. Taxonomy (NCBI): domain Eukaryota; kingdom Metazoa; phylum Chordata; class Mammalia; order Carnivora; family Felidae; genus Puma; species Puma concolor. The sequence continues at coordinate 96,474,589 of NC_141667.1, forward strand.
CACTCATGCTCTGTCTCTCAAAATTTAATAAACATTTAAAAAAAATTTTTTAAGACAATTTTTAAATCTTCAAAATAAAGGAATTTTTTTTCTGATTTGGTCATTAATTTCTAGCTTTATTGCATTGTAATCAGAAAATAAAATATTTCTACCTTTTGAAATTGATATTTTTTCTTTGGCCTAATTATCAATGTTCATTTATGTTTTATGGATAATTGAAAAATATGTATTCTTTATTTTTGTTTTTGTGGCTTTTTGATGCTTTTGGACATAAACCTGATATTACTTTTGCCTTTAATTTTTATGGAAACTAGTTTGAAGGTGGCTTGCTCAAGATACTAAAGATCATTCTTTTTTCATCAAAAGAGGATGTAAATATTTCATTCCTTCTTACAAGTGTAATGAATTTCAAATAACATTTCTGTTAATTTTACTGAAATTTGAATTCACTGGAGATGGTGAAAGATATCTAGAGTGGTTTCTTTTTTTTTTTATTGACCCATTTTCTCAGTGGGTGACTATGAAAATTAAACAGATTTAGACTGTCTTACAATTGCTGTCCACTAAGTTCCCAATAACCTAAAGACTTTTAAAAAACAAATGCCAAAATAAGTCAGTCAGAGAAAGATAAATACCATATGATTTCACTCATACGTGGAATTTAAGAAACAAAACAAACAAAGGGAAAAAAAAGACAAACCAAGAAACAGATTCTTAACTATACAGAACAAACTAATGGTTACTGGAGGGGATGTGGGTAGGGGAATAGGTGAAATAGGTGAAAGGGATTAAGAGTACCCTTATCCCAAAAATTAAAAAAAAAAAAAAAAAAAAAAGGGGCGCCTGGGTGGCTCAGTAGGTTGAGCGTCCGACTTCGGCTCAGGTCATGATCTCACAGTTTGTGAGTTCAAGCCCCGCATCAGGCTCTATGCTGACAGCTCAGAGCCTGGAGCCTGCTTCGGATTCTGTGTCTCCTTCTCTCTCTGCCCCTCCCCCGCTCAGGCTTTGTCTCACGCTGTTTCTCAAAAATAAATAAACGTAAAAAAAAATTAAAAAAAAAAAAAAAAAGAGTACCCTTATCCCGATGAGCTCTGAGTAATGTATCAAATTGTTGAATCACTATATTGTACACCCGAAACTAATGGAACACCATGTTAACTCTACTGGAATTAAAATTTTTAAAAAATTTAAAAAGAAGAGCAGGAGCTATTTCTAAAATATTAGAAGAAAACTTGTATAAAATTTTCTCTCTCTTGAAAACCAGTTTGCCTTGGGGTGACTGGGTGTCTCAGTTGGTTAAGTGTCCTTCGGCTCAGGTCATGATCTTGTGGTTCTTGGGTTTGAGCCCTGTGTCAGGCTCTGTGCTGATGGCTCAGAGCCTGGAGCCTGCTTTGGATTCTGTGTCTCCCTCTCTCCCTGTCCCTCCCCCGCTTGTGCTTTGTCTCAATCTCTCTTTCTCTCTCTTTAAAAAATAAACATTAAAATATATATATTTAAAACGAGTGTGCCTTAACAAAACATAAATCATATCAAAGTACACATGATGTCAATATGTCTTGCTGCTGGTGATGTTAACCCTAGTCACTTCATTAAGTGATATCTGCTGGATTTATTATAAAGTTACTCTTTCCCATTGTAATTAACAAACATCTTGGGAGAGATATTTTGACACGCTGAAAGTATTCTGTTTGTTTTCAAACTTTTACCTATTGGTATAATTTTAGAGCACAGAGTTTGGTTTTTCATGCAACAATTATTACTGTGGTGATCTACAGGTGATTTTCTATTTCTGTCATTCCTTTTATGTTTGTTGATTGTAAAGAAGAGCTGTCTCTTTCTTGTATTTACTTTTCATTCATTCATTCATTCATTCATTCATTCGTATATGTATTTTTAGGGGCACCTAGGTGGCTCAGTCAGTTGAGCAACCAACTCTTGGTTTCAGCTGGGGTCATAGTCTCACCATTTCTGCGTTTCAGTCCCATGTGGAGCTCTGCACTGACTGCTCAGATCCTGCTTGGAATTCTCTCTCTCTCCCGCTCTCTCTTCCCCTCCCCTTCTTGTTCTCTCTCTAAAAATGAATAGGGACACCTGTGTGGCTCAGTCGGTTAAGCATCCAAGGTCAAGCATCCAACTTCAGCTCAGGTCATGATCTCATGGTCAGCTCAGAGCCTGGAGTCGGCTTCATATTCTGTGTCTCTCTCTCTGATCCTTCCCCGCTTGAGCTTTGTCTCTTTCTCTCAAAAATAAAGGTTAAAACAATTTTTTTAATAAAAAAGAATAAATAAACTTAAAATCCTCTACATGGAAAACAATCATTTAAAAAAAAACCAAAAAACAAATATGTTTGTAGATGTATGGACTGACAGATATTTATTTTGGGGGGTTATAATTGAATACTATAATTTATTTTCTTGCTTAAATATGTAAGAATAATTTTAATTTGATGATTTTTTTGGTATATGGAAGTATATTTTTATTTTGGGTAATTGTTCTAATTGTTCAGTAGTTTTGTTGTTGTTGTTTTATTATTTACATCCAAGTTAGTTAGCATATAGTGCAACAATGATTTCAGGAGTAGATTCTTTGATGCCCCTTACCCATTTAGCCCATTCCCCCTCCCACAACCCCTCCAGCAACCTTCTGTTTGTTCTCTACATTTAAGAGTTTCTTATGTTTTGTCCCCCTCCCTGTTTTTATATTATTTTTGCTTCCCTTCCCTTAGGTTCATCTGTTTTGTCTCTTAAAGTTCTCATATGAGTGAACTTATATGATATTTGTCTTCCTCTGACTGACTAATTTCACTTAACATAACACCCTCTAGTTCCATCCACATAGTTGCAAATGGCAAGATTTCATTCTTTCTGATTGCCGAGTAATACTCCACATCTTCTTTATCCATTCATCCATCGATGGACATTTGGGGTCTTTCCGTACTTTGGCTATTGTTGATAGTGCTGCTCTAAACATTGGGGTGCATGTGCCCCTTCAAAACAGCACACCTGTACCTCTTGGATAGATACCTAGTAGTGCAATTGCTGGGTCGTAGGGTAGTTCTATTTTTAATTTTTTGAGGGACCTCTATACTGTTTTCCAAAGTGGCTGCACCAGCTTGCATTCCCACCAACAATGCAAAAGAGTTCCTCTTTCTCCGCATCCCTGCCAACATCTGTTCTTGCCTGAGTTGTTAATGTTAGCCATTCTGACAGGTGTGAGGTGGTATCTCAGTGTGGTTTTGATTTGTATTTCCCTGATGTTGAGTGATGTTGAGCATTTTTTCATGTGTCGGTTGGCCACTTTGGAAAAGTGTCTATTTATGTCTTTTGCCCATTTCTTCAGAGGATTATTTGTTTTGGGGGTGTCAAGAAACTCTTAAATGTAGAGAACAAACAGAAGGTTGCTGGAGGGGTTGTGGGAGGGCGAATGGGCTAAATGGGTAAGGGGCATCAAAGAATCTACTCCTGAAATCACTGTTGCACTATATGCTAACTAACTTGGATGTAAATAATAAAAAACAACAACAACAAAACTACTGAACAATTAGAAAAATTACACAAAATAAGAGGATTAGTATTTTGGGGATGTTGTTTAATAAGTTCTTTATAGATTTTGGATACTAACCCTTTATCTGATATGTCATTTGCAAATATATTCTCTTATTCCGTCAGCTGCCTTTTGGTTTTGCTGATTGTTTCCTTTGCTGTGCAGAAGCTTTTTATTTTGATGAGGTCCCAATAGTTCATTTTTGCTTTTGTTTCCCGTGCTTCTGGAGAGTGTTGAGTAAGAAGTTGCTGTGGCTGAGGTAAAGAGATCTTTGCCTGCTTTCTCATTGAGGATTTTGATGCCTTCCTGTCTTACGTTTAGGTCTTTCATCCATTTTGAGTTTATTTTTGTGTATGGTGTAAGAAAGTGGTCCAGGTTCATTTTTCTGCATGTCGCTGTCTAGTTTTCCCAGGACCATTTGTCTTTATTCCATTCGATATACTTTCCTGCTTTGTCAAAGATTACTTGCTCGTAAGTTGGTGGATCCATTTCTGGGTTCTCTATTCTGTTCCATTGATCTGAGTGCCTGTTTTTGTGCCAGTACCATACTGTCTTGATGATTACAGCTTTGTAATACAGCTTGAAGTCTGGGATTGTAATGATTCCAACTTTGGTTTAATAGTTTTTTTTTTTTTTTTAAACCAAAGCCATAGTTGATTATTGATGACTATTTAAGAGTCTTCTTTATATTCACAAGGGATTCTGTGCAGAGTCTGATTTTAAATATAAGGACTTGTATGGTTGCTTTAATATGTAGTAGTGTACTTGTATGTACCCAGTTAGGGGAAAAATGATCTGAAAATTAAATTTTTGCTCAAACAAGCAAAATACAGATGTAACTGGACAGGCCTGTTAGCTGTGATCCTCTGCGTGTTCTCTTAGACCACCAGGTGGTGCTGTTGGCTTTCAACATTACAGAAGTTGCCACTTTTTTTTTTTTTTTTTTTTTTTTAATATTTAACTCCAGAGTTAGTGATATTGCAAAGATAGTGTCGTCCACAATCTTTTTTTTTTCTTTTTCCCACAGTTTGAGAGTGGAGGTGACTTGCCCAAGGGTACAGATAGTTATGATGAGAGCTGGGATTAGAGTTAAACTTGAAGGGATGCAGGTTCTGCACATCAGAAAGCTGTGAAGAATTTTTAAATATTTAAGTGTTATATGAGATGGGGGTTATGTGGAAAAGCAGGTTTTCAAAGCTGATGAGACTGGCTTGTTTTACAAGATGTTGGCAAACAAACCTATGTAAGACAAATGGCATTTCAACAGGCAAAGATGTGATCGGAGACTCAGAAGAATCTAACCTTTATTTCCCTCAGAAGCAATACTTCTGTATTTGCTAATTCAATCTTGGCAGCAACTTTATAGAACATTACTGCAAAGAACAAGATTCAGCTGTATGTAGAAATAAAGACCAAAAAAAAAAAATTACAAAACTTACATTCTGAAAACTACAAAGTATTGTTGAAAGAAATTAAAGAAGACCTAAATAAATGGAAAAACACCTCACTATCATGGATTTGAAGACTTGATATTGTTAAGACAGCAATACCTCCCAAACTGATCTACAGAGTCCATACAATCTCTATCAGTATATCAGCTGCCTGTTTGGCAGAAATTGACAAGCTGATCCTAAAATTCATTTGGAAATTCAAGGGATCCAGAATAGCCAAAACAATCATAAAAAAGAAAAACAAAGTGGGAAGTCTTACATGCCCTGATTTTAAGACTTACTTTACAGATGTAGTATCAAGGCAATGTGGTATTAGTGAAAGGGTACACATAGATCAATAGAACACAATAGAGAGCACTGATGTAGACCCACACGAATACAGCCAACTAATTTCTATCAAAGCTACAAAGGCAGGGAGTGTGGGTGGCTCAGTCAGTTGAGCTTCCCCCTTTTGATTTCAGCTCAGGTCATGATCTCAGAGTTCATGAATTCGAGCCCTACATTGGGCTCCGCACTGACAGTGTGGAGCCTGTTCGGGATTCTCTTTCTCCCTCTCTCTCTACCCGTCTCCTGCTTTGTGCACACACCCTCTCTCTCTCTCTCTCTCTCTCAAAATAAACTTAAAAATAAATAAATACGTACATACATACATACATAAAAAGACACAAAGGCAATTCAACAAATAGTGCTGGACAGATTGGATATCTGTATGCAAAATAACAATAAACTTTGACACATACCGGGCACCTTATAAAAAAGATTGAACTCTTTGGGGATTAAGGGGCACACTTGCTATGATGAGCACCAGGTATTGAATAGAAATGTTGAGTCACTATATTGTACACCTGAAACTAATATTACTTGTATGTTAACTAACTGGAATTTAAATTAAAACTTTGGGGTGCCTGGTGGCTCAGTTGGTTAAGTGTCTGACTCTTGATTTCAGCTTAGGTCATGATCTCAGGGTCATGATCCCTGGGTCCTGAGATTGAGCCCTGCATTGAGCTATGCCCATGCTAGGTATGGAGCCTGCTTAAGGTTCTCTCTTTCTCCCCCCTTCTACTGCTCACTCTGTCTCTCTCTCTCTAAAGAAATTAATAATAATAATAAAATAATTAATGAAAACTTTAAAAATATTTAACTCTAAATGGATCATATTTAAATGTAATTTAATGTATTTTTTTACATTTTACTTAAATGTAAAATACAAAACTAGGGGTGCCTGGTGGCTCAGTTGGTTAAGCTCCAGACCTCGCTCGATTCCTGCATTGGGCTCTGTGCTAACAGCTTGCAGCTTGGAGCCTGCTTCAGATTCTGTGTGTGTGTGTCTCTCTCTGCTCCTCCCCTGCTCTCACTCTGTCTCTCTCGTTCTCTCAAATAAATAATAAACATTAAAAAAAACTAAAAAAAATTTTTTTAAATACAAAACTAAAATTTCTAAGAGAAAACAGAGAATATGTATGATCCTGGATCTGGCAATGGCTTTTTAGATACAATACCAAAAGCATAATGCATGAAATAAAAGTTTGATGAATTGGAATTTCTGAAAATTAAACCTTCTCATTCAGTGAAAGACACTGTGAGGTGAATGAAATGACAAACCACAGACTGGGAGAAAATATTTGTAAATCATGTATGCAATGAGACGTATATCCAGAAAAATATTTTATATATATATACACGTATATATATTTAACTCAGCAATAAGAAGACTTAAAAACTGAACAAATATCTGAACAGAACACTTTAGCGAAGAAGATAGTGTGAACAGCAAATTAGACATGGATATAAAAAGATGCTCAATATCATTTACCACTAGGGAAGACAAATTGCAAAACAATGAGATACCATGACTTACCATTAGAATATTAAAACACACACACACACACACACACACACACAGCACACGTACAGCTTGACGGTACTGAACACTGTCAAGGCTTTTGAAAAAGGGTACTATCTTTCAATCCTGGTGAGAATGTGAAAATCATACAGGCACTTCGGAAGACAGTTTGGAAAACAATACGGACACGTTGGAAGATAACACTATAAAAACTGGGTGTTATATAGTGTTAGTGTAAACTTACCAAAATGACAGAGCATGAGGCTCCTAGGTGTTTACCCAACTGATTTGAAAATTTATGTTTATAGAAAAACCCGCATATGAATATTTATAGCATCTTCATTCATAATCACCCCAAATTGGAGGCAACTAAAATGTCCTTCAGTAGATGAATGAATAAACAAACTGTGTTATACATGATGGAATATTATTCAGAAAAAAAAAAAGCACAAAGTCTGGAGAGACTATATATTGAATGATTCTGTTCATAAGATATTATGGAAAAGGCAAAACTGTAGGAAAGGAAAACAGATCAGTGCATTCCAGGATTAGAAGAAGAAGGGGTTAACCAGGACCTGCATGGGAAGAAATTTATAACTCCATGCATTTGTCAAAACCTATAGAAACTACAGCAGAAAGAGTGAACTGTAATGTATGAAAAAGTGTTAAAAATCAACCAGGACTTTAAATGACAGAAGGGATGAAATGCAGGTTGTGACAATGCTTAATGACTTGCCTCCCAAGAGTGGAGTATGGGAAAGGGGAATAAAGATGACTTTACATTGGAGAAACCTGGCAAACACTATCTGGGCTGTTAAATCAGTGTTGAATCATGGCAATAGCATATATCCTTGATGTGATGAGAATGGACCTTCATCTCTATGGTCTTCCTCTCCCATCCCCATTATCCCTAGTCTAACCATGAGGAAAACATTAGACAAAAACAAATTGAGACACATTCACAAAATAGCTGACTTGTGTTTTTCAAAACTATCACAGTCATAAAGAGCAAGAGAAGTCTGAGAAGCTGTCATAGACCAGAGTAGACTAAGGAAACATGATAACTAAATGTAATGTAGTGTCCTGGATGTGATTCTGGAACAGAAGAAGGACATTGAGGGAAAAATGGTGAGATCCAAATGAAGTGGTAAGTTTAGTTAAGAGGAATGCACGATTGTTGGTTTCTCAGTCATGGCAAATGTGCCATAGGAGTGTAAGATGTTCACAATAAGGGAACCTGGAGGGATGTACAGGAACTCTCTGAACTATCTTTGCAACTTTTCTCTAAATCTGAAAGTTCATTCTTAAATAAAAACATTATTTTTTATGTTAGTCAAATTCCTTACTTGGCAACACAGAAACGACCAACAGAATAAAATAAGAACCCATGAGTGCATATGATTATAAACAGGTGGTAGATGAGTGGTATAAATAGATAGATGAGAATGAAGAGAAAACTCTTCCCTTTTTTTCTTATTAAAAAAATTTTTTTAATGTTTATTCATTTTGAAAGACAGAGAGAGACAGAGCACAAGCAGGGGTGAGGCAGAGAGAGAGGGTGACACAGAATCTGAAGCAGGCTCCAGGCTCTGAGCTGTCAGCACACAGCCTGACTCGGGGCTCAAACTCACACACCGCAAGATTATGACCTGAGCCAAAGTCGGACATTTAACTGACTGAACCACCACCACCCTGGTATTTGGAGAGAAAACTCTTCCTTATGACAGAATGCCAACTGTAAATGCAAAGGTAGTGCTGAGCTTGGAAAATCACCATTCAGTAGCCACCATAGTAGTCTGTTTCAAACATAGTCTGTTTCAACCAAAGATCATCAATGTATGATTAAAACTAATGGGTAAAAATTTGATAGGAACTCAATATTCACATCATCTCAAAGCATCTTTCCAAAAATAGTTATTAATAAAAGGAAGAAGAGTAACTTTACAGGGGAGAAACCAAGCAGGCACCACCCTAACCAAGTAATTAAAGTTAGCATCACCAGTAAGGGGACAAATAAAATTTCTATGCCTCCAGGATGGACTGAGAAAGACACAGCATCACTTCTGTAGTATTTGTGCCCCCAAATCCATCATCTGAATCTAAACATGAGAAAACATCAGTAAAACAAAAATTGTGGGACATTTTATAAAATCACTGGGTTTACTCTTCAAAAATTTAAGAAGATAAAAGCAAAGAGAGGGGCACTTGGGTGGCTCCATTGGTTAAGCATACAACTCTTGATTTTGGCTCAGATCATGATCCCAGGGTCATGGGATTAACCTTTTATCAGACTCTGTGCTGATCAAGGATCCTATTTAAGATTATCTTTCTCTCTCTCTCTCTCTCTCTCTCTCTCTTTCTCTCCCTCCCTCTGCCCCTCTCTCCCACTCACATGCTCTCTCTTAAAAAAAAAAAAAAAAAAAAAAAAAGACCAAGGACCTGTTCAAAGGGCATTAAAACAGTATGACAACTAAATGCAATGTGTGATCTGGGCACCTGAGTGTCTCAGTTAGTTAAACATCTGACCCTTGATTTCAACTCAGATCATGATCTCATGGTTCATGAATTTGAGCCCCACATTGGGCTCTGAGCTGGCAGTGCAGAGCCTGCTTGGGATTCTTTCTCTCTACCTCTCTTTCTGCCCCTCCTGTGCTCGCTCTCTCTCTCTCTCTCTCTCTCTCTCTCTAAGCGCTTGGGTGGCTTAGTCAGTTAGGCATCCCACTCTTGGTTTCTGCTCAGGTCACGATCTCAGTTTCGTTCTGCTGGCACAGAGCCTGCTTGAGATTCTCTTTCTCCCTCTCTCTCTGCCCCTCCCCCACTCACTCTGGCTCTGCTCTCCGCAAAATAAACTTTTAAAAAAAGTAAAATAAACATAAATAAATAAATAGATAAATAAATAAATAAATAAATAAATAAATAAATAAATAAAATTGTTGGGTTGATACTACCCAAAGCAATCTACACATTCAATACACTCCCTATCAAAATAACACCAGCATTCTTCACATAGCTAGAACAAACAATTCTAAAACTTGTATAGAACCAGAAAAGACCCTGAATAGCCAAAGCAATCTTAAAAAAAGAAAACCAAAGCTGGAGGCATCACAATTCTGGACTTCAAGCTATATTATAAAGTTGTCATCATCAAGACAGTATGGTACTGGCACTAAAACAGACACATAGATCAATGGAACAAAATAAAAACCCAGAAAGACACCTGCAAATGTATGGCTAACTAATCTTCAAGAAATCAGGAAACAATTAAATTTGGGACAATTAAATTTGAATACAGTCTGTAGATTAGAACCCAGACATCAGTACTTTTTAAAGCTCCCCAGTAGATTTCCCTGGACAGACAAATCTGAGAACCAGAAGAGTCCCTTCCCTGATTTTTTCTTTTTTCTTAAAAAATAGATTTGTTTATTTTTCATTTATTTATATATTTTTAAATAAAAATTGTATAAATTTAAGGTGTACAACATAATGATTATATATATATATAAAAATATAATGAAATTATTACTAGTCAAGTTGGTTAATACATATCTTCTCACATGGCATTTTGTGTGCCTGATTAGTATACCTGAAATTCATTCTCCTAACATGGTTTCAAGGTTCAATACAGTATTATTAAGTATAGTTATCAAACTGTACATTAGGTCTCTAGATTTCTTCATCCTGGTTTCCAGTTAGAATTCACCATTTGCTCAGTAAGACCAAGCAGTTTCCAAGTCCTGCATAGTGTCTGAGGATCGCTAGGATGCTCTGAAGACAGATTGTCATGATGACATCCTATAAACCTAACACTGGCATGCTTTTAAGGTAATTAATAAGACTAATGATTATGTAACTACATTAAAAGAATTGCAGAGCACTTGAATGATGTAAATAATTAATCTTCCTTCACTATGATGTTTTTAAGTTATCAATTCTGCCTTGTTTCTTAATTTCTGAAGACAAGCTTCCATCTCTAAAGTAAAAAGGGCAAGCAATAAAATTGATTGGAGAATAAGGTTAAGAAGAATCCAAATAGCTTGTCTCTAGGTGTCGGGTTTCAGTTCTCTTGCCTATCAGGCCTAGCATCCCCACTCTCTTTTCTTCCTTATCTCCTCTGGGCCCAGGATGCCAAGACTTTTACCTTCTGAAAGATCAGGATTTTTACTGACTACATTGTACTACTTCCATATGCTGGAATCTCTAAAAAATAAAAAAAGAACATTACATCCTCACCAATCTTCCACCTAAGGCCCTACCTCTCTTCTCTTTCCAAGCAAACAGCTAAATGCCATGTCCATTTCCTTACTTTTGCTCACTCTTCAAACCACTAGAATCGATCTGCCTTCTTGCCCCAGAACTTCAAGAAGTTCCTTGAAGACCTCCTTGCTGAGAAATCTGAAAGACAAGTTTACATCTTTACTGACTTGTCCCCTCAGCAACATTTTACACACTTACCCATTCCAGACATCCAGACCCAGACTTTGAAATCAGACTTTGAAATCAGAGAGCCTGAGTTCAAAGCCTGGCTTAGCCACTTACTAGCCCTGCAACCTTGGCTATTTACCTAATCTCATAAAGCCCGAGTTTCCTCAACTGCTACATGGGAAATGTGATTATATGTGTCCATGAGACAGGATATTGTAAGCACTGAGCACAGCATCTAGCCAGCACTGAATAAGCATTCAATGAATTGTGACTTTATTTTCCTTTTTGTTTTTCCATGGCCCCAACTTTTCTGATTTTCTGTCTCATTCTTGTTCTTACTCAGCCCTTTCTTTGTGCATAGCTTTCTAGATTCCCAGGAATATGCCTTATCTTTTCAAAGCCCCCTTTAAATATCTCATTATCCAGTTTTTCCATTAAAATTTCTTTTTCTTTTGTTTAAGTAGGCTTCTTACACAGCATGGAGCCCAACACAGGGCCTGAACTCATGACCCTAAGATCAAGACTGACCTGAGACCAAGAGTTGGATGCTTATCCAACTGAACCACCTCCATTTAAGTTTTTTGGTCAGCTTCTCATTAGATTCAGCTGGTATAGCCACCTCAGGCAGTCACAATATTAAACAATTGCTGCTAATAGTTTTATGATAAATGCCTTGGGAGTAGAGCTGTTCTTGCAGTGTGAGCTCTTAGGTTAAGCAGAGACAGATATTAAGAATGGAGCTTTTCAAGGAACTTCTAGATAAATCAAATAGTGACAATTCTATTGGGGCTGGGTCTGTTTTGGGAACTCCAAACCTATTCTGCCTACTATGGTGCCTGCTAGGTTGCTGGCTTTCATAGCTACTCAAGCTGTAAGGCTACTCCAGAGCTAGGGAGATGAGGATGGGAGTAGGGCAACTTAAAACACCACAAATCTCATTTTTCTTACTAAGATTCAATTGTTTTTCTTGGAAACCCAGAAAATAAACCAACAGCTGTATGGTTAATTAATATTTGACAAAGAAGGAAAGAATATCCAATGGGGAAAAGAAAGTTACCTTAACAAAATATCAGGAAAACTGGACAGCAACATGCAAAAGAAAGAAACTGGACCACTTCCTTTTTTTTTTTTTTTTTTTTTTTTTTAATAATCTCTATGCCCAACATGGGGCTCAAATTCACAACCCTAAGATCTAGAATCCCTGTTCCACCAACTGAGCCAGTCAGGCACCCCCGGACCCCATTCTTACACAATACACAAAAATAAATTCCAAATGGTTTAAAACTTAAATGTGATACCTATAACCATAAAAATCCTAGAAGATGGGAATGCAAACTGGTGCAGTGACTCTGGAAAACAGTATGGAGGTTCCTCAAAAAATTAAAAATAGAACTACCCTATGACCCAGCAATTGAACTACTAGGTATCTATCTAAGGGATACAGGTGTGCTATTTCAAAGGGACATATGCACCCCAATGTTTATAGCAGCACTATCAACAATAGCCAAAGTATGGAAAGAGCCCAAATGTCCATCGATGGATGAATGGATAAAGAAGTGGTGGTGTATATATACAATGGAGTATTACTCAGCAATCAAAAAGAATGAAATCTTGTCATTTGGAACAACATGGATGGAACTGAAGGGTATTATGCTAAGTGAAATTAGTCAGTCTGAGAAAGATAAATATCATATGAGTTCACTCATATGAGGACTTTAAGAGACAAAACAGATGAACATAAGGGAAGGGAAACAAAAATAATATAAAAACAGAGAAGGGGACAAAACAGAAGAGACTCTTAAATGTGGAGAACAAACAGAGGGTTATGGGAGGGGTTGTAGGAGGGGGGATGGGCTAAATGGGTAAGGGGCACTAAGGAATCTACTCCTGAAATCATTGTTGCACTATATGCTAACTAATTTGGATGTAAATTAAAAAAAATTTAAATTAAAGGGGCGCCTGGGTGGCTCAGTCAGTTAAGCGTCCGACTTCAGCTCAGGTCACGATCTCACACTCCGTGAGTTCGAGCCCCGCGTGGGACTCTGGGCTGATGGCTCAGAGCCTGGAGCCTGCTTCCGATTCTGTGTCTCCCTCTCTCTCTGCCCCTCCCGCATTCACGCTCTGTGTCTCTCTGTCTCAAAAATAAATAAAAACGGTAAAAAAAATTCTTAAAAAAAAAAAACAAAAATAAAATAAAAAAATAAAAAAATTTAAATTAAAAAAAGATATATACAGCAATTTTGCAATACAAGAATTCTAAAATGAGGGCATAGGGGCGCCTGGGTGGCGCAGTCGGTTAAGCGTCCGACTTCAGCCAGGTCACGATCTCGCGGTCCGTGAGTTCGAGCCCCGCGTCAGGCGCTGGGCTGATGGCTCAGAGCCTGGAGCCTGTTTCCGATTCTGAGTCTCCCTCTCTCTCTGCCCCTCTCCCGTTCATGCTCTGTCTCTCTCTGTCCCAAAAAAAAATAAACGTTGAAAAAAAAAACTTTAAAAAAAAAAAAATAAATAAATAAATAAAAATAAAATGAGGGCATAATTAAGAACACAATGTCACAATTATATTGTTTGAAACCAACTTTTGGGTAAAAAATTGTATTCCATTAAAAAATAATATTCCATTAAAAGTGATATTCCTCACATCAAAAAAAAAAAAAAAATCCTAGAAGAGAACACAGGCAATAACTTTTTTGACATAAGCCATAGCAACTTCTTTCTAGATATGTCTCCCAAGGCAAGGAAAACAAAAGCAAAAAGAAACTATAGGGACTACATCAAAATAATAATCTTGTGCAGTGAAGGAAACAATTAACAAAAGTTAAAAGACAACCTACAGAATGGGAGAAGATATTTGCAACTGACATATTAGATAAAATCTATAAAGAACTTATCACACTCAACACCCAAAAAACAAATAATCCAATTTAAAAATGGACAGAAGAGGGGCACCTATGTGGCTCAGTCGGTTAAGCGTCCGACTTCAGCTCAGGTCATGATCTCATGGCTTGAGGGTTTGAGCCCCGCATCGGGGTCTGTGCTGACACCTCAGAGCCTGGAGCCTGCTTCAGATTATGTCTCGTCTCTCTCTGCCCCTCCCCCACTCTCACTCTGTGTCTCTGTCAAAAATAAAATAAAAACGTTAAAATAAATAAATAAATAATAAAAATGGATAGAAGACATGAGCAGACATTTATCCAAAGAAGACATACAGATAGCCAACAGACACATGAACAGATGTTCATCATCACTTAACATCAGGGAAATGTAAATCAAAACCATAATGAGATATCACTGCACACCTGTTAGAATGGCTAAAATCAACAACACGAGAAACAACAGAGGTTAGTGAGGATGTGGAGAAAGGGGAGACCTCATGCACTATTGATGGGAATGCAAAATGGTGCAGCCACTCTGGAAAATAGTATGGAGTTTCCTCAAAAAGTTAAAAATAAAGCTATCCTACAATCCAGTAATTGCACTTTTCAGCATTTACCGAAAGAATAAAAAAACACTAATTCAAAGGGATACCTGCACCCCTAAGTTTATAGCAGCATTATTTACAGTAGCCAAGATATGGAAGCAGCCGAAGTGTCCACTGATTAATGAATGGATAAAGAAGGTATGGTGTATATATACATAAAAATCAAATCCTGCCATTTGCAACAATATAGGCGGAGCTAGAGATTATAATGATAAGCAAAATGAGTCAGAGAAAGATAAATACCATATGATTTTACTCACATGTGGAATTTAAGAAACAAATGAGCAAAGGGTGAAAAAGAAAGAGAGAAAGAGAGAAAGAGAGACAAAGAAACAGACTCTTAATTATAGAGAAACTGATGGTGAGGAAGGTGGAGGGCTGAATTAAATAGATGATGGGGACTGAGGAGTGCACTTGTCATAATGAGCACTAGATAATATATGGAATTATTGAATCACTATATCATACACCTGAAACTAATATAACACTGTATGTTAACTAACTGGAATTAAAATAAAAACTTAAAAAAAAACTAATTCTGGTTAGTTTCCAGAGTTTGGCAATTTTTTTCAAGAAATATTTTTGCTTACATAAAGGAGTGGATTTTCAGAAGTCCTTATTCTGCCATTCTTAATCCATGAGCACTCACCATCTTCTCCTCAAGCCCCAAGCTGCTCTTCCTGTTTGGTTTCTTCTTCAATTGTACCCACAGAGCTTCATGAAGCAGAAATCTGGAAATAATCTTTGACTCCTCCCTCCCTCTTTGGATTCAATAAAATACCAAATCCCAACCATTCCACTTACTAAATCTCTCTCAATCTTCCAACTCTTTCTTCTCAATTCAACTCTGATTTACCAAGGCCACATTACTATCATCTCTCCCTTTAACCTCTGCCTCTAATGGGATTTTTCCCCCTCTATATCCTCCATTATACTCAGTCATAGAGATCATTAAAATATGCAGAATAGTGGAGGATAAGAGTTCAGCCTTGAGACTCAAGTTGACATGGGATCTTTACTATTTATTAGCTCTGGGTCCTTGGTCAAATTACTTATTCACTTTGTGACTCAATTTTCTCATCTGTAAAACTGAAATAACGTTGGTTCTTAGCTCATAGGATATTCAGGAGGATGAAGTGAGAAAATCCTAGTAAAGATTTTATTATGTTGTCTGACATGTAGTGAGGACTCAACATATGATAATAATATAAGACTAAAGTTCCAATTCTTTAACATGGCTTAGAACACACAATAGCATCAACCAGGGGTTTAGCCTTCCAGTAGCTTCTCCTGATCTTGGAGCCATTAGAAATTTCATTCCCTCGGGGCGTCTGGATGGCTCCATTGGTTGGGCATCCAACTTCGGCTCAGGTCATGATCTCATGGTTTGTGGGTTTGAGCTCTGGGTCCAGCTCTGTGCTGACGGTCAGAGCCCGGAGCCTGCTTCAGATTCTCTGCCTCCTTCTGCCTCTGCCCCTCCCCTGCTTGTGCTCTCTCTCTCTCTCTCTCTCTCAAAAATAAATAAACTTTAAAAAATTAAAAAAAAAAAAATTTATTCCCTCATACATATGAGAACGCAGTATGTTCATTCTCAGTTCTCACCTCTCAGCTCTCACCCTTCAAACATACCATTCTCTGCCTGAAACATCTGCTGTTTCTCCAATATATCAAACATGATTCTGGCTCAAGGCCTTTGCACTGGCTATTCCCTCTGCCTGGGAGGATCTTTCTAGGACCTTCACTCTCTTTCTCTACTCATGTCTCTCTGCCCAAATTTTATCTCCTTAGTGCAGCCTTCTCTGATCACCATATATAAAGTGGTGCTCCCAGGATTACCCCTTTACACCGTGTCGTTGTCTTTTGCAGCCCTTATCCCTGCCTGGCATTATATTATCACTTTATTACTTCCCTGTTTTCTTTGTTAGAAGGTAAGGTCTACAAAGGCAAGAATTTTGTCTTGTTCCTTGTCTATCTCTGACACTCGTAAATCCCTGACTCATGAAAAACACAATTGTTTGTGGAATATATGAGTAAATGTGAGATCTTGGTGAGTTTCCATGATAAGATATTTTGTTGACACTATACAGAGATGCAGATAAGAAGCAGATCTTATTTGAGATACTCAAAATGACCTCCGAGGACCAGATATAGGACCACTGACAGACCCAGATTCACCTTAACACACCTATTCCATTGAGACAGGAGTAAGAGATTCCAGGTGGATATGGTATCAGTCACAATAGAGGCTTTCACTAGTTTCAAGGATGGACCAAAAGACCTATCTAGGAACACTAAATCTCTCTTTGAAGGTTTCTATTATTATGGTTTTCCTGTTGTTGGTTGGACATTCCCTGGCTGTTGAAAAATTATAATCTTTTGATACACACATATTAATATGTATTTTGGACTAGGTGCTTGTATCTTCTCCCTAGAGCTCATTCTGCAGTGCAGGCAATCAGTCAACTGTCATGACCGTTGTTATCATGAAGAGAAATCTGGGTTTCATAAGATCTTTGTTTTCTGTGCTTTACTCTCCATCTCTTGAATTTTCTGCTTGTAGAATTTTACTTACTTTCTAGCTGATATTTCTGTTTTGTCTCTTCCCATTCTTAATCCTCTTGAAAACCCGTCTTTGGAAGAATGCTGCCTTTCTGCTCAAGAGTTTATTAAGTATATCAGCTTTCTGATGCAAAGTTTTGTATTCATTTTCCAGCAGAGTTTTGGCTTAAAGCAGTGAATAAGATTTGTGTTCCAACTTCTCTGTTTTCCAGCCCTTGCCGAGCTAGCAATTCAGTGCTCAGTTTGGACTGGAAATGGCCTTTATCTTTTTCAACCAACGTTAACAAAAGTTCCTTTTGTGAGCCATCTATCATCTGTTTTTTAACTTCTCAGTCTGGTTACCTGCCAGCTATTTCAGCTGCGCAATGCCATTACTCAAAACTTGAAATTCATTTTCTTTGTGAGCAAGGGCACTTGCTATGTCTTTTGGAAGTTTCTGACAATGTTTCATGAGATCACGGAGCTCATTTCAGTTTTCTGTTTCCAGTTGCAAGTGTCTAAGTCTCTGAAGTCCAGTGTATTCTTTTTAACCCTCAGAATTCAGGTTTTGTCCCTTTACTTAGACTAACTTCATTAAAGGTTCTTTGTATCTCCAAAAGTTTGCAAAAGCCCTTGTAAAAACCAGTAATATTTTCACTAAGATTTGGCATTGTTATATTTTATCCTGGCTATTTACATTCCTGTTTGGGGAGGCCTAAAATAACAAGTGGATTTACCACTGGCATCTGATTTGTTCCATCAATCCCTTTGATTGCATCTTGTTTTAAAATTTTTAAAAATGTTTTATTTATTTTTGAGACAGAGAGAGACAGAGCATGAGCAGGGGAGGGGCAGAGAGAGAGGGAGACACAGAATCCGATGCAGGCTCCAGGCTCTGAGCTGTACACACAGAACTCGATGTGGGGCTCAAACTCACAGACTGTGAGACCATGACCTGAGCTGAAGTCAGACACTCAACAGACTGAGCCACCCAGGAGCCCCACTTTGATTGCATCTTTAAACCCACTTCTTCAAAGTGATTCTTATTTGTATCTTGGGTTCCTTAAAAACCTTCTTTGTAGCTCTGATGATCTATTGATCATCTGACAATTATTTGAGAATTTCTTTTTTCCCCCAAGAGGTTTTTAAATTTCTGCACAGTGTGCTGCTAGTCACTTCATATCTTTTTCTCATTATGTACAGGAACATTCCTCCTAAAGAAAATGCCAAGTAATTACTTCCTAGTAAGGCAGTTCTAGATTCCCAAGACACTTTTTAAAAACCAGGGTATGGGGGTGCCTGAGTGGCTCAGTTGGTTAAGACTTCAACTTAGGTCATGATCTCACGGTTTGTGAGTTTGAGCCCCGCATCAGGTTCTGTGCTGACAGCTCAGAGCCTGGAGCCTGGAGCCTGTTGCAGAATCTGTGTGTCTCCCTCTCTCTCTGCCCTTCCCCACTCACACTGTCTCTCTCAAAAATAAATAAACATTAACATAAAATTAAAACAAAAACAAAAACCAGGCTATGAAAAAGAAAGAAAGAGAGAAAGAAGGAAAGAAAGAAAGAAAGAAAGAAAGAAAGAAAGAAAGAAAGAAAGAAAGAAAGAAAAAGAGGGGCGCCTGGGTGGCTCAGTCGGTTAAGCGTCCGACTTCGGCTCAGGTCATGATCTCGCGGTCTGTGAGTTCAAGCCCCGTGTCGGGCCCTGTGCTGACAGCTCAGAGCCTGGAGCCTGTTTCAGATTCTGTGTCTCCCTCTTTCTCTGACCCTCCCCTGTTCATGCTCTCTCTCTGTCTCAAAAATAAATAAATGTTAGAAAAAATTTTAAAAAAAAGAAATAAAGAAAGAAAAAGGAAGAGAAAGAAAGAAAGAAAGAAAGAAAGAAAGAAAGAAAGAAAGAAAGAAAGATGAGAAAGAAAAACAGGGTAGAGAAGCGCTCCTGGCTGGCTCAGTTGGTTGAGTATGCAACTCTTGAACTCAGGGTCATGAGTTCAAGCCCCATGTTGGAGGTAGAGTTTACTTTAAAAAAATTGAGGGGCACCTGGGTGGCTCAGTTCATTGAGCGACCAACTTCGGCTCAGGTCATGATCTCACGGTTTGTGAGTTTGAGCCCCGTGTTGGGCTCTGTGCTGACAGCTCAGAGCCTGGAGCCTGCTTCTGATTCTGTCTCCTTCTCTCTCTGCCCCTCCCCCACTCATGATCTGTGTCTCTCTGTCTCAGAAATAAATAAACATTAAAAAAATTTTGAAAAGAAAAAAGAAATTCAGGCTATGGAGACTATAGTGTGGGACAGCGATGTGTCAGAGAGAACAGAAGGCTGAAGCTAGCAGGCTCCAGAAAAAGGAGGCTAGGTGGGACCAGGCAGGGGATATACTTGTTGAAGTTAATTCCTACCAGAGCCAGGCGAGAAGAAAAGTCTAGGAGAAGAAAGAGCTAGAACTCAGGATCTGTTGGTGTCCCAGAACTTCCTGTAGTATTGCATCTGGGACTGGCACCCAGATCTTTATTCCAGAATCAGGCATGGCTAGTCCTTCCCCAGATCTTGTTCTAGCCCTGCTACAGTCAGACCCTCTCCTCAGCAGTACAGGTTACTCAGTAGCACCTGTGTGGGAATTAGAAACAAGCGCTCCTGGGGTGCATGGCTGGCTCAGCCATTAGAGCATATGACTCTTGATCCTGGGGTGTGAGTTCAAGCCCATGTTGGGTGTAGAGGTTACTTAAAAATAAATTAAAAACATTTAAAAAGATGCAGTAATCTCCTTCCACGATGCTTTCCTGCCCTCCGACCCAAGTTGGTTATAACACGTGCTCAAATCTATGGTAAATATGATGTCACTGGTGTTTCCTAAAGATACACCATTTACAACCTGTACAATCAAACATAGTGGCCTATACCTCCTGCCCCCTGCAGTGTGAACTCCCCTTCCTAGAATGACCCAAAAAATAGAAATTGCCTTCCTCCTGGGAAACTTTTTAGTTTAATCCCAATCCCATTGGCCTTCCCCTTCCTCCAGCCTGTCCCATATTACTGTTCAAGATAAAAGGTAAACCCCCAACACCATGAGTATCCAGAGAATCCCAAAATAGATATACTTCTATTTTAAGCAGGCTCCAAGCCCAACATGGGGCTTGAACTCAAGATCCTGAGATCAAGAGTCACATGCTCTATGACTAAGCCAACCAGGTGCCCCTAGAGGCCCAAAATATTTAAAAAAGATGATGGATAAGGTACATAAGAAATTGAGAAGAGTTTATTTTTGCTCATGACAGGGAAGTGTGAAGAGAATGATATGAGGTGTCGGGCCTGGTCCCACCTCTTCGCATGCCAATAGCTGAGCAAGCTGATCTCTGGCATTTTACTTTGGGCATTCTACCTGAGCTTTAGAGAGGTCACTGTAGGATAAGTAGACTGAGCTAGATGATCATAAGGGCTGCCTCCACATTTGGCATTCTGGGGCCATTCAGTGATCAGGGGTTAGTGTCCAGACTGAAGGAACAGGGAGAAACCTGAAAATAGTTTCACTGCTTTTCTGGGATGACATGACTTGGGAGAAATTGTTCACTTGGGAGGAATGAATCATGCCATGGTACCTAGATCTGGACAGGCAGCCTGACACTTTCCTGGTGCTTCTTTCATGCCAAAGTCAGAGCCAATTCTAGGGTGTCTAATTATGCTGATTTAAAAAAAAAAAAAAGAGAGAGTTTGTGCATACTCAAGCAGGGAAGGGACAGAGAGAGAGAGGTAGAGAGAATCCCAAGCAGGCTTCACATCATCAGTGCAGAGCGAGATGTGGGGCTCAAACTCAGTAACCATGAGATTGTGGCCTGATCTGAAATCAAGAGTTGGAGGCTTAGCCAACTGAACCACCCAGGAACCCCTGATTATGCAGATTTTAACACATTACAAATGAGCCCCGGGTAGAGTGCTTTTGTTGGTTAAGGAAGTTTTCTTCCATTTCTAATCTGTCATGAGCGTTGACTTTCATCAAATGTGTTTTCTGCATCAAGGGAAGGACCATGTGGTTTTCTCCTTAAAGTTGTTAATCTGGTAAATTATATAGATAGATTTTCTAATATTAAACCATCCTTGAATTATTTTGAAATCATGGTTTTTTTAAATACACCATTGAATTGGATTTGCTTGTATTTTATTCAGGACTTTTCCATCTATGTTTATAAACACTGTTTTATTTATTTTTATTTTTTTATATTTTAAATATTTTATTTTTAAGTAATCTCTACAGCCAGCATGGGGCTTGAACCCACATTGTGAGTTCAAGAGTTGCACGCTCCACCAACTATGCCAGCCAGGCACCGCTATAAACAATGTTTTAAGCACAAAAGAGAATTTATTGGCTCATTTGACTGAAAATTCCAGAGGCAATTCCATCATTGTTTATGAGTGACAGTGATTTTTAATTTTCTTTTTTTCTGTGCTGACCTTGCCTGGTTTGGGTATCAGTGTTACACAAGTTTTGAAAATGAGTTGTATAACTTTCCTTCTTTCCTATTTTTTGAAGTAATTTGTATAGAATGAAGATTAGCTGTCCTTTGAAGTTATATTTAATAAACTTCTAAAAATAACTTCCACTTGATTAGGATGCTGTCCAGACACCCTGGACAAACTTCCCAGTAAAACAATTATGCATGCTGGAGTAAACATTTAAAAAATTATGTAACTGTATTGCTGAACTGGTAAAACTAAAATTAATTCAAAAGAGAAAGGAAAGGGGTGCCTGGCTGACTCATTTGATAGAGCATGAAACTCTTAATCTCAGGGTTGTAAATTTGAGCCCCAAGTTGGGTGTAGAGGTTACTTAAAAATAAAATCTTTTTTTATCATTAAAAATTTTTTTTAGGGGCACCTGGGTGGCTCAGTCGGTTGAGCATCCGACTTCGGCTCAGGTCAT
The DNA here is from genome assembly GCF_028749965.1 of Puma concolor. Classification (NCBI taxonomy): domain Eukaryota; kingdom Metazoa; phylum Chordata; class Mammalia; order Carnivora; family Felidae; genus Puma; species Puma concolor. The sequence continues at coordinate 96,496,770 of NC_141667.1, forward strand.
GATCTCACAGTTTGTGAATTCGAGCCCCATGTCAGGCTCTGTGCTGACATCTCAGAGCCTGGAGCCTGCTTCACATTCTGTGTCTCCCCGTCTCTCTTCCCCTCCCCTGCTCATGCTCTGTCTCTCTCTGTCTCTCAATAATAAATAAATTAAAAAAAAATTTTTTTAACTTTGTTAATGTTTATTTTTGAGAGAGAAAGACAGAGTATGAGTGGGGGAGGGGCAGAGAGAGAGGGAGACACAGAATCCGAAGCAGGCTCCAGGCTCTAGGCTGTCAGCACAGAGCCTGACACAAGGCTTGAACTCATGGACCACTAGATCATGACTTGACCCAAAGTCAGATGCTTAACTGACTGAGCCACTCAGGTGCCTCTATTTAATTTTTTTTAATCTTTATTTATTTATTGAGAAAGAGTAGGAGAGGGACAGAGAGAGAGGGAAAGAGAGAATCCCAAGCAGGCTCGGCACCATCACTGCAGGGCCGGACACAGGGCTGGATCTCATGAACTATGAGATTATGACCTGAGCCAAAATTAAGACTTGGACACTTAGCCGATTGAGCCACCCAGGGCCCTCCAAAATAAAATCTTAAAAAAGAGAAAAGAGACAGAAAGGAAAGTCAACACTCAAAGGAAGCAGGAAACCAGATTTTTCTCTCAGGGCATCTCCAAATCCAGGTAAATTTGAACTTCAGCTTTGGCTGTTGGGTATAATATGGGAGGATAAGTGACAAAACCCTCTCAGAGTCTAACAGAAGACTTCTCTATAAAGCCAGGTCTGCGAAATGGTAAGCTCTTTATATAAGAGTAAACCAGAAGTAAATGCACATCACAGATGGGCACAGTGAGGAACTTGCTTACCTTGATCTCGTTGCTGTCTGGAAGGAAAGGAGATGATTTTTTATTTGGGCACAAGACTTCCTGGAGTAAAGATTGTATTTCCCAGTGATCTCTGCATCTAGATGTGGTCATGTGACTATATGTTCTGGCCAATGGAATTTAAGTGGAAGTGATGCTTGTATTTCATTATGGAATTCTCCATGTATGTGCATAAAGGAGATAGAATGTTAAAGTTCTTTTCTTGTGTTGATTTTGTCTGATTTGAGAGTTCTTAGGATGAAAGGTATTGGGATAGACAACTGGCAGTCTCTGCTGTCCTGGTGCAAGAAATGAAACAGGTGTGGCAGAAACAGAAGGTTCACATGAACAAGAGGGCTTCTTATTCTTTCTTTTTTTGTTGTTGTTTAATCATTTTTTAATGTTTATTTATTTTGAGAGAGATAGAGGGAGACAGAGCATGAGCAGGGGAGGGGCAGAGAGAGGGACACACAGAATCTGAAGCAGGCTCCAGGCTCTGAGCTGTCAGCAAAGAGTCTGATGTGGGGCTCAAACCCACGAGCTGTGACATCATGACCTGAGCTGAAGTCAGACACCTAACTGACTGAGCCACCCAGGCTCCCCTTATTCTTTCTTTTTTTAAAGATATTTTTTAAGGGGGACCTGGGTGACTCAGTCAGTTGGGCATCTGACTTAAGCTCAGGTCATGATCTCAAGGTTGGTGGGTTCTATCCCCACATTGGGCTCTATGCTGACAGCTCGGAGCCTAGAGCCTGCTTTGGATTCTGTCTCCCTCTCTCTCTGCCTCTCCCCTGCTCACACACACACATGCACACACACATACACACACACACACTCTCAAATAATTAATAAACATTTAAAAAAAAGGATATTATTTTTAAGTAATCCTGCATCCAATATGGGACTCGAACTCACAACCCTGAGATCAAGAGGTGAATTCTCCACTGACTGAGTCAGCCAGGAACCCCAAGAGGGATTATTACTCTTAAAAGAAGAAGATCCCAGCCCTAGGATCTTCTAAGCTTCAGCCAAGATTAAGTGCCTTGAAAAGGAAGCCATAATTAATGACGGAAGTAGTGGAAGGACATGAAGTGAATTACTTTTGTCTTCATTCCAAAGTAATCCAGATGGGATGCCTGGGTGGCTTAGTCAGTTGAGCGTATGTCCGACTCTTGACTTTGGCTCAGGTCATGATCCCAGGGTCGTGCATGCATGTGCGTGCGCGCTCTCTCTCTCTGTCTCTCTGAGAATAAATAAATAAATAAATAAGAAAGGAGAAAAAAATTGTGTGTTTGTGTATGTGTTTATGAGAGAAGCCTGATACAATTTAAATATTTCTTGAATTATCTCTTTTCCTGGGTATGCTAGTCAGAGCTCTTATTTCAAATAGGCCTCAATTCAACCTCAATCCAGCCTTCAGCATTCCTCAATTCCTCTTCTCATTTATCCTAAAAGCAGTCTTATATTACTTGCTATTATCTGTGACTCAGGGCCTTGCCCTTGAGCAAGCTGGCCTTTCTGCCTTCCAGATTTGCAATCACCCTGGGCTCAAGGGCACAGGGCTGGTCTGAGTTGGAGTGGTTTAAAGAGTTACTTTATCTGGGATGTAACTGCTGATTTACGGACTCTATTCTAGTCCCAGTAAAAATTAAAAAATGTTCTTGGAGCCCTTCCAAACCTGCTGAATTCCACAGTTTCAGATGTATGCCCTTCTTTCCTATCACTGGGTTGAATCCTATGAACATTCCCATGTTTGTCCATGTTCTGGATTAGCAATCTTCAAAACTTTTTGCTAGTATACTCCTCATAAAAGTTTTTTAAAAGTATGGGGGCACCTGGGTGGCTCAGTCGGTTAGGAGTCGGACTTTGGCTCAAGTCATGATCTCACGGTTGATGAGTCCAAGCCCCGCGTGGGGCTCTGTGTTGACAGTTCGGAGCCTGCAGCCTGCTTCAGATTCTGTGTGTGTGTCTCTCTCTCTGTTCCTCCCCTACTCGTGCTGTGTCTCTCTCCGTCTCTCAAAAATAAATTAAAATGTTAAAAAAAAATTTTTTTTAAGTTTTTTAAAAGTATGTACTACCTTACACATTTCTACTTTGACAAGCTTTCTCAGCAAATTTCATTTAGGTACATAGATTATAATTCCTGCATGTTGGCATGTTGACATAAATCTGTTACATCATTTTTTAAAAATGTCTCCAATGGTATTTAAATACTGTAGTGATTTTGATATGCATCAACCTCCATTTAAAAAATACACAAACAACGGGGCGCCTGGGTGGCGCAGTTGGTTAAGCGTGGGACTTCAGCCAGGTCACGATCTCGCAGTCCGAGAGTTCGAGCCCTGCGTCAGGCTCTGGACTGATGGCTCAGAGCCTGGAGCCTGTTTCCGATTCTGTGTCTCGCTCTCTCTCTGCCCCTCGCCCGTTCATGCTCTGTCTCTCTCTGTCCCAAAAATAAATAAACGTTGAAAAAAAAATTTAATAAAAAATACACAAACAAGCTCCTTTTTAACAATGGGAAATTTGTTATCACTCCTTCTTTTCCTTGAACTGATGTTTTCAATACATTTCCCCCCACACCCAGAGTTTTAGCCAAACGAAATACATATTTATTCTTGAAAGTTTTTTATATCACTTGTCATAATTCTTTGCAACAAAAATGTGTATAACTTGAAATTTTCATTTTATTTAATTTCCTCTGAACCTAAGGCTCTAAGTCTTATAAATTACAATTATGAGTAATACAAAATTGAAATGTTTAATTATTAAAGGAGGTTTAAAAAACTTATTGGCACGGGTTTTTTTTTTAGCCTTCTAAAATAAATAGGTTCAGTATTTTTTAAAGTGTGTTCATGTCAGGGTGGCTCATATGAATCACTGTTTCACTCAGAGTCAATGTCTTTTGTTTGTTTGTTTGTTTTTCTATACATTGTCTCAGGGGCATCATGAACATTGGTGAAGCATCATTTCCTAAAAACCTGCTTCATTCTGTTCTCAGGAGGGATTTCCTGTAAGTTGCTGACATCTATTTAAGTTTTGATGCTGACACTTTCTTGTTTTGAACAGAAGGTACCAGGCAAAGACCACTATGGCAAGACTGCCATACAGATGGTAACATGCAACAATTCCAGAAATAGTATTAAGTTGTGGAGGGGGCAGAAAGAGTATCTTAGAACCAGTGAGGTATAGTATTGTGAATGGGAAGGCAGGAAGGAGAACTATAGGAAGCTAGAACATAGGAAATAGACTCCTTTAAATCTATCTGTACCTTTTTCTCCCTGGACAGTGCACACAGTTTGAAGATCATGCGCAAAAGTATCAATTCTCAAACTTTTTGGTCTCAGGACCCTTTTGCACTCTTACAAATAATCGAGGGCACCACATAGCATTTGTTTTTGTGGGTTAAATCTATTTTCAGTGAGGGGTTCCACCCCGACCACCACCACCACCACGGAATGTGCCACTTTAGCACATGCATTATTTTGAGCTGAAGGCACTTGAAACCTTGTGGGCTCAAGAGAAAATTTTGTCCTCCCTTAACCACACAGAAGAATCTAAACTGGGGGTCTTTCCCAGAATAAGGATTATTAACAGATAAATTTCTTCTGAGTGGCCCATCTGTATGGCAGGGCAAACATCTAATTACCAAATTTTTGCTCTTCTTACTGTCCTGTGAAGTGCATTCCTTTCTTCTGAAGTCCCAGACCCATACACCCTTTTCTTTAGGTCAGAATGACATTTATGCCTCATTTTGACTGTCTTTGGAATTTCCGTGTCTATGTGGATTCCCCCTTATTTTCTCCTGTTAATCTGTCTCATGTCAACTTGATTCTTAGTCCAGCTAGAAGGACCTTTGAGCAGAGAGGAATTCTTGGTCCCCAAAATAGTATCAGTAATTAAAACAGAAAAAAATTAGGGGTGCCTGGCTGGCTCAGTCGATGGAGCATGTGACTTAATCTGGAGGTCATGAATTCAAGCCTCATGTGGGTGTACAGTTTACTTAAAAGTAACAAAATTGAGGGGCGCCTGGGTGGCACAGTCGGTTAAGCGTCCGACTTCAGCCAGGTCACGATCTCGCGGTCCGTGAGTTCGAGCCCCGCGTCAGGCTCTGGGCTGATGGCTCAGAGCCTGGAGCCTGTTTCCGATTCTGTGTCTCCCTCTCTCTCTGCCCCTCCCCTGTTCATGCTGTCTCTCTCTGTCCCAAAAATAAATAAACGTTGAAAAAAAAAATTAAAAAAAAAAAAGTAACAAAATTGAAAAAAAAAGAAAAAGAAAAAATTTAAATATCCAGGTAATCCAATTTTGAAAACAATAAACCTGGGGCTCCTGGTTGGCTCAGTCAGTTGAGCATCCCACTCTTGATTATGACTCAGGTCATGATCCTAGGGTCATGGGATTGAGCCCTGCCTGTGTCAGGCTCTGCACTGAGCATGGAACCTGATTAAGATGCTCTCTCTCCCTCTGCCCCTCTCCCCCACTCATGTGCTCTCTCTCTCTAACATAAATAAATAAATAAATAAATAAATAACAACAAACCTATTGTGTATTACCAAAAATGATGCATTATTATTATTTTTTTACTTGAGTAGAGTTGATACACAGTGTTACATTAGCTTCAGGAATACACATAGTGACTCAACTTCTTCATATGTTATGCTATGCTCACCATAAGTGTAGCTGTTAGTCACAGCTACAATGCTATAATACAGTGCTATTATAGCACCATTGACTATTTTCTTTATGCTGTAACTTTTGTTCCTGTGACTTCTTCATTCCATGATTTGAATCCTGTATCTCCCACTTGCCTTCACCCATTTTGCCCATATCCCCACCCCTCTCTCCTCTGGCAACCATTGGTTTGCTCTCTGTACTTATGATGTCTAATTCTGTTTTTTTTTGTTTGTTTTTTCATTTGTTTTCTTAGAATTAACATATGAATGAAATTATATGGTATTTGTCTTTCTCAGTCTGACTTGTTGCACTTAGTGTAATATCCTCTAGGTCCATCTGTGTTGTAATGGCATAATCTCATCCATTTCTAGGGTTGTGTAATATTCTACCATACTTATATACCACATCTTCCTTATCCATTCATCTATCAATAGACAGGTTACTGCCATATCTTGGCTATTGTTTAAAAAGACATATTTTTATTGGGGCACCTGGGTGGCTCAATCGGTTAAATGTCTGACTCTTGATTTCAGCTCAGGTCATCATCTCATGGTTTGTGAGATCAAGCCCCGTGTTGGGCTCTGTGCTGATGGTACCGAGCTTGCTTGGGATTCTCTCCTTCTCTCTCTACCCCTCCCATGGGTGCTCTCTCTCTCTCTCAAAATAAATAAATCAACATTAAAAAAAAAAATAGAAGACAGCTAGATCCTCATAACTCCTGCTTCCAATATGTTGTGATACACTCTTTTGGTTGAAGGATATGAAGGAAATTTGGACTCACACAGATGTGTGTTTGGAAAAGGGATGATCTCCCAAGAAGACTCCCAGGGGCCCTCAGACCACATTTTAAAACTGTTGACCTAGGGGCGCCTGGGTGGCGCAGTCGGTTAAGCGTCCGACTTCAGCCAGGTCACGATCTCGCAGTCCGTGAGTTTGAGCCCCGCGTCAGGCTCTGGGCTGATGGCTCGGAGCCTGGAGCCTGTTTCCGATTCTGTGTCTCCCTCTCTCTCTGCCCCTCCCCCGTTCATGCTCTGTCTCTCTCTGTCCCAAAAATAAATAAAAACGTTGAAAAAAAAATTAAAAAAAAATAAATAAATAAAACTGTTGACCTAGAAAAATATTTGTACACGTGTACCAGAAAATATATACATATCTTATGAGCATGCATTTTTATCGCAACATTGTTTTAAATAACCAAAAGCTAGAAGCAAGATACATACTGAAATACTGAAACCATGCCCCAGGGTTAATGAGGTCAAAACTATCACCAGGAAAACCTCCACTGACACCCCCCCCCCCACACCACCACCCCCCTCCGCTTCCAGCCCCCTTTTCTTCACAGGAATGTTAACCTTATCTTTTAGAAGGGGACAACAGGAAAAGCTCCTGCTAGCCTGAACCAGTTTGAGCTGAACCAGTGACACACACCTGCACAGATGGAACCTTGGAATGTTCAATAATTACCGCTACCTCATTACAATGTTAAAATCTCTGCCCCAGAAGCAGCACAAACTTCATTAATATAACATAGGATACATGGATAGGCATGTTATCCAAGAAAGCCTGCACAACCCTACGCTTGCCTTTATATGTGATGATAAAACTCCCCTTCCTTTTTTTTTCGTTTTTTGTTTTTATATGTATATATTTATTTTTTATTTGAGGATAGTTGACACACAATGTTCCGTTAGTTTCAAAAGTACAACTTAGTGATTGACAAGTTTACATAATATACTATGCTCACAAATATAGCTACCATCTGTCCCATTACCAATCCTTCAGCCATTTTTAAGTCAGGCTCTCTTTTTATCTTTGAGTTGTTAAAAGTCCCCTTTCTGAAGATTCACTCCAACCCTAAATGAAAGAAACCCACTTACCCCATCTGGGGAGTCATGGCTTTGGAAATTGTTCCCTATGGTCTCCTTGTTTGCTGCAAATTAAGTTTTCTTTGTGTGACAACTCTGCCTGTAATCTCTCTATCTCTAATTCACCAAAGAGTGAAGTTACATTAGTTCAGTTACAAGATAAGTGGAATATAGATAAGCAAATTGTAGTATATTCAAATAATGTAATACACATTGATGAAAAGGAATGAAAACAGCCAGCTGCAATAAAGTGGATGAATCTGGGGCTCCTGGGTTGCTCAGTTGGTTGGGCATCAAACTTCAGCTCGGGTCATGATCTCACAGTTCATGAGTTTGAGCCCTGCATCAGGCTCTGTGCTGACAGCTCAGAACCTGGAGCCTACTTCAGATTCTGTGTCTCCCTCTGTCTCTGCCCCTCCCCTACTTGTGCTCTTTCTTTCCCAAAAATAAATAAACATTAAAAAAAAATGGATGAATCTTATAAAATGGCAATGACTAAGATAAGTCTATAACACGAACAATATGATACCGTTTGCACAAGCTTCAAAAATAGGCAAAACTAAAACTATTTGGATGTATGTACATTGGTAGTAAAACTATACAAAGACAGAATATAATTATCTTCAGGGTGGAGAAAGAAGGATGTGATAGAGAGGGGACACAACGGAGGCTTTTATACTACAAGCAGGGTTGTATTTATTCATCCAGATGGAATTTACATGAGTGATGGCTTTTAATTATTCCTTTTTAAAATAATTTTTTTTAATGTTTATTTATTTTGAGAGAGAGAGAGAGAGAAAGCAGAGGAGGGGCAGAGGGAAAGAAAGAGAATCCCAAGTAGGCTCCATGCTGTCAGTGAAGAGCCAAGGTGGGTTTGATTGATGGTGAGATCACAACCTCATCCTCAATCAAGAGTCGGATGTTTTTTTTTTTTTTTTTTTTTTTTTTTAAATTTTTTTTTTCAACGTTTATTTATTTTTGGGGGGACAGAGAGAGACAGAGCATGAACAGGGGAGGGGCAGAGAGAGAGGGAGACACAGAATCGGAAACAGGCTCCAGGCTCTGAGCCATCCGCCCAGAGCCCGACGCGGGGCTCGAACTCACGGACCGCGAGATCGTGACCTGGCTGAAGTCGGACGCTTAACCGACTGCGCCACCCAGGCGCCCCAAGAGTCGGATGTTTAACTGACTGAGCCACCCAGGTGTCCTATTCTTTACAGTATACACATATGTTCATTTATTCGTTGTAGCTATTTTCTATCTCATAATTAAAAATAAAAATATAGGGGTGTCTGGGTGGCTCGGTTGAGCATCCTACTCTTCATTTCCACTCAGGTCATGTTTTCGTGGTTCATGAGTTTGAGTCCCACATCGGACTCTGCTCTGAAAGTGCAGAGTCTGCTTGGGATTCTCTCTCTCCCTGTCTCTGCCCGGCCCCTGCTTGTGTGTTCTCTCTCTGTCTCAAAATAAGTAAATAAACTTTAAAATATATATGTATAAAAAACATAAAAATACATTGCTTGCAATAACACTAACAAATAAATGCTTAATATGTTTATATTAATGTTTAACAAAAATGTAAAATATGTTTAACAAAAACTGTGCAAGAACATTTTTTAAAAAACTGCAAAACCTATGTAAAAATGATATAATTTTTAAGAATATGTTTAAAAAAACTGTGTAAAACCTATGTAAAAATGATATCTTTTAGTTTTTTAATTAATCAATTTTTTGAAATTTTATTTAGTTTTTAAAATTTATATTCAAGTAGGTTAGCATATAGGGCAATAATGATTTCAGGGTTAGAATCCAGTGATTAATCCCCTGCATATATCTTCCAGTGCTCATCTCAACAAATGTCTTCCTCAATGCCCTTTGTCTGTTTAGCCCTTCCCCCAACTCTTAACCCCTCCAGCCACCTGGGTGGCTCAGTCACTTAAGCGTCCCACTTTGGCTCAGGTCATGACCTTGCAGTTCTTGAGTTCAAGACCTGCATCAGGCTCTGTGCTAACAGCTCAGAGCCTGGAGCCTGCTTTGGATTCTATATCTCTCTCTCTTTCTGCCCCTCCCCCGCTTGCTCTCTGTCTCTGTCTCTCTCAAAAATAAATAAACATTAAAAAAAAATTTTTAAAAAGAGTCTCTTATGTTTGGCCCCCTCCCTGTTTTTATATTATTTTTGCTTCCTTTACCTTATGTTCATCTGTTTTGTATCTTAAATTTCACATATGAGTGAAGTCATATGATATTTGTCTTTCTCTGATTGACTAGTTTCACTTAGGATGATACACTCTAGTTCCATCCATATTATTGCAAATGGCAAGATTTCATCTTTTTTTTTTTTTTTTTTTTGATTGCTGAGTAATACTGCATTGTATGTAGATACCGCATCTTTATCCATTCGTCTGTCGATGGACAATTGGGCTTTTTCCTTACTTTGGCTATTGTTGATAGTGTTGCTCTAAACATTGGGGTGCATGTGCCCCTTTGAAACAGCACACCTGTATCCTGTGGATAAATACCTAGTAGTGTAATTCCTGGGTCATAAGGTAGTTCTATTTTTAATTTGTTGAAGAACCTTCATACTGCATTCCTACCAGCAGTGCAAAAGGGTTCCTCTTTCTCTGCATCCTTGCCAACATCTGTTGTTGCTTGAGTTGTTCCTTTTAGCTATTCTGACAGGTGTGAGGTGGTATCTCATTGTGGTTTTGGTTTGTATTTCCCTGATGATGAGTGATGTTGAGCAAAAAATGATATAATTTTAATGAAAGTTAATAAAAAAGACTCAAATAAATAGAGAAATATATATGGTGTCCTTGGATAGAAAAGTCACTCATGTAAAGATGTCAATTCTTCATAAGCATCTATAGATTCAATGAAATTCCAGTAAAAATTCCAACAGGCAGTTTGTGAAACTTTACAAAAGGATTCTCAAATTTACATGGAAGAGCAAAAGGGCACAGATAGTTAAGATACTCCTTAACTTATGGTGGTAGGACTTAATTTTTCAGATATCAAGACTCATTCAGGTTTATGCTATAAAATTTAAAAGAGTAAATATAGTGCAGGGATAGATAATTAGATAAATGGAATGTAACAAAGAGCCCAGGAAACAGATCCAGGCATATATAGAAACTTGATTCATGACTTGGTATTGAAGATGAGGAAAGAAAATTCACTAACAACAAAATATCTGAAAAAGAAATAAAGAAAACACCCCATTTATAATAGCATCAGAAACAACAAAATACTTAGGAGTAAATTTAACGAAGGAGGTAAAAAGATTTGTATACTGAAAGTTATAAAGCTTTGATGAAGAAAGTTGAAGACACAAATAAATGAAAAGATAATCCATGTTCAAGGACTGGAATCATTAATGTTGTTAAAATGTCCATAGGGGCGCCTGGGTGGCGCAGTCGGTTAAGCGTCCGACTTCAGCCAGGTCACGATCTCGCGGTCCCTGAGTTCGAGCCCCGCGTCGGCTCTGGGCTGATGGCTTGGAGCCTGTTTCCGATTCTGTGTCTCCCTCTCTCTCTGCCCCTCCCCCGTTCATGCTCTGTCTCTCTCTGTCCCAAAAATAAATAAACCTTGAAAAAAAAAATTAAAAAAAAAATAAATAAAATAAAATGTCCATATTACCCAAAGCCATCTATAGAGTCAGTGCAAACTCTATCAAATTTCTAATTTTTCACAATAATAGAAAAAATAATCCTAAATTTCATATGGAATTTTGAAAGACCTCAAATAGTCAAAGCAATCCTGAGAAAGAAAAATAAGACTGAAGAGACCACATTTCTTTTCAAACTATATTGCAAGTCTACAGTATTCAAAATAGTATGGTATTGGCATAAAAAAAAAAAAAAAAAAACGTAGACCAATGGAACAGACTCAAGAACCTTGAAATAAACCCTCACATATGCGATTGACTAATATTTGACAAGGGAGCCAAGGATTCTTGATGGGGAATGGATAGTCTCTTCAATCAATAGTGCTGGGGAAACTGGATAATCACGTTCAGAAATATGAAATAAGATCTCTCCCTTATATCCCCCACAAATATTAAATCAGATTATAGGCTTAAACATAATAATACCAAAAGCTGTAAAATTTCTAGAAGACAGGGAAAAATTCTCCTTGACATTGGTTTTGTTGTTGACTTTTAGGATATGACACCAAAACCATAAGCAACACAAGCAAAAATAAACAAGTGGAACGACACTTGGGTGAAGGACCTGAGTAGACATTTTTCCAGAGAAGATCCTCAAATGGATAAAAAGTACATGAAAAGGTATTCAGCATCACTAATCATGAGGGAAATGCAAACCAAAACCATAATGAGTTAGTATGTCTATTGTGAAAAAGACAAGAGATAACAAGTGTTGGCAAGGATGCAGAGAAAAGAGTGCCCTTGTGCACTTTTGGTAGAAATATAAATTGGTGCAGTCAAAATGGAAAACAATATGGAAGTTCCTCAGAATGGAAAAACCACTACCTAGAAGAGATATTTGCACCCCCATATTCATTGCACCATTATTTACAATAGCCAAGACATGGAAACAAATTAAGTGTCTATTGATGGGAGAATAAAGAAGACATGGTATACATAAAAAATGAAATATTATTCAGCCATAAAAAGAAGGACATCCTACAATTTGTGACAATGCCACTGGACCTTGAAGTCATTATGCTAAGTGAAATAAGTCAGACAGAGAAAGATGAATATTGTATGATCTCACTTATATATGAAATCAAGTAAAACTAAAGTCATAGAAGGGCACCTGAGTAGCTCAGTTGGTTAAGCATCCAACTATTCATATTGGCTCAGGCGATCTCCAGATCTTGAGATCCAGACCTGAGTCAGGCTCTGTGTTGAGTGTGGAGCCTGCTTGGGATTCTCTCACCCTCTCCTGTGCCCCTCCCCTGCTCATTCTCTCTCATTCTCTTTCAAAATAAATGAATAAACTTAAAAAAAAAAAAAAACCAAAAAGCTAAACTCAGAGAAAAAATGTAGATATTGAGAGAGGAGATAAATGTAGTCACTCAGTCTGCCATTTTGAACCCCTAATCTCCTCCCCTTGTTTTAAAATTATTTCATCAGGGGGTACCTGGGTTGCTCAGTTAAGTGTCTGACTTTGGCTCAGGTCATGATCTTGAGGTTTGTGAACTTGATCCCCACATCGGGCAATGTGGTGTCAGCACAGAGCCCATTTGGGATCTTCTGTCCGCCTCTCTCTCTCTGCCCCTCCTGCTCTCTCAAAAATAAATAAACATTAAAAAAAAGTTTTTTTTTTTAAGTTTTTCATCAGAACAAAAATATAAGGCAACCTTCACTGTGTGAGCTGTCTCCATTTTGAAGTACTCTTATGAACCCTTGTCCTGCTTTGGGATTCAGCTGAAATAAGGCAATACATATATAAATTTGGAAATCAGTGGGACACAAAGTGGTTGGTTCCTTTCTTCCAGCCTCCTGTTCTACAAAAGGTGGTAGTTTTTGACTCAGTCTTTTCCCTGAAATCCAGGGTCCTCAATATTGACTGTGGTTAAACAGAAGCCACAGGGGTTCACATCCTAAAATTTTCATCTTATCTGAACTAATAAATGTTCAAAGAACTGTTTGACTCCAAGCACTCCCTATGTGAAAGATTCCCAGAGTTAGAGAACTCCAATTAGATTAAGGTATTGTTTCCTCTCGGGATTCCCCTGGAGCAAGGCTTGAGGGAAGTCACAGGCCGACTTTGTACAGAAGATGAGGGCCCAAACTGTTCTCTGCCTGCATCTGGCTGCAGTGGGCATATAGTTAGAGGCACCGTTTGACATTCTTAAAACATAAAAGCAAAGAAGGCTTTTTTTTTTTTTTTAATGTTTATTTATTTTGAGAGAAAGAGAGAGCACGGGAGGGGGAGAGAGAGAGAGAGAAGTAGAATCTCAAACAAGAATCCCAAGAATCTCTCCTATTAGCAGAATGAGGGGCAGGATCCCATGAACCCTGAGATCATGACCTGACTGAAAGGAAGACGAACACTTAACCGACTGAGCCACCCAGGGGCCCCCAAAACTAAGAAGGCTTTACACCTGTTGGTATTTCTTCCATCTAAGCACTAAGCCTCACTTACTTTTAAGGTAGAAGCTAAGACATTTTACTCTGTCTCCTACTTTTCCAAAGCCTCTGTGTTTAAAAGGAATTAAAAAGTAAGGGCACCAGGAAAACCTATATTTCTAAAAGAGAAACTTCCCAAAGTTATCTCCTTGATGAGGTTACGAAGTCATCACCATTAGCCTTTTAGGAACTAGATGGTAAATCTGGAGGATGACAACAGCATGAGCCTTTCATAAATTGGTATCTAAGGTTTTCCTGGGGAGAGATTTCAGTTAAGCATTTTCTCTACTAAATGGCCAATCTTTAGCTTCCCTGCTACTTGCCTTGTCACTCTCCCTCCACCCTCAAGTCTATAACATTGCTTTAACTCTGAGTTTTCTATTAATTGATCCCATTTCCCAGAAAAAAAAAAAATTGTTGTCTGTTTCGTACCTCAGTTTACCGCAGCTCAAATAAAAATTCCCCCTTTCAGATATCATACTCTGACTGGTGGGTGAGAAATGAATATTCCTAAGACTCAATTTGCTTCTTCAGAAAATGCAGTCGGGTTATGGAATAGAAGCCACTCCTTTTTAAAAATAAAACAAAAAAAATAAGAATGTTTAATCTTGCCTCCGATTTGTAGAAATGGCATGGGAAAAAACACAAAAAAATTCAAAATGATTGATGTCAGTTCAATAAAAGTGTACTTTTAAAAATGCATTCTTAAAAAAACCTTAAAGCAATCGTTCCTAAACTTGTCATGAGTTTCAGAGTCACTGATTTTCTTCATTGGGTGTTTTCCTCTTTTGCTTTAAAGAGGGAAACAAAAATGAAGTCGTTTTGAATATTTTCTTACCATCTTTTCTTAGCCATTTAAAATTCTATTGTCGAATCAAAAACATGTTTCTGTAACCGAAATACAATTACAAATAAATAAACTGGATTGTCTTTCTGTGAAACTTCAGGAATCACCTTCCACTTTTCCATCCTTCACAGAACAATGTAAACATCTTTCAACTGAAACCCTCAATGAAAGCCTTTTATTGATTTTCAAGAAACGAGGTGGTTTCACAGGCATTTAACTCTCTGTGGGTCTTTTAAAACCAGTTACCTCCTAAGAGGCTACCTTCAAAGGAAGTATCATATAAAGGGGATGTAAACGAAACCAACAGAAAAAAAAGAAATCAGCAGTAGTGTCTTCAGATACACATTAAGAAGATAATACTGCATAAAGTGTTTTTTTTTTTATTTAATTTTTAAGTAATCTCTACACCCAACTTGGGGCTCGAATTTACAACCCCAAGATCAAGAGTCCCAGGCTCGATTGAATGAGCCAGCCAGGAGCTGCCCAAGTGTTCTTATTTGAATAAGTGGGCTGACCTCTTGTTCTTCCCCTCAGGAAATTAATTACAATGGATTAACGTGGAAAACTGAAAAGGTTGCCTGATTTCTCTTTTGTCTTCCCCTCCCCCCTCAACCTCAAGCCTCTCTGAAAGTGTTTACTTGAAATCAGAATATGGAAAGTTTTTTGGGTTGAGTTTAAAAACCAAAGTCAGAATAATTTTCCTCGGTATGCAGAAGAACAGAAATGAGCTGTTTTCAGAAATGGTTTTTAAAGTTCATAATAAAGTTGAATAGTGACTGTAATGTTGATTTGCCTGATTTACACAAATATTTAAGAGAGGAAAATGGAGACTTAAAAAAATTTCTTCTGCCCTTCAAGTTCCTTCGAGCTGGACTAAAAAGCAAAATGAGGTGAGACAGATTAACAGAAGAAAATCAAATTTAGTTTCCTACGTACTATGTAGTTTCCTATGGGGAATCCACAGACGTGACATTCCCTTAACGTGCAACTTGAGGCTTATTTGACTTCCAGAGCTAAGGAGAGGGGGAAGGGTCTGAAGATACGAAAGGGGGGAGGGTGGGGGCGATTTCTAACCAGAAGGTGAGAGGAGATGTTTGGGAAACAAAGGTTGCCCTGTTATGGAGACAGTTCCTCAGATAAAGAGATCTCTGTTAATAGCTCTCTCCCTGGCCGAGGCTCTCCTTTCCAATGTAAATTTAGGCAGTTGAGTGGGAGGTAAAGCGCTTTTCCTGAATCTCCTGGGTTTTAATTGCTTTTAACTCAAAATAATCTTCATGTCAAACAGTCCATCTTGGGGCAGTCTGTCCTTGGCCCCTTCTCACGATACAACTCAGAGATGGGTGGAGGAATATATATTCACATTATACATATATATGTTTCCTTTCTATTGATATTAAGTCTAGGCTATTAACCTGAGGATTTAGAAAAAAATGATTTGTTCCCAGAATGGTTGAGCAATGCTGAAAAACCCATTGAAAAACACTCTCCCCTCTTCATTAATTTGGAATTTGGGCCCTGGGGTATTACAAGAAATATTTTCCTTTGCCTTATCTATACTCAAAGGACTTGTCAAGCAAATTAATAATAAGATAGGATAAAAGGAGAATCTTTAAAATACTGAGGCAAAACACTTTAATGATCTAAGTGCTGAAGAATCCTTAGCTTTCCATACTGACAAAATAGCTGACCATTACAAAAGATTTCTCCAGTTCTCTAAAGCATCTACCCTTAGAAATTGCTACCTTATTTACATTCATTACTTTAATTTGTAAAAAATAAAAGTATAAAAAAAAATCCTCCCAGAGGGGAAGTGTGTGGGCATGTGTGAGTAGGTGATGGGGATTAAGGAGTGCACCCGTGAAGGGCACTGGGTGTTCTCTGAGGGTTGAATCACTGCATTGAACACTTTAACAGAACACTTACGTTGACCATATTTGAATTAACATAAAAAACTAAACTAAAGAGAAAACCCTCCTCTCAATAGGAATTAATGGACTTACATTCGACTTTCTGCCTTTGGATTGTTTAATGAAATTCAACAGAGAGGTGCACTGAATGTACAAAATGGAAGGTTTTTCTAGAAGGAGGGTGGGGCAAGAGAGTTATTAGCAAAAGAAAAGGATTGTTTCAGATGAGGGTGCTTTTTGTGAGAGAAAAGTAAGGTTCCTTACCTTGCAGATTACTGCATCTTTCTTTGGCAGGTGAAGGGGACCCAGGTGGCTGACTCTTTGGTACCTATTGAAAAATTCCTGACTGACGGGTTAAGACCGTATTTCTTGGAGAGGTTGAAACCGCAATATGATTATGTATTAAGTCCCAGTTTGGGAACTTGGTGTAAATGATACCTTTTGGGGCCTGTGTTTTTTTGTTTGTTTTTGTTTAACAGGGTAAAGAGATAAAAAGGAAAATATCTTAAGCAGGTATTATTTTTCCTGCCCAAAACAAGCAGGAGGCTGAAGAGCAGGAACAGTGGGCACCAGGGACCTCAGAAGGAGCAGCGTGGGTGGCCTGGAGGGATGGAAGCCAGGCCAGAGAGGGTTCAGAAAGATGAAGCACCAGTCTTTGTTTCCTAGAAGTCTTAAGGCAAAAAGAGGAAAGGGTGGTAGCTGCATCAAAAAAGGTTTTCATTTGGGGCACCTGGGTGGCTCAGGTCATGATCTCATGGTTTGTGAATTTCAGCCCCCCCATTGGGCTGTCTGCTGTCCGTGCAGTGCCCGTTTCAGATCCTCTGTCCCCTTCTCCCTCTGCCCCTGCCCAGCTCTTGCTCTCTTAAGGAAAAACAAAAACAAAAATGAAAACAAAACAAAACATTGAAAAAAAAGGTTTTCATTTGTTGTTTAATTTGGGAGAAATTTGACCATGTGTATAGCTTGAGAATGATTCAATAGAAAGGAAGGACTGAAAATACTTGGAAGAGGGGCATCTGGGTGACTTAGCCGGTTAAGTGTCCAACTGTTGATTTCAGAGATTGAGCCTCACTTCAGACTTTATGCAGACAGTGAGGAGCCTGCTTGGGATTCTCTCTCCCCCCCTCCCACTTGCATGAGTGTGTGCTCTTTCGCTCTCAAAATAAATAAATAAACTTAAAAAAAAAAAACGCTTGGAAAAGAGCAAATGAGGGGACGGGAGGTAACGGACACTAAGGTAGGATGTGACTTAACACATAAGAATTAGTGTTAATTTTTTTTTAATGTTTATTTTTGAGACAGAGAGAGACAGAGCATGAACTGAACGGGGGAGGGTCAGAGAGAGAGGGAGACACAGAATCTGAAGCAGGCTCCAGGCTCTGAGCTGTCAGCACAGTGCCTGACGCCGGGCTCGAACTCACGCACCGGGATCATGACCTGAGCCGAAGTCGGACGCCCAACCGACTGAACCACCCAGGTGCCCTGAATTAGTGTTAAAAAGAAAGGTGAGTGATTTTTATTTTAAGTTGGGAAACTCAAGGAAGGTCCATATAGGGTTAAAAGCAGGCGTTTGGTGTCCCAAAGCTGCTGTGCTCACCAAAATGAGAGTTAACTAAGAAAGAACACTCCAGAAAGCCAGATATCCAACAGAAGAGAGTGGCAAGGGGGGGGGGGGGGGTGCCAGAAGGACAGTGGTGCAGCAGCAGCCTGGAGGGATCCAGATTGCGGTCCTCTGGAAAGCTGTGAGAGAAAGAGAAAACTCTTGTGGAAAATGTAATCAATAGGTTATCTGATATGGTTGATATCTGGGAAAAAGAATTATGATAGTTCAGATGGACAAATGGAGAAAAATCAAGATTAGGTACATACAAATTCATGCAAGTAAAACATGACACTGAATACTTAATCCATGCAAGGTGCTGTTGCAAGTGCTTTAATGTGTATAGATTTTAATATTTTTTTGTTTAGATTTTATTTTTAAGTAATTTCTACACCCAACGTGGGGCTTGAACTTACAACCCCAAGAACAAGTCACATGTTCTATAACTGATGCAGCCGGGTGCCCCTCCAGAGTCTCTACTCTTTAAAAAAAAAATTTTTTTTTTTAATCTTATTTATTTTTGAGAGAGAGAGAGAGCGTGAGCAGGGGAGGAACAGAGAGAGGAGACACAGAATCCGAAGCAGGCTCCAGGCTGTCAGCACAGAGCCCGACTCGGGGCTTGAATCCACAAACTGTGAGATCATGACCTAAGCCGAAGTCGGATGCTCAACCGACTGAGCCACCCAGGAGACCCTAGTGTCTCTACTCTCAACCATGAGAATATACAGTCTCTCCAGGTAAGGTGGATGGGATTGAAAAAAAAATTGACGAGAAAAAATGTTATCATTATACAATTTTGTGGTTATGCAAAGAATATCTTTACCATTTATTATCACATAAACGTTGACTTTAATTTTATGAACACTGTGATATGATTAGGTCGGCAAGATGTCAGATGGAATGTTCAGTGGGTTAAGATTTCAGACTACATGAAACAAAAGATAATGTACAATAAATACAGTCAACAGATCGGGAAATAACAGCATAAGAATATTATTTGAAAATATGGAGGTAATAAGGGAAAACTGCTAAAATAATTGAAAGTGTTTGGCTCTGGAGAGGGGATTGAAAAGTAGGGTGCGGAGAAGGGAGATGCTATTTTTCATTTTATGTTTTGTCATGTTTTTGACATTAAAAAAAAAAAAAAAACCAAAGCCACTGTGCATATGTGAATTTAGCAGAAATAAAGGAGAATGCAATTACCAGAAAGAGTGGGGTAAGGGCAATACAGAGCTCTGATTATTTTTTGCTTGGGGTCCCAAATCTATAGCTCTTTGTTTCTAAATGAAGACTTTGTTGTTTATTGTAATAGAAATTAATACAATTTCCGCTAGTAGATTGAGGTCCCTAAAGAGTTTATAATGAAGATTAGAGAAATTTCTTCTTTTTTATTTAAAAACTAACAGAAGGGTTCCTGGGTGGCTCAGAGTGTCCCACTCTTGGTTTTGGCTCAGGTCATGATCTCACAGTTCCTGGGTTTGAACCCTACATTGGGCTCCTTGCTGACAGCTTGGGGGTCTGCTTGGGATTCTTTCTCCATCTCTCTTTGCCCCTCCCCTGCTCATGTTCTTTCTCTCTCTCTCTGTCACTCTCACAATAAATAAATAAACTTAAAAAAATAAAATAAAAACTAACCAAATGCATCACTAGTTGGTTTTTTTTTTTTAAAGGTGAGAAAATTTTAGGGAGTTAGAGTAATTAATTTTATTTGCTTTTAAGCCATTATTGAACTGGACACTAAATTATAATGAAGGTTCGTGTGTGTTTATGACTAGCTTTTTTCTTTAATAATATGAGTATATACCACTGTTGTTTTTAGTTCAGTGAGTGTTTTTTTTTTTTTTTTTAATGTCTATTTTTTTTTGCGAAACAGAGAGAGAGAGCAGGGGAGGGGGAGGGAGAGAGAGGGAGACACAGAATCCGAAGCAGGCTCCAGGCTCTGAGCTGTCAGCACAGAGCCTCAGAACCTTGATATCATGACCAGAGCGAAAGTCAGACACTTAACCGACTGAGCCACCCAGGCACCCTTAGTGAGTGGTGTTTCAAACTCAACATTGACTTCTACTTCCTAAAAAGGAAAAACCAAAAAAAGCACTTCAAATTAGGGAGGAGAAAAAAGCAAATTATAAGCTGGTTATTTATAATATTTCATATATACATATATAATTATATTGCATAAAAGGAGCTAATTCAGTTAATTTAAGAAAATTTTTGTGGGGGAAATATTTCACATGGTGTGCCAAGAGCTAGTCTTATTAAAGGAGGTCTATTACTGCGTATTCCTGAAAAACCCAAATCAAAAGCGATGGACTGTAAAAGTATCTACATGTGAAGAACACCATGTACAACTGTCTTCCTTGAAAAAAGTCTTCAGAGTACTTAAAATAAAATTAAGGTGCCACTGTTTTATGTTATGTCTGCTGACATTACTTTTCTTCTTGTTAACTAACCACAGATGCAAAGGATGCTACCAACCAGCCCTTAAATAGTAACAGTATAGCCCTCAGAGCAAGGAAGGTGGTAAACCTCTACACAAGGCCACATGCCTTTGAAATCTTCCAGCAGGGATGGGGGAATCAGCTTGCAGAGATTATTTCTCAATATCCTTTAAACTTCTTTATTAACATCAGTCAGGGCTGCTATTCAGTCTGCTTAAGAAGGCCAGGCCCTGTTTGGCATGGTCTATAGGGGTGAGTTTATCTAATCCTTGGAGAGTGTATGTCATTCCTTCCTTCCTTCCTCCCTCCCTCCCTTCCTTCCTTCATGAGAGCGAGAGAGTGAGAGAGCAGAGTGATCTCGAGGGTGAGTGTGAGTTGGGGAAAGGCAGAGAGAGAGGAGAGAGAGAATCTTAAGCAGGCTCCATGCTCAACTCAGAACCTGCCACGGGGTTCAGGGCTCCATCCCATGACCCTGGGATACCTGAGCAAAAATCAAGAGACAGACACTCAACAAATTGAGCCACCCAGGTGCCCCTTGGAGGGGGCATTATTAGCCTTGTTTTGCAGATGATAAAACTGAGACTCACAGGTGGTCCAGCCAGTTCTGGGTAGAGTTAAAATTTGCAACTTCCTGCCTCTGGAAGGTTGGGCTTCCACTATGCTTTTCTGTACCTTGTGGCAGGATTGACAAATCCCTGAGTTATTCTTTCATTAACTCCCCAGCAGGCTGGCAATGATAACAGTCACAGAACCCTCCCACATTAGAATTAATTTGGCAGAAAGGGCACAGGATTCAGGGTCAGGAGGCCTCATCCTGCTACCAGCTCTGCCTCTATCTATCCCAGCGGTCCCTGGTGAGGATCCTCTGCCTTCTTGAGCCTCAGCTACCCTAACTGGATAGGAGGCTTGGATCCCAGACAGCTCAAACGTACATAGATGTCACACCTCCCCTTTCCCAGAAGCTGTTTGGCTCTTCCCAGATGGACAAAAACTCTAGATGTCCAACTAACCTCCCCAGGTGAGAAATGGGGCCAAAGTGACCTCTGTTTGGGATGAGTTACAGGCCACCATGGAGCAGGTTGCTGCACTAGTCTGCTTCTATTTATGCTGTTTTAATTTTTTTCTCTGCTTTATTATTATTTCCAAATTTTAGTTAGAGCCACTTGTTACTTTCCATGGCTCTGAGTAGGGCCTGCTCCATTATTTTTCTTTCTCTAAACTCAGGTATTTGAGATTCTAGGAGATCCTGTGCAGCTCATTAAAAACTCAGTTCCCATTCGACTTTCTATTCTCCAGCTTCTATTCTTCGGGAGAAGACAATACTTGGCCAAAGGCTCTGTCTTGAAAGCGAGTCCATTTAAGGGCAGGCTTTGCATCAAGTGCTAGGGGGTCAGACAAGTGGATTCCAGTCCCAATTTTGCTTCTTCAGCTTTGCTGTGAAACTTTGGGCAAGTTGTTTAACGTGTCTGGGCTTTAGTTTCCTCATTTGTAAAATGGGTACAGTAATGTTTATTTTAAAGTAAAAGGGCACGGGGCAAAGTTCATACTAACAAACTCCTCTTCTTGAAGTGGCTGCGAGGAGAGCAGATTTCGGTTCGGAGAAAAACTAGGAGTGCTCTGTCTTCTGCATGTAAAAAGCGATTATTTGGGACCCGTTTTTAAAGTAGGTCGGGTGAAAGGAGGCAGGGATGCAAACCAAGTCCCTGGGCGGGGATGGAGGCTGGAAAATAGATCAATATCCAGGGAAGGGAGGAAAGGGCTCTCACTGAATCCCCCAGGGTGCCTGGCAGAACAGCCAGGTGCCCATAGATTCAAGGAAACTTGGGCAGAGGGGCTTTTCCCTAAAGTAGTTCAGTTTTCTTGACAAAGGAGGGAGGTAAGGGATTTCAGAAACAGGAATCCAGGGCGTGTCTTCGTTGGCGCGAGGCAGACAGTCAACCCGCACTCGGTGGTCCCTACTGCGTTGGCTCGGTTCGGTGCAGGTCACTCAGCAATCGTTCAGTTAAGGATTTAGGCTTTACTGGAGCTAGCAACCAGCTCCTTGACTGGAGCTGGGGGTCAAAGGGGCGCTGCGCTCTCCTCAGGACCGAGCGCAGTCAGGCCGGCGCGGGAGCACGGGAGCGCCGGGCCCGCCCGACGGTGGGCGGACTTCGGAGCTCTCACTGCACCGGGAAGTGATGGCAGCCGCCCCGCCGCCTGACGCCAGCGGAAGTGCGAGCCCCGGGCGAGCCTGCTCCGCGGCGGACCGCCTGGGAGGGGGCGGGCACGGGGCGGAGCAAGGGCTGTCGTGGCTCGAGGGGGCGGGCGGGGTCTGCAGCGGCGGGGCGGGGTTTGGCGGCGGTTGTTTTCACCCTGGCGGCGGTGCCTGGCGCTTGGCTGGGGCAGATCGGCGTGGAGGCGTGAGCTGGTCCAGAAAGGGGTGATCGCGGCTGGAGGGAGCCAGGAGGGCCGGAGGGACGCGGGGAGCGGGCGAGCAAGCCCGTGGTCGTCAGCCGCCAGGATGTCAGCGCAGTGCTGTGCGGGCCAGGTGAGCTGGAGAAGCGTGCGGCTGGGTGGGGGGTGGGGGGAGGTGGGTCGGGCTACGGGGTGGGAGCCCAGGCACCTACGGCTTCTCTGGGTGCAAGTCCCAGATCCAGATCTTCGGCTGAAAGTGAGGCGGGTGGTGGGTCGCCCGGGGCTGACACTGCGCAGTCTAAGTGAGTGAGTGCCTCGGGCCCGAGCGCGGCGCTCAGCCGTCGGGGAAGCCCTGTGCCGCGCGCGAGCTGGAAGGCACTCGGGGAAGCCCAAGACGAGACCCTGAGGTCTTCCCGTCCGGTCTTAGGGACTTCGCTTAGGGCGGGGCAGGCAGGGCTCGGGTGAAGGATCCAGACTGCTCCTGGAGAGTGTCGCCGACCCCTCAAGGCAAGGGTATGTGGGGTTGAGCCCCGTAGCCCACCAGGTTCGGCTTACCTGATGAGTCCAGAAAAAGACGTACGTTTGGGCAACGTCTTCTTTCTCATGCGGTGAACAAAACTCGGGTCATATGGCGCAGGCAGTTTGCCCTTGGCATCTTGCAAGCCTAGAGCATTGGCTCTGTGCCTTCCAGAACGTCTCGAAACCTTGTTTCCAAAGTATGGTTCTCAGGGCCGCGCGCAGGGAAGACTAACCCAGCTCTGCTTCCTGAGTTTCCCGACGCAACCCTCGCTGCACGCTACCTGCAGCCTGGGCAGAGCTCGAGCCTTCCCGTCCCTTCTTTCAACTGAACTTGCCAGTTACCCCCATATAATATCTTAAAATATATTTGTCTACTTTGGATAGGCGACTCCTACTGGTTAGTAGCGCATCTGGGCAGAATTACTAGGTTTTAACTCTTTAATGCTAATTTCACGCCTTCCTGCCGAGTAAGAAAAAACGAAGTAAGCAAAGCCTTCCGGATGTCGAACTCCCTCTTGCCTATCCTCCCTATTCTGTACAGCATTTCTGCCCATAATTTTAATGGGGTGTTTTTGTTTGTTTGTTTTCAAATGAATGTAACTCCGGGGGGCATTCAGGTACGGAGATATTCTTGCTTCCGAATCCAGTCAACCTCACGGCAGTCAAAGCCTGCCGGTAAGTGATGCAGGGGTTAAACTGTGAGTTTTCGTTACTGGCCGATTATTCTGGCAGATAATACGCCCTCTTTCGAGTGGCCGTGTGACGCTGAGAGGTCTAATACTGTACCTGACATGCATTCGCGTTGTTCTTCTTGGAGATGAGGAAACTATTTTTAACTCGAGGTGTAATGCCTTGCCTTGAGTACGGCAAGGAGAGAGAGGATGCTTACCCCCTTACCAGGGCTTCTGAGACCAATGTGGACTGGAAAAGCTATTTTCTGAATGTTCCCAATCTCAAAACTTTGCACATCTTTCATTGTTTCCAGTTGCTTTCCAATTTGATGCCACACTTTCCATTATTTAGTAATTATAGATATTTAGGAGCATCTGTCCTCCCCTATTCCCTTGAAACGCCCTTGAGGCCTTCTGTGACTCCAAACAGCTAATTTAGGGCTTTGAAAATGATTACCAGTACTGAAGTGGGTCTTGTAAAAGAATTATTGGTATGGTTGATATTTTGGCAGGATTGAAGGACTCGTTTCTAAAATCCCCCTCTCAGGACTTTGGAAAGAACCAAATCCTGGCCATTCATCACAGGAAAGTTAACTTCTGCTTTCTCTGGACTGCTTGAGGCAACACTGTGGTGGGTCTCAACACAGTGAGGGGGTGATGACACTATGGTTTCCTACGAATGAGGCTGTTAGGTGTACATTAAAAGGACTCGGCATATTGTAATTAAGTCTACCTACCTATTTATTTAAATTAATTAATTAACTGTGTTATTTAGTTTATCTTTTATTCTACCAAGCTTTTGTTTAATCTGAGCACCTACAAACTTTTTACTCACAGCATTTCTGATACCAAATGTGTGGGGTTTTTCCCCCCTCATACCAACCAGTTTCCCAACTCCCTGGACACCAATTGGACATACAACAATTCAATTCAATTATGACACCACCTGGATTTAGTGTCCCACAAGTTAAGGGCTTAGTTGGGTAAGACTGCCCCTAGCCCTGAATTTCAGAAGCCAGTCACAGGTCTCCTTGGCCTCCCATACCAGGGAGGAAGAAATAATCATATTTCTGGCTATCTCACGATATCATAACATCTGTTTTGTTCCAGGAGCTAGAGATAGGGCAGTGAGCCAGACAAAATCATCTCTGCCCTCAGGGGTCCATTTATTTGTGGGTGGGAGTATTCCGCAAACCATGTAAACAATGAAACAGTAAGTGCTAGTACTGGAACAAGACCTGGTGGCAGAGTGCCTTTGGGTGGGACCGAAGGGAGTCCAGGGGGACTGGAGTATCATCGGTGAGGCCGGTGAGGTAGAGAGGCAGGCAGGTCCCGATGCGGCCAGGGACTGTCAGCTGCCTTTGGAGTTTGGGCTTTGTTCTTGTTTCAGTGGGAACTGTGGTTTGATTTACACTTTGATCACTTCGGGAGCTGTGAAGACTCAGCCATATTAGGGACTGGAGTGGAGGTAGGGAGAGCAGTCAGAGCTGTTCCTTCAGTGAGTATTTTTTAACTGCCTGTTCTGTGTGGAAGCAGGCTGCAGCAGTGAACAAAAATGCCTCCTGATGGAGCTTAAATCTTGGCGATCTGCTGTTGCTATAGCCCGAGGAGGAGAGAGTGCGGTACCTTAATGTAGGCTGTTGTGCTTACAGTGGGATGTTGCTGGCTTCTGGGCAAATTTTAGAGGTAGAGCTGCACTTTTGTGTGGATTAGAAGTAGGGTGTGGGAATAAGAACGATTCTGTATTTGGCTCCAGCAACTGGACTGATGATGGTGCCATTTATGAGGTGAGATAGGAGGCTTAAAGGGAGGAGGAGGACATTAGGGAAGGAAGAGCCATAGTTTTCTTTTGGCTTTGTTACATTTGAGATGCCTATTATAGATATTTGTTTGTTTGTTTATTATTTATTTATTTATTTATGTATTTATTTATTTTGAGAGACAGAGAGGACAAGCATGTACACATGTGCAGGGGAAGGGCAGAGAGAGACAGACAGACAGCCAGAATCCGAAGCAGTGTTTGCACTATCAGCACAGAGCCTGATGTGGGGTTCGATCTCGTGAACCATGAGATCATGACGCCAGCCGAGGTTGGACACTTATATGACTGAGCCACCCAGGCGCCCCGAGAAACCTATTATAAATTAAATGGAAAGGGTAAGTCACCAGTTGGATGTTTAAGTTGGGAGAAGTGTGAGGCTGGAGATAAAATTTTGTGGGCTTTAACTGAGGACGGGATGATGTGTAACTCAGAAAAGAGCCTGGGCTATGGACTCACGTCTGGGTTTGAATTGGGAAATCTGGACAACAAGGGCTGGTGTGAATGTGCACCTACCTACCTACCCTCTATTAACCTCAGTTTTCCTCAACTGTAGAATGAGTGTGATAATACTTCCTGGGGTTATGAGGATTATATGTGATCTAGACATAAAGTCTCAAAGTACGTGATTTAGCACACAGTAAGGAATCCCAAAACTCTTAGTTTGTTAGTGGCCCGTACCCACCTGCACCTCACCTCTAGTTCATCTTATTTTTGCCCTAACTCTGCTATACACTTAGATTTTGCTCATGCTGTTGCTAATGGATGCTAACGTAAGGAGAGATTACAAGAGAGAGTGGTCACTCAACACTTTTGGTCACTCAGCACTGTGGTGGTAGGTCCCTGAGGACTGGATGATGAACAAAGAAATTCCTTGCTCTCCTGGAACTTAAGGGCTAGTTAAGGGTGGAAGTGTGGGGGAAACTTGCTACAGAAAATGACACTATACACCGTCAGGTGAAATGAGATGTGTAAGTGAAAAATCCAGAGGTGTGTGGATGCCTCAGTCAGTTAAGCATCCGACTTTGGCTCAGGTCATGATCTCACGGTTCGTGAGTCTGAGCCCCACATCGGGCTCTCTGCTGTCAATGCAGAGCCTGCTTCACATACTATGTCTCCCCTTCCCCCACACGCGCGACGCTCTCAAAGATAAAAATAAAACATTAACAAATTTTTTTTAATTTTTAAAAAATTTAAAAAAAGAAAAAAAGTCCAGACAATGCTTTCAAGGCAATTTGAGAATAAAGCTTGGCAGGGTTTACGCCAGGCAAGTATAAACATTTATGATAGTAAAAGCAATAGCTGAAGTTTTAATTTCATGTCTACAATGTGCTACCTGTTTTTACCTACATTATGTCATACATTTTTCACAGCAACCTTCAGGGGCAATTAATGTTCTAATTGGCCTTCTTTTGCAGGGGAGGGAGCTGAAGTACAGAGAAATAATTAACTTGACTGATGTTACCTGGTAGTGGAGCCAGGCCTTGAACACTGGCCCACCTGACTCAAGTTGGGGCTCTTAACTGCAAGACTGCCATTCCTCTTTATTCTTGCTCTGTATAAATAATGAGTAACTGTTGCTTATTATGGTTGCCTATAAAGGACCAAAGGCAGTTGCATACGTAGCTATTGGGCTGTTTTGATAGATATTGCTAGCTGCCAGTCGTGGGTGGATAAGGTCTAGCTTCTTCCAGACCAGATTTTGCTGTTCTAGCCAGCACCTGAAACAGGCCCCAACCTCCTTTTCTTAGAGCATTTACCAAAGAGGGCTTACAGTTGTGCATTCTTCCTGTCCCTTTGAGATGTATAAGTATTCCCTACAGCTCAGAGCTTTTCCAGACTAGAACTGAAAGGCAAAAGACAGCTGGGTCATCCCAGGGATGCAGCCTTAGGCTTCCAGAGGCCATGTTAGAGTTTGGTCAAGTTCCTTCATGCAAGGGTTTGTGAAGAGTGGCTTTGTGTTGAGATTTCTTGTAATTTCCACCGTTTCTCACTATTAACAGTGGTTAACAAAACCTGGGTTCCTCAGAGTTAGAGGTAACCAAAGCCCACACAGGAGACTCTTAGACTGTGGCCTCTGAGGAAGTGGGAACTGGAACGGGTCTTCCTCATCAGGGCATCTGATCACCTCCAGATTGTAGCTGAAAACACACACACACACACACACACACACACACACAGAGTGGATGAAGACTTCCACAAAAAGTAAATAAGCTCAAGAAGCATTTCCTTAGGAATGATCTTCCCTGAGCTTTGAGAGTTCTCTCTGAATGTGCACTTAGATTTGTCCACACCACCTAGTACTTGGTCATCTGATGCACAGGACTTGTTTCCTGGTTACTGCATGTATGAGTTTCCTTTCTCCCTCTAGACGGAGTACCTATCATGAACTAGGTGATCCCCCTGTTGAGTGCTTTTGTTTTTTTTTTTTTAATTTTTTTTTTTTAATTTTTTTTTTTTCAACGTTTATTTATTTTGGGGACAGAGAGAGACAGAGCATGAACGGGGGAGGGGCAGAGAGAGAGGGAGACACAGAATCGGAAACAGGCTCCAGGCTCTGAGCCGTCAGCCCAGAGCCCGACCCGGGGCTCAAACTCCCGGACCGCGAGATCGTGACCTGGCTGAAGTCGGACGCTTAACCGACTGCGCCACCCAGGTGCCCCTGTTGAGTGCTTTTGGATGGAAAACTCTCCCGATAGCTCTTTGTTGATAGTGATTGGAAATATTAGGTCCTCATTACATCACATGATGCTTCCACCCTTTGGAAAACATCCAGGCACACATTCTGTTCATGACTGATGTGCTTTTGAATGAATTGGGGGTATTTGTGAGACTCAAAGGGAAAAACATCACACTTACCACACAGAGAACCATATTCTGATATTTTATAGTCCAGTCACCCATATTTAGTATATGTGATTTTACTTAGCAAAATTAAGGTTATACTGTAGGTGCTGTGCTGTATTTGGTCCTACTCTTTTTGTGAAATATTGGGTGATTGAGGAAGTTTTGTTTCTGTTTGTTTATTTATTTGTTTACTTTTGAAAAATACTTATTTATTTTGAGAGAGAGCATGCCTGAGCTGGGAAGGGGCGGATAGAGAGAATCCCAAAGCAGGCTCCTTGTTGTTGGTGCAGAGCCCTACATAGGGCTCATGAACTGTGAGATCATGAGCTGAGCTGAAATCAAGTCAGACGCTTACCCAACTGAGCCACCCAGGCATCCCTTGTTTATTTTTTTAGAGTAATCTCTACTCCCAACGTGGGGCTCAAACTCACAACCCTGATATCAAAAACCGCATGCTCTGCAGACTGAGCTAGCGAGATGCCCTCTGGTCAGGGAAGTTTTTAACAGGCACTGAGTACTGCTTTGCAGCCATTCATGTTTTCTGAGCTAACAGTCAGGTGTAGGTAGTCTTTTGCCTTCAAACATGATGAATTCTCCAGAGGTGTTAAATAAAGTTGGATGAGTGGAAGTGAATTCATAAGCATATGTGTTAATAGGTTTGTGTGTTTTTCTATTCCTAAAATACCAAAAATAATGAAGGAAATCTGAATTACCCTCTTTCAGTATCATTGAAGATTTATTTCAGTCATTTTTAACAATTTCTTTAAATTTGATTTTCTTTATATGTATAGATTTATATAGATACTATCTACCTAGATGGTGTTTGAGTCATTTTTTTCCTGCTGTACGAAGGTGCCCATCTCTGTTTCAGTTACATTAAGTTTGAGTCTTGTCGTATCACTAGTATCAGCACTTTTATTTTTCTGTTCATTTTTGAAAAACACAGGCAGAATGCAGTAAAGTGCCCACATAGTTGCTCTCCCACACTGACAAAGGGTGGGACAAGGGGACTGGCTGATGTTGAACTCTTGACTAATATAGCTCACTGGTGAGCTGATACAGAAAGAACGTTCAGAGATGTGTAGTTAGCCAAGTTCAGGTTGTTATGAACACCAGTCTGTCACTTACTTTAAGCAGTAGAGAGTGAAGGTGGCCATGTTGGTTGGAGAGTTAGCTTGAGGGGTGATCACTCAGATTTGTTTTCTTGGGCTGCTTTATAGCTGACCTGGGCAAGCTGACAAATAGCTTTCAGCTGTGTGGGATGCTTGGCTGGGAGTCTGAGTGGGATGCCTTGGCTGGGAGGCCTGAAGAGGGCCGACCTGTAGGGAGTGGAAGGCAGCCTCTGACTGTAATGAGATAATCTCTTCTCCATTGTTTGCTTCTGCCTGGTTTTCTGTATAAATGTCACCTGTAGATTTGCTACAGCTATTCAAGACCTGGGAGTGAGTCAGCTGTGATCCTTGGAATCTTACCTTTCCATGTCCTGGGTGTTTTAATGTGAACTGCAAGGGTAGAACAAGAAGGATGGCATCGTCTGCTTACAATTCAGAGTACGTTGTGGCCAGTTCATCCATGATAGATAGTTTGACATTAAAAAGGAAGTCCTTATATAAGATGGGATGTCTGCAGAGCTAGCCATTGGATACAATTACATTTTATCTTTTGAGTTGTTTTCAGTACCTGTAATTATAACTGTCGTTAAATTAAAAAAATTTGGGGCACCTGGGCGGCTCAGTTGGTTAAGCATCCAACTTAGGCTTGGGTCATGATCTCAACGGTTCGAGAGTTGGTTGGACCCCCACATAGGGCTCTGTGCTGATAGTGTGGATCCTGATTCGGATCCTCTGTCCCCTCCACCCTTGTCCCTCCTCCCTCTCTCAAAAAATAAATAAGAAAAATCATTTAAAAAATTCAGTTGAGTAAATTCTAAAGATCTAATTGGCTTTATTAATTGTTTCACGAATCAAGCTTATCCCATCTAGCAAGTAGAGGGGAGCATCACAGAAATACAAGAAAGGAAGGTTTTTTTAAAGAAGAGAGGGGTGGAAAAAAGGAAACTATTAGCAAAGAATCCATTGTGTTAGGCAAGGTCGCCCTCTTAAGGGGAGGGGAATGGATGTATCAGTAAATTTCCTAGTGCTGACCAGGAAATTCTCATGCCAAGTGGTTAAGATTACATATTTGGAGGGTTGAAACTGCACTTAGATTAGATGCGAGGTCTTGGTTTACTGACTTGGGGGTCTTTCTTTTTAACACTCTAAAGATCCTGTGTTCTGTGTGTCTAGTGAAATTTCCTTACATGTTGAGGTTGTCAGTTGAATTTGGGTTGAGATTGGCTCTTCAGAGCAATATTAATCCAGTTACTAATCTAAACCACTGTGATTGTCTTAAATGATCAGGTTTTCCAAGTAGTCTAAAGTGAGCCTTTGCAAGATTTTAGAACATAATGTGGGAATCAGTGTAGTGTGTGTGTAAGGAAATTCAAATAGTGGGTTGGTCTGGTTACATAAAACATCTGTTTGAATTTTAAAGGAAACAGGATTTTACTTTGGCTTTTCTGCTGTAGTTTGCCTTGTAAGATTAAAGTTGAGCTGATTGTTTAAGGAGAGCAGCTGTTATGGAAAAAGTTAGAGGAGGTTTTTATCACAGAATAGATTTTGAAACCACTTGCGGGTTTGGAGTAAGGTTGCAGTAGACAGTGATTAAACAACATTTTTTCCCCCTCATGAACACTGTCCAGTTGAAACAAAAGTGGGAAAAACACGTACACACAACCCCTTAAATCTTATTTATGCAAAGATAACTAGGAGAGCTGGAAAATCAGACTTCGGTTTGTTTATCGTTTTTATAAACTGGTCAGCTACACTTTGAAATAAAGCCCACAGGGTCTTCATAGGATTTATTTTCCAGTTTTTTGTTCTTGCCTTGTATCTCCATGATTTCACAGAGGACTGTGTCTCCTAATGCTGGGATCCTTGGTGTGTGTAGTTCACCAAAACTAGGAAAGAATTCAGTCTTTTGGGGTTCACTCCACGCTCATTGAACTCCTCCTGTGGTGTTCTCAGAAACAATGGCAGTATTTTGTAACCATAGTAATGAAAATGTTCTCTGTAATAGGATTCTTTTTTTTTTTTTCAACGTTTATTTATTTTTTTGGGACAGAGAGAGACAGAGCATGAACGGGGGAGGGGCAGAGAGAGAGAGGGAGACACAAAATCAGAAACAGGCTCCAGGCTCTGAGCCATCAGCCCAGAGCCTGACGCGGGGCTCGAACTCACGGACCGCGAGATCGTGACCTGGCTGAAGTCGGACGCTTAACCGACTGCGCCACCCAGGCGCCCCTGTGATAGGATTCTTTATCAGCACGAATTTTCTTCAGCTTTGGTAGCATTATTCCTGTTAAATAACAAAAGATTCAACCGACTAAATTTTAAAGACCTAATTGGCTTTACTAATCGATTCACGAATTGGGCAGCATTCCATCCAGTAAGTAGAGGGGAGCTCCAGAAGTCTACAGAAAAGGAAGCCTTTTTCAAACGTTGGAGAGGGGAAAAGGAAATTATTGGTATAGAATCCATTGTTTTAGGCAAGGTTGCCTTCCTAAGGGGAGCAGAAGGGGGAGGGTTCTATCAGTAAACTTCTAGTGCTGATCAGGAAATTCCTTGTTGACTGGTTAACAGTTACATTTTCAAGGATTGAAACTGCATTTAGGTTAATCTAAGTGACACAATTTTGGGCCTGTGGTTTTCTTTTTAACGACACTGTCAACTTCTTTACTGTTAAAAAAAAAAAAAAAAGCTTACAACTCTTAAAGCAATATGTCAGTTGATAAATATTCATTGGGTACCTAGCATAATATTAGTCCAAGGCTACTAAGCCTACTTTCATGCTTGGGAACAACTAGTGAATTGATGCTGGCTTTTTTTAGTATAAGATCTCTCCTGGGGCAGAACATCTTCAAAGACTTATTTGAGGTTTGTATATCTCAGTTTTGGACCTTTTTTGCCTGTGAAAGGGTCCACTGGGGGAGATGCTTCCCTAGGAGTAAATGAACCAACCCATGGGGACATGTGGGGGAACTGGGGTCCTCAAGAATGTGTTCTAGTGGTTTCCTGCAGTTACACAGTTTTTCTGAATACTTTTCCTGGAAGAGAGTTCTTAGTATCTCTCAGCTTCTCAAAGGAATCTTACAACCTGGAAAAACCTAATGTAGAATGAGAAGGGAAAGACCAGCAGTGGAGACCTCTCCATTTAAAAGGCAGGCAGGCATTCTGAGGCATCTGGCTGGCTCGGTCAGTGCATCAAGCGACTCTTGATCTCCAGGGTGTGAGTTCTAGCTCCATGTTGGGTGTAGAGATTACTTAAAAAAAAGAAAATCTTA
Source organism: Puma concolor (assembly GCF_028749965.1). Classification (NCBI taxonomy): domain Eukaryota; kingdom Metazoa; phylum Chordata; class Mammalia; order Carnivora; family Felidae; genus Puma; species Puma concolor. The sequence continues at coordinate 96,529,680 of NC_141667.1, forward strand.
AAAAAAAAGAAACCCAAAAGTTAAAAGGCAGACATTCCTGTAGCAAACATAGAAAGAAAATAAAGTGATGGAGGTTACAACCTGTCTGAAGAGGAAAGAATCTGGGGGTTTGGGGTGGGAGAAGCTTGGGTTTTGTCAGACAGCACCCTATACTCTAGAAGTTAGTAAGGGGGAGACCAGGATTCCTGGGGTTTTTGGCATCTTTGGTTTCCAGAGAGCAGAAGCTATGGCACTGGGGGTTGGAGAGTACTGGGGAACTAAGGAATTGAAGCCAGGGAGGGGAGGTTATGATCTTTTAAGACCTTTGGCAATGGAGGGGAGACGAGTAACTAGTGGGGGATGTGGCATTTCAGTGGAATGTGGTTTGGTGTGTTAAAAAACGTATATCACCTGAGTAAATATGAAGATATAATTGGCCTTACTAAACACTTCATGAATTGGGAACGCCTGGCTGGCTCAGTCAGTGGAGCATGCAACGCTTGATCTCCGGGTTGTGGGTTCGAGCCCCACATTGGGCATAGAGATTACTTAAAAATAAAATAATTTGAAAAAAAAAAACCCAACAATTCATGAATCAGGCACATCCCATCTAGCAAATAGAAAGGAACTTCAAGTTTTATAAAATGGAAGATTTTTATAGAAAGGAGAGTGGAGCAAGGAAGTTACTAGCCAAAGAAAAGAAAGAATTGTTTCAGGCACTGTCACTTTCCCTTAGGAGGAATAACATGGGGTCTTAACTTGTAGATTTCCTCATATCCTTTGGGTGGGGGATAGAGAGGGCCATGCAGCAGATGACCTCATTGGTGCTGACTGCAAAATTCCTGACTAACTGGCTAAGACTATATTTCTTGATGGGGGTGGGGGGGAGGGAAGACTACCTTTTTCAGAGGGGTTGAAACTGCAATTAGATTAGGTATTAAGCCCTAGTTTGGTTACTTGCCCTGGTGTCGGTGACTCTGTCATGGGCCTGTGGTTGATTTTAGAGAGGGATGTGAACAGATTGTCATTGTGAAAGAGGAGCAGGTTACATACAACCTGAGTAGAGTTGGGGCTGGCCCTTGGTATGAGTAGTGAAGAGGTTTGGATACTTCCTGTCTCCAGATTGCAGGATGCTGAAGTTCATGTACTCTTAAGTTCAGTAACCTGTCAAAATTTAGTCTGGAGGTAGCCTCCATCCCCTCGATTTTTCTCTCCCCCTCTAACTTCCTTCCCCTTATTTTTCTGTTTAAATTTCTTTGATCCATTTGGATTTTATTCTTTAAAAACATTTTTTAATGCTTTATTTATCTTAGAGACAGAGCACAAGCATGGGAGGGGCAGAGAGAGAGGGAGACACAGAATCCAAAGCAGGCTCCAGGCTCCGAGCTGTCGGCACAGAACCTGACACAGAGCTCGAACCCATGAACCAGGAGGTCATGACCTGAGCCAAAGTCGGCTGCTCAACCGACTGAACCACCCAACCGCCCCTTTTTGGATTTTATTCTTAGGAAAATCCTGTTCAGTGTGGAGCCCAACACAGAGCTCAAACCCACAGACTGAGATCATGCCCCGAGCTGAACTCAAGAGTTGGATGCTCAACTGAACCACCCAGTCTCCCTTGGAAGACATTAAAAGGCATCCCTTTTAATTCCCCATCTGAAGCTTAGATGTCTTTTTATTTTATTTATTTATTTTTTTAAGTTTATTGTTATTTATCTTGAGAGAGATGTTGAGAGCAAGTCACGGGAGGTTAGAGAGAGAGGGAAACAGAATCCGAAGCAGGCTCCACACTGTCAGCGCAGAACCCAATGTGGGGCCCAAACTCACAAACCATGAGATCATGACCTGAGCCAAAATTAAGAGTCAGGTGCTTAACTGACTGAGCCACCCAGGCGCCCCCTAGATGTCTTTTTAAAATGCCCTTTCTAATTTTTTTAATTTTTAAAAGATTTTTTATCTTTTTAAAGTTTGTTTATTTAGTTATTTAGAAGAGGGGTAGGTGTGGAGAGAAAGAATCCCAAGCAGGCTCTGTTGTGAGTGCAGAGCCCGCTGCAGGGCTTGATCTCACGAACTGTGAGATCATGAATTGAGGTGAAGTCAGTTGCTCAACCGACTTGAATCACCCAGACACCCCTCTAATTTACTTTTGTGGTAATCAAAGAACATATTCTGTACATATTAATTCCTTTTAAAGCTATTGTTTTATGTGAATGTTCCATGTGCTCTTAAAAAGAACATATATTCTACATTTATTGGGTACAGGGTTCAAGTTGATTGCTGGTATTGCTCAAATCTTCTCCATTACTGATTTTTTGGTGGTGGTGGTGGTGGAAATCATCTAATTCTCTCAGTTACTGGGAGAAGGGTGTTTTCCAAACATGATTGTGTTTTTTTTCTCTCCCATTCTGTCATTTTTTATTTAATGTATTTTGAAGTTCTATTAAGTGTACACACATTTATGATTGTTGTTTCCTTAATGAATTGATCCTCTTATAAAATGATCCATTTTATCTCTGGTAATATTCTTTATCTTCAAATGTTTGTCTGATGGTTATGCCATACTTTTAACTTTCACCCCATTTTAGCCTTTTTTTTAAAAGTAAGCTCTATATCCAATGTAGCACTTGAACTCAGAGATCAAGAGTTGCATGCTCTACTGATCGAGCCAGCCAGGAGCCCCATCAACCAATTTGTGTCTTATACTGTAAAACCTTGGTTTGTGAGCATAATTCATTCTGGAAGCATGCTTATAATCCAAAGCACTTGTATATCAAAGCTCATTTCAAGAACCATTGGCTCAGTTGTGATCATGTGATATTTGGCGTCACATACTAATCGTATTGCAAGACATGGCTTGTTTCTCAAGTTAAAGTTTATTAGAAATGTTTGGTAGTCTTATGGAACACTTGCAGAACAAGTTACTCGCAATCCAAGGTTTTACTATATTCAAAAGTGTGTCTCTTATAAGCAACATGTAGTTAGGACTTGCTTTTTGATCCAGTCTGACAATCTTTGCCTTTTAACTGGATGTTTAGATCATTTACATTTAATGTAATTATTCATGTTTGAACCTGAGACTATGTATTATTGGCCATTTTCATTTTCCCTTCGGTTCTTAATTTTTTATCTTTTTTTTGAGGAGGGGAGCATTCATTGAATGTTTTTAAGTAGTCTGTCCTCCTCTATTGCCTTTTTATTTCTTAAAATGTTGTAAGCATTATGGTATTGTAGCATCTTGAAGAAGGGATATAAGTCAGAAATTCACCATTAGTAATGGAATCCATTATAGGTGCGTCAGTACTAGATACTGACCAAATCTTTATAGCAAATGATGAATTAAGTAACATTCATGATATTTTAAAACTGTATTTCTGCCTTATAAAAAATAATACATAGTTATCAGAGGAAATCTAGGAAATAACAGAAAATTATAAGGAAGAAAGTAAATATCATTTGTAATCCCAGAGAGAACAAACCCTGTTAGTATTTTGTTTTATTTCATTCTAGTATTAAAGTACAGTAAATTAGGGTTGCTTGGGTGGCTCCGTCAGTTAAGTGTCCAACTCTTGATCTTGGCTCAGGTCATGAACTCACATTTCATGAGATTGAGCTATGTCAGGCTCCGTGCTGACAGTGTGGAGTCTGTTTGGGATTCTCTGTCTCCCTCTCTCCCTCTCTCTCTCTGCCCCTCCCCAGCGTGTGCTCTCTCTTTAAATAAATAAATAAATAAGTAAACTTAAAAAAAAAATGCAATAAATTAGACCATACTGTATACACTGTATGTATGTATGTATGTCTGTATTGTGCATGAGTGGGGAGTGGGGGCAAAGGGAAGGAGAAAGAGAAAATCTCAAGCAGCCTCCAGGCCCAGCTCAGAGCTTGATGTGGGGCTTGATCTCATGACCCTGGGATCACTACTTGAGCTGAAATCAGGAGTCAGATGCTCAACCAATGGAGCCACCCATGTGCCATGGTGTGTACTATTTTATATCCTAACTTGTTATCACATGACATTGTGAGCATTTTTACATAAGAATTCTGTTTACATATATTTTTGAGAGAGAGAGAGGCAGACAGACAGACAGACAGAGGATCACAAGCCAACTCTGCACTGACAGCAGAGAGCCTGACGTGGGGCTCGACCCCACAAACCACTAGACCATGACCTGAGCCGAAGACCAACGGTTAACTGAAAATTCTTAAAAGTAAACATTGTAATTGGTGTATCGCATTTAATCTATCATATCAACATTTATTTCATATTTTTCTTTTATTAGTGTATCTCTTTTTCTTTTTCTTTTTATTTATTCATTTTTTAAGACTTTAAAAGTAATCTCTGCCCCCAACATGGGGCATAAACTTACAACCTGAGATCAAGAGTCACATGTTCCACCAACTGAGCCTGCCAGGCACCCCTATTGTATTTCTTACAAACAAAAACAAAAACAACACCACATACACACACACACACACACACACACACACACACACACACACACACATACACACACACACAATTATTATAAATAAGTCTTATGTACTCTTTCTCTATGCCCTGCCTCTTTAGGTTAGAGCTCTGGAAACATTCCTGTTGTCACACAATGTGAACATGCATTCCTAAAAAGTCACACTGCAAAATTGCGTAATAAAAACCACAGGCCTGGGGCGCCTGGGTGGCGCAGTCGGTTAAGCGTCCGACTTCAGCCAGGTCACGATCTCGCGGTCCGTGAGTTCGAGCCCCGCGTCGGGCTCTGGGCTGATGGCTCAGAGCCTGGAGCCTGTTTCCGATTCTGTGTCTCCCTCTCTCTCTGCCCCTCCCCCGTTCATGCTCTGTCTTTCTCTGTCCCAAAAATAAATAAACGTTGAAAAAAAAAAAATTAAAAAAAAACCACAGGCCTTAAGGGAAAATGGGGACGCCTGGGTGGCTTAGTCGGTTGACCCTCTTTGACTCTTGATTTTGGCTCAGGTCATGATTTCAGAGTTATGGGATCAAGTCCTTTGTGGAGCTCTGCACTGAGTGTGGAGCCTGCTTGGGATCCTCTCTTCCTCTCTCTCTCTCCCCTCAATCCTCATCTCACCCCACCTGTACTCTTTCTCTTTCTAAAAACAAAACAAAACAAAAGGCAAACTATTTAAAATGGTATTACGGTTTTACAAATGTTAAGTGGTTAAGAAGAAATACATAAATACTATGAAAAGTTTGGTGCTTGATCTCAAAAAGATGGAAATTTGTGGAAGTGGGTGTTGAAAGAGTTGTAGCTTATGAGTTACTGTGAAGTTGTGGAAAGAGGGTTATCTGAAATTGGATGTGTGTAACACCACATGTGCTTTGGAAGTTCCTAAGTGCTGTTTGAACTGAGGCATGCATTTCAAGTATTCCTGTGTGGCTCCATTCAGCTGAGTGCAGTTTTCTGCCTTCAGTGAGTGTCTCCCACAGACATAATTACACGTCTTGCTGTGTTCAAATTGTTCTCTAACATGGCAGGGGAGGAAGAAGTTTTCTTTGACTTTCCTAGTATGTCTGGCTGACACAGACAGATTAACAGGAGAAAGCCATACACGTTTATTTAATATAAGTTTTATGTGATTTGGGAGCCCTCCGAATGAAATAAAGACCTAAAAAAATGGCATAACCTGCTTGCTTTTATATTAGATTGAACAAAGAGAGGCAGGTGTGGAAAAGTGACTTAACTGTGTGGGCAGATCTACTAGAAAGAAAAGAATTATTTTAAAGTTTGTATATTTATTTTGAAAGAGAGAGAATCCCAAGCAGGCTCTGCACTGGTGCAGTGGGGCTCGGAACCCACAAACTGAGATCATGACCTGAGCCGAAATCAAGAGCTGGATGCTTAACCAACTGAGCCACCCAGGTGCTCCAAGAATTATTTTCACAAGGAATGTTTGTTTAGGATTTGCTCCATCTCAACTTCTGGTCCTTCATGGGTCCTTCATAAGAATGTCTTCCTTCTTCCTGGTAAAGGGAGGACACCTTACGGGAATTATCCCCTGCTTTCAAGGAGAAAAAGGAAGGCCAGAGTGCCCTTCTTGTACCTGCTGTTTCTCGGGTGCCTTTAACTCAAAATAATCAATATAGCAAAGTATTGTATTTTGGGGTGACATGCTCTAAAGTCCTTTAGAATCAATTCTCTTGGAACAAATATAGCTCAGAAGCCCCGGGCATTGGAGATGTTCCTCACTAAGGGTGAGCTACCAATTCATGCTCCTGTTAGCCGTATGAGGGAGGAGTTGGCCCCCCTGCCTCCCTTTGGACTAACTCCCAGAAAGTTGGTGCTGGAAGTGGCTGGAAGGGTCTTCTGCTCCTCCTCCCCAATTGTGCTCAGATTTCTTGTACTATAATAAGCAAATAACTCCAGAGACCGGAACTTCCTATCTTTGGAAGCAGCTCTCCTTCATTTTAGGGAGCTCTGGTTTAATTCTTCCTGTGGGCCTCCCAAGGCTGAAATGACCCAGTGGCTGGGATCTTGGAGGGGGAGGCAGTCATTTTGCATAGTAGTAAGAAGAGGCAGGCAGTGTTGAAGGTGGGCACAGGCCATAAGAGGACCACAGTTGGGGGCACCTGGGTGGCTCAGTTGGTTAGGCGACGGACTTCGGCTCGGGTCATGATCTCACAGTTTGTGAGTTTGAGCCCCACGTCGGGCTCTGTGCTGACAGCTCAGAGCCTGGAGCCTGCTTTGGATTCTGTGTCTCTCTCTCTCTCTGTCCCCTTCCCTGCTCACATTCTGTGTCTCTCTGTCTCTCAATAATAAATAAACTTTAAAAAAATTTATAAAAAAAAAAAAAAGAGGACCACAGTTGTATTGATGCTGTTGCTTATGGGAATCCACAGAGTCTATCCAAACCATATACTGAAAATTGGGACATGCTGACAAAGGGGAATTGGGCCTCTGGGTATGAGAAATTTCAGTTGGAAGCCAAAATATTTGGAACTTTTAGTAGACTTAAATAGTTTTTAAGGATAATGGTCAGGCAGTTTGAAATTAGAACCATCTTGGGATATCTTTGGTTGGTGGCAAGTCACCTAAAGTCTCACTGCTGACTTTCTAATGGGAGCAATAGCTGTCACTCCTGGTCGTGGGTTACTGTTTTCACAAACAAAACACCCAGGTGTCCCATCCCCTCTCTTCTCTTAAACTCCCACGTAATTGTTTAAATTTTTTTCCCAGCGAGGCACCTGGGTGGCTCATTCAGTTGGACATCCAACTTCGGCTCAGGTCATGATCTCGTTGTGGTTTGTGGGTTCGAGTCCCATGTCGGGCTCTGTGCTGACAGCTAAGAGCCTGGATCCTGCTTGGAATTATGTCTCCCTCTCTCTCTGACCCTCCCCTGCTCATGCTTGCTCTCTCTCTCAAAAATAAGTAAATGTTTTTAAAATTTTTTTCCCTAGAAAATTCTACTCTGTCTGTGAGTCATGGGATTTAACAGAAAGCAGTTTTTAAGAATGTGCTTTCTTACCCAGTGATGTAGTTTGTGAAAGTTGCAGGTTGCTGAATACGGGATATTAGGCCATTTAGAAAGAGCTGGTTAACCAATGAGCCACTCTATGCAAATTATCGTGCTCAGCAGTAGCTTCTGGTTGCAGGCTTTGAAAAGCATGAAGTAGTAAATTATTTCCTTATGATGAGGGGAAGAGAGCAATGAGGGTTGTCATGGGATTACATTTTCTTTTTTTAAATTTTTTTTTTCAACGTTTATTTATTTTTGGGACAGAGAGAGACAGAGCATGAACGGGCGAGGGGCAGAGAGAGAGGGAGACACAGAATCGGAAACAGGCTCCAGGCTCCGAGCCATCAGCCCAGAGCCCGACGCGGGGCTCGAACTCACGGACCGCGAGATCGTGACCTGGCTGAAGTCGGACGCTTATCCGACTGCGCCACCCAGGCGCCCCATATTTTCTTAGGAGCAAGAGGTCCAGCAGAGCTGAGTCTCTGACTTCTTTTACCTGCTGTGGTGTGGCAGAAAGAAAGCAGGGCTTGGAGTGCTGGAGAGGAAGGCTAATTAATGCTCATTCCACTTGCCTCTCATTATGGAGAGTCTGAGGGTATTCCCAGGTTACTTGGGAGATGCCCCTCCTCTCTTCCAAGTAGCATTATCCATCCATTACCTCTTCCTGATGTTTGTAAGACTTTGAGAATAGTAACTATTAGTACTGTTAATAAAGTCTGGAGCTCCTGATCACATATTATCTATTCTATAAGGCTGTCATTAGAAGAAATAAAGAGAAAGCTGTAGACTGGTTAAATGAGCTATAGCATTTGGAAGGACGGATGTGAGCTAGTGTGTCCCAGGGCAGTGCTATTGGTATGTTGGGTACGTCAGTTCTTTCTTGTGAGGGACTCTTATGAAGAGCTGATATATAGCATTCTTAATAACCCTCAGATGTCAGTAGCACTCACCAGCCTTTGTGAAAAAACTGTCCCCACCTTTATGACCTGTGACCCACAAAGCCCCAGGAGGATGGCCTGGTGCTGCCTAGATAAGAACTACTGAATGCTCTGGGCTTGATTTTTTTTTTTTTTTTTTCATACAGGTTAGAGTTCTTGCAAAACAGACTGAAAATCCTCCCCAGTGTGGTACAGCTATAGAGATGAAAAAGGACACAAGCAAAGTAGATTATTCTCTCCCACAGCACCACCTTGACATAAAGGAAATACAGTAAAAATTTGACACAATGATGGCAGGTTGTACTTTGGATGTGGTTTACTTTATTATTATTATTTTTTATTTAAAAAAACTTTTTAAAGGTTTTATTTTTGAGTAATCTCTACACCCAATGTGGGGCTCGAACTCATGACCCTGAGATCGAGTCGCATGTTCTACCCACTGAGCCAGCTGGGCACCCCTGGATGTGGTTTACTTAATTGTTTTATTTTTTAAAGTTTATGGGGCGCTTGGGTGGCTCAGTCGGTTAAACATCCGACTTCGGCTCAGGTCATGATCTCACAGTCCATGAGTTCGAGCCCCGCATTGGGCTCTGTGCTGACAGCTCAGAGCCTGGAGCCTGCTTCAGATTCTGTGTCTCCCTGTCTCTCTGACCCTCCCCCATTCATGCTCTGTCTCTCTCTGTCTCAAAAATAAATAAACATAAAAAAATAAAGTTTATTTATTTGCGGGGAGGGGGAGACAGTGGGAGGGAGAGGGGCGAAGAGAGAGAATCCTAAGCAGGCTGGAACCCATGAACCGTGAGATCATGACTTGAGCTGCAATCAAGAGCAGGGCGCTTAACCGACTGAGCCACCCAGGCACCCGGATGTGGTTTGCTTTAAATGTTACTCAGAAGTATTATATTAAGATTTAGTGCTTTAGATATGCAAGTTAAATGAGCTTATGTTTGATAGGAGAAGGAAAAAGCATGCTTTATCGTGGGAGAAAGAATTCATTTAGACCTATTTCTGGTGTGCATTAAAAAAATTTTTTTTAATGTTTATTTATTTTTGAGACAGAGAGAGACAGATCATGAATGGGGGAGGGTCAGAGAGAGTGGGAGACAGAATCTGAAGCAGGCTGTCAGCACAGAGCCCAACATGGGGCTCGAACTCACAGACTGTGAGATCATGACCTGAGCCAAAGTCAGAAGCTCAATGGACTGAGGCCACCCAGGTGCCCCTTTCTGGTGTGCATTTTAAAAAGGCTTTATTGTTGTTGTTGTTGATAGTCCAGAGGCAGTATAGTTGAGTAGCTGTGATGGGCAGCTTGAGTTTAGATGTAGTCTCTGCCCCTTACCATTGGTGTGCCTTTCATTGGTCCTTTAGTTTACTTACCTGTGAATGTAGTCACTGATATCTTCACAGGATTTTGCATTTGGAACAGACTCAGAATGTGGGTTCATAAATGTTCCCTGTTAGGGGTGGGCTGGCACTCTTTGTTGGGATAACAGTACCCAAATTCTAAGTTGTGAATAAGCCTCTTTTGAGGTTTGATCCGTGCCCTGTACATCAGAATAGATAATGTATAGCTCTAATATTTAACCATATTAAAGTAGGTTAAAGGGATCCAAAAAAGTCTTAAGAGAAAAGATTAGTGAACTTCTAAAATAATGATCTTGGAATGCCTAAGGTTTTTCTAGTTGTGATGAAGATACATAAAACAAATTGATGAATTTGACTATACGAAAGTTTAGGAACTTGTCCTGAGTAAAAGATAAATAAAGTTGAACAAAGTGATTTATAGGAAAAAGGTCTGTTTTCCTTAGTGTGCCAAAAGAGTTTTTATAAATCAGTGGAAAAGACACACAGTGGAAAAATGGACAAAGGGTAGGGATAGATACCTTAGGGAAAAAAAAGAAAATGGGAATAGCTGGTAAATATGTGAGAAGGTGCTCAGTCTTACTCATAACTAAAAGAAAAAAGTTTTTTAATGTTTATTTATTTTTGAGAGACAGAGCATGAGCGGGAAAGGGGCAGAGAGAGAGGAAGACACCGAATTTGAAGCAGGCTCCAGGCTCTGAGCTGTTACCACAGAGCCCGACACGGGGCTTGAACCCATGAACTGTGAGATCATGACCTGAATTGAAGTTGGATGCTTAACCGACTGAGCCACCCAGGTGCCCCAACAGTCTTACTCATAATTAAAAAATTCAATTAAAAATGGAGATATTTTTTCACTAATCAGATTGGTAGTTAAAAAGTATAATACCCTTGGGGTACATGGGTGGCCCAGTTGGTTAAGCATCTGACTCTTGATTTTGGCTCAGGGCATGAACTTACTGTTCCTGGGATTAAGCCCCGCACAGTACAGAGCCTGCTTGGGATTCTCCCTCTCTAATAAATAAATAAACATTAAAAAAAAGAAGTATAATACCCAGAGTTGACAAGGTGATAGAGAAACCAACCTTTGTGGGTTCATGGCTCATTCATTTCTGAAGGAATATTTAAATTAGCATAATCATTTTGAATCATCATTAAATTGGTCTGTTCGTGGATCTAGTAATTCTACTGTTTTTTTGTATTGGAAGTAAACGTGGAACATCTTAATTCATCATTAATCATGAAAACTGATTTAAAAAAATTTATTAGTCTTCCATCAATGGAATATTAGGTCGCCACTAAAAAAATGAGGTAAATTTGTGTGTGCAGACAGGGAGAGATGTCTAAGATGTGGTGTTTAATAGGGATTAAAGAAAAGTGTGTGTATAATGAACCCAATGTACAGGGGTTCAAAAGGAATAGGCACATATGTATGTAAGTATGTCAGCATTTGTATATGCATAAAAATTTCTGAGCGTTTTAAAGACCTATTGTCATGTGTAGAAACTGTTACATATGGAGGACTATATACTGTTATATATACAAGATATATATAGAAACTGTCAACCGTGGTTATTGCTTTGGAGTAAGAACAGGAGGTTGGGCGGTAGGGGATAATGTAGGGAGCATTTGTTTTTCATTTGATATCTTGATGGGCTGTTTGAATTTATTGTGAGCATGTGTTGGTTACTTTCAAAATTTTCAGTCTTAGAGTGTAGCAAACTGAAACAAATGTGTGAATTTCAGCATGTTGTATAATTGCGTTTTCTGGCACTGTTTTCATTCTTGATACTACCTCTACCCCTCAAGGAGATGGTGGTGGTAGTATATATGTTATATATATGAAATGGGTTTAGACATAATAGATTTAACTCATTTTTACATTAAGACAGGAAACTGAGATGATTAATTTGGCTGCACAGTTGGTACAGATATGTAGTGTATCTGCATTATCCACAAGTTGCCTATGTAAATATAGATTTTTCATAACTAAAGTATACTAAAGTGAATAGAGCTAGAAAAAAAAGAAGATTATAGTTAAACTGTCAAATCAGTTTTTGTAAGTGTCTCCAGCTGGCTGTGGATTATTAGGATGCATTGAAAGGGCTGCTTTGATATGACGAGAAAATTGTTGGAGAAATGGGAGCTCCAATATCATCCATTGCCATTGTACAGTCTCTTAAGAAAACTAAATGTTGAAAGGTCCATGAAATACTTTATGTAAACTTTACAAAGCATTTTATAGCTGACCAATAAGTTAAGCACATGAAACAATTTCAGCTTTTCCAAGCGCTAGGTATTTGTCCTTGGGGACACTATATTCCTGTTTAAATTAACAGGTGTTCAAAAAAAATCTCATAGTTTCATTTTTATTCTTAAAGTGGAGTTGGAGAAATGCCTAAGCTTTTACTTTTCTGTTGTGGAATATCCAACTTTAAAAAAAATCATGGGGATACTATCTGGGTGGCTCAGTTGGTTAAGCATCCGACTTCAGCCCGGGTCATGATCTTGGGGTCTGTGAGTTCAAGCCTCTCATTGGCCCCTGTGCTGACAGCTCAGAGCCTGGAGCCTGCTTCGAATTCTGTGTCTTCCTCTCTCTGCCCCTCCCCTGCTCATACTTTGCCTCTCTTTCTCTCTCTCTCTCAAAAATAAAATAAACATTAAAAAAAATTGAAAAAAGTCATGATTTGAGGTTGTCCCCCCCACTGCCCTGTTTCTTTTTAAAAATAATGCTTAATTGTTTTTTTAACATGTATTTATTATTTATTTTTTAAGTTTATTTATTTTGAGAGAGAGCAGGGAAGCGGCAGAGAGAGAGAGAGAGAGAAAGAGAGAGAGAGAGAACACCCAGAGCCAGATGCGGGACTTGAACCCATGAACTCTGAGATCATGACCTGAGTGGAAATCAAGAGTCAGAGTCAGACACTTAACTGACTGAACCACCCACGCACCCCATAATGTTTATTAATTTTGAGAGAGAGAGAAAGAGCATGTGTGTGAGTTGGGAAGAGGGGCAGAGGGAGAGGGAGAGAGAGAGAATCGTAAACAGGCTTTGTACTGAGAGCTTGATCACACCACCCTGGGATCATGACCTGAGCCAAAATCGAAAGTCAGATGCTCAACTGACTAAGCCACCCAGGTGTCCCTGTATGTCCCCTCACATTCTCACCAACTGTCATTGTCCTTTTTTTTTTAAATTAAAAAAAGTTTTTTTAAAAAAAAAATTTTTTTTAATGTTTATTTATTTTTGAGACAGAGAGAGATAGAGCATGAATGGGAGAGGGTCAGAGAGAGAGGGAGACACAGAATCTGAAGCAAGCTCCAGGCTCTGAGCTGTCAGCACAGAGCCCGACACGGGGCTTGAACTCACAGACTGTGAGATCATGACCTGAGCCAAAGTCGGACGCTTAACCAACTGAGCCACCCAGGCGCCCCTAAAAAAAGTTTTTTTAAACTAGAGTCACCCTAGTGGGTATGAAGTGGCATCTCATTTTGATTTTGATTTGCATTTTCCTGATGAGCGATGATGTAGAACATCTTTTCAGGTGCTTACTAACCATTTGTATATCTTTGGAGAAATGTCTGTTCAGATCCTTTGCCCATTTCTAAACTGGGCTTTTTTTAAAAATTACTGAATTAAAAAAAATTTTTTTTAAGTGTTCATTTCTTTTTGAGAAAGAGACAGAGTGCAGGGGAGGGTAGATAGAGGAGAGACAAATGCAGAATCCAAAGCAGGCTTCAGGTTCTGAGCTGTCAGCACAAAGCCCAACATAGGGCTTAAACCCACAATACCTGAGCCAAAGTTGGATGCTTAACCGACTGAGCCACCCAGGTGCCCATTTTATTACTGAATTTTATAAGTTCTTCATATATTCTAGATACCAACTCCTTATAAGGTAGGTAATTTCAGATATTTTCTGTTACTCTGGGAGTTTCTTTTCACTTTCTTGATGATATCATTTGTAGTATAAAATATTTTAATCAGTGTAGTTCAGTTTATCTATTTTTTCTCTCATTGCTTGTGCTTTTGGTTTTGTACCTACGAAATTTTTACCTAACTCAAGGTCATGAAGATTTAGTGCTGTGTTTTGTTCTAACAGGTTCATAGTTTTCACTAATACGTTTAGGTCTTGGGTACATTTTGAGTTAATTTTAGCGTATGGCATAAGAAAGGGGTCCAACTTCATTCTTTTGCATTTGCATGCCCAGTTCCAACATCATTTTTTGAAAATACTCTTTTTTTCCTCCATTGAATTATCTTGGCCCACTTGTCAAAAATTCATTGGACCATAAATGTTAGGATTTATTTCTGGCCTCTCAATTCAATTAATTTCTAAAAATTGACTATACATTGGAGGAATTATTCATCTGGGATTTAGACACAGTGGGACTGTCAATCAGTGGGCTGGAAATTGCAGTTTGGTGACTGGTGACTAGTCACTCTTAGATGGTTGACTCATCTCTGTGTGATCATGAGGTTAAATATTACAGTGGTTTAATTATAAGTAACACAAGACTGTTGTTAGAGGCGTGAGAAATGATTTTCTTTGTGCAAATCACAGAATATAAATACTGCAGCAGTAGAAACCGGGGCCATTCATATATCACAGTTAAACTGCTCCTGGGTAATGGAGTTGTCAGGATTAAAGTGCACTTCCTTGCCATATGGAGCAGTAGCTGGTTCTTTATTTGATATTTTCACTTATCAAAAAATAAGTTGGGGTGCCTGGGTGGCTCAGCCGGTTGAGCGTCCAACTTGAGCTCAGGTCCTGATCTCACCGTTCCTGAGTTTGAGCCCCGAGTCGGGCTCTGTGCTGACAGCTCACAGCCTGGAGCCTGCTTCGGACTCTGTGTCTCCCTCTCTCTCTGCCCCTCCCCCGCTCGTGCTCTGTCTCTCTCTCTCTCTAAAACAAATAAAACATTAAAAAAATAAGTTAATTGGAAAATGAATTTTCATTCAGTTTTCCAAAATAATAATTTTTTAAAGCGCTATTACCTTTTTCCTTTTTAGCTTTTTTTTTTTTTTTTTTTTTTTTTTAAGTAATCTCGACCCCCAGACATGGGTTTCAGGCTCATGACTCAGATCAAGAGTTGCATGCTCTACTGACTGCGCCAGCCAGGTGCCCCCCCTTTTATATTTTCTATATTCACCTGGTTAGGTGGTTAAGAATGCTGACTTTCTTTTTTAGTTGAAGAGGGCTGGCTTTGAAGTCACGTCTGGGTCTGGCCCTTGTCCTCACCCCTAATGAGCTGTGACCTTGGGTGACTTATTTTCTCAAGCCCAAGTATGTCATTGCTACAGTGGAGATAATAATAAAAGTAACTGCCTCCTGAGTTGGGAGAGATTGTCCACATATAACAGAGCCATCAGAGCACTTGGAACTGAGTGCTGCACAAATGGGTGTGGTTGCCTTTGTTGTAATTTTTTAGATAGTTCTAACCTCCCGCTCCCTGTGCTCCCACCATCCCCCAAGCCCTCTCTGGAAAACGTTGACAAACAGGAACACTGAGGGGATTCGCTTTTTGGTCAGATGTGACCTTTGGGTGATGGGGCTAAGAGTGCTTGAGCTGCATGTTCCTGGAGCAGGTTGAGCTGCTGGGAGGAAGGGAACCACTGGGAGTTTCCTTGAGTGTTGGGAAGCAAGCTGGCAACCCGGGAAGTCTTCCTAAGCGTCAGCTTCATGTTGAGTGCGAGGAAATGAGATGATAGCTGCTTTGGAGTAGCTAGGTTCACATCCTAGTCCTGTAAATCTCCAAGCTTCTTCCTTTTTAAGAACACTAAGAATAATATCGGTCACTAACATTGTTGTAAGTGCTTTGAATACCTTTTCTATCCCAATAATCCCATGATGTGGGAAATACTATTATTTCTATTTTGTACATGAGGCGACCAAGGCGCAGAGTAGTTAAATAACCTTATAGTGAATGGGATGAGCGTTTATTATTTTTTTTTAAGTTTATTTATTTTGAGAGAGTGTGCGAGCTTGCAAGCGGGAGAAGGGCAGAGAGAGATGGAGAGAGAGAATCCGCACTGTTAGTGTGGAGCCCAGCTTGGGGCTTGAACCCACAAACCATGAACTCATGACCTGAGTCAAAATCAAGAGTCAGTCGCTTAACCGATTGAACCACCCAGGCACCCCTGGAACGAGCATTTAATATAAGCTGCTGTAGAACACTGATTTATGTGCCAGGCACATGGGCTGATAAATAAGCACTTTAGAGGGCTGATCTCCTGTAATCCTTACAGATGTTCATCATCATAACTTTGATCATGGGGGAACTGTGCCTCGCTGGCTAAGAGATTCTGCCTTACGTTAGGGAGCAAGTTTCTGTTGTTCACTTTTACTCTTTTATAGTGTTGACTTAAACTACAAATGTTTAATGCAGGGGAGTCCAAATTCTTATTTGTTTCTTTTGATCATTTTTCAGTCTTTTTTTTAACTTTATTTTTGAGAGACAGAGAGAGAGACAGAGACAGGGTGTGAACTGGGGAAGGGCAGAGAGAAGAGGGAGACACAGAATCCAAAGCAGGCTCCAGGCTCTGAGCGGTCAGCACAGAGCTGGACATGGGGCTCAGTCCCATGAACCATGAGATCATAACCTGAGCCAAAGTTGGATGCTTAGCTGACTGAGCCACCTAGGCGCCCCTATTAATCATTTTTCAGTTATTTGCTAACTTCAAGGTTGGTCGCAAAACTATTTTATTTCATGCAGTCTGAAAAGAGATGATTCCAAGATGTTAAATTGGCAAAAATTTGTTTCTGTGTATGTAAAGTCTTCAGGTGATATGTGTAAATAAAAAAAATATATATATGTATGGTAATTTTTATATGATCCATGATCTTGGAAGGTGGTATTTTGAGGGAAAGGGAATTTTCTGAACTTATCACTAAATTTGCTTTAAGCCTACGTATAATTTTTGTTTTCTGTCTTTTGCTTTTGAATCAAGTTGTAATAGTTAATTTCCTATGTATCTTAGAAGGAGTGGAAGGTATTCTAGTATTAGCAATGGGAAAAGTGAATCATGGGACATTTTAGAAATGGACGTTTTGTACAGAATCATAATGAATGAAAACGGAAGCACCTGTAAAATTCTGTACTTACTAGTTGAAAGAAGGCGGCTAATGGTACAGGAGACTTGGATTATGGGTTGGATTCTAGACTCACTACAAGTGCCAAGCTTGGTTTCACTCTATTTTATGCTTAGTGTCTGCATTAAAAAAAAAGTTTTTTTTTTTTTTTTAAATGTTTGTTTATTTTTGAGAGAGAGAGTGCACGAGCAGAAGAGGGGTAGAGAGAGGGGGACAGAGAATCCAAAGTGGGCTCTGTGCTGACTGCCCAGAGGCTGATGATGCTGGGCTCAAACTCAAGAACCGTGAGATCACAAAGTCAAGGGTCAGACACCGATCTGAATCACTCCAGGTGCCCCAGTGTCGGCATTTTTAACTGGGGCCCCAAATAATTGCTAGAAACTTTTGAACATTACCTCTCTCTGTAGAACATAATTTTATCACGAGCGTGTATGTCTGCAGATCTTGATGGCTGCTCCATTTTAGAGGTGGCACCGGAGAAGTCTGGGTAAGTTTTAGGGCATTGCTGACTGAGTTCATACCTCAGGACCGTAGGAAATTTCCTTCTCTTCTATCTGCCTCAGCTTTCTCATGTGTGACAAAATGGAATCTACCTTCTTTTTCTGTGTCTTTTGTTAAATAACAGAAATTCAACCAAGTCAATTTTAAAGATTTGGCTTTATTCATCCATTCATGAAGGGCGACATCTGATCAAGCAAATAGAGGGGAGCTCAAATGGCTAGAGAAAAGGAAAGGTTTTTAAAGGTAGACAAGGAGTGGAAAAAAGGAAATTACTAGCAGAGAATCCATTGATTTAGGCAAAGTCCCCTTCCCCCTTCCTAAGGGGAGTGGAAGGGATCTGTCAGTAAACTTCCTGGTGCTGGTCAGGAAATTCTATGTTGATTGGTTAAAGGTTACATTTCCGGGGAGTTAACACTGCAGTTGGGTTAGGTATTAAGTCTTGGTTTACTGACCTGGGGTCTTAATCTAAGTGACACCGTTTTGGGCCTGTGGTTTTATTTTTACCACATGGCTACTTTACTATTTTGTCTTTCCAATACCTTTTTAGAGTCCCTATAGCTTATATAAGTTTTCATGCCAAAAAATTAAGTGATACTTTCTCATTTGTGAAAAATGGCAAAAATGCCAATGAAAAAATGGTTAAATGAGTATCTATCTTGTGAGGTTGTGAGGATGAATTGAGTCTATGCTGCGGCGCCTGGCTGGCTCAGTTGGTGGAGCATATGATTCTGGGTCTCAGGGTTGTAAGTTCGAGCCCCACATTGGGTGTAGAGATCACTTAAAAATAAAAACATCTTTAGGAAAAAAAAATATGAATCTATGCCAAGAACTTAGGACCCTGCCTGGCCCCTGGAAAATACATAACACAGTTTTTTATTATTTAAAGTATTAGTATTACTACCACTGCCAGAATTTATAAGAAGAGTGAAGAATGCCTTTCAGAAACACGGGGATGCCAGAGGCTGTGTCTGTGTTCTTACAGCAAGCCATCGGAGTGGTGGGGGCAGATCAGGAAGTTGCAGGTCTAGCGGGCTCTGCCTCAGGCCTTACGTGCATGTATCTATCTGCTTTACCATCTCTTGATTTTAAATTTTTTTTTTTTCAACGTTTATTTTTGGGACAGAGAGAGACAGAGCATGAACAGGGGAGGGGCAGAGAGAGAGGGAGACACAGAATCGGAAACAGGCTCCAGGCTCTGAGCCATCAGCCCAGAGCCCGACGCGGGGCTCGAACTCACGGACCACGAGATTGTGACCTGGCTGAAGTCGGACGCTTAACCGACTGCGCCACCCAGGCGCCCCTACCATCTCTTGATTTTATGTACCTCTGTGGGGTCAGGTGCAGGAGGCTTCAAAACCCTGCACTCCAGGTCTCCTGGAGATGTGATGATGTAGCAGAACTGTTTTTGGAATCCTCCTGGTCGTTGAAATCAGAAAGTCAGGTTTCCTCATGTGTAAGATGAGGATTGTGACACTTACAACATAGGGCTCTTTTGAAGATTAAATGGAGGAATGTCACGGAAGCACCTTACTGCAGTGCCTTGATACAGAGGAAGTGTTTAAGAAATGGTAGGTAAGTATTATTTATAATGAGTACAGGGTAGAAGGATCCGGTTGCCTGAGACAGTCTCATCTTTAATTATCAGTGTTTAGTAGCAGCGCAGCATATAATTCTCTGCCTTAAGTTATGGAATTCTCTGCTTAAATTGTGGAACTTGCTGCAAAGTTTGTTTGCCCTTCTTGAATTCACGTGCTCCGTGCACAAACATGCTTACATATGCAACTGCATATTATACCTGCACAGGAAATAACCCTATGCTCTCAAGGCAGTATTGAAGTTATCTCAACTGCCTTTTCTAGTGTTAGCGATCTCCACTCTCTCCTTGGTGCCGTCAAGGTTTTGCTGCTCATTACCCTTATCCTTGCACTGTGCTATGTTAGAATAAGAATGAATTCTGAAAGGGATGTAACTTACCTAGGCTTTACATTCAAGTCTATAATGGGAATAATGCTACTCTGCCTGCTCATCATGTAGGGTGGTTAACAGGATAGAACAAGAGGAAGTTTGTGAAGGCATGATCCAAGTGTTACCCTTGAAAAAAAATTTATATGTACGAGACCAGTGCTCTAACCCCTGAACTACGGAGCCAAAAAATTTATATGTATACATACATATGTATATATTTAAATGTTTCTTTTTGAGCGAGAGGGAGGGAGAAGGCAGAGAGAGAGAGAGAGAGAGAGAATATCCCAAGCAGGCTTGCACTGTCAGCTCAGAGCCCAACACAGGGCTTGAACTCATGAATGGTGAGATCATGACCTGAGCCAAAACCAAGAGTTGGGACGCTCAACCAACTGAGTCACCCAGACATCGCCAAGTGTAACCCTTTGATGGGAGTGTAAGAATGGAGCGTTTAGCCTCATGCGGGAAGTAAGTACAGGGCTCAGCAAAGAGTTCAGCCCTTACGAGTGAATGAAGTCAGGGTACAGGCCCCTGGAACATAGAATTCACACAGTTCTGATTCCATAATAGGCCTACCTGCCGTTATAATCTTTAAAATGAAAAGAGAGGAGCACCTGCCTGGCTCGGTAGGTAGAGCTTGTGACTCTTGATCTTGGGGCCATGAGTTCAAGCCGACCATGTTGGGCATAGAGCTTACTTGAAAAAAATAAAATGAAATGAAACAAAAAAAAATTAAGAGGCAAATGCCTTCTCTTAGGTGGTAGAAATATTTTTATATTTGTCTTTGGTCTATGCCAGACATTTGGCGCTAATAAAAAAACAAATAAGCAGGCAAAATAAAACACGACCTGTCTCGCGAGCATCCTTGATGACCTCAGTTCAAAGTAGCATCTCCCTCTTGGGGAGCTGCACCATTCATTTAGCTCTCTGCCGGTCCATCTCATACGAGTTACTTCAATAAGAGTTCTGTCTCTCCTGGTAGACAATGAGCTTCTGAAATATTCAACAGATATTTACAGAGCACCTGCTTTGTTGCAGGCCTCAGGCGAGGCACTGCAGACATTGCCTAGAATGAGATGGACAGTCTTTGCTTTGATGAAATATAGAGTCTAGTGAGGGGGACAGATTTTAACTAAATCATTCCCAAGAGACCTAATTCCAGTGTGATTAGTTTTATGAAGTTAAGACAGTTTATAAAAGGAACTTAATCCAGCCAGTAGGATTAAGCCGGTCAGGCAGCAGCTTGGGGAAGCATTAGCCCTAGGGCCGCCATATAAGGTTGCGTAGTACTACGCAAAGGTAACCAGCTGAGAGGGAAGGTGGGAGCTGAGATGCTATGCCTGCTGGCTTGCTCATGCTGTGCCTTTTTCTAATTTCCAGAAATGCTTCGTGTAGAATACCAAGGGGCAGTTCCTGTTAACCGAGCCCCCCCATCTTTTCCCACCCTCCCAGCCCCCCGCAAAGGTATTACACTGATAATTACACATTATAAAGCAGTGGGAAGAAATTGACTTAGAAGGCACCCAACTGAAGCAGAAACCTCAGTTCTTTCATTTACTGGGTGTGTCTTTGTTATTTGATCAACTTTCTCATGCATAATAGAGCTGGATAACACCATAGGGTTATGGTGAACATTAAATTCTGTAACATATGTAAAGAGTTGAGTAAAGTATATGATGCACAGAATAGGTACTCACTAAATTGTGTTCGTAACAAACTTGTCAGTTGCTTATGTTAGCATTGTTGCTGTTACCCATTTTGTCCTAAGTTTTCTCAGTATTTCCCCAGTTTCTTCCTTGCCTTCTTTGGGAAAACTGGACATTGGCTAGAATTTCTGCATCACGCCTTCTTCCTTTCTAGTTGTTGAATGGGCAGTTGTATCATCAAAGGTTTAAATCTTCCGGGTTTCTGCATGTATGTCTGACAACTACTTTTTGTTTTGTTTTGTTTTTCCTGCTTTGGATTGCTTCATTTCAAGGTCTCCTGGATGCCTAAGGGTAACCTGGAATTTAGTCTGCAAAATGAGTTTTAATTTGATCAGAGCATTGACTCTCAGACTTGTTCTCGGAGTGGGGATCCGAGAAAGTAAAGTCTGGTGTCCCTTACGGAGTATTCTGAAAAACTAGATAAGTTTTTACGGCAGAACATGATTATTATATATGGCCTATAAAATCCCAACATGTTTGTTCATGAAAAAGCAAGCTAAATATCACCTTCTGATTCCTGGTATTCCATTCCATGAATGGTTGTGATGTGTTCTTTCTGCTTGCCCTCTGCCTGTATACCTAATTAATTGAGAGTAGGTGAAGTTTCCCCAGGCCTCCTCCTGTGGCATCCACACGACTCCTGAAACAGAATGCTACGGGCACCAGTGACTGTCACAGCAAAGTTTATTGCAACGAGAGGCAAGGCCGACGGATCAGGACTGACACTCTTGATCAGAGTGCAGCCTCGAACAGCTGGGGTGCAGTTTTTATAGTCGACCACATCGTCTTATCATCACCTAGGAACAGAAAAAAGAAATAGTTCCCAGATGGGGGTGGAAACAGTTCTGCCCTTAAACCACAACCAGTTGACCTCCTTGACCCTGCCTCTGGCGCCCCTTTTAAAACAAGGCTGTTATCTCTTAGCCTACAGTGTCAACCAAAGCTGTTATTTTTCAAGGCTACAGGTTAGCCCTACACTACAGTTTAACCCTTACACTCCCACCATCACCAGCAAGTCTGGGTCCAGACAAGTTTCTCAGTTATTTCCTACTTTATTGCCATCCTCCCTCACCCCTCAGCTTCCCACCTGGGAACTCAGGCACAGTGCTGATTCCTTGGTCTCCATGGAGGGTGGTGGTACCCACTTAACTGGCAGCCCCGCCCCAACCTGTCCCACCCCCTGGGGTTCCCTGAACTACAAGACCTTGGATTTCTCTGGTGAAGGAAGGAGGGGCGAGACAGGTCCAGAATCTTCAAAAGAGCCCTCTATTTGGTCCATCACCCACTTTGCCTAGATGAGAAATGCTAGGTTTGATTGAACAAATAACAGTAATTAAGGTCCATTTTCTGAACTGCCCACCCCTGGGGCCTGTTTACCTTGTAGCCGGATAACCATTCGTTTGGTGTGTGTGTCAGCCTAGTCTTGTGGGCCATTGTGTTCCATTTGATGCAGGGTAACTTCAGTCTAGAGCTGTTGGAAGAGCTCTGTCTTTATAGTTTTAAAAAGCAGAGGGAACACCACTCCCAATATGAGTAAGTAACTTCCTGCATTAAAAAGAATGCCCCAGGGGAATCCTCTCTCTTAGGCTCCTCTGCTCCACCTTGCACTTGGTCACATAACCAGTGCTCGGATGAGTAGAAAATAAGAAGGCAAAAGCTGGGGTAGGGTCCCCTCTATGAGAATATTTACATTTCTGTTGGTATTTTGATAGAAAAAATGTGACTCATAGGTTCCTTCATTTGGCCCTGGTTCCTTCTGCAAATTTTAGGAACAGCAACAGGACGCGTCTCAAATTGGGGGTTGGTTGCAGGGGAGGAGTTGCACGTGTATGACACTTCTCTGCTGGTTGGTATCATCGAGGCAGCTATACTTGAAGAAAAGCATCATCATAAATGCTGCCTTGGACTTTGTGCCAGCTGGCTTTGTCATGAGGACCAGGCTCACAAGAGGGGGTGGTGATGAAATTCGCTGGGCATCTGCACAGCACTTCAAATGAAAAAGGCAATTAACTGCAGATATTTGCTTGGGGGGGAAAGGCATACACCCATTCATTCCTTCCTCTTTAAGCTAGAAGTGGGAGACAGAGAGAGATTTTGAAGATGAAAGGAGAGTAGAATTGATAAGGCTTCCTGAAGTTTTGAAGGACTGAGGAAGGGTGGAATTAATGGCAAGAAAGTTTTTTCTCAGCTGTAGGAAAGCAGTACAGCTGTTACTTCAGCTCCAAGAAAAAGCTGTTAAACCAGGAGGCTTTCATCCTGAAAGATAGAGGCAGTTAGAGGGTGGAGGGCGGCCAGTGGGAGGGACGTGAGTTTACCCATGAGAAATGAGGAGTCCAGGCCAGCGTGGGCCTTTCCTCTGTCCCCCTCCTCGCTCCTGCCCCCAAGTGCTGGAGCCCTCCGGGTCCGCCCACGGGTTTTCCAAACCAGAGGCCCCACGCCTGACATTTTTGTTTCCAATTTATGTATTCATTTACTTGCAAAGAGGTTCTAGATGTCACCTTCTATTGGGCTCTTTTGTGAATCTTAAAAAATAGGATCGAATGAAATCCTGACTGCTGGAAAACCCGAGGTAGATGGTGCACACAGGTTTTTCCTTGCACAGCTAGACTAACCTTCACAGAGAGGCATCTTGCCAGCGTGCGGAGGGTCAGAGGTGTCTCTTGAGTAGTGGCTCCTTTCTATGGCCTGGAAGAGGACTGGCCAGCACTTGACCCTGCACTTAGGTTGTGTGTGAGATTGGGGGTGGGGGAGGGACTTCCTGCTCTCTGTCTTCTCAGAATGGGGGGAGGGGAGGGGAAGGGAGGTGCAACAGGGTACTGGGCACTTACCAGCCACAGCCTGTGGCTGTTCAACAGCATTCAGTTTTGTGGCCACCCCAGGGTTAACTCATCGTGTGCCAGCCTTTCATTTTAACTGTTTTGTGATGGAAACTTTTCAAACTGTACTAGACGCTTAGACCCTTACTGCCTTCTTACTGTGGTCAACAGTGTCATTTAAACCAATTTGTGGAGGGGCACCTGGGTGGCTCAGTCGGTTGAGCGAGCATCTGACTTTAGCTCAGGTCATGATCTCACAGTCCGTGAGTTCGAGCCCTGCATCGGGCTCTGTGCTGACAGCTCAGAGCCTGGAGCCTGCTTCAGATTCTGTGTCTTCCTCTCTCTCTGTCCCTCCCCTGCTCATACTCTGTCTCTCTCTGTCTCAAAAATAAAAAAAAAAACATAAAAAAAAATTTTTTTAAACCAATTTATGGGGACTTCATTTAGTTGTTTTGAATATCCGTTAGTCTTTGGCACTATAGATACAGAGGTGTGGGATCCAAAGGCTTGTCCCTCCTCCAGATGTACTCAGTTGTCTCAAGTGGCGCGTGTTTCCTGGTCCACTGATGCTCGTCACTGAATTTGTCCTTGAGCCAAATCACCTAACATTTCTGGGCCTCAGATTTCACATCAGCAACATGAGAGGACTGGACTGGACCAGAGGCTTTCACCCTAAGTGCTGGGTAGAATCTGGGGAATGCTGAATTTGACCTAAATCGACTAGAATGCAAGCTTCATGAGGAACTGTACCACCCGCCCCTGGTAGTGCCTGGTCGCCAGTAAGCATTAGGTAAATTTGGTGTATGAACACGTAAACACATTTGTAGTATTATAGTGCATCCGTACGTTTTATACATTGGAGTTGCACAAAGGCTTCCATTTGTTGGGGAGAGGAGTGCCCTGCCAACCCACCTGAGCTCTGAGGTCACCCCCGCCCCAACTGTCTGATCCGCTGAGACAGGCTCGTTTCTGTTCTCCATCCCAGAACATCCTTGCATCAGGTTGGCTCTGTGGCCTCCATCCCCAGCCTGGGAAGTGCTCCGTGACTCGGCGGGGTTTGGGGATCAGGCTGGCAGGAGGCACCTCTTGGAAGGGGTTTGGCAGATTTTTCCCGTTGCAACATAACCCCCATGACAGAATTAGGCAAATTTTGGGGTTTGTGTTTCAATAATTGCTTGTTGATAAGTAGAACAAGCAGGATTTTTCCTCTCTTATTTTGATGAGAAGATTGAAAAAGTTTTAAAAAATGAACACCTCTCTTCCCATCCTACACTTACAATTTTGAATTTCAAGGTTTCGTTTTCTTACACTTTTTTTTCCTTCTCCCTCCAGAACTTGCTTAACTCCTCCTTCTTAGGTCTGTTCTGCTGCTGGTATTTGTGGCTTCAGTGGGTGCAAATGAATGTTCTGCCTGCCTTGTTTGTTCTTTACTGGAAGCAAAGTACAAAGACGGCTGTAGCTTTTGGCGGGTGGGAAGTGCTTCTATGTAAGTGGTCCAGCTTTTTCCCAGGTTGCTAGGATGCTCTCCTGGGTTTGGATCTCAGGAGCTTTATTCCCAAAAGTAGTTTCCTTCCAACAGATGGATTTATCAGCCATGTTAGAGCAGGAAATGAAAACATTGCTATAAAAGAGGTATTAATCATTTGGTCCCACCCCCCTCTCATCCTTACGTCTTTCTTTAGAACCTCAAGGACCAAGGAGAATGGGGATCTAGGGAGGAGGGACATGACAGACGGACTGATGATGTGTATACCTGGCTCTTTTTTTTTTTTTTTTTCCTATCACCTTGTGCCAGGCTCTGTGTTAACTTTATCTGAATTGTCTCATTTAATCCTACTAACAGTCCTTTGAAGTAGATGTTTTTATTCCCATTTTACAAATGAGGTCATTAATACTTAGGAGGTGGTAAAGAATTGGTGCACGGCCACATAAGCAGGCAGGATTCAAGCTTGGGTGTGAACCCAGATGGCCTGACCTCATAGCTCTTGATTTTAACCCTGAAAGCTGTGGTTTGCAGCAGAAGGGGGGAGGCAATTGTTCGAGGCATTTCTGATTGTCACCACTTGTGAAGGAGACAGGGAGGGTGCTCCTGGCATCTAGTGGGTAGAGGCCCAGGAGGCTGCTTAACATCCTACCATGCACAGGACAGCACCCCAACAAAGACTTACAGGGCCCCAAAATGCCCTAGTGCCGAGTTTGACCTGCCTCCCGGGAATGTTTGTTTTCTGTTGAACTGCCAGGAAGTGGAGTTAGTTAACCTTTTAACCTTAAACATAATAGATTCTGTCCTCTGACCTACAGAACTATATCAAATGTGGTGTTTTTTAGAAGAGATATAAGTGGAGGGTGGCATGATGGAATGAGTCAAAGAATCCAGCTGCTGAGGACCGAGAACTTGATCAGCTTTTTTTTTTTAATTTTTTTAATGTTTGTTTATTTTTGAGAGAGTGAGAGAGACAGAGCGTGAGTGGCGGAGGGGTGGAGAGAGAGAGACATACAGAATCTGAAGCAGGGTCCAGGCTCTAAGTGGTCAGCACAGAGCCCGATGTGGGGTTCGAACCCACGGATCACGAGATTATGACCTGAGCCAAAGTTGGAGCTCAACCGACTGAGCCACCAGGCCCCTCCCACTTTGTTTTTTGGGTGCTGAACGTAACCCTAACCTTGTGAGAAAAGAGACTCTCAGGGAGAACATTTTTGTCCAGGTACCACTGTTCCCCAGAAGCCAGCGCTGGCATCGTGTGTGTTCATAGCGTGCCTGTTTCAGACTCAGTCCCTGGGTACCCAGTGCCATTTAAGGAAGGACACTGACCCTTGACAGTGCTTTTCACTGAAATGATGTTAAGGGTAGAAACCAGTATATTCTGGTATGTCGAAACCTGCGTGAGAAACTACCTGTCAGAAACTCCTTTCTGGCAAACCCCCAGAATCTGGTTCCCACGGTCATGGCCAGGATTGTAAAAACCTCAGAGTTTTAAGGGATTCTTGAACTCAAAAGAGAAAAACTTAACAATTTTATTTATTTTTGATTATTGTTATTAATTGTTTTAATGTTTATTTATTTTTGAGAGAGAGAGAGTGAGCAGGGGAGGGCCAGAGAGAGAGGGAGACACAGAACTCAAAGCAAGCTTCAGGCTCTGAGCTGTTAGCACAGAGCCTGACATGGGGCCCGAACTCACGAACTGTGAGATCATGGTCTTAGCTGAAGTCCTATGCCCAACCAACCAAACCACCCAGGCACCCCGAAGAACTTAAGAATTTTAGATGAAGGAAATATAAGAGCAGATTTTTGGGTTAGGCAAATGTATAGCTTCTTGTTCAACTCCTTGAACTTTTAGGTAGTTGTTTAATTTTTGTCGTTTCATTTTTATTTGCTTCAAATTCCACCAAGTAGAGGTTTCCTTATATGTATTAAATACTAACAAATATTACAAGGGTTAAGGAATTATCACTTTTCTATTGTGGTAAAAAATAGAAAATTTACCATCTTAACCAATTTTAAAGATACAGTACAGTAGGAATTTTCTGGTTTTATCCCCCCAGTTACAGAGATGGTTCACTCTGGCTTTTCTCTCTCATATAGCTAAATTAGTAGTTTTCTTTTACTTATTGGCTGATTAAATTAATAAGTATTTGAATGTTTACCACCTGTGAGAACAGAAACTTTGTTTTGTTTTCTTCCAAAATAGAAACGTGTTGTCATGTTTTTCTAATTAGAAGCTATGTGCTTGTTGCAAAGAGCTTAGAAAATACAGAAAAACATAGTTAACTCCTAATCCTACAGGTCTATTAATGACTGTTGCCATATTGGTATATCCTTTCAGATTCCTTTTTTTGTTATTGTTACTGCTCTAGGTCTGGGTATATTGTTACCTCAAATGCTTTCATACTCTATATTGTTGTGTGTTATTTACTTTCAGTTAATACATTGTGTATATCTTTCCATGGCAATAAATTTTTCTGTATCCACTATGTAATCATTGTGGTGGGTGCATTGAATTCAGTGATGTGAATGTACCATAATTTCAGTGGTTAGTACTCTTTCATTGAACATCCAGGTTTCCTTTATCTTTCCAAAATGGCACGTAGATGGTCGTTCTTAACACATATCTTTGTATTCTTGCTTAGCGAGGGAAGAAAAAGGTCTCTTGTTTTAATTGCCTCATTCCCAGGAACTAATGCTGTGCATAGTAGGTTTGTAGCATAATAAATATTAGTTGAGTGAATGAATGGCTTAGTTATTTCCATAGGATTGGGAATAGGGCTTTTAACGTGGGGTAGGACGCGGTGGTTCAGGGAGCTTGGTGATTGGGGGTGTTGAGCTGCTTGGGGCAGGGCTGTATTTAAGCGGGATCATTCAGGTCCACTGAGGCCAGAGATTGCCTGCGAGAGTGAAAGGGGCACAGAGAAGGAGATGCCTTCTTCAGATATTTGTTGAATGCTTACTGCACACCCAAGGGCAGGCAAGAAAAAGCGCTTCCTGTCTTGCTGCCTCCTTCCCACGCAGCCAGCTTCCCTTTTGTAGGGAACCAAAGTTTCAGGCCAGCGTTGTCTGTGCCGCTCATCCTCTCTGTGCCAGCAGCAAGGAGAGACAACCAGATTCAAATTCAGGCTTCCCCACTCATCAGCCTTCTGACCTTAGGTTGCCTAACCCCTCTGAGCCCCTGTCTCGGCTCTGGAACTTTGGGGTGACAAAACAGCTAATAATACTATTTGTGCCTTGCAGCGAGTAAGAGATCAATAAGTGTTAGCTATTGTTAGCTAATATGATAAACTAAATAAGCTTTAGTAAATTGCCCTATGTTCTTTTGTATGGGAGAAATCCACTGTAAGCCCCAACCCAATTTACTAACGCAATTGTAGCATGGTTGAGTTTCCGACAGCATGATCATTTTGTGTGTTAGGGACTACCTGCCAAGTGTATTTGTTCTTTGGGGAGCTCCTCCTTTATTGAGCAGAGGGAGCTGCGTGTTCTTGACCTCCTAGTTTTCAAGTTTTACCATTCCCTTGCACAGCTACCACTAAAGGACAGCACGTGGCCCCATGCTGGCAGGAATTGAAATTTACCACTACCTCTGCCTTCTAGTAGTAGTGAGAGATGTGTACAAGTTTGATGGGAAGCTGTTTTTGCACTTGGGGCCTGGAGAATGAGCTGCAAAATGTTGGTTGGGGGCTCTAAAACTTAAATAAATATTGCTTGTCCAAGTGGAATCAGTTGACTATCTCTCTGCTAACCCCCGGTGATTCATAGGTAAGCCTAAAACCTCAAAAGAGAAGGAAGGAAAGCAGGCTGTGACATTGTATGTGAAGTATTGTATATTACCGAAAGATGTGGAAATCCAAATTTAGTTAAAGGATAGAGAACGCTTTTTACCTGAATTAAAAAAAAAAAAAGGGGCGCCTGGGTGGCTCAGTCGGTTAAGCGTCCGACTTCGGCTCAGGTCATGATCTCACAGTTCACGAGTTTGAGCCCCGCATCGGGCTCTGTGCTGACAACTCAGAGCCTGGAGCCCACTTCCGATTCTGTGTCTCCCTCTCTCTCTGCCCCTTCCCTGCTCACATTCTGTCTCTCTCTCAAAAATAAATAAACATAATAAAACCCAGTTTTATGCTTTAATGTTTTTCTTCTATTTCTTTGATGTTATAAGCCCTGCAGCATGCTCAGGAACACCTGGGTTCTGCTTTTCACAGCTTCAACAGCTTCAGTATTTGGGGAACTTCCTTACTGCTGCCCCCTCTCTCTCCACCATTTATTAAGGGACAGTATTAGAATTATTGTAGTTAACAGAAGTCTCTGATGTCTTTCCTCTATTCTGCTAGGGCTCCCATATTTCTGAGTTGGGAAAACCAACTGAATGACAGTTGGTGTCAGGTCAAGATTTCTTTCTTTTTCCAGTTGGGACTTAGTTTAGACAAACCAAAGCCAACTGGGCTATCCAGAACTCTCAAGGAGTAAGTCTTTCTGAATGAAGGTTTTCCACATTGCTTAGGGATTTACATGCTCCTAAACTAAAGCAGTGGAAGTAAAACATGTGACCCTCTTTGGAATGGTTCTTGCGGCAGAAGTATCCTTCTTAGCCTTCCCAAGAGGAATGAAGGGGACGTGGTGAATGAGTTCTCACAGTGCCCTGTGAGCTATACCCTGAATGCACAGGCCCCAAGCAAGTGCTGCTCACTTGCTCTAGTGGGAGGGCTCCAGTTGAAATGTTAGGTGTGTGTATATATGTACACAGATACACTCACATGTACATGTACACACACCTACCTGTATATATACACACAGATACACTCGCACATGTATATGTATGTTTTAAAAAACATCATAGCACTATATAGAGTGAGAGTGAAATGAGAAAAGTTTGAAAAGTCAAATCCATACAATGATACATGACTTTAATGATAGGATAGGATTATTCTAAGTAAGCAGTGTGATTTTCATTTCACAGTTTGCATGATCACATTTCTTTTGTTACTATTTGCCTTTGAATAATAACAAATAATATATAAAATAATTTATATAAATATATATAATAAACATGATATAAATAGAATATATATATGTATATATATATTTATATATACACATAAAATCCATTTATTTTCCCCCTTCTGTGGAGATAGTTTAAATGTTGATTGTACTATGGGAATGGCTATCATGGGAAGGATTAACTGCTTTAAAAATATTTCTTTTGGGGCACCTGGGTGGCTCAGTTGGTTAAGCGTCTGACTTCAGCTCAGGTCATGATCTCGCGATCTGTGGGTTCGAGCCTTGTGTCAGGTTCTGTGCTACAGCTCAGAGCCTGGAGGCTGCTTCGGATTCTGTGTCTCCCTCTTTCTGCTCCTCCCCTGCTCGTGCTCTGTCTCTCTCTCAAAAATGGAACAAACGTTAAAAAATTGAAAGAAAATAAAAGTATTTCCTTTCCCAAATAGAATAAGTATCTTACTGCATTTGAATTTGAAATGCAGTCAGTAAGACTGGTTATTTAAGACCATAGAACTATGTTGAAAAAAAAAAAAATTAAAAAAAAAAAAAAAAAGGGGCGCCTGGGTGGCGCAGTCGGTTAAGCGTCCGACTTCAGCCAGGTCGCGATCTCGCGGTCCGTGAGTTCGAGCTCTGCGTCGGGCTCTGGGCTGATGGCTCAGAGCCTGGAGCCTGTTTCCGATTCTGTGTGTCTCCCTCTCTCTCTGCCCCTCCCCCGTTCATGCTCTGTCTCTCTCTGTCCCAAAAATAAATAAATGTTGGAAAAAAAAAATTAAAGACCATAGAACTAAAAAAAGTTGGCAGGCAACGAAGGAGACAATTGGGAAAGAATTTGGGAGGCAAGGAGGAGGAAGGCAAGGCCCAGAGAAAAGCCAGCCCTGCCAGTGGGAGGAGAGGGGGAAATTTGAACAGATGGGTTGACAGAGGCCTGTGACATAGGGATAGGGAATGTGAGTGAATTGTGAAGGAAGGTGGCCTATCAGGACCCCATACAAGCAGTAGTGTTAGATCTCACCCATGTGATCTGTTAGCCCCGCCCGAGTAGAGTAACTTAACTTACAAAGCAGCCTAGCCTTAGGATTCCAGAAGAGTCTTGCGAGGAAGATGGTTTGGAAAACAACGTAAGATGGAGGGAGCCCATTATAAGCATGTGAAATGATGAAATACTACACACAGTGCTCAAACAGTGGTGTTACTGGACAGAGCACCTGTTCTGAACTCTGGTTTGGCTGCTCGCCTCTCAAAAATCAATACTTGAGAGACAGGTGATGGTGGGAAAGGAGAGGTTGGCATTACTGAAGAAGCCAGCAGCTTCGGAAGATGGCGGACTAAGGTCCCAAAGATCATCTTCTCGTCCAGGCGAAGCCGGAGGGTTTTAAAGAGGAAAGTGTGGGACACTGGGGTTGGGGGTGGGCTATCTGGAGGAGAAGGTGGTGCCCAGGCATTTAGTCTGCATATGCCGACATAACCTTCAACAGGCTTGCGGGCGCCAGCAGCAGCTATTTTCAAATGTCGTCAGGACTTCTCTTCTGGGCAAGACTGGTCCTTCTCTCCTCCAGGCCAGTGGTCTGCAGATCTCAAGGAAGGTAAGTGAGTCTGGCTTACTCAGACCAACGGAGTGCATAAGCTTAATGCTGGTTAAGCCCTAAGACCTATTGGAGTGGTGTTACAAAGGCAGTTTCCTGCAGTAAATGAAGTAAGATGTGATTATAGCCTCTTGTCTGATACCTATGATCTCTTCTCATTGGCAGTGATGTTTACAGTGTGATGCTTGTTTTCAAACCATTGCAGGGTCCTGAAGTGCCTTCCAAATCATCACCAAGAGATTGAATTTTTAGGTTTTAGACTTCTTCTCTTACTCCTTAGCTGATCCCTGAAATCTTTGTTTCCCCTCAGAGTAATGATTATAGTGCTTCAGGTGAACTGTGACTTTTCTTTTTTAATGATTGGGCATCTCCCAAGCCACAGTCCCTTCTTTTTATTAAAGACAATATCAGACCAATTCTGGTGAAAGCTTCATTTGCACACTAAACTGTTCCTGCACGTTCTGTAGGCAAGATGGCTCAGAAGACTGATAGCCTGGGAGGTCGACCTGCAGCGGTCTGGGGTTAATGGGTCTGTAAATCAATGGCTCTAAGAGGATGTTTTGTGTTCCTTTCCTAGTTGGCCTGCTGCTGTGGGTCCGCTGGCTGCTCCCTCTGCTGTGACTGCTGCCCCAAGATCCGACAGTCCCGGAGCACCCGCTTCATGTATGCGTTGTACTTCATTCTGGTCGTCCTTCTCTGCTGCATCATGATGTCAAAAACCGTAGCTAATGAAATGAAGGAGCATGTAAGTCTGCCTCATCCTCCCTCCCTCCCTCCTTTTCTTTTCTTTTCTTTTCTTTTCTTTTCTTTTCTTTTCTTTTCTTTTCTTTTCTTTTCTTTTTTCTTTTTCTTTTTCTTTTTCTTTTTCTTTTTCTTTTTCTTTTTCTTTTTCTTTTTCTTTTTCTTTTCTTTTTTTAATGCTTTGGATTTATTTATTTTGACAGAGAGATTTAGAGCATAAGCAGGGGAGGGGCAGAGAGAGAGGGAGAGAGAGAGAGAGAATCCCAAGCAGGCTCCATGCTGTCAGCACAGAGCCCGATGCCAGGCTCAAACCCACAAGCTGTGAGATCATGACCTGAACCGAAATCAAGAGTCGGATGCTTAACCAACTGAGCCACTCAGGCGCCGTGGCCTCTTTTTAACTCTTCTCATTTGATGATGATTGGTGAGGGTGTGTGGGAAAACTTTCCCTGTAAAGGATGGGGCCCAGCCACGCTGGTGTGGGTAGGGGTATACTCATTATCTCCAGACCTTCCTGAAGCCTCTTCAGTGCTTTCCTGCCAAGCAGGGGAACCATTTAAAGTCTTGAACTTTAGCAGTAGAACAGATACAGTCTGTTCTTTGGTGTATTGTGTGTTTGGTCTATGCCTTGTTTATAACTGTTCCTCCTAGATGTACAGTCTTTTCTTGTAGACTTGGTACTTTTCCCTTGTTGTAAGGATGGCTTCCAGTGTCTCAAGTAGCAGCTGTTATAATAAACTCTATTTGGCCTACTTGGGAAGCCTGATAAAGCTTAGAAAATTCCACAGATGATGAGGAGTGGGCAGTAGGGTGATTTTTACTTTGCTGACATGTCATTTGTGGTTCGGGTGTCTCCAGGGGTGAGGAGTGGATTTTTAGACATTTCTTGGGCAATGTATGCAGAAGTAAGCCTGGTTTGTGATGCTGATGAAGCAGGGCGTTTTCCTGGACTTTCCCCATAGAAGGCATTTTTTTTTTTTTTTTATAAACATTTTTTTTTTTCCGACGTTTATTTATTTTTGGGACAGAGAGAGACAGAGCATGAACGGAGGAGGGGCAGAGAGAGAGGGAGACACAGAATCGGAAACAGGCTCCAGGCTCTGAGCCATCAGCCCAGAGCCCGACGCGGGGCTCGAACTCACAGACCGCGAGATCGTGACCTGGCTGAAGTCGGACGCTTAACCGACTGCGCCACCCAGGCGCCCCTAGAAGGCATTTTAATCAGCCAGATGACAGGGGCACGTGTTGGGGTTTTTGAGGGAGCCCAGTAAATAACATTGCCCCTCTTAGTCTCTAAACAAACAGGCAAAAAAGACCGAAGTGTCAGTAGATAGATGCCAGACATCACCCTCTTTCCCTCATAAAGCTCATATGAGAGAGTATGGCTTGGATCTGCAGAGAAGTGGGCCTCCTAGTACTGAACCCCAAAACAAGTTAGACTTTTCCACTGAGGGAGCCTACCCAGGAGCCAGTCCCCCTAGGCTGGGCCATACTTCCCCTGCAGAGATACAGTTTCCCGATAAGAGTGGCAGGGGCACTCTTTGCCAGGGGCAGCTCTTGTCTAAGGGAAAGGGGGAGAGCAAAGGCTAGCTATCCAAACCCCATTTTCCTGGGGCCCAGCAGAATGAGGAGGGAGAGAAGGCTAGGGCCAGCACTCTGATGGAACCCCATCACCAGGAACAACTCCCGAGCAAGTGTCTCTTTTCCCCAACCTCATGGTGAAGCTACAGGCTATCTTAAATATACTCTCAGTGTAATGCCCCTGATTTCGAATCCGAGAGACCACCAAGGAGCCGATACCGATGGAAACGCACGAGGGTTTATTTGCAAGCTCGAGCTTGGGCCCAAGTATACCTGACACAGCGGAGCAGGGACTTGGACCCCTAGGTTAAGAGGCGTAGCAGTTTTATAGGGGCCAGTGGCCAATGAGATTGTAACACACACAGAAAGTTGCATAGTCATGTCGGTCCACACGCAGGTGGCCAATTGAATTACAATTTACCCTATAGTTTGAACTAGCCTATCACTCTGGTCATAATTGGCGCGCAAGTTTGGCGGGCAAAAGGTGGGGTTTAAGAATTGGCGTGCACGTTTTGCGGGCAAAAGACAGGGTTTACATTCTTTGGCGGTTAGGGGTTCCGCATTCCTGTATGAGCCGGTTTCCAGTAAGGGTGTGCTCAGCGGCTTGACTGGGGTGGGGGAGTGTCTTAAGCAATAAGTAGGTCATGTGGGGGTTATACATGAGATGGTGGGTGTAGCACAAAATGGAGTTAGTCTTGCTCTGCTTGTCCAGGGGTAGGGGATTTTTGTTAAATTCCTTGGGTCCCACATCAGGGGATTCAGAACAACCATTGCCTTAGAAACACTCGACATATTCTTATCCATTAGGCTCTCTGAAGTTTTCTGTTGTGCATTACTTTTTTTTTTTTTTTTTAATTTTTTATTTTTTTAAAAATTTACATCCAAATTAGTTAGCATATAGTGCAACAATGATTTCAGGAGTAGATTCCTTAATGCCCCTTGGCCATTTAGCCCATCCCTCCTCCCACAACCCCTCCAGTAACCCTCTGTTTGTTCTCCATATTTATGAGTCTCTTCTGTTTTGTCCCCCTCCCTGTTTTTATATTATTTTTGTTTCCCTTCCCTTATGTTCATCTGTTTTGTCTCTTAAAGTCCTCATATGAGTGAAATCATATGATTTTTGTCTTTCTCTGACTAATTTCACTTAGCATAATACCCTCTAATTCCATTAGTTGTAAATGGCAAGATTTCATTCTTTTTGATTGCCAAGTAATACTCCATTGTATATATATATATATATATATATATATATATATATATATATATATACATACATACATACATATACACACCACGTCTTCTTTATCCATTCATCCATCGATGGACATTTGGGCTCTTTCCATACTTTGGCTATTGTTGATAGTGCTGCTATAAACATGGGGGTGCATGTGTCCCTTCGAAACAGCACACCCTTGGATAAATGCCTAGTAGTGCAATTGCTGGGTCATAGGGTCATTCTATTTTTAGTTTTTTGAGGAACCTCCATACTGTGTTCCAGAGTGGCTGCACCAGCTTGCATTCCCATTGGGCATTGCTTTTATAATTGCGAATGTATGGTCTGGAATTTGGGGAAACTACTGTCAAAACCTGTGACACTGTACTTCTCCCCTGATTACTTTAATTTTTTTTTTTTAATGTTTATTTTTGAGAGAGAGAGAGAGCGCGCGTGCAAGGGAGGGTCAGGAGAGAGGGAAACACAGAATCCATAGCAGGTTCCAGGCTCGAGATGTCAGCACAGAGCCTGATGCGGGGCTCAAACTCGTGAACCATGAGATCATGACCTGAGCCAAAGTCAGATGCTTAACCCCTGAGCCACCCAGCTGCTCCGTGCTTTAAACATTGGATGTCTCCTCAGTAAGGCACTGCAGTGGGAGCTCTGGGGCATTCAGACTTGTGAGAAGTGGAGCTTATCATCCATCAGTCATCTGAGGCATAGAACAAGGGGGAAATTAGTCAGTGCCATATGAGAGGATGCATGAAGCGCTTTGGAAATTTGGAGGTGGGGAGACCCAGATCTAAGACTGCCTCGTTAGGCTACATCAGGCTGTACTGCACCTTGGTGGTAGTTAACACCAATTGTCTTCCGCATGCCATGGTTTAATCTTGTATGTTTGTGGCAGGACGTTTGAGAGGAGGAAAACTGAAAGGGCATTTCATCTCCCTTTTATTACCTTTGTTTTTCAGGTAACGCCATATTCTCTTTGTCAATTCAGCAAGCATCAGTTTGAGGATCCATTGTGGTTGTGATAGGAATTCTCAGTGTGTGTCAGTTGCCTGTGGTGCATTTCCAGCCCTTAAGAAGTTTTCAGTCTTGGTAGAATTTAGCTTTGGATCCAAGAAACAAAACCTGAAAGTATACAAATGTGTAGTGGTGAACCCATGAGCAACATTACTGGAGGTAGGGTTCATTTGGGAGCCACCGGTATACATTTTAGGACATGACTTTCTTTTTTTAAATTTAATTTTATTTTAGAGAGAGAGGGTACAAGTAGGTGAGAGGGGCAGAGAGAGAGAGAGAGAGAGAGAGAGAGAGAGAGAATCTTAAGCAGCTCCATGCTCATGAGATCATGACCTCAGCTGAAATCCAGAGTCAGATGCTCCACCAAGTGAGTCACTGAGGCCCCCCTAGGATATAACTTTCATAATACTAATTTTAATATTTGATTGCCATCCAACAAACCTGCCCCATGAAATAGTCCCTGACAACTCCAGCTAGCATGTATGGTTTCTAAGTGTTGGTAGAACATTTAAGAAACAGAAAGCGTTTCACTAAGGGAGTGGTATCACTAAGGGAGGCTTGATGGAAGTGACTTGTGTGAGAATAATGAGTACTTTAATTGCTAATGTTTATTGGGTAATACCACGCACCAGGTTTTATTCTGAGCATTTTACCTGAATTATCTCGGTTCATCACTGCTGCACTCAGCTAAGCATTATTCCTGCCTTACATATGAAGAAACTGAGGCATTGCATCCTTTAAGTACCTTATCCGAGGTCTCCAGCTCTAAGGGGTACAGTTGGGATTTGAACCCAGGCTGAATGCGTTCTTAGTGATTGGCTGTGTAGGTTGACAGGAGGGAAGAGAACAAGGACGAGGCACGTGTAGAAGGACAGAGGTGAGACATGGGGAGGTAAAATGACCTTGCGGGAATTTTATTGCCAAAGTTAGGCATTTGACCGTGGTCTGATGGCCAGTTGGAAGCTATTATCAATTCTTGAGTAAGAGTATGTCCTTGTCAAAACAGATGGATATTTAGGGAGGTGAGCCCAGCAGTCCTGTGTATGTACAGTGTGATTTGGGGTCATTGCAGAGGGAGGGACGGAGGAAGGGAGAGAGCGAGAGGGAGACGGGGCTGCCCGGACACCTCACACTGGCTCTTGTAAATGTTTCTATGCCTGTCTCCTGAATGTACTTCTTTAAAAATGGTTTGGCTGGGCTTTCTGCATAAGGAATGAGGTCCCTGTGGGCGAAACCAATCCTTTTCCATCTTTAGGGCTTCATAGTGGGCAGGCCAGCTGGTCACAAAGTCAGCTTGTTTGCAGCCTATAGAGTAGAGGCTGACCTCATCCTCAGGCGATGCTTGAGGGCGGGCGTTGAAAGGTCCCCTTGTGGGGACACACACTGGGCTTCTGCTGCAGTCCTTCCCCCGCTTTGTTGGGCTGTGGTAACGTTTGAGGATGTGACTGGAAGAGGAGAAAGCGTGTGTGCTTGTAACTGCCCAGATGGGAGTGTATAATTGCCTCCCATCCGGCATTCTCACCTTTATGTGCAAGGGACGGGGGCTGCTGGGGTTAAGAACACGAGGGCAGCCCTCCTATTCAGTTGTTTTCAGTGTTTGCCTTGGTTTCAAAAGGTGGCCTGTGTTTAAAATTGAGCAAGAGGGAACTGCAGGGAGCTGCGGGGCCGCACTTCATGCTGCCTTGTGTCACTAGGCAAACTCCTCTTTCCCGTGAGAACTTGGGCTCAGAGGAAATTGCTGTGCTGGTGGAGTGGGGCGAGACTTCTGTCTTCTCCTGGAGTATGGTTCCCATCTTAAATGGAGGAGCCATTTTACTGCAGGACATTCATGTCATTAGGCATGTAATTCAAGCAGGTATGGTCTTGAGATACTTGATGCCTAGGGGATTAAAAATCCATTTCAGAATATAGGGTGACCAAAAAAACCCCCACAAAACAACAACTCCCAAATGGGGAGGGTAGGTATTTTGAGAGAGATTTAAGTCTGCTGACCTGCACCACTAAATCAAGATGGAACTTCTCTGGAAGCAAATGATGACACTTTGAGGTTTTGACCCCCCTGTAATCTGCACTGGCTCCCCCCCCCCCCATTTTTTTTTTTTTTTTTTTTACATTTATTTATTTTTGAGAGACAGAGACAGACAGAGCACAAGCAGGGGAGGGGCAGAGAGATAGGGAGACACAGAATCCAAAGCAGGCTCAAGGCTCTGAGCTGTCAGCATAGAGCCCGATGTGGGGCTCAAACCCATGAACCATGAGATCACGACCTGAGCCGAAGTCGGACGCTTAACCCACTAAGCCACCCAGGTGCCCCTCCCCCCACCTTCAATAAATGTTTATTCACTTTTGAGAAAGAGTGAGCAGAGGAGGGGCAGTGAATGGGGGACAGAGGATCTGAAGCAGGCTCTGTGATCATCACCTGAGCCGAAGTTGTACGCTCAACTAACTGAGCCAGCCTCCCAGGTGCCTCTGCTGTTTTTTTTCTTTCTTTCTTTCTTTTTTTTTTTTTTTTAATTTTTAAAAGTTCTTTTTTTTCCCTTAATTTGAAAGAGAGAAAGAGAGAGAGCGCATGCAAGCAGGGGATGGGGCAGAGGCAGAGGGAGAGAGAGAATCTCAAGCAGGCTCTACACTCAGTGTGGGGACCAATGTGGGGCTAGATTCCATGACCCTTGGATCATGACATGAGCTGAAATCAAGAGATGCTCAGTCTGCTAAGCCACCCAGGTGCCTCTGCACTGGCATGTTGAGAGGGACAAGAAAGAGAGGTTCTTGTTTCCTGTGGAGGAGGGGCCTCTGAAACCAAACGTACATTGGAGAAGGAAGGACAGGTGATTGATATGGCCCTCGAGCCTTCTTCCCTCTGAGCTCAGTGAGCCAGGCCAAGTAGGAAGAGCCCTAAATGCACCTGATCAGAAACTTCTTAGGTCCTTTCCTTCACTCCCATCCTATGTTATCACCACACTGCTCTAATCCTTGAGATGGGTGGTAGGTCAGTACCTGAGATGGCTGGACCTTTGCGTTTTGTTTTCTTCAGAACCAAAACACATCTTCCACATTGTGGAAGACTGGTTTTTGTGCTGTATGTTTGTTTTAAATTTAAATTTTGAAGAATTAGTTTGTGTATCGAGAGGAAAGGCTACTAAGATCTTTTGTTTTTGATAGCAGCCTTTTTTTTTGTTCCTTCATTTGTTTTTTTTATTTGTTAATTAAATAATTAAAGTAAACTCCATGTTTAACATGGGGCTCGAATTCATGACCCCAAGTTCAAGAATCGTGTCCTCTTCCAACCGAGACAGCCCGGCGCCCCCCTTCATTTGTTTTAGAAGGCATTCTGCTTTGTTTGTAATCTTACTTTTGGAAACATGTTTTACTTTTTGTGCTATTTTCTCCTCATGGGTTTAGGTCCATTTTCCTTTAAGGGAGTAATAATGGCAGAAAACTGCAGTGCTCCTGTCATTGGTTATTCTTGCCCTGGATGAAAAGAGCTTTTTGTCTATTCAACACAGGGTAATAATGCTACAGGGTAGAGTGGGCTTTAA
Organism: Puma concolor; assembly: GCF_028749965.1. Lineage (NCBI taxonomy): Eukaryota > Metazoa > Chordata > Mammalia > Carnivora > Felidae > Puma > Puma concolor. The sequence goes on from NC_141667.1 coordinate 96,569,666, forward strand.
AAGAACTGTGGACCAGGTCTAATAGGATCGTGAGCAGGACTCTTGGCTGCAGTTTCCTCAGTGTCTTAAAAGCATTTTCTAAACTCCATTCTCTCCCTGAACTTGGTGAAAGTTAGCCAGTCTGACGTTAGAACCCTGCCCTTGCCATCAGCCAGTGCCACTCCCAGAGACTGCAAGTGAGTCTGGCCAGTGGTTATTATCGTTGTTGGTGTTGTTATTTTAAAATTTATATTTGGCTCCTTCAGAGAGGGCGAGCATGCCGTAGCTCATCATAGGTCCCAACACAGGTTGTTTGCTTACAGTGTCTCACACATTTACCTTTACGCCTTGCCCCGAAGAAAGGCATTTGGATTTGCCACTCCTGAAACAGCTTAAACTCTTGAGAAAAAGCTGTAAGTATGAGAGTGGACACCAGGCTTCTCTTCACCCAACCTCTGTTTCGGTGAGCAATAGGGAAGTTGCTGAGTGGAGTGTGCTAGAGCGGTCTGTGCACGTCTACACCCGTAGCCCCAGGCTGAGATCCAAGGACCCCTTCTCCACCGGAACTAGTCTACCCCTTGCTTACTGCAATCAGGCATTTTTATCCAAGTAACTATTTAGAATTTTTCTTGATCCCTTTGGTCCACTGGGCTCAATGGACCATTCCATTTCTGGACTAATGTGTGGTGGAGGTGGGACACTGAGTTGGATCTAAACCAGGCCCTTTCTTTCCCAACTAATAATCATCACTACACCCCCCCCCCCCCGCACCCCACCACCACTTTTAAAATCTTAACTACATACTGTAATTACAATTTCTACATTTATTGTGAAGTCCAAAATGCACCAGGTAACAGGAAAGGAGGTGGATGTTAAGGCTGCTAACTGTGGATTTAGGCTCTTTGAACAAAGGTAACAAGATAGGCTTAAAGAATTTTTCTCTATTTATTCAGAAAATTCTGTCTCATGACACATTCCCTAGTGTATGCTATATAATTTTTTTTGATCTGTATTTTTCAGTAATTTTCACTGTTCATTATTATCTTAGTTAGAAGGAGAAAGGAGAAGGAGATGTGGTATCAGGAAATTCATGTATATTACCAACATTAATATAAAATTACGTGGAAGTAGATGAAAGCAAAATAGTTAAAGAATTATTTTAAGCCAGGGGCGCCTGGGTGGCTCAGTCGATTAAGCGTCTGACTCTTGATCTTGGCTCAGGTCATGATCTTAGGGTTCATAAGTGTGAGCCTTGCATTGGGCTCTGGGCTGACAGCATGGAGCCTGCTTGGGATTCTCTCTCTCCCTCTTTGTCTGCCCTGTCCCCACTCAGGTGCACAACATACATGTGTGCTGTTTTTCTCTCAAAATAAATGAACTTGAAAAAAAGAAAGAATTATTTGTAGCCAGTTTAGTGCCAAGGCCACATCCAAATCTTGTAGTATCCATCATCCAGAACAAAGCGGTCAACTCCTCCTTGCCTAAGCCTGAGACACGGTCCTCTGCCCTTCTCATCTGCTGCCTTTCCCCTTTCCCTGGGGCAGCTCATTCATTTCTAGCTTCGGTTGTACCTGTATGGATTATCTGCTAGTTAGGGCATGCTCTTCTCAGGGCTGTGCTGGGGACTCTGGGAGTTGCCTTCCCCTTCTTTTTTCCAGATCTAGTGCTGACCACGTACTTAACCACAGACAGGTCATAAAAGTATTGGGTTTCCACTGTGCATTCCAGTCAGTTCTGATTCACCTCTACCATGCTCCTTGATGTCACGTTCCAGTTGTGTTATTTGGATTTGGATTGTTCCTGAATGTCCCCAGCTTCACACGTTCACTTCCTTTTGACATCTTTCTCCAGGTGGCTAAATCCCATGAATGACTGCTTGCCATTTGTATTTCTCCCAGATGACACCCCATTTCCAAATTCTGTTCTCACCACAGTGTACAGATGAGCTTTCTAAGGAAAACTACTTTCCTTAGAAACAACTTTGAATTCAGAAGGCTTTTTACAAGTACATGCTTTAGTCCATTGACATTTAACAATACTTCGGTAGTTCCTAGTGTTGACAGAGTTCTGATGCAATATGTTTGAGGCTCTGAAATTTGGTAGATGAGCATTTTACTTTTATTTTTAACCTGTAGTATGAAGAGGAATGTGAAGGCATTAGAGTTGGTATTGTTGGTGGGAAAGCCCTCCCTGTGGTAGTCACAGGCGATTTAAAAAGAAAGAAGGAAAGAAAAAAAAAAAAGAAACACTGAAACACAGTTTCTAGGCAAAGGATCTAGTTAAACAGATAAATGGGAAAAAAATCCAGCTTACATTTATGATGTGTTCTACTTTGTGAAGAGACAACAAGTATCCTTTGGTTATGATATGATAAGGTTTATGCAGAGAAAATTATTATCTCTTTTAGAATATGATTTAAATGATAAGTTAGAAGGTATTTTGGAGTTTTTGTTGTTGTTGTTGTTGCTTTTAAAGGTTTTTATTTTTGAGTAATCTCTCTCTACACCCAGTGTGAAGCTCCAACCCCCCAAACCCAAGATCCAGAGTCACATGCTCCACCAACAAAGCCAGCGAGGTGCCCCAAAGGTTAGAAGTTTTAAAATGGGAGAATCCTAACATCTTAATCCTAACCAGACCCCTCTTTTGCCAGGTGAGTGGGTGGGGCCCCGGGAAGTGGCTTGTCCAAAGCTGTGACCCCAGGTAGAGCTGAGACTAGAACCCAGGAGTGCTGGTCTCCTGGCTGCCTGGCCAGTGCCTTTTTCTGCACCGCTGGGTCTGGTTGTCGCTTAGATGGTGACAGAAGTATAACAGGGAAGGCCTTCACAAACTTCTTCCTCCTGACTGCCAATCTTTTTTCTGTAGCCAGTGGAGGAGGAGGATTCCTTCTGGAAACTACCATCTTTAGCAGCTTTCTTAGCTTATCTCCCCCACCTGCTTCCTTCCTGTTGTGAGAGCCAAAAGCTGGGCTCAAGGGACGACTTGTTGGTCTGAAGTAGAAAATAGGAGCAGTCACAAATCTAGTATTTATTTATCCAGGGGCTTTGCATGTAAAATAGAAACTGCCTTCAAGTTGTGTGTGCTGTAATTATATTTTAGAAGTAAGCAAACAGCAATGAAAAATATTCCAGTTTGATCCAAAACATTGAGTGGTTTGTCCCAGCATAGAATGGCAGGTATTCACACCGAAGCTGGAAAATCTGGCTCTTATTTTGATTTTGATGTTTACCGGCTGAATGTTAAGAAAAGTGTGTACCTGAGACCTGGCAGGTGTTATTATGGAGCGTTAGAGCTCTGTAGAGTAGAACTCCCCATTCTTAGCTGGCATTTTATGTTTTTGTGTTAGAACAAGAGTCACATTAGCAGAAAAATAATAATAATTGCTGACCTGACCCAGTTCTTTGATTCTGGAGTTTGTTCTTTTTGTTTTGTTTTTGTTTTTGTTTTTAAATTCAGCTGGGATAGAATGCTTCCCAGAAGTTGTCTTTCTGAACAGCAGCTGAGTTCATGGTACTGTTGTGCCTTGCATGTGCCAAGTTTATCAATGAGTATGTTTCTCAGGTTAAAGGTGGATTTGGGCCATCAAACCCCAAGTCCTTTGTGAGGACACCGTGGGAATATTCTCACTGTGCCCTAATGAAGATTTTCCTGTGGGGAGCTGGTAGTGAGGTTCCACCTCTTAAATGCTCTAGGTCCCCTCCCTTCCAAGGGGGAGGGACTTTGGGGACACATGTTTCCAAACAGTTTTATCTTTGGTGTGAATTCCATCTAGACCTAACAACATGTGGGAGAAAACAGAGTCCCTGCAACCCTCCCATCCCTCACCCCTCCCCTCCCTCAGGCCTCACCCTTCTGCACACAAGTGAATTCCGAATTCCAGGGGGAAAATGATGGTGGGAAATAGTTCTGTACTACAAGCAGTCATTTGAACTAATGGATACCCTGCTGAGAGTCTTTTTTTTTTTTTTTTTTTTTTTTTTTTTCCAGTCTGAACCAAGGGCAGAGAGGTTTGATCCTTGTCCAGTAATAATGAGCTTGCCCGGAGCCAGAGAAAAAGAAACAATAGTTATTGTCCTTAGACCTGCGGGTCTGTTACCTAGAAACTTTGGGGGAGGGGCATCAGGTGTTAAGAGGATCACTGTTTCAGGGTGGATCTGGCTATGGGAAGTGAAGAAATGATAGGATGTGAGAACTCAAGTTTTCCTGCCCCCTTTCTCTGTCATCCTCAAAAGCATCTCTTCAGCAGCTGTCTGCCAATGGGACCTTGGAGCGCTCCGCAGATAAATAGGGCAGACAAGAGCTTACAGTTGGAAATGAACAGTTCTGTCATTATAAAAATGGGCCCGAGGGAGCAGACAAATGGCACAATACAGAGGGAACTAGGAGTGGGTAGCCTCAAAACGCTACATAAATTTTTTTTTTTTTAAACGCTACATAAATATTGTGAATAGTTGAGTCTTGATGCTCTTCAGAATTTAACAGGGTGATCGTGTTACTTGGTTACACTGTAATCTGAGTTCGTGCTTGAAAAAGTCTTTTAAGTCCTATAATTCCTTCTTTCCTCCTGTCTTTCCTTCTTTACTATGTAGATGCCAAGCACTGTGCAAAGTGCAGGGGATGTAAGTATGAGTAACAGGGTTGTTGTCCTTAGAGAACCAGACCTCAGGTCGGGGAGAAAGAGACCAGTTTGGTGAGTGTATGCAGAAGGAACCCCTTGATGTGAGAGAGGCCGTATGCACGTGGGTGTGTTTGAAAGCTCCAAGTACGAGAACTCCATTAGCGACTTGGAGACCTTGCTGTCAGCTTAGCCATCATTTCTATTGACCTTTGGGGTCACATTAGCACTCAGGAATGTTTTCTCTGCGTCTTTGGACACAGCGAAGCTAAGGTGAGGTGGGAGGTTTGTAATGGAATGGAGCGTGTTGACCTCTAAAGCAGCCTTGAGCTTAATCACTAGGGGGTCAGGCATTTTGGGGCTGTGGTTTTTACATTTCAGTGAGACTGTTTCTACAGTTTTAAAATAAGTCTAAAATTATCTTCCGAAATGTCGGCTTTCATCAGTATGGCTTTTATTTTTGGTTGCACATGGTGTGTTTGCATAACAGATGTGAGGACTTTTTTCTGTTAGAGCTATTGAGGGCTTTTGGCCTGCAGAGAGGAGCATTGGAACTCCCAGGCATGTCCTCCCCCCATCTCCTCCACCACCCGGCAGATAAATTAAAACACTTAATGTACTGCTCTAAAAATGGCATATAGGAGATGTACAGTTGAATTCATTTAAAGCAATAGTTCCATTTTGGGACAGCAGTGCTCTGGAGGAGGGAAAGAATCTCAGTGGAGGTGAGAAGGCAGGGTGGAGTCCTGGACACTCAGAAAATCCTCCAAATGGACCTCTCTGTTCTCTGCTGGTCCTTTGGCTTTTGATCTGTAGAGTAAGTCATCACCACTTGTCATTTGCCTTTGAGATGTTAATTTTATTCACCCTTGCTACACAACTCCTCAGCTGTTATTTCTGGTAGTCTAGGCTGTTAACTTTTCCTGTGGAGAGTCAGCTAGAAAACATTCTCTGCTCTGAGGGCTTTGTGGCCTGTAGCAACTACTCAGACCCTGCCATTGTGGGGCAAAAGCACCCAAACAATGTGCCAACAAAGGAGCATGGCTGTGTTCCAATAAAACTTTATTTGCACAAACAGAAGCTAGCTGAATTTGACCCATAGGCTGTGAGTGTTTGATTCTTGTGTTTGTGGCTCTATGCTTGTCGTATGCAGTTAATTCTCTCCTCTCTGGGGGGAGAAATTCAGTGGCTTAAACTTTGTGTTGAAGACACCAGAGTCCTGAAGTTGCAGATAACTGGGATGGGTCAACCACATGTTGTGTCAACGAGACGAGAATAATGTACCAATAAATTTAGTGTGACACGTTTAACAGTCTGTCTTATTCTATGTGGCCTTTTGAAATAAATGGTAATGATTAAAAAGAAAAGAAAACTTACATTTTTTTTATATAGCCAAACCAAGCATTTTGGTGGTCAGCAAGAAGTGGGGATGGAGAAAATGAGATTGTGGGTCCCCTGTTGCTGGGGACACCCCATTCCAGGTCCAATAAATGGCAAAATGGGAAAGATGCTGGGTCAGAAACCTGAGTGTCTGCCATGTCCTGGTCCTCAGTACGAGGACTGGGGACTAGGATCTCTCAGAAACTTGAGGTTCTGTGTATGGTAGAGTCCGATCCTTTGGGGATTTTAGATTCTCATGTCCCACTTAAGGCAAAAACCATGCATGAGCAGTGAAAATTAACCATGAAAATACCCATAAAGGAGAGCACACGTGGTTCTGTGTGTACAACATTTCACTAGAAAGTTAGCTTCTTGTCAGCATGGATTTTATTATTAATATTATTATTATTATTAAGTTTATTTATTTTGAGAGGACAGAGACAGCACAAGTGTGAGAGGAACAGAGAGAGAATCCCAAGTGTGCTCTGCACTGTTATTGCAGAGCCCAATGCCGGGCTTCAGCCCATGAAGCTGTGAGATCACGACCTGAGCCGAAACCAAGAGTTGGATGCTTAACTCACCGAGCTGCCCAGGCACCCCAGCATGGATTTTTTAAACCCATTTTATTCACTGCTTGTATCCCTATAACCTAGCACAATACCTGCACATAGTAGATGTGAATGAGTGAGTGAACGATGATCTCTGTGCTATATTGTATATTGAATTGTACAATGTAATGCGTAGTATGGAAGAAAGATTGCACATGCAAGCTCTAGTTTCGCTGGTTTAAAGAACTTGGTTATAGAAGACGGTCACACACAGTTGAATTTGTGTATAACATGTCATCGCTGTATTGCAAGTCCACATATTCACAAAGAAAGCCTGTTTGGGGCTCACTTAGGCTACAAGCATGTCTTTTGTCTGATAAGTTATCCGAATAGAAAAGTGTTCCTGTTGAGATGTTTAGTCTTCTTGTTATAGAACCCCCAGCATCTCTGTGTTCACGAGTGATTCTTTATTGACCTTTCTCCTCCCAGGGCAGCAGAAAGTTCTGCATCCAGACCCTGTGTTCTGTGGGAGGAGTAGGGGGGCAGTAACCACTAAAACAAAGTGCAAACCTCTGTAGTGAGTTTTAAGTTGTTTCTGGGGTGAAGTGTAGATTTTCTCCTTGATCTCAGAGGGTCCCATTCCCACCCCACTTGCCTTGATTATCGGGGCAGTGTGTAATGGGTGAAGACACTCAGGAAAGAGGATTGAGATGCTGACCCCCAGGGGGCCAGTGGAGGATTTCCTGGCTCCCAGGAGTATGTATGTGGCTCTCCTGACATTTTCTTTCCTTTCTTCTACTCACCCTCTTACTCTAACCCTACAGTTCACAAAAACCCTCCCTGGGGAGAGTTTGGCAATATCTGTTAAAATTTAAAACATACTAAGTTTATGACCCAAAGTTACCTTCTTGGTGTCTGCCCTCCTTAATGTTTTACACGCATGTAGAGAGATATGTACAGTGGGGAAAATATCCATCATGCATTTTTTTTCAAGTTTTTTTTTTAAATTTGATTTTTTTTTTTTTTTTAAGTTTACATCCGAATTAGCATATAGCGCAACAATGATTTCAGGAGTAGATTCCTTAGTGCCCCTTACCCATTTAGCCCATCCCCCCTCCCACAACCCCTCCAGTAACCCTCTGTTTGTTCTCCATATTTAAGAGTCTCTTCTGTTTTGTCCCCCTCCCTGTTTTTATATTATTTTTGTTTCCTTTCCCTTATCTTAAAGTCCTCATATGTGTGAAGTCATATGATATTTGTCTTTCTCTGACTTGTAAGGGTTAAATTGTAGTGTAGGGCTAATGCTTAGCTTGAAAAATAACAGCTTTGTGTTGACACTGAAGGTTAAGAGATAACAGCCTTGCTTTACTCTTGTAAACTAAGCCTCATACTCTTGTAAATTAGGCTTCACCAATTAAGGAAACAAAAGTTCAAAGAAAAGAGCATCAGAGGCAGGGTCAAGGAGATCCACTGGTTGCAACTTAGAGGCAGAAAGTCTAAAATAAGCACCTCATTAGGCAACTGTTTCTAACTCATCTGGCAACTGTTTCTAACTCATCTGGAAACTATTTCTTTGTTCTGTTCCCAGGTGATGATAAAACGATGTGATCGGCTATAAAAACTCTACCCCGGCTGTTCAGGGCGCTCTCTTATCAAGAGTGTTGGTCCCGATTGGTCGGCCTTGCCTCTCATTGTAATAAACTTTGTTGTGACTGTCACTGGTGCCCGTAGCATTCTGTTTCAGGAGTCGTGTGGATGCAACAGACTGACTAATTTCACTTAGCATAATATCCTTCACTTCCATCTGTGTAGTTGCAAATGGCAAGATTTCATTCTTTTTGATGGCTGAGTAATACTCCATTGTATAGATATACCACATCTTCTTTATCCATTCATCCATCGATGAGCATTTGGGCTCTTTCCATACTTTAGCTATAATTGATAGTGCTATTATAAACATGGGGGTGCCTGCCCCTTTGAAACAGCACACCTGTATCCTGTGGATAAATGCCTAGTAGTGCAATTGCTGGGTTGTAGGGGAGCTCTATTTTTAGTTTTTAGTTTTTTGAGGAACCTCTAGTTTTAGTTTTTTGAGGAACCTCCATACTATTTTCCAGAGTGGCTGCACCATCTTGCATTCCCATGCATTATTTTTATAAGAGTGAAAAATCAGGAACAACCTAAATGTCTGGCAGTTGGGTAACAGAAACTAAATTAGGGTTGGTACAGACATGCAACCATCCCCAAGACATAGTGAGTGTAGAATAACACATCAAAGTGTCCATAAGGGTATGCATGCAGCTGCAACAGTGCTTACCTCTGGGGAGCAATCAAGTTGGAGGTGGGGTGATAATGGTCAAGAGGGTTGTATTTTCTCTACCTTTATTGTAATTTACATTTTCCTTGGCAACAAGAATGTAATTATTAAGTATTGCATGAGTAATCACAAATCAATACAATTTAGGAATGATCCTTGGCCTTTGCTGCTTGATTTCTTGGAAGTATGGGCAAAAGACCCTGCTGGGTTCCCTTCCTGACCCATTCACAGACCTGGGCTATCTCCTCAACCATCTGTAGTTCGGCTTCTGCTCCCACTGGCTCTAGAGAATATTTTGATTCAATGTCCCAAATGACTCTTGGCTGCCAGACCCAATGTTACTTCTCAGTCCCCTCACATTGGCATTATTTGACACTGCTGACCACACTCTGCTTCCTTTTTTTTTTTTTTAAATGTTTGTTTTCATTTTTGAGAGAGTGAGTTGGGGAGGGACAGAGGGAGAGGGGGGACAGAGGGATCTGCATGGACTCTGTGCTGACAGCAGGCAGTCTGACTCAGGGCTCAAACTCATGACCTCACAAGCCGTGAGACCATGACCTGAGCTGAAGTCAGATGCCAGAGACTGAGCCACCCAGACGGTCCACATTCTGCTTCTTGAATGCCTCTCCTTCCACTTCTCTTCTTCAGTTTGTAGTTTTTCAGTTTCTTCCTTGAGTTTTTTCCTTCTCCCCAGCCCCTGAATATTTGCATTCCCCAGCATTTGGGGCTGTGTCCACCCCTGTCCCCCCTCCCCTCCTTCACCGCATTCCTCTCCCCGTGAGTTTACCTATGATTGCCTCTTTTACCACTTCTGCTGGTCTACCAAATCTTTGTCTCTAGTCCAGCTATCTTCCTGGAGCACCGCACCTTGCTTAGTCACCGGCTCATGCTTCCCATTGATACAGACACCTCCAATGCAATCTGTTTTTTAAGTGAATTATTGCCCCACCACTGGTCTGCCATCAGATCAGCTCTCAAGCTAGAAACCAGGATTCCTGTACCTGAGTTCCTCTGCCTTAATCTGTAGGCTTACATCAAATCAGCAAATGGGACCTATCCATTCCATGGCACCCATTCCCCGATGCTGTTGCCTCCTGAATGCAGAGCTATAAAAGCTTTCACTGGGATTAACTCTTACTTGTGTTACTGGTGTGGTGTAGTTTGTACATTCTACCTTCGATGTTACCTAATTCTCTTCTAGAGACTGGCATTAGTTGATCCCTGTTCTCCCGTGGAAGATCCTTTCATTCCATCATAATTAGTCAGTCCTCGGGGAGTTGTTTTGTTTCTGTTGAAAGCTTTTTGTTGACAGTTTGAACAGAGTTGTTTTCTGTCTAATCATATTTGGGGCTGTGCCGATCCTGATGAAATGCTTGAGGTGGAGGAGCTGTGAGTGCTAATGCCAGCTCTGTATCATGCCTCTGTGATTCTGCAGAGTTACTGTTGGAGGCATTGAGTTCCTGATTTCAGAGGTGGCAGGGTCAGATAAAACTAGACTGTGGAAGTTTCGTTCCTCCTGTGGTTTTTAACAATGACAAATGGAGACTTGCATCTTAAAAATATTTAGAAACCCACCCCAAAGAGAAGTGAGTGTTGGTTGTTGGTACTGATTTTAAATAGTCCCACCCCTACCCCCAGGGGGCGCTTGGGTGGCTCAGTCCATTGAGCACCTGACTCTTGATTTGGGCTTACTTAGGTCATGATCTCACGGTTCCGTTCGTGGGATTGAGCCCTGCATTGGGCTCTGCGCTGATCGTGGAGCCTGCTTGGGAGTCTTTCTCTCCCTCACTCTGCCACTCTCCCCTTCTCATGCGTGTGCGCTCTTTCTAAAATAAAAAAATGAAAATAAAAACCTGTACCCCATCACAAAAAATGGCCTCAGAGATAATCACTTATCAAGGAATGAGCCCAGAGGTGGTCTACAGGAGGATCGAAGCTGACTTCGGTGTTCCCCATTTCACAGCTCCTGTCTGTTGGCGGGTGACAGACATCACTGATACAGACCTGACATTATTCCACAGAGAAAAACAAATTGCCTTAGAAAGTTTGAAGATAAGTGGAATACCAGAAAGAGGAGAGGCAGACAGAAAGAGGCTCTGGTTATGAAATTCATTGTCAAGAGATATTAAACAGAACTTGCAGAGCTAGTTCTTCTGGTTTTCATGCTATTACTCATGCCAACCTGCCCAAAGCTTTCCTTGCAGCTTTTATATGGAAATTTTAAATGGAAATGTCCTGGAAATTTTATATAATGTAAGAATCTTTAGCTTTACTAATATGCCATTTTCTCATCTCTCCCAAATAACACTTTCATATTAGGAGGACACACCTCTCATCTTCCTCCTCTCTGCTTCTGTAAGAACCCTCCCAAAGTCCATACTTTTTTCTAAGTTTGTAGCATCTGGGCCTTGGGCCAACGAGACCTGTGTGTAGGCCTTTCCATAGCTCTTCTGTGGGTTCTTGATACTTACTCCTCTGAGACTGAAGTTGTTTGGGGGGGCGTAGCTGGCATCTCTCCTGTGTAGGAAAAATTGTGTGGATTTCCTTCCAGCTTCCATGTCTTTGAGCTTCATACTTGTGTTGATGTTTTGAAAATATCTTCCCTGATTTGGGAGTTCATATATATTTTCTCTGACCAGTGGCTAGGTCTCTGAAAAACAGATAAATGAATGTTGTTTTTTGGAACTCAGTTCTTATATAAATATACCAGAGAAGGAGTCATCTTATTGGAAGTTAGCCTGTATCTTGCAACACCAATCCTTTGGTAAAGTGAGTAGAGTATCTCCTGATTTCTAAGATGCTTATTCCCCACTGTGTTTAAGTCAGAATGCAGCAACCCGTCAGTTGTTCATGTAATGTGCTGATTCCCTCCCTGGAAAGATCTTTCTTCCTCCCTCCCTCCCTCCCTCTTCCCTCCTCCCTTCCTTCCTTCCTTCCTTCCTTCCTTCCTTCCTTCCTTCCTTCCTTCCTTCCTTCCTTCCTTCCTTTCTCTTTAAAATGTGGGGCTTGAACTCTTGACCCTGAGATTAAGAGGCTCATGCTCTGAGACTGAGCCAGCCAGGCACCCCAGGAAGTTTAGTTAATGGCTATTATGGATTAGGAACTGTGGCAATCACTTTACAAGGACTGACTGATTTAATTCTCAGGACAACTTCATAAGGTAGATGGCAATTTTATTTCATTGTACAGATACGGAAATTGAAGCTCAGAAAGGGTGTGTAATTTGCTCAAGTTAGTAGGGGAGTTGGGGTTGGAAGTCCACTGAGTCCTTGTTTATTTTTTCTGATAATTTTATGGCTTTGAGTTTGGCTGCCTTGAGGATTGAAAGGAAACCTTTTGCCCACAGGTCCCTACAGAACCAACATAGATGTAGTGTCCTTGGATGCCCAGGGCCCGACTTAAGGAGGCAACACCCTGAGCCAGCCCATTGCCTTCACTCCACAGTGTGGAGCCTGTGTATGATGTGTGTTTTCTTTTTTTAAAACTGGGATGGAACTTGGAAGAGCAAATATTGAACCAGAGCAAATTCCCCCTTCGTGAATCCTGCCAGCTTGTTCAGTGTAGAGGTTCTTTGCCTAAAAATATTCACCATTTACTGAGGACTAACTGACTAAGTCACCCACCGAGTATAAAGCAGGTCTTAGTACTTACAGCAGTGGGTAGTTTGGCTACTTTTATTTTGGATGAAACACATACTCACCTTTTGATGAGCCTGAGAGCCTCTGGGAGTAAATAAGCCGGGGGGGGGGGGGTGTTTAGAGTGGAAGTTTAGGCCTCCTGGCATTAGTGTTCTCCTTGAAATGGGTTTGGGGAGGAGAGGAGAGAAGTGGATTTGTGGGGAGTTAGGCAGAGAAGCGCCTGAAGTTAAAAGATGGGCTGGTGTAGATGAAAGGGGTACTGACATGCTTGTGTCATAGTTGAGGGGGGAATGTCAGAAATTAGTTTTGCTGACTGAGTGGAAAAGAGAAGGGAAGGAGGGAGAGGTGGATGAGTATTGTAGAGCAATAAGTTCTGTATAAGCAAAACAGCCTAATGGGGTGTCTGGGTGGCTCAGTTGGTTAAGCATTGGACTCTTGTTCTTAGCTCAGGTCATGATCTCACAGTTTGTGAGACCGAGTACTGCGTTGGACTCTGTGCTGACAGTGCAGAGCCTGCTTGGGATTCTCTGTCTCTGTCTCTGCCCCTTTCCCACCTGTGTGCGTGCTCAGTCTCTCTCGCTCTCTCAAAATAAATAAATTAAAAACATTCTTTAAATTAACCTTTATCTTAATTCCGGTTAGTTAAGGTGCAGTGTGAATATATTAGTTTCAGGTGTACAATATAATGAATCAATTCCATACATCACCCGGTGCTCATTTTAAGACAAGTGCACTCCTTAATCCCTATCACTTATCCCCCCATCCCCCTCCCCTCTGGTAACCATCAATTTGTTCCCTATAATTAAGAGTCTGTTTCTTGGTTTGTCTCTCTCCTTTTCCCCCCTTTGCTCATTGTTTTGTTTCTGAAATTCCACATAGGAGTGAAATGATATGGTATTTGTCTTTCTCTGACTTATTTTGCTTAGCATTGTACTGTATAGCTCTATCCATGTCATTGCAAATAGCAGGATTTCATTCTTTTTAACGGATGAATAATATTCTACTGTATGTGTGTATGAACACCACATCTTCTTTTTCCATTCATCTTTCTTTTTTTAAAAAAAAAATTTTTTTTAACGTTTATTTATTTTTGAGACAGAGAGAGACAGAGCATGAGCAGGGGAGGGTCAGAGAGAGAGGAGACACAGAATCTGAAACGGGCTCCAGGCTCTGAGCTGTCAGCACAGAGCCCGACACAGGGCTCGAACTCACGGACCGTGAAATCACTACCTGAGCCGAAGTCGGCCGCTTAACCGACTGAGCCACCCAGGCGCCCCTTTCCATTCATCTTTTGATGGACACTTGGGCTGCTTCCATAATTTGGCTGTTGTAAATAATGCTGCTATAAATATAGGGGTACATGTATCCCTTTGAACTGGTGTTCTTCTGTTCTTTAGGTAAATACCCAGTAGTGCATTTGCTGGAGCATAGGGTAGTTTTATTTTTAACTTTTTGAGGAACCTCCACACTGTTTTGCAAAGCGGTGCACCAGTTTGCATTCCCACCAACAGTGCGTGAGGTTCCCCTTTGTCCACATCCTCACCAACCCCTTTTGTGTCTTGTGTTGTTGATTGTAGCCATTCTGACAGGTGTGAGGTGATATCTTATTGTAGTTTTGATTTGTATTTTCCTGATGGTAAGTCATGATGAGCATCTTTTTATGTGTCTGTTGGCCATCTGGATGTCAACTTTGGACAAATGTCTGTTCGTGTCTTCTGCCCATTTTTTAATTGGATCATTTGGTTTTTGGATGTTGACTATTTGACGATTTTTAACCCTGTGAGTTTGCTCACTTATGGTAAAACACAAGCTAAAAAGTGAGACTCCTTCAGAAAGCACTTGCTGACTTCTCTTATTACCTGCATGGGAGTGCTTCCTGTGCCCTTGGGCCTAGTCCGAATCGCTGTCCTAAAACAATTTCCAGACTAGACATTTTCACTGGGATGCCCCAGGGTGCCTCCAACCCTGTATGTTAAAACAAACGCCTGATGTGTTCTAGTTCCCCTGTTTGTCCTATGCCAACCCCATTCCCCCACCACCCCAAACAGTACCCACCGCCCCCTCCTTCACTTCATTCTTGTCATTCATATACTCCTACCAGTTAGGACTTTTACCTACAGAATTTCTAGTCTCCCTACCAGTGGCTTACCTTCTTCATCTGTTACCTGGACTTTTGAACCAGGGCCTTCCACCATACCCACCTACTGAAACCAGTCATCTTTTCATCTTTCTAGCATGGAGTACACCTGGCCCCTTCCAGAGAGAGCCTGACTTCTTTTGAGCTTTATTTTATGACAAGGAATGCTTTTTTTTTTTTTAGCATAAGTATGTCCCAAATATTGTATGGAGCATTCATTGTTAGAAGGTAGAGGAGGAAGAGTAGTAAATTATTTCTCCCAAACTGAGAAGGCAACTTTGAGACTGGAAACCGAAGCAGGCAACTCGATACAATTTATACAGAGTTTTATTTAGGGTAACTTACTGAGTGTGGGGGTGAGGGGTTGTGGGGAGTGGATCTGGCAGAGAAGGATCTGCGGCAAGTGCAGTTATTCTCTGCAAAGTCTGGGCCTTAGTTTGGATTTTACAGAGGGAGGGGACATGCGTGAGAGCACTGTCATGAGGTCAGAGGGTTCACATGTACCTAATTGACAGCTAACCTTTAATTAGATCTTTTGGCACCACCTGTGCCTCAGGAAGAGGGAAGACCGTGTTCTATCTAACTGATTCATAGGGCCCAAACAAGCCTCCCCCAGCCTCCATCTGGGCTTGGCAGGCATTTCTAAGTATATTAATCTCCAGGGCGCCCTGAACACCCAGCCCCAAGAGAGGTCATCAAGTGAACACAAACCAGCAGGAGGGCCAGAGATGGAGTCCGTACTGTCAGCACTCCTGCAGATGTACTGAGACTAAAAAATCTGTCATTGTGCAAAATTTAAATTTAACTATACACTTTGTATTTTATCTGGTAATCCTACACATCCTACTTTGTTTTGTAGCCTGTTAAAAAATACAGTAGTGTCTCTATTCTTTTACATCTTGAACTGATCTAAAAAAAAAAGAAAATTGCGGTTGTAGAAACTTTCTGACTACAAAATATTTGAAATTTCTTTATGAAATCTTGTGTATCTGTTCAGAGACAAGGACCTATACTAATTGGTTCTCAGCAAGAATGCATTTTTGCCCGAGGCATTTACTTGAAAAAACATGCTATTTTGGAAAAACATGTTTCAGATTCAGGTATTATAATGACTGCAGACATTTTCTGAGTGGAGGGAATCTTCGTTCAGGAAAATGAACTCCAATTAAATTTAGTTTTCCTTTTGCTGATGGAAATCTGAGTAGCCTTTAAGATAATTTCTGGAGAGGGGCATCTGGGTGGCTCAGTTGGTTGAGCGTCCAGCTCTTGGTTTCGGCTCAGATCATGATCTTGCAGTTTGTGAGTACAAGCCCCGCGTTTGGAATTCTTGCTCTCTATCTCTCGCTTTGCTACTCCTCTCTCTCTCTCTCTCTCTCTCTCTCTCTCTCTCTCGCTCTCAAAATAAATAAGCTTAAAAAAATCTTTTCTGAAGAAAAAACTAGCTTGTCATGCTTCAATTTTACTTCCAGCTTTGTGTCATTTTTTTTTCCCTCTGCGATATTTTTTTGTCTTGTGAATAACAGTTACAATGTGATTTTCAGCTTATTGTTTTGTTCTGAAGAATGTTCCACTTTGATGTTAATAAGAAGCAAAGTTTCTTTTCTTTTTTTTTTTTAATAACCATTGACTAAATCTTTATTTTCCAACATTAGTTAGAAATATACTGCTTGTTTTTATTATGGAAGATTAAAAAATTTTTTATTTTATTTTATTTATTTTTGAGAGACAGAGAGACAGAGCACAAGTGGGGAGGGGCAGAGAGAGAAGGAGATAGAATCCGAAGCAGGCTCTAGGCTCTGAGCTGTCAGCACAGAGCCTGATGTGGGGCTCTAACTCACAAATCATGAGATCATGACCTGAGCTGAAGTTGGACGCTCAACCAACTGAGCCACCCAGGCACCCGCCCCTATTATGGAAGATTTTAATCATTCTGGTAATGCATATAGGTTTTACATTGAAACCTTCTAGTTGGACTAGAAGAAACCATTGCCAACATTTATCAGAAGATTAAGACTCATAAATAACAGTGTCAACAGATCAAAAAAAAAAAAAGCTCAATTAATAGCCAATTCAGAGAGAAAAATGCAGATAGCCATAAATTTAACAAAAGATGTGAACACTACTCATAATGAGGACATTGAAACAAGATAGTGTTTTTTATTTTGGGGGAGGAAAATTTTTCCTCACCCTTCAAGAATTTCCTGGCTGGTCTAAAAATTAAATTGATACAAGACAGATTAATAGGGGAAATCAAACTTAATGTCATACTTTCACAGAATCCACATAATCTCATAAACATGAGATTCCAAAGATAGACAAAATGAGGTATATATGTCATTCTGAACTAAGGGGGAAGGGGCTTGAGACTTCGAGACTCCGATGGGAAGGAAGGCAATTTACTGGAAGATAAAGGGTAAATGCTTGGTAAACAGATTTGCTGGGCCATATGGAAGCAACGGACAGAGGAATTTTCATAAACAGACCTTGCTGAATTCCTCCTTGTCTACTACCTAGTTCATAGTATGCTGTAGTTTGTTCGTTTTTTCTTTCTTTCTTTCTTTCTTTCTTTCTTTCTTTCTTTCTTTCTTTCTTTCTTTCTTTCTCTCTCTCTCTCTCTCTCTCTCTCTCTCTCTCTCTCTCTCTTTCTTTCTTTTCTTTCTTTCTTTCAAAGAGAGAAGCAGGGCGCACCTGAAGCAGGGCTCAAACTCAACGAATGGTGGGTGAGATCATGACCTGAAGTCAGATGCTTAACTGACTGAGCCACCCAGGTGCACTATGCTGTACTGGTCTATGGTGGTAGCTGCCTTCCTGGAACAAGTCCTCTATTAAATTCTCCCCTGCCCCCATCTAATTTTTTTTTAGGCAATTAGCAAGGAAGGCCAAAGTTTTTTGAGTCTTCTGGAACTTGATTGTTTTCAGATCAATGTAATTCTCACACCAAAGTGGCATATCTTGGGGCCATTTGTTATGAACCTTTACTTTATCTTTAAATTGCAGGTTCAGGTTGGAAATGTGAGCAGTCTCAGATATTACTGATGAGACATGAATTGCTACAGTCTTTGAAGTGTGGTTTGACTCTAACTCTTGAAACTAAAACTTGATTCCATTTCTAGGTCAGGAGTCTTTCCTGTATAAATAATGGCATGTGTGCAATGAGGAGGCATAGCAATGTTTATTGAGTCAGCATTTGTAATAGCAAGAAAACGTATAACAGGAAACAAAAAATTGTCCCTAACAAGTTCAGTGTGGGAAGCTTACCAATTTTGATCTAGAATTCTTACTATAAAATATTAAATAGTGGTTAAGAAGTGGGTTGGGATTTTATGTATAATTAATAGGGAAAGATCTCCATGGCTTACTGTTAGTTGGAAAGAAACATCACAGAACAATATGTATAATCTTTTATTTAATAAAGCTGTTTTTTGTATATACTATATACATGGTACCATACGTGTGTGTGTGTGTGTGTGTGTGTGTGTGTGTGTGTGTCTGTGTGTCTGTGTGTGTGTATTGTGACTAAGTATGGGGATGAGGACACACACACCTGAACTAATAAAAATACCCACCAAATTGTTAACTCTCTTGAGGAGAGGAGTGACATTTTGGGTCAGGAGTGAAGGAAGTTTCTCACTTTTATTCTGTATGTTTATGCTTTTCAAGAAAAATGACAAGTATAATTTTTAAAAATTCTGATGCTAGATTTCAAAATTCATTAGGTTAAGTAAAGGTGAAGTGGTATGCTATGAGCACTGTGTCTTTAAAAATGATTCAGAGAGGGGCGCCTGGGTGGCTCAGTCGGTTCAGCATCCAACTTCAGCTCAGGCCATGATCTCACAGTCCGTGGGTTCGAGCCCTGAGTCGGGCTCTGTACTGACAGCTCAGAGCCTGGAGCCTGCTTCGGATTCTGTGTCTCCCTCTCTGTCTGCCCCTGCCCTGCTCATGCTGTCTCTGTCTCAAAAATAAATAAAAACATTAAAAAATTAAAAAAAAAAAATGATTCAGAGAAAATTGTTTGTTTCTCTATGCCCAAAGTACATTTCCACATTGGACTTTGATTTGCAGGCTCAGGGAACACTTCATGACAGCCCCTCTTTACCCAACTTTATTATTATTATTTTTTAGAAGTTTGTTTATAAAGTAATCTCTGCATTCAACATGGGGCTCAAACCCACAGTCCCAAGATCAAGAGTCAAATCTCTTCCGCCTGAGCCAGCCAGGGACCCCTCTCTTTACCCAGTTTTAACAGATGACTTTTTTCTGTTTTTTCCTCAGATTCCTTTTTACGAAGATATCTGTAAAGGCATTAAAGCTGGTGACACCTGTGAGAAACTAGTGGGGTATTCTGCCGTGTATAGAGTCTGTTTTGGAATGGCCTGTTTCTTCTTCATCTTCTGCCTTCTGACCTTGAAAATCAACAGCAGCAAAGGTTGTAGAGCGCATATTCACAACGGGTGAGTCTTCAGTCTTGGGGGGTTGGTTTCTCCCTTTTTATTTTGAATAGTTATTTATTTTGAGAGAGAGGGAGTGTGAGCAGGGGAGGGGTAGAGAGAGAGGGAGTGAATCCCAAGCAGGCTTGGCACTGTTAGTGTGCGGGGCTCTAACTCACAAAGCATCAATCCGATCACGACCTGAGCCAAAATGAGGAATCAGACGCTTAACCGACTGAGCCACCCAGGCGCCCCTAGTTTCTCCTTTCCTGATATTCAGAATAGTGTTCCTTGACCTCTTCTAATCCGACCATCTGACTGCTCTTCCTGTAGTTGAAATTGTTGACACTTGTTTTCGGGAAGGGGGGATTTGTCACCCCTCAGTGGCCCAAGAATTAGAATTCTATTGGTCACGCCAGTACCACAGTGAGAGATGCAGCAGAGATAGGCGTTTTTATTTCTAGTACTAAGACCTACCCCTAGGTCATTTCCACCCCCCTGCAACAAAGTGGTGTTTTGCACAATCAGCGGCTGTGCTGAATTGGTCTTAATTATGGGACAAGGCAGTCTCCAGTCACTTAATTACTTCCTCTCAATTTGGAAGGAACAGTACCAATGGTAGAAACATGGACTGACATGCTTACCTTCTCTCTCTCTTTTTTTTTTTTTTTTGAGAGAGAGAGACAGAGCATGACTGGGGGAGGGGCAGAGAGTGAGGGACACAGAATCCGAAGCAGGCTCCAGGCCTGAGCTGTCAGCACAGAGCCCGATGCGGGGCTCGAACCTATGAACCATGAGATCATGACCTGAGCTGAAGTCGGACGCCTAACCGACTGAGCCACCCAGGTGCCCCCTGACATGCTTACCTTATAAAAGGTCTTTTGTCCTTCCATGAATATCATTTTAATACATTTCCTCTTTTTTTTTTTCTTTCCAGCTTTTGGTTCTTTAAACTTCTGCTGTTGGGGGCCATGTGCTCAGGAGCTTTCTTCATTCCAGATCAGGAGACCTTTCTGAATGGTACAAATGGGGTATTTGGGGTACCTATTTATTTTGTTCTTACCCATTTTGTAAAATTGTTCAAAAGTGTAGTCCAGGGTGCCTTTGATATTTCGAATTAGTGATTTTCTTGTGGTTTAATAAAAAAAAAAAAAAAAATTCCTGCCTTACCTGCTCACACTGTATCCACCTTCCCCACTCCCTATCCCTTCCTGTTCACTCCTCTTTCTCCATCTAGGTCTTTCCCCTATTCCCTCCCTTTCTGGCCAGGTGTTACTCTACAGCCTGGAGAATTCAATTGATAATTTTAAGGTGATTGGCCTGAAGGGAAAATGGGGCCCTGCAAGTCTGTCTGAAAACCAGTTTAGCATGTCAGCATGGCACCATCACTGAAGGGGTTCTGGGACGCCTTGTTCTTTCTGAGCACTGCCCGGAAATCTGCCTACGCGGAACACGAGGCTACTGAGTTTTAAATCAGCTGCAGCTATAATGAGATAAGAAAGGCATCATCCAGCCTTATTTCTAAACTTACCTATGTGAAACTGTATATAATATTGGATTACATTTCTTATTCCTAGAATTTCCCAAACTTAATTTAATTTGGAACCGTTAATCATAGCTGAAACAGGGGCCCTTCTACATGAAAACTAGGGAGATTCAAAACATTGTTTAACCCAAACGAATTCATTTTCCTAATTAAGGTAGTAAAAACATTCACACTGTGTCAGTCCCTAAGGAACAGCCTATGGCCCCTCAAATGGTCACTAGGGTCTGGCTAGTTTTTAGGGGCATAACAAGCTACATGCACTCCTGAAGGAGATCCTCTTGGAGTCTTATTTTTTCCTAAAATGCTGTTAACTAGTTTTCTGTTCCCCACAGATGTACTTTTATGTGTTAGAAAGATAGATTTAGAATGGGATGGGGCCAACAGTTCTTTTTATAGACAACTGCAGTTCAGCCATTTTCATAGACAACCTGTAACCTAGAGACATGGCACAGAAGGTTAGAGCTTCCTTGTAGCAGAGTGAGGAGTGGATCTGAGTCCGTGGCCCCCAGTCTGACCCTCATTTCCCTACTAATCTCTGGTGGCTCACTGCCTTTTTTCTTCTTAAGATGTGTTTTTACTTACAAATCGTGGGTCGTTGTTGATTTTGTGAATAGCTGCGTCTTTTAGGGTAGCTGTCAGTTACAGTGTGTAGATTCAGCTTAGATGCTCAAGAGCCACACACATTGCTTTGTGTTCACATCCCAGCTACGTCCTTTACTGGCCATGGGATTTTTTTTTTTTTTAACGTTTTATTTCTCTTTTGAGAGACAGAAAGAGACAGAGTGTGAGCTAGGGAGGGGCAGAGAGAGAGAGGGAGACACAGAATCCGAAGCAGCTTCCAGGCTCTGAGCTGTCAGCACAGAGCCCCATGTGGGGCTCACACCCACAAACTATGAGATCATGACCTGAGCCGAAGTCGGACACTTAACTGACTGAGCCCCGTGGTTGTGGGACTTTGTCAATTTGCATAGTCTCTCAATTTTTCTCATCTGTAAAGTGCGTATAACAATAGCACCCATCTTATACGGTTGCGTGGAAATTAAATGTGTTGCAGGTACAGTAAGAATGTAGTAAAGATAAACTGTAGTCATTATTCTCCTTTAAGCTCAGCACTTGGAGTGATCCCCTCACCTCCTTTTGGATGGTCTTCTTTTGCAGCCTGGCGCTATGTGGGAGCCGTCGGGGGCTTCATCTTTATAGGCATCCAGCTCATCCTGCTCGTGGAGTTTGCACATAAATGGAACAAGAACTGGTATGTGCATTTTGGGAAGGTTTCCAAGTGAACTCAGTCGTTGCTCGGGGAAACTGCCTTCAGTACGGTGTTGATAGAGGGTCTACCCCGAGCTGTGTTGGCAGGGGTGGGCAGCCTGCTCGTGCGAGAAACAGGTTGGCGCACTTTCCCTTCATTCCTCTCCTACCGGTTTTCCTCTCCTTTCTTCCTTTCCTTCTTCCATGTTATTTCTTTTTCACTTTTTGGCTTTTCCCTCTATTCTCCCATTTGGGCTCTGAGTCAGCTGCTGTTGTGACTTAGCCACACTCACATCCATTGCTGGCACCTCTTGGCCCTGGCTCCCCGGTTGTGACGCTAGGTGCCTGAAAACCTGGGCAGGTTTTATCTTATGCCTCCATCCTCAGGAGATTTAGAAAAAAGTACTTTGGGGGCACCTGGGTGGGTCAGTCAGTCTAACTCTTGGTTTCAGCTCAGGTCATGATCTTTCATGAGTTTGAGCCCCATCAGGCTCTGCACCAACAGTGCGGAACCTGCTTGGGATGACTCCCTCTTTCCCTCCCCTCCCCCACTCGTGCTGTCTCTGTCTCTCTCAAAGTAAATAAATACACTTAAAAAAATTTTTTTTGGTTCTTTCTCAATCTGCCTAAGATTATAAAGACCCTTCATTAGGAAGATCTGTTGTGCGACCTTAGAAAGCCAATCTGAATTTAAAAATGTAAATTCTTTCTTAGCGCCTTGAGCGTGGAATTCACATCCTAGGATAAGTAGGAAATGCCGAATTATTAATAGCTAGTTTTATTTCTCGCTGAGCCACACAATTCAGGAAATGGCAACTAGGTAAGTGTCAGCCCCTTGAGTGCTAAAGGCCAGGCTGACTCCCTTTGTGCCCCCAGGCAGGGCACTTTGCTGCTCTTGTTTGCTCAGCTTCCTTATAAAATAACAAATGAGAATAACTATCTATTGTGCCTAGGAATACTTCTTGTTGTTTTGTCATTTTTATTCGCATCATGTTATTTTAAACTATTTTGGAAAAAAGAAATCAGAAAATAATGTATGAACATGAAATTTATTTTTTCTCTTGGACAAAACAAAATATACGGTCCAGATTCCCTCAAAATAACTTTTCATTCTGATTATATTCCTCAGCTTGGTGGTAGTTAGTGTTTCATTGGGTTTGGTTTTGTTTCTTTAGAGATCAAATCAAGAGATGCCTGAGTGAAAGGCTAGTGTTATCATTTTATAATTTAGTGAATACTAAATACCCAAATACTTAATAGTCAGTTTCTAAAATATTTACAGCACATAGAGGAGTCACATAACTGATACTACAGAAATTTATTTTGTCTAATATAAAATCATTCTAAATGTTTCCTAAAATTCTTACACATATAGGTCAAAATAGGGAACTTCATGGTGGAAGAATACCGTTTTTGATACTGGGTGCCTGATTTACCCAGTAAGCAGTATGTTCTCTTGACAATATTTGAGCTTCTTTACTCTGACTTGAATGTTTTGCTCAGTTCTGAAGCCATTTTCTGGGACTAATTATTCATGCTAAGTTTTAACAGGCATTTTGGAAGAGTTTGGCTGCTGTAAAAACCTTCCAGAAACCACTCAGTAAGAACAATTTAAGCGCTTTGCAACCGATGATGTTGCTATTGTCTACACATTGAGGCCAGTATCCCAACAAAATCCCTTAATGTCAGCATATTCATAGTTGATTTGTCTGCCTAAAATTAGGATTAAGCTAGGCAGCTCACTAATAATGTATTTTCAGATAAATTAATCAAATTTACTAGGTTTGTTTTTTAACAGAGACTATTGCTTACAAGGATAGTCTAGAAAATATAATACATCACTTTTCATGGAACAACCAAACTGCTTTTTCTTCCCTTTTCCTCTCTGTTTTCTCTCTCTCTCTCTCTCTCTTTTTTTTTTTAAATTTTTTTTAATGTTTATTTATTTTTGAGACAGAGAGAGACAGAGCATGAACGGGGGAGGGGCAGAGAGAGAGGGAGACACAGAATCGGAAGCAGGCTCCAGGCTCTGAGCCATCAGCCTAGAGCCCGACGCGGGGCTCGAACTCACGGACAGTGAGATCGTGACCTGAGCTGAAGTCGGAGGCTTAACCGACTGATCCACCCAGGCGCCCCATCTCTCTCTCTTTTTTTAAGTTTACTTATTTATTTTAGAGAGAGAGAGAAGGAGAGTGAGAGGAGAGAGACAATCCCAAGTAGGCTCCCTCCCGACTGTCAGTGCAGAGCCCCATGTGGGGCTTGATCTCACAAACTAGGAGATCATGACCTGAGCTGAAATTGAGAGTTGGCCGCTTAACTGACTGAACCACCCAAGTGCCCCTGTTTTCTCTTTTCAAGAAATATCTTGAGAAGAAGATCCCAAAGGCAGTAGGACGGAGGCCATGGGTCCGGAAACCAGGAGACTGCAGGTGTCTGTCCCTCTGCTCCTCTAGATCGCTGTTTCCCTTTGGGCATATTACTTGGCCTCTCTGACCGCTGTTTTCACACCTGTAAAATAATATGGTCACGTTAGATGTTTAATTTTCTTTTTCTTTTTGACCTCAGATATTGTGATTTGAAGTGACACTTCTATATCAAAATTGAAATAGCAAAAAGTAGAAGGTACATTTAGGTGTTTCTATCAAAGACCCATTTTCTAAATGTGCTAGATTTGTCATTTCTGTTGTGGTTAGGTGTTATTTACTCCAGAACCCGAGCCCAGCCTGGTGCCAGCATACTGCTGGGTTGGTGCACTCTGCCCCGTTGTCTGGTCCTTTTCTAATCTGCTTTGAAGCACTTCTTCTCGTTTAGCATTTATTCACAGTTTTGGGGAGTACTAACTGTGTCCCAGACAATGTGGTAGGCACCGAGAGTATAAAGATAAGTAAGTCATGGCACTTGGGTTATCTGCAAAACAAGAGGTCATCAAGGAGGATGTCATGAATATGGAGCGGCAGGAATAGCAGCCATTCTCCTAAAACACTGCTGCACAAAGTTACTATTTTTTAATGCTTGTTTGTTCCTGAGAGAGAGACAGAGAGAGACAGAGAAAGAGACAGAGTACAAGTTGGGAGGGGGGGTGGGGCAGAGAGGGAGGGAGACACAGAATCTGAAGCAGGCTCCAGGCTCTGAGCTGTCAGCAGAGTCAGACACAGGGCTCAAACTCACAAACCTTGAGATCATGACCTGAGCTGAAGTCGGATGCTCAACCAACTGAGCCACCCAGGCACCCCCACAAAGTTATTTTTTAACAGTTGACATTTCTTACACTAATATTCAATAGGCACCTGTTTGCCAGGCACTCAATAGCAGGAGAAGAGCAGTGAACACAGTGATGTCCTGCTCTATGAAACTTACCTTCTCCTGTTGGGGAGGGCAGGAGGCATGGACAGATAACCAATTTATGATCAAGTAAATAAGTAACAGGTTCAATGGGAAAAGACCAGAGAAAAAGAAAGCAGGGTATGGGGGTTGAGGAGAGCAGGGCAGGGAAAGGCTTCATGGTCAGGTGTGAGGGAGACCACTGCAAACAGAAGGAAGTGTGGAGGCTGAGGCAGGACTGTGCCGGGCCCGTGCCCGGCTTGTTTGGGGGCAAATGGGGGCCCACTGTGCTGCACCCCTGTGGTGAGGGATGGGCACCAGAGGTGAGGTAGGAGATGCCATTTGGCCAGATGCTGTCGGCCTTCTGGGGCATTTATGTGAGGTAGGAAGGGCATTAGTGGGGTTTGAAACCAGAGGAAAGTGATACAAAGTATATTTTAATTCCAGTAAAGGTTTGGGGTGTCAGAGGTGCAAGTAAGGAGGCCCGTGGAAGATAATCCAGGTGAGAGATGGCTGTAGCTCAGACAATGGTAGCAGCAGTCAGATTCTAGTCTATTCCAAAATTGGAACTCACGGACTTTGCTGGTGGTGATGAGGAGGTGGGGTTGGGTGGGGGGAGGGAAAAAGACTGTAGTCACGAGTTCTTTTCTTTTTTAAAAAAAGTTTCCCTTCCCAAAAGGAAGGAATGGAACTGCCATCTTCTGAGTTTGGGAAGATGAAGAAAAGCAGGATTAGGGGGTAGAGATGCGCATTTGGGAAGTCAGTTTGGCCCAGGCCCCTTCCCCCGCCCCCTGCGCTGAACAGTTGGATAATGTGAGTCTAAAGTTGAAGGGAGAGGTTAGGGTTGGGAATTTAACTTTGGGAATGTAGACCTATATTGACTATAAGAAAGTCTTCATATGCTAGCGACAGCCCAAAAGACCAGTAAAGGAACAGTTGCACCCCACCCACACCCTGGTCAGCAGTGTTTGCCTTTCTCTATACATTGCATTCTGTTCCTGTCATCGATTACCATTTGGCTTCTACATCCACTCCCCCCCACCCCTTCTCGAGTCTTACTCTATTATTTCCTTCGTGTGCCTTTTATGTTAGATGAATTCTGTGGTCACTGGCGTGGTTTCAGGAATATGATGGTCATTATGATTTTGGTCTTCCCTCCCTATTTGTCTCTGGCTGCAGTAACTTTTTCATCATTAAAACATTTTAGCTGAGTTGCCTGAATACTTTCCAGTTCTGTGAAAACATTAAGCAAGTTGCTTTCTCTGTGAAGGTTTGTGAGAATGTGGTTACAGTGTGGCAGTTTAATCATAAGGCAGATGACAGTGATTCACCCGTGCTCCCTATGGTTCTATCGTCTTGACTGAGCGGTTTTGAACTCTTGTTTTGTTATTGTCCTCAACGATTTCTATAGATTGTTAAACCACCGCTCATTTCTCTTATCCCTTTATTAATATTTACATAAACTAGAGAGAAAATTAATCTCTTCTTTAAGGGTTTTTATTGTAAATCCCATTACAGTTTTTTGCTCCTTTCCTAGCTGATTTTATTCTTTTCAGACTCTCCCTTGGAGCATCTGGGTGGCTCAGTCAGTTGAGCGTCCGACTTCAGCTCAGGTCATGCTCTCATGATCTCATGAATACAAACCCCTCATCAGGCTCTTTGCTGACAGTGCAGAACCTGCCTGGGATTCTCCCTCTCCCTCTCTCTGCCCCTCCCAAAATAAATAAACCCCTCTCAAAATAAGTAAACTTAAAAAAAAAAAAAACAACAAAAAAACCAACTCTCTTTTAATCCTATGTGGCATCGCTTTGGAGAAGCAGTACCACTACAGACCCACCTTTGCAGAGAGGGTTGAAAGGGCTGAGGTCATCCAGTCTTTGAGTGAAGTTTGTCTCTCCCTAAAGAGAAGATGGACATTAGCAGAAGCTGCTACAGCAGCCCCTCCAGGCTCTGTGTTGAGAGGGAAACCACAAAGAGAACTTAACTAAGAGCTACTTTTTTTTTTTTTATTAAAAAAAAATTTTTTTTTAACGTTTATTTATTTTTGAGACAGAGCATGAATGGGGGAGGGTCAGAGAGAGAGGGAGACACAGAATCTGAAACAGGCTCCAGGCTCTGAGCCATCAGCACAGAGCCCGACGTGGGGCTGGAACTCACGGACTGTGAGTTCATGACCTGAGCCGAAGTCGGATGCTCAACCGACTGAGCCACCCAGGCGCCCCAAGAGCTACTTTTTAATACTGCCGAAACCTATCCCAGGGCGATTCCTTTTCAGAATGGGGAGGTTACGGAGCACCTGGGTGGCTCAGTTGGTGAAGTTTCCAACTTCAGCTCAGGCTGTGATCTCATGGTTTGTGTGTTTAAGCCCTGCATTAGGCTCCACACTTGGAATTCTCTCCCTCTCTCAGCCCCTTCCCCGCTTGCACCCATGTGTATGTGTGTGTGTGCACTCTCTCCCTCCTCTCTCTCTCACAGTAAATTAAAAAAAAGAATGGGGAGCTTAGAGTCAAGTCTGTGCAAGTACATTTTAGTTGATGAATACATATTTAAAAACGGAATGTTGTAGTGTTTAGGAAAAATTCTAAGCCTGAACCAAAATTGTTTTGAGATGTTTACCTGTACCTTCTAGCTTTGATTGAGCCTAACTGTTGATAAAATGATAATCTTCTGGACAACTGGGGTGATAGCGGCCTGGGGGCTGATAGCATTAGTTACCGCCTGAGAGATGGTCAGAGAACAGGGGCCTCATCACCTTGCCTTCTCTCCTCTCCCTCTTACCACTTCTGGAGAAACAGGACTGCCGGCACAGCTACCAACAAGCTGTGGTATGCTGCTCTGGCCCTGGTGACACTCGTCATGTACTCCATCGCCACCGGAGGCTTGATTTTGATGGCAGTGTTTTACACCCAGAAGGACGGCTGCCTGGAAAACAAAATTCTCCTGGGGCTGAACGGAGGCCTGTGTCTGCTTATTTCAGTGGTAGCCATCTCGCCTTGTGTCCAAAATCGTAAGCACAAGTTTTTTCCATCCCTCCTGATTTATATATTTTTTGTGTGTTTTTGACCAAACCCGGTGTTTTTCTTTGTTTTGTTCTGTTTTTAAATTCTGGCCACTCCATAATTTATCATGGATGGGTCAGCAATAGGAAGGGTGGGATTGAAGTCTTCACTTGGGCTGAATGGGATAGTTGGCATGCTTGTTGTCAAGAAAGATCTCAATGTAGTAAAGGCAATAAATAAGATAGCTATTACCATTATTATTTTTTTTTAATGTTTGTTTATTTTTGAGAGAGACAGAGACAGAGCGTGAGCAGGGGAGGGGCAGAGAGAGAGGGAGGCACAGGATCCGAAGCAGGCTCCAGGCTCTGAGCTGTCAGCATAGAGCCCGATGTGGGGCTTGAACCCACAAACCGTGAGATCATGACCTGAGTTGAAGTCAGACGCCCAACCAACTGAGCCACCCAGGCGCCCCAGCTATTAACCATTATTAATGAATGTACCACAAGGAGCGTTTAAATGGAAGATGCCCTGATTGTATATTACGTTCTTCCCTATAATCTCTGTGTAAAACTTGAATGAGAAGGCTGAGGAAGGAGTGCTTTCTGGGCTCATCTTTCACTCAAGGCCTGTGGACCAAAAATCAGGGCCCATGTGGTCTAGGAGTCAAGAAGCAGGGAATTTGATCTGGCTGAGCCAGCAGCTGGCCCACGAGCTAACCTTCCTCAGATCCAAGTCCTTTCTCAGTAAAGCCAACAGAAATCTGTAAACCTGACGTGACCTAAGGTTGTTTCAAAGGCAAATGGAAGAGGGGTGCCTGGCTGGGTCAGTCAGTTGAGCATCTAACTCTTAATCACCTGTTGATGAGTTCAAGCCCCATGTTGAGCATAGAGCTTACTTAAAAACAAACAAACAAACAAACAAACAAACAAACAAACAAACAATCCACAAAGGCAAAGGGAAGAAATAATGGGATTTTGGAAGTGCTTTAGAAAGTACAGACTCGGGGCACCTGGGTGGCACAGTCGGTTAAGCGTCCGACTTCAGCCAGGTCACGATCTCGCGGTCCGTGGGTTCGAGCCCCGCGTCGGGCTCTGGGCTGATGGCTCAGAGCCTGGAGCCTGTTTCCGATTCTGTGTCTCCCTCTCTCTCTCTGACCCTCCCCCGTTCATGCTCTGTCTCTCTCTGTCCCAAATATAAATAAAAAACGTTGAAAAAAAAATTAAAAAAAAAAAAAAAAGAAAGTACAGACTCGAGTTGTCTTTTTTTTTTAATAAGATCTTTTTTTTTTTTTTTTTCAACGTTTATTTATTTTTTTTGGGACAGAGAGAGACAGAGCATGAACGTGGGAGGGGCAGAGAGAGGGAGACACAGAATCAGAAACAGGCTCCAGGCTCTGAGCCATCAGCCCAGAGCCCGACGCAGGGCTCGAACTCACGGACCGCAAGATTGTGACCTGGCTGAAGTCGGACGCTTAACCGACTGCGCCACCCAGGGGCCCCTCGAGTTGTCTTTTATAAACAACTTATGATGTCTTAAGCCAGACTGCCATCTTTGGTTATAGAAAGAAGTGTCCATGGCCTAATTTCCTTGTAGAAAACCAAATGACATTCAGGTTTCTAGATAGGAAAAGGGCAATGTGGCCAATAATTTATAGCTCTTCAAATCATTTCTAAAATGGTGATTTAATAAGTTAACTAGTATTGGTGTACCTGGATGGTTTAGTCCCTACTGGAAGAATGATCTCCAGATTGTAAGTTCAAATCCCACATTGGGTATAGAGATACCTTAAATAAATAAACTTTAAGGAAAAAAAAATGAACTAGCATTGGATAATTTAAAGGTTTTCTGGCACTGAAAATTTCAAGTACATTATTGAAATTGAGAGTACTAATCTCCCAGTCCCTTTAACTGATCAGTTAAGAATTCCCTAAAACATATTAGTGTTCAGATTAAAATACTGTTTGGGTTAAATCCTACCTTTTAAAATAGTTGTAATATTTTGAAATATTTGGTTTAATGTCATTAGTTGCTAAGGTGAGTCTTACTCTCGTGCCAAAGAGCAACATTATAAAAGAGTCTATAACTCTTAATAACTACAACTCAAAACACATTTAATCAGAGGGAAGACTGGATGAAATAAATTTTTTCATGTAGACAGGTGGTAGAAAATTTCACCAAAATTTGATAAATTCTTTTTATCATATCTTGGTTATTCTGAATGATAAAAACACTTAGATTAGTTTAAATATTATAACATATTAAAGCCCTTCCTCAATGAATGCGGAGCCCCAGTGCCTTCCTCTTTGACCTGAACTTGTATCCCCACAAGTTTTTTTTTGTCTGTTAACAGATTGGGCTTTTTTCCACTGTGCTATCTCTATCATTTACCTCACTAAGCTATGTGGTCTCACAAATAATGATGGTGAATTTTCTTCTGAGATCTTAAGATTTAAGAGCTAGTGTTAACCTCAGGAAGACTAGGCAGAGCGTTTAAGTACAGTTGTAGTAAAATAACGTGATGGTACGTAGAGAACTCGGCAGAACGTGGGAGTTAGGTTTGGCCTAATCAACCTTTTTAATATTATTTGGAAAACATGTTATACCTCTTCTTTCCTTTAACGATGGGGGTCTCAGTTTGAAGAATATCATTTAGGGGTGGGGAGCCTTTTTTTTGGGGGGGGGGCTTATTTATTGTTGAAATGTAAAATGCTGTGTTGAAATCTATCACTTTCACTTTCTAGGACAGCCACATTCCGGGCTACTGCAGTCGGGGCTCATAAGCTGCTATGTGACCTATCTCACTTTCTCAGCTCTCTCCAGCAAACCTGTAGAAGTAGGTAAGCCAGCTGGACTCTTAGGGAGCAGGTGTTTGTGGTATTAATATTTTCATTGTGGAGGAAGGGATATGTCTCTACTGAACTGTTGTTTAGAATGTCAAAGATGCAATAAATCGAAATAGAGAGATCTAGATTTTTCTCTAAATAAAGTCCTTAACGTGGGATGTGAAAATGAAAATTCCTTCTTCTGAGTCTTCCTGCTGTGTAGGAAAGACGGAAACAAAGATGGGCTGTTGAGTTTGCTTTTGGGCCTAATCTGTGTTTTCGAAGAACTTTTGTGTTTTGCTTATTTTTTTTAAATTGGTTATTAATTAATTTTCTTTAAGTGGTGGTCATCTCTCTATCAGAGAGACTGGGAAGAACATGGGAATGGGAAGCAGGAGACAGGATTTGACTTGCCTCTATCATATGCTGGCTGTGTGACTTCAAATCGCTCATCTTAAATAATGTTTATTTTTAGAGACAACAAAACATGTGTGAACTTTGGAGTCGGACCGCCTGGCTTTATAGCCTGGTTCTGCCCCTCCAGTAACTTGTAGAAAGTTATTTATCTCTCTCTGCCTAGATACCTTGTCTTTAAAATAAGGATTTTAATTATTATTTTAACAAGGTAATTAAGATTCTTATTTTATAGGATTGTTTTTAAAGAATTCAAAGAGAGAGAGAGAGAGAGAGAGAGTGTGTGTGTGTGTGTGTGTTCCTGGCATGTAATAGGTGCTCCATAAGGGTTAGCTGTTATTACAGAGTAGTTGAAATGATTACTGAAGAACTCTAAGAGTCCTATTATGTTATAAATTGTTATAATAATGAGCACCTGAAACTTGCCAGTAAAAGACCAAAAGACCATTCCATCTTTTGATTTCTGAGCTCATTTTATTTCATCATCTGTTTCACTTTTGTGGTATATAAATGTGGATATAAATGTATACACACATATATACACATAATTATATATAAATGTGTGTGGGGGTACATTTTGTCTTGTATAAATAAGGTTAAATAAATATACTGTCTTTAGGAAATTGAAGTTGTTTTCCTTTTTTAAATGTAGAAAAAATGCAGGGGCGCCTGGGTGGCGCAGTCGGTTAAGCGTCCGACTTCAGCCAGGTCACGATCTCGCGGTCCGTGAGTTCGAGCCCCGCGTCAGGCTCTAGGCTGATGGCTCAGAGCCTGGAGCCTGTTTCCGATTCTGTGTCTCCCTCTCTCTCTGCCCCTCCCCCGTTCATGCTCTGTCTCTCTCTGTCCCAAAAATAAAAAACGTTGAAAAAAAAAATTTAAATGTAGAAAAAATGCAAAGATAATTTTGAAAGTTTTATATACACATACTGTGTGAGTCTTGTCTTTATGGCTACTTTTGGTGCAAAATGATACAGTTGTAGGTCTTATATTAATTATAGTCTATCCTGGCTTCAGTTTTTTTAATAGCTCTATCTTGACTCTACTTAAAAAAATTTTTTTTAATGTTTATTTATTTTTGAGAGAGAGGGGAGGGGTAGAGAGAGAAGGAGACGCAGGATCCAGAGGAGGCTCCAGGCTCTGAGCTGTCAGCACAGACATGGGGCTCGAATCCGTGAACCATGATGAGATCATGAACTGGGCTGAAGTCGGCCTCCCAACTGACTGAGCCACCCAGGCGCCCCTAAATCTAGTTTCTTTAAGACTTTCTTATATATGTATGTGTGTATTACACTTCAGCAGGGGAGGGGCAGAGAGAGAGGGAGAGAGAGAATCCCAAGCTGGTTTAGTGTTTTCAGCGCAAAGCCCAGGGGGCTTTTCCCAGGAACTGTGAGATCGTGACCTGAGCCGAAATCAAGAATTGGATGCTCACTCAACTGAGCCACCCAGGTGCCCCAACACTTTCTTTTATGACTATTAGTTTTTGGTTTTAATTTAATGAGGTTTTTGGTTACAGAATTTTTCTTTTAAATGGCAAGTATCACTTAAAAACAGAAAAAAAACTTATTTTTAATTTCAGGTGGTACTACTTAAATAGAAAAGTTAGTATTTTGGTCAATTAAAAACATTTTATTGGGGTGCCTGGGAAATTTTATTTTTTGTTGGCCTAAGAATAAAGATTCCTTAAACCACAGCATACACAGTTATTTTTACTGTTTCAAATGTGGTACCAGTAATAATTCTAGTCTGAATTCAAATAATTAGAATGTACATGTGTGTAAGATGATTTTTCGACTGTTAATTTATGTTTATGTTTCTTATTGGCAATCAGATCTAACTTGGATATTTAAAATTGAAGTTCTGGGGGTGCCTGGCTGGCTCAGTCAGTAGAGCCTACAATTCTCTATCTCAGGGCCATCAGTTCAAGTCCCATGTTGAGCGTAGAATTTACTTAAAGATAGATAGATAGATAGATAGATAGATAGATAGATAGATAGGAGATTCCGTGTTAAGTAAAAAGTACCACTGATGGTAATATGATAGAAATCTTTATTATGATGTAGGCTTTCAAAATTTTTAAGAAATCCTGAAAATCTCAGAATATTCCCAGATTAGACACTATTTTTTCCTCCATCTTTGCACAGGTAATTTTCTTCTCTCCCATGGGTATCGGCAGCACTCATAGATTGTAATTTGAAACATTCAGAAAGCATGTACCTGAATATTGTCACATTTCTTTTTTTTAATGTTTTTATTTACTTTTGAAAGAGAGAGAACGAACATGAATGGGGGAGGGGAGAGAGAGAGAGAGAGAGAGAGGGAGACACAGAATCTGAAGCAGGCTCCAGGCTCTGAGCTGTCAGCACAGAGCCTGACGTGGGGCTCGAACTCATGAACTGCAAGATGGTGACCTAAGCAGAAGTCGGATGCTTAATTGACTGAGGCACCCAGGCACCTCTCACATTTCTTTACATTATGATTTAGTAATATTAGCCAGTTATGCCTATTAAATACAGTGAACAAAATGATATGTTTATACCATCCCCTTGTAAGCGAGGTTTTTGTGCATAATAGTAACAAATGGAATTAATGCAAACCGCAGTATTGTTGAGGAAAGACCTTTTCTTTAAATAAGCTATTCTGTTTATAAATAAACTGATTTTTTTAGCACCATAAATTTAGATACCTGATCAATAAAAAGAAACACGACATATATATAAATTTTTTTAACAAAAGTATAAAGAATTTAAAGAAATGAATCGCTATGGGAGAACTTTCCTGGGAAAGTGGGTAACAAGCAAGCAAAGGATACTAGAGTCATGACCATCCTGTTACTGGCAATTAAGGGACTTCACATCTGGGTAGAGGCTGTTGGTCAGGTGGCTATTGACCAGCTAGTCATGTCTGGTTGTTGAGTAGCCTCACCGCTCTTCCACAGAGGATAGACAACAGTGGAAACTCGCTAATGTCTGCATCCTACCTCTGTTCAGAGCCTGCTGAGTCAGCTGATAAATGGATCTAATGTTACTTTTTGCTACTGTTTGAATAGTACTGAGAAGAGCAAGACTCTTATTACATCATGGAACAGAAGAACCCTTTGGCGCTGGAGCTGGAATCTGAGGGTCTTGTGCTAAGAGGGTGCTTAGGTGGGAGGGAGTGCTTTGACATAGCAACAATCTAGTCTAGTCTGAGTCAAGTTGGGCTGTAGACTAGAAGTTTCCAATGATAAGTCTTCACTCTTCTAAAGATATGCAGATTTTCCCAAAATGAATGCGTCTGTGAGTTACAAAAAGCTTTTCTGATTAACTGTGATTATTTTGTCTTTTCGTCGTAAGTTATAGATGAGCATGGGAAGAATGTTACGATCTGTGTGCCAGAGTTCGGCCAAGACCTGTACAGAGACGAAAACTTGGTTACTGGACTAGGTACCACTCTCTTGTTCGTGTGCATCTTATATTCATGGTAAGTCTTAGGAGATAACTTGAGACCATCCTTGCAGACTTAAAAGTGCAGAGAAAAATTTAAGTAAGTTGCAGCAAGTATGAGATAGCAAAACAAATCCCATCTGAGGAAGAGGAAAAATAGCTTGAAGCTAAAAGTTTGTATTACAGCATGGAAGCACGGTGTTTGGACTTCACTTTCCTTACTTGCATTTATATGCATAAATAAATTAGATACATAGTACATTGTAGCCATTCAGGAGACGGTTGGATATTAGTTGGCCATTCAGCCATTCAGGAGACGGTTGGATATTGGAGGGCAAGGGAATACAAAGCAGGGAAGAGATAGTATGTGCCAGAATGTTTTGGCAGCTTTCTAATCCAAGGGAGGTATCATTTGTTCTGCTGCTGATGGAAAGAATACAGAGCAGTACTTACACAGTCATTTTGTGTTTGGCCCGAGAAAGACAGGAAACGTCCCTTTTCTTTTATGCTAAAACCCACAGTGCTGTTAAAGCAGACTGTAGTTCACATGCTAGTCGTGGGGTGTGTTCCACCTTTATTTAGAATGTTTAAGGGTTTGCCCAAGGGAGAAAAGTAACAGGTAGAAATGCTTAGTTACTGATTCTGATAGGTATTTCGCTGATCACTAAGCTTCCTTTTGACAGTGACTTTTTCATGTTTAGGTTTTCCGCTTTGTTTATTACGTTTCAGTGTATAAAAATTTCAACTTGGCATAGGTACATTATGATCTTCCCTTGGCTAATAGAAATAAAATGTCTTTCTGAGAACGTTGGCACGTTCTCTTACAGCTTCTAACACTCCCTACTTTTAGAAAGGGACCGGCAGACGTTTTGAAGATGCGGGAACTGGGTCTTGAGTACTTGTTCAGTCACGCATCAAGCCATGAAATGCTTGTTTGTGTTGCAGGTGGTTGTTCCAGGGACAGTTGTGTGATACAGGTTCTTATCCTGCCCCTGACATAGTGACAGATTCTCCTTCTTGCAGCAGAAAGAACCACGGTCACCATTTCGACCTTTCATTCTTATTAATTCCATAGTTGTTCACTGAGTACGTACTACGTCCAAAGTAGTGGATGGGATTCAGGCTCAAGTTCGTGAATGTTTTCAGGAAAACCATAAAGCCAGCCAAATGCTGACTGCCAATTCTCAGCTCTCCTTTTTCTGAGTAAGCTTTTCCTTCCTGAGTCTGTCATTGAGCTTTGGGGGAAATGGCAGTAGCGTGACTAATTTCATCATTTATCACTCAGTTTTTTCTGTATTAGTATGTAAAAAAATATTGGCAAATTATGTGGGAGGAAGTAGATTACTAAAATGTAATGATAGACGGTTCCATTTCAAAAATAAAATATAGTTGGGGTGTCTGGGTGGCTCAGTAGGTTAAGCGTCTGGCTTAGGCTCAAGTACTGATCTCGTGGTCCACGGGTTTGAGCCCCATGTTGGGCTCTGTGCTGATAGTTCGGAGCCTGGAGCTTGCTTCGGATTCTGTGTTTCCCTCTCCCATCCCAGCCTGCCCCCCCGCCTTGCCCCCCCTTGCAGTCTGTCTCTCTTTCTCTCTTT
Organism: Puma concolor; assembly: GCF_028749965.1. Lineage (NCBI taxonomy): Eukaryota > Metazoa > Chordata > Mammalia > Carnivora > Felidae > Puma > Puma concolor. The sequence goes on from NC_141667.1 coordinate 96,606,071, forward strand.
CAAAAATAAATAAACATTAAAAATTTTTTTTAATACAAATGAAATATGGTTATGTTTACTTATATAGAAAAAAATCACCAAACCTATAATAGTGGTGGTATTAGAGATAACTTATTTTTGTTGTTGGTTTTGTTTTATAGGGAGGTAGCATTTCTTTTGTTTTTGTATTATTTAAAAAAACCTAGAAAGATATTTGACAGAATAAAACTCTGTGTTTGTGTGGGTTGCTGAATGCCTCATCACACATGAAAAAAGGTGTCTGCTGCTTAGATGAAACAGGGCCTAGATTTGCTATAAATCTGTCAGTGGAAAGATGGCAACAATTCTACTTAGTGTGCTGATAGAACTGCCACATGGTGTTGTTTTGCAGCATGGACTTTTCACCGTGTCAGATTTTCACTGCCACCCTTGCGTGAGAGGTGATAAATAAAACCTCACCCCTTTTGGTTGATATTCCCAAAAGATAACAATTTTCAAAGCTGACCACTGCTACTTAAAATCTGTCTGAATGCTGGTAACAAATACTCTGAATGCTAGTAACGAGACCTGATTTGGGGTGGGGGTGGGGGGCGTTAACAGCATCTCCATGAGCGGAGTGCAGAGTGACCAGGAGTGTTTGTGGGATGCAGGGCACGAACACACTCCCTGTGATGGGCAGCTACTTTTCCCAGGACTCAGTGAAGCGTCCCTCCCGAGGCTGGTGATTAGTGTTCGCTGTGAGGATCCGTGTAGCTCCAGGAGGAGTCAGCTTTGAGAACTCTCTAGCCAAGTGTCTTGGGCTCCCAGGGAAGTGAGATCAGGCCCAGTAGAGCCTCAAGTCAGGGAATGCTGCTGGGAAGGGGAGGCAGCCCAGTTTACGTTTTCGGATCTTGACTTTCTAGAGATTATGTCTCTTCCCAGACTCAGAGGAATGAGAGATTGGAAAATGTTACAAAACGAAGCTCCATTGCTTGCGTGGAAACTGTCATTTATACATGATTGCAGAAAGGGCGCCTGGGTGGCTCAGTCCATTAAGCATACAACTCTTGATTTCAGCTCAGGTCATGATCTCACGGTTCATGGGATTGAGCCCCACAACGGGCTCTGTGCTGAAGGTGTAGATTCTCTCTTCCTCTCTCTTGTCTCTTGCTGCGCGTGTGCTCTCTCTCTCAAAAAAAAAAAAAAAAAAAAAGAAAGAAAAAGATGATTGCAGGAATATCTAGAATCCCCCCCCCCCCGCCTTTTTAAGGAATATTTAGAATTCTTGATAGACATTGTAGGAAAACTGAAGACTGTGTAGTTTGAATGTTACAAGGAGAAGTCACACATTTTCTTTTCTTTCTTTTATTATGCTTTGAAATGTCTTTTTAAATTTTAATTCCAGTATAGTTAACATACAATGTTATATTAGTTTCAGGTGTACAATAGAGTGGTTGAACAATTCTATACTCAGTGCTCATCGTGATAAGTGTTTTTTCTTTTATCTAATTTTTAAAAAAAAAATTATATCCAAGTTAGCATATAGTGCAACAATGATTTCAGGAGTAGATTCCTTGATGCCCCTTACCCATTTAGCCCATCCCCCCTCCCACAACCTCTCCAGTAACCCTCTGTTTGTTCTCCATAATTAAGAGTCTCTTATGTTTTGTCTACCTCCCTGTTTTTATAATATTTTTGCTTTCCTTCCCTTGTGTTCATCTGTTTTGTCTCTTAAAGTCCTCATATGAGTGAAGTTACATGATATTTCTCTTTCTCTGCCTCACTAATTTTGCTTAGCATAATGCCCTCTAGTTTCATCCATGTAGTTGCCAAATGGCAAGAAGAAATCACACATTTTCACTGAAAGTCACATGATTGCTTGGGATTGGGGTTAACTTTTTTGTAAGGTCCTGGAAGGCTCACTGCACTATCTCTTTCCCTCTCTGGAGCCAGCCAGCTCCACTGTCCCTCCACCAACACACAGACATACAAGCTTCTTTAGGGAGCTCTCATGACTCACTATGAGTATGTTTTATCTTTGCTGTTTTAGCTTGAAAGAGGGCTCAACCTAAACCTACTCCCTAGCTTTCCAACTGAAGTCAATTTTCCTCCAGATGCCCCTTCTACTGTACCCAGGCATCATTGCTGTGAAGAAGTGTCACAGCTTGGACCCCATGTAGGAGTTTCCCCAATGGCTCTTTCTATAGATCCACCCTCCTACCCCCACTTAGGCCTGGATCTTTGCTGTAATGGGCCCCACCCTCCACTAACTATTCCTTGATCCCCTTCTTGGTCTCTAGATTTTTTAAAAATGTTTTATTTATTTATTTTGGAGAGAGAGGGAGTGTGAGCAGGGGAGGGGCAGAGAGAGGAAGGCAAACAGTCCCAAACAGGTTCCACACTGTCGGCACAGAGCCCAATGTGGGGCTTGAACTCACAAACTGTGAGATCATGACCTGAGCAGCAATCAAGAGTTGGACACTTAACCAGCTGAGCCACCTAGGCATCGCTGGGTGATTGAAATTACTATTTTGTTGGCTTCAAGTTGAGACTGTGCAGTCTGGCAGGATCCTGGGGGCAAGCAGCTTCAGTTCCCTTGTACATAAAAAGGAAACTGAGGGGCATAGAGCCTATTTCTGTGATTCTCTACCCCCGATCTCAGGAAACTTCTCCTTGAGTCTCCTTTGCTAGAGTACTCGGAGAGGCATGTTCATAATCACTTTTGCCCCTGGAATTGCTTGGAGTCAGATGCTTCTCTGAGGTACAAGGATAAGGTGTATGATTTGTCTCATTTTGTTATCCGGAGGTATTTGTGCTGTAAAATGGTCCTGGCTATTTCAGTGTCAACTATGCCTATGAGAAAAAAATTATTTAAATGTTAAGAAATTTGAATAGAAAATTAGAAAAACTACGGATTTTTATTAAATGTCAAACAACTTGCTAGTTCCAAATGAAACTTTCGTGGCAATGGAGTAGACTATGTAGAAGTAAGAATAAGGTTGGTAAGAGAATTGAAGAGAAGATTGGCTTAAACTGAGAAGAATTGGCAAATCAAGGTGTCTATTCTTTTGGTGTGTTTTGTGTCTGCCACTTTTATTTAAGAAAGGCGGGTCTATTAAAAAAAGAGGAGCAGTGTACAGCCTTTATTTTGGGAATCCTGCCACTTCCTCACCTATCAGAAATCTTCCTGGCTCAGGGCACCTGGCTGGCTCAGTCAGAAGAGTATGCGACTCTTGACCTAAGGGTTAAGAGTTCCAGCCCAAGGTTGGGTGTAGAGATTAGTGAAAAATAAAGAAACTTAAAAAAATTTTTTCCTGGTTCTGCATCGGGGGCATGTAAAGGCATCCCCCTCCCCCCACCCCCACCCCCGCCCAGTTCACATGGGATGGTGGTCTCCTTTGGGAGCTGTGAATCACCACTTATACTGTGTACCGGGAACATAATTGAACTTCCTCCCTTTAAGGGTGGGAGTAGTCATGGGATCCCTCAAGGGCCCTGTAAGTTTGTCAGGGAGCAGAATCTATGGTCTCCAACAGGAAAGTCTGGACATGTTCTGTAGAGATTTTCTTTGATCTGGGGGAGTTTGGCCAGTTCCAAAAGCAGCTGAAGCAGGTGTGGAGGGCCACCTGCATTTTGAATCATTCTGCCGATATGGAAGAGGCCCTGGGCATGGCGGTGGGAGGGGGTGGGTGGCTGGAGGGGAGGTGTTTTTTTTTGGTTGTCACAATAACTGCCAGACAGTGCTGGCTTTTTGTGAGTGAAGACTAGAGACAGTGAATAGGCTATGACTTATCTGTATGGTGATACACTGTCCCAACCAAATGTTGTCAGTCTCCTTCCACCCCCCGAAAGGAAGCACTGGGTGAAAGTTTCTCGTACCTTAGCCCTGGAGAGGAGGAGGTTATGCATAATCCAGGGGCTGCTGTTTAGCAACTCATCTTGTGCTCACCAAACAGATGGCTCTGAGTAATAGAATGCAGACAATAAGAATTTCCTAGGCTTTTAAGGAGTTTGTAAAAACAACGTTTCTAAGGTAATTCCAAGAAGAGTATTTTGTGGGTAAAGGCCATGACTGAATTATAGTAATATTTTATAGTAGCATCTACTTAGAGAAGTTCTGTGTCATTAATGATGAACTGAATGCAGCTATTTTTAGAAGAACAAAAGCTTAGTTTATTGCTCTCTGACGATGGAAGTAAAGTAACAGAGGTGCCAGAATCAAAACCTAACTTTTCCTCCACAGAAATGATATATTAAATCATAATTTACATGCAGAAAATACAGCACGCTCTTACATGCAGGAGCAAGGTGTATGTGTTTCTTGGGTGCACAACCATCAGGAAGTATCTCTACAATTCCTCTGATTAGGCTCGAGGTTAGGAAGTGGGAATGGGGTGGGCCTCCATTAGCATCCATCTGTTCAGAGCAGAAACCAAAGTGACGCTATTGGGCTTGAGTGGCTCACAAAAGGAGTGCGCTTGGATCCCAGAAGACTTTTTTATGAGGAAGTCTTTTTATTGTTTATTTGCATCTCATTGATCTCTTCTCTCCTTGAGAAAGAGGATGAGAATGAACAGAGAAAAGCAGTGTTGCCTCTTGGGGTTTATTTGGTTGAAATGAACCTGCTAATTCCTGCTTCTCCAGTGGCCACACTCCCTACCCGCCTCCAGGCTGGCACATAGGATATGTCCGTGCGTGTGTGGTTTTGTGCAAGGGGCTAGGGTTTGTTGTCTTTTTCACTAAATTCCCCGGGGCTTAGAACAGGACCTGACACATGGCAGGCCTTCAGTAGATATTTGCTAAAGGAATTTATAGAGTTAGCTGGAAACTTAAGTATTTATACATTTCTGTTTGCTTAAAGTATTTCCTTTTCTTCGCCCCAGAAGATATACCTATATTACCCTTGTAAGCCAGATTTTATAACATTTTACCTATCTGGGTGTAGGGAGAGTGGTAGGAAGAATTTTTTTTTTTTTTTTTTTTAATCACACTCACAGCTACTCTATTGAATTTGCAAACAGAAAACCTTGTTCTGCCAAAGGTTGATTATCACAGTAAGTAACTGTGACCTTTGCTTTTCACGCCCTTGCTTTTTTTACTGCTGTCTCTGGGTTCTTTTGTTGATTTCGATCCCTTCTAAGTGAGAGTAGTCAAAGAGAGGGGAAAGATAAAAGGGAAATCAGAAAATTATTTTGGGCAGCTTGAGAGAGAGAAGTGAAAACCAAGATAATAGGACCAAAAGATTTATTTCTTCATCTGCAGACCTCTCTTTGCTTAAAATGATCTAATGCAATCCGTGTAAAAAGACATGAACTATAAAAACGATGCATCCATTTTGGAATAAAGTGGGGTACTGAAAGATGAAATAGACTTAAGCAGCCCCAACAAGAGGGTGCAGGGAGGCGGCTCTGCCCTTCCTTTGATGTGATATAACATGTGTTTGTTTCTTAGCTTGACGTCCACGACAAGGTCAAGTTCTGACGCTCTTCAAGGCCGATATGCAGCCCCTGAACTGGAAGTAAGTTCATTTCCTCCCCTTGTTCTGCTTCATCTCAGAAGACCTATTTTCCAGGAAGGCTCTTTACGTGTTTTTGCATCTTTATTGATTGGCATTCCACGATCCCATTTTTCTCCTCGAAGAAGAATACCATATTTTTGTACAGAAAAAAACAATGCCTTGTAGATACTATGGGGATTCAAATGTACCTTTGATTTTCCTCCAACGAAATTAGCCTCTGCTGGGCCTTGCTGCCCATCTCCACCAGAGGCCCGGGTAGCTTGGTCCGTCTGCTCTCTGCTCTTTTCCTCTGTCATAATGGAATGTGTGTGAGTTTTGTTTTGTTTGGTTTTGTTTTAACTTCTAGTGCATTCCTCTGACACATACCTGTCTTTGTCCTCCGTATATAGCATGACCATGAGGTTATATGTAATAGCTGTTTGAAGAAGGAGAAAAAGACGGAGAAGGGAAGGAACCAGCATCTGCTCCATGCCACACTGCTGAGCAGTGTCGGTGCATGAGCTTATTTAACTGTGTCCATTCCTTCACCGCGTAAAGAATTGTGAACAGTAGGTGTCCAGAGAATCAGGGTGGTGAACAGATGCCTATCAGTCAGCAGAATGCCTGTTATTTCCTTATTTGTGCAAAAGTCTTTTGCTGGGGCTCTCTGGAACATCCACTAAGGTCAGGAAAGTTCTAATCGCATGGAGGCAGCCAGGAAAAGACTCAACCCTGAGCCCAGGAATGGAACAGGAGGTTTCAATGATGGCTGAGACTTACAGCACTTGCTATATGCCAGGCACTATTCTAAGCACTACATTTGTGATTTCATTTAATCCTCCTAAAAACCCAGTAAGGGTTTGATCTCTGTTTTACAGAGGGGAAAAAGCAGAAGTTATTTAAACTTTTGATTGGCTGGCATGTAAACCGTGCGCTCTGGCTCCAAAGTCTGTGTTCCTGAATGCCCCTGCCCGAGAGCTTGGCTCCTGGCTCCTGACCCTGCTGCCAGCCCTGCCTGACACGGGCCCCAGACAGTATCCTGATAGCTTTCCCTGGATGGAAGAGCCCTGGTGTCTCTCCAGATACGGGCACTCTTCTGTGCAGCTGGGTCTCTGGGGAGGGTCTTTCCTGCACCTGACCTGGAGATAGTGAACATTATGAAGGGTTGTCAGTCTGCCAGCAGCATTCAGCAGCTCTGTCACTTGAAAAAGGAGAAATCTGTGCTGAGTCTGAATAGGTTACTGCTTATTACACAGAAAAGAATGGTCTCTAGAAGGCAGGCGTTTGTTCTCACCACTGGCTGGGTGACCACCTGCTGCGGTTGTGCCGCTGTGGCTTCAATGTCCCGATTGTGTAGAGCGTAAGCTCAAAGAACAGCAAGTCTCTAAGTTAGATTTAAGAGGATGTTTTCCTTCTCATTCTAAGGAAAGTGTCCCAGTGTTTCCTTCTGAACTGAAGAACATGCAAAACGGAAGTTGGTTTGCTCTCCTTCTATCCCGTTTCACAGGATACACCTTTGAAAGAGAGAGTTGGTAGTTTCTTATGCTAAATGAAGCTTCAGAAGAACTAGGACCCCAGGGCACCATGTCTTGAGCCCACTGAATGATTAGACTGTGTAACTTGATCCAAGATTCTGTCAAGGCCAATCCCTTTATTAGAAGTTTCCCTGATGTAGTAGGGAAACAGGGGCTTGGCCTTGAAGTATATAAAAGAGACAAAGGCTCAAGCACCTATGTCCTTATCCCTGGCTCTCTGTTCTTTCTAGTAAAAACATGGTCAGCCAGGAAGTGCCAAGGACCCAGCATTTCCCACCTTGTCTTGGCACATGTAATGTTTTTTACCTCGTTTACCAGAGTCCTTCTGCAATCATGTAGTAATTTTTCATAATCCAATTTTTTTTACTAGTTTCTTGTTTTGAGTAGGTCATGAACATGGTACCACATTTAAAAGGTGCCAAAGAGTCTTCAAAGGAAAGCATCCCATCCATCCCGGTCCCCGGCTCCCCTGTCTCCATAGAGGCAGACAGTTGAGCAGCCTGATTTCATAGGAAATGGAGGTGGGCCTCCTGCTTCCAGACCTCATAGCCTTAACCATTTCTGATTCTGCCAGCTCCACCGTCTCCTACATTTCACATGCTACCTGTTGCCTTTTGTGAATTGCGGGCCTTGGATTTCCCATCCTGCATTTATATCCCAGCTCTGTGACTAAACTAGTTTTGTAACTTCAGGCCAGTTATTCACCCTGCCTGACCTCAGTTTCCTTACCTGCAAACGGGATAATAATCCTAGCAAGGAGAGCAAATCATCACCAGGAGTGAGCTGGTGAGAATCTGTCTCATTCACCTTGTGATTCAGGTTGAGTTTTCCAGAAGCAGCTGCCAAGGCAGAGTTGATGTGCAGTGTGTCTGTTAGTGATCAACACATGTGGAAGGAAGGAAGAGGAAGGAAGCAGAATTGGGCAGAGGGTGAAGTCGAAGGGCACCGGAGGCCGGACAAAGCCACTGTTGACTGTTTTGGTGCTCCAGAGCAGATAGGACCCATCAGAGCTGTACCCAAGGGTCAATGGCTGTGCCTTTACACCCCTGCCATGTGCAGTCATTTAATGTAGCAAAAAAGCTTGCTGTAGGGCAGAGTAATGCTCTGTGGCTGAGCCAAAGCCTAGGAGCTGCCATCCAGAGGATGCTCACAGCATTCTAAGTAGCTGAGCAATCACTAAGTGAATACCTTTGAGGGGCTGTGCGTGGCTCAACCCATGTGTGTTGTGTTTCCTATCACCAGCACAAGAGCACTTGGGAAGAACAGATGCTTAATCAAATCCTTTGGAAGGGAAACAATGTGCGCAGTTCAGAGCCTGGGATACAGTTCCCACGGGAAGGCTTGGCATGTCACACAGACGGCCATTAGTACTTTACTGATGTGGAGGTAGAAAAGTGGGATGCAAGCCACCTGACTCTGTTGGGTTTGTTCTTCCAGGTGGCTCGCTGTTGTTTTTGCTTCGGCCCCGATGGAGAGGGTGAGTAGAGAACTTCCCCTTCCTTTCAGCCTTGTGGTGCTGCGGACCTGTGGCACTAGGCTGTAGGAGTAGATATTTGGGATTCAAGCAAAATTACTTGAATGGTAAGAGGAGATTCTTACTCCAAAGCTGGTTTACTGTTGATATACTTTCCATATTCTTCCTGGTTACTGGGTCTTATTTGTGTTCGTATTCTAGCAGGCAGGAATCAGTTTATGTTTTGGTTCACATGTAAGTTAAATTATACAGAGAGACTTAGAGAAGGAGGAAGTACATTTTTCAAAGGAATGAACATTTGTATCGGAGCATCCCAGGGGCTTGAGAACCCCTGGTGTGCTCCCTCACTGTCATCTGAGCTTATCATAAGTTCACGTTTGGAAGGGCTCTCTTCTGCTCTGTTCAAGTGAATGTGATGTTAGGTAACTCATCCTGTGGAGGACGGTTCTAGAGTCGGGGTGGGGGTTGTGCTTAGGGTGTAGATGTGGATAAAGATGGCTTTCGACATCTTCCCTACTCAAGAGCCCCTGGGATTGAAGTTAGTGAGTGTGGCTTTGCTGACGTGGCAGGCGTGCATGTGTTCACTCTATGAGCTTGCACTCGCTCTGTCGTTCACAGACACTGAAGAGCAGCAGAACGTGAAGGAGGGACCACGGGTCATTTATGATGAGAAGAGAGGCACCGTCTATAGCTATTCCTATTTCCACTTCGTGTTCTTTTTGGCTTCCCTCTATGTGATGATGACGGTCACCAGCTGGTTCAAGTGAGTGTGACCCCTTGTCTTAGACCGTTTAGAAGGGATGATCTTTAGAAAACCAAGTGAAGTCTTATTCTTTAAGTGCTGAGGCCCACTGAGTCACAGACCTGATCTCCTACAGTTGGCTTAACTCTTCTCCAAGTCCTGCTGTGCTCACCTACACAGAAACAGTGCTGGGGTCTCAACAGTCTGTGGTTATGCTCTTAATTAACCCTTGGAATTGACGATGCTCCCTGCAGCTTTAAGAAAATAAAAGGTTGGGGCACTTGGCTGGCTCTGTCAGTGGAGCATGTAACTCTTGATCTCAGGGTTGTAAATGCAAGCCCCATGTTGGGTGTGGGGATTACTTAAAAATAAAACCTTAAAAAAAAAAAGAAAGAGAAGGAGATGTTAACCGCATATGGGCAGTCTTGAGGAACACAGTAATAGTAATGGAGGAAGAACTTGGAATTCTATTTCTGTGTTTTTAAAAATTTTTAAGTGTTTATTTTTGAGAGAAAGAGAGAGACAGAGCATGAGCAGGGGAAGGGCAGAGGGAGAGGGAGACACAGAATCTGAAGCAGGCTCCAGGCTCCGAGCTGTCAGCACAGAGCCTGATGCAGGGCTTGAACCCATGAACCATGGGCTCATGACCTGAGCTGAAGTCGATGCTTAACTGACTGAGCCACCTAGGTGCCCCAGAACTTGGAATTCTTAAGCAGTCATCTGCTTTTTTTTTTTTTAAAGTTTTAATTTATTTAAGTCATCTCTACGCCCAACGTGAGGCTTGCACTTAAAACCCCAAGATCAAGAGTCGCGGCTCTTCTGACTGAGCCAGACAGGCACCTCAGCAGTCATCTGCTTTTTTCTTTTTTTTTTTTTTAACATTTATTTATTTTTTGAGAGACAGAGACAGAACATGAGCTGGGGAAGGGACAGAGAGAGAGGGGGAGTCACAGGGGGAGTCCGAAGCAGGCTTCATGCTCCAAGCTGTCAGCATAGAACCCGATGCGGGGCTCAAAGTCATGAACCATGAGATCATGACCTGAGCCAAAGTCGGCCGCCTAACCAACTGAGCCACCCAGGTGCCTCAGTCATCTGCTTTTAAGAAAGAGAAAATACCTGTTTTTTCTACTTTGTATTTTGTCTTTTTAAATTTTACACTTTTATTATGAAAGTTTTAAACATCTTTTTTAAAAAGACTGACATAGAAGCATGGGAAGTGACAGTGTCCTCTCCCTGACCCCCCGCTATGCCCCACGACTACTGCTAACATGGTGCATACTCTTTCACTCCTTTTCCATGCATTTACAAGCCTGTGCCACCTTGAAATTTTTATTTATTTATTTATTTATTTATTTATTTATTTATTTATTTATTATGTCTTTAAATGTTTGATAATTTTTAAGTGTTGAGAGGGAGAGAGCCCACGAGCTGGGGAAGGGGCAGAGAGAGAGGGAAAGAGAGAATCTCCAGCAGGCTCCACACTGTCCACACAGAGCCCGACGTGGGGCTCGATCTCATAAATGTGACATCATGACCTAAGCTGAGATCGAGAGTCAAATGCTTAACTGGCTGAGCCACCCAGGTGCCTCAAGCCTGTGTCATTTTTTAAAATATAAGTATGATTATACGTGTTTCCCCTTGAGATTTTTTTTGTTTCATTTTGTTTTTAAAGCTAACAGTACGTGTTGGGTCTGACTTTCCCTATCACTGCATGGAAGTTCTTTTTAATTCTTTTTTAATCACTTTTCACTGATCCAAAGTTTTTGTTGGATAATAATTTGTTATAACTCAGAATAAACATGGGATAGACATTTAGGCTCATTGTGCTTTCTTTTATCCATTCTTTCAGCAACTGTGTGAGTGGCTCCCATGTGCCATGCTGTTACAAATGGCAGGGCTTATAATTGAATGGATGACACAGACCATGATCCAAATCAAATACAGTGTGCTAGGTAGTGCTAATAACTATTAGGGAGAAAACTGAGGAAGAGAAATGAGGAGTAACAGGTGAAGTTTGGGGATGGTGGAGATAGCAGAATGCTTCACTGGGGAGATTTTTCCAGAACATCTTGAGGGAGATGAGAGGAGGGAGCTTCTAATATGTCCCTAATGCTTCTAATGCTTTGATAATCCCTAGAAAGGTTTGGTGTGGAAAGCTTAAAGGAGAGAGCTTTAATCAATAAGGCAGAAAGGAACAGATGTCGAGAATGTGGGAAAAATTGGAAGCTCTTATGCTCCTGGTAGGATTGTGAAATGGTGCTGCCACTTTGGAAAACAGTTTGGCAGTTCTTCGAGATGTTAAACGTAGAGTTATGACACAATCTGACAGTTCTAATCCTAAGTATCTACCCAATAGGGAAAAAAAAGTACGTCCACACAAAAACTTTGACCTACGTGTTTATAGCAGCCTCATTTATACTAGGGAAAAGGAGAAACCACCCAAATGCCTATTGGCCGATGAATGGATGAACAAAATGTGCCATATGAGTGCAATGGAATATTACTCAGCCATAAAAAGGAATACATGGTTAAACCTTGAAAACAGTGTGCTTGGTGAAAACCAAGAGGCCACATGATTCCATCTCTGTGAAATGTCCCAAGTAGGCAGATACATAAAGATAGAAAGTAGGTGGAGAAATGGTGTAAGTTGTATCTGAATTGAGCTGTTAGGAAAACAAAACAAAAAAACAGAAAGACTGGAGGGGATGGAATCGGGGAGACACCGGCTGGAAGATACCTCCCCCCCCCCCCCCCACCTCGTTCTGTTCCTGCTCTGACCACAGCTGGGTCTCTTGTTTCCACAGCTATGAAAGTGCCAACATCGAAACCTTCTTCAGCGGAAGCTGGTCCATCTTCTGGGTCAAGATGGCCTCCTGCTGGATGTGTGTCCTGTTATACCTGGGGACCCTGGTTGCTCCCCTCTGTTGCCCCTCTCGGCAGTTCTCCGTGTGAGGGGCATCTGACCAGGCCCGCAGGCTGGAAGTGACATCCTTTGAACAAGGGTCTGAGTAGTGACTGGTGCTTTGTGAAATGCTAGCATCTTCAGGCTGGTTGAAGTGGGTCTGAAAAGGCCTTCAGAAAAAAAAAAATCACCTGATTAGCTTTTTAATTCTGAAAATCAAAAAGAAATTACCAGTTTATCCCAAAAGAACTGAAATTTTCAGCCAGGCTGATCCCGAGTGATCATGTATTTTGTGTGTGTCATAACCCTAAAAACTGGAATAGGCTAGTATTTTGCTTCTGTATGTTTTTACCAAAATAGGGTTTGGGGCACGACATCTTATCACAAGGATACAACTTCCTTTGTGTGGCCTGTCATTCTTATCCTTGGAATAGAAAAACATGCCAAAATCTTGAGCCCTCAGCCCCTGATAGAATGCAGACCCCTCTCACACACCTTAGCTCGGAGTCTCATCCCCAGCGGGCTCTGCAGACAGAACTCAGCCTACAGGCCCCTTGCTCACAGCTACTTGGTATTTATAGGGTCCAAGAGGAAGCACCTGCTTGCAACTCCACCCTTGTGCTGTTTCCTCCTGGCCCCCCAGCGTTTCCCTTTGAAACTGTGATGCTGGGAATCACAGCTTCACTCTCTGCCCTTGCCCTTCCCAGAGGTCCCCTCTTCTTTCTGGGCTGAGTATCTTTGCTTAATAATGTGAAAAAGCACAATTTTGCCATCACTACCGTGTGGTCCCCACTGTATTCTTACTACCTGATCTGAGTTACTGCAATAATTGTGACTCCCATTTGTGGTGTTTTTCACATGATTATAGAACAGTATTCGGGTTGTTTTCTTCGCTTGAACAATGGAGGGCTATAGTTCTTATAGTTCTCACATGTTTATACTTATTAATAGTAATAATATTCTAGGACCTTACCTGAAAAGTTGCTTCTTGACTGAAGCCTGCTGTACCCCTCTTTCATTTATGAAAGTCAACCAGTTTCTCTTCCACCTTGAGGCCTTTGAAATTCTAACAGCAAAAGGGCTTTTGTTTCCAGGATCTGTGATGTGACCATGGCATTAATATCCACTGTGGTTTTTTAGAGTAGATTTGCTGAGGTAAGGATCCCAGGCAGCCCCTCCAACTGGGCTGACCAGATAAAAGCCTATTATACAAGTTGTAGAAATGGCCAAATATACCTAGAAGAAATGGTGAGGGGTGGGGCGTGGGGAGGGGTATTTAATTAAGCCATAAACAACGTGCATGGAGAGTTCCAAAAATACATACTTGGAACACTCCTAGGAGATGTGACTTTACGCAGCTGCCCAAGAAGATTTCCATGTTCAGTGTTGCTCTCCTCAGTCACGGAAGAGTTTTCTCAGTGGAAAGGCCGTTAGAGACCCCAGTGGAGACACGGTGGGGGTGCTTCTGTTAGTGTCTCACACAGGGTGGAAAGAGTCCTCTCGAGCTCCCTGGCCATAGAGGGTCTGAAAATGGAGAGACTCGGCCTGTATTTTGTGTGCCCTACTGTACGAGTTGGGCAGAATTGGGTCCCAGTGTGCCAAAGGGCTGGTGTGGGGAATTAGTCAAATTCTTCATTTCTACTCCTTTGCCCTTCTCCCAGGAAAATCAGAGGGGAAACAAATTCAGTGGATGAATTCCTGTAGACTCTTGCCTTGTTTATAATGTTTAAGGTTCCATTTATAAAGGCACTCGTGTGTGTGTGAGGGCCTTGTTTTGTAAACTTCATCCATTTGATTTTTTTAGGCCGAGGCTCTTGGAGCTTGGCAGTTGACAGGTCCTCTGGAGTCACAAAATGGATAGCCGCTGTGTGCAGCCCCTATTAAGCCGGTGGGACTGGGACTTCTGTGGGTTGGGGACAGATCGAGGGAGCGGGCTGTGGGTATGTGTGACAGCCCCCCGGGAGAAGCTGCCACAGTGCCATAGTGCCACGGGGCTCTGGGTAAGCTGAGGTTGGCTTTGGGAACTCAAGAGCTGGGATGCCAGTTTCAATGTGGGTTTCTTCCTGGTAGGGTCTAGCTGGCTTGAGCAGCCAGCTGTGTGACTTTAGAACTGGTCCTCGGCAGCTCACAGTCCCTCTGACAAGGCTGCTGTTACTTGGCTGTCCTTCGTTGGCCGACTTCCCCTGCAGAAAGAAGCTCAGGGAAACACAAAGGAAAAGGACATCCACTGCCAGTGGCCGAGCCCTCAGAGCTTCCTTCTTTAGCTGGCCCAGCCAATCCCATGGTTGCCAGCTGCTTAAAACTTGGTTTGTGGCCCAAAGTTCTTGAAGTTTAGTCTGACGCGAGAGGAACGGTTGCAGCCACTGATTTTTATGCTCAGCTGGGTATTTAAGCAAGTTTATCTGAATGGTGCACGCGATGTGGATATACTCTAAGGATTGACGGCATACAAATAAGTTGACTTTAATGATTATTAATTGTAATAAACAATACTCAGGTGATGAGTCAACGTTTGTGGGTTTAAAGAACCTACATTTTTATGCTACCGTGATTTAAGAAACTGGAAAAATTGTGCCAATTGCTTTGAGTTGCTGTCATGGTGTTCATTTGAGAAATTCACTGATCTTTTATTAATATAATTTTGCTTCCTACAACTTTTTGTACGTGATTTAAAAAAGTACATTCCCTGTAGCTGCTGGTCAGACTCCTTTAGTGATGAAAGTGGAAGAAGTTTTTTAAAAAAACTATGTGTATGTTTCCCCTGTGCTATTCCTTCCATGTGGAGATTTTTTCCCTTCTCGTTTTCATGAGTAAAAACACTAAGTGGGGGAAGGGAGTCTTCTGGGAATGTTGCTGTGTACCTAGATGTGTCACCTCACTGAAGGCCAGAGATGTTTCTGTCCCAGGCTTTTGGCAACCCGACTTCATCCAGACTGGGTTGAGTTTTTTAATACTGGTTAGTTGGTTTTGCTTTTGTCCTCTTGGTTTCTTGGAAATGGCTTGAAAGAATTGTTCATCAGAGATACTTGGGGCTCTTTTGTGAATAGATGGACTGTGTGCATGTGAGCTGTTGGAGGGTGGGGTTACTGGAGATTTGGGGAACCGCCTCCCATTGCACCCCCACACCTCATTGTTTATTTCCAGTTCCTCAGAGGAGCCTTTGTTCTGGATGACCTTCATGCAATGCTAATCCCACTTCCACCCCCATATTGTCCCCCTCTCTCTATTTAAGATTATGTACTTATTTAATTTTAGCCAGAAGTTTACCACCATTGGTGCTGGTGCTTCATGTTACCCTGCAAAGGGAATTCGAGAGCCTGTGTTTAAGCTGCCTTGGCTTTTTCCTCCTCTGACTGCCTTTCTAAATAGCATTTCGTTTTGGCATACATTTGTATTCTACTCCTCTTGGAAATGAAGGTGATTTGGGCTAAGGCCCTACATGCTCAGAGAGAACGCTGGGTCCTCCTTAAGGACAGTGCAGTAGCCAGTCTGCTCATAGAATTCTGCTCATATCCAGTTCTATCAGGATATTCTCCTGATAGAACGAGCTCCCTCTGCTTTGTTCTTTTTTTTTTTTTCAACGTTTTTTATTTATTTTTGGGACAGAGACAGAGCATGAATGGGGGAGGGGCAGAGAGAGAGGGAGACACAGAATCGGGAACAGGCTCCAGGCTCCGAGCCATCAGCCCAGAGCCCGACGCGGGGCTCGAACTCACGGACCGCGAGATCGTGACCTGGCTGAAGTCGGACGCTTAACCGACTGCGCCACCCAGGCGCCCCCCCTCTGCTTTGTTCTTAAGGTGGCCACCATGTGTCCCACCATCTTTAGGATGCTTGTAAAGCCTCAGACACTTTAATGTAGTGTTGCATTTCAGGCAGAGGTATGTTGGACCTGTTGGACCTACCTTACAGGACTAGAGAGCTGTTCACACAGATCTTTCAGACTAATGCTGGTCATTCTAAAGATCTTTCTCTTTTAAAAATTTTTTTCACCAGTAGATCATTCGCAGAGGCGTTCGTTTTGAAAGAAGGAAATATTTGGCTTTTACCAAAGAGGGTTTTTTGTTTGTTTGTTTTTAGGCAAAATTCCTTCAGAAAAAGTTAATTGGGTAAGGATACATTAAAAATGCCTATGGCCAAATCTACTTCTGTAGGGGTTTGATCATATTTATGTGAGTAAAATGATGAAGCATTCTTTAAGGTAATCCTCTGGGTGAAGGATCCTGGGAAGTTCTCTCAGGTAAAGAAAGCTTGCAACAGATGTGTAATATATGTCTTGAGAGTTATTTATGAGAAATTTAAGAGGATTATTTTGCTTTCCTATATTAAAGATTTAAGTTCTTTTTTTACTTTGCAAAAAAAATTCTACGAAAGTTTTATAATCATAACTTTGTTAATTTTTTAAACTTTTGTGAAGTAATTAGCTGTAGCCAAATTATTGGTTATGTTTTGCTATATTAGAATTTGAAATGTATAATGTGTGGTAAATTTACTGTTTGAAATTTATAATAGTCTTGGATATGGTTATAGTTTTGGTAACTTTTTAAGAAGTTATTTTCTACCCTCTAGACACAAAGGCAACTGTGGGTTTGTATTTGTTTTTTGAATGCTAATTTTTCTATGAAGCATCTGAAGTTGACCAGTCTTTTCCTAGGTAGAAAACTCAAAACTTGTTAACTCTGTACTTTAATAAAACTTAAAATGGAGAACTATGTTGTTGTTTTGTGTGTGTGTGTGTGTGTGTGTGTGTGTGTGTGTGTGTGTGTAACTGAAGTCTTCTAGGTGGTGTTTTCCAAAGTGTTGAAGTGTTAATCAGCTTTCTCTCAAGCTTCATAGAGTCTGTTCCAATTCTTGAGAACGAAAATAAACACAAAAACCCAAGTTTTTTGTTTCCTTCACCCCTGAAAACTTCTGTGGTCTTGCTTTCTTTTTCCCATTCTTGGGCTGGTGCTATACTTTCTTAAATATGAGAATTAGAGTAAGTCTTCTGATCTAGGATAGTGTTTCACTTATGTAAGTTTTTAAATTTTTTCCTTTTTTTTTAAGTGTTTATTTTTGAGAGAGAGTATGGGTGGGGGTGGGCAGAGAGAGAAAGAGACAGAGGATCTGAAGCAGGCTCTGCACTGACAGCAGAGAGCCCAATGTGGGGCTCGAACCCACCAAGTGTGGGATTGTGACCTGAGCCAAAGTTGGTTCTTCTAGTCTTTTTTTTTTTTAATTTTTTTTTCAACGTTTTTTATTTATTTTTGGGACAGAGAGAGACAGAGCATGAACAGGGGAGGGGCAGAGAGAGAGGGAGACACAGAATCGGAAACAGGCTCCAGGCTCTGAGCCATCAGCCCAGAGCCTGACGCGGGGCTCGAACTCACGGACCGCGAGATCGTGACCTGGCTGAAGTCGGACGCTTAACTGACTGCGCCACCCAGGCGCCCCTCTTCTAGTCTTTTAAAAAAAAATTTCTTTTTAATCTTTATTTATTTTTGAGAGACAGAGTGTGAGCAGGGGAGGAGCGGAGAGAGAGGGAGACACAGAACCCAAAGCAGGCTCCAGGCCCTGAGCTGTCAGTACAGAGCCTGACATGGGGCTCAAACTCATGAACCTTGAGATCATGACCTGAGCCGAAGTCGGACTCTCAACCGCCTGAGCCACCCAGACGCCCTTCTACTCCTTTTTTAAATGTGAGGTTAGTTTCCTGAGTTTTAAAATTGTGCATATCACATAATATAAAATTGACCATCTTAACCATTCCAAAGTGTACAGTCAGTAGTGTTGAGGACATCTATACTGTTGTGCAGCAAATCTCCAGAACTCTTCTCATCCTGCAAAGTGAAGTTCTACACCCATGAAACAGCAATTTCCCACCAGCCGCTGGACAGCACGATTCTACTGTCTCTGTGAATTTGTCATTTGCTTCATTTCCTCCCCATATCTGCTTCTTCCCACATAGAAGATGATACTGTTCAGGTCTTCTGACCCATTTGCACTTTGGGGTTCACTGCTTCATGTTGCAAATGTTGTCCGTGTGTTTTTGGTTGCGCTAATTCCTCTTTTTATGTGGGAATTCAGGAATATCCAAAATCTCTGCCATTGTTTCTTCCTTTCACTTGAATTGAACCCTTTGCAACAAGGCTTTACACACACCTTTTCCCTGAAACTGCTTTTTCGGGTCATTGGTAACCTCTGTGTGGCTGACTCCAAATGAGAAGAGACATCAACTGTAGGGGGATTCTTGTTCAACTGACAAAACCAAGACTCTTACTAAAGCCCGGCCAAGGATTTATACATCGAAGGTGAGGAATTGAAGAACATGAGCGGATATCAAGGGTGGGGGATTCTTGCTAAGATGGGGCTGTGCAGGCCCAGCAACGAGAGGATGGACACAGAAGGCCCAGGCCTAGTCAAGAAGAGGGCCTGGAGGAGCCTGACTACAGTTTGGTCGAGAAGAGAAGGTCTTTATCAGAACACACGCACAAGCATGCACATCCAGAAAATGTACCCACATGTTCATCTCTCGTCTTCATGGCAGCACCCCTCTGGAAATTTGGGCTTAGGACTGAAATTAGAGCTTTAGAGTGGCTGCTGTCTTGAACCAAAGAGGTGGGAAACTAAACGATGTTGTTAGTGACTTAGGGAAGAAGCCAAATTACAGGAAAGCTACAGGATTGAAGCAGACAAGCAGAGAAATAGTTGTGAAAGAGAAAGGGGAGGCGGAGGGAGCGAGGACGGGCTTCTGCATGTCCTATGGCATCCAGTCCCCCCAGCTCTAATCCATTCTGGAATTCCATTTTATTTATTTTTTTCATTTTTTAAAAATGTTTATTTATTTTTGAGAGAGACAGAGACAGGATGTGAGCGGGTTAGGGGCAGAGAGAGAGGAAGACTCAATCTGAAGCAGGCTCCAGGCTCCGAGCTGTCAGCACAGAGCCTGACGTGGTTGAACTCACGAACCATGAGATCATGGCCTGAGCTGAAGTCGGACACTCAACCGACTGAGCCACCCAGGCGCCCCTCTGGAATTCCATTTTAAAACCATAATGGTAAATTCAGGTTTACGTAGTCCTTGATGTTGTGCCTGGCATAATTCTCACAAAGATCCTATGGGCCTTAGTGTTCTAACCCTCATTTACACATGAGGAAAAAGGGCAAATTTTCTTAAGATTCTTACGAAATGCATTTGTTTTTACAGAGGTGGCCAAATCTCCCCTCTCCCCACCCCTTTTCCCCTCTTTACTCTCTCTGCCTCCCACCCCCATCACCCCTTTAGGTCAGTTTTTCCATTTTACGTGTATAGCTTTCTCTTGGTTTCTCTATTTGTATAACAATTATATTGGTGAGAAATTGCATTTGTGTGACCTACTGGACCTCAGGGTCTTAAACACCGGAGATTTTGGTTTAGCATCTCAGGGATGTCAGGCAAAAGGTTACTGTGAATTTCTGACTTTTCCTTTGTGGCCCTCAGGGGCTACTTTGCAAATCCATCTTCTGTACATTCCAGGCAAAAGACCAAGGTAGGGCTCAGGGCTCCCTGGTGAGGAGAACATTGCACATTTGAGGGCAGGAAATCTAAGGGTCTGGAATATTCCATTATTGTCAGTAAATAAGAATACTTTCAAAGACTCTGATGACAAGCTAAGTTATGTCTAGTAATGAATTTTACCTAGAAATAAGTTTTGTAATCATTATAATATGTAGTGTGTTTTTCTGCTTTTTAGGGTGAGAAGGTGAGTAAAGAGACTGATTTTAGAATTATATCAATAATTCATAAGAAGATATAGGTAATTAAGTTTGAAGTCAATGTTTAAATGTTTAAGTTTTAATGTATTAAATTT
This sequence comes from Puma concolor, assembly GCF_028749965.1. Lineage (NCBI taxonomy): Eukaryota > Metazoa > Chordata > Mammalia > Carnivora > Felidae > Puma > Puma concolor. The sequence continues at coordinate 96,626,008 of NC_141667.1, forward strand.
ATATGGTTAAACTTTTTACATTTAGTGTGTGTTTTTTTTAGGGTTATTTATTTTTGAAAGAGAGAGGGAGAACAAGCAGGGGAGAGGCAGGCGGGGGGTGGGAGCGGGGGGGTGGGGTGGACAGAGGATTCGAAACAGGCTCTGTGCTGACAGCAGAAATCCCAATGAGGGGCTCGAACTCACAAACTGCAAGATCATGACCTGAGCCGAAGTTGAGTGCTTAACTAACTGAGCCTCCCACGTGCCCCAATTTAGTGTGTTTTAAATATTTAGAAAGATTTAGTCTATAGGAATGTGAATCTACTTTTTTTTTGAATTTGAAGAAATTTGACAAGATCAAATTTATTAGATTGTAATTTGAACTTTGTAAAAATTTTAAAAAGCTGATAAATATTGGGGTGTACTTTATCAAATTTATAAGCCTAATTATCTAATTAGGCTTATAAATTTATTAGTCAAAAACAAATGAAATTGGACAATTAAGTATTAACACAAAATTCATCAATTTGAAAATAAAATTACCTGAGTTTAAAGGCTTAGAAATTAAGTTTTAAAATACATTACTTAAATATATAAAATGTAAGTTGAAACTCAACTTATTTATTGCAGTGCATGAAAGCTCTCTTCAGACATAAAAACTCCTGTTGACAGTGGGTGTATCAGTCAGCATAGGCTTAGTTATGCTGCGGTAAGGAGCAACTCCAGAAGTCTCAGTGATTCACAGTGACCAAAATTCTGTTCTTACTCATGTTACTTGTCAACTGCGGGCCATCTGCTTAGTTCTCTTCACTCTGGGAGCCAGGTTGATATAACAGCTTCTATTTGGGAATAGCTTCATTCTCTGATGAAGGGTGACAGAATGTGTCACACCAAAATAGGCCACTTTGGCATAAGGATTATTGTGAGCTGAAGGTAAGTGAGAAGAAACAGAAGAAAAGCTCTGCTCTCTCCCTATTTACCTAAAAGCAGGGCATAAAATTACAAAGTTATCCCCCAACCTCTCTGTACCAGGAAGGAGAAATGTTAATCCCAGAAGTCAACAATGGAGGAGACACTGACTTAAATTTTAAACCTTACTCTGGTTTGCCGTGCTCTTTCTGGTTACCTGTCCGTAAATGACCTCCCCTCCACTTTTCTCTCTTTTGTCTTAGCTGAAGATGTTATTTAAGCCTGAGTTGTAAGCCATTTCTGAGAGTTACTTATTTTATCCTGGGTATCTCTCATGTTTACATGGGGTATAGAATGATGGGTAGCAAACATGCCACTTGGGCATATTGATTATTTTGAGCTGTATGAACTTTAAAAACAACAAATGCAGGGAGAAATTTTTTATCAAATCTCCTTGTCTGTGTAAAGATAGATCCTCCAAAAGGAACTCAGTTATTATAAATCCCTCCCTGGGATTTTCATCAACCAGGGAGGATTGACTTTCATCACAGAAGAGACTAGAAGTTGACACCACACCCAGATGAACCATCCCAAACTATCATACCTCTCATCCATTCTCCTAAGGGCCCATTCATCTTTCCTAAAAATCCTTTACTCTCCCTATGAGGCCTACATCCCATCCCACCGCCTCATCCCTTTTCCTGTTGAGATTGTAGTTAAGCCTGAATTCTAAGCCATGTCAGGGAGTTACTCATTTTCTCCTGGATATCTCCCATGTGTACATGAAATATACACATTAATAAACTTATGTTTGTTTTTGTCTTGCTAATCTAGCATTAATATAAGAATCTCAGCCAAGAACTCCAGGGTAAAGTGAAAATTATTTTCTCTTTCCTATGAGACGTCAATAAACTTCTGTTTGTTCTGTTTTTAAACTCTTGTTATAGGGTCCCCAGTCTAGAACTTAGAAGGGTAGAGGGAAATTATTTTTTTGCCCCTACACTGGTCTTTTGGAAGAAAGAGAGAAGAGGGCAGAAACACATGGTGATTCCTAAATCTTCTGTTCAGAGGTGGTACACATTTTCTGTTACCATTACATTGCTCAAAGCAAGTACTATGGCCACTCTTGAGGTCAGCAGGGAGGGGATATATAATCCTCCCACGTGGAGGGCCACACAAGTCACATACCCAGGGCTGATGTAATGAGACAGGGAAGTAATATATCCCCCCAAGGGTGGGGGAGCAAATATTTAGAATAATTGTATAATCTATAATAGGGAAATAAGGAGATTTTATATTTCTTTAAATATTTATTTTGAGAGAGAGAGAAAGAGAGCATGGGGAGTTGGGGGTGGGGAGGAGGGGGAGAGAGACAGACAGAGAATCCCAAGCAGGCTCCATGCTCAGCACTGAACCCAATGGAGAGGTTGATTCCATGACCATGAGACCATGACCTGAGCCAAAATCAAGAGTTGGACCAACTGAGCCACCCAGGTGCCCCAGGAATCAGGAAATTTCAAAAAATTTCTTACATTTTCCTTTTTTTCTGTCACACATGTTGTCAATATGTCCTAATTTACAGAATTGATTGCTGCCGACTGTTGGAATTATATGTTTTTAATTTTCTTATTTGGAATTTCTACAATGAATATGGCCAGATACTGTGGCCAGATTAAACACTTTAAATTAAACTTTTTAAAAAAAATTCTTAACGTTTATTTGTTATTTTTGAGAGAGAGAGAGAGAGAGAGAGAGAGAATGGACAGGGGAGTAGCAGACAGAGAGGGAGACACAGAATCCGAAGCAGGCTCCAGACTCTGAGCTGTCAGCACAGAGCCTGACGTGGGGCTCAAACTCATGAACTGCAAGATCATGACCTGAGCTGAAGTCGGACACTTAACCAACTGAGCCACCCAGGCGCCCCTTAAATTAAAGTTTTTAATTAAAAATTTATTTGGTAGCCAGATTAAAATTTATAAATTTTATTTGGGCAAAAAGGCAGTGGATAACATTGTTTTTAATAACAGCGGGTGGTATGTGTGCAACTCTTCTAAAAAGATAAATGTCACAACATTGAAGGAAAAAATGATTGTTGGCAAGCTTACATTTTAGGTATATCTCTATTCAACCTGTCAGCATAATAAGAACATGGCTACAAAATGGAATGTGTTTTTTAAATATATCAGTCAGTAAATGATGAATGTTAGTTAATTAGTGGGGAGAGCATAGTCTCATGATGGCTTACAGACATCTTGTATTACAAGATACATTCTTTTGTGGTTATCTGGCTAATGTTATGAAATTCTGACTTTTGCCACCAGGGAAGATTATATTTCTCCTTGGCAGGAAGTTTCATATTTAGTACAGTTTGGATCTTACTGCATGACATCACAGCAAAACTTTTGTGCTTAATTGACTCTTCATTTGCTTCTGATTTTATAGTCAGTACTGATCTTACTGATGAACTAGCTTTTTATAATCCAAATTGGATCTCTGCTTAGTTGGTCATTTTTGTCCCAGTTCTACTTGATTGAGACTCAGTCAAATTTTCAGTTCTCCTCCCACCCCCACTATTTTGACTTCACATTGTATTTAACTGAATTTTCATAACAATGACGCTGAAGTGTTCTCTTCCTCTTTGTCCCACGGAGACAGAACCGAGACCACATTGATAGATGACCCTTAAACTCCTCCTCACTCAGTCTCTGAACTGCACAAATTTTAGACTAAATTTACAGAAGGTTCATGATTCAGCCTTGTGTGTCTGCTCAATAAATGCTGATAGAATCCATCTCTTAATCTTTTTTCCACTATTTCAAGTATTAACTTTATTTATGTATCTTTCTCTCACCACCCCACCCACTGCATGGCCTTTTCTTGACCCATGCAATGACATCTCTTGAATCACTTTGCTCTTCTCCATCTTCAAAGCGACTATCTTAGTTTGTCTTGGCCATCCCAAGGTCACTGCAACAACTGCCCACCTGCATGTTTCCATCTTCGGATACTCCCAATCCATTACAAGTCACGCTGACCTTTCAAGAAGATAACTCAAGTTACCTACATCATGCCTATATAAGAAGCCCATTGCCTTCATCATATGCTTATGTTTTTCATGTCCCTTCAGATCTAGTCTCTGTCCCCTTTTCTAGTCTACCTCCCAGTACTCTCACCCCGACATACCTCATGTCAACCTTTCTGTACTACTTTTGGTTTCCCCAAATGCTCTTCCTTGGCAATGAACCTTACTGCTGCCTGGAACACTTTTCCTTCCCCTATTTCTAACAACCATGCTAATTTTCAAGATTCCCTTAAAGTATCCTGTTTTTAGGAAGCATTTCTTGACAGCCTTCTCCTCAGGCCCACCCCTGATCTGATTTGGGTCTTAGTCTATAATATTTTGTACAGTATTGTAATTTTCCACTTATGTGGTGGTATGGCCCTCTCCAAGAGGGCAGAGATTGTAGTTTTACCAAGTACCTAGTGTAATGTTGGGTTTGCAATTTCTATTTGTTAAATGAATGAATGGGTGATTGGCTGCATAAGGAAATCTGACTATACCACGTTGGTTAGTGATATTGAGATACTGGGAAGCACAGAGTCTAGCACCATATAACTACTATCTCACTGTGCTATCAGGAATGGGGTAAACCCCTTTGGCTTGTCTGCCCCTCTACATTTTCTCTGGGAACTGTCCTCTCCCCAGCCTTTCCTCCAAAGCATTATAGGGGTGGGATGATTGCCACATTCATAAACAAGGCTGCCCACAGCCACTCACTGCCTGCGTTAGAGGGTTGGGGACTTAGTGAATTATTCTAGAATGGTTCTTGACCCAAGGTGGTCTGGTTTGTGTCCCTTCCCCTAGAATTTGTAATCAAGATGGGGTGTGGAGTGGGGAGGGAGAGTTGTCTCTCTACAGGTGGCCAATCTCCATTAAACACAGGCCATTCCCATAGTCACATTTTTTGTCATGTGGACCAGAGTACAGAGAATGAAGCCTGTTTTCAATTAGACAAGGAAAAGAAAGATTTTTAAGACAAGATGCAAGACAATGAGAGATCTGTGGTGGGTTTTCCAGACTCTGGTTCTAGTGTCTTCCTGTGGCTCAGATGCTTTCCTGACCTTGAGGTTCCACAAAACACTCTTGTAGCCTCCTTATATAAAAATTCCCTTTTTATTATTGGAATTAGTGTGAATAATTCACATTACTAAAAACAACTAATATGTTACTTTATCTCAGAGCCCTCAATCTACTTGAAAAAGAAGTCTGGTATAAATAGATAAAGACCTCCTACGTGGGAACAAGCAACGCCTATCCAGAGCTTGCTACAGAGCAGGAGACTCAGCCCCATTACTTGAAGGGAAGTACATTGGCCTTTGAAATCACTTTGCTCAACGTTTTTTCTTGACAGCAGTGCCACTTCTAAGTTTTGGGTGTGGGGGCTGGTGAAGTGGGGGGTAGATTGTCACTGCTATAAAGCTGAAGCTAACATCCAGCCCCTGCTGTGCTCCCACTGCAAGGAGCAAGGAGCTCCTGAATATACAACTGGGCACTAGAAACTGAGCAAATGGTATTCTCCACACATTTATTTATTTATTTATTTAAAAAAAATTATTTAAGTTTATTTATTTATTTTGAGAGCTTGTTTGGAGGTTCTAGCAGGGGAGTGCAGCTACTCATATACCCTTGACTGAAGAGCGGTCCTCCTCTATCTGGGAAAGTCATCCTCTGCGACCAAGCACACAGCTTCTGGAGGGACACACATGGAGAGGTGAGGGAGGAAGGGGACGCCCACCTAGCCAGCCAGATCAGCCGAATCAACCCTGGCGATCTTGAGAGAGAATGAGTGAGAAGAGAGAATGGCAGAGAGAGAGGGAGAGAGAGAGAGAGAGAGAGAGAGAGAGAGAGAGAGAGAGAATCCCAAGCAGGCTCTACACTGTTAGCACAGAGCCTGACACGGGGCTCGAACTCATGCACCATGAGCTTGTGACCTGAGCCAAAACCAAGAGTCAGACACTGAACTGACGGAGCCACCCAGGCACTCCCATGCCAATATTTTTTTTTAAGTTTTTTTTAAATGTTGATTTTTGAGAGAGAGAGAGAGAGTGAGAGCCACATGAATGGGGAAGGGGCAGAGAGGGAGACAGGGGATCCAAAGCAGTCTTTGCACTGACAGTGGAAACCCAACATGGGTGTCTACTAACTGCAAGATCATGACCTGAGCCAAAGTCAGAGGCTTAACTGACTGAGCCACCCAGGCACCCATCCCACACCATATTTTTTACAAAATAAGTGAAAAAAAGGTTTAGGGAACGTATTACTCTTCTATTGTTGTTATAACAAATTACCACAAACTTGGTGGGTTAAAACACAAATTAATTAGTTCACGGTTCTGAAGGTCAGAAGTCTGGGTGGGCTTGGCTAAGTTCTATGCTCAGGGTATCACAAAGCTGTAAATTAGGATGTTGGCTAGACAGAGCTCTTATCTGCAGGCTCTAGGAAGAATCTTCTTTCAAATTATTGGCAGAATCCAATTACTTGTGGCTGTATGTCTGAGGTCCTTGTTTCCTTGCTGGCTGCTAGCCAGGGGCCGACCCCCCATTCCTTCTCACAAAGCCCTCCATCTTCAAAGCACCAAGGGCATGTGGACTCTTAGCACACTTGAATCTCTCTGACTTCCCCTTCTGTCTTTTAAAGGGTTCAGGGGCGCCTGGGTGGTTCAGCCAGCTAGGTGGCCGACTTCAGCTCAGGTCATGACCTCGCGGTCTGTGGGACCAAGCCCCACGTCGGGCTCTGTGCTGGCATCTCAGAGCCTGGAGCCTGCTTCCGATTCTGTGTCTCCCTCTCTCTCTGCCCCTCCCCTGCTTGCTCTCTGTCTCTTTCTCAAATAATTACCATTAAAAAAAAAAATTAAAGGGCTTATGTGATTGAATCAGTCCCATTGGGATAATCTCCTTACTTTGAGGTCAGTTGTCTTGGACCTTTAATTACATGTGAAGAATTCTTTTACAAAAGTACCTAGATTTGTGTTCAGTTGATTGAATAACCAGTGGACAGGAATCTCAGAGAGGCCGTTTTTAGAGTTCGGTCTATCACAGAGGGATCATGTTTTATCCTATAAAGATATTTTGAGTAGAGGGGTGCCTCAGTGGCTCAGTTGTTTAAGCATCCGACTCTTGATTTCAGCTCAGGTCATGATCTCATGGTTCATGAGATTGAGGCCTGTGTTGGGCTCTTTGCTGTCTGGAACCTGTTTAGGATTCTCTCTCTCTCTCTCTCTCTCTCTCAAAGTAAATAATTAAATATCTAAAAGAAAAAGACATTTTGAGTAGAATAAAATTTGCACCAGTTCTGGGTAATGTGTAATGATTATTTGGAGGTGCAGAAAGAAGATGAACATTTCCTGACCACTTATATATTAGTGGTAAAAAATAGATTCCAAAAATATACAGGCTTAGTTCTCATTTGCAAAAAAAAAAATCCCAAGGCAAGTATTCTTGGTGGCGGTGGCTCTCCTCTATCTAGTGATTCAGAGACCCAGGGTTCTTTCATAATTGTAGCTTGCCTTTTCACTAGGACTAATCACCTATATCCAATTGGTTCAAAATGGAAGAGAACATGGAGGAGGCACATCTGTTCCTGAAACCTTGGTCTAGCACAAGCACACAACACTTACACTCATTTCCTTGGTGAGCACTAGTCACAGAGTCATACCTAACTACCAGGAGTTTGGAAATATGGCCCAGGTGTGTAGCAGTGAAGAGGAGGAAATGAATTGGTGAACGGTGGCAGTCTCTGCTTCAACCTACTGCTGGCATTCTACATAATTGTCATTTAATCAACCCTGCAACCCTGAGTGATATATTACTCCCACTTTACAGAACTGGAAGCTGAGATCCAGAGAAGTCAAGTAATTTGCCCAGGGTCCCACAACTTTCATGTGGAGGACCTCAGTTTGTAATCTTTATTTATTTTTGAGAGAGAGAGTGAGACAGAGACAGAGCATGAGCAGGGGAGGGGCAGAGAGAGAGGGAGATAGAGTCTGAGGTAGGCTCCAGGCTCTGAGCTGTCAGCACAGAGCCTGACATGGGGCTTGAACTCACAAACCATAAGATCATGACCTGAGCTGAAGTCAGATGCTTACCCGACTGAGCCACCCAGGTGCCCTGAAGACCTCAGTTTGGATCTCAATCCTGTTTGACTCCCAAATTCTTACTCTTTCCAGTTTGACATATTGGCACTCAGGTAGAGGGTTTGGAGACTGAACCCATGGCTCTGGATTGGTTGGTTGGGTTATAATTTCCTTATCATGGCTGGTTTTCTCCAAGTGAATCAGAATTACCCAGGGTACTTGTTTAAAACGGTTAGTTCCTGGGGCACTTGGGTGGCTTCATTGGTTAATCATCTGACTCTTGATTTCTACTCAGGTCATCATCTCAGGGTTTTTTAGTTCAAGCCCCATGTCAGGCTCTGTGAGCACAGAGCCTGCTTGGGATTCTTTCTCTTTGTCCCTCCCTCCCTCTCTCACCTGGGCGCTCTATCTCTCCCTCAAAATAAATAAATAAACATTTAAAAAATAATAATAAAATGGTCAGTTCCTAGCCCCACTTCACTAAAGCTTCATTCTGCCAGTCCGGGGGGCGTGGGCAGGAATATGCATCAGCAAGCTCCCTGGGTTATTCAGATATGTTGTAATGTTTGTAAAATGCCAGTGCAGCTGGCTCTTTCAGAATAGGAGAAATGATTAGGTGAATTCCCAGTGGAGGTCTGGAAAAGTGCCCCACTCTGGGAATTGGGGTTCATGAAATTCTGGGTCTTCTCCAGAGTAGCTTCCCCTGCCCCACTCCAAGGAATGAGGTCACCAGGAAGGGAGTCCAGAGAATGGTAACAACGGGGCCAAATGAACACAGTTCTGTGCCTGCCCTGGTTGCCCTATTCTCTGCTCATGGCCCGTGCAGCTGGGCCCTCTAGCAGCCTCTTTCAGATCTCTGGAGAACTTGAACCCAAGTTTGCTGTTCACCTGTGGGATCTCATGAATTTAGTGATGCTTGCTGTCTAGGTCACTGTTGAGGCAAGTTTTCCGCCCGTCTTCGCTGAGCGTGGGCCACATGCACTGTGCAGACCCGTGAAGGAAGCAGAGGGCTGGCAGCCTAGTAGGGTAAACCTACCATTAATGTGAGCTAGCGTTTGCTCAGGACTTTTTTTACCTGTTGGCTTCTTGAATTCTCACAAGCAATCCTGAAGAATTGGCATTGTTGGCCCTTTCCCAAAAACGGAGGCTCAAAGATGTGAAGTCACTTAATCAAAGTGATGTAACTAGTTAGTGGTGGTGGAATTGGTAGGCATCCAGGTCAATATGATTCTAGAGTCTGTGTTCTTAGTTACCCTGAGTGGTGGACTAGAAGGTGGCTTCCCTCAGATGTGTCCACATCCTAATCCCCAGAACCCATGAGTGTCACCTTTGCAGATTTGATGAAGTTAGGGAACTGGAGATAAGAGCATCCTGGATTAATAAGGTGGGTGACAAGTTTCTTTATAGGAGACACCGTAGCGGAAAACAGACACAGAAAAGAAGGTGTTGTGCCCACTAGGCAGAGATTGGAGGGAAGCAGCTACAAGCCAAGGAATGCCAATAGTCATCAGAAGCTAGCAGAGGCAAGGGATGGACACAGAGGGACACAGAGGGAGTGCGACATCTTGATTTCAGACTTCTGGTTTCCAGAACTGTTAGAGAATAATTTCTGTGTTTTAAGACACCAATTTGGGGTAATTTTTTCCAGCAACCACAGGAAACTAATACAATCTGTTTGTTTGGGTTTTTTTGGTGGGAGGGAGGGGGTAATTTATTTTTGAGAGATGGAGAGAGAAAGTGTGAGTGGACAAGGGGCAGAGAGAGGGAGGCACAGAATACGAATCAGGCTCTAGACTCTGAGCTGTCAGCACAGAGCCCAGTGCAGTGCTCGAACTCACAGACCATGAAGTCATGACCAGAGCCGAAGTTAGACGCTCAACCACTGGGCCACCCAGGTGTCCCTAACCATTTATTTTAAGCAAAAACATCAGGGAGCATTCAGGGCTGATGGAATGGCATGTGCTGACAGATTGGGGAAAAAAAAAATCAGAGAAAGAGATTGCTGGAACTGGGGAGTCAGTGTGCCCATGTAATTATTGGTCAGCATCTGCCGCCTTCCTCTTGGTTGTGGCAAACTTATGTCATCATCATCATCACCTTCGTCATTTCTAGTATTGAGCACCTAATATGTGCTAGGCACCAGGCACAGTGCCGGACCAGCACACCTCAGTTAAACCTCCCACCAGTTCCCAGGTAGGTACCGGTATGAGGCTGTTTTACAAATGAGGAAAAGGAGGCTCAGAGAGGTCATATTCCCTCTGCGGTTGGATGGCGTTAAGTGGCAGAGCGAGAACTGGAACTCAGGTCTGTCTTACCTGCAAGTGTTGGATTAAGCCATTCCCTGCGCCACTTTCCTTCTGAGTTATTTCTCTAGCGAGTGCTTAGGTTAGTCATTGCAGTTCAGGGCTCCACAACTTTAGATGGCCAGAGCAGGGGTGTGGAATGAACAATGGTCTCCAGGAGGCTAAGCCCTCCAGGCAGGTCTGGCTCCGCAGAGGTGTGCTAATGAGTCAGATGCATGGGGCTGGATGCCAGCTGAGCTCTGGCTGCTTCCGGGCCACTGGAGGGGTGTATGACATCCTCTTGGAGGTAAGCCACCAGTTTCTGAGTTCTGCCACTGAGCTTCTGCCCACAGTGGGGGAGAGGGTCTGTGAGCGCTCCCTGTCACTCCCCACCTCAGCCACAGGGCATGGAGAAAGAGCACGCAAGTCCCATAGAAGGAAATGGGGACTATGGACTGAAGTTTCCTATAAGGTTCGTGGTGACCTGGACTGATTAGGCCTGTCTCACCCTTTTTTCAGCTAGAGGAGGCATAGCAAGGCTGGATTTTCATTTCTGTTTTTTTCCCAGAAACTATCGATGTTACAGAACTTGAGGCCCAGGTAAAATATCCTCAGTTCAAGAGGCAATGGAAAGTGTCTGGCCCTGACTCTTGACAGGAAAGCCTGGTTTTAGAGTTTGTAAAGGAGATTGAATATAGCCTGCCTCTCCAAGGAGAGGAAAGACAAGACAGAATGCCAGCCGCGCCAGAGGTAAGGGGCCTGATTTTGCATTGCAGCAGCCGAGACGAGGCTTTCAGCCCTGCCCCATACTCATCTACCACCCCCAGCCTTCCTCAGCATGGCTTTCCCAGATGAGGCCAGATTGTTGATTTCTTTCACATTTGTTGGAACTGATGTCTTCTATCCATTTCAATGTTGAATTGACTTTGTGACCAATCTATTAAGCACCCCAATCAAGCACCCTTCTAAAATTTTCATTTGTTAGCAGAGGTGGGAATCCCCACTGAACATTTATCGTAGATCCATAGGAGAGTTCTAGATGGCCTTGCTTGCAGAGGGTAACTGCACTTGACCTCTATTTGTATTTTTTGTAATACCCTTACCTAGCCTTCCGAGATTCACCTGGTATCGAAATGAGCAAAACCGTATAATCTTTCATGCAGTAAGCAATACAGTCAGGAAATTTTCATTTATTCAACAGAAGTTTGTTGAATACCTACGATTTGTCAAATTCTAGGAATATTAAAGGGAACAAGTCCTGCCCTCAAGTTGCTCAGAGTTCATTTGGGGAAAGTATTATGTAGCTATTGAAAATCATGCTTTCAGGGAATCTGGGGAGCCCAGCGTGGAACTGTATACTGATGACACTTAAGTACATACAAGATGGGAAGGACATTTTTCAAAATGTTAAAATGGATTATTTTTTGACTTCTAGAATTGCAGGATTATTTCCTTCTTTATACTTTTCAATGTTTTCTGAATTTGCTAAAGTGAGTTGCATGATTTTGATAATCAGGGGGAAGAAAGATGCCATTAAAAAAGGATTGCACCTGATTAGCCGCAGCCTGCGCTCTCGGTTGCCAGCTGATACTCTGCCTTTGGCAAGAGACAAAATTCATAAGCCTGGAAACCCTGCCAGGAAAAGTGCAATTAACCAGAACGAATCCTCCCTGGGGCCTGGGCCAGCCCTCACTGGAAGGAGGGAAGGTGCAGAGAAGTCCATCTGGAGAGGGGCTGCGTTGTCCCTGAGAAACAGTTCAAAACTGAACTGTGCCCACCTATGGATTCCAGGGCCCTAATTTACAGATTAATTGCTGGCGCCGGACCGAAAGCCAGCTAAATGCCGCCCTAACTCTGGGGCCGTGTGCCCACCTTGAAGTGTGTGCAAATGTGTCTGGGCAAAAGCTCAGGCGGATCTGCATCCCCCTCTGAGCCACCGGGGAGAGCGGCACACTTTCCTCCAAACAACCATCAAGCCGCTTGACTGGGAGTCCAGGTTTCTGCCACAGTGCGTGTGAGACTCCAGTTCCCTCCTGCTGTATTGTCTAGCACTTTCCCACCCTGACCAGTAACATCTGTATCACCAGGGGGAAATGCAGAAGCTAGAGTCTGCAGTCTAACAAATCCCCAGGTGCACTAAGTTTGCCTAACACTGCAGGGAGCGGGAGGAGAGGGGCCCGGCTGAGGAGCTGGAGCCTCTGGGAAGCCTCGCCTTCAGTCCTGTGGGCTAGAGGCAGCAGGGGCTCCTGAGGCCAGGGCAGCCGGAGAGAGCAATGATGCACATCTTCTGCTATTTAGGGTAAAGGAGGCTGGACAATAGCCTATTCCAGGGCAACCTTCTCTAGGAATGTGGGGGCTTAGTGGATAATCTCTCCCTGTCCCTCACGGGGTCCTTGGGGCTTGCTAGGAAGCAGAAGGTATTATTTTCATTTTCCAGATGGTTGTGTGGGGGTTGGGAGGAGCGGGGCTGGGATGTTGCCAGCCTGCTGAGAAAGCTCAGAGCCCTCTCTTCAGTTCAAGGGTGCCAGCTGGCTGTCGGGCCAGATATGAAGGCTGCGTTTAGGCACACTATCATTTCGGATCTCCAGAGAGTTGACAGCAGGCTGCTGGATTCTCTTCTCACAGACGAGACACGGCATCCGGGCTGCTCGGAGGTACAGAGAGACCCGAGCCGCTTTCATTTTTGAGGGGTGGTAGTGGTTTCCAATATATTGAAAAGGCAGAAATACCCAGATTAAAATGTTATAGTCTTTTAATATTTTCATTTAAAAATTAATGTGAAAGGGGCACCTGGATGGCTCAGTTGGTTGAACATCTGACTCTTGGTTTTGGCTCAGGCCGTGATCTCACGGGTTTGTGAGTTCGAGCCCTATGTTGGGCTCCGTGGTTGGCAGCATGGAGCCTGTTTGGGATTCTCTCTCTCCCTTTCTCTCTGCCCATCCCCTGCTTGTGCTGTCTCTATCTCTCTCAAAATACATAAATACACTTAAAAAAATGTGTAATAACACACACAATAGGAATATTGATAGGAATATTGATTTGCTAGGACTGTAAGTACCACAGATTTGGTGGCTTCAACAGCAGAAATTGTCTCACAGTTCTGGAAGCTGGAAGTCTATAATCAAGCTGTCTGCAGGGCTGGCTTCTTATGAGGTCTCTCGTCTTGGCTTGTAGATTTCCATCTGTTCCCATGTTTTTTTCTGTGTTCTGTGTCCAGTTGTCTTCTTATAAGGACACCAGTCATGTTGGATCAGGGCTCACGCTAATGACCTCATTTTAACTTAATTACTTCTTTATAACCCTATCTCTAAATCAAGTTACATTCTGAAGTCATAGGGGTTAGGGATTTCAACATTAGAATTTTGGGAGTGTTATGCCCAGAATTCGTGATTCCCAAAGACCACCAGGGAGCCAAGTCCGATGCAAAAGCAAAGAGCCTTTATTGGAGTTAGCTCCAGCTCAATCCTCTACCTGCACCCACGCAGCTGTGAGATGCCGGGGAGAGAGAGAGCGAGTTTCAAAAGCACAAAGGTTTTATTGGGGTCTAGGGGCAGTTGGTGAAGTAATGGCTGTGGCCTCAGCCGATTGGCTGGGGAAGGGTCGTGGCCTCGGCCGATTGGCTGGGGAAGGGTCGGAGTCCTATTACACAGGTCGCTGGGCGTGTTTTGATTGGGAAGTTTGAATGGGTGAGCGGGAGGTTACTCAAGGGGTGGAGGCGTGGTCTGAGGTTTCACTCAAGGTGGAGGACACAGAACAAGATGGAGTTGGCCGGCGTAGGCCCGCCCTTTCAGGAGCACACAACTCAGCTCATAACAAACACATTTGGAAATAACATCAGAAGTAAAATGTAGATCACGAATGTAAGGCAGAGGCCCAGTGGCTCTCCTTCCTCTACCCTGTCCGGGTCCTGGACCCATAAGCCATTCAAGAGGGCAGGGGGAGGGGCTTGATTTTTCCGGTGTTTGTGTGTGTGGTGGTGGTCCTCCCTCCCCCTTAGGCAACTCTGGCTGCTTGCTGTCCTCTGAATCAGTCTCCACTATGGTCCTCAAGGGGTATCCCAGCAGATTTCCCCTTTGGTGGGAAAACTGGGGGACTTGGTTTTAGCCAATGCCTATGGCTGGGCACAGTCTCCTCAGAGGCCAGGATTCTGTTTTACCCATATGTGGGGCATATGCACAGGCATAAAGAAGGCCTCTGCAACATGGTATCTTTTGGCCTTGAAGATGTTCCTACAGTTCCAAATCCTACAGTTAATTCAGTAATCACAAAGTGCAAGACTACGCAATACCTACCTGTGCTTGGGGACCTCCCCCTTCAAATGGCCAAATTTCAAGTCTTTCAAGTCCCCCTCCTGGAAGCCACCCATTATGAGTTAAATTGTGTCCCCCAGAAAAGATATATTGGAGTCCTAACCCCCAGTACATCAGAATGTGACCCTATTGGAAAAAAGGGTTTTTACAGAGGTCATCAAGTTGAAACAAGGTCATGAGACTGGGCCCTGTCCAATATAACTGGTGTCCTGGTAAAAATAGGACATTTGGACACAGATATGCAGAGAGGGACAGCGATGTGAAGAGAAACGGGGAGAAGATGGCCATCAAGAAGTTGAGGAGAGAGGCCTGGACAGATCCTTCCCTCTGGGCCCTCAGAACAAACTTTGATTTTCAAGACGAATCTCTGGAACCGTGAGATAATAAATATCTGTGGTTTAAGCCACTCAGTTTACACAACTTTGTTACAGCAGCCCCAGCAAATTAACAGAATGCCTGTGGTAACGTCTGCCTCACTGCCTCCCCGCCCGCCCCCCCCCCCCCCCAACTTTACAGTTTGCATAGCTCACTCTTCATTACACAGACTTGTCTTGGAGAGAACTTGCTCCCTCCCGATGGTGGCTGGTCTCATTCACATATGTGAGAATCTTGGTTCTCTTCAATGATCATAAGCTGCCTGAGGACAAGGATCAAGGTTATGTTCCTTTTAGAAATTCCGCTGGCCCTTTACCCAGTACTGGCTAGAAGATCAGTGAAACTATGTTGATCTGAAGGATTTTCCTCCCTGGCTCTGTTCCTTTTATGCTCTTAGACCTGCCTGCATGGTTAGGGTGGGGGGCTGAGCGTAATGTGATCCTTCCAGGTGGGCCCGGGGCACAAGAGTAAATTCATCCACGGGACAGGTTCTTGCGACTTGCTCTCACTTTGACCTTTCAGTTTGATCCTGAGAACAAGCCCTCTTAGTAGTGGAGATTGTCAATATCTCCTTGAAAGGACATTGGAGAGCAAGCGTGAGAATCCCCAAGAAGGGAAGGAGAGGCCACATAGAGAGGTGAGCTCCAAAGTGGGCCCTGTAAAGGGAACAAAATAGACTCACAAGTAGGGTGCAGGCCTCAAAGCTGCACACAGCCTCTCCTTGCCCAGTGCTTAAAGAGGGAGATGTCGTCTCCAACTTAGTAACCAAGGACGGGAGCCTGGGAGGGACCAAGTGCCAAGGGCATTTTAAAGAAGAGACCACATCAGGAGAGTGGCAGGAAAACATGTTTGCTTTGCTTTGCTTCTCCCAACCCCCACCCCAACACACACAAACTTGGACCTGAAAGCTGCTGATTTTCCAGGCCCTTTGCTTCAGGTAAGGAACGTGACAGAGAGGAGAACAGGACCAGGCCTCAGATTCTGAAACCTAAAGCCACTCCAGGACAGAAAGGACTCTGGATCTAAGCAAAGTATTTGGGATGTAGTATTTGTTGTATTTGAAGAGAGGGTGATTTCCTCTGTATATGAGAAAAGATCCCTCTGGGGTGGTGGAAGGGAGGAAGAGGAAAAAACAATGACAGGACAGAAATGGTGGTTCCTAGATGGAGAATAGGGGGTGTCCTCCACCCTGCAAACTAGAAAGAGCCTTGGGAGATCCCAGATAGGAAATAGCTTATGTGGTGTGTTCAGGCAGAGGGGACACCTTGGCCTCTAGAGGTCCCATCCTGGTGTGGTTCAGAGCAGAGCAAGTGCCTTCCCATGACAGCCAGAGTAATAATAGTGAGGCTTCAGCGTTAAGAGGACCATGACCTTGGGGCGCCTGGGTGGCTCAGTCAGTTAAGTGTCTGACTTGGGCTCTGATCATGATCTTGCATTTCACAAGCACAGAACCCCATGTTGGGCTTTGTGTGACAGCTCAGGGCCTTCAGCTCAGGGCCTTCTGATTCTGTGTGTGTGTCTCTCTCTGCCCCTCCCCTGCTTGCATTCTCTCTCTCTCTCAAAAATAAATAAAAACATTTAAAAAAAAAAGGGCCATGATGTTGAAAGATTGGCTCATGTTCCAGTGACCATGGGCTGAAGGGGCAAGCGATGTCTCAGCAGCTTCTATGGCAGCTGCAGGCACACCTCTGGAAAGCCTTCACACAGGGGTCTCCATGGTAGTTGGAATTTCAGAGATCCCTCCCTGATCCCTGAACCATTCTCCCACCCTTGTTATTCAGATCAAACACCAATTTAGTACAGCTGGGAAGGGACTTTGCAGGTGGAATTAAGGTTACTAATCAGCTGACCTAAAATAGGGATGATAGGGATTAACCAGGTGGGCCTGATGGAATCAAGCAGAGGAGGAAAGCGGAAGAGTCCCTCAGAGAGCTGCAGCAGGAGGCTAAGTCAGAGGCTTAAGCATGAGAGGGATTTTCTTCTTCTTTGTTGGTGCCCACGAGTACCATGAGCTACCCATGAGTAAGGCCAGGGAGGAGACCTCTAGGAGCTGGGGGTGACCCTGGCCTACAGCCAGCTGGAAAATGAAGACTTCAGTCCCTCAAATACAAAGAACTGAATTGTGGGGTGCTTGGCTGGCTCACCCAGAAGAAGAGCATGTGACTCTTGATCTCGGGGTCATGTGTTCAAGCCCCACATCGGGCCTAGAGATTACTTACTTAAACAAACACACTTAAAAACAAACAAACAAACATCACAGAACTGACGTGGGCCAAAAACCTGAACAGGCTTGGAAGATGACTTTTCCCTATGGCCTCCGATAGAAGCCCTGCTCAGCCAACACCTGAGTAAAACCTGTGTTGGACTTCGGACCGATGGAAGCCTTAAGATCATATATTTATTGTCGTTTTAAGCCGCTACATTTGTGGTGATTTGTTACAGCAGCAGTAGAAGAGTTTTGGATGGTGCGTCTGCAGTTGGCAGGGCACAAGGTAAGTGACCGTATGTGACACCCTCCAGACACCGAAGACCCCATCCCTCAAACCCCAGAACTGTGACAAGATCTGGGGTTCAGGGGGTAAATTCCAATTTGAGATTACATCCCTGCCTTGTCAGTGAGACAGGGATCAAAACAAACTGAAGGATAGGAAAAGTTTGTTTTTCACACACCTGAATTTGTGGCCTGAGATTGGGACCCCCTTCAAGAACTTTTATAGAGATCTCACATTCGATGGACTTAGAATGTTTCCTATGGAACTAGAGTGTATTATGCTAAGTGAAATTGTCAGAGAAAGACCAATGCCCTATGATTTCACTCAAATGTGGCATTTAAGAAACACAACAGATTAACACAGAGGAAGGGAAGGAAAAATAAAAACAGAGAAGGAGACAAACCTTAAGAGACTCTTAAATACAGAGAACAAACTGAAGGTTGCTGGAGGGGTGTTGGGTGGGGGATGGGCTAAATGGGTGATGGGCATTAAGGAGGACACTTGTTGGGATGAGCACTGGGTGTTATATGTCAGTGATGAATCACTAAGTTGTATTCCTGAAGTAAAAAAAAAAAATAAAAAATAGAATAAGAAAAAAGAATTAATGTTTCCTAAAGGCTGAGAGCTTCTCTGTCCAGGTCAGCATTTTTTAAAGAAACGAGCAAGGGAGAGAGAGGCAGAAAAAGATAGAGGTAGGGGCTCCAAGGTGCATCTCCACCGAACCCATAGCCTGTGCCCACTGAACCTTCCAGTGCCAGATGCTCTTGGCATAGTTGCTCTTGTGCTGGTGAAGGACTGGAGGCCTTGTCTGTTGCTGCCTGGGAGAAGGTGTCACCTGTGTGGGGCGCTCTCAAAACCACCTGAGCTTCTGCTTTGGCAGCCCCTGAGTGAGATGAGGGAGGAGAGGTGAGGCTGGTGGTTCCTGGGTGTGGGAAGGCGGACAAAATGTGTAAGAGGGTCTAAAGGTACACACTTCCAGTTATAAAGTAAGTCCTGGGTGGGGGGGGGACATAATGTACAACATGGTGACTGTAGTTAACAATACTGTATTGTTTATTTCAAAGTTACTAAGAGAGTGTTAAAAATTTTCATCATAAGAAAAAATTTGTAATTGGTGACAGATGGTAACTAGAGTTACTATGGTGATCATTTTGCAACATACACAAAAATCAAATCATTGTGTTGTACACCTGAAATTAATGTGACATGTCAGTTTAAAAAAAGCTGAAAGGTGAAGTCTGTTGGACCTCCTCTGGGTGGCCAGGGTGCCAGAGGCTCCCTAAGCTGAGGTGTTGAGCTCCGTGCTCCTGGTGCATTGCTCTGCTCAGGTTATCATAACCGTTTAATGACCCACCTGCGATCCTCTTTGGGGATCTTAAGGGCAGTGCGGCAACTGGGTCTCGGAGAGAGAGCACTGGTAAGAGGAATATAAAGTCTTGGGGATGGATAAGAGGGCAAGCTTCATGGTCAGATGAACTTGGCCCAAATCCTGGCTTTCATCATTAGCTGGTGAACTTGCTTCTCTTTTTTTTCCTTTTTAATTAATTTTTTTTTTTTAAAGTAGGCTGCTTGCCCAATGTGGGGCCAGGACCCTGAGATCAAGAGTTGCATGCTCCACCGATTGAGCCAGTCCTACGCCCCAAGGGTGAGCTTGCTTCTTGACCTTTCTGGGCAGTAGTTCCCTCATTTGCAAAATGGGTCTGTTGCTCTGTTGTAAGGCTTTCGCGAGAGAACCCATGTGAAACAACTGGCACGTAGGACATGGAGGAGCAACCTTACCTCTCTGTGATGATGCACAAAACGTCTGGAGGGGGAGATTTGATAGGATCATTTGATAGAATTTGATAGGATTCTCAGATTCTATTAAAGGTATTCCATCAGAAGTTAGAGAAGAATGTTTGCCTACTAGGAGGCAGCATGCATTCCTGATTAGTGGCATTTGTAGTTTCTGGGTGTCCATTGATGAGGTTTTTTTGGGGGGAGAGTGGGGTTCGCGGGGTCCAGAGCCAACAGCCAAGAAATAATTCTTGAAGACCTCTTTGGTGCAAGAAGGTGATTTTATTAAAGCACAGGGATGGGACCCGTGGGCAGGAAGAGCTGCCCCGGGACCATGAAGAGACACAAGTGATATACTATGGAGCTGGGGGAGGCAAAGTCCAGGGGAAGTTTCCAATGAGATTTTCATGTGCTAAAGAAGACTCACAGGATACTGGGAGCCCAGCTATTGATTGTCAAGCTAAAGTTATTTTTCCCTCTAGCAAAACATCAGCATTAAGGCAGTAGGGAGTTTCTGGAGAAACTACCCTCACGTGTTGGTCAATGGGCTGCAGGTGGTAAGGAAATTTTATTTTATCTGCCATTTCCTTCTGCCTTTGTTTCCCACATCATCCAGCGCTTACCCTCTCTTGCCAACAACACCTATTACTTTACTTTTGCGGACGTGTTCTTGTTTGTGGTCAACTTTGAGAAAATGCCTTGTCTTGTAGAACCCAATGGGGCCAGATCCTCCCCCCCATCCAGCTGTGGGTTGTGCAAATGTCTTTGGCTTAGCCAATTAAACTTTTAAAATTAAACTTTTAAAATTTCCTGGAAATTGTCTCTGATTTTTTTTTTCTGGACTCTATTGTGTAGATACTGAACCTTCTCCGTTGGTCATCTTTTCTCTTTCAGTTTCTACCTATTTACTTTGTTCTCTTGACTGGATAGCCCCCTCCTTTTATCTTTCAGAGTTTCTGTTGAATTTACTATTTTAGCTATCATAATTATAACTCACAAGAGCTCTTTTCTGTTTCGTGATTATTCCTTTTCTTTCCTACATATAGTATTCTGTTCTTGTTTCATGGATGCATATTGCCTTAGTTCTTTCAGGCTGTTATAGCAAAATACCACTGACTGGGAAACTTATAAAGAACAGAATTAGATTGGTATGGTTGCCTTCAGGTGAGGCCTCCTTGCTGATTCATAGCCAGCACCTTGTCACCGTGTCCTTTATCGGTTCAGTGCAAGAGGGTGGGCTCTCTCTAGAGCCTTTTTTTTTTTTTTTTTAAATAAGGCACTAATCACATTCATGAGGGCTCTACTCTCTTGACCTAAACACCTTCCAAAGGCATACCACATGATACCATCACCTTTGGAGATAAAGATTTTAACATTTGTAAATTTGGGGGAGACACAAACATTCAGTTCATGGAGAGTATTATTTAGTTTTTTTTCTTTTTTTTAAAGTTTATTTGTTTTTTGAGAGACAGAAAATGAGTGGGGAGGGGCAGAGAGAGCAACAGAGAGAAAATCCCAAGCAGGCGCTGCATTGTCAGCTTGGAGCCCAATGGGGGGCTTGAACTCACAAACCGTGAGATTGTGACCTGAGCTGAAACCAAGAGTCGGAAGCTTAACAGACTGAGCCACCAGGAACCCCTATAGTATTTTTTCTTTTAAGTTTTCCTCTTTTTATGGCCCTTTTCTCTCCCTGCTGAGTTGCTTTTATTCTTTTTTTTAATATATAAACATCTATAATTTTTTTAAA
Source organism: Puma concolor (assembly GCF_028749965.1). Taxonomy (NCBI): domain Eukaryota; kingdom Metazoa; phylum Chordata; class Mammalia; order Carnivora; family Felidae; genus Puma; species Puma concolor. The sequence continues at coordinate 96,647,011 of NC_141667.1, forward strand.
AGTTTTATTTATTTATTTTTGAGAGACACAGAGACTATGTGAGCAGGGGAGGGGTAGAGACAAGGAGAGGGAGAAAGAATCCCAAGAGGCTCTGCACTGTCAGTGCAGAGCCCAACATGGGGCTTGAACCCGAGAAATGGCAAGATCATGACCTGAGCTGAAAATAAGAGTCAGACACTTACCTGACTGAGGACTGAGCCACCCAGGTGCCCCGAGCTGCTTTTATTCTGATTGCTTGGTGTCTTGCCTTTTAGAGGAAGACACTAAAAAGCAAATCAAAAGTTCTCTGGGCATTCCCACCCTATCTCCCCATAATTAACATCAGTCATGATGTTGCTTCTCTGTTCCACTTCTTTTCTCTGAATGTTAACACTTTCCATTGTTTGATGTATTCTGCTACATTAATGACTTTATTTACTATAATTCCCAATTGTTTTGTAGGGTATTAAGGTTTTTTTTTTTCCTTTTACAGGTACCTTGCCAAACATAGTTTTCCACATATGGCTTTTTTTTTTTTTTCATCTAAATCACTGTCTTGGAATAAATTCTGGGAGTGGGGTTACCAGGTCAGAATCTTGTGGGCATTTCCATTACTTTTTTCTGTGTGTTACCAAATTTCTTCCTAAAGGTAGTAGATACAGGTCCAATGTCAACAGCAACAAATGAGTACAACCTTTCAAGCATATGATTTCTGAGTCTTTCTTGTTAATTTCAAAAGTACAAATTAGCACTGTTTAAATCTCATTATTTAGATTTCTCTTTTCTTTGGTTACTAATGAGGTTGAATAGTCTTTCACATGGATCTGCAAAAACAGCCTGGAAAAACACAAGGAACCCCACTGGACATAGAAAAGCTCCTCAAAGAACTTTCAAACAGTTGTGAAAGCAAAATATTTTGTGTTGATGTATTGGCAGTGGTTGTGTGTGTGTGTGTGTGTGTGTGTGTGTGTGTAACTGACATACATCACCAAATACATTTAAGCAGTATAGCACTTTTCACATATATTGTGAAATGATTACACAGTTGGTTCAGCTCACATCCATCATCTCATATAGATACAATAAAAAGAAAATTTTCTTCTTGTGATGAGAATGCTTGGGATTTGCTCTGTTAACAACTTTCTTACATTTCACACACTGCTGTTAGCTATAGTCATCATGTTTATGTTATATCCCTAGTACTTATTATCTTAGTTATTTGTCTTTTAACTGGAAGTTTGTACCTTTTTGTTTAAGATTCTATTTTTAAGTTATGTCTACACGCAGTGTGGGGCTTGAACTCATAATCCTGAGACCAAGAGGTACACGCTCCACTGACTGAGCCAGCCAGGTGCCCCGGAATTGTGTACTTTTTGTCCACCTTTCTCTAATCCCCCTTCCTCTGACCCTTTGCCTCTTGTAACCACAAGTCTGAGCTTGATTTTCCTATAAGTTTGATTTTTTTTTTTTGATTCCACGTGTTAATGAAATCATAGAGTATTGTCTTTCTCTGACTTATTTCACTCTGCATAATGCTTTCAAGGTCTATCTATGTTGCAAATATTAGGATTTCCTTATTTTTTTTAATGGCTGAGTAATATTCTGTGTGTGTGTGTGCATGTGTGTGTGTATATACCACACACATACACCACAACTTGTTCTGTTTTAATATTTACTTAGAGAGAGAGAGCGAGTGTGCAAGTGGGGGAGGGACAGAGAGAGAAGGAGAGAGAAAATCTTAAGCAGGCTCTGCAATATCACCACAAAGCCCGACGTGGAACATGATCTCAGAACCATGAGATCACAACCTGAGCTGAAATCAAGAGTTGGATGTTTAACCAGAGAAGCCACCCAGATGCCCCCACAACTGCTTTTTCCATTTATCCACTGATGGACACTAGGTTCCATGTCTTGGCTATTGTAAACAATGCTGCAATGAATTTGGGGGTGCAGCTTTCTGAATTAGTGTTTCCATTTCTTTTGGATATATTCCTAGAAGTGGAATTGCTGGATATAATAATATAATTTTTGAGGAGCTTCCATACTGTTTTCCACAGTGGCTGTAGCAATTGACAATCCCATAAAGGTTCCTTTTTCTCCACTTCCACACCAACCCTTGTTATCTCTTGTCTTTTTTGGTGATGGCCATTTTAACAGGCATCAGGCAAGATCTTACTGTTTTTAATTTGCATTTCTTTCATGACTAATGATGCTAAAAGCATCTTTTCATGTACGTGTTGTCCTTTCATATCTGGACATTTCATTGGAGAAATAGCTATTCAGGTGCTCTGCCCATTTGTAATTTTTTTTCTTTTGCTGTTGCATTGTATGGGTTCTTTATATTTTTTAAAATATTTTTCCCTTATCAGTTTTATTATTTGCAAGTGTTTTGTACCATCCTGTAAGGTGTTCTTTTCACTTGGTTGATGGTTTCTTTTGCTCTGCAGGAGTTCTAGTTTAATCTATTCCCACTTCTTTATTTTTTATTTTGTTGTTTGTGTTTTAGTTGTCCCATCCAAAAAATCATTATGAAGACCCATGTCAAAGAGATTTATTGCTATATTTTATTCTAGGAGTTTCATGGCTACAGATCTTACATTTAAGGCTTTTTATGTCTATGTATTTATTTTGAGAGAGAGAGAGAGAGAGAGAGAACAGGGGAGGGGCAGAGAGAGAGGAGAGAGAATATCCCAAACAGGCTCCATGCTGTCAGCGCAGAACCAGGCTCCGGGCTTGATCCCACTGTGAGATCATGACCTGAACCAAAATCAAGAGTTGGATGCTTAACAGACTGAGCCACCCAAGTGCCCCAAGGCTTTAACCCATTTTGAGTTAATTTTTGTGAATGACGTTAAGGTATGGATCCAGTTTCGTTCTTTTACATGTGACTATCCAGTTGTCCCGGCACCATTTATTGTAGAGACCAACTTTACTCCACTGAGTATTCTTGGCTCCCTTGTCAAATATTAGTTGACTGTATATATTTGGGTTTATTTTTCAGCTCTAGGTTTTGTTCCATTGGTCTATTTTTCTATCATTATTGCCAATGCCACACTTTTGATGACTATAGCTTGAAATTAGGAAATGTGATGCCTCCTATATTGTTCTTTTTCAGGATTTCTTTGGCTATTCGGGGTCTTTTGTGGTGTTACATTAATTTTAGGAGTGTTTTTTTTTTCTTTTTTTACTTGTGTAAAAAGTGTCATTGGAATTTTGATAGGGATTTTGCAGAAGTTTTTAACCTGGGTGTCATGGGCTGCAGTGGGTTGACTTCCTGAAATGATATGCAAAATTTTGTGTATATATGCACATTAGCAAGAGGGGAGGGTCCTTGACTTTCATCACAACCTCACAGGGATCTGGACCTAAAAGGCTAAGTTATATGATGAAAGTTTTCTGCCCCAAGTAACAAAAAGGTAATACAGGAAGGCTCTGGAGTGAGACTTCCTTGGTTTGAAGTCTCATTCTGCCACTTGTCAGCTTTACCATCTTGGGCAAGCTACTACTGTCTCTGTGCTGTGAGATGGGATGATGGTGATAAAGAGTTTGCACATAAAGTACTTTTAATAGTACCAGGCACAGAAAAAAGAAAAAAAGAAAAAGAAAGGGGCTCCTAGGTGGCTCAGTCCATTAAGTGTCTGATTCTTGGTTTTGTCTCAGGTCATGATCTCACCGTTCGTGGGTTCAAGCCCACGTTGGTCTCTGCACTGACAGCCTGGAACCTGCTTGGGATCCTTTCTTTCTTCTCTCTCTGCCCCTCCTCTGCTTTCTCTCTCTCTCTCTCTGTCTTGAAATAAGTAAGTAAACTTTAAAAAAATAGTACCTGGCACATAGTAAATGTTTAATATATAATACATATATATTTTAATACATAATACATAATATATGTAATACATATAATACATATATAATATGTATTATAAATAAAAAATAATAAATGTTTAGGGGCACCTGGGTGAATTAGTCAATTAAGCATCTGACTTCGGCTCAGGTCATGATCTCATGGTCTGTGGGTTCAAGCCCCGTGTCAGGCTCTGTGCTGACAGCTCAGATTCTGTGTCTTCTCACTCTCTCTGCCCCTCCCCTGCTCATGCTCTCTCTCTCTCTCTCTCTCTCTCTCTCTCTCAATCTCTCAAAAATAAATAAACATTAAAAAATTTTTGAAAATCGAATTTGTCTAAAAACTTAATAATTAGAACCTTCTAACCATAGGATTGGCTATGGCATGTAGCAATGAGTTCCCTGTTGTTTGAAGTGTTCATGAAATAGATGACAAACATCAGGGAGGCTTTTGAGAGGATCTCTGAATTAGAAGAGGGGTTGAATTAGGCCCTCTTAAGTTTCTGTGAATTAAATTTTCCTTTCAGGCAGGTGGCAAGGGTGAGACCAGCAGGCCTCCAGCAGGAGTGACAGCTGCTCTTGCTAAAATGGAAATGTATTTGTGAACAAGCAGGCGGTTTCAAGAGCATATTTCTGGCACACTCTTCAAGACCAAGTGAGATTCTGCACCATTATGAGCAGAGAGAGTACGAGTGGGGAAATCGTCCTGGGTGCCCTGGGAGATCACATAGTAGGGGATTAGGAGTGGAGCCTTGCAGAGCAGAGGCTGCCTGCTCCAACTGCTCCTCTGATTAACATATTTAATGAGCACTTACCAGGCCTGAGGGCTGGGTGTCATGGTGGGTGGTGGGTGGGGTTAAAAGATGAATGAGATCCAATACCACTGTTCCTTCACTGTGCTAGTTTTCATTCCACTTATTGGACTTATGGGCTATTCATGGAGGGGTAATAAAGTCCAGCCAAGTGGCTGAGTAATATGGATGTCTTTGGAATGGTTGGTTCAGAGAGAAGTTCTCTGTGTGGATGTATTTGTGCTCATGAGCATAGGGTATCCATGCACATCTCAGATTCCCGAACTCTGGATTAAGTAAAATTTGAGTGGGCTTGTGCTGAGCGAAATTTTCTTCTGGTTGGTTTATCCAGAAACAGACTCTGAGAGAAGGATTGCGGTACACCCTGTTTATTTGGGAGGTGAAGGAACCCTAGGAAGGGGAGGTGAGAATAAGGCAGGGATGGGGAGGTGAGTGTCACTTGATTCCCCTGCACTTGTAGCCTGCCAAGGGAGGGGGGGTGCGGAGAAGGCCTGAGTGCCAGAGAATGCTCTGAAATAAAGAACTGCAGGTATTGGCAGTTGGACATCAATGGGTGACAAGTGGTAAGAGAGATGGACAGGCCACCAAAAGCATCTGTTACAGTGTTTTTGAGTACAACACTGATGTAAGCAAGGCCCAGTGTGCATTGAGAAGCAAGATGGGTCCCAGTGAGTTCCTTCTCAAGCCTGAGGTTGACCAGGGGCCCTGTATAAAGTTGTTGGGTCTTTGTGCTTCGTAAAGGCAGCTGGCCATGGAGGCACAGGTGGGGCTGAAAGAGCCAGCTTCTGCTCAGTATATGGCCCCTGAGTAAGAGATACTCCCAGTAAACCCAGGTTTGAACTCTGAGGGAAGATGAAAGCATGAAGTCTCAGAAGGGTGAGAGGAAGGTGTAGAGAAGGAAAGTGGGGGCTTCGGAAGTCCCAGGATGTGCCTACCTTCTGCTAAGTCTTCACCAAGACCGGCGGTGGGGACGGCCTCCCACGAGATCCCTGGAACTTTGTCGCATATGCTCTGTCAACACTTTCTGTTTGAGTACCCTGAAGCCTTTCATAGTTAGTGGAGGAGCATGAGCCTACAAGTCCCCAAACCTGGGATCTAGTCCCCGCCCTGTTGCTAACAGCCATGTGACTTTGGCAAACCAGACATGACCAAAATTCAAGTTCTCAGACGCCAGTCGAGGGCCAACTTTGCAAACAGACTTTTAAAAGGATAACAGTCTCAGGCCTGCTATGTTACCTGTTTCTGGCACAACTGATGAATATTTTCTGTAACTACATAATAACTTCAGGTTTGGAGCTAGTGACACTGAGTTTGAACCTTGCCTCCAACATTTATAAAGTAGGTGTCCTTTGCCAAGTCCTTACCATCCTGTGCCTCAATTTCTTCACCTACAGAAAGAAATTCCTTCCCCTGCAGGATTAGAGGGAATGTGTGCAAAGTGTCTGGAAGGTAAGCTGAGCTATTCCTGTTGGTGTCCATCTTTTCTCCTCCCTGTCTGTTGGCAATATGATGTTTTGGTCCGATGCCTGGGGCACAGGGCAGTGTGGTGGAACTTCACAGAACTTCGAGATCAATTCAGGTGGAGGAGGAGTTTGTTGGGGTCTTCTCTGTCCTGGGGCAAAAGTGAGGCCCACTCCCTGCCTGCTTCTACCCTGCTTTCCGTCTCACGGGGCTGGATGAACGTTTCGCATTAATGGACCCCCTTGTACACCTGAGTGCTGAGTTCGAATAACTGGAGAGGGGGGAGGAGATGGGGTTGGGCTACTTATTTCCTTGGTTCCTTCTCCCTACGGTTTTGCGGGATTGCTGTGCCCATCTACCCAAGGCCACAGCTGTTGTCCACCGACCCTCACTGCACTCCTGTCCTCTCCAGGAATGATGATTATTCTTTCCACTTGCTCTGTCAAGGCTGGTGGGAAGGGGTGGGAGCAGCTCCCCCCTCTTGTTTGGCCAGTGGAGGGGAACGCGGGGAGGGATACTGTACTCTCCACTTTGGTTTCCTGAAACCTGCCCCAACCTCATAAATGGCCCTTTTATTAAAAATCCAAATTACCTAATTGAGTGTGCCATCTGTTTCTAGTAGAGCCCTGCTGGTAGGAGGAGTTAGGACTCCTGGCTTGGAGCCCAGGCCTTGCCATTCGGTAGCTGTGGAAGTAGGAACAGGTCGCCTAACAGGTGTCGACCAGAGGGGTGGAGTCTAGCCCTCCTCTGTCTGTGCCTTCAACATCACAAGTTGAGGCCTTCAGACTGTCACTTCTAGGGGCTAGACAAGAGCTCCATGTGTGAAGAGGGTTGAATGAAGAGGGAATGTGGAGAACGCAGCTCTCTCTAAGATTCTTGTGCAGGAATGCAGATAGTGTGGCCAGAGCTTTTCATTTTTATTACTGTTACTCTGCAATACATTTTAAAATTCTACAGTAAGGGCAAACACAAGTGTGTTTCTGCCCACTACACTATGGACAGCAGTTAGAACTTTTGATTTCTTAAGAGAAGCTGAAAATCCAGATTTTAGTGTGAACTCTTATAATTTTTTTCCTTCTTTATTTTGAATTTAAAAAAATTTTGATTATTTTGAGAGAGAGTACAAGCAGGGGAAGGGCAGAGAGAGGGAGAGGGAGAGAGAGAGAGAGAGAGAGAGAGAGAGAATCCCAAGCAGACTCTTTACTATCAACACAGAGCCCAATGAGGGGCTTGAACTCTTGAACTTCGAGATCATGATCTGAGCCAAGATCAAGAGTCAGACACTTAACTGGCTGAGCCACCCAGGCATCCCCCAAGTATTTTTTTAAATTAAAGTATAGTTGGGGCGCCTGGGTGGCGCAGTCGGGTAAGCGTCCGACTTCAGCCAGGTCACGATCTCGCGGTCCGTGAGTTCGAGGCCCGCGTCGGGCTCTGGGCTGATGGCTCAGAGCCTGGAGCCTGTTTCCCATTCTGTGTCTCCCTCTCTCTCTGCCCCTCGCCCGTTCATGCTCTGTCTCTCTCTGTCCCAAAAATAAATAAACGTTGAAAAAAAAAAAAGATTTTAAATTAAAGTATAGTTGATACACAATGGTAATTAGTTTCAGGTGTGCAGCAGAGTGATTCAATGACTCTGTCACAGCAAGTGTAGTTGCCATCTGTCCCCACACATCACTATTATAGCACCACTGGCCATATTCCCTATGTTGTACCTTTCATTACCCTGAGTCATTTGTTCCGTAAGTGGAAGCCATACCTCCCGTTCCCCTTTGCCCCTTTTGCCCATCCCTCTACCTTTCTCTCCTATGGCAACCACCAGTTTGTTCTCTGTATTTATGGGTCTGTTTCTGCTTTTGTTTAGTTTTGTTTTTTTTAGATTTCACATATAAGTGAAATCATATGGTATTTGTTTTTCTTTGTCTGACTTGTTTCACTTCACCTAATACCCTACCCTATAGGTCCATCCATGTTGTTGGAAACGGCAAGATCTCTCTTTTTTAGGCATTAAAAAAATTCATTTATTTTTGCAAGAGTGTAAGTGGGGGAGGGGCACAGAGGGGGACAGAGGATCCCAAGCAGCCTCTGTGCTGACTGGATGATAGCAGAGAGCCTGATGTGGGACTCGAATTCATAAACCGTGAAATCATGACCTGAGTAGAAGTCAGATGCTCAACCAACTGAGCCACCCAGATGCCCCTCTTTTTTTTTTATGGCTTAATAATATTCCAGTGTGTGTGTGTGTGTGTGTGTGCCACTCTTCTTCATCCATTCACCTATCACTGGACACTTTGGACACTTGGGTTGCTTTCATACCTTGGCTATTGTAAATAATGCTACAGTAAACATAGGGGTGCATATATCTTTTCAAATTAGTGTTTTTTTTTCCTATTGGGTAAATACACAGTAGTGGGATTACTGAATTGTATGATATTTCTAATTTTTTGAACATTTTTTGTTTTGTTTTTAAGTAATCTCTACACCCAATCTAGGGCCTGAACTTACCACCCTTGAGATCGAGTGTCACATTCCACTGACAGAGCCAACCAGGTGCCCCATATTTCTAATTTTTGAGACACTGCCATACTGTTTTCCACAGTGGATATACCAATTGACATTGTCACCAACACTTAAGGAGTATTCGTTTTTCTCCATATCCTTGCCAATACTTGTTATTTTTTGTATTGTAAAAAAAATTTTTTTATTAAAAAAAATTTTTTTAATGTTTTTATTTATTTTTGAGACAGAGAGAGACAGAGCATGAGCCCGGAAGGGGACAGAGAGAGAGGGAGACACAGAATCTGAAGCAGGCTCCAGGCTCCGAGCTGTCAGCACAGAGCCTGATGTGGGGCTCGAACTCAGGGACTGTGAGATCATGACCTGAGCTGAAGTCAGACGATTAACCAACTGAGCCACCCAGGTGTCCCCCCACCCCCGCCAAATTTTTTTAATGTTTATTTATTTTTGAGAGAGAGAGAAAGAGAGTGTGTGTGTGGGGGTGGGGTGGGGCGCAGAGAGAGAGAGGAAGACAGATACAGAATCCGAAGCTGTCTCCAGGCTCCGGGCTGTCAGCACAGAGCCTGATGTGGGGCTTGAACCCATGAGCAGCGAAATCATGACTTGAACAGAAGCTGGATGCTCAACTGACTGAGCCACCCAGGTGCCCCATTTCTTGCCTTTTTAATACCTGACAGGTATAAGGTGATATCTCATGGTGGTTTTGATTTGCATTTCCCTGATGATTAGTGATGTTGAACATCTTTTCATGTATCTGTTGGCCATCTGAATGTCTTTTTTGGAAAGATGTCCATTCAGTTTCTCTGTCCACTTTTTAATTGGAATTTTTTTAGTGTTGTAATAATTTATATATTTTGGATATTAACTGCTTATTGGATAGATTTGAAAATATTTCCCCCCATTTAGTAGGTTCCCTTCTTGTTTTGTTGATGGTTTCCTTTGCTGTTCAAAGCTTTTTATTTTGGTGTAGACTCAGCAGTTTAATTTTGCTTTTTGTTTCCCTTGCCAGAGGAGACGTATCTAGAAAAATATCGCTAAGACTGATGTCTAAGAAGTTACTGCCTATGTTTTCTTATAGGAGTTTTATGGTTTCAGGTCTCATATTTAGGTCCTTAATCCATTCTGAGTTTCTTTTTGTGTATGGTGTAAGACAATGGCCCAGTTTCATTCTTTTGCATGTAGCTGTCCAGTTTTTCCAGCACCATTTATTGAAGAGACTGTCTTTTCCCCATTGTATATTGTTGTCTCCTTTGTCATAGACTAATTGACCACATAAGTGTAGGTTTATTTCTGGGCTCTCTATTCTATTGATCTATGTGTCTCTTTTTGTGCCAGTACAATACTGTTTTGATTACTAGAGCATTTTAGTATATCTTGAAATCTGGATGGTGATACCTCCAGTTTTGTTCTTCTTTCTCAAGATTACTTTGGCTATTTGGGGTCTTTTGTGGTTCCATACCAATTTTAGTATTATTTTCTCTAGTTCTGTGACACATGTTATTCATATTTTAATAAGAATTGCACTGAATCTGTAGATTGCCTTGGATAGTATGAATATTTTAATAATATTAATTCTTCTAATCCATGAGTGTGGAATATTTTTTCATTTGTGTCATCTTTAATTCTTTTCATCAACATTTCATAGTCTTCAGACTATGTATTTTAATTCCTTCGTTCAGTTTATTCCTAGGTATTTTATTCTTTTGGGTGCAGTTGTAAATGGAATTTTCTTAATTTCTCTTTCTGCTGCTTTGTTATTAGTGTAGAGAAACACAACAGATTTCTGTATATCAATTTTGTATCCTGTATCTTTACTGAATTATTACTTCTGATAGGTTTTTCTTTGCAAAATCCTAAGGGTTTTCTATGTATAGAATCATATCATCTGCAATTAGTGACAGTTTTATTTCTTTCTTACTAATATGGATGTCCTTTTTTTCCCTTGTCTGATTGCTGCGGCTAGGACTTCTAGTACTATGTTGAATAAAAGTGGAAATCCTTATCTTGTTCCTGATCTTAGATGAAAAGGTCTCAATTTTTTACCATTGTAATGATGTGAGCTGTGGGTTTGTCATATAAGGCCTTTGTTATGTTAAGGTATGTTTCCTCTACACTTGATTTTAACTGTAAGGCTGAGAAGTGATGGGTATATTTCCTCTAAAGCCACTTTGTTACCAGTTTTTATCACGAATGGATATTTCCTCGAATGCTTTCTGCATCTATGGAGATGAATGTATGTTTTTTATCCTTAATTTTGTTAATGTTGTGTATCATGTTAATTGATTTGCAGGTACTGAACCATTCTTGCATCTCTGGAATAAATCCCTGGTGAATGATCCTTTTAATGTGTTATTGAATGTGGTTTGTTAATACTTTGCTGAGGATTTTTGCATTCATGTTCATCAGGAATATTGGCCTGTGGTTTTCTTTTTCTGTGGTGTCTTTGTCTAGTTTTGGCATCAGGGCAATGCTGGCCTCATTTGGAAGCTTTCTTATCCTATTTTTTGGAATATTTTTTTGGAATAATTTGAGGAGAATAGGTATTTTTTAAAAAAAAATTTTTTTTCAACGTTTATTTATTTTTAGGACAGAAAGAGACAGAGCATGAACGGGGGAGGGGCAGAGAGAGACAGAGCATGAACAGGGGAGGGGCAGAGAGAGAGTGAGACACAGAATCGGAAACAGGCTCCAGGCTCTGAGCCATCAGCCCAGAGCCCGACACGGGGCTCGAACTCACAGACCGCGAGATTGTGACCTGGCTGAAGTCGGACGCTTAACCAACTGTGCCACCCAGGTGCCCCTAGGAGAATAGGTATTAACTCTTCTTTAAACATTTGGTAGAGGGGCGCCTGCGTGGCACAGTCGGTTAAGCGTCCGACTTCAGGTCATGATCTCGCGGTCCGTGAGTTCAAGCCCCGCATCAGGCTCTGGGCTGACAGCTCAGAGCCTGGAGCCTGTTTCCGATTCTGTGTCTACCTCTCTCTCTGACCCTCCCCCATTCATGCTCTCTCTCTGTCTCAAAAATAAATAAACGTTAAAAAAAAATTAAAAAAAAAATGTTTGGTAGAATTCACCAGTCAATCCCTCTGGTCCTGGACTTTAGTTCATCAGGAGTTTTTTGATAACTGATTCAGTTTTATTACTAGTATTCATTCTATTCAGATTTTTTTTATTTTTTCCTGATTCAGTTTTGGCAGATTATATGTTTCTAGGAATTTATCCAGTTTTTCTAGGTTGTCCAATTTTTGGTTATCATTTTTGATAGTAGTCCCTTATAATCCTTTGTACTTTTTTTTTTTTAATTTTTTTTTTCAACGTTTTTATTTATTTTTGGGACAGAGAGAGACAGAGCATGAACAGGGGAAGGGCAGAGAGAGAGGGAGACATAGAATCGGAAACAGGCTCCAGGCTCCGAGCCATCAGCCCAGAGCCTGACGCGGGGCTCGAACTCACGGACCGCGAGATCGTGACCTGGCTGAAGTCGGACGCTTAACCGACTGCACCACCCAGGCGCCCCTGTACTTTTTAAAAAGTATTTATTTTTGAGAGAGACAGAGTGTGAGTTGGGGAGAGGCAGAGAGAGAGAGACAAGAACCTGAAGCAGACTCCAGGCTCTGAGCTGTCAGCACAGAACCCAACATGGGACTCGAACCCACTAGCTGTGGGATTATGACCTGAGCCAAACAAAGATGGATGCTTAACTGACTGATCCACCCATGTGCCCCTAATCCTTTGTGTTTTTGTGGTGTCATTTGTTACTTCTCTTTCATTTCATTTCTTTTCTTTTTTTAAGATTTTATTTTTAAGTAATTTCTACACCCAACATGGGGCTCTAACTTACAACCCCATGATCAAGAGTCACATGCTCTTCTGACTGAGCCAGCTAGGCACCCCTCCTCTTGAATTTCCGATTTTGTTTATTTGGGTCCTTTCTCTTTTTTTCTTAATGAGTCTGGCTAAAGGATATTGATTTTATTTATCTTTTCAAAGAACCAGCTCTTGATTTCATTAATCTTTTCTCTCTCTCTTTTTTTTGTCTCTATTTTATTTGTTTCTGTTCTGATCTTTATTATTTCCTTCTTTCTACTAATTTTGGGTGTTGTTCTTCTTTTTCTAGTTTCTTTAGGTATAAAGTTAGATTGAGATTTTCCTTGTTTGTTGAGGTAGGTTTGTATCACTATAAATCTCCCTCTTAGAACGGCTTCTGCTGAGACCCAAAATTTTTGAATTGTTGTGTGTTATTTTCACTTGTTTCCATGTAGTTTTTAATTTCCCTTTTGATTTCCTCATTGACCCATTTGTTGTTTAGTAGCATGGTGTTTAGTCTTTATGTGTTCATTTTTTTTTCCAGTTTTTTTTTCTTGTAATTGATTTCTACTTTAATACTGTTGTGGTTGGAAAAGATGTTTGATGTGATTTCCTTCTTAAATTTGTTGAGATTGTTTTGGGGCCTAATATGTGATCCATCTTAGGGACTGTTCCATGTGCACTTGAAAAACAACAACAACAACAACAACAACAACAACAACAACAACAAAACCCTGTGTATTCTGTTGTTTTTAGATGGAATGTTCTGTATATATCTCTTAAACCCATCTGGTCTAATGTGTCATTCAAAAACATTTCCGAGGGAGGGAGGGAGAAAAAAAAATTTCCTTATTGATTTTCTGCTTGAATGTTCTATCTATTGATGTAAGTAGGGGTTAAGTCTGCTATTAGTATTGTACTCCTGTCAATTTTCCCCTTTATGTCAGTTGATATTTGCTTTATGTATTTAGGTGTCCAATGTCGAGCATATAGTTATTAAAATTGTTACATCCTCTTGTTGGATTTATCCTTTTATTATCGTGCAATGCCCTTCTTTGTTGCTTGTTACAGTCTTTGTTTTAAGGTATGTTTTGTCCCATAGAGGTATTGCTACCCTGGCTTTTTTCCCCCCACCTTTATATGGAGTATCTTTACCATATCTTCACTTTCAATTTGTATGTGTCTTTAGTTCTGAAGTCAGTCTCTTGTAGGCAATATCTAAATGGGACTTGTTTTTTTTTAGTCTATTCCATCTCTCTGTATTTTTTGATTGAAGCATTTAGACCATTTGCAATTAAAGTCATTATTAATAGATATGTACATATTGCCATTTTATTCATTGTTTTCTGGTTGTTTCTGTATTCTCTGTTGCTTCTTCTCTTCCTCTCTTTATGATTGATGACTTTTTTTTAACATTTATTTATTTTTGAGAGATAGAGCATAAGCTGGGGAGGGGCAGAGAGAGAGAAGGAGACACAGAATTTGAAGCAGGTTGCAGGCTCTGAGCAAGCTGTTAGCACAGAGCCTGATGCGGGGCATGAACCCACAAACTGTAAGATCATGACCTGAGCCGAAGTTGGATGCTCAACCAACTGAGCCACCCAGGCGCCCCTGATTGATTACTTTTTTTATTGTTATGCTTGGCTTTCTTTCTCTTAATTTTTTGTGTGTCTCTTACAGGTTTTTGGCTTGTGGTTACCATGAGGTTTATGTATAACATTCTAAATATATAGCAGTCTATATTAACTTGAGGGTCACTTAAGTTCAAACACATTTTATGTATGTGTTGTCATATTTTACATCTTTTTATTTTGTAAGTCCTCTTAATTTTTTAGATGTAATTGATTTTACTACTTCTGTCTTTCAACCTTCATACTAGCTTTATAAGTGATTGCTGTGCTACCTTTATGTTTGATTTTACTCAAGAAATTTTTCCTTTTGTTTTCTTAAGATTTTATTTTTTGGTAATCTTTACACCCAACGTGGGGCTCAAACTTAAAACTCCAATATCAAGAGTTACCTGCTGTACCAACTGAGTCAGCCAGGTGCCCTGAAAATTTTTTCTTTTATAATTTTTTTTCTAATTATGGACATTTCTTCTCTTCTTACAGAAGTCCCCTTAACATTTATTTTAAGACTGGCTTCGTGGTAATGAATTCTTTGATTTTGTTTGGGAAACTATCTTTCCTTCAAATCTGAGTGATGTTCTTGCTGTGTATTCCTGGTTATAGGTTTTTTTTTTTTCTTTCAACACTTTGAATATATCATGCCTCTCCGTTCTAGCCTATAAAATTTCTGCTGAAAAAAAAGCTGATAGCCTTATGGAATTTCCTTTGTATATGACTAGTTGCTTCTCTCTTGCTGTTTTTAAAATTCTTTCTCTTTCATCTTTGACATTTTAATTATTATGTGTCATGGTGTGAACCTCCTGGGATTCATGATGTGGAACTCTCTGTGTTTCTGAACCTGGATATCTGTTTCCTTCCCCAGGTTAGGGAATTTTTTAGCTATTATTTACTCAAGTAAGTTTTCTGCCCTCTTCTCTCTCTCTTCTCCTTCTGGGACCCCTATAATGCAAATGTCAGTTTGCTTGATGTTACCTAAGAGATCCTGTACTCTGTCCTCATTTTATTTTATTTTTGTTGTGTTTTGTTGATTAAGTGTTAATTTTAATTCCAGTAGAGTTAACATACAATGTTACATTAGTTTCAGGTATACAGTATAGTGATTCATTAATTCCATACATCACCCAGTGCTCATCATGACAGGTACACCCCTTAGTCCCAGTTTCCCCCTCCCCCCACCTACCTCCCATCTGGTAACCATCAATTCGTTGTCTATAGTAAAGGATCTGTTTCTTGGCTTCCCTCTCTCTCCCCCTCTCTCTCTTTCTCACTCTCTCTTTTTCCCTTTGCTCATTAGTTTTGTTTCTTAAATTCCACATATGTATGAAATCATATGGTATTTTTCTCTGACTTATTTCACTTAGCATTTGACTCTCTAGCTCCATCCATGCTCTAATCCTTATTATTTCCTTTCTTCTGTTAGGTTTGGGTTTTGTTTGTTCTTCTTTTTCTAGCACCTTTAGGTGTAAGGTTAGGTTGTTGCTTTGATTTTTTTTGCCTCTTGAGGAAGGCCCGTATTGTTTTAAACTTCCTTCCTAGAACCAGTTTTGCTGCACCCCCCAAATTTTGGACTGTTGTGTTTTCATTTTCATTTGTTTCTATGTATGTTTTAAATGTTTATTTATTTATTTTGAGAGAGAAAGCAGGGAAGGGGAAGAGAGAGAGTGGGGGAGAGAGAAAACCCGAAGCAGGCTCCATGCTGCCAGCACAGAGTTTGATGTGGGCCTCAAACCCACAAACCATGAGATCAAGACCTGAGTCAAAACCAAGAGTCAGACGCTTAACTGAGCCACCCAGATGCCCCATCTTTCCATGTATGTTTCGATTTCTTCTTTGATTTCTTGGTTGACCCATTCATTGTTTAGTAGCATGTTATGTAATCTTTTTTTTTTTTTTTTTTGCTCTTTCCAGACTTTTTCTTGTCGTTGATTTCTAGTTTCAGTGTTGTGGTCACAAAAGATGCATGGAATGATATTGATCTTTTTGAATTTCTTGAGACTTGTGGCCTAATATGTGATCTGTTCTGGAAAATGTTCTATGTCTACTTGAAAAAATTTGTATTGTGCTGTTTTAGGATGGGATGTTCTGAATATATCTGTTAAATCCATCCGGTCCAGTGTGTCATTCAAAGCCAATTTCCTTGTTGATATTCTGTTTGGATGATGTGTGCTTGGATATAAGTGGGGTCTTAAAGCCCCCTGCTATTGTATTACTATTGATTATTTTTCTTTATGTTTATTAACTTGTTATGTATTTGGGTGCTTTCATGTTGGGTGTATAAGTTTTTACAATTGTTATATCGTCTTGTTGGACTGTCCCCTTTATTATTAAATAATGTCCATCTTTGTCTCTTGTTGTGGTCTTTGTTTTAAAGTCTCTTTTGTCCATTTTAAGTATGGCTACCGTGGCTTTCTTTACATTTTCATTTGCATGATACCTGTTTCTCTATTCCCTCACTCTGAGTCTGCAGGTGTGTTTAGGTATGAAGTAAGTCTCTTGTAGGCAGCGTATAGATGGGTCTCTTTTTTCCAATGTTTGTTTTTTTGAGAGAGAGACAGACAGACAGGGAGAGAGACCAGCATGAGGGGGGAGGGGCAGAGAGAGAGGGAGACAGAATCTGAAGCAGGCCCAGGTGCTGAGTTGTCAGCACGGAACCTGATATAGGGCTTGAAATCATGAACCCCAAGATCATGACCTGAGCTGAAGTCAGCCACTTTACCCACTGAGCCACCCAGGCACCCCCACCATTTTTATTTTAAAACACCCTATGTCTTTTGATTGGAGCATTGACCCATTTATTTATTTGAGTCCAATTTGAAGTTATTATTGATAGATATATATTTATTGCCATTTTGTTACCTATTTTGTGGCTGTTTTAGTAGTTGTTATGTGATTCTTCTCTTGCTCTCTTTCATGGTTCGTTGGCTTTCCTTGAATTCCTTTCTGTTTATTCTTTGCCTGTCTACTACTGATTTTTGATGTGTGGTTACCATTAGGTTTGTATATAACATCTTCTGTATATAGCAATCTATATTAAGTTAATATTCACTTAAGTTTGAACCCATTCTCTACCCCTTCCCCCTGTCCCCCACATTTTAGATATATGGTATTGTGTTTTACATCCTCTTATTTATTTAGTGAATCCTTTGACTTATTTTTACAGAAATACTTACTTTTACTGCTTTTATGTTTTTTTTACTTTTCATACTCTCACTTATGTTCTTTCCTTTCCATTCAAAGAGTACCCTTTAATGTTTTTTGTAGGGTAGGCTGAGTGGTCACAAACTCCTTTATTTTTTGTTTCAGAAACTCTTTATCTCTCCTTGTATTCTGAATGATAGCTTTGCTGGATAGAGTATTCTTAGCTGCAGGTTTTTCCCTTTCAGGACTTTGAATATATCATGCCACCCTCTTCTGGCCTGTAAAGCTTCTGCTGAAAAATCTGCTGATAGTTACATACAGGGAGAATCTAATGATGCTATCTTATTTTCTGTTGCTGCTTTAAAGTTTTTTTCTTTATCACTACTTTTTGCCATTTTCAGTACTATGTGTCTTGGTGTGGACCTCCTTGAGTTGATTTTCTAGGGGGATTCCTGTGCCTCCTGGATGTGGATATCTGTTTCCAGATTGGGGAAGTTTTCAGCTATTATTTCTTCAAATAAATTTTCTGCAGCCTTTGCTCTCCTCTTCTTCTATGATCCCTATAATGCAAATGTAGAGACTGAGTTCCCTACAACGTTTCTTAATTTGCATAGTTTTTCTTCTCATTTGGTCAGCTTCATTACTTTCTGTTACTTTGTCTTCCACTTCATTAATTCATTCCTCTACTTCATCTAGACTGGTGTTTATTCCATCAAGTGTATTTTTAATTTCATTTATGGTATTCTTCATCTCTGATTGGTTCTTTTTTTCCCCAGAATCTTGAATATTCTGTATTTCATTTCATTACGTTGTTATTGAAGTGTAGTTGACACACAATGTTATGTTAGTTTCAGGGCTACAGCACAGTGATAAAACAACTTTGTATGAAAGGAACTTGATAGATGTTTTCCCAAAAGAGACAACATTCGGAGAAATGTACCTGACTATCAATAATGAGTTGTGAAAGTAAAAGAAGCTTTTTAAAAATTATCAGTGATAGAAACATGCTCGTCAGGTATTCTAGATATTGACATAAACTATCTTTCTAATCTCTATAGAAAATGAACTTACACATTTTTGTCATAAGAGGCAAAGATTTGAATCTGAAAAGTGTATTCTAGAGATGTGTCAGGCAGTAAAAAAAGTACAAAGACATCATTTATATATAGAAAAAATTCAGGCATGAGCAACACCATCTGATGGGTTCTTTTTAAAAAAAATCTCTGTTAAAGATCTCATTGATGTCCTCCACTCTTTTCTCAAGTCTAGTGAATATCTTTATGATCATTATTTTAAATTCTCTTTAAGTCATATTATTTACATCTGTTTTCCTTAGGTATCTTGGTCTGGTTTGGTCCTGTTCTTTCATTTGGGACATAGTTCTCTGTCTCCACATTTTGTCTAACTCTCTGTGTCCATTTCTATGTATTAGAAAAGTCAGCTATGTCTCTTACTCTTGATGCTAGTGGCCTTAAGAAGAAGAGGTCCTTAGTGCATGGCAGTGCAGTGTCCCCTAATCCCCAGGACCTGGTGCTTCAGGGAGTGCCTCTCATGTGTATATCACGAGTTGTGCTGTTGCGTCCTGACCTCTTTTCCCTTCAGTCCATGTCTCTTTGCCTGTTGTGGGCAATATTTGTTCCTCAGAAGGGGTGGGGTGTGTTTTTACAAGTTGTGTGCTCATCTGCTTGTGAAATGAGACCTGCTGCTACCGCTGGCACTGAAACTGAAATCCTGCAAACCTTGTTGGTCAGGAGATGTGGTGTTGGCAGGGTTTGTGCCAGTCTTCTGGGGGAGGGGGCCTGCAGCACCAGGACTAAGGCCAGTGTGACTGGAAAGGGCAGATCTACTGATGTGGGGGGTGGGTGGGCATGGCTTGTGTAAGCAAGTTAGGTAATGAGTGTCAGAGGTACACTTGTTACTGTAGGTGGCCGCTATTTATGCTGGTGGGAGCAGGAGGTAAATGGAATGTGCCAGTTTGTTTGTTCCTGGAGGGGGCTTCTGTGATCTCTGTCTCTCTGAGTCACACTCTGAGATGAGTAAATCACTCTCCCTCCCATCTGCCCCAGTGTATTTCAACTGCTGATTCTGGGCTGTTTTTGCATGGGCTGTTGTGCTATCTCTTTAAGGGTGGCGACTTGGCTTCCTAACACCCTCTGGGCTCTTTCAGAGCTGAGACCTCGGATTTTTTTAAAAAATCCCAGGTTTCAAGTTCTGCTGGTTGTACAAACTCACTAAATTTGGCCGCTCTCACTTTCAAAGCCAAATGTTATGGGGATTTGTCTTGCCTGTGTGGGCTCCCTTATGTGAAATTTTGTTTTTCACCCTTCTCTGTGCTACCAGTTCCCTCCCCACCATGGGTGGCCATGGTCTGTTTTGTTTCCAAACTGTGTCTTCCCCCTTCCTACCTTCCTCAGTGTGGCTTCTTCCCAGCCTTTAGTTGTGGACTTTGTTCTGCCCGTCTTAGGGTTATTTCCTAGTTATATATGCTGATGTGAGTGTTACTTAGTTGTATCCATGGGATAGAGTGAGCTTACGGGTCCTTTTACTCTGCCATTTTCTCAGTCTCTCCTATCCTCATTTTTAGACATTGTTTTTTTGCGGGGTGCCTGGTAGCTCTGTCAGTTGTGTCTCACTCTTGATTTCGGCTCAGGTCATGATCTCACAGCCATGGGGTCAAGCCCCATGTTGGGACCCCATGGAACCTGTTTGGGATTCTCTCTCTCCTTTTGCCTCTCCCCTGCTTGTACTCTCTTTATCTCTATCTCTCTCTCAAAAAAAATCTTTTTTGGGGGTGCTGAGGTGGCATTTGGTTGAGCATCCAAATCTTGGATTGGCTCAGGTCATGATCAACCAAATGCCACCTCATGATCAACCAAATGCACTGTACATGGAGCCTGCTTGAGATTCTCTCATCCTCTTCCCCTTTGCCCTCTCCCCTGCTCCCTGCTTGTGCTTAAAAAATATAAAATAAAAATAAAATAAAAAAATCTTTTTTATTTTCAGCTTGGGTGCTTTCCCTTATCCTGCCTTCCAGATCACTGATTTTTCCTTTTTCATCCTCTAATCTACTGTTAATTCCCTCTTGGGTATTTTTCATTTCAGTTATTATATTCTTCAAGTCCTTCTGAGATTTTTGTCTTATTCTTCTGTTTGGAACATATTGCTCTGTCTCCTCATTTTGCTTGACTTACTGTGTTTCTGTGAATTAGGTGAAACATCTACTTATCCTAACCTTGATGGAATGGTTTTGTTTATCACAGGCCATCCCCTGTGAATACTGTGTGTTACTGGTGACTTTGGTTGGTTGGCTGGAGATGTGGCTGTCATGGGCTGGGGGTCCCAGGAAACTCTATACTAGGCTGCCCTGTTGGGATGGTTGGGACTGAAGTAGGTGTGGGCCAGAGTGGTCCTGGGACCCTCTCTGCAGAAGGTACCTTGGCAGGACAGCTGAAGCTGAAATTACAAGCCAGGGTATTCCAGGGTACCCTGTGCATGGCTGGAGCTGAGGTGTGCACAGGCCAGGGGATTCTGGGATCCTCTGTATAGATGGTTCGTGCCAGAGTGCTTAGAGCCAAGGTCAGTGTACCCCCAGTTGCTCTGCACTGGAGGGGTTCCCTGGCAAGTTGTCTGGAGCCAAAGTGATGTGGGTCTGGAGAGTTGCAGGGTGCTTTGTCCCTGTGTCGCCTTGGTGAAATTGCCATTAGCTGTAGTGAGCATCGACCAGGGATGTCCTGGTGTGTGCACCATGGTGGGGTGGCCTTGGTGGTATGGCTGTGACTGGTGTGGGCTAGGGGCCTGGGGCTCACTGAGGCAGCAGGCCAGCTATCGCACTGGGCCCTGCTCCTGTCCACACTGTCAAGGTGGAGGGAGATTGTAAATTGTGCTGCTCACTAGTCCCTCTAACCTTGAGAGTGTTCCCACAACTCTCCTACCATCTGGCAGGATTTTAGGGTTGGTTTGTTTATATTCTAGTTGCCCTTTTAAACTTGAGCTTTTTTTTTTTTTTCTTGGGTACTCCAGGGAAGAGGATCTCCCAGCCTGTGGGTACCATCCCTCCCCAGTGCAGTTGGCAGCGTTGGGGATGGGGATTCCCCTTGTCGCTCAGTCTCCGTCTCTTGCCATTCTCTCTGGGTTGTTTATATTATTTGTTGCGCAGAAGCTGTTCAGACAGCCCTCAGTCCTTCTCCAGGAGGAATTGATCTACAAATGGGGGTAGATTTGGTATATCTGTGGAGGAGGTGAGTTCAGGGTCTTTGTACATTGTCATCTTAGACTAGAGCTCCAAATTTGTCTCAGTTTTTAAAGTTTGCATTAGTTAACAAAACACACAAAAAAGCCCCAAGAACAGTGAAAACACTGTGCAGACCAAACAGTTTTTGACTGAATTAACTTCTGTCAAGCCACCTGTCCCTGCCTGGTAAGCTATGTTGTGTTCCCTGGAAAGTCATTCTTTCTGGTGAGACATTTAGGACAAGTCTTTTTTTTTTTTTTTTTTTTTTTTTTGACTTAGCTAAAAACTCTCAGGATTAAGTAAATGAGGGTTCTTTCAGTGGACAAATGCTTTACAAAGAGAGTCAGAGAGCAAGGGAATCCAGCAAGTTGCTTTAATAAAGTTTCATCCAGTCCTAAAACAAATTATTCTTTTGCAATTAACAGTGTTGGAGTGCAAATGGCTCTCAGTCAAATAGAGACCTGGACTAATGCCAATTGGATTCACCTACTTTTTTGCGTTCCTCCCAGTGCCTAGCACAGCGCCTAGCACACAGCAGTTGCTCAGTAGGTGTTGGTTTGATGTGTGAGTGAATGAATGATGAATGGTTGGATGAATGGCTCTTTGCTTGGCTCACAGAGAAGACTGGCATGTGAATTTAGGCTGAGGGACAAGGAAGGTCTTCTCTAGGCAATTCCAGAAAAAGAGAAAAAAAAAAAAATGAGGCTTCTGTGTTCATTCACAGCCTCATCTGTAATAATTGAAATATCATTTGTTTCATGTGTGGTTGCTGGTTTTTGTTTAATTTAATGTTTTGGTAATGAGTTCTTAAGCACTGAACTATTAGCAATGTTGTTACTAGGAGTAAAATAAGTAATAAATGGTAGTTGATTTTTAATGAACTTCAGGTGTTGTTTTTTAGCTAGAAAAGGGGAGCCTGCTCAGAATAGGCATGTTTTTGGAGGATTGCCGCCCCCTCGTGGATTCAGTGGGGAAAGACAAGAGTTTGAAGCCTCCTGCTCTTGGCTTAATGGAGGCAACTGGCTTTTCCAGTTCAACAAATACTTTATTCAGGGGCTGAGGGTAGGGTACAGATAAGAATATTGCATACTACTCATCCTCCAGCAGCTCACAAACCACAGAGCTCGAAGGGACTTTTGAGACGTTCGTTTTTAACCCCTGGTCCTCAGAAGTCTGGTGGGAGCGGTCCTCTCTTGGGTGGCGGTTGAGAGTGGACAGTGCGCCATGATGGCACACTTCGGGGTACAAGGTAGTGGAGCGCTGCCTGCCTACCCTGAAGTGCCGCACTCCGCTGTTGTATCTCCTGCGAGTATTTGCACCTAATCATGTCGTCGTCAAGTCCCGCTTTTGGTACTTTGTGTCTGAAGATGAAGAAGGCTTCAGGGAAAATTGTCTACTGTGGACAGGTGTTTGAGAAATTCCCCTTGTGGGTGAAGAACTTCGGCATCTGGCTGCGCTATGACTCCCACAGTGGCTCCCACAACATGTACGGGGCGTATAGGGACCTGACGACGAGGGCGCCATCACCCACTGCGACCGAGACATGGGCACCCCGCACCGCTCCCTGGACCGCTGGATCCAGATCATGAAGGTGGACGAGATTGCAGCCAGCACGTGCCGCCGAGCAGCAGACAGTTCCACGACTCCAAAAATCAAGTTCCCACTGCTCCACCGGGTCCTGCGTCGCCAGCACAACCCACATTTCATCACCAAGAGGCGGAACACCCTCTTTTAGATGCAGAGCCTCCCTGGCTCCAGTTCTGCCCAAATGAATTCAACGGGAAAACAAAACAAAACAAAAATCAAACAACAAAAAATGGGCTTCTTGTGAAGATAACAGAACACCTTTTTCTTTTTTCTTTTCTTTTCTTTTGTTTTCTTTTCTTTTTTCTTTTATGTTTGTTTTGAGAGAGAGAGAGTACACAAGCAGTGAAGGGGCAGAGAGAGGGAGAGAGAGAATCCCAAGCAGGCTCCCTACTGTCAGCGCAGAGCCCATCTGCGCTGAAATCAAGAGTCCCACGCTTAACCCACTGAGCCACCCAGGTGCCCCTAATGGAGAACACTTTCTTTTTAAAAAAAAATTTTTTTTTAACATTTATTTATTTTTGAGACAGAGAGAGACAAAGCATGAATGAGGGAGGGTCAGAGAGAGAGGGAGACACAGAATCTGAAACAGGCTCCAGGCTCTGAGCTGTCAGCACAGAGCCCGACGCGGGGCTTGAACTCCCGGGACCGCGAGATCATGACCTGAGCCCAAGTCGGACACTCAACGGACTGAGCCACCCAGGTGCCGCTGGAGAACACTTTCAATGAAAAACTTACTTCTATAAGTTTTTCTTAGACTTGAGATATCTGCTACTGTTTTTTTCTAGTGGGTGCTATAAAATAAGCAATTAATGAACAGCTATTTAGAAGAACCCCCCACCCAAATATGGCCAGAGATGTTCATATAGTTGGACAACTCTTTTTTGCAGAGATGTATGTGCCTCACAGTGATTACTTATTGTGTTTTATAATGTATAAACCTGATATTACTTAGTAAGGTAACCTTAGTGAAGGGGAGACATGTGTGCTAGATCATAGCTTGGATAAGGGTTTGAAGTGAGTCCTTTCTTCAGGGTACTTTGAACCAAAGCTGTGACTTCAGGAGCTGTCCCTTGAGGGTGCTCCACCCACGTGGAGCACTTCTCAGGGGCTGTTTGTAGAATTTCTAGGTGGAGGACATGGCCTGGTCTAAACATAGGCATCTTTTTATTTTAG
This sequence comes from Puma concolor, assembly GCF_028749965.1. Classification (NCBI taxonomy): domain Eukaryota; kingdom Metazoa; phylum Chordata; class Mammalia; order Carnivora; family Felidae; genus Puma; species Puma concolor. The sequence continues at coordinate 96,671,178 of NC_141667.1, forward strand.
GAACAAATCAAACAGTAGGAACTGAATTATCCAGGTCCAGCAAATAGTGGCTGGAGAAACTGCATTGGGGTCCAGCCTTGGTGATGTGAGTTGGAAGGTAAGGTCAAGTTGTTTGTTTGATTTTCATTTTATCTTTTTCCCTTTATGTCATTTAATCACCCATACTTCTCTTAGGTAATATTCTGCTGAATCTATTTATTTATTTAAAACAATGTTTATTTTTTTGAGAGAGAGAGAGCACAAGCAGGGGAGGGGCAGAGAGAGAGGGAGACACAGAATCTGAAGCACACTCCTCCACACTGTCAGCACAGAGATGGATGCAGGGCTCAAACCCACATGCCGTGAGATCATAACCTGAGCTGAATGAAGTCAGACGCTTAGCCAGCTGAGCCACCCAGGCGCCCCATGCTGCTGAATCAGTTTTAACGGCTCATTGGTTTCTTTGGTACTTTCTTAATGTTTATTCCATTTCTTCTTATAGAAACAACACATGTGCAGGAGTTTGAGAACAGTGAATATCCTTGGCGGGCTCCCCATTTCTGCGTGTGGGTCCAAGGCTGCCTGTTTCTGCCTCTGGTGACTGGAGGTTGGATGGAGAGTGTCGCCAGAAACACCTTCTGGAGTTGGGAGTGTGGGGCCTGGAGGTTGTCTGGCTCTCCGTGTGGCCCCCTTCTTTTTCCTGGGCGTAGGTCCCTGTGGCCTCTGCTCTTCAACTTTTCTTTGGTCAGCTCCCCTCTGTTAGAGCTGAGCAGAGCCCTGCTCCCTGCTCTCACTCTGTCCCCCTGCCTCTCACCTAGCCAGCCTGCAATGTCAGTCCTTACTGGGGCTCCTTCCTCAGCCCCATTCTACAGGTTCTCTGCGCGTATTGGGGGGGAGGAGGTGGTGCTTCCTTTAGGAGGGCTGCATTGGTGCTCCTCGAGATCAGCCTGCCTGCTGCTGTAAGCTTGGCCATCTAGAGCCCTCATCTCTGCTCCAGGGTGCAGGCTAAGTGTCCGACCACAGTCATGACCAGGTACTCCCATCAGAGGCTCCTCTCCATTTCTCAAACCATTTAGGCGTGGAGCAGACAAGTCCACTCCAGACTCCACCATGCCCCTGCTCCCCCAGCCTTGGGGAATCCCTTTCTCTTCTTCCTCTGCCACCACACCCTTCTGCCTCTTGAGCACCTGCAATTTCATTCTGTAAGTATGCCTTTTCCAAACAATATTCCTGGTGGCTTTTTTTTTTTTTTTTTTTTTTTTTTGTAGGCTCCAGAAACCCAAAGAGGATCCTATACTACACCTTAGGTCATCATCATTTGGGCTCATTCAGAATGTGGTGGGGTAGCACCAGAAGACACTGAGCCCGTCTCCCTTTGATATTTCCCTCTTCCCCAATTCTCCATTCAGAGGGTGGACTCTGAGCTTATTACCTCAGAGGGGATGTGGCATGTGTGAGTCAGAGCCGGCCTGCAAGCTAAGCCTTTAGGGGAACTTAGGGGCCATAAGTAAAGGAAGACTGGGAACAGACAGAATTTCTTTGCCAAAAGCAAGGAGGGCGGGCGGACATAAGGCTTTCCTTCTCAGATTAGGGACAGATTGTCCCATGCTAGAGAGAGAGGGAGAAGAGGGGCTTCCTGCAGCCCTCCAGGTGAGGGCCAGTAAAGAAATGGCTCCAGGGGTTCATTCAGATTTGGGGGCCCTCTTGTGGTTTTATGGCCTCTGAGAATGGGGGTGGTGGTGAGTGCTGACCATGGTCGTGTTAGGAGGAATCTGTGTGGACAGCCACTCCCCAGTCACTAACACTTTGGTACTGAGAAGGCATCCTAGGGTGATTCTGAGAGAAGAGTGGAAACCTCAAGCAAGACTCAAGTAGTACTTGTCTGGAGTCTGGGAGAATGAGTTTTCAAAATGAAAACGAGTTGGAATTTGGGAATTAAAGTGGGTTTTCTCACAAACCTGAGTTCAAGGGCTGATTCATGTCTACTACATGGCTGAGGAGGCAGGTGATATGAGGAAAATAATTGTCATTGTTTTACAACAGGCTCAGGAAGAGGCCACTGTTACTTCTGGGGCATCTAGCCAGAGAAGGAAGCTTTAATTCTGCAGGTCTCATTCACCCCCAGCCCTCCAGGTAAGTAGGTGCATTTACACTTCTTTTTAAGGTTTAACATGGGGGGGGGGTGGCAGGAGGACGACAAAAGAGGGGTGCTTCTTGCCACATCCCTGCCTGAGGCCCCGAGTCCAGCATGAAATGTTCTTTGGACCAAATGGCCAACAAATAAGGGTTTGATTGCTGAGAGCAACATCACCCAGGCCATTGATATGCTGTAGTAGCTGCCTGGTGATGCCTGGGGAGCCATAGGGAGCGGTACCAAGGCTCTTTTCCCCTCTGTGCAGTGACGGTCCCCATTGTAGAAATGCGCTGTGCTCTAGAACAACTGTCACTCCTTATTTGGAGTTGAGGATGTATTTCCCCAGACTAGCACTGGACTGTATTTTGTTGGTTTTATTTTTTGCTTATGAGGGCAATTTTTGTACATAGAAAGCTATTAATGGCTTTTATGTTTTTTAAAAAAATTTATTTACTTACTTTGAAAGAGAGAGAGAGGGAGGGGGAAGGACAGAGGGAGAGAGAGAATCCCAAGTAGGCTCTGCGCTGTCAGATCCTACTGTCACCATGCGCTGTCACCATGGGGTTCCCTCTGACAAACTGAGAGGTCATGACCTGAGCCAAAGTCAAGAGTCAGATGCTCAATCCAATGAGCCAGCCAGGTGCCTGAGGTTTTTAAAATTAGTATTTGATTAATTAAAGATACAAATTGCAAAACCTTAAGTTTATAAGTTCAACTTAAAAATTTTCTTACTCTTCTATACTCCATAAATATACAAATGTACTTATAAATGTATTATAAATGCACTATAAATGTACTTATAAATGTACTCTAGAACAATTTATCATCACTTTTAAGCTTTTGATTAATGTTTAGTCTCATTTGCAAACTTAAATTTTAAATTGCATTTATAAGTTGAATATATTAATTTATAGCATCTAAAATACTATATTAATGTATAATATACTATAAACTTAATATGTTTATTTTTAAATGTTTACTTATTTAGAGAGAGAGAGAGAGAGAGAGAGAGAGACTCCCAAGCAGGCTTTGTGCTGTCACTACAGAGCTCGATGTGAGACTTGATCCCACGAACAATGAAATCATGACCTGAGCTGAAATCGAGTCAGATGCTTAACTGACTGAGTCACCTAGATTCCCCCAAACTTAATATGTTTAAATTTCATTTATAAAATTAATTTTTGTATCATTTGTCTGGCAAAAACTACCTAGGTACTCAAGTAACTCTTGTAAATATAACAAACTTATAAATATTGTGGATTTAATTTATCTTAATCACCTCACTCTTATTGATATAGTCAACCAAATTCTTCCATACCTTTTAACTTAAAATCAGAAGTCTAAAGTCAAATACACAACTATATGTACATATGTATATATAATACTAATACATTATATATATATTATATATATAAATAAAAATGTTTATATTTTTATTTTGAGAGAGTGCAAGTGGGGGGGAGGGGCAGAGAGAGAAGGAGAGAGGCTCTGCACTGCTGGCATGGAGCCCCACACAGTGCTCTGTTCCAGGAACCCACAAGACCATGACCTGAGCCTAGATCAAGAGTTGGATATTTAACCACTGAGCCACCCAGGTGCCCCAACCCTGAAAGCTTTTTTAAAAATAATGGATGTAGGGGCGCCTGGGTGGCTTGGTCGGTTAAGCGTCTGACTTCAGCTCAGGTCATGATCTCATGGCCCGTGAGTTCGAGCCCCGCATTGGGCTCTGTGCTGACAGCTCAGAGCCTGGAGCCTGTTTCAGATTCTGTGTCTCCCTCTCTCTCTGCCCCTCCCCCGTTCATGCTCTGTCTCAAAAATAAATAAACGTTAAAAAAAAATAATGGATGCTGTGGTCAAATCCACAGATATTCTAATTTAATTGGTTGGGGGCAGGGCATAGATTTATTTTTTAAGTTTCCCCAGCTGATTTTTTTTTTTTTTTTTTAGAGAGAGACAGAGAGGGCACAAGTGAGCAAGGGGCAGAGAGAGAGAGGGAGAGAATATCCCATGAGGGGCAGAGAGAGAGAGAGAAGCAGGGTTTACCTGAAGTGGGGCTTGAGCTCACCTGAAACAAGGCTCGAACTCATGAAACTGTGAGATCATGACCTGAGCCAAAGTCAAACGCTTAACTGAGCCACCGAGGCACCCCTCCCCAACTGATTTTTATATGCAATTTTAATGAGAACGACCTTTCTGAGACTGGGAATATGCTTTACCTTTACCTTTACCATTTTATTTTATATTTTATATTTTATTTTATTATATTTTATTTATGTTGCATTGTGTTGCATTGTGGTCCATTCGATTCCATCCCATTGCATCTCATTGCATTGTATCTCATCCCATCCCATTCCTTTATTTTAGAGAGTGAGAGCCAGGGAGAGGGACAGAGAGAATCTTAATCAGGCTCCACACTCAGCATGGAGCCCAACGTGGGGCTCAATCTCATGGCCCAGGGATCGTAACCTGAGCCAAAATCAAGAGGTGGGCACTCAATGGACTGAATCACCCAGTTCCCCAAAATGCTCTTTTCCTAAAATGACAGTGAGACTTAGCAGGTGTTTGTTTTCATCAAGAGAATTAACTGGGCAAAGTAAGAAATCAGCAATCCTTTATCATCCTCTGAAATTTATTTTGAAATTTCAAAAGAAAGCCAAAGGTTTGGGAGCGACTACATTAGAGGTTAGTAAATTATTAGGACTCTGGAGTTCTTAGCCCTTTAGGGAAGAGGAGTCTGGTATCTTTGCATCCCAGGTGCCTAGTAGAGTGCAGAGAACATAGGAAGCTCAATTTTGCTTTCAAATGAACAAATAAGTGAGGAAAAAAGACTTTTGAATTTCAGAAAATGTGTTTCTAAGCATGGAAACTCTAGTTGTGAGTGGGAACTTAAAAACATGCCTAAATGAGGAAGCTTCAAATGTGTGTTTTTTAAAGTATCTTTATTTTAATAGATAGCACATGTGCACATGCACAAGTGCAAAAGTGGGGGAGTGGCAGAGAGAGAGAGAATCCTAAGCAGGCTCAGTGCTTTCAGTGCGGGACCCTACAAGTGGAGCCCGACATGGGCTTGAACCTACAAACTGGCAGATCATGACCTGAGCTGAAACCAAGAGTTGGATGCTTAACCGACTGAGCCACTAAGATGCCCCAGAATGATATATTTTTAATTGAATCACAAGTTCAATTTATTAGATTCTCTAATATGCCAAATTATTTACAATATTTCAAGTAATTTATTTGTATTTTATTTTTTAAAGTTTATTTAACTAATCTCTACACTCGTGGGGCTTAAACTCACCTTGAGATCAAGAGTCATGTGCTCTTCTGACTGAGCCAGCCAGGCACCCTTCAAGTACTTTAAATACCACATATTCAGAAATAATTCCTAAACACGACACAAAAATATTAGGACAGTAGGTTTAGTATCTCTATACTTAATTCTAAGTGTTTTTAGGAATTAAAAATCCTTACTGATTAAGGAAACTACACTGTCTCAAGAAATTTAGGGTAAACTTCTCAGTGGACTGTGTGCCCTCAAACAAAGGCACCTCATATCCCACTTTTGTAGGTTCATATAAATGACTTAGTTCTCAAGTTTTTTTTAGACCAGATTCTTTTCTGTCTGTTGAATATACTCTGAGTTATCTTCCTAGTCTGGGTCATTAAAAAATGCTTTACAGATACTTTAATAATGGGTGACTAGATGTTGCATCTTTCTCATTTTCTTTGACTCTATAGCCCAGAATTAAAATTAAGCTAAGGATAACCTCCCATGATAATTCTGAGATATGGGAATAATAACCTGGGAAGAGAGAAGCAAGAGCTTCCTTTTTTGAGGGTGCTCTACTTCCCTCTCAGCCCCTCCTCCCATGCCCCTGGGGCTTCTTCTCATGGCCCAGGGCCCTCCTCCTGCCCTCCAAACTCTTCCCTCAACTTGTGGGTGTCTACCCTGGAATGGTCTTTCCCCACAGTGACATTCTCATTTTTCCGTCACTCCTCCCATTTCCTCAGAACCCTTGATCTCAGTGAACAGTCAGGAGGAAGACAGACAATAGAATGAAATCGTGAGTGAGTGAGGGCTGCTCACACTCTTAGAGGTATTAATAAGATTATTCTTCTTTTGTGTTTATTTCTATAAGGCAATTATTCTATGTTTTTAAAAATTTTTTATTTTACTTATTTTTTTTAAGTTTATTTATTTATTTATTTATTTATTTATTTAGAGAGAGATGGGGCGCCTGGGTGGCTCAGTCGGGTGTCCGACTTCGGCTCAGGTCATGGTCTCTCAGTTGGTGGGTTCAAGCCCCGCGGCAGGCTCTGTGCTGACAGTTCGGAGCCTGGAGCCTGCTTGGGATTCTGTGTCTCCTCCTTTCTCTGCCCTTCCCATGCTCATGCTCTGTTGTGCTCTGTCTCTCAATAATAAATAAACATTAAAAAAAAAAAAAGAAAAGAAAAGAAAGAGAGAATGTGACTGGGGAGGAGCAGAGAGAAGGAGAGAGAGAGAATCCCAAGCAGACTCTGAACTGTCAGTATGGAGCCTGATGTGGGGCTTAAACCCACAAACTGTGAGATCATGACCTGAGCCGAAATCAAGAGTTGGATGCTCATTTGAGCCACCGAGGTGCCCCTATGTTTATTTTATTTTTTTTTAATTTTTTTTTTTTAACGTTTGTTATTTTTGAGACAGAGAGAGACAGAGCATGAACGGGGGAGGGTCACAGAGAGAGTGAGACACAGAATCTGAAACAGGCTCCAGGCTCTGAGCTGTCAGCACAGAGCCCGACGCGGGGCTCGAACTCACGGACTGTGACATCATGACCTGAGCTGAAGTCGGACGCTTAACCGACTGAGCCACCCAGGCGCCCCATATGTTTGTTTATTTTTGAGAGAAAGGGAGAGCAAGGGGGGGAAAGGGCCATTAATAAGATTCAAATGAAGACCTTGCTAACATGGATGCAACTCTCATAGAAATTTGAGTTTCTGCACTAGAGTTGAATATAAATATTAAAAACTCCCAGGTTTCAATTTGGGGGAGAGGGCACCACACCAGCTAGGCCATTGCTATAGTTTGTCGCACGCATCTGGCTAGCCTTTTTCAAGTGTTTCCTGATTCTCACAACTTTCTCCACTTCTCCACATTTAAAATATTGAATATATTTGACATGTAATGTGCAAATTTAAGGCATACAACTTATTAGTTTGATACATCTATATATTGTAATATAATTGCCATTGTAGCAATATTTAACCCCTCTATCATGTTATATAATTATTCTTTCTTTTTAGCAGTTGGGATAATTAAGTTTTAGTCTCATAGTAAGTTTGATTGTAGTACAATATTGTACAATCATCTACATTCATTATACTGTATAGACTTTAGATCTCTATGACTTATTTACTACTTGTTGCAAGCTTGTGCCCTTAAACACCATCAATCTTTTTTATTTATTTTTTAAATGTTTGTTTATTTTTGAGAGAGACAGAGCATGAGCCGGAGAGGGGAAGAGAGAGAGGGAGACACAGAATCTGAAGCAGGCTCCAGTGTCTGAACTGTCAACACAGAGCCTGATGTGGGGCTCGAACTCATGGACCACAAGATCATGACCTGAGCCGAAGTCGAATGCTCAACCAACTGAGCCACTCAGGTGCCCCAATCTTTTTTTTTTTTTTTTTTTTTTAAGTTTATTTATTTTTGAGAGAGAGGAGAGAGTACGTGCATAGGGAGGGGCAGAAAGAGAGGGAGACCGAGAATCCCAAGCAGGCTCTTTGCCAATGTGGGGCTGGAACTCATGAACCATGAGATCATTACCTGAGCAAAAGCCAAGAGTCAGATGTTTAACTGTGCCACCCAGTGGCACTTACTGTTCCACATGTAAGTGATATCATACAGTACTTCTCGTTCTCTGACTTACCTTGCTTAGAATATTGTGCCCAAGGACCGTGATGTTGTCAAAAATGGCTGGATATCCTTCTTTCTCATGACTGAATAATTTTCCACCATGTATATTTACCACATATTCTTTATCCTTTACTTCACTGATGGACATTCACGTTTCCATATCTTGGCTATTGTGAATAATGCTGTGATAAATGGGAGTGCAGATATGTGGTTGAACTCCTGTTTTCCTTTCCTTGGGTATATGGTAGATCTTTTTAATTTTTTTGAGGAGCCTCCATATTGTTTTTCATAGTGGTTGGACCAATTTACATTCACATGAATAGTGTAAAAGGGTTCCCTTTTCACCACATTCTCACCGGCACTTGTCTTGTCTTAATGATAGCCATTCTAACAGGTGTGAGTTGATAACTCATTATGGTTTTGATTTGCATTTTTCTGATGGTTGGTCATGTGGCATATTTTTACATATGCCTATTGGCCGTTTTGATGTCCTCTTTGGAAAAATGTCTGTTTAGTTCTGTCCATTTAAAATCAGGGTTTGTTGTTGTTATTGAGTTGTATGAATTCTTTACACGTATTGAATATTAACCCCTTATCTGATGTACATTTAGTTTCTGTTGCTGTGCAGAAGTTTTTGAGGTTGATGTAGTTCCATTTGCTGACTTCTGCTTTTGCTGAATGCTTTTGGCATCATATTCAAATCACTGCCGAGACCAGTGTCCAGAAGCTTCTTCTCTACATTTTTTCCTGTTGCTTCTCCATTTAAACAAGAAGTTTTCTGAAAGTTTCAAGCTTTCTACAGCATTTCCCAGGATACTGAGGAGGGGCAACCAGAAATAGGATAGTATACCCCACCCAGTTGTGTGTTGGTAAATGTTTGACCATCAGGTCTCTGGAGCCCTGCTTTGTAGTGTTTGCCCATTTCTGTGGTGTAAATATTCTCATGATGGCTAATATCAAACCATCAACAGCTTGACGGGATATCCTGTCTTCAAAACCTAATAGTTGGCTCTCCTGAGATGGTAAGCACTGGCTTCAGCACATCACTGGGTCTGTTGCTGTCTGTATATAATGACCTTTGTCTTCCCAATGGTCTAATAAGCTCCCTAAGGGATACAATTGTATTATTGATCTCTTATAGGCCAATGGTACTAGCATGGTTATAGACACAAAAGTATCAAACTTTCCTATGGGTATATTGCTTTCCTAGAGCAGCTGTATTGCTAACAGCAGGGAGACTTGGGGGTGGGGAGGGGACAGGAAGGCTGCCTCCTCTTTCCACCAGCATCAGGGAGGCAGGAAAGGAGAGAATATGGGAGCCAGAGGATGGTTTTGATAAGGAAATCGGGCTCACTGAAAGTCCAATCAAAATACTGTAAGAATTCAGCTCAGCTTCACAACCGGATCTGATTAACACACTCTCTTTAACTTACAGAGTAGTTTATTTCCTGTCCAGGATCTGGTATATACTTTGGTGATGAGAATGAGATCTCTGAAGAAACAGATTTGTGGTTTTCATCACAGACTGCCTAGTAAAGTGCCAAAGACTCAGCAGAAGGGCATGAACAAAGCTATAAAGGTGTAACCTAACTGTATTGTTGACAGAGCGTGTGGAAGACCAAATGGGCCAGAGAGCTCCGAGAGGCCCTAAGGGCTCAGGAAATAATAACCTTTCAGTGAGATAAAAAAAAAAAAAAAGTCAGGAAAAGGACTAGGATTGAAAGAGGATGATCTCTAATGAAATGAACTTGTTCTTAGTTTTTTTTCTTTTTGGAATTGGGAAAGAATTATAGGTGTGAAACCACAAACTGAAAAAAGCCCACGACAGCAGTATGGTCCAGAAATCCTTGAACAGTATCTCTGTGTAACATAGTCCCGCTGGAAGACTCGACAGTGTCAGCAGAGGGAAAAATTGGTAGACAGGCCTGAATTCTGTCCACTCACTGAAGACCTTGATGTGGGAGATCTAGTGTCCTGAATCAGGAGGCAACAGACACCTCTAGGCTTTACATGTGTAGGGGGCTGTCTTGAAATCCTGCATATCTCCTATTGCTCACGCATATGCGTCGTATTTTAGGACTATTGAAATCATGATAAAACTGTGGTGATAGTGTTTATCCTCTATTTATGACTTAAGATACCTCCAGGAGTATTGGAATAGGAGGATATATTACTACCCAGCAATATTCTTTAAAACAGAATTCTTAGGGAGTTTATAAAAATGGGCCTGGATCTTTGCCTTACAAATGGAATGGTATGTCTAAATTAGGCACTGAAATTAGGTTACTGATATAATCATAGAGCATATGTTGTGAGGGTTTTTTTTTTTTTAAATTTATTAGAGAGCGAGCGAGCACGCATTAGTGGGGGAGGAGCAGAGGGAGAGGGAGAGAGAAAATCCCATGCAGGCTCTACCCTGTCAGTGCAGAGCCCAATATGGGGCTCAATCTTACGAACCCGTGAGATCATGACCTGAGCTGAAACTAAGAGCCGGGCACTTAACTGAGCCACCAGGCACCCCTGTGAAGAGCTTTTTGAGTTGTGGAAGGGCTTATATGATCCATCTACACTTTTGTCCTTGTTACTTAAGAGGCATTCGGCCATCAAGCCAGCAAACATTTACTGGATATCTACTATATTTCAGGTACTATGTTGAGTACTGGGAATACCGATTACAGTTAAAAGACATGGTCTTTGATGTCAGTAAGCTTACATTCCACTGGGGGGAGCCAAATATATAAATAAGCACAATAGCTGCTGAATGTGCGGGTGTGGAAAGGTGTGTGTGGAGTGGGGGAGGGTGTCAGAAGGAATTAGATTGGCTCCAGGACTGGTCAGGAAAAATCTTGGGGAAGGTTCCCCTGAGCATGTGTTTTTGAGGCTGCTGAGGTGAGCAATAGCACTGTTAGGCTTTTATGTGAAGATAACCTGAGGGACCAGTGATCAGACCTTCCGCCTGAGTCTCCTGATTCACGCACTTGCTCAATCTCACTGATTCACCCAGTCTAAGCAAAAATTCCCACTACAAGTTCAAGATGTATACCTCAGAGAATCACATACACACCATCAAAGCCTGAGCCACATGTAAGCAATGTCTGAGTAGCCCAGGTTTTAGAAATTATCTCTTCTTTATTGCCACATCCATATAAAAAGTTTGATAGTATTTGGATTGGTAAAAGGCAGGCACAGTGTATATAAAAAAAAAAGGTGTAGTAAGTTAAAAAATAGATGGCTTTAGTGCTTGGAAAAACAATTATGGATTGCTTCTTTGGTTTAATTATCCAGGCGATCGAAATTCTGGGTTTGAAACTCTTGGAAGTCCTCTGGGATGGTGTCTGCAAACCAGAACAGGCACAGCGGGGTTAGTAAAGCTCCTTCCACCTGGAATCCGGGTCCATCTCGTGCTGTGCAAGCATCCTGTAGGGGTCACTGTCAGCCTAAGCAACAGGCCCCTGAAGCCTCCACAGCCATTTTCTACTTCAGGCTGCTTTGCAAATTGTTGGCTTAAAGCCCGGGAGTGCTCATTCATAGGCCTAGAGGAAATTAGCAGGCAGAATGGATTTTGAGTGTGATTATGTTTGAGCCATGAGAAAATAAAGGCTGCCGTAAATTAAATCTGACTGAATTTCTCACTGAACCCCAAATCCTAAGCCAAGCAGTTAAATTCTGTGGGTCTCAATGTCCTCATCTACCAAGCAGGAAAAATGAGATCTACCATTTACTTTGGTTACACAGAGACTGTTACATTTTAATGAATATGCCGCATGAGCTTGGAGCTCCTGAGAAGAAAATGTGCTATAAAAATAAGGCGGCGTTTTCTGATTAATGATAGTAATAATATCGTATAGTAACAAGAATGCACGTTACCATTGCAGCGATATTTGAGGTTGGACCAAATGATGTTTTCTTGGGAGAAGCAGAACACGCCGAGCCGGCCTCCACGCATGGTGGTGTCTATGGTGACCCCGGAGTCAGCTACCAACTCAGAGCCTTCATAAAAGCGCACTCTGCGGACAACACAGCCCAAGCTGGTCTTCATGAACCTCAAACCCAAGTCAAGGTGAAGCACCCACTGTGGGACCCAGGGGCCCCACTTTAAAAAAATTTTTTTTTTTCTATTTTTGAGAGAGAGACAGAGCATGAGGTGGGAAGGGTCAGAGAGAGAGGGAGACACAGAATCCAAAGCAAGCTCCCGGCTCCGAGCTGTCAGCACAGAGCCTGACAGGGAGCTCAAACCCACGGACCACAAAATCGTGACCTGAGCCAACCAGCTAACTGACTGAGCCACCCAGGTGCTCCTGAGGGGCCTCACTTCTTAAATACTCACATCTTTGCTGTTTCATACTCCATTTTTCACAGCCCTGGGTTGTGCTCCAGCTGTGGCCCCTTCCCTATTGGACTGGAAGTTCCATGAGGTCAAGGACTGTATGTTCCTGTCCTCCCATATTCTTTCTCTCCAAAAGCCTAACACAATGCTGGGCACAGAGTCCTATTCGATGGGTACTTGCTGATGAGTTAAAGAGAAACCACAGTGTGAACCATGGCCAAGAGGCTTTGTGACCTCATTGTCCTGTGAGTTACCTTGTCCAGACAACATGCTGAAAAATCACTGCTTTTCCTGAGGTCTGACTGGTAGCACCTGGTGCAGTCTCAGAATAGTGATCCTCCTCGGGAGCAACAGCCCTCCCCTAAACAAGGGCTTTAGAAATTTGTGGCTCTTTGTCTGGCATTTTATGACAGAAGCCAGGGATGCTGAATGGCTTACCAAGCCCTGGAGAGAACAAACTTGTCCTGCATCCTATACTCCTTTGGAGTGTTCCTTCAGACACCTGGGTAGGTGAAAACCCTGCTTACAATTATCAGGGCGGGCCTAGACCCTAACTTCCGTTTACTTGAGAACATCAAGTATTTTTTGCACTGTTTTAATATATACTGAATTGGGGGGGGGGTGGTAAATCGAGAAACGACTACTTTGTTTTGCTTAAAAAGAGGTGTTCACCTTGTTAGAAGTTAACTCACCAGCAGAACAACCTGCATTAGAACGTCACTGCCTCTATTTCATTTTGTGTTGTGATATAGTGGTGTTTAAGCATTTACATGATTTTGTCATAAATTATTATTTTTCTCTTACAGTGTTAGGGAATTAGATAGTTTTGCAAATTATGTGCAGGCAGATTGTATATTCTATGACTGCATTTTGGGACAGAAAAGAAGGCATTAGGCTTCATAAGGCTCAGAACATGAACGTCTTACTGTGTGACAAACAGTACATTTGACTAAATGCTCAAAGAAGAACAAAACATGAATTAGCCACCACGATTTTCTTTTTTCCACCAGGCTGGTTTCCTGGTCAGGAGACTGCCACTGGTCTACATAAGCTGTTGTTGGTGTTGATCTGCACGTTTGAGGAATGAGCAAGTAAGTACGTGGTCTAAATTTCAAAGATGTAGCCTAAGCCATCCTCGTTTCTGAGAAGAGTTTTTAGTGCTTGTTTTTTAAATAGTCCTATAGGGAAATGAGGCAGATGGCATTGGCTCACGTGAAGATCCGCTCCTGCCGCATGTGGTACAGGCCCGGCAGTGGGGAGACCAAGGTAAAAGGAGATACAGGCACTGTCTTCAGGGAGTTGATAGTCCAGAGGGGAAGAGACCACCAAAGGGACCCACCGCAGTGCAGCATGCATATTCGTGAACAAGCCACCATACAGGGCAGGTGTGGATAGGAGGCTTACCCAGGCCTTGCCTCACAGTGGTCAGCATGGCAGAAAGGGGGTCACCACTCAAGCACCTCCTTCCCCAATGCTGACACCTCCCGTGCAGAAAGTCCCTCTACCCCAAGTTGGGCCATAATGTCCAGCTGGTTAGTTTGAGCTTGGGTGTCTTTCTCCTACTACTTTTCTGGGAGCCATGGCCTGAGTCTTGGAAGCATGCCCTTGGAGGGCCATCCGGGGTCAGGACTGCTCAGGGCGGTGAAGGCTCTGTGACGCACAATGAGGATGTGCTTTGCTTCAAGTGCAAGGTGAGATGTCTTCCACGTACCTTATGTAGCCCACCTGGGGCCTGTGCTGCAGGAACCAGCGGTAGGACACCTTGTCCTTCCAGCCCACGTTCCTCGAGTCCTTCCACAGCAGCCGGACCTGGTCACTCGTGTCCCCGGTGTGCCACAGGGAGTTGCGGAGATGCTCCCCCGGGCCTGTCTTAGACTTAACAGCCTGGAAAGGACATGAGCACGGTAGAACCAAATACACAGACCACCCTTCCTGCTTCCTGGGTCCCTGGGGTGGTGACTTCATGGTTAGAATCTGGCTGTCTTGGATTTGGACAAAAGCGTAAACACTTAAATGCCCTTTCTCCTGAGGTGACCCTTAACCCTTTAATAACCAGCCCTGGCTGATACCCCACTAACCCATTCCACTTTTTTTCCTGCTGTAAATCCATTGCTCCCCACATGTGTTTCTGAGAGCTCTCAAGTGTGCCTTTTCTCCAAGCAGGAGTGAGGGAGGCAGCGGCTCAGCCCTCCTGTACACAGCTGGCCCCATCAAGGGAACAGATTAGCCAGTTAAACTGGTATGTTGTGCCTGGTGACATACCCCCAAATCTCTCCCAACTCTTGAGCCCTACTCACACTGACATTTTCACCATCAGTCACCCATAGGTTAGGACACAGCTTATACCCAAGAATGAAGGCCAAGCCCTGGGTGTGCTGTAGCACAAACACCTCGATTTCACAGATGAACTAAATGCCACATGGGACAACAGAGGATTTAAAATTTTTTTTTTTTTTTTCAACGTTTTTTACTTAATTTTGGGACAGAGAGAGACAGAGCATGAACGGGGGAGGGGCAGAGAGAGGGAGACACAGAATCGGAAACAGGCTCCAGGCTCTGAGCCATCAGCCCAGAGCCTGACGCGGGGCTCGAACTCACGGACCGCGAGATCGTGACCTGGCTGAAGTCGGACGCTTAACCGACTGCGCCACCCAGGCGCCCCCAACAGAGGATTTAAATTAGGGCTCCGAAGAGAGATGAGTATCTTAGAGCTGTTGGTACCTTAAGCTGGATGCCAGGTTCCGCCACAGCGCGGAATGGCGTGGCTTGCCAATATGTCTGCTCTGTCTGCTTCCACATGACTACGTAGAAGCTGGAGCTGTCTTGGTAACCAAAGATGAAGCCAGCGTAGTCATCGTCTGTCTGGGTGTTTACGTGGAAGGTCCCTTCAAAGTCAACTCCGTTGAATGCCGTGTACCCTGCAGGGATCAGAAGAAGATCAGAGAGGCAGACCAGCCACATGAGGAGCTGCAATCAGTGGATTCTATACATGTGCTCCTGATGCCCTGGACATACCCACTGCCAGGCCAGGATCGCTGTTCATAGTCTGCACAATCTCCATGCCCTGCAGAGAGAGTTGAAGGCCATCTTAGAGGGTGGAGAAAGCTCAAGGAAGCCCAGAGCCTCCGGCAGCATTGGTGAGTGGTCAGCAAGGTCTGACCTCCACACAAAGATTTAATTACCTGAGGAACTGTTCTACCTCGTTATGTCCTCAAAGAAAGCACATACTTGTGAGAGGGGAAAAAGAATCTGAATAGAGATTATTTTGCTAAAACTGTAATTAAGGGTTTATTGAATCAGCTTCATCGAGAGAACATAGACTTCTAATGAATGTGACTTCCTGGGTGACACTAAAAAACCTAAGCCTCTCTGTGCCTGCTGTTTGTAGCTACACAATAAGGAAGACATGCAGGAGGCAGTCCCCTGGAGAGATCAGGAGCATGGCTCTGGGGTCAGACTGCCTGGGTCCCAGTTCCAGCATTCTTAGCCATCACCTGCATTGCTACCCGGAGCAATCATTTCGGATTGATGGGACTTGATCTCATGTGTAAAACAGGGCTAATGAAAGTGCTCTGTCATAGGGTGATTGTGAGGAGTAAGTGCAGTCCGAAACAGTGCCCCCTGTCACTGTTACCCACTTCTCCCAGAACGACCTGTGCTGAGAGGCAGAGCTGAGCTGCTGTTGACCACGTGACGCTTACCTGGTTCAGGACCACCCAATTGGGATCGATCTGGGCATCCCCTTCAGGGTCCAGGACTACTGTCTGGTAGGCCCTGAAGTCGGTCAGTGTGACCTCCGCATTCTCTGGGCAGACATCAATCCGATCGATGACCTGGTCCTGGTCAAAGTCAGTCTCACAGATGTCTCCCACGCCATCGCCTGGGTGGGGCGGGGGAGGAGGAGAGGAGCTGGCTACCGCCCACTCCGTGCTTGACTGAGACAGGGCTGGGCAAGGAGCTGGAGGGAGCCCACACCCCACCTCCAGGGCTATGACTCTCCACCCATGTGGGCAGAGGAGCCCAGCAGCAGCCATGTCTGAGGTGGCCCCGAGCCCCATCCTGGAGTCATCATGGTTGGTTGCTGAACCCCACTGTAGGTGACCAAAAGAATTTTCTGGGGATAGAGTGGTGTGGTAGGCAACTCTACAAAACTGATCTTGTCAGAAACCTTGGGTCAGGATGCTGGGGTTCACCAAGTGGTGAATCTTAAGGCTGACCTTACATAAGCAAACATCTATAGTACTTTCTCTAGAACATATGAAAAACAGGGAAATTATCATCACCAGACAGTCTCTAAGACCATCCTTAGGCTCTCTGGCTCCTCTGGCTCATGGTTTGTTTTGTTCAGCTGACCTGGTATTAAGATATTTGAACTGAATACTGCTGAGCTGTGGATGGGTGTACCCTCCCCCACTCGCCAAGGTCCTCACTACTCTGTGTCATTTCTGGCTTTGTGCACACTCTTCCTTACTGGCCTCGCCCCTGTAGCCATCTGAGCTTGGGACCTCATCCCAGGGCTACTCAGAGGCTGCCGGGCAGTGCTTCTCTGACGGAGCTCGCCAGTGGTGTCTACCAGCTGTCTGCTGACCACCCAAACTGTGGCTCCTCAGAGAGGCCCTAGGAGAAGCGTGCCACTGTGGGCCTGGCAGAAGGGAGCCTGGGGGCCCCCGTGCAACCCGAGGCTGAGCCCGCCTACTGTTGCTATCCTCCTGGGCTGGGTTGGGGACCAGCCGGCAGTTGTCTGGTCCTGGGGGCACCACGTCTGGGATGCCATCGTTGTCATCATCGTCATCACACTCGTCACCGATGCCATCCTTATCAGTGTCCAGCTGGGCGCTGTTAATGACGGTGGGGCAGTTGTCTGTGCTGTCCTGGTGTCCGTCTCCATCACTGTGGGAGGAGGAAGAGGTGGTTTGTGGCACAGGTGACCAGCGAGCAGGGAGGAAGAGAGAGTTGGGTGTGGGGGCTTGGTCTTTGTTGACCCACATGTCCTTAGGGCTGCCCTGTGGGCCTCCGGGACCATTTTCTCCACTTCCTCATCTTGTTGAAACAAGTACATCATATCCTACTCAAGAAGATAAAGGTTGATTTCTGATTTTGTGACCAGATGTTCCTATCAGTCCCTGGGGACTGTGATCACCTCCCCACACCCTGCCACCTCCAGCTGAGACTGTGCAAAGGGAACAAAGTGAGGGGCAGTGAAGCCAGGCTGCTCAGTGAATCCTGGCTCAGCCACTTGCTAGCATACAGCCCCAGGCGTGATACTTGACCCCTCTGTGGCTCAGTGTCCACATCTGTAAAATGGGAGTAACAGAGCCTACCTCATTGCGTTGTTAGGAAGATTAAATGCTTCTGTAATTAGAATTTTGCATATTGCAATTTAATCGATGACAGAGTACTTGTATGTGCTGGCTCCTAGGAAGCCCTCCAGTGTTTTCCATTCCTCTTCACAATCCCTGGCCAGCAGACCCAAGAAGGATCAGATGTGCATGCCTCAGGAAGAATGGCAGAGAGGAGGGGGCGGCCCCTGCCTGAGAGGTAAGCATGGAGGCTGGGCTCAGTCCTGCTCTAAAGCACTTCTCAGAACCCTCATTCTCCACCTGACATTTCTTTTTTCCAGGCCTTAGAGCCACTCGAGGAGGAGACTGCCCTGTCCCCAGAGTTTTTTTCCCCGTGTTGATGGAGGCCCTCTTTGGCTACTCTGTATCAGAGCAGATGTCCCTTTCACCTCATTCTACCCATGGCCTATCCCAGACAGGGGAGGGAAGCCAGACACCAGCCCATGCCCTCCAGGCCACATGTCCCAGATGGGTCCCAGAGAAAACGAGGCCAACCTGGGCAAGTAGAAGATGACATGGCTCAAACAGCGGAATTCCTGTGCCTGTAGCAGGGCTGACTTTTAAATCCTAAGATCGAGCTGTTTCCATCAGCAGCCATTCTATACGGCCTTGCACATTTTTATGCAAAAACAAGCAGTTCCTGTCCTCCTCCTGAAGGTTCAAGTTTATGGGAATTAAAATGTAGCAGAATGAGTCATTTACTTTAGGCAAATATCTAGAGGGTGACAGGATAGGATATTTTAGAGATTCCGTAGATGGCAGTCGGTGCAAGACCACCTGCACCAAGGAACATTCTTGATGTCCATCCCTTAGGGAAGGTTCCACTTAGAAATGGAGACCTCCTAGGGCAGACTGTGGCCCTCTCCTCGTGTGGTGGTAACAATAACACAGCCACCGTTTGGTGCAGGTCACCTGTGGACCAGCACTCTGCCAGGAGCGTTACCTACTTTAGCTTTTATTCTTACAGAACCTGCAAGGTGCATTTAATTCTCTCTACTTTGCAGATGAAGAAACTGAGACTGCATTGAGAAGTAGGATTAAGTGCACTTGGCTGACACATACTTTGCAGCAAGGACACTGAGCACAAGGACAGAAATGGGACTTTATGGCAGCTGTCCTTGCACAAGGTTGGGCTCAAGAACCACTGGGGATAGGGCCACCTCCAAGGGGTTGAGAAGGGAGGCCCTGCTTTGTCTTCCAGGGTCCTTTCCCTCTCTCATCCCTGTCCTGCCGCCCCGACAAGCATCCCTGATGGAAATGAAAGGGGACAGAGCCTAGGACCACAGCCGCCTCCAGGGCAGAGATAAACTTGTCTGTGTTCTTGCTGATGTTGCTACAGCATCTGATCCAGCCCTGTGTCTTAATATAGGACTACATCGTGTGGGGCTAGACGGGTTGACAAAACTCATTTGCACAGGACAATACCACCAATAAAGGGACACAAAACGAAAAAATTCCAAGGACAATGAAATAACAGTGATCTCTCAGCAAACTGACAGTTTCCTATTTTGGGATGATGGTGAAGCTTCCCTGAGCTGAAAGACTATAATAATAAAAGAGCTCATACCTACTGAGTGCTAGCTATGTAAGGGAAGCTGTGATGTGCACTCTCCATAAATTAACTCCATCTTCACAGCAGACCTGGCTACGTGCCATTGTCGTCCCCATTTTTCAGATGAGAAAACTGAGGCACAGAGATTTGATGACCTAAGGTTAGGTAGTTTGTAAGTGAAGGGGCTGGGATTTATCTAGCTGTGTATCATCCAGAGCCCATGTCTGAAGCATGATGCTCTATTGCCTCTCCTGTGCTAGAATCTCACTTGCTGGAGTGCCTCGTGGCCCCTCCTGACACCGTCACCTGGCTATAGAGAACTTTCAAGGAAGTGCGGTGACCCTGGCCAGAGGCAGGGCTATTGTCCCCCCAGTAGCTCTATCTCTCTCAATTTATTCAGCAAGATCCCAAAGCAAGGTAGCAGCAGAAAGCTCCAAAAGCTAAAATTCCCTCTAAATTTTTCGTTGGGCCTTAATGCAGCTGGGAAATGTGCCATACCTGTCCTGATTGGTGTCACAGGAGTCCCCAACCAGGTCGTTATCCACATCAGACTGCAAAGAGAACGGACCATGTAATTATTTATCCCTGGGCCTTCATGCACAGAACGTTCCAGAGAAGGCAGATCTGGCCCCTCACCACTGCATCTCAGGAAGTCTCTCTGGAATTGGGTTGGTGCAGAACTGCAAAAGGACAGCACCATATTGGTGTAGGCACAATGCTGAATTGTCAAAAAAGCCTTCCAAAATATCAAGCCACATGGCTGGGCTGCCTACACACCAGATGAGCTGATTGGAAAGGGCGCCGGGGCAGGATGGTGGCAGGTGGAGACGTGGAACTCTGGCACGGGTCTGAGGAGAGCCAGCCAAAGGCATGGGGACAAGGCAAACTGATTTGGCTTTGCTTCTGCATGTTGGAATTAAGCCAGAATGGGAGTGAGTCACAGAGGGCAACAATGACGCCCCTCTCTCAGGGCTTTAAAAATACATGACACATCATACCCAATTATCCAGACAGGAAGCGAGAAGGGAAACAACACGGCGCTAACTGAACTTCATCTGAAATGTCCAGACATAGGCTGTATAGGGGCTTGGGGACTAAAAGGGCACAGGCTCCCAAAGGTTAGTTTCCATGCTACATTTTCCTTCCAGCAAAAAGACTTGTTTTGGGCATCATTAAATTCCTACTACTAAGGCACTCTACATAGGCACTCTACAGCCCATGAGATTAGCCCAGAGGGCCTTAGGTCTCGTGAAGCGTTCTTCCTACCACCTCCAGACCTAAGGTGTGCAATTCTACCATGTCTGCTCTGGTAGGTAAGTGCAACAGCAAGGAGCTGAGCCAGTGTGCTCTGCTGTTTTTCTAGGCACCGGTCTTAAAGAATCTTCACATAGGGGAGCTCAGCCTAGAGTATGAGGCCCTCAAACGCTACTCACCTGGTTAGGGTTACTGACATCAGGACAACTGTCACAGGCATCCCCCACGCCATCACCATCCCTGTCCCGTTGGTCACGATTGGGAACTTTTGGGCAGTTGTCCAGAATGTTTTTTATTCCTACAAGAAAGGAATGGTTCCCTGAGTCAGGTGAACACACAGATCTAGAAGACAGGCTTCTGGGTGCTAAGAGATCAAGCCACTACCCAGGCCTGGGGTGAGTGACTTCTGTTGAGCTGTCCTCCAAGAACCACACTACCTTTCTCAGCACTCATCTGGATGTACCCTCAAAGGATGGATTCTGGGAGACTTAAAAATGAACAGCGATCTGAGGCATTTCTCCATGCAGTGAGAAGTTGTGCAAGATGTCAAGGACTATCATGTAACCAGATGAAAAGGTCATGAGGGCTAGGTGGGCCAGCCCTGGAGAGGGAGGACCTTGTGGCAATGTGAATAAAGACTGGGACCCAAGGGCTGGGCCCACCGTGCGCCCCCTCTTCCCAACTGTTGTCTGTGTCCTGTCATGCAAGCAGCCTGTAATCAGTCATGGTGGGAGTGGTATTTATAGCATAGAAACTGGCAAATGCTACATCTTGGAGCTTTTTTTGGTTTGTTGAACTGGTTTACCAGCATACCACTGGATCTGATCATCAGTAGGGCTTGCAGAGGATGAGGTCATGTTTTAGGGAGGTGTGGATATTCTGGAGTGGTGTGTGTGTGTGTGTGTGGTGGGTGAGTAGGTGGAGGGCTGGGAGTGTATTTCTAAAGATTTTCCTTCAAGGCCCTTGTGATGTGAAATATTTTTCAAAAACTATCACATCCAGCCTATACTTTGATGATAGTCATCTATATGCTATGGAAGCTACACAGAAACAAATGTTCTGCCTCCCATCCTGAGAGGCTCCAGAGCTCAAACTGTGCTCCGGGGGTTGCCATTCACACAGCCCACACTAGAAGGCCTCTTCAGGGGAGCCTAGAGCTGGCCCACTCCTGCCTCCACACTCTTCCCAGAATAGGCAGGGGAAGGGCCTGTCTTCCAGGAGATGCCTGATTCTTCACAGGAGGAGCCAGACCCAGGGCCTGTAGTTTGTGACCCTGCTCAAGGCCCCCTCATTCAATTCTCTGCTCCCAGGAATCTTACAGGTGGGAAGTGGGGGTGGGGGAGATCTACTCTTTCTAGGAAGATACATGGCCTACAAAGATGCCGCTCGAAGTAATCCCCACAAAGTTTCTGGCAAAGTTGTAGAATTCCAGAAACACCCAGGGTTATTAAATAGAGGAGTGGGCTATGGAGTCTCCTTCCATCGAAAGAGGCAGGCCAGACACAAGCTGCAGGAAACCACTCCATGTGGGAGGCCTTCTGAGTTAGCAATGCTATTTCTGCTCCTAACAGAGAACAAGGGCAAAAGGACACACGAGTCCCACATAAAAGACAAAGCAAGACAAGCCCACCATCTCCATCCATGTCATCATCACAGGCGTCTCCTTTTCCATCTCCATCAGTGTCTTTCTGGTCATTATTCAGGACATTCCGGCAGTTGTCACAGGCGTCCCCAAAGATATCTTTGTCACTGTTCCTTTGGTCCACATTGTGAGTCAGGACACAGTTATCCTAAAGGATCAGAAGACCATTTAATCAGACTTGATTGAATCCCTCCAAGGTCTCTGGTCCTGCAGTGGATGCCAGCCAGCCCCCACCCCATTGTCATGCACTGTCAGAACTCAGGAGAGAGAGCCGCAATGCCAGGGGATCACAGGCATGGCAACTATCATGGGGGATGACTAATACAATAGGGGACTCTGCAGGCTTTCTTCTGCATCCCTGGTATGTGGCAATTCATGCGCCCGGCTGGCAGAGCAAGTACCTGCTCATTCAGGATCCCGTCTCCGTCAGCGTCGTCGTCACAAGCATCTCCTATGCCATCTCTGTCTGCATCTTCTTGGCCAGAATTGGGCACATACTTGCAATTATCCTAAGGAGAAGAAACAAGAGCTCAGAGAAACATCTACATCTGACTTTTTTTTCAGCTTTATTGATGTATACCTGGCAAAATTCTAATATATTTGAAGTGTACACTGTGATTATTTAATATACCTTTATGTTGTGAAAGGATTCCCACCACTGAGTTAACACATCCAACATCTCACTGGCTCTTTGTGTGTGGGTGAGAACATTTAAGTTCTATCCTTTTAGCCAACTGCAGTTAGACAATACAGGGTTAACAACTACAGTCACCATGTTATACATTAGATCCTCAGGTTTATTCTTCTTATGCCTTCGTATCCCATCTGTACCCTTTTACCAACCTCTCCGTATTTCCCCACCCCCATCTACATCTGTCTTAGGTCAGAAATGATTTCTAACCTCAAGACTGACTGTAGCCGCCTGACTTTCCTGTTGATGGCTGTTTGGCTACGTTTGACATGCAGCTACTTTCAAAATGCAGTTTTAAATGGAACCCTCCCCCATATAAGCTCTGGCTCTGGACAGCCCACAGTGAACGTGGTGTTTTTCTTGTGTGCCCTCCTTACCTTCTTGCAGTTCCTGGCAGAGCACGGCAGTTCTTCGTCGGGGTAACTGTCAATGTCCACATCCTTTCCGCAGATATAGCCATCGCCAGCCCAACCAATGCCACACTGTGAAGGGAAAGCGCAGGAGAAGTTTGGGAAGCCAAGCCTGGGAGGAGGCAGGTGGCTGACAAGGGCCTCAGCTCTGACCCTGTGAATCCCTGCTAATCATATATGCTTCCCCAGAGGGAGGGCCCAGAGCTACACCACCTTGTTGGGTAGGATTTTAAAACTATTGTTTTTTGAATAGTCTTATGAATCAAAAGGTACAAAGGGAGATAGAATCAAGACTCCTCCCCATTCCTATTCTTTTGGCTCAGGCCATCCATTATTATGTATACTTCCACAGATACAACATGCACAGACAAGCAAATACACGCATTCTTTTTCTTTTGACTTTTAACACAACTGACAGCACCTCTATCCACTGTTCTGTACTTTATTTGGAGCTCTTTCCATATCACTCCATGTAGATCACGTCACTCTTTTTAGTGGTCACAGATTATCATACCCAAAGTGGTAGGCATGTGCCTTAATGAATTCAACCAGTCCTCTACTGATGGGTGTCTGGTTTTTAAAACATTTTTCTATTGCAAACAAGGCTACAACAGGTTACTCTAGTACATAGGTCATTCTGCACATGTACTGGTGTCTTAGTGTGGAATTCCTGGTTCAAAAGGTATTTGTAATTTAGAGTTACTGTTAACCTGTTCTCCACATAATTATTCAATTTCCTCTCCCAGCAGAAACGAATGCATGTGGCTTTTGTGCCACTTCCCGTATCATTCTTGAACCGCAGTCATATCTCTGATTTTAACAGTCTTCTAAATCAATTTCCATCAAAAGAGTAACCTTCCAAGGTGCTTTACCTTTACTCATGCCCTGTAGCAGAAGAAGATTCCCACAGGTCCAGGGCTGGGCCTGTGTGTTCTCTCCATCCCTGGAAAAGTCTACCCAAGTACCCTGTCGCCACCAGCCCTCACTTCATTGCCAGCATAAGAGGCATCAATAGTTATTCTGTATCAGACCCTACACCCATTGTCTCCAATCCTTACAATGACACTGCAAGGTCATTGTTACCCCATTGTAGGTGAGACAACTAGGCTATTGAGCAAGGATCGCTGGCAAACCGAAGACAAAAGAAGTTATTCAGTAAGTGGTGCCCTGGGCATGAGGTAGGACCTGGGGGCCCAGCCCAGGAACAGGACAGGCACCTGCAGAGGGGAAAGGCAGAACAGAGGAAGGAACAGTGAGGAAGAGGACCTGGAAAAGGACAGGGAACCAGAAAGTCAGGGAGAGGACAGAGAGCCTGAGGAACAGAAGCAGGGTTTAGGGAAAAAGAACTTGACATGAATAAACATTAAATTTCCTGGCCTTGCTAATCAAAAGAAGGTGATTGAAGACCAGTGACTTCCTAAGCGGCAGCCTGCCTGTTCTCAATCATCCATGCTTTCCTTCTGCAACCAGGAATTTAGAAGGCAGGAGGCCAAAGACACCCCTCCCGTAAGTGCCCCTATTTCCGTGCAGTTGCTTCAGCGGGCCTTCAGAAGGCCTGGAAAGCTTGGCCATGGGGTATGGTCCTTGACTCATTTTAATGAAAGAAAAAATTTCCTCTAGGAACAAATACATTTTTAATGAGCCATTTTCTGGCAGATTAAATTATTTTAGTAGTCACACCAAGTGTATTAATCCTTTACCATCTGTCGTCGTGCCTTATTACATATTCAAAAACATATTAAGAGCTCCATCACCCACCATCCCAGGGAAGTCATTAATTTGTTCACAGAAAATTAGGATTTAAACACAGATTTACACTCGCCTCTCAATGGTAATAAACATGCCCAGGCAACAGGAATTAGGCAAGTTGTGGGGTTTTTCCCTCTGACCCAGCTTGCTCCTTTGTCAGGACCTTGTTACAGACTATATGTGCTGCCAGAGAGAACGCGTGTTATTACATTTCTTCAACTTCATTCTGATTCTTCTCCTTTCCAATATTTGAAAAGCGATATGCTCCCAGTAGAAAATTTTGTGAGCATAATGATAAAGAAGCCTAAGTTCAAGGTATAGAGAAGAGAGAAAGTGTCTCCCAGAATCCATCCTGCCGCTCAGGAGTGACCATCGTAAACCTGGGAGTCCACAGTCTGAAGGGCCACCTGCCATGGGCCTGACTTACTGGGAAGCAGCTGAAGTGGCTGATTTCTCAGTGTCTAGAAGCCCTGAGGACTCTGGAGCCTGGGATTCAGGAGTGGGTGTCAGAAAGGGCCTTCTTCTTCACCAAGGGCCTAGCATGCACCCACCTGGCCCGAGACCCACGTCAGCTCTCTTGCCAGCCAGCTCCTCCCCAGATGGGCTCCAGGGTTGGGTAATGCATAGGGAGAAGAGTGACCATCCGCTGAGCTATTCCTGAATCTGGGTGTCGGTGGAGACGGAAAAGTGCCCTCTGTCCCCTCGCGCTCACTGGCGGGAGACAGGAGGGTTCTCTGAGAGTTGAAACAGCCTACCACTTCCCTCCAACCTGCTTCCTGGAACATCAGGCCAGATTCTAAGGACAGCTAGAAAGGATGGCAGTATGCTAATACATTCCCCGAATAAATAGGGCAGTGGATGGGAGGGAGGGAAGGCGGCCCCTTCGCTTCTTGCCGCCCACTTCTTGGCCCTCCACAGAGGGTATCTAGGAGTGAGGGCTCTACCACTGATGTGCCCGAGGGAATCGTGTTGACCCATGACTGACAGGGAGAGAAAAGGCAGCTGATGTTCAATGGACTTCACATTGCTCTCCGCGAACTCAGCTGACCCTGTTACTATTAAATTCTGTGTTTATCTCAATTGAAATGTTTTCACTTCCGAGTACTTTTTACCTGGAAGCAAGGAGAAACTGGGGAGGGGTTGGTGTTTGAAATGGAAGAGGAAAAAAATCATTGAGTGGGTGACAGACAACTTACCACACATGTCACATCCCCTTGCCTCTCTTCAATGCACTGTGCATTCACACTGCAAGGATTCAGCTCAGGATTTCTGCAGCTCCTTTCGGTTTTGCATCCCCTTGTCTGATCACCAGTGTACCCCGGTTTGCAAGGCCCACAGCGGTAAGATCCCTGCAAAGATCAGATGATGAGCTGGGGCTCAGAACTGTGAGCAAGGTGACTGCAGTTGTGTTTCTTTTTGTAGGTACTCAGTGATGCCAAGATTTAGGGACACCCATGCCTGCCTCTCCGCCCATGTGTACATCTTGGAGGACTGTGCGAATGTTGAGGAAGACACCGCCAGCCTGGAAGCTGCAGCGAGCCACACGGACATGAGGGAAGAGCGGGGAGGGCAGAAGAAGGCTAGAGTGAACCACTGTCACCAGGACTTGCCAGCTCTGCCGTGGAAGACAAAAGGGGAAGGGGCTGATGGCGCCAATGAGGCCCTGGGAGGCAGAGAGCATTTATTCTCAGGACAAGGGAGACGGTTTGATTGAAAAGCATGTTAGGAAAAAACAAGGTTTTTTTTTTTTTTTAACTGTTCCTTTGGCTTTTTAAAAATGGAATGACAAAGAACAGTTGTACAGAGAAATGTCAACGGCCTTGCACTGAGAATTCTTGATGAGGGAGGCTCCGTGGAGAAGCCTGGCAAATGAGCTGTCAGCCCTGCTACAGCAGCCCTTCTACCGGCCGTGACTTTTTTTTAACAGCTTTACTGAGATGAAATTACATTTCATGAAAGACACCCATGTCACCTGTAGGGTTCAATGATTTCGGTCATTAACAACCTCTTACTGCCAACTCCAAGGGATGCTCTTGAGTGGTCTTCCTCTATCTACTGGCCTTACCGGATTGCTCCATTTGGTTGGTTCTCTCCTTTTCTTGGCTCTTGCTCTTTTTCGTCGGCCCATTTTTGAGGTTCTCCGGAGTTCTACTTTCTAGATGGTTCCACCATCTAGTTTTCTTCCCCCAGGGTGACTTTAGTTATTACCTTTATGTCAGTGTCTCCCAAATCTCTATCTGCAGACTCACTGATAAGGGCCTGGTGAAAAGCTAAGAAGCAACAATCCCTATATTCCTAGGTAGCCGAGTATGTGGATAGGAACACAGGCTCTGCAGCTGGAAGTCTTAGGAGAGGTGTGGGCTTGGCCCAGTTACTTTTCTGGAGTTGTTTCTTCAACTGTCAGATGGGAATAATAGTGCCTAGTGACATGGTTGTTGTGAGGACTAAAATAAGGGGCTTGATATTTATAAAATGTTTTTAAATTTAAAAAAATGTTTATTTTTAAGAGAGAGAGAGAGAGCAACAGAGCACAAGTGGAGGAGGGAGAGAGAGAGAGACACCCACAGAAATCCGAAACAGGCTCCAGGCTCTGAGCTGTCAGCACAGAGCCTGATGGCAGGGCTCGAACTCACAAGCTGTGAGGTCATGACCTGAGCTGAAGTCGGACCCTTAACCGACTGAGCCACCCAGGCACCCCTATAAAATGTTTTTACATACAAGCAAACTAGAGTAATTTTCCTAGGGACAAAGTTAGAAGCAGTCACAAATGGAATCAGCAGGTCTCTTGATGGTTACTGGGCCACACCTCTATCTCGGAATCAGTTGACAAGAACTTTCAGAAATAAAACCGTATCTAAATATATACACTTTAGACCTCTTAGGAGCTAAGCATTTTAATACAAATGACTTTTGGAGAGATTTATAAAAATAATGAATACTATTTGGGGATTGTGTCATCACCAATAAAATGTATATACTGAACTGTATAAACTAAGAAGCTCTTCATATTTTTAAAATAAAAGAATATTTCAAAAATATATTCTAAAAGCCCAACATTGCAACTATGATTAAAATATAGCAGTTAGAAAATAATTCTTATATAAAAATTACTTATAAAATTACTCTCACATGAAAAACTATTTTTCAACATAAACTTTTATCTTCATTTGCCAACCAAATATGTTGTACCCACCTGTTCTATGTGTGTTTGGGTTATGATTTATAAACATATGATTGTCTCAATAACTGGTCTGCTTTGATAACATCATCCATGAAAAATACTTACCAGAGTGTTAATACAGATAGAGTTGAGAACACACGCTCCGTTTTGACACTCATCAATGTCAGTGCAGACCTAGTACAGGAAAGTTTAAAGACATACTCCATTTAAGCAGAAATGCAAATAAATTTTGCTTTGATAGCTTTGGGTGAAGACATGGGATTTCAGGTAAAATGATAACAGGAGCGTCACTTTAGCCACCTCCCTGTGTTTGTACCAATCTGTACTTGACCTAATTTCAAGTGATAGTTGCCGCCTTGGGATTTAAGGTTGTTCAGAAAACAGAACTGGTATGATTCATCTGTTCCTGCAACCTTTTTACTCAGGAAAGTACTTCTATATCCTGTTTGGTACTAGATGTACTTCTGTATGAGGATTCCTAGCTTTCTTCAATTCTGGAAAATTCTCAGCTTCCCTCTGCTCCTACTCTTTGAATTCTTTCTTTGGAACTACCAATATAAGCCAATATTGGACTTTCTCATTAATTTCTCCTTTTGACTCAACCTCTTGTTCATATTTTCACATATCTTTATTTTTCTGTGCTGCATTCTGGATGATTTCCTTAGATGCACCTTCCATTCTATATATTCTCTGATAGCTGTCTTGCCCATCTATTGAGTTTTTAATGTCAATGATTACATTTTTCACTGAGTAAGTTTAACCTGTTTTTCAAAGTTGCCTTTTATTTTTCACACTGCCCTATTTTTAAATTATGGTATCTATTCCTTCCTTGGCCTCTTTATCCTTTTGAACTGTTTTATATTTATCATGTATCCTCAGGGTAGCTTAAACCACCATTCACATAAATCACCATTTTTGTTTATGAACAAAATGTTTATGAACAACATACCTTTAGCGCCCTGTTTTTGCATGTTCTACTGGCACTGGGTTTCAGAGTCTCTGGTATGCTTTGACATTAGCCAGGGCCCCAGGGATTTTACTGCACCAGGGCTAATTTTTATGTTAATTTTCTGGCTTGTATTTCCATGTGGTATTAGTAACATAGATTTGAAGCTCATAACGGTGTACGGCACAAACCTGGAGCTCTGATTTGTTGTGGGAAATATTCCTTTTTGTCAACCATGTCCCAAAGATGACATGAAGTTTCCTTGTTGATTTTGGGGGCTAGTAGTTTTCTCATCTCCTTGTAATGCATGGGTAGGGTTCATGGCTTTATGAAGGCGTGGTAGGTCTTTCTAAAGGTCCAGGACTACATCTGCTATACCTACACAGGTGCTAAAACCCCTGATTCCCACTCCTAGGACTGATACCCAGCTCCTACCTCCCATAAGCATTAATTTGTTAAGTTTTAGCAAGGTGGCTCCTTCTACTTCAGTCGAGTCTACCATATTACTGGAAATCCACTGGGCACTGCTTCTTACTCTCTTACACAAAGTACTGTCTATTTCATTTCGTCTATTTTCCTTGGTTTCGTCTTGGAGACTTTTGTCTTTAGAGGAGAGGATGAAAAACTTTGGGTCATTACTCTAATGGTTTCTTGTTACTCGTCTATGTCCAGCTTGCCTCCTTTTTCTAGTCTTAAAAAATGATGCCCTCTAGAATCCTTTGATAGGCAGCTAGGAAATAATGAACCCTTGCCCTTCTTCAAACCTAATAATTTCCCTAAGGCAGTAAAATATATTTATAGACCAACCACTTTTAAGGGCTGAAGACATCAAAAAGAATTTCACAGTCAGTCAGTTAAATAATGGCCAGGATATAGTAGAACATTTGGAAATAAATGGAGACTGTCACAAAGTGCTCAAGTGCTTTATGGCAGTTTATAGCTTATATAAGAAGAAGGGGGGTTTCCTCAGGGGATTATTTCTACTCTTGAAATCCTCTCATCTCTAAAACAGCTTCTTATCAGCAACAATGACTCTATAAAAGTGACCTAATTTTTCAAAGCTTTTATTTGTTTCCTTGATTCTCAAGTTATTCTGCAGGGCAAAACGTTCAATGGCTAACAGAATAAGTCTGAAATCATACCACATATTTAGTTTTCCTAGTGATACTCTATTGGTTTCCTAGTGATACTCTATTATCCTGATTTAATAGTTTCCTCCCTACTGGATATTATGAACATCTATACTCAGAAATGAGTTGGAAAACTTCCCTATTTGTCCTTTGTGCACCATGACATTCCACATGGCATTGGCTGTTCAAGGAGGTAAAGGGTTATAATGAAAGAGGTGGGAACAAACCCAAGGTTTTCTGTTGGTAATTAAGACAAAAAATGAGTAGAAAGACCGTAACTTCAGCCCACCTGCTTGTTTGACTTGGCAAAACTGATCCCAACACCCTGTACCATGGGCCCTGTGAAGCCCATGGGGCACGCATCACATCTGAAGCCAGGAGCCAAGTTCACACAGCGCACACCTGGGTAGCAGGGATGGTATTTGCACTGGGAACAAAAAAACCCAAAGTCTTTAGCCATATGGAGAAAACACAAACTCTCATTCATCTATATGTACATGCTTATTTACTTAACTGTCCATTTCTTGGTGACCAAGATGGTAAAAGGATATAAAGGCTTCTAATTTCATAGTTATAGATGGAATCTCAGACACACACAGTATAAGGCTGACTTCTAGTGGGCTTTGCTGTATTACAAATAACGGCATGGCCAAGTGGAAAAGGTCCTTAACGATAATCAGTCTACCTCCCAGTGTAAATTCTCTGATATTCTACCTTGTAACTTAAAACCACCATGGAAGGACAGTGTTCCTGGACTGCCTGTCAGGTGGCTGTTAGATGAATCCAAATGCATTACTAAACCAAATTCTCAAATGAAAAAATCTCAAGAAGACAAGGTCAGGGTAGCTGTTGCTTTTTTCAACAAGATGTGATCTATTAGGGTCTGTGCCTGCCTTCATGCCCTATAGAGTCCACGGATGTTCTAAGGCTCTTGGTAGTCTAGGAGATTGGTTCTGATTTTTTTTTTAACCGCTTCAACTAATGTAAAAAACATGACCACTTCCTGCCCTTTCAAAAGGAGGAAAATTCCAGCTCACAGATAAAAACCAGATGCAGTTCTGTGAAACATGTACAGACGTCTCTCCAAGTGCGGGATTACTACAGACCATCTTAATTGCTTACTACCTGGGAAAGTAATCAGCTGAGTGCTACCATGAGCCTGAAGGAGCTGTGTGTGTGTGTGTGTGTGTGTGTGTGTGTGTATGCACACACACCTAACTCTTTGCAGGCACTGTTCTTTCTCCTTCTAGTCCTCCTCTGGCTTGGTGGGAGGGGAAAGGCATATTCTGGTGGCGGCCTTGCTACCTACTGTGAACATTGCTTTGGGACTAGACTAAAGACTGGCTAACCACAGTCTTGAAACAATCTCCTTTAGAGGCTTTTGCGAGCCGGCCAAACAGCCTGTGTTTGCTGTATGTCCTTCTGGCTCCATCCCTCAGCACTTTTGGTTACTCACAGGTTATAGGATCTCCTCAACAGGCTTTGCTGGTCTGAGATTCCCCTCTGCACATCTAACCTGAAGAAGTTAGTTGCAACCCCTGAAATATACCCTCACACAGATATTCCCCCTCCCGTGTTTGCAGAAGTGTAGAAAAATCCAAACTGTAACACTGACTACATGAGAGAAATAATCGATGCTGGGGTACAAATCTCAGCATTATAGTGACATGGCCCAGCAGAACAGCCGGGAACACAGAGAGGAGATATTACAAACAGAGCCACAATCAGGTGTCATGCCTCCTTCATCCTGCTGCTCATGGTCTTGTGGTCGCTAAGGATTCACGAGGGAGAGTATTTATGTCACCTGGAGAACAGCCCATGTCATCCCAGCATCATCAAACTGGCTTCCTTTTCCATAAGCTGTAGGGTGTACAAGATACTTAGGGAGCCCCTGTCCCGCGGAAGCTGAACTTTTACCTCATCAATATCAGAACAGGTGATCCCATTTCCTGTGTAGCCCTCGGGGCAGGGCCCACACTGAAAGCCATCTCTGGTGTCAGTACATCGGACGCCGCGGAAACAGGAGTTAGAATCACAGCGGCGCACTGGGGGTGTCGAGGATGTCGTGGGCGCTGGGGATGCAGGGGGCACCAGCGTGTTTGGGGTTGGAGACTGAAAGCTCAGTGGACCTAGAGGAAAACCAATAATCCGCAGACTTTTTGACCACCAGAAAAACGTAGCTGATTCAAAATGCTATTTGATTTTCCAATGAACTTCCCTTCCCTCCAACTCTGTGCCAAACCTCCAGAAACCATAGTCAGTGTAGCCTCACTCCATGGCCCTTCATCAGTCCTCACCTGCTCGTCCAACTCAGGATGAAGCAGTTACTAGAACAGCACTTACCGCAAGCCTGGCACTCAGCTATGGTATTTCGCAAAAATGATGTTTCCTTGACCTTTAGAAATGGGAAGGGAAAAACAGGATGGAAAAGGAATATCTGATATAGAATCCAGGAATGAAAGAATCCATGTGTAGCAATCTAGTAAACACTTCTTAAGGTAGTGCTAATGTAGCCTTTGATGGCTCCAAGGAGAGCCATCACATACCTGTCCCCCACTTCCAGAGCCCTTCGAACAGACCTCCGGGGTAGTGGGCCGCATGGGGCCACCTGAGGTCTGCCACCAGGTCCATCTCCCTGCCCCTGCTGCCTCAGCAGCTCCACTAGCTCGTATGATGAGCTTCTTTGACAGGACTAGGGATTTTTGATGCTGTGGCCTTGTTACCTGCTGTCTCAGAAGATCCTTCACCTCTCCCAGGAGCTGGTTGAGTTGGGTCATTTGCCCCAAGAACTGCCGGTTAAAGTCTCCTGTAGCAATAGCAAAAGGCAAGGAGTATTCAGCCACTAACAGACATTTCTACCATGGCTCAAAAGCAAATGGTTTCCCAGAGAATCATCATGACAAAAACCCGAGGAGAGGAATTTAACTTGGGGTAATTCATCTAATTCACCTAAGAAAAAAAATGATAATGATGCCATTGGCTGTTAGCCCAAATTCATGAGTTATAAAAATAAAAGTACAATGGAAATATTTCTTGTCCCGCTCTTCGGCACAAGAGCCTGATTTCTGTAGACACATCCTGTACCTGTGCTCTACTGAAGTTCACCTTTCAGTGATGGGAGCCAGCCCACTTGGGGGCTCAGGGTTTATCTGTACTGATGAAGGTGTGCAAATTGCCCAAGAGCCCATACCTGTGCTTGTGGTGGCCAGTGGCTCACTCTGCTGTAGGAAGCAGTCTTGCAGGCTGGCCACCTGGAACAGTGAGCCCCTCACCACCAGCTTCAGCTCTTCCAAGGAATCCTGGAAGAAATCACATTCATACCACACATTGCTGACACTGTTAAAAAAACCAATGTGCTTGCATACTCACATAATTTTCATAACAGAGTAAGTAGCCCTGTATACTTAGACTCTGACAGCTTGCATAATTTTGTGGGTTTGATTTTTCCTAAAACCTGCCAGCCCTATCCTTCTGACTGAAGCAAATATGGAAGTAGCCAATAACCTAGGAAAATGCTGGCATCCAACTTGGCCTGAGGGTTCATCAAGGTGTCTCCGAGAAGAGGAAAGGCTTTTGCTTTCATGGTCAACAAGTTATTTTGTGGCAGACACCTCTTAAGAATTGTCTGGAATTTAGTTATGGAGTTTAGACTGTAATAAATAAGACACTGATCTCAATTTTAAACGCTATTGTTTTTAGGATGTCTCGGCTCCAGGTTTTAGCAAAGACCCTGATTTCCTTGGGCTAGGAGAATGAATAAACAGTATACTCTCTGATTATCAGGTAGTTGGAATCATACTTTCACATTATTGGTTGACATCAATCATTCTAGTCACAAAGTCAATTTCCTCACCTCTTTATTTTATAATTTTTAATCTACTCATTATTGTATACTCGTGACAGAAAAAGTTTATGTTAACTGCCAGTGTAAAGTTACCATCCTTATTTTATTATTATTTTTTAAATTTACATCCAAATTAGTTAGCATATAGTGCAACAATGATTTCAGGAGTAGATTCCTTAATGCCCCTTGGCCATTTAGCCCACCCCCCTCCCACAACCCTTCCAGTAACCCTCAGTTTGTTCTCCATATTTATGAGTCTCTTCTGTTTTGTCCCCCTCCCTGTTTTTATATTATTTTTGTTTCCCTTCCCTTATGTTCATCTGTTTTGTCTCTTCAAGTCCTCATATGAGTGAAGTCATATGATATTTGTCTTTCTCTAATTTCACTTAGCATAATACCCTCCCGTTCCATCCACGTAGTTGCAAATGGCAAGATTTCATTCTTTTTGATTGCTGAGTAATACTCTATTGTATATATATACCACATCTTCTTTATCCATTCATCCATTGATGGACATTTGGGCTTTTTCCATACTTTGGCTATTGTTGGTAGTGCTGCTATAAACATGGGGGTGCATGTGTCCCTTCGAAACAGCACACCTGTATCCCTTGGATAAATGCCTAGTAGTGCAATTGCTGGGTCGTAGGGTAGTTCTATTTTTAGTCTTTTGAGGAACCTCCATACTGTTTTCCAGAGCGGCTGCACCAGCTTGCATTCCCATATCATCCTTATTTTAAAAATGAGGATGTTCATATGTGAAATTTAAGACACAAAACAGATGAACATATAGGAAGGTGGGGAAGAGCAGAGAGGAAAGCAAATCACAAGAGACTCTTAACAACAGAGAACTGAGGGTTGATGGAGGGAGGTGGGTGGGGGATGGGCTAGATGGACGATGGGTATTGAGGAAGGCACTTGTGATAATGAGCACTGGGTGATGTATGTAAGGGATGAATCACTGAATTCTACTCCTGAAACCAATACTGCACTGTATGTTGATTAAAATTTAAATTAAAAAATATATAAGTAATAAAGAAATAAAACAAGGACACTAAGTATTTTCAGAGTAATTCTGTTTTCTAATTTTGCTAAGTTAATACGCAACACATGCTATGTAACAGATATTGTTTTGGACATCAGGCTATAAGCTCTATGGAGGCAGGGCCATGACTGTTTTGCCCACTATGCTTTCCTTAACGCCTAGAATATGCCTATTTGTTAGCTGACTGAATAAATAAGACGGTGACTATGAAGATAGAATACTGTAGTCTTTGATAGTCTAAGGATTTAGAACTTTTGGAAAAAGTCCAATGAGTTTAGTTTCTGATGACCTTGACATGGCTGACTCCTGGCTTTTAGAAATTGACTTATTTAGTGGTACACACTAAATTCTGAAATGGTCAGTGACACAATTTGTGACTGTCATTCTGATTATTTGGGCTACTTTGGGGATTCAGAAATAAAGTTTTGCATATCTCTCTATTCACTATTTTTTTCTCTATATAAAAATCTATACTAAGTCTATATGTGTTTTTCTCTTTTTCTGCAAAAACAAAAGAACCCTTGCATTTTAGCTTTCTTGCAGTTTCTGCTTGAAAATGCTTCCTATTCTCCAAACACAAAATTCCAGTATCAGATTCATTGTTTTTATATTTTTATGTAAAACTTCTCAGCATTCCTAGTTGTAATGGAAATTATTGCTTATACCCAGTCTCTTTGTACAAAGGGATCAGAGCAGCTTGTAACTAAAGCACATACAATAAAATAAAGTAGAAATGGAAATGAAGATTGAGACACAGAAGATAACATTATGGGCCGTAACAGATGAACACAGTTACTAATTTTGGCATTGACTTCTACATCAATGGAAGGTAAAATTCAAGAACTATGACCAGTTATAATAAATGGGAAGGACAAAGAATGCTAGTTCTTTATAGGAAACACATTATTTCCTGGCACAAAAATTTTAAAGCAATATATGTGGCAATTTCTAGGGGAGGTGCCATGATATAATAAAAAATACCATCAACATATCATAAAACAGAAAAGGGGTGATGAGACTTTTAAGGCCTCATGGAACTAAGTTGGCAGTAAGGTCTTTTTTGCTAGGATTGCTCTAATAAGACACATGAAAAATGTTCCTAGTGCTTGGAGTTTCCAATCATTCTTTGTCACTTTCATTAAAAACAGTAAAATTATAGAAAGATTTAAAATAGATCATCCTATTGCTCTAAGATTTTGTTTTTGTTTTATGTAATCTCTAGGCCCAATGTGGAGCTCAAACTCAAGAACCCACAATCAAGAGCCGCATGTTCTACCAAACGAGCCAGTCAGGGGCCCCTCTAAGATTGTTCTTTAAATTTTTGCTTTTCCTTTCTGATTAGCTTCTGATTAGAATCAGTGTTATTATTATTATTTAAAAAAAATTTTTTTTAACGTTTGTTTATTTTTGAGACAGAGAGAGACAGAGCATGAACTGGGGAGGAGCAGAGAGAGAGGGAGACACAGAATCTGAAACAGGCTCCAGGCTCTGAGCTGTCAGCACAGAGCCTGGCGCAGAGCTCAAACTCATGGACCGTGAGATCATGACCTGAGCCGAAGTTGGATGCTTAACCGACCAAGCCACCCAGGCGCCCCTAGAATCAGTATTATTAAAAATACTTAGGCCTAGGCACCACCTCTACAGAATTTAATTCAATTTGCCTTGAGCCTAGGCCCTCTTTCAATGGGCTTTTAAGTTCTACAGGTAATGCTAATTATGCATCCAGAATGAGACCCACACATGACCTCAGCATACTCCTCTGCATTCCCTGAGCCTGGGCTCTTTCCACTTTGGAGAATGGCTTATGGGTTTCTACCTGTGCCTTCCTCTGGAAGGTCCTTAATTCAATGGACTCAGGACTCTGGGAAGAGCCGGAAAAGGCTCTGGGGAGATTGTGAACAGAATCCACTTGGGTGCAATCCATGTAGAGCTCTACAGAGCCAGTCCCTCGCCGCAAGTTGGTGAGTCTCAGGAGGACCCTGTGCCGCCTGCCATCAGCCAGATGCAGGTTGTTGAAAACCACCAAATGAATCCTCCCATCGTTCTTCAGGTAACGGAGTACAGCTGGAACCAAGCACATATCAACCAAGGATGAGAAAAGGATGAGAAAGGGCAAGTCTCTGCTAAACAGCCTGTAGGTCACAAGGCTGGGTTACTAGAAAGAATGCAAGCAAGTTGGAACCATAAATATTCAACACATTGTGTGCCAGGCATTATTCTAGACACCTGTAACCCACTCTGTTGTTGAGGATGCTTTGTGCTCATGGAAAGACAGACACTAAGTAGCACATCTGAAAACAAACAATTTCAGACAGTGGTAAGTACAATAAGCAAGCAGAATCCATCAAAAGTCAATTGAAATCCAAATAAGCTCCTGAACGCATAAATCCATTAATTTACCAATTCATTTATTAAGCACTACAATGGAGCTGGGTGCTGCCCTTAGTTGCTTTCAACACTTAATTTCTATTCACTGCAACCCTATCAAAGTGGAATAACTCCAGATGACAAAAGTGAACGTCAGGTAAGTGAAGGAACTTACACAAGGACACCTAAGTGGCAAGACTAGAATTTGAAACTGAGAGGAGGGCACCTTTTGGGATGAGCACTGGGTGTTGTATGGAAACCAATTTGACAATAAATTTCATACATTGAAAAAAAAAAAGTAAAAAAAAAAAAGAAACTGAGAGTGGTTTATTTCATGACTAAAGGAATGCGAACTATGTCTAGGCCTTTGTAAACATATATTGAATGGAGTATTATCTGTCATACTGTCCCTCTGCAACCCATCTTCAATTTAACAATGCTCAGAAAACCTAAGGTATCCATGGTTGCAAAAGAAGGACTAAGAAGAAGATCTACTATCTTATTTTCTGTTTGATTTTTTTTCTTTTTCTATGTAGGTAGCTATCTATTCACATATATCCTTAAGCTCAAGCATTTCCACTTCTTGTTAAATAAAAATTCTTACAAACTTTAAGATTCTGGTTTTCTGTCTTGCTTTTTACTCCATTACTTTCTTGAATTTATTGAGCCCTGAGCTGAAATCTGTTCAGCTGAGCCTTTGGGAGTTAAAGCCCATCGGGTGAGGTTTGCTCTAAAGACCCAAGTTTGGTCTTGGGAGCAAACCGATTTGCTTCTAAGGGCTTAGTGAGTCGACCCAAGAACACCTCCAAATTCATCCATAGGTACCATTGCCAAACTCCAGTTCATTGCCAGAAATAATCATTTCAGGAATATGTAAGAAACATTTGGTACAACATACATGCATAAAAAGACAGGGTGTACTAGCTACTTTAATTTTAGTGTAATCATGAAATGGGATACTATGGAATAGGTGCGCATTAAAAACACAGAGTCCTGGTATTTTGTGGAGTGAGAAACACGTTGAGTCACAGTATAATTTCGTTCAGAAAAAAATATACAGAAATTTAGAAGGAAATATGTCAACTTTAATACGGTCATTGATGGGTGCTTGGATGATGTTTTCCTCTTGCTCATCCTCATTGTCTAATTTTTTTCACAAGAAACATGCGTTATAGTATACAAAAAAAAAAAAATTAAGAAAAAGTGAATTACGTACATATACCCAGACTGTGCTGCTGTCAAGCTGTATGATTTGTAGCAAGTAACTTGGACTATTTTTCCACAGGTACCTTTTCTGAAGAGTGTAAATGCCAACTTGGTGCCTCCCCGTGGAGTAACCAGCCTGTTGATGTTGTAGTACTGCCAGAAAAAATAATCACCACTATGAAACTTTCAGGATTTATTTGAAGACTTCCTCCAAATGTATAAGGCTGTCTAGGTGGATATTCCCACCGCTTCTAAAATCTGCCCAGATCTGTTTTTCCATTTGACCATGACTGGAGAGGGCCAGATAGCCTTAGGTTCTGTGATATACAGAGATGCCAGGAGGAGTAAGGAGATCTTCTCTTAGGCCTATGTGCTCACCACCACTCGCTTACCAAGAGAAAACAATTGGTAAGACCTGGCAGGACAGACTGGCTAAAAGACCTTTCTCTGACTCTAATATAAAACATAGTATTTTATATATGGTGGTATGAAGAGAAAGAGTGGGAAGGAAAAAAGTAGACATGAGTAGACATTCTCGAGGCATTATAAATATGGGATACGCCCGAATTTTTACCTCTTTAATGTTGTTCAGAATTTAAACAATAACTGCACAGCTGGAAATTGAAGG
This sequence comes from Puma concolor, assembly GCF_028749965.1. Taxonomy (NCBI): domain Eukaryota; kingdom Metazoa; phylum Chordata; class Mammalia; order Carnivora; family Felidae; genus Puma; species Puma concolor. The sequence continues at coordinate 96,710,498 of NC_141667.1, forward strand.
CATATATGGTACCCAAAAGAGGGAGAAAATTGACCAAAACCTATGGACTAATTCAACTTTTCAGAGCTCATTTCTTTATTGTTTTGAACAGTTTTACAAATACCTGGAGTTTTACAGGCCAGTGAGAATACCACTTGGGACACCAAACTTCAATTAGGTCATAGACATGTATACTCAACATCTCCTTATTCTCTTCACACCACAACCTCAGTGCCTCAAATTAACAGTTTAAGAGGATACACACAGTGGCTTAAAACAGATAGCCTTGGTTTTCTTCCTCAAACTGAGATTTCTGTGGAATTCAAAGGAAACATATTTTCATGGGCATCTTGCCTGCTTTTAACAGGCTTTCCAGGGCATGTGGGCCATGATTTATTTTCATAACTGAATCACTAAGTTTAATTTTATAAATAGTACCCAGTGGAGCACTTTACACATAGCAGGTGCACATTAAATGTTGTGAACATGAACTTTCAATGAATAATAAAATGATTGCATGGAAAGTGTTCCATATATAAATTATGAAGTTTAGAGAGGGGCAATTCAGTATCTACTGCAGAGAGCAAAACCTACTGTTGTGCTCATGCTGTTATTTAAGGGGATTCTATACTTCTGCCTGGCTTTGTGTTGCAGTGCAGTGCTGAAATGACAAATTCCTCATGCTCCTAGATCTTGTGACAATGGCAAGAGGAAACAAAAGCAAAAGAAGAATCACGGAAACTTCCATCTTCAAAACGTCCGTTAGCAGAAAAATTATCAAGTGCTTTGACATTTACCATTCTTCATATTTGATCCAGTGATTCTCATTTCTCTTATGGCTTCCATTTTTCATTTTTCTTTTTTATTGCAAAGTAAGGAGTTTCAATGCTTCAGTGCTTCAATACTTATTTTATCTTCAGAGCAGTAAGACTACCCCAGAGGGCAGACAGGCAACTGCTCAGGAAACTCACTGTTGTCACATCAGTCACACTGAGTTGAGACACATTCTAAAGCTCTGGCTCTAGGAGCTTGCAGCCTGCGGGGTGGAAGTTTCCCCGACCTTCTCCAGAGACAGCACCGTTGGAGCAGGAGAGGGTTGGAGCAGGAGAGGGCAGACATAGTTGCCTCCCTCTCTCCAGCCCCCTTTTCCAGTGCTCACCTTGCCCTATCTTAATGCAACACACACACACACACAGCGGAGAGGGCAAAATGGAGGGGAGATACTACAGAGGTAATAACATAATCAGGTCCCCCCCTCCAGGAGGGGTGCAAAGCCAGTCCCCTGAAGCTGCTAAGAGTGGTCTTCTCCTGGGTCAACCACACCTCTGCCCATCACCACCTCCAGGAACACCGCACTCAGGAAAACAGTCATCAGTACAGCTTTGTTTCTTCAGCTGCGGCACACTGCGTTCTCTTATTCCCTCTTCACTCACCACTAGCTGAAACCAGTTTGGTGATAACTGCCTGAAAACCGCACGTCTTCAAACGGCGTTTCTGTCTCCACTCTGTTCTGTCGCTGGCTTTGTCCACCACATTCCTGCCTCACGTTCCCACCGAAAGCTTCTCTCTGCACAATTTATCTAGACCGACAGCTTGAGCTCCTTAAAGGACTCTTCTGACCAAGTTATTGCCTTCTCAAAGCTGCACACAAGCAAGCAACTGAAATCTTTTAATAGCTCCCTAGTGGTTCCTAAATAACATCTAACCTCCTGATCCCAGGACTAGCTGCAACCTTCCCCCTGCCTTCATTACCCAGCCAAGCTGAACAACCCGTATGAGGTTTTCCCTCTGTGTGGAATGCCCTCTGCTCCATCGCTTTCTTTCCTGATCCATCACGGCTACTCATCTGAAACCAAGATCCAGCTCCAGTGCACCCGACTTCCCGAAGTCTTCCTTCTTCCCAATGGCTGGCAGCTGTCTTCATTCCTAGTCCTGTAACACTTTGTCGGGACTTTTCCAGCTGTACTTTTCCAGGACTCAGAGTCCAGTTTTGGCTCAGATACTTAATAGCTATGTGACCCTGGGCCTGTTAATTTTGTTAGCTGTCCATTTCTTAAACTATTAAATGCAGCTAAGAAGAGTTTTCCTTTCTATCTCTTTTGGTTTTCAGTGGTGGTCAAATAAGAAAATGCAAAAACTACCAACTGCTATGCAAATGTAGGTATTAGTGTTATCTATTTGTATTTATTTCTTATCTTCACTACTAGAGCATAAAGTCTGCCGCCAGGATTCTAACTTTTATCAATTTTCTCACATACCATAGCATCTGAAAACGCAAAATACAGCTATTTATTGGATGAAAAATAGAGTATTCATGTATCCACTCTGATTTTTTTTTAACCCACAATCTCTTAAACAACGTGAAGGGCAGTTTCTACTGGTTTATTTTTTTTTTCTACTGGTTTATTTCCTTCTAAACTTAGCATCTTTGTATCCCAGACAATTTGGGGCTTGATTTTATAGCTCCATTTACATGCCTGGCTACCAGCTTGACACAGAAACCACGTAACTTAGCCTGATTAAATACCATCTCCGCGACTGGCAAAAGATGAAAGAGCAAACCCAAGCAATGAAGATGTGAAATACTGCTTTCTTGGAAAAGAATTTTCAAAGGGTGCTTTTCGGAACAGTGGACTTGGTAGTCAAAAATATTATGATGTACTGAATGTCAGAGCAATGAAGTAGGGCGCCAGCTTTAAAGAACTGGAAATGATAATATTTTGTCTGCCTGGGCAAAAGAGTTCAGAGTGACCTGGCCCGCAGGCAGCAAACTCGTGAAGCCGTAGTCCAGGGCTTTCTGCTTTGCTTGGCAAATGGCTTTGCTCTTTGGCACTTTTCAATATTTGATGAAAGCCATTGCTGTCAACCTTTCCTCTTCTTTTAAAATAATTGCACATTAAAAAAAAGTCTTCTTGCCATTAATGTCTCTTGTGATGGATATTCTTGTTTGCCTTTGCTTATTTATCTTCATGCCCTATACACTGAGTCTTTTTAACTTTAGTGCTTTGGAAATACATATAAAAGGTAAGCCGTCAAATTGCTTTTCCTGAAAGTACCCTGGGTGACTCCCAAGTGGGATGAATGCCGTGTGGAGGTTTTGAAATTTTCTTATAGCAGTTTGAACAAATGTACACAGAGTACATGTATACACACACACACACACACACACACACACACACACACATCCTGCAAAGAAACCATCCAGTGAAAGGAAGCACAGTAATTATATTAAACATCTGCAGAGGGCTTGATATTTTGAGAAGTTATGAGATTCCTCAAGTGTGCAACTATCTGGTAGGTGACAAAAGCTGTTGAGTGCACACGAAATCCCAAGGTCATTTTATAGGAGGGAGTTCCAAAGCAATTCCTTAAGCACCCATGGAATCTTCTGGTCTTAGCAGAGCGACAGAATATGAACACTGTAAGTTATCTAGCTCAATATCCCATTTCACAAATCCCTTCAATAAAAGTTTAGCCTCTACCAGCACATTTCCAGGAAGAAGGAACTAATTACTTTGTAGGGAAACCCATTTCACTTTTGGATTGCTCTCCAAGATTTTCCTAATAAAGAACCAATATCTGTTGTTCCCTCTGACTTCCACCAATGAATCCTAACTGTGCTCTTCAGAACTATAGACAGATTTAGTCTTATCCTTAATTCAAATGATATTCTTCAAATATTTTAAGGCAACTTTTATCTCTCTCATGTCTTCTATTTGGCTCCTTTATTTCTCCAGATCCTTTAACATTTTGATTTGTGATGTCATAAAAAATGAGGTCCAAAGGGCTGTTGTTTTGGTGACTCTCCTCAAGGTAATCTCTGACTTGAGAGTGTCCTTGTGTCATGTGTCCTGAATGAGTATGGTGGGACTATTAGCTCCTTTAATCCAGCCACATGAATGCATTAATGAAGTCTAAAATTTAAGGAGATTTTTTTTAAATGATGACAGGTGATATGTATTTTTTTAATTTTTACTTTTAGAGAAAGCATGCAAGTGAGGGAGAAGGGTAGAGGAGGAGAATCCCAAGTAGGCTCCTTGCTCAGGGCAGAGCCTGAGACGGGGTTAGATCCCACAACCCTGGTATCATGACCTGAACTGAAATCAAGAGTCAGACATTCAACCAACTGAGTCACCCAGGCACCCCTTAAGAAGATTTAAAAAACTGTTGCATTACTGCATCTGTTAATTAATTCATTCATTCAGCAAACATTTCTAAACAACTACTAAGTGTCAGGCACTGTGCTTAACATTAGTTGGTTCTTAATGTTGACTAGACCTCTGAGGATAGTTCTCCCACAGCCTGTACTTTGGCAATTTACTTTTCACCCCTAGGTGATGGATTTATATTTATTATTGTTAAATTTCATATGATTGTGGCATATGTGGCAGACTGGTAGGACCTTGTTAAACTTGATGATGGCATCCAACATGTTCAACGGTCTTCTCTAGCTATGTGCCATTTGCAGACATGATAAAATACTATTTATGCCTTCACCTAAGTCACTGATATGCTGAACGGTTCAATGCCCAAGACAGAGCCTTGTCAAAAACCACGAGATTTGCTGTAAAACAACTTACTAACCCCTAATAGTACTATTTATCTAGCTTATTCTTTTTTATACTATCCAGAAATGTATAATGAGTGGCTTCAAAAAATTCTTTTCAGATATCAAGATACATTATGCTCACAGCATCTTTTTGATCTCTCAGCTTAGAAACTACTTTAAAAAAAGTTTGGCATGACTTATTTTTAGTGAACTCATTTTCTTTTAAATAATCCCAGCTCTTTCTTTTCCAGGTAATCCCAAGATACAAGGGTAATAATATAACCCTCCAGGAGTTCGTCCTAAAGTTCACTAATATTCTTTCCATTTTCTATACATGACCATTTTAAAACCAAGCAATTCAAGGGCACCTCATAGGAATACAGTGAAGATCACAACCGATAATGAGGTTTGAGCCTTTAGAACACTCTTGGGACACTGGATGGGCCCATAAATATTATTATTAATGTTTCAGGCACCTCATTGTCCCCCTTCATTACTGGGTTCAAAATTCTAATTTTTTTAGGGGGGGGGAGGGGCAGTGGAAGAGGGAGAATCTTAAGCAGACTCCATGGCCAGTGGAGAGCCTGATATGGGGCTCGATCTCAAAAACCATGAGATCACGACCTGAGCTGAAATCAAGAGATGGACACCTAACCGACTAAGCCACCCAGGTGCCCCCAGAATTCTAGTTTTGAAACTCATCTAGCTCTCTTATACTGTGTTTCTCTTTAGCCCACAGACTTCTCTGTGAACCATTACTCTGAACTATTTGACATGTCCTATCTTAATGCTAAGGAGCTTGACTGTCTGCAGTTATTACTGCAAATTCTTGGGGTTCCCTTCATTTCCACAGCACCAAGTTGTTCTTTTTAAAAAATTTTTTAATGTTTATTTATCTTTGAGAGACAGATTGTGAGCAGGAGGAGGGCAGAGAGAGAGGGAGACACAAAATCCTAAGCAGGCTCCAGGCTCTGAGCTGTCAGCACAGAGCCCAACATGGGACTTGAACCTATGAACCGTGAGATCATGACCTGAGCCAATGTCATGTCGGTCGGACATTAAACCAACCGAGCCACCCAGGCACCCCCCCAAGTTGTTCTTCTGTGGCAAACAAACTAAGACTAAAGAAGCAGTTCTTATTGTTTTTTTCTGAAAGGTGAAGGTCTCATCAAGGCAAGCCAAGAGTTCACCAAATCCTCTCTGGAAGACAGTCCCCTAAAAAAAACAGAGATCTTTCTCTTCCTCTTCTTTCTACCTATCTTATAGAAGCATATGGAAGAACCTGAAATTTTTATTGAGCTTCACAATCTATAAAAAGTATATTTATATAATTCAGTTCTTGCAATCAATCAACCCTACTGTAGAGACAGTAAACCAAGGCTAAGCACTTCAGAGACATATTCATGGAGACAGAGCTGTTAAGAGATTTAACTGTGACTCAAACTCAAAATCCTAACTGGAAGGTTGCTTCTATGCCAGATACAAGAAAAATATCAACCAGGTCTTCTGTACAGCCAGGTGATTTCTGTAGAATGCTTATTTCTACCAAGATTGTACCACCTGTATTACTAACAATCTGATCATTTATATCAAAAATAGTCCATTTCCCTTATGTCCTCATCCAAATGGTCTTCAAAATTCATTAATGCATTTGAGCCAGAACTATTATGTGCCAGACATTGTATACTTCCAGAATTTTCACAACAGTGTATATTTTCTTTAATAAACAAGGCTACTCTTCACAGCCTCCATTTATTCTATTCACTTTGCTCATGAGCTACTTTATGTACAAGGCACTGTGCTAGGGGCTACAAAAGACACAAAGGTGAGTTCAGGGATGCTCAGTTCCTGCTTTGAGGGAGCTTACAACCTACTGGAGAGAAGAATTCAAGAACAAGGCAAACTAAGATTAGTACCTTCTGTAGAAATCGTAATAAAAGGTGTCAGAAAGAATTTGAGAACGGTCTTGTATCTTTAGGATTTTGGTATCTGTATATGATGCAGGAAAGGTACCCGTGGGGAGCAAAGGACAAGAGTAAAAGGATAGAGAAAGACAGACATCATGAGTGGGGCCAGGAAATGGTAACTAGTCCATCTAGCTCAAGCATAGGCTGCATGGAGGGTTGGAAGAAGGGATAAATTGCAAAGGCTGGTTGGGAGATCATGCCACAGAAAGTTCTGACAGCTCAGCAGGGACATCTGTATCTTATTCAGTTTGGAATGGGAAGCTACTAAAGGTTTCTGCCATCCAGCCTAACTCCATCCAAGTTATGCTTATGAACAATAATGAGGCGGCCATGCAAAGGCTGACTTGTAGAAGCAGGGAGCTCATTGGCCAACTTGTGCTGCACATTCTTCACGGAATACACTTCACTTTACTGTAGGAGCTCATCTAGATCCCTAGACAGTGACTGGGGTTCACCTTCAAGGTAGATGATTCTCCTCGACCCTCCAGGTCAGGCCTGCACGGCCACTATCAAATACCTCGACAGGGAGTCACAATCACATCCCCGTCTCTTCCATGGAGCTGATGGACCCAGTCACTTCTCCTTCTCGTTCCAGTCTGAAGGCTACTGCTCCTTCACAGAACCTTCAGATTGACCGTGTTGGCAACTGTCTATACTTTTCTCTATTGCTCCAGTGAAAATTCTCTATGTCAAGTTCGTCCACTCTCCAAACTCTGGTATAAATTCCTCTTTGTTTTCCTTTAATTTTCATTTTCTAACAAAATCCAGAAAGGTGGAGAGGTGTTCATCCAACCTTGGGGTCTTCTCCTCTAACATGGAGATCAGCTGGTGTTTACAGCTGAATCACATGACTGCTGGTTGTTCAAAGGAAGCACTAAAAACACGCTTACCTCTTCATCTTGCTATCTGGTGTTACCTCTGCCCATATAGAGTCAACAAAAAGAATCCGTTCTGGGGAATGTGCTGCCTTGTGTTTCCAGGCAACACAGATTTTCCACAATGGGCTCACGCATACTGGACAATTGTGAAATGGAGGGGGGAGATTCAGTGAGGATGAAAAGCTAGGAGCAGAGTTTTTCACTCCACAGAAGGCCCTTCTGTCACCAAGCTGAGACATGTCACCATGTCCCCAGACTCCCTTCACTATCTGGGACCTCAACACAGCCCCTGACAGGCCCGAGGTACAGACAGAGAGAGCACATATGAGTGGGGAGGGAAGGGGCAGGGGGGTGGTTGGGACTTGACATAAAATGAATTAAAAACCCATTCCTTCCTGCTTTTAACTCTGTAGTCCTATGAAAGCTAAGAATTAGGAATTTCTGTCAGCTCCTGATATCTGAAAATTAAATGTTCAATCACAATTAGAATCTGATAGAGAGTCTGAAGCACTTGAAGTAAAGCAAAGTGAAATAAATATAACATCTAGCCAGAAGGACCAGCCCCCCCCCCCTTTTTTTTATTAAAATCATGAGGCAGCAGGAACACGTATCTGTCACATTCCTCAATAAGCAGGAACAGGTGTTGTCCCCAGGGCATGGGTGGAGGCGAAGGAGATGAAAAAATAGTGACCTGTTTCTTTGAGAATCATTTCTTAGTATTTGTAGTAACTCACTGTGACAATGAAACATTTGACAGCAAAGCAACCAAACAGATGACAGACCTGTGTAAACTGGGATGAAACAGGTGGAAAAGAACGCTGTTCATTTAGTTCTACTGACTGAGGTATGTTCTCTGCATCAAGTCCAGGGAGGTTCTTGCAGAGCTGGGAGTTAGGTCTGCTAAGCCACATGCTTCCGAGGGAACAGAAGAATGGTGTGGGTGGCTGTTAGAGGCTGAATGTTTGTGTCCCTCCTCCCCACCTCCCCCCAAATTCAGATGTTGAAGCTCTAACCCCTCAGTGTGGTGGTATTAGGCAGTGGGCCTTTGGGAAGTAATTAGGTTTAAATTGGGTCATGAGGGTGGGACCCTCACAATGGCATTAGTCTCCTTTTAAAGAAGGCAAGACAGAGAGCTTGCTCTCTTCACTGGCACACACTGAGGAAAGGCCATGGAAGGACATGGCAAGAAGGTGGCAGGACCCAGGCTTTCTCCATGAACAAGATCTGCTGGCACCTTGATCTTGGACTTCTCAGCCTCCAGTACTGTCAGAAATAAATGTCTCTTGTTTGACCACCCCGTCTATGGTATTTGTTGTAACAGCTTGAACTAAGTCAGTGGCCTAATGGTCCTGGGTCCTGTCCCTTCCCAAACTGGACTCAGAATAACAGGAGGTGGGACAATGTCAAAGGGCATTTTGGCCACAAACAATTCTTCATCCTCTCTCCAAATTATCAACTCATCCTCCCCAGACAGGTCAATGAACAATCAGAAGAATTTTGTATTGAAAACTGACATGAATGTTGGATCAGTATAAAATTGGAGGAGGAAACCATCTCAAGACAAGAAGGTCCCAAATGTTCAAATAGGAAAAGAAGATTCTTAGAAAAATGGTTTCTGCAAATGTGCTTACCTTTGTTTAAGCGTCCCATCACAGTGAATTCAAAATATTTGCTGCCATCAACTGAAGAGTAAAGGCCCAAGATGGTGGATGAACTTTTAGAATGTAGCTTGAAGGTGGAGATCACATAGACCTCATTCAAGGTGGGATCTGTCAGGATTGGCTGCAGAACAGCTGGGTTCAGCCTCTGGCTGGAAGATGGGAGAAGGTCAAAGACTAGGGAGAATGGAGAGAAAGGGATAATCAGTGAAAAAAGTTTGGGACAAACATTTTTTTGAGGGGGCACAATTTGACAGTAAGATATAACGTACATGAACACGGTTACCATTTACATTGCTAAACTCACCAGTTCTTCCTTATCATTCTTACAGTGGCTGGACATTTGAACCAGAAAAAATACAGCATAATCATCATCACTAGGTCATGAACCCCCAAGAGAAGACTAAATTTGCAAACCGTAAATCACATTTGGCCCAAGAAGTGGCTCTGAAAAAGCCCACTAGGAAAAGCACTAAAGGCTACAAGGGAGACAGGTGAGAGCATGCAAGTCATTGTTTCTCTTATGTCTCCAAGTAGTAAATGCCTGCCTTAGGGTTCTCATGCACCCCCTGGACCAGAGCTGACTGTAGTTTCCAGGTCAGTGATAAATGATACCAGGCATGCAGCAGAAAGAATGGATGTGGTGGGACACAGTGTGTCAGCAAACAATTTGCTGCCTTTGTGAGACCCAAGTGTTCCCTTTCTGCATATATAGTTCTCCCATATTTCTCTGTTAAAAATCCTGATGCAGGGGTGCCTGGATGGCTCAGCCAGTAGAGTAGGAGACTCTTGGTGTCAGGGTTCTAAGTTCTAGCCCCAGGTTGGATGCATCTATCTCTATCTTTTCTTTCTTTCTTTCTTTCTTTCTTGCTTTCTTTTTCTTTCTTACTTTCTTGCTTTCTTTTTCTATCTATCTATCTATCTATCTATCTATCATCTATCTATCTAGAGATATAGATACATATACATATTTGTAATATTTTTGAGAGCTTTAAGAGTATACATCCAGAATTATTTAAAAGGCAAAGGCCAAATGGGTAATACTCACTAGAAGTTATTCAGTATTTTTGTTGGTTTATACTAATATTGTTTGAACAATTCCAAAGCCTACAGGAACTTCAGCCTCTAAAGCTGTTTTCTAGATACAATAATCTGGTTATGAAAAGGGTAATAGAATCCATAATTTATAAAGAGCTCTTACAAATTAATAAAATAAGCAATAGAAAAATGGACACAGCAGTCAGAGAAAGGTAAGTATCATATGACTTCACTCATATGAGGACTTTAAGACACAGAACAGATGAACATAAGGGAAGGGAAGCAAAAATAATATAAAAACAGGGAGGGGGAGAAAACAGAAGAGACTCTTAAATATGGAGAACAAACAGAGGGTTACTGGAGGGGTTGTGGGAGGTGGGATGGGCTAAGTGGGTAAGGGACACTAAGGAATATACTCCTGAAATCATCGTTGCGCTATATGCTAACTAACTTAGATGTAATTAAAAAAAGTAAAAAGAAAAAAATTTTTTAAAAGAGAAGGAAAATGGGCACAGAATATGAAAAAGCAATTTATAGACAATTTACAGAAAAAGAGTTACAATGGCAAATAAGTACTTTGTGTGTGTGTGTGTGTGTGTGTGTGTGTGTGTGTGTGTACACATTACTGTATCTAGAAAAAAGGTTTAGAGGCCGAAGTTCCTGCAGGCTGTGGTATGTATACACACACACACACACACACACACACACACACACACACACACACACAGTTCATATGCTTAACTAATGATGAAGGAATTGCTAACTTGAACAATAAGGTATTTTTCTCACCATCTGACTGTAAAAACAAAAAATACAATGATACCCAAAGATATCCAAAGAAAATGGGAGAAAATCTAACTGGAAGAGGTGGAAAACCAAAGCCTCGTTAGCATAGCACTTCTTTTTTTTTTTTTTTTTTTAATTTTTTTTTCAACGTTTTTTTATTTATTTTTGGGACAGAGAGAAACAGAGCATGAACGGGGGAGGGGCAGAGAGAGAGGGAGACACAGCATCGGAAACAGGCTCCAGGCTCCGAGCCATCAGCCCAGAGCCTGACGCGGGGCTCGAACTCACGGACCGCGAGATCGTGACCTGGCTGAAGTCAGACGCTTAACCGACTGCGCCACCTAGGCGCCCCAGCATAGCACTTCTTAATGAAAACATCAACTGTCCTTAGCAGAGAAAGAAGGGCTTGACAGAGATCAAAGAGATTTTAGCCATCCAAGCCATCCTGTAGCACTACAATTGTTCAACAAATTATTGTTTATAATATCAAAACACTGCATGCAACTTAAGGGTCCTTTATTAGAGCGCTCAATAAATAAACTTTAGTCCCTCCCAAAAGTGGATTATTATCTATCAAAAATGGTAATGCAGCTGAATACTTACAGATATGGAAGATGTTCATGATATATAGAATTGAAAAAATCTTAAAACTATACATGTAACATGACCCCACTTGAAATATATATTTCCAAATGAAAACATTTGAAAGACAGCACAACAGAACCTAACATGAATAGTACCTATCTCTGGGTCATATAATTATACATTTATTTCCTTTTTTTTGCTTATGCAATTTTTTATTTTTATTTTTACAATGAACAGGTGTTACTTTTGTAATAAGAAAAAATAAATAAAAGTTATAAAACAAACAGGCAAAACCCTAATTACTCAAGAATTTCTACTCTTTAAGAAACTATCTGTCTTTATACTGGATATGTATTCTTTTCCATGTACTTAAGGACCTTACAAAATAATGTATTTAATATTAGAAATACTGGAAAGCAAAACATCTATTATGTTCCTTCTAGGACTCTGCCTTTCCCCCCCACCCCCAAACATGAAGACTATTGCCTACTGTACTTCAAAAAGGGAACAGAATTTTTTAATTTCCAGAGAATTGCAAGCTTTACATTTCCATCAGTAAGAACAAGGGAAAATGAGACAATATGTCTAAAAGTTCCATTCAGGACAAGCCATCTGCCAATGTGTGTTCAAGGTATGGGAACTGCATTCAACACTAAACTCTTGCTATTCTGGAGTCTTGCTTTGACTAGGATTAGGCACATGATTTAGCTCAAGCTAAATTTACCCTATTTCAATCTTCAAGGCTCATCTAACCCACTGGCTTCTCTCTCAAGAGGCAGAGTTGGGATTAGTTGGTAATGAGTTTGGAGAGGGTTTTGAAAAGGAAATGAGACACAATTTTCTATTAATGTTATTACATTTCATTAATAGTGCCACGATCTAAGCACAACTTTCTACTGTTAGAGGTGAAATTACTACTACGAATCAGTCCAACTACCACAGTATGACAATTGAATACATACCAATAAAACTAGCAAGGCAGCTCACAGGAGAAAGGATACAAATTATTATTCAGTTGAGCTGATGATGGTAAGACTAATTAACTCAATAAAACAATCTATCAGAAACTTAACTTAATCTGATAATCTACAGCAACTAAGTTAACCAGATAATTTAGGAAGTATAGCCTTATTCTGAGTCCTATGAAACAGGCAGCTCCAAGAAGCAGCAAAATCCATACCTGCAGCACATCATGAGGCTGTGTGTTCACATGTCAGGAATTCATACAACACAAAATATTAACCCCTAAGTTTAAAACTGCCAAATCCTATGTACAATCAGAAAACTTTTGAATTGTTTTGAAAAGCTTCCTTTTTTTTTTTAATGTTCACTTATTTTTGAGTGGAGAAGGGACAGAATGAGAGAGACCGAGAATCAGAAGTGGGCTCCACGATGACAGCAGAGACCTGATGTGGGGCTTGAACTCACAAAGTTGAGATCATGACCTGAGCCAAAGTCAGACACTTAACCAACTGAGCCACCCAGGCACCCCGAAAAGCTTCCTTTCTAACATCAAAAAGCAAAGGCAGCAGAAGCAAAAGCAAACAAGTGGGACTCCATCAAACTAAAAAGCTTCTGAACAGCAAAAGAAACCATCAACAAAATGAAATGACAACCTACCGAATGACAGAAAATATTGACAAATCATATCTGATAAGGGGTTAATATACAAACTATATAAAGAACTCCTACAACTTAATAGCAAAAAAAGAATCTGATTTTTAAGTGGGTGGAAGATCTGAACAGATATTTTTTTTCCAAAGAAAACATACAGATGAGCACTGGGTGTTGTAGGTAAGTGATGAATCATGGGAATCTACTCCTGAAACCAAGGGCACACTGTATACACTGTATGTTAGCTAACTCGACAATAAATTATATTAAAAAGACATACAAGTGGCCAAGAGACACATGAAAAGATGTTCAACATCAGTAATCATCAGGGAAATTAAAACCACAATGAGTTATCACCTCACACCGGTTGGAATGGTTATTATCAAAAAGAAATACCAAGTGTTGGCAAGGATGTGGAGAAAAGGAAACTCTTGTGTACTGTTTGTGGGAATGTAAATTGGTGCAACCACTATGGAAAACAGTACGGAGGATCCTCAAAAAACTAAAAATAGAACTACTTATGATCCAGCAATTCCACTTGTGGGTATTCATCCAAAAACCCTAAAAACACTAATTCAAAAAGATATATACAGGTTCATGTTCACTGAACCATTACGTACAATAGTCAAGATGTGGAAACCATCGAAGTGTCCATTAATAGATGAATAAAGAAGATGTGGTATATGTGTATCATGGAAAATTATTTAACCTAAGAAAGGAATGAAATCTTGCCATTTGTGACAACATGGAGGGACCTTGAGGGCATTATGCTCAGTGAAATAAGTCAGACACAGAAAGACAGATACTGTATGATCTCATTTTCTATGTGGCAACTAAAACAATAAGCAGCCAGGCTCATAGACAGTGAGCATACTGGTGGGGGGGGGGGGGTAGGGGTGGAGGCAAGGGTGAAAAGTGTCAAAAGGTACCAACTTCCAGTTATAAAACCAATAGGCCATGGGGATTTAAAGTACAGCATACTGATTATAGTTAATAATACAGTATTGCATATTTGAAAGTTGCTGAGAGGAAACCCCAAAAGTTTCCATTGCAGAAAGTCATTTTTTTTTTTTTGTAATGGTGTATGGTGACAGACGTTAACCGGCTTTATTGTGGTGATCATTTCACAATGTATGCAATTTTGGAATCATTATGTTTCATGTTCACCTGAAACTGATATATCCTTCTGTGCCAATTACACTTCAATTTTTTAAAAAAGCTTTCTTACCTTCCTCGAAGAGAGGTCACAATGAATAAATACACACTATAGTATTTCCAATATTTCAAGGCAAACTAAATGCAGTGTATTATTACCTACCCCCTGAAACCACTATTCTGGTTGCCTGGTCTGAAATCAAAAGGAGTTATTTGGTGACATGCAAAGTTTAAATGGGTTATTACTGCAATAGGAGAGGGAGGAATTGGAGACTTCCCTCAGAGGCATGCTTCACCCTGGGTTTGTGAGGAAGAACAACTTTCACTTCAACCTGTTTGACTCCTTCCAGCTTTATTTCATGCCGCAGTAATAAGTCAACAGGTGAAGGTCATCACTGGATGGCCAGTGAGAGCCCTAACATCTTTTCTTGCTTAAGTAATTTCTTCCTTTTGACCTTTACAAAAAAAAAAAAAAAATCAGTTTAAACTTAAGCGCATTCTGCCCAATGGTCATTTTCACCCCATTTCACACAGAGGTTTGAAGATTATTCAGCTGTCTTTTCAAAGCATTTATCGAATTTTTACCTCTAGAAGAGAAACACCGACTTCTTGGTCCTTCCTGCTCTATTCATCTCAGGAATCAAGAGATGATGCCGACTCCCAAAGATGGTTTTGGGGGCCAAAGAGCAGCAAAGAGCCAGTAGCCGGGCAAAGAGAGTAAAGCTGCGTGTGCCTTTCTCGGGAACTTCGCTCCCGCCGGGTCGGAGTTTAGTGTTCAAAGGCTTAGGGGATGGCCGGCCAGAGAGAACCGCAGGGGATACAACCTGGATTTCAGGATGTGTTAGAGGTCTAGCGCAGGGTGAGCTCTGAAATGAACTCCACTTCTTTGCATGGACTGAAAATAAGTTTCGAATCCCCTAAGCTGTTGTTTAGGGAAGTGGTCTCATGGCTGGATAATGGTCTCTCAGAAAATGCTGTACTCCAATCGCCACTTCCAATCACAAAATGCTGGGACTCAGACCCCAGAGGGTCAGAGAAGTACCGACGGAGGCCCTGGGAGCCAAGGGCAAGCAGCGCGCGGAGCTGGTCCCTCCTGTCGTCCAAGAGGAGCGCGAAGGAGGAACCCGGGGCTCGTCGCCCCCGCCCCGGCGAGAGCCCACTTACCCTGGGGGGTGGCCTGGGCGCCGGCCCCTAGCCACGGCTGCAGGGCCAGGTGCAGCAGGAGGAAGGCGGCTCCGCGCGGGGCCAGCATATTGGCTCTTCCTGCAGCCGCGGACGCCCGCGAGCGAGGCGGCTTGGCCGTGCCTCGGTGTCCCCAGCTGCGCGCTGACCCTCCGTCGGGCCCCGCGGGCGGCGCAGGTGCAGGGTGCGCGGGGCGCGGCCTCCGGGGCTGCCGTCGGGGGCGGTGCAGAGCTGAGCGCACTAGCGGCTGCCTCCGCCGCTGGCGCCGGGCTCTTTATGGTCTGGCCGGCCGGAGCCGGGGGAGGGCCGAGGCCGGGGCGGCCCCCTTGGCGGGGAAGCCGGTTCGCCGGGAAGAGAGGGGGCGGCCAAGCGGGGAGCGTGGGCGGCGGAGGGGACGGACTGCGTGTGGCGAGGGGAAGGAGACGCGGTCTAGCGGGACCTGGGCGGGCGAGGGTTCTTGGGAGAGAGCGGGGCAGCCAGGGCTGCTCTAGGCACACAGGACAGGGGAGAGATGAAGTGACCCTGTCCGCCCCCCCCCCCCCCTTCTTTCCTCCTTCTGTTTTCTAAAAAGAACCGCGCTTGGAGAGGCTTTGTAACGCCCGTAGCCCGTCGTAGGTTCCCTTGAGAATGAACCCTGAAGACTCTCCTGCCTCCTAAAGCGGTCCAGACAGCAATTGGTTTCTTTTATTTCAAGCTTTTCTTGAGTGCCTCGGATGTTGAATATTTTTCCCATCAAGTTTTAAGACACGAACAGTGAACGTTTGAAAGTTTTGAGTTTTTAACGGAAATAAAACACATCTCAAGGAATCAATCCGGACAGAACCATTTATAGGAGGGCGGTTTATTTTCAGTCTAGTTTCCAAACACTCTTGCATGCCCACTTCTGTTGCGTCCTCCCAAAAGATTCCACGTGACAGTTTGAAGGTTTGGGAGCAGGGAGCATACCGAAAGAGAGGGAAGGAACATAAGGAATTCATCTCTCTCCTAAGTGAAGCCCCCCAGGATAATGGGGATTAACCAGAGGAAAAGATATTTCAGAACAATGGCAAAATGTTTCCCTGTTAGACAATCTTGAGTAATGGAGAAGATCCAGCAAAGTATTTCTATCCCTGTCGTCATGTCTCAAAGAATGTCACTTGGAAGGTTAATAAGCTATGTGCCACAAGCTGGAAGATGAACCCATCATCTTATTTTCAAGCTTAACCCTTCACCTATTATGATTCCAGCCATTGCTGGTGACCTGGAGATTTGCAAGCTATCTTAGGATATCGCTTCTCTTTGAGGTCTACCACAGTTCTGGGTTTTATTTAATGCCACATTACACTAACGCCACTCTATGGAATGGGGTACTGCTTCTCTACATATGAGAGTGCACTGTAGCGAAAAAGGGCATGTGTTTCCAGCAATGTAACTGTAAACCAATGAAATGACTGAAGAATGTTCAAATCTTCAAACTGTCCCCGACAGTGGCCTGGGTGAGAGCAGCCTCCAGGTTCCCAACTTCTGCTAGAAGCAGAACAGCTTTGCCTATTTATGTCTTCTACAATGGACTGACACAATAACTGTAGTTATTTGGAGGCAGATCTTAGTTTTAAGTCATCTTCATTTAGTCACCTTTGCTAGGTGACCCCAATTCTTAGGAGACGGCCAGCAAAATAGCTTGCCCAGGTAGACACACAATAAATTTTGCTTGAAACTGGATGACTACTAAGGGAAACTGGATGACTACTAAGGGTAATGGATCAACAAGAGAACCAAGTGACTTTCTGCTAGCCCAGCACACTTACAATCTAGTTTTGCTGCTAAAGAGCCTGGATGTTTATTAAACTATTCACTGGAGAATCTCACCCAGCTTTTTCTTTATGTCTTCCATAAGGAAGGAAGAGGAGGAACCAAGAGGAAAATCAATTATTTTTTATTATAATAAAATCCATTAAATTGGCTATGAAATCTATGACCAAGGAGGTGAAAGACTTAATCAGTTTCTTTTCTGTGCCACCTTATTAAAATATCTGTTGTTGCACTTATCACGCTGGATTTTAATTTATCTTAATAACGCATTGTTGGGGGAGCCTGGGTGGCTCGGTCGGTTAAGTGTCCTACTTCGCCTTGCGTCATGGGTTCGAGCCCCATGTCGGACTCTGTGCTGACAGCCCAGAGCCTGGAGCCTGCTTCAAATTCTGTGTCTCCCTCTCTCTCTGCCCCTCCCCTGCTCTCACTCTGTCTCTCTGTCTTTCAAAAATTAAACATTAAAAAAATAATAATGTATTGTTTATTTTACCCCAATATCAGACTATGAGCTCCCTAACACTCTTATTTATTTTTGTAGCCCCAATTGCAAGTATAGAGCCTAGCACCTACTGGTGAATAACTCACTGAACTGATTTTCCATCTCTCAGCAAAGTAGGTTATAAGAGGCTGTGATATGTTAGTAATCCATTTGTGTGAGAGGTTGCAAAAAACTGTCCCTATTCTTTGTTCTTCCATCTACATATCTTTTGCCTTCCCACTATGATTCTCGGCTTGGTCATGTAACGTCCTTGGCCAATAGATTTTAGGAAATATGCCACATTCAGGAGCTTAAAAAGTATTTGTGTGATTGCACTTGCTCGCTCTTTCATCTCTACCTTTGCCATGATAGCATGGCTGTGCTAGCTTGTTGGAGGATGACAGACATGGAGCAGAGATGAGTCACCACAGTCATCCTAGGCAAAGCCACCTGAGATTAGCTGTCAGCTGACTCAGGTGAGTGAGCTCAGGCAAGATCAGCAGAGCTGTCTAGCCAACTCCAGACATGCGAATAAACGTTTATTTTTGGAGGGCATTAAGATTTTAGGATTGTTATGTAACTGACATAGTAGCAGTTACAGTAGGTAACTGATATACTAGGTGTCCTTCCATTTGTAACTGTTTAACACAGAATATAACATTTTTTTATGTTTGCTCACAGCTTTCAATGTCTGCCACTCCCCTCCCCCTCAGCCCCATATCTGAGCAAGCTGAGAAGAAAGCCTGGGTTCTCCCTTCTTTGGTGCTGGCAGGAAGTTCCACTGTGCAAGCCCTAACTATAGCCAGGAACCCTCACCCCAGCCTCACCCCCTAACCACCACGAAAATCCCCAAACCATCTCCTTTCCCTGCTCTCTGAAACCATCTTCACACAAGCTTGGGAGCCCATCCTACTCTCGCCAGAAAGCCTCATTATGTGGGTGATAAACTTTTTCAAACCCTTTTGCTACATGCGTGGCAACATCATCAGTCTCAATATCCAAACCTCATTTTGGATGTGGGGATACCCATCTGCTCCTACTCCTTCTGTTCTTTAGAAGTGCAAGAAGTTACTCATATTACATACTGCTATTGGGCACAACGAAGCAGAAGTTTTGCATATTTGTTAATTGTTATTTGAACAGGGTTATCATTAGTTATGCCAAGTTTTCCACTTGAGTTCTTGAAGGGAATGGAAATGGGAAATAATGATTAATATGTAAAGAAAGCTTGGGGGCGCCTGGGTGGCTCAGTCAGTTAAGCATCTGACTCTTAACTTCAGCTGAGGTCACGAGCTCAGGGTCACGAGGTCATGAGATGGGACCGCGCGTCAAGCTCTGTGCTGAGCATGGAGCCTGCTTAGAATTCTCTGTCTCCCTCTCTCTCTCTCTGCCCCTCCCTCCCTCTCTCTCTCTCTCTAAAAAAATATAATAAAATAAAGATGGCTTAAAAGGAATATAGTTTACACCATGATGTGTGATAACATTTATGCCACAGCACAGGAAAATGCAGAGTTTGGGTTCCTATGTAGTTTAATGTTAATAACAAAGGAAGGTACTTGATTAAGTGACAGGAAAACAGCTTCTCTAGAAACTCATTAGCACAAATAAGGGTCTGTAAATTAGGTAGGGGGCTTTTGATTGGTGTGCAGTTAAAAGTAAAAAGCTTTTTTTCCCAGAAATTAAAAGATAGCAATTTAGGCACTGAAGATTAGTGAAGCGAAAAGAAATGTGTAAAATCACTCATTTTCAATCTCACTAAGAGTCTAAGCAGACTGTTAGAAAAACCTCTCATTAAGCTTCTTTAATATACTAAATGCTGTGTAAAAATTTCTTGGAAAAATGCAGTTGTGCAGACATTTATTACAAATAACTATGTCTACCCAACTTGAAGTCTAAGGAGAGTTTTGAAACTAGCATTTCTTAAAGTAACTTGTCTCCTTTATTAAACAATACATTAATCCATCTGCATGGTAGTTCCTGCAATGTCAAGTGATAATAATGATTATTGTGCCAGGACAATACCAAATTTAGTGCCAGATGTCTAAATATATTTGCTAAGAAAATATGATGCAAGGTGCAATGAAATAATAGGACATAAAGAAAACTTGTAATAAATACTAAAATGCTATTCATTTGGATGTCAGGGGTTTAGAATTCAGGATAATTTGATTTGAATTGAAGTTTATGGGAAAAAAAAGGTTTGTAAGCAAACAAATAGTATCACTTGAATTCCTGGGGACATGTTTAATCTAACTAAAAGAATGAACATATAAAGGATCTCAGTTAACTATCAATAGGAAAACTGGTATAACTAATTACAAATGAGCCTTAATGAGTTCATAAAAGAGTTGGATTAGATATACACAATTTTTCTAATTCCAAATTCTAAAATTATGTGGGTGTTGCTATCCAATCAGTGACAAAATTGTTAAGCTAGAAAGAATAGTTGCCTGTCAGGTATGAAATCTTAATTAGAGAGAGTTTGTTCTCATTAATGTGATCAGTTTAGCAACAAATATTTACTATGTGTCCATCACTTAATATATTTAACAAATATTTATTGACAGTCTTCTAGAATGTGCCCAGCATGCTGTTAGACAATGCCATACAATGATGAATAAAACATAGTTCTTGATCTTCAGCTCACAGTTTACTCAGGAAACCAGATGATGTAAATAATATGATAAGATCTATAGTAGACACGTGTCCTAAGAAACAAGGAAATACTTAGGAGAAAGTAACTTGTAGTTAGAATTGGAAAAGACTTCCTAGAAGGTCTGGCTTTTCATTTGAATCATGAAGGATGAGAATCTCCATGTGACAAAGTAAGGGAAGAACACAACAAACAGGAAATGCATGTTATATGCAAGAGCATCAAGGGACATATCAAGACAATATCTGGGGTTGTGACCTTGGCAACTTGGTGGACTGTAGTGCCATCCACCAAGATATGACGGGGAGGTGATGATTTGTCTTGGCTGTATTGAGGTGAAGGCACCTTTGAGACATTCAAATGGAGCTATCCATTAGGCATTTAGTTTCATGGGTATGTAACTAGGAGAGAATTGGGTTGACATCATAAATTTATAGGTAGCAATATAGGTACCTATATAAGCCATAGGCATAGATAAGACTACCTAAGAAAAGTGTAAGATCAAGGAAGAACATTGATGAACACTACACTACAGAGCCAGTAGAGAAGGAGAAACCAGCAATAAAGAGAGAAAGATGTAAAAGAAGCTAAGGAAAGTGTAGTGTCAGGGAGGAGTGGTAAACAGTATCAGCACTTTTGAGAGGTCAAGCAAGGTAAGGACTAAAAGACCGTGCTTGGATTTATCAACCCAGAAGTCAACGGTGATACTGTTGAAAGCAGCTTGATGGAGTAGTGTGGGTGAAAGGAAGGCAGAGTAATGCCATCAATGAGTGAGGACCACAGAATAGGCAGTGGAGATAGTAAGGGTAACAATAAAAGTAAGGTAACTTTGAAAAAGCTTGCCTATGAAGTGGAAGGTGGAGATAGAGCAGTAACCATTGGGAGAAGTATGAATGTATTTTCATGTATTTTGAAGACAGCTCCTGCCAGGGAGGGAGTCATTGATACATCATTTTTCTTAATCAAGGGGCACTAAAAGTATAACTAGCATCATGTATTGGTCTATACATGTATCAAATATCATGTATTTGATATTTGATATTTGATATTTTCTTTTAATTTAAATTTTAGTTAACATACAGTGCAATGTTGGTTTCAAGAGTAGAATTCAGTGATTCATCACTTACGTACAACACCCAGTGCTCATCACAATAAGGGCTCTCTTTAGTACCCATCACCCACCTAACCTGTCTCCCACCCATCTCCCTCCATAAACCCATAGTTTGTTCTCTATTATTAACAGCCTCTTGTGGTTTGTTTCCCCTCTCTTTTCTACCCACCTCTTTCCATATGTTCATTTGTTTTGTTTCTTAAATTCAACATATGAGTGAAATTATATGGTATTTGTCTTTCTATGATTGACTTATTTTGCTTAGCATAATATAGTCTAGCTCCATCCATGTCATTGCAAATGGAAAAACTTCATTCTTTTTGATGGCTGAGTAATATTCCATTGTATATGTATATACTACATCTTCTTTATCCATTTATCAGTTGATGGACATTTGGGCTATGTCCATATTTTGGCTATTATTGATAATGTTACTATAAACATTGGGGAACATGTACCCCTTCAAATATTTATTTTTGTATCCTTTGGGTAAATACCTAATCGTGCAATTGCTGGATTGTATGGTAGTTCTATTTTTTTTTTTTTTTGAGAAACCTCCATACTGTTATCCAGAGTGGCTGCATCAGTTTGCATTCCCACCAGCAATGCAAGAGGGTTCCCCTCTCTCTGCATCCTGGCCAACACCTGCTATTTGTGTTGTTAATTTTAGCCATTTGGACAGGTGTGAGGTCGTATCTCATCATGGTTTATTTTTTTTAAAGGATGTTAGCATTTTATTTTTTTAAGTTTATTTATTTATTTTGAGAAAGAGTGCACACAAGTGGGGAAGGGGCTGAGAGAGGTAGAGAGAGAATCCGAAGCAGGCTCCACACCAACAGTGCAGAGCCCATCACAGGGCTCGAACTATTAACCATGAGATCTTCACCTGAGCCAAAGTCGGATGCTTAAGCGACTGAGCTTAATCATGGTTTTGATTTCTATTTCCCTGATGATAAGTGACATTGAGCATCTTTTTCATGTGTCTGTTAGCCATCTGGATGTCTTCTTTGGAAAAGTGTCTATTCCTATTTTCTGCCCATTTCTTAACTGGGTTATTTGTTTTTTGGGTGTTAAGTTTGTTAAGTTCTTTATAGACTTTGGATACTAACCCTTTATCTGATATGTCATTTGCAACTATCTTCTCCTATTCCATAGGCTACCTTTTAATTTTGTTGATTGTTTCCTTTGCTGTGCAGAAGTTTTTATATTGATGAAGTCCCAATAATTGATGTTGGCTTTTCTTTCCCTTGCCTTCAGTGACACGTCTAGTAAGAAGTTGCTGCAGCCGAGGTCATCAAGACAGCATGGTACTGGTGGCACAAAAACAGACATAAAGATCAAGGAACAGAATAGAGAATCCAGAAATGGACCCACAACTATATGGTCAACTCATCTTCGACAAAGCAGGAAAAAATATCTAATGGGAAAAAGACAGTCTCTTCAATAAATGGTGCTGGGAAAACTGGGCAGCAACATGAAGAAGAATGAACCTGGCCCACTTTTTTACACCATACACAAAAATGAATTCAATGTGCATGAAAGACCTAAATGTGAGACAGGAAAACATCAAAATCCTAGAGGAGAACACAGGCAGTAACTTCTTTGACCTCAAGCTTTGTATATTAAGCTTTGTAACATAGCTTAAAATCCAGAATTGTGATGCCTCCAATTTTGTTTTTCATTTTTAGGATTGCTTTGGCTATTTGGAGTCCATACAAATTTGTTCCATACAAATTTTAAGATTGTTTGTTCTAGCTCTGGGAAAAATTCTGGGGGTACTTTGATAGGGATGCATTAAATGTGTATATTGCTTTAGATAGTATAGACATCTTAACAATGCTTGTTCTTCCAATCCATGAGTATGGAATTCTTTTCCATTTCTTTAGGTCTTCTTCAATTTATTTCACAAGTGTTCTATAGTTTTTAGAGTGTAGATCTTTTACCTGTTTAGTTAGGTTTATTCCTAGGTTATCTTATTGTTTTGGTGCAATTGCAAATGGGATTGATTCTTTGATTTCTTTTTCTGCTACTTTGTTATTGGTATATAGGAATGCAACAGATTTCTGTGCATTGATTTTATATCCCATGACTTTGCTGAATTCATGTATTGTTCTAGCAATTTTTGATGGAGTCTTTTGGGTTTTCCACATTTTCTAGATGTCATCTGCAAATAGTGACAGTTTAACTTCTTCCTTGCCAGTTTGGATGCCTTTTATTTCTTTTTGTTGTCTGATTGCTGAAGGTAAGACTCCCAGTTCCATGTTAAATAGTAATGGCAAGAGTGGACATCTTTGTCTTGTTCCTGACCATAGGGGAAAGGGTCTCAGTTTTTCCCCATTGAGGATACTAGCTGTGGGTCTTTTGCATGTGGTCTTTATAACGTTGAGGTATGTCCTATCTACTCCTACTTTGTTGAGGGTTTTTTTTATCAAGAATGGATGCTGTATTTTGTCAAATGCTTTTTCTGCATCTATTGACAGGGTCATATGGTTCTTACCCTTTCTTTTATTAATGTGGTGTATCACACTGATTGATTTGCAAATATTAAACCAGCCCTGCAGCCCAGGAATAAATCCCACTTGATCCTGGTGAATAATTCTTTTAATGTACTGTTGAATTTAATTTGCTAATATCTTATTGAGAATTTTTCCATCCATATTCATCAGGGATATTGGCCTGTAATTCTCCTTTTTTAGGGGGATCTTTGTCTGGTTTTGGAATCAAGGTAATGCTAGCTTCATAGAATGACTATTTCTATTTTTGAAACAGTTTGAGAAGAATAGTTATTAGCTCTTCTTTAAATGTCTGATAGAATTCCCCTGAGAAGCCATCTGTCCCAGGACTCTTGTTTGTTGGGAGAGTTTTGATTACTGATTCAGTTTCTTTGCTGGTTATTGGTCTATTCAAATTTTCTATTTTTTCCTGTTGCAGTTTTGGTAGTTTGTGAATTTCTAGGAATTTGTCTATTTCTCCCAGATTGTCCAGTTTGTTGGCATATAATTTTTCACAGTATTCTCTTGTAATTATTTGTATTTCTGTGGTGTTGGTGGTGATCTCTCCTCTTTCATTTGTCGATTTTATCTATTGGGATCCTTTCTCTTTTCTTTTTGGTAAGTCTAGCTAGGGGGTTATCAATTTTGTTTATTCACAAAGAACCAGTTCTTAGTTTCACTGATCTGTTCTACTGTTTTTTATTTTTGGTTTCTATATCATTATTTCTGCTCTAATTAAAAAAAATTTTTTTTTAATCTGTATTTTTGAGAGAGAGAGACAGAGCATGAGCAGAGGAGGAACAGAGAGATAAGGAGACACAGAATCTGAAGCAGGCTCCAGGCTGTGAGCTGTCAGCACAGGGCCCAACGCGGGGCTCAAACCCACTAACTGGGATATCATGACCTGAGCCGAAATCAGATGCTTAACCGACTGAGCCACCCAGGCGCCCCTATTTCTGCTCTAATCTTTATTATTTCCCTTCTTCTTCTGGCTTTAGGCTTTATTTGCTATTCTTTTTCTAGCTCCTTTAGGTGTAAGGTTAGGTTGTGTATTTGGGATCTTTCTTGCTTCTTGAGATAGGCCTGAATTGCAACGTACATCCCTCTTAGGACTACCTTTGCTGCATCCCAAAGGTTTTGACTGTCATGTTTTCATTTGTATTTGCTCCCATGTATTTTAAAAATTTTCTTCTTGGGGCGCCTAGGTGGCTCAGTCGGTTAAGCGTCCGACTTTGGCTCAGGTCACGATCTCGTGGTCCGCGAGTTCGAGCCCCGCGTCGGGCTCTGGGCTGATGGCTCAGAGCCTGGAGCCTGCTTCCAATTCTGTGTCTCCCTCTCTCTCTGCCCCTCCCCCATTCATTCTGTGTCTCTCTCTGTCTCAAAAATAAATAAACGTTAAAAAAAAATTAAAAAAAAAATAAAAATTTTCTTCTTTAATTTCCTGGTTAGGCTATTCATTCTCTAGTTCAATGTTCTTCAACCTCCATGTATTTGAGAGCTTTACAAAATTTTTCTTGGGGTTGAGTTCAAGTTTCATAGCATTATGATCTAAAAATATGCATGGTATGATCTTGATCTTTTTGTGCTTGTTGAGGGCTGATTTGTGACCCAGTATGTGATCTATTCTGGAGAATGTTCCATGTGCACTCAAAAAGAATGTGTATTCTGCTGCTTCAGGGTAAAAGGTTCCAGATATATTAAGTCCATCTGGTCCAGTGTGTCATTCAAAGCCATTGTTTCCTTGTTGATCTT
The DNA here is from genome assembly GCF_028749965.1 of Puma concolor. NCBI lineage: Eukaryota > Metazoa > Chordata > Mammalia > Carnivora > Felidae > Puma > Puma concolor. Next base: position 96,736,166 of record NC_141667.1, read on the forward strand.
CTGCTTAGGTGATTTGTTATTGTCGTAAGTGGGATGTTAAAGTCACCTACTATTTTTGCATTACTATCAGTGAGTTTCTTTATGTTTATGATTAATCAATTTATATACTTGGACACTTCCAAGTTGGAGGCATAAATATTTACAGTTGTTAGATCTTTTTGATGGATAGACCTCTTAATTATGATATAGTGCCCTCTTCATTTCTTGTTACAGTCTTTCATTTAAAATCTAGTTTGTTTGACATATGACAAGCTGGCTACTCGAGCTTTCTTTTGATGCCCATTAGCATGATAGATAGTTCTCCATCCTCTTTCAATCTCAGTTGTCTCTGGGTCTGAAATGAGTCTCTTGGAGCACATGGGTGGCTCCATTGGTTAAGCATCCAACTCTGAATTTCAACTCAGGTCATGGTCTCATGGTTTGTGAGATTGAGCCCCAGGTCAGGCTCTGCAATGACAGCATGGAGCCTCCTTGGGATTCTCTCTTTCCCTCTCCCCCCCTCTCTCTCACTGTCCCTCGTGTGCTCTCTCACAAAATAAATAAATAAACATTTTTGAAAAAGATTAAAATGAGTCTCTTGTAGGTAGCGTACAGATGAATCTTGTTTTGTTTTTTTACCCATTCAATTTATGTCTTTTGACTGGAGCATTTAGTCCATTTACATTCAGAGTGATTAAAGATATGAATTTAGTGCTATTGTGTTGCCTGTAGAGTCGGTGTTTCTAGTGATGCTCTCTGGTCCTTTCTAGTCTTTGATGCTTTTGATCTTTTTTTTTCCTCCACTCAAAGAGTCCCCCTTAAAATTTCTTGTAGAGCTATTTTAGTGGTCACAAACTTCTTTCATTTTTGTTTGTCTGGGAAACTCTTTATCTGTCCTTCTATTCTGAATGACCACCTTGCTGGATAGAGTACTCTTGGCTGCATATTTTTGCCATTCAACACATTGAATATATCTTGCCACTCCTTTTTTTGTCCTGCCAAGTTTTTGTGGACCTGCTGTGAACCTGATCTGTCTTCCCTTGTAGATCAAGGACTTTTTCCCCCTTGCTACTTTCAGGATTCTTTCCTTGTCTGTGTATTTTGTGATTTTGACTATGATATGGCTTGGTGATGGTGGCTTTTGTTGAATTTAATGGGAGTTCTCTGTGCTTCTTGGATTTTGATGTCTGTGTCCTTCTCCAGATTAAGGAAGTTTTCACCTATAATTTGCTCACATACACCTTCTGCCCCTTTTTATCTCTTTTATCTTCTAGGACTCCTATGATACAAATGTTATTACATTTTAATAAATTGCTGAGTTTCCTATGTCTGCCTTCATGATCCCTGACCTCTTTCCCTCTTCTTTTCAGTTTCATTTTTTCCCATAATTTTATCTTCTGTATTGCTAATTCACTCCTCTGTCTCATCCATCCTCGTTTTTATGGCCTCCATTTGGGTTTGCACCTCAGTTATAGCATTTTTTTTAAAAACTTAAAAAAAAAAGTTATGTATTTATTTTGAGAGAGAGAGAGAGTAAGTGAGTGCAAGGGGGAGAGGGACAGAGAGAGGGACAGAGAGGGACAGAGGGACAAGGGGGAGAGGGACAGAGAGAGGGAGAGAGAGAGAATCCCAAGCAGGCTTCAGGCTATCAGTACATAGCCCAACTCAGGGCTCAATCCCACGACCCTGAGATCATGACCTGAGCTGAAATCAAGAGTTGGATGCCAAACCGACTGAGCTCCCCAGGTGCCCCTCGGTTATAGGATTTTTAATTTTGGCCAAACTAGATTTTAGTTCTTTTATCTCTGCAGGAAGGGACTCTCTGGTGTCTTCCATGATTTTTCGAAGCCCAGCTAGTCTCCTTATAATCACTGTTTTAAATTCTACTCAGACATCTTACTTATATCTGCATGATTAAATACCTGGTCATCATTTCTTCCTATTCTTTCTTTTGAGGTGAATTCCTCCATCTTGTCACTTTGGAGGAAGAAAAAACAATAACGACAATAATAGAATGAAATAAAAATTAAAAAAAATTAAAAATACCATATGAAGGAAGGTACATTGTAGGTATGTTTTGGTCTGCTTTTTAAGAGAAGCTGCAATATTCTCTCTCTCAAATTATGCAGATTGTTCTATTAATCCTCAGATTAATTTCCTAGGTGTTCAAAATGGTTTGATGTTGATCTAACTGCATTCAAGAGATGAGACAAGCCCAGGGTCTCCTTACTACTCTGCCATCTTAATTCCTCCCCTTGATATTTTGTGTTTTCTTGTCATCGTTTTCATTTTATGTGTCCCATCACTCCTCTAATAACAGTTTCACAAGAGTGAAGCCTGTCTGTGTAAGACAGTAACAGAATTCCCATCCCAGGGGTTTATTTTCTCTCCCATAACACGGAGTCCAGAGACAGAGTTGCAGTGGTAGTTCAGTGAATTAACAATGTTATGCCTCTAGATCAGCTTTTGGACTTTTCTCATGGTTACAAGTTAACTGCTGCAGCTCCAAACATCTTATCTTTACATGACATTGTCCAAAAGTAGGAAGCAGGAAATAAGGCTTCTGCTGTTGACTCTCACTCTTGGTGTTGCTCTCTCTTTCTTTCTTATTCCAGTGGGGAAAAAAGGAACCTTTCCCAGGAGCACCCAAACAGACTTCTCAGGTGTTATTGTCTAGGAGTAGATCACAGACATATCCATGTCTTGTCTCTAAGGAAAGGTGGGAAAGTGATGACTAGTGTCCAGCCTCTATTGTGGGAGTAGACTGTACCAGGAAGGAAGAAAAAGAGGACAATGGTTAAATGACCATGTCAACATGGTCAGCCACAGATTCTGTGTCTTCCACTTTGTTAGTGCCACCACAGTGATAGGTGCTTACAGGGAAGTCTTTGGCAAATAGTCTTTATTCTCTTGTGAGGTTCACAAATAAGTGAAGCTAAAGGAAAAGTGATGTACTGGTAAATCAGAGTAGGAGGAAAGGTGTGAGAAAAAAAAAAAAACAATGTAGGAAAAAGTGGAAGGGGGGGGAGGGAAGGACAAAATAACTTCAATTTCAATGGGTCTAACATAAAAAAAAGTTCAAGACCAGGAATTGGCAAACTGGTCCACAGTGGCCCATTATCTGTTTTTGTAGGCTCAGCAAGCTAAGAAGAGTTTTTATATTTTTAAATGGATAGGAAAAAAATAAGAAGAGTATTATTTATGACATGTGAAAATTATGTAAAACTTAAGCTATAAATAAAGTTTTATTGGAACACAGCCATTTTCACTCTTCTGCAGCTGCTTTTGTAGCACAATGGCAAAGTTGAGCAATTGCAACAGAGTGCATATGGCTTGTAAAGTCCTCAAATATTTACTCTCTGGCCCTCAACGGAAAAAGTTACCAAGCCCTGTTTTAGACCACATATTTTCTCAAAATCCTATCCATTAAATCAGGCTTAATATTAAGCAGAGAAAAAACGAAGGGGTGGGAAGGAAGAAGAAGCAAATATTAGTGGGCTCTTGTTGCTAATATTCCATTCCTTACTCTACTCAGACCTAGGAGTTGAGGGGCACAGGGCATGAGTTTCATCTTGCTTCCTAGTACCACAAACGAATAAATATTAGATCTACTGTTCCTCTCCTTCCTCTTTTGAGGTACAGTATTTTTCCAGCAGTATTAAAATGGACCAGTTTATAGCACTTTCAAGAGAAATGGGAGGGAGTTGGTCACTGACCTGAAAAATCCGTCTAATGAAAATGTGATTCCTTTTATGGGAAATGTGAACTGCAAACATATTTTATTATTCCATTTGACCGCTGACTTTCTTTGGTATATAGTATGTGTTCCATCATTCATGTCAGTGAAAAATGAAATTCCAACTTACATAATTCTCAGAAAGAGATTTTCTTGTGGGTCTCTAGCATGTCCCTTTATAGAAGTAATTCTGAGTATGGATATAATTGCTAGTGATGTTGATTCTTTTGGCTGCTACATTTAAAAACTGACCAGCAGAAAAGGAAAATAGACCTGACAAATTCAGTAAAGTAAAAGTTGTGCCAGAAAACCCAGAAGTGAGCAAAAGTAGCATGGGAATTGGGGAACAAGAAAAGAGAGGGGCACTTGGGTGGCTCAGTCGGTTAAGCATCCGATTTCGACTCAGGTCATGATCTCATGGTTCATGAGTTCCAGCCCTGCATCGAGCTCTGTGCTGACAGCTCAGAGCCTGGAGCCTGCTCTGAATTCTGTGTCTCCCTCTCTTTCTGCCCCACCCCTGCTTGCACTGTCTCTCTCTGTCTCTCAAAAATGAATAAATGTTAAATTTTTTTTTCTTAAAGAAAAGAGAAGTGAGGCCTGGGAAGAAAAGGTGAGAAGGCAGCAAAGGGTCCCTCAAGGACAAGCTTATTGTGTCTGCAGGTGTTAAATGCTGATTCCTTTTAAAGAACCTGTCAGAGAGTCCCATGCCCCTTGTAATATTTTCCTCTTTCATTATCCCCCATTTCTCCCCCCATCCCCCATGTGAGAACTCGATTCCAGTGCCCTCTGGGGGAGCTAGGGTGTTCCATGGCAACCCCCTGAAGTCACCAGTGGAGACGCAGCTTTGTGTCAGTCCTTTGAGGACTACTGTTCCTCTTACCTTGGTCCCAGCAGCAATCTTTCAACATTGTCTATATAACTGATAGCTTAAGCTGCTGAAATCAGAGGACTTGTAGGCTTGCCTTAGCATACTCTATCAGGGCTTATCCTGTGACATTATGACTAGTTTTTTCATCTTCATTTGCATAACACAACTTACTTATACACAGTACTTATGTGCATATTCATATATGCATATTTGTTCATGCATACGCATAAGAACACACACATACACCCCTCATCTTTTTCTTTTTTCTGTGGAAGAGTCTTAGTATCCCACACAATAATAGTAATCAACTTTAAATATCTCATTAATATCTCATTAAATATCTCATTTACGTGACCTCAATCTTCACAACAAGTGAGATAGGTAGGATGGTTATAATTCCCACTGTACAGACTAGAAAACTAAAGGTCAAGGAGGTTGAACAGCCTTCCCAAGGAAATGCAAGAGCCTGCACTCGCACTCAAGTCTCTGACCCCAGGCCCAGCACCCTTCTACTCTGCTGTGCTGCCTTAGGGAGAATGGATATCTGATCAATGCATAAAACCCTGCTTCCTGGGACACCTGGGTAGCTCAGTCAGTTGAGTGTCTGACTCTTCATTTTGACTCAGGTCATGATCCATGACTCAGGTCATGGGGGTTATGGGATAGACCCCCAAGTAGGGCTCCGCACTGAGTGGGGAGCCTGCTTAAGATTTTCTCTCTCCCTCTTCCCCTCCCCTATTGGCTTGCGTGCGCGCTCTCTCTCTCTCTCTCTTTCTCTATCAAAAAACAAAAACAAAACCCCAAACCCTGCTTCCTGGGCAAATTAAGTAAAATGAGGCCATAAGAATGCATTTCTTATTATTAATTTAGCTTATTTATATAGAAATATTACATGAAACAAAAAAACCTCAGTTTTCCAGTATTTACTGTTTCTTTCTTTGCACTTTTTAAAGACCATTGCCAAAATGGTGTGGTCACCAGCACAGTATATTATGACCTTGCCCTGACCTGTGAAGGAATGCTAGGTCTAATCTGGGGAAGTGGCATGGAGGAAACACATGGGCTCAGCCACTTATTAGGTCTATGGCCTTGGGAATTCTCTTAAGCTCCTGTTATGGGACAGGTCGTGTCTCCTTGTCATCACTGGAAAATGTGAATGACATCAACCTTGCGAGTTGTATGAGAGGGAGCTCGAGGATGGTGCCTCACATATTGTGGCTTTCAATTAGTAGTAGTTGCTCATTCCTAGGCTGGGCTCTAAATCCGGAGACCTGAAGCTGACAACCTGGATATGTGAATTTGAAGCATTTCTGAGAAGAGTCAGTGAAAACAAGCAGGGGTAGTGTCTTGGTTAGGACTGCAGCAGGCTCTGTGGTCATACTGCCTGGTTTTGTTCCTGACTCCATCACTGTGTGCCCCTGGGCAGCCATTTAATGGCTCCGTTTCTTAGACTGGAGTGTCATCCGAAAATGGAAATGCTAACGGTGCCTGTTTTGAGGTGAATGGAGATGCCAGTAGCACTTTTTAAGTGAAAGAATAAATATAAACATTTAACCTAGTGCCTGGCAAGTAGTTGTTTCATTTTTATCTTCTTCTTCTCCTTTTTTTTTTTTTTTTGATGAGGCTCAAGTATTTTGATTTGTAATTGAGATGGTTAATCTATTATTATCCAGAACCTAAGTGAGAGGAAATGGAGAAGCAGTAGGTTGCCTTGACAATCTTTAAACAAGCAGAACATATTCTCTCAGGGAAAGGGCACCCAACCCTCTTGTAAAAAGAAGAAAAGGACAGCAGGATTTAGAGGAAATTACTCTGACTACAATCATAATTAATGCTTTTGGCTGCTTTGGTAATTTAGAGAAAAAATTGAACACCAAAATCAAGGGGAAGGCTATATATAAAAACACAATAATCTCCCTCCTGAGTAACTATTTGTATGCAGGGACACCTAGATATGTTGACCAACACAGAGATCAGAAAAATAGAGTCTGGGGGCTAGTTCAGAAGGTCCCAGACCCAAGGAAGGTCCCAGAATAAAAATATCCTCCATCTAAAACCTGTAACTAACATTGGGAGTAACTATTCTACTACAATCAGTGACTTTGGGATGTCATGGAATGTTATGATTCTGAGATTTGTTTGTTGCAGAATAAATAATATTTCTTTTCTGTTCTTTATTTTTATTTAATACATATTCTTATTCATCAATTGAGGTTGGTGTTTGTGCAACTGAGGGACTGATGACAGTCTACTCAGCTTTGTAGGGGAAAGGTTCACCCTGGTTCTTAAATGGAGGCTTGTGTCCGGAGCATACCAAATCCATTACAATAAAAAGAAAATGTGAGAGATACTGGCTTTAGTAGTTTGCTCCTCATATAAGCAAATAAATAAAGAATGAAAAAGGGATATATTGCTCTTGTCAACAGGGCTATTTCCATTGTTGTTATGAAAGGTGTTTATGACTTACCGAGAAGGTGTTTTTTCATAATCTAGCCTCTGTGTATATATATATATATATATATATATATATATATATATATATATATATGTATATATATGGTACAGAATTATGACTTTACAATAAATTGAATAAATGAGCTTATAACTTAGGGGAAAAGACTGGCTTGATGGAGTATCTTTTTGTGTTGAGACAACTATATTTTCAACTGGGTAGATGAAAGGTAAATATACTTGATTTATGTATTAAGGCCAGGGGCTTTATAACAATGGTATGATAAGGAATATTTTTTTGAAATGTGCTTGTGGCTTTAACTGCTTTTTAAATCTCTATAGGAATTGGAAGAAAAATAATAAATTTCATTTAAGATGTTGTTGCATGAAGACTTCTGTTTCTACTAGTATAATAGGAAAAGATGCCCTAAATGATCCTCCTACTAAAAACATGAAATTTTGGGGTGAAAAATATTTTACAAATTAGATGAATTACTGAGCAAGCAATCAAGAAATCCATAGTGGCCAAATATAAAGTTAAAGCATGAAACCTGGGCAGTAGATAAGCACCAAAATCAGCTTTTACCCTGAGAGTATCTGATAAACCCCGGGATATTGAACCTCTGTTTTAGCAGCTTCAAAGGTTGAAGGGATTAAAAAAGTATAAGGCTCTACCAGGGTGAAAAATCTAAAAGAAGACCCCCTCCTCCATATCAAGTTGAGACCTCAAGAAGTTATGCCTTCTGTGTAAGAGATTAGAAATGAACCCTCTGTTCAGAAGGGGAAAACGTGGAGACTTGCCTGTCTTGATCTTGGCCCTTGTGTAGGGGAGAAAATCTCCCCCCTAATATTTGTAGCTACAGCTATCCCTAATGTAGTTTGTTTGTTTGTTTTCGCCTTTTCCCACAAAATTTAAAAGTTTGAATACTTAAAAAACCTACAAAAAAGTCAAGAGAAAAGTACAAATGAATAATTCTCCTACAGTCACCGATTTCCCTACCTATACCTATACCAAGGCCTCTATGTGTGTGTGTGTGTGTGTGTGTGTGTGTGTGTGTGTGTGTCGGGTGTGTGTGTGTGTGTGTGTGTGTGTGTGTGTGTAGATAAACATTTGGGGGGTTTTGTTTGAACCGAGTGAAATTAAGTTACAAGTACAGGACATGTTACCCCTAACTACTTCAGTAGGCATCTCCTAGAATAAAGACATCCTCCTATATAATCACCATATCATGATCTCACCTCAGAAAAGTAATGATAATTCCATAAAATCATTTAACATGTGCTCTGTATTCTAATATTCTTAATTGCTTCCCAAATATGTTTTATGACTTAAAAAAAGAAAAACAGAAGCTTATTAAAGTGAATTCATTGCATTTGATCTGTTTCTTTAGTGTTTTTTTTTTTTTTTAATTAAGAAGAGTACCCTGCCTTTTCTTTTTTGTATGCGTGACAATGACTTTTTTAAAGAATTCGGGCCATCAGTCATGTAAAATGTCCTATATTCTGGATTTGACCAATTTTTTCTCATGACTAGATTCAGGTGAAAAACTTTTATCAAAAATGCTTCATAGCTGATGTTGCTCCTTGTTGTACTGTAGTCCCAAATTCATGCTTCTATATGGTATGAAAAACTGTCAGACAGAGAACAGGTAGTGCCTCCAGACAACTAAAGTCACAGGAAATCCTGTCTGGGGGACAAGAACTTTAACCTCGTTCTCAAAAAATTCCTACAGATAACGTTCCAAAGAATATAAGCCTGCAATAAAAAGAAAATTACAGAACACTCAAGGAAACAAGGACCATAAGTGAGAAACAACAGAATCACACTTTCACAGACTTTTGGACCATACAATTAACGCATTTAATATGCTTCAAGAAATAAAAGAGAAGCCTGAAAGTAAAGACAAGAAACAAACAAACAAAAACTATTAAGTAAAAAACCAAGTACAGTAAGACGTTGGATTGCGAGGAACTTGTTCTGTGACTGATCCACAAGATGAGCAAACATTTCTAATAAATTTTAACTTGATAAATGAGCAGTTTCTTGCAATACGAGTAGGACATGACGCCAAATGTCACATGAGCACGACTAAGGTAATGGTTCTTGAAATTTGCTTTGATATACAAGTGCTTTGGATTACGAGCATGTTTCTGGAACAAATTATGCTCACAAACCAAGGTTTTACTGTATATTTGCAAGAAATCTTCTAGAAATGAAAAATATAACTGAAATTAAAAACAATGTATGAATTAAACATCGGCTTGGACAAAATTAAGAGGTAATTAGCAAAATGGAAGATAAAGCGAAAGAAGTTACAAAGAATGTAGTGCAGAGAAACAAGATTAAAAAGAAATACGAGAAATTGAAAGTAAAGGAGGATAGAGTGAGAAAGTACATATGTCTAATTAAAGTTCTAGATGCAGACATTAGAAAAAATGAAAAAGTGACAATACTTAAAGAGATAATGGCTGAGAATTTTTCAGAATTGTTGAAAGACACCAAACCACAGAGTCCCAACAAATCCCAAACAGGATAAATAAGCAGAAAATCACTCCTAGGCACATTGCAGCAAAAGTTCAGAACACCAAGGTCAAAGAGAGGATCTTTAAAGCAGCCAAAGATTAAAGACAAATCCCAAGGGAATAAAAATTAGATTACAACACTGTTTTCAACAGCCTTTGCCAAAGCAAGAAGATACGGAATGTTATCTTTAATGTGCTGAGAAGAGATAACTATCAACCCCAAACTACAATTAGTGAAAACTCCTTCTGAGAATGAGGGCAGAGATGCCTGGGTGGCTCAGTCAGGTTAGCGTCCAACTCTCGACTGGGGCTCAGTACATGGGTTCCAGCCCCATGCTGGACTCCACACTGAAAATGTAGAGCCTGCTTGGGATTCTCTCTCTCAAAATAAAAAAGTGAACTTCTTAAAAAAAGAATAAGGGCAAAATAAAGACATTTTAAGACAAATAAAACTGAGTATAAGGCATTACAAAATGAAATTCTCAAGGATATACTTCAGATGCAGAGAAGATGAATTCAAATGGAAAGTGTGAAATGCAAGAAGAAATGGTAAGCAAAAACATTCTTAAATAAATAAATTTAAACATTGGTCATATAAAACAACAACAATAATGGTTAATTTGTAGAATTAAAAAGTGAGATAGAACTAAAGTACTATAGGGGTGCCTGAGTGGCTCAGTTGATTAAGCATTCGACTTCACTCAGGTCACGATCTCACAGGTTCGTGAGTTCGAGCCCTGCGTCAGGCTCTGTGCTGGCGGCTCGGAGCCTAGAGCCTGCTTTGGATTCTGTGTCATCCTCTGTCTGCCCCTCCCCTGCTTGCACTCTGTCTCTCGCCCTGTCTCAAAAAATAAACATTAAAAAAAAGAACTAAAGTACTTATAAAGTTGGGAGGGAAGCAATTTGATACAGTCTTACAATGTCCATGATCATATGTCTCAGGAGCAGGTAAAAAAAAAATGGATAAGCTTAGATGCTTATTATTAAAATATTTATGCTCTGGAAGAATAGACAGAGGAAGCATTGCTCTAGTAAAAGGAAGAAAATGAATAAGGAAAAAAAATCCCTCAAAAAACACAGAATATTTTTGGTTTGCATGTTGCCAAACTATATTGTGGGATGGTGTCATCCATATCACTGGGTTTTTTATATAAAGATGTAAATAGGAAATTTCACCTTAAGGGGCACCTGGGTGGCTCATTCCTTTGAGCTTCTGACTTCGGCTCACATCATGATCTCATGGTTCATGAGCGAGCCCCGCACTGGGCCCTGCGCTGACAGCTCAGCCTGCAGCCTGCTTTGGATTCTGTGTCTCCTTCTGCCTCTGCCCCTCCCCGACTCGTGCTCTGTCTCTCAAAAATAAATAAACATTAAAAAAAATTCAAAAAAAGAAATTTCACGTTCAAATGCTAAAAAAAGGCTTTATTTATTTGGGGAGATTTTCTTTATAAGTAATAGGTAATTTTGTATCTGTTAAATTTTCACTTTTCCTTTTGCCACCAGGAAGCCCAGCCCAAATACTGACCTCTACTCTAATAATTATGCAGGAACTACTACTATCCTATGTATCTTTACCTCCTCCCTCTAACTATCTAACATTGATTTTTATTTTCCCCTAACCTAACTTCCATCCTGTGTTCTTCTCATCTGTCTTAAGTGCTTTGTGGAACAAAACAGGTAGGAATAAATAAATATATAATAGAGGGGATCAATAAATAAAAATAAATGATTAAAGCAAATAGAAGATCGAAATCTGGAAAGGAGCAACTATTTGCCTGCTCTTTAGCGTTCATTACTGGGAGTGAGGTATGGATTAATCTTATCCTATTTGAATCTGTTCATCTAAGGTTGAAGTCACAAGCAGTTTGTCTAGGCTTGGGGTTTTTAGTAGCCGCTAGTGGTTACAAAACACAAACAAAACAACCAAAATCTTATGAAAAAGAGAAAGGAAAACTTATTACTTCACATTGCCAGTATTTTACTGACCAACTTTTAGAGCTAGTAGTAATTCTAAATGTGATAATATAGGGGCGCCTGGGTGGCGCAGTCGGTTGAGCGTCCGACTTCAGCCAGGTCACGATCTCGCGGTCCGTGGGTTCGAGCCCCGTGTCGGGCTCTGGGCTGATGGCTCGGAGCCTGGAGCCTGTTTCCGATTCTGTGTCTCCCTCTCTCTCTGCCCCTCCCCCGTTCATGCTCTGTCTCTCTCTCTGTCCCAAAAATAAATAAACGTTGAAAAAAAAAAATTAAATGTGATAATATATGTATATTCATCTTACCATTTATGAACACAGTTTTATCTCTCAAATAGAAATTGTACCAGAGAGGGGCACCTGGTTGGCTCAGTCAGTTGAGTGTCTGACTCTTTTTTTTAATTAAAAAAATTTTTTTTTACATTTATTTATTTTTTAGAGACAGAGGGAGAGCACAAGTCGGGGAGGGGCAGAGAGAGAAGGAGACACAGAATCGGAAGCAGGCTCCAGGCTCCGAGCTGTCAGCACAGAGCCCGATGTGGGGATCCAACTCATGAACGGTGAGATCATGACCTGAGCTGAAGTCGGACACCCAACTGATTGAGCCACCCAGGCACCCTGAGTGTCTGACTCTTGATTTTGGCTCAGGTCATGATCCTAGGGTTGTGAGATCGAGTCCTGCGTTGGGTCTGCACTGAGTGTGGAGCCTGCTTGGGACTCTCTCTCTGGCACTCCCCTGTGCGTGTGCTCTTTCTCTCTCAAAATAAATAAACTAAAAAACAAAAACAAAAAAGATTCTCTCTCTCTCCCTCTGCCCCTCTCCCCCCCTTGCACGTACTCTAAATAAATAAATAAATAAATAAATAAATAAATAAATAAATAAATAAATTGTAAGAGGGAAAGAACCTGGCCTCCTTTGATATAATGAAGTTGATTATGGCAGTTGAATTTGTTATGAGATTTCATCTTCCTTGATTCAATCTATGCTAAAAATAACCTCCTTTCTCAGAGCAATCCCACTCAAAAAATCAGTGGAGACATTTAAAAGCACACAGAAAATAAAAGTGAAATGAAATAAAACAAAATGATATTTTAAGACTGCAGTGTAGGTGTTGTATGGGAGGAGGGCAACAAGGAGGTGACCTCAAGAACTAGGCTATGAAAGGAAATAGCCTTTTGTCAGCTGAGCACATGTAGTGGGTAAACTCAGTATGCAGCCATATCTTAGAGTGTGACCTGTCCTGATGAAAGATTGTAACACATTAAAGGAAAGACTCAGTCAGAAAGGGAAGTGGTCAGACATTGAAGTTTGGAAATGGGTGGCACAGGAAGAATCAGTGAGGCAAACATTGGCAGTGGACATGTGAGTAGTGTCCACAGAAGGGTTGTCCTGGCTCCAAACACAACCAAGAAGTCCAAGAGGCAGGCAGGCCACATGGTGGAAATGGATGCATCAGGTAATTACAGGCTGACCCCATCCAGCAGCACCCTTGCTGCTTGCCAGACAGCTTTCTGTTAAATTGGCTTCCTTGCAGTTTGTCTAAGAATGTTCTTACCAGGCTGAGGCGAATGTCAACCTCATAAAAGAGACCTTGCCTTTTAATGACAATACTGGTAGTCTGCTTATTATTCTTCCGCGTCCTTCACACTGACAAGAGAAGAGTATCTGTTTGTCTAAGGCTGAGTCCCAGACCCTGGTCTCTGGCTCGTTCATCATGGAAAGGAACATTCCCCTCGGGAGCCAGTCTTCCAGTCTTCCCTGTGACACCTGGCCTCTCTAGGGACCTTTTCCGTGAAGGTCGACAATCAGCAATCATTTTACTAATGATGAGGATGGTGTTGTTCCAGTGAAACACATGATTATCAGAGGTTCTTTATCAGAGGGGGAGATGTACCAGAAGGCATGGGGATGAGCTCCAGAATATGAATTCACCCCTCCTATTACATCTCATAGAGGTACCAGTTGTCTACCCCTATCCCCCAGGGGAGGCCAGCTTTAGCCCTTTATTTATTTTTTAAATGCTGATTTGTTTATTTGAGAGAGAGAGAGAGAGGCAGAGAGAGAGGGAGAAAGAATCCCAAGCAGGCTCTGTGCTGTCAGCGCAGAGTCGACACAGGGCTCAATCCCATGAACCACGAGGTCATGTCCTGAGCCAAAATCAAGAACTGGTCACTTAGCCAAGTGAGCCCCCCAGGTGCACCAGCTTTAGCCCTTTAGAATGTGCCCTCCTGGGGCGCCTGGGTGGCGCAGTCGGTTAAGCGTCCGACTTCAGCCAGGTCACGATCTCGCGGTCCGTGAGTTCGAGCCCCGCGTCGGGCTCTGGGCTGATGGCTCGGAGCCTGGAGCCTGTTTCCGATTCTGTGTCTCCCTCTCTCTCTGCCCCTCCCCTGTTCATGCTCTGTCTCTGTCCCAAAAATAAATAAAAAACGTTGAAAAAAAAAAAAAAAAAAAGAATGTGCCCTCCTATCTTCCTAGGGACTTGTAGACCTCTACAGAAGGTCTCTTACTTGTAATCAAGCATGCAAGCCCCAGAAGGGCATCATTTGCCTTGGCTGCAAGGACGCAGCCTGGATACCTGAATCACCTCAGGAAAATCTATACCTGAGATAGTCAACTCCTACTTAGCTCTTGCTGCCACCAACTCAGTACTAAAGAAACGAAAACTTTCCCCATCCCCTAAATGAATCTTTATTTGCATGCCCAAAAGAAAAAGTATGATAGGGTAACACCTTTTCCCTTCCTTCATCTTTTCTCATCTAAATTTGGGTAATGTTCTAAGGTTGAGTACTGAATGTTAATTACTTTAAAGGATGTAATATTTCCATGAAAAGATTCCTTACCAAAATGGTAACAGTTCCAAGTCCTTGGGAGTTACACATTTCCACTGGAGAAGAGTGCTAAAGAGACCTTGGCTTTATCTGAATCCGGTAGTGATGAAGTAAAACCATTATAGAAAGGGTCTTGGTTATGGAGTGCAACTCTCTTCCCTCCTTTCTGCAGATGAGAAGCTGAGCTTCCAAGAGGTTAAGGCACTTCCCCAGAGAGAGTCAGTGGCAGGGTAGGATGAAAATCTAGGGCTCTATGGTCCTGGTGCAGGGCTCACTCCAATCCCTCACTGAAATATGGTGCCATAGGGGAAGTTCTTCATTTGATGCTTATAGGGATCCCAGATAAGAGAAGTGTATGCCATACCTCCTTGCCTATTTTCTTCCCTCCAGCTCACTTCAGAATCTCTTCACCACTTCCCTCATACCCAAATTTCTATACCTTGGACTAGAGCTGCACATGTTCATAACTAAACACTAGCAGCCACTCCCCGGTGTCAGCCATGTTCTTCCTCTCTTCCTCCAACCTCTGGCCAATAAATACCACAACCTTGGGCCCCGGCACCACTCGGTCTCAACCAGCCTCAGGCTGTAGTGGCTTCTGAGGGTCCTGCTTTAGCCACAGAGCGCCGGAGATATCACCACGACCGCTAGGAACCATTGTCACATCTGTTGAGTACTGCAGTCGTGTCTGCGGGAGGTCACTGTTATACCAACCATGTTGATGTCTGCTAGGTACTGTCATCACATCATGACCACAGTCACGTCTGCTGGAAACGCGTGTCACGTTTTCCAGGTATCACCGCTGACGCTTTGGATCCTGTGAGATTCCAAAGCTGTGCAGCATTGTGAAGTGAAATTTGAGGGATTACAGCTTCCCCGGTCAGGTGGAACATAGGCATACACACTGCAGAAAGTGGTGGTGGTGCCAAAGCAACACTGCCTTGTACCTCAAAGCCTCAACGAGCTTTTAATGAACAGCTCTTGTCACACTTTACTTATAATCCCACCTCCACGTGGAATATGAGGATGATTTGCTGGGAAGTTGGGCCGGGAGACAGAGGTGAGAGCTGGGAACCAGCCAACTGTATTCAGATTCTCTCCTTTTGAGGTTTGTTTGTTTGTTTGTTTTACTGGGTCCAGTTGACTTTCTTCTTACCTTAAGGTAAATGTCTTCCATGGGGTCTTACTTATGGGGTAGCTACTATTACAGCTGTCATTTTGGGGGTGCTTACTACATTCTAGGCCCTGTGCCAAGAGCTAATTTTACCTCATTTAATTCTCACAATCAAGGAGGAAGCAGACACTATCCTTATGTGCTTATTTTAAAAATGAGAAGCTGAAGGCTTAAAGGGGATACAGGACTTTTCTAAGGCCATATAGCTCATACGTGGCAAAGCTGAAGTTTAAACCCAGGTCTGTGCAAATCCAGAGACAGCTTTCTTAATCTTTCCCTTCCCTGCCTGGTACAAATACGCTTAGGGCAGGCCATCACTATCACCTGCATATACTTGACTATGGCTAAATCCCAGAAGTGGACATAGATGGGCCTCAAAGTAGTTCTCTTTATGGTAATTTCATTTTATTCTTAAAATATCAGTATGCAGAATCCTGGCATGACTCCTCAGGAGTCAAGAAATGAAACACTTTTTCAGGACGGCAGAAACTTGGCCCATCAGGAGGATCCCTGTGGACGTGCCTGTGTGTAGCTAAGAAGCACACCGTAATCCAGCTCTGGATGTGTGGGAGAGGATGGGGACCAGGGCAGAGGGGAGAGGAGAGAGGAATCTTCTAGGAGTCCGTCAGGCATTCTGGAAGTCAGACCGTTATGGTCCTTCATACTCTCTTTATTTTGGTCTCTATAGTTTCACTATTATTTTTCCTGTTCCTGCAGACTGACTGGCTCCTCGTTTCTCTTATTCCAAATGCACAGGAGGTTGGTTGGTTATTGCCGTACTATGCAATACAGTTCTGTTACTGGTGAGGGTTAATTACCAGGCTTCCTTTGAGGCTAATGATCTCCTTATGCGCTCAGCCTATAGTAGTGGCTTTGATTTTAGCTTCCAATTCCTGGTCTAGTCAGTAGCAGGAACCAGTCTGGCTGCTTTGTTCAGAAAGAGGGAGAGCAGGCACTTAAGCTTCCCTCAGTCTCCTTCCTTTCTACACACAATTATTATGCTGAAATCCAAGTACCTTTCACAGAAAGTGATAAAGTATGTCAGTGCTATCTGATGTGTGTTTGATTTGGGTCAGTACAGTTACTGTATTCTCTGCAGAATCAGAATCATATTTTAGTACACTTTACCCTCTATATTAAGTGACTTGTTCTGACATGCAGCAGGTCTTAGAAAAGCCCCTCATCCCATAGATGGATATAGATAGAGCCCAAAGTAAGGCCCTTCATGGAGATACTGCTTCATTTAGTTCTCCTTGTAGCTTGTGCTTTAGGGAAGGAGATTGGAATTGTGCCCCTAGGAACCTCTTCCTGCAGAGTTCTGGGGAATCAGTCCCTGGCTCATTCCAAAATCTAGCTAAGTTTGGTGTAGTCATCACTAGTCAAGGGACATCACTGGATATAAGGAACCTCTGTTGTTCTTGCCCCAATTTTAGCTTTCTTTCTGCCTCGGTGCTTTGCAGGTGGCTTCCTCAGTGAAATAGCTTTTGATCTAAAATAGTCAATAAGTGGAACAAACTCAAGCAATGATTATCTTCCCTCTTGTGATCGTTCCCCAATACCCATTCTCCCCTTCTTCCTTTTAGTTCATAGATAGGCCCATGCCTTTTAGCTAAAGGCTATATTTCTCAGTCTCTTTTGGAACTGTGGTGGTCATTCTAGGTCATTCGAGATATTCCAGATAATGGATGTAAGTAGAAGAGGTTCGTGCAACTTCCAGGTCACATCACGTCCTGGCTGCTGTGCTGTGCTGCCATGTAGCCATCCAGATAGCTGTTGGCCAACAGCCCTCTTTGAAAATCGCCTGAGCTAAAAAGAGCCATCTCATCCCAGGCAACGTCCCCGACCTGGAGCCGCTCACAGCTTATCACTGGTCAAGGGATATAAAGGCCCAACTCTCCATCCCCCTTCTGAAGGGCCATGTTAGCTTCAGGGCTCTCGAGAGGGTCACTTGAGGCCTTGTCATGCCTGTCCTGCAGCATAGCTTCTCCCCTGCACAGTTTTGCTTCCTTCCTCTCCCCCTACAGCTGTTGATCTCAGGAGCACTCCCTAACAAACCTCCTGCATGCTGATCCCCGCCTCAGAATCTGTTTCCTAGGAAACCCACCTGCAACACATCTTTAAAAGAAATCTTTTTCGCCTGCCATTCTGCCCATATTTCTTCAGACTGTAGCACAAAGAGGGTGCTGGTGAGTAAGCTTTGACCATATAGATGAGGAGCAACAAGATAGAGTACCTGGTCACTAGATCACCACATGGGTCGAGCTCCACATGAATCCCGGGCCTTTGAACACCTGCATCATTCTAAACTGTTTTGTGAGAGAATAACCAACTTTGATCTTTTTTGAGCAAATTCACTTTGGGGTCTCTATGTTGGAGCAGCTTAGCCTATATGCTAGGAGCTAGAGAAAGTGTGATCAACTCCAGCCAGATACGTCAGGACCCTGCAGAGTGCAGTACGGATTCAAGACTTTATCTCAACGGCAATGTGTCTCTGCTGCATTGTGTATATTGTGTGTCTAAACAAAGAACTTCAGACCAGAACTTAAGTGCTTCACCCTTAGAGCAGAATTGCCTTGACCTAACTTTAAAAAAGAATATTAGTGGGGATATTTGTCCCCTAAATTTTGTTAGAATGATTCAATTAAAAGAATATTTTTTGCACTACCCTCACAAAATACAAAATTGTAGATTTCAAATTAATAAAGGCAGAATAAGAAGCTCATGTATTCTCTTTGGAATTTTGTTTGAACCACTGTTCTTTTGAGTCTCTCTTCATTGGAAGTTGATTTGATTTTTCACTCCAATCTGGCAATCATGTAGAACTTGAGTGGAAAATAGGATTATGCTGTAAATTCTTTGGAGGAATGAATGATTAGTGACTCTCTATGTACGACCAAAAAACAGTAATTAGAGCCACAAAGGATTGAAAGGTTAATTCTTTAAAAAATGCCTCCATAATATGTGTAACCACATTACTTTCTTGGTTTAGACAATAAACTAAATTCATATGTTTTCTTGGGGAAAACAGAAGCAACAACACCATAGTAAAATTTCCTGTCAAATTGTTTTCTGGAGATCAAACAGTAAACAGTTTTCCCCACTCTGGTTCTCAACACATCTCCTGGCAATTTGGGTTTTTTGGACACACACATGATTCTTCAGCTAGGTGGTCTAGGTTGGAATTTCAATTATTGCTATCCAAATACAACACTCCTTTTCCAGAAATCAGCAGACTCTGTACTAACTGTTCTTTCAGAGCCTGGATGGAGGCTATGTTGGGAACACGAGCCTTCACTTAAGTCCTTTCTACTGCCTTTTTTATCTCAAAGAGGAAGCAGAAGCTTCTCTCACAGGCTTCAGATTGCAAAACAATCCTGTCTACCAGCTCTTCAGCTTCTCAACCACTTTCCATCAGTTCTCCATTGGTGTCTCTCTCAAGATGCTTTAAAATGAAAACTGTATAAAATATGGGGTTTCCCTTCTTTCTTCCAGACAAGGACAGACTAGTTTCCTACCAAAAAAATACATGCACCATATTTACTTATAAATAAGCTTCTTCCCTCAGAACAGTGGTCCTCAGCCAGAGATTATGTTGTGTCCCAGGGGATATTTAGCAATGTCTGGACACATTTCTGGCTGTCACAACTAGGGAATGCTATTGGCACCTAGTGGGTAGAGGCCACGGATGCTGTTAAACACCCTACAATGCGCAGAGTAGCCCCTCACAAAGAATTATCCATCCTAAATGGTCAGTAGTGACAATGCCAAGAAACCCTGCCTCAGTAAGATTTCAAATTGTATTTAAATATTTTCCAAATGAGTGTGCCATCATATCCTTTGGTTTTATACAGGACCACTAGCTGGAAACAAAATTTGCCCCTTAAATTATAGTGTCCATATTTATCAAAAATATGGGAAGCTGAGTTAAATTTAAAGTTTTTACTAGTATAAAAACTATTTGTTATTCATATTAAATTCATATTTAACTGGGCATCTTGTATTTTACCTGGCAACTCTACCTCAGACGGAGACATGTGCTTTAGTTTTTTCACTGGTAGAACCATTTTTATGTCTTAATATAAATCACTGATTTTAGTTAGGAGATGCTCACTGGTCTGTAAAAAATTTTTTGTTGTTAATACAGTACATAAACAAGCTAATTATCTTTCACAAAGACTCTATTACTATGAACACAGCTTGAGTGTATCTTTAGTTTCTTCTCTGAAAATCATACCAATCTGATTTTTATTAGCGTGCTGTGATGTGATAATAAATGTTTTAATGCTCCTAAGCTCTGCTGAGAATGGTCCACATTTATTCTGGACATGGGTTCAGTTTGTAATAAGATCATACCCAAAATACACAGATCAGGGTCTTATACCTTCTTTTCTTGCAGGGACATCTATGGCTTTCTTCACTCTCAAAATTAAGTATTTACCATTTGAGAAGAATAACTGATACTGTTAATCTCAGACAAAACGCAACATACCATCCACATCACCAGAAGAAAAGTGGCAGTAAGACCCAAAACGATATGTGTCTTTCATAAAAATATGTGATATGTGAATGGGCCCAGGGCTGGTACCGGAAGACCTGTATTCTGGATTAGATCCTGTTACTAGCTCACTCTGGGTCTCTCATCTACTCTTGGGCTTCTGTTTGATGCACAGACAAGTTGGGTCCCTGAAGCAAATGGAGCCCAAGAGCTGTGTCAGTTGGCAGGATTCCAGTCTTGAGGTAGAACCTGATCAAGAACAAGGGTCTGGGTACCAGGCGAGTCCTGCAGATGGGGCATGGAAGAAGGATGCCTGATTCTCGGGGGTGAGGTGACTGACCTTGAACACTACTCACCTGGCTTGATGGTACAAACTAATTTTAGGAGGCACAGGATGTCCCTGCGCTCAACTTTGCTTTTGTTCACTCAGAGCAACATGAAGACTGTGCTTTTAAGGCCCACACACCTACAGGCGGGCATGGCTGGGACAAGTAGGAACTGACACTAAATACCAGAAAGTTTGAAAAAAAATGACTGGCGTTAAATTAACTTAGTCCTTTTTAACCATGTTCTTTCATATGCCTGTGAAATTCCTAAGAAAAAATAAGCTTAATTTCTCCCTGTTAGTATCTAGTCACATTGGGCTATGAAGTTATGGAAGAGGATAAACACCTCATGGGCATTATCCTATTCATTGGGCATCAACTACTCACCCTCCTATCTGATCCTTCTGGTACTCTGATGTCTTTGGCTCTCGTATTCTGGAATGCAAGCGCCATGGGAGAAGAAATGCACTCCTGTGGCATCTGCCAGCAGGGCGATGTTGAGGTCCAGTGAGGAGAGTGGTGTCCAATCTGACTGTGAGTGGCAAGAGAATCTGGAGGGAAGAGGTGTCACTCCAGAAAGAACTAGAACAGAGTAGAATTGACTCACGTGGGGAAATGAAACCTCTTGATATTTTATAGTTAAAAGGAAAAAAGTTTCCCCAATTCCTTTTCTGAAAACCATTGCTTTTCAGGAAAATGAGAATGCACACAAAACCCTTTATTTTAATAACAATGCCACAAACAAAACATATATGGTGTGCACGGTGTTCCAGGTTATAAACATCTCTAACTACACTATCTCTCTGGATTCTTACAACAGCCCACCAGCCAGGCAAAAGGGCGACTGGTGCCCTTCTACACAAATTAGGATTCTAGAACTCAGAGAAGTAAACTGAAGAACTCAGGTCAACGTGTGGTCAACCCCAACTCTCTAGAATTCACATATACTGTTCGTCTCTCTAGGCCAAGCTGTCTCCATACAGAGTTTAAGGTACTTCGTGGTTCAGGTCTATTAAAATATATTAGGAATGACTTAATTTAATCAAAATTGTCATGTCTGGTAAATTAAATTTTAAACGATAGTCAATTCAGATAACTGCAAATTTGCTAATTAAATTAACCTTTAACTATACTGATTTTTTTTTAACACATGGAAGTACAAGCCCCTAAACTTTGAGAAAACCATGATCCATTTATGTTTGCCAATAAAGGGAAAGCTGGACAATATTACAGTGAAAGTGAAGACATTTACAATACTTTCTGGATTTTCTAAAATAAATATACACAAAAGGAGCTAAGAAACAGAACATGGAAAGCCTACCTTGTTCCAAAATATATGGACTGTGACTTTCCCACATGAGCTCTGTCTAATTACTGTCGTTTTCTGCTCTCTAATTATTATTCTAATTTTAAATTTGTTTTTATTTTTTATTTTTTCATTCACCACAGTTGAAGAGTGCTAAAAGTTGAATCTTTGCTCCAATGGGCAAACGCTTCTCTGAACTTTCATCTATTTGTTTATTTCTAGATTTTTCTGAAATTCTAAATCAAATCTACAGGCCACAGAGAAGGGACGACTGTAGTACGTGAGAAGGAAGATGGGTCCAACTGATGTCCTGCAAAGATCTAGCCTGTGTGATGGGTCCGGCAAGATCTCAGACCTGCATCTTGAGAATGAACACTGAAAGATATTCTCTGTCACCAATACTGGAAAGCACTTTCCCAGAAGGCATAGAGTCCTGACTCTCTCAGGCCGGTCAAATGCAATGCTGATCCCACTTACAGAAGTTGAACAATATCATTTTACACGTCTTAGTCATCACTCTAAATGGATAATCTAATAAAACCTTTCCATTTTCTCCATTTGGGGGGAAAATAAAACCTTGAGGCAAACCCGAATGACATTTCAGAAAACCTAGCTTCTAGTATTAGCTCAGCCATTGTAGCCAGTGTTCCTTGTAAAAAATCAGGGAGCCAAACTGGAAGACTTTCAAAGTCCCTTTAGCTGTAAAATTTAGTTCCCTTTTGGGCGTCTGGGTGGCTCAGTCAGTTAAGCATCTGACTTTCCACTCAGGTCATGATCTCGCAGTTTGTGACTTTGAGCCCCACGTTGGGCTCTGTGCTGTCAGTGCAGAGCCCGCTTCAGATTCTCTCTGTCCCTCCCCCATTCAAAAATAAATGAACACTAAAAAAATTTAGTTCTGTTTTATCTTCACCTCCCTGGTAATGTGCCCCCCTCCTTTGTATTACATATTTCCCTGTACTCAGCTGCACTTCTAACTTTTAAAGAAATAGACTTGTAGAGAAATGTTAAAAACCCACAATATACGAAGAGCTTCTCCAGAATCTCCCCCAAATCTGTTTCTGATGATAAATACCAGATGCTACAAAAGATTAACTATGCAGACAACTTGCATATAAATTACACAGTAAAGGCAAGAAAAGGGTCTGGAGGGATATGGGATTTCATTTTGAATTTGGCTGGGGTATCTGCTTCTGTCCCCAAAGGGGAATAGTTTAGAGTGGCTTTAGGTTCATTTATATATATATATATATATATATATATATATATATATATATATATATATATATATATATGTTGATTGTTTTTTCTTTTCTTCTTGAAATAACTGCATTTGCTGTCCTTTTCCCCCTCCTTTTCTTTTCTCTTGTTTCCTTCGGAAGAACTGCTTTTTTTGTCTGGGTTGTAAAGATCACAATGCCACGGGCTTCAGCCTCTCCTTGAGCTTCGTGTGGTGAGAGACAGAGAGCTTACTCAATCAGGGCAATGGTTGATAGGGCAAACCACTAGCAAACAGCACTGAGTCAAAAAACTCTTGTAGGTTCAAAACCATCCCTGCTCGTCTTTTTTCTATCTCTCCTTTATTTCTCCTCTTTGTCTCATGCCTGCCCTTCTGATTTCTTTCTTGCCCCCTCTCTCCTTTCTCTAACTATTGCCTGAATCTCCAATCCACTTTTTAAATGTATATAAAATGCTTCAGGTATATACAGGGTTATAAGGAATAATATGACAAACATTCATTCCCACCGTCAGCTAAGTTCGTTACTGCAAATTACTGACACCCCGTCCATCTCCCTCTCCTGGTAATAACCACCCTCCACTCTCCAACCCCAGAGTTAAACACAATATTGAATGTGCCTTCATCTGTAACAGACTATCATATGGAAGTTTAAACCGACGACCTTGTTCTTACTGGAAAACATTTACATTCTTTGGTCTTATGATGAGAATCAGGGCATTTAATCAAAAATTTTGAAGAGAAAGAGGAAGCAAAGTTTGTCACATGAGCTTTCATTGCAATAATAGTTCCTTGACCCACCTCCTGTGGTGGGGGTATGTCCTAGGTCGGCTTTCCAGCACCATCGATGCAATTTTGTTCAGAAGTCTTTTTCTGAAGACGTAGAATCTTAATGCTCTTTCATCTAGTTCTCGAGCTTTCCTTTTTCTTTCCTGGAGTTTCCTCAACTGTTTGATGTTTCTCTCCTGTCTCATTACAGGACTCACCCCAATGACATTTCTTGCTTGGACAATTTATTCTTGAATATAAAACGTTCTCTCTCTGCTCTCTGCTCTGCACCAATTGATTACAGTTGACTTTCTCTGCACCCTCTCTATTTAAATGGTTTGGTGGGAAAGGATGAAGACCATTCATGTTAGGATGGAGCGTGAGGTCATCCAGAGGGTTCTTCCCAGCCCTCCTGAGGCAGTATGACTGTAAAATATGACAGAGGGCATGGTCTTTGTGCTTCTGTTCCTCTTTGGAAAATGCTAATGGTTTAGGGGCAGCAGAGTCATTCTTAGTAACTGGGTTTCCCTTGACCTCCAGCGAGGGGATGTCAGTCCCCTAAGTCAAGCCTGGGAGAGACCTCTGCTCCCATCAGGCCCAGCATATGTGCCTTGGTAGAAATGCCCTTGATGTGAAGGTCTGGTCTCAGATCCATGTCAGGTAGCTACTGAAGGCGGTGGCTGGATTCTCAAAAAGTAGAGTGACTGTTTTGGAGCACCCACCAAGTATAAGCCCAATATTAGATGCTGGTCAGTTTGCTATTTTAATACTAATGACAACAGAGTGCATGGTATGGTATAAAAAAGCAGGGTGTAAAAAATAAATTAAAATAGCAGAGGGTAAGATGTCTAATTAATAGACTCAAAGTTCAAAAAATATTGAAAGCAGGATTATAACACACATTTTCCAAGTAATGTTATTCAAGTATTTTCCAAGTTAATTTAATTTTTTTCCAACTTACAAGACGATTTATTTATATCTTTGGCAAATACTGAACTTTAAGATTGTTTGTCGAGTAAATATGTAATAATGTAAAAAGCACAGGCTTTGGGGACAAATAGAACTGGGTAAAAATCTTCATAGAATCACTTTTCAGGACAAGACATTTACCCCAGGTGCTCCAAGTCCAAATTCCTTAGTGTGGCTGGTGTGGCTACATAGGCTTCTGATTATGTCTGTAGTCTTACTTCTCATCATTATCTACTGCTCACTTCACCCTCCTGAAAAGTTGAATTATACATAGTTCTCAGATGACAACATAGTATTTCTCTACTCCATATCTTTTTAAAAAATTTTAATTCCAGTATAGTTAATATACAGGGTTATATTCATTTCAGATGTACAATATAGTGATCCAACAATTCCATATATAATTCAGTGCTCAGCAAGAGAGGTGTACTCTTTTTTAAAATTTTTTATGTTTATTTATTTTTGAGAGAAATAGAGACAGAGCGTGAGCAGGGGAGGGGCAGAGAGAGAGGGAGTCACAGAATCCGAAGCAGGCTCCAGGCTGTGAGCTGTCAGCACAGAGCCTGACATGGGGCTCAAACCCACCACCTGTAAGATCATGACCCGAGCCAAGTGGATGCTTAACCAACTGAGCCACCCAGGCACCCCAGGAGAAGTATATTCTTAATCCGCTTTACCTATTTCACCCTCCCACCCCCCCCCCCCTTACATCTTCTTTGTTTGTTCTCTATGGTTAAAAGTCTGTTTTTTGGTTTGTCTCTTTTTTTCTTCCTTTGTTCGTTTGTCTTGTTTCTTAAATTCCACATATGAGTGAGCTCATATGGTATTTGTCTTTCTCTGACTGCCTTATTTCACTTAGCATAATACTCTGCTCCACCCATGTTGCTACAAATGGCAAGATTTAATTCTTTTTTTATGGCTGAAGAATATTCCATTGTAATGCTTTATAGACATAATATCTGTATATATCATATATATATGATATATATAATCTCCTTTATCCATTTATCTATCAATGTACACTTAGATTGTTTCAACAATTTGGTTATTGTAGATAATGCTGCAATACACTTAGAGGTGCATATATCTCTTTGGGTTAGTGTTTTCTTATTCTTTGGGTAAGTACTCAGTAGTGTGATTACTGGATCATAGGGTAGTTCGACTGTTAGTTTTGTGAGGAACCTCCATACTGTTTTCCACAGTGACTGCACCAGTTTACATTCCTACCAACAGTACATGAGGGTTCCTATTTCTCCACATTCTCACCAATACTTTTTTCTTGTGTTTTTTATTTTAGCCTTAACAGGTCATAACAGGTGATAAGTCATTGTAGTTTTGATTTGCATTTCCCTGATGATGAGTGATATTGAGCATCTTTTCATGTGTCTGTTGGCTGTCTTCTTTGGAGAAATGTCTGTTCATGTCCTCTGCCCATTTTTAATTGGATTATTTGTTTTTTGGGTGTTGAGTTGTATAAGTTCTTTATATATTTTGGCTACTAACCCTGTATCAGATGTGTCATTTGAAAATATCTTCTTTCATTCAGTAGGTTATACTCCATTGGAGCTACTGTCTCTGCTGGGAACTCCTTCCTGGCCAACTGCCTCCAAGAGTACTTGTCTGATCCCACTTCATCTCCAAGCCCTCTGCAGATGGGTGAATTATCCTTCCCCTATAGTCCCATAATACCTTGAATTTATCCCAATGAGCACAAGCTGCACAGAATGCATGTTATATGCTTATCTTCTCCGATGTAAGCCAGAACTTACAAGAACTACAGTAACAAGAACTACATCTTATTTACCTTGGCATTACCTGTGCTGGCATGTAGTAAACTCAATAAATGTTTGTTGGATTGAAAGGGATATATCTATAAAATGAGTATAATACTATCCCTAGGGTTATTGTGAGGAAAGATTCAAGAATGCTACTGCTAATTCTGTTACCCAACCTTCTCTTAAGGTTTTCCTAAAATACAGAAACAAATACAGAGTACTTGCAAGGAAAATATGTATTGACAGTCACCTCTAAGATGTTGTTTTTGTACTCATAACATTTTTCATGGAAAAATATGTTCAACAGAATTGCAACTATATTTGCCAATTTGAAGACACCATTTGGCTTTTGAAATTCAAATAGAGGGAGGATACTTATGGATCGGATGAGCAGTTTAATTGAGAGTCAACTGGTCTCTTTTAATTTTTATAAACTGTTGGCCATATCTCCAAGTACAAATTATTTTAAAGAAGAATGAATTTAAAAATACACTATTTTAAAAACAGGCCCACACACATAATGAATACCTCTTCACATAAAAAGATCAGAGAGATTTTTTTTCTTCAAAGTAGAGACCTGCTTGAGAATATTTCTTTTGCCTGAGGAAGCTTCTACCACAATTCCTGCCTTGTAACACTTCCCCCACTGCACACACATACATGTTCTTGGAAGCACTGCCCTGGATATTCATACTGAGTCACTGTTCCACACTGGAAAATACACCCAAGAGAATATCCTCTGGACTTGCTTTGCTCACTTTCCTTTATCCTGTTGGTTTCCAGCATTTAGTTAGTCTTGCATGACTAACATGATTTGCATGAGAGTTCAAGGTCACTTAATTATCTACTCCAACAAAGAGGAGGAAAAGCACATTAATTGTATTTATTCACAGAATGGTCTTATTGTCTCATTCACATGATGGATTCAGATGTGCAGAGTGGAAGACTGTGGTGGCAGTAATAGAAAGCATAAAGTATCAGGAAGCTAATGGATGGATATGCCTTGTAGACACAGGAGACAGCAAAAGGAAAAAAGTTTCCAGAAGTGGAGAAAAGATGCAATGGAAAGACAGAACACAGCCCTCAGAGGAAACCACTGCAAGAAGGGGCAGACATTGTGATGGGATGGAATGGGTGAGTCTGAGACTTTGGAAATTGAGGAAGCAATTTTTGCTCTTTTAAAAGATTTGCTCTTTTTTGTTTGTTTGAGTTGTTAACTAGGCTTAAGTTTTCTTTCTTCTTTTTAAAGTTTACTTATTTTTGAGAGAGAGAGAAAACAAGAGAGAGAGAGAGAGAGAGACAGAGAGAGAGAACAAGCAAGTGGGGAAGGGGCAGAGAGAGAGACAGAGAGGAGAGGTAGAATCCAAAGCAGGCCTCAGGTTCTGAGCTGTCAGCGCAGAGCCGGATGTGGGGCTTGAACCCATGAACCATGAGATCATGACCTGAGTCTAAGTCAGACTTTTACTGACTGAGCCACCCAGGCACCCCAAGATTCACTCTTTTAATAGTTGAACATGTGGCACCTGGGTGGCTCAGTCAGTTAAGCGCCTGACTTCAGCTCAGGTCATGATCTCATGGCTTGAGGGTTCGAGCCCCGCATCAGGCTCTGTGCTGACAGCTCAGAGCCTGGAGCCTGCTTCAGATTCTGTGTTTCCCTCTCTCTCTGCCCCTCCCCTGCTCATGCTCTGTCTCTCTCTCAAAAATAAATAAACATTAAAAAAAATAGTTGAACATGTTTGGTGTCCTTGCCTTCCCTTTAGGGGAACGCCATCAACTATGAACATCTATGATGTGCTTGTTGGCTGTGGAGGATATAAGACTTAGCCCCTGCATTTGAAGTCGAAAGTCAGCGCAGCATGATGTGCAAGCAACCATAGGGTGTGAGTAGATACAATAATACAAGTTAATAATAATTCACAAGTTTTTACATAGAGACATATTGTCAAATAGTGAACATACATTCCATTCTTTTATATACCTACTCAGTATACCTTTTGGCTTGGTTTTAATGTTGTTGCCTCAGACCTTTGATGAATATGGAGAACAAAAGGATTTCAAGAGCTGTAAACAGTACACACACGTAAAACTGTCCTGTGACATCATTTCAAATGTGTTGGATTCTGTCCTTTCCTCATCCTAAATCACTTCCATTGCTCAGAATATACACTAATTCCTTTTAGCCTGCTAAGATAACATTTAAAACATTTATGTAAGTAATGGTTATTTCAAGAGGAGGTTCCATGAAGTAGGGTATCAGACCAGATATGTGTCATTTTACACAACTGATATGACTGTGTATAGACAGAATTTGTATTTATGAGCTATTTAAAAATGCTACTGGGTTTTGCTATTTAAAACAACTTAATGTATAAAGCAAAGAATCCCTCAAATGAATGACTACTTATCCAGATCTCAAGATTTCACAAGGTAGGATTTTTTTTTGTCTTTCACTGTTAATGGCAGCCTATTAATCTGGGAAAGTTAATGCAGCTCCCTAAAAACTTAACAATATCATGAATGACTTAAGTTCTGGAAATAACTAGGATTATTTTATACACTCATTTTTAAATATTTACAAAGATGGTACTTTATAGCTTTTTAATAACTACCATAAAAAATGGGGCATGTGAATTTAATGATTTTCCCCCTTGTAAAATGAGCTAATTCAACGGAAGAAACATAAAGGAATTTATGTACATATAAAATTACATGTATATGATTCTAAGTAATATAATTATTATATCTAATATAATAATTAATACTTAAGTTATCAATTAATACAATAATTATAGTGCACAGACACTATATTAAATATAACTTTATTGTTATAACAATTATATTAATATAATCATATATAACATATAATGTATGTATATTTACATGCACATATATAAGTTTATGTATGTATGTATATAAATTCCTTTATACATATATTATATATTGTATTTAATATATAATTCCTTTATATCCGTGAACTGAATCTATGCAACTTTATGCATCACTTTTCTTTTCTTAAAGAAAACTCAAAACTATATCTTTAGCCAAAATAGAGGTAGCTGGATTATTTGTAGGTCACACAGAAGTTCCAAGGTTGACTGAACCCCAGTGGTACAGGGAAGTTTATCTGGTGCTAAGATTGTGTCCTGCAGAGCTCCTTAATCCCAGTTGTCCATCCTTATTCATCATTATTGATTATGGAGAGCTGTGGGGTTGGCTGAACGTAGCTCAACACCTCTTCTGGGAAAACATATAAATGGCATGGCTCTGTTGATGAAAGGATGTCCTAAGAACAAAGGTCCATGAAGGCAGATAGTCTACATTTTTAGTTGCCATCTGGTTGAGGATTCTGGACATTTTATATACGAATTTTTTTTTTTTTTTTTTTTTTTTTGCATCACACACTATTACATCATAACTCTTTTTAAAATTTTTTTTTAATGTTTATTTATTTTTGCGAGAGAGAGAGAGAGAGAGAGAGCAAGTGGGGAATGGGCAGAGAGACAGGGAGACACAGAATCTGAAGCAGGCTCCAGGCTCTGAGCTGTCAGCACAGAGCCCAATGTGGGGCTTGAACCCACGAACTGTGAGATCATGACCTGAGCTGAAGTCGGATGCTTAACCCAGTGAGCCACCCAGAGGCCCATAATTCTTTAAAAAAATCTTTTTATTTTCAAATAAGTATAGATTCATAGGAAGTTGCAAAACAAATGTAAAGGGAGCTTCTGTATACCCTTCATACTGTTTTCCCCAATGACAACATCTTGCATATAATACAACAGAAAACCAGGAAATTAACATTGGTACAACCCGTGGAGCCTTTTCAGATTTCACTAGTTTTACACACTCATTTGCATGTGCCTATGTGTATATAGTTCTATGTAGTTTTATCATGTGCAGATTTGAGTAACCACCACAACTGAGATACAAAATCACTTCATTACTACAAGGCTCTTGAGCTATCCCTTTGTGGACTCACCCAGCCCATCACCCCCATCCCCAACCTCTGGTAGCCACTAATCTGTTGAAATCATACACTGTGAAACATTGTGAAGTTTTTTTTTTTCTTTGCTCAGAATAATTGTTTCTGGATTCATTTAAGTTGTTGTGTGTGTATCAGTAGTTCGTTCCTCTTTACTGTTGAGTAAGGATGAGCTACTTTGTTTAACTATTTACCGACTGAAGGACATTTGAGCTGTTTCTAGTTTTTTGCAATCATGAGTGAAGCTGCTAACGAACATGTGTGTAGTTTTTTGTCTTAACATTTCTTAGAATTCTATTTACATTTATTCAGTGTTTTTGAGTATATCTCTTTGTATACTTTTCTTAGTGGTTGCTCTAGGCATTACAATATACATATATAACTTGTCACAGTCTACTGGTATATAGTTCTTTACCACTTTGAGGAGATATACACACCTTATTTCCTCTTAAGACTCCTCACCATCTTCATTTTTAAAATATAATTTTCCTGTTTGATTGCTATGTCAGATAACACTACTATTTTTGTTTTATCTAATTCTTTTTCTTACAAAACACAGACATCAGGTTCACTATGCTGGAGAAACAAAATTAATCCCTTACAATACATACCACTGCCTGATAGCCTTGATACTACATGAATAAATGAAGCTGGCTCCCTATTTAAACTTCTGGGCCACAAAGTACCACTGGAGGAAGCCACACAACTGTGCTAACTTAGCAAGACATAAAGATGGCTGAACCCCACTGAATCCATAAGTTCCGTCTTCACACAATTCCTAGGATCCTTTCCCTCTTCTCTGTGCCATCCTCTGGAGCAAACTTTAAGTGGTACTAAAGCCTAGGTTTCCATGTAGGACTTTTAACAGATGGAAAGATTAAAATTTAAATTGATCCTGTTATGTTCTCTAGCTACCAACATTACAGTTTTTGAAAAATGGTGAATATTTAAATAATAACTGAAAGGATGACTAATTATTAGCCTGTCCATGACTCTCACTTGATTTCTCTCCTTCATACTAATTTAAATTTGACCTTTGCCACTGTCAGCAACGCTTTCATTCACTTTTTACTAACTCACCAGTACATTCTCTAAATTGTTGTCCTTCTTTCTGAAGCCCCAATCTCTCTTTCAGGCTCTTCTGATTTTTTTCTAATGTAAGACAGAAATTTGAAGGTAACTGGCTTGGGCTAACTCAGGATCCCATGCTGTCCTTGAAACTTCCTTTGGTGTCAGAAAGAAAGCCTCTCTCATTTTCAGTGCCAGCTGCACTGCTCATACTCCTGATCTCAGGCTCTCAACTCTTAGGGTAATTCTGAGAACTCTAAGAATAGGATACAAGGTATCTTCTATCTGGCATCTTTAGGCTTTTGCTCACTAGTAGCCAATTTTGTCTTCATATGTATGTAGATTCACCTTGTCATCTCCTCCAAGACATTTATCTTGAGTCATCTGCTCCCGTCCCATTCTTTCCTTCATCTGTCACATGCCTTTATGATCTTTTCCTTGCCCCTGTTCCTAATACCATTTTCTTCAACAATCCCTTCCAATTTGATTTCTAACAACCTATTCAATGAAAAATGCTCAGCACAAGGGTGCCAGTTGATTTTCTTCTATTAATACTCAGCCTCATTTCCTCACTTCATTTGCCACAACATTTTCCTTCAATTAGTACAATTGATAGGTTCATAAAGCCCTTCCTCCTACG
Organism: Puma concolor; assembly: GCF_028749965.1. Lineage (NCBI taxonomy): Eukaryota > Metazoa > Chordata > Mammalia > Carnivora > Felidae > Puma > Puma concolor. The sequence goes on from NC_141667.1 coordinate 96,768,256, forward strand.
GTGTCCATGAGACGATAGCATCCCACCTTCTATCCATGACTACATGTGTCTGTTAATATTGTATTCAGACTTTTACTCTTCTTTTTTACTTTCTCAAAACTACATATATCCATGCCTTCCAACATCACCAATTCTGGTTCTTAAGTTAGTCAGTCAACATCCCGATCAGTCTTGTTATCAAATTCAGCATCCATTTACTGAAGATTCTTTGCCATAATCATCCCCAGCACTATGCCTTGACTAAGGTAGCATAGCTCATGTGGAATCTCTTCCCTGTGCCAATCTAAATCCAATGTAGCCATCCTTCCTGCCAGGTCAGCTGAAGTCCCACTTCTTCCACTAGGCCTTTGCCATGCAGTGCAGTATGTTAAAGTCTCTTGTCTAAAATCACATTAGACTTGTGGTCTGCTGGACAAAATGGTACTCCTAATCACCTCTACTTACCTCAAACATGTAGGCCTTGTTTTATCAACTATCCCTAGGAAAGCGTGAACATAAGTTATTATTCCCTGATAGCCCAGCAATGTGCTGGGCATACAGAAATTGCTTAAGGAAATTATTTAATGGATTAATACCAAAAAATATTATTAAAACAGGTAATGATAGTACTATCATGGCATTGATAGGTTTATTTTGACTGAAGCTAGGATTTTTAATGGACTACTTAGAAGGCTACCAGCAGTATGACACAGTGGTTAAGAGTATGAGCCCACACTACCTGGGTTCAAATCCTACTTCTGTCACTTACTGGCTAGGTGAACTTGGGAAGGTTAATGAACATCTTTGTGCCTTAATTTCTCTCCTTGGACACAGGAGAACATAACATTACCTACCTTATGGAGTCATCATGAAGATCAAATGAGTTATGTCAGATACAAAGAACAGTTTCTGTCATGTAGAAATTGTTGCAAGAATGTTAACTATTATTAAATGTTTATCACACATAGCATGATAGTATTTCAGTATCTCACTTACTTTATAAGTGAATGAGTTGAGTAATAAAGGTAAAATGATTGGCTTAAGGTCTTATCGTTAATTAGAGGCAAAGTAAGAAACCAACACTCCTGACTTCTACTCAGTGTTTGCTTTTCCTCCCCAAGGATTTTATACCCGAACATGGAACTAAATTATAGATGTTCAGAGTGGAAAGAGATAGTCAAGGCTGTTTGGTTTACCTTTTCCGCAAAGGACCATATTTTCTGATCGCTTATCACAAAACTTTCATCTTTGTTGACAGGGGCATTTCACAGATTCTTAATCACCCAAACAAAAAGATCCTAATAGAACTTACACCATGGCTTTCAAGTTAGGAAACACATGAAGGATACAAATGGATGCCAAGGTCAGGTCCCCTGAGTTCACATGACTGTCACTAGATGAGGCCCTTTTTAATGTCCTTCTTTTCAAAAATAGTATTTCTTTTTAAGGGAAAACATTGTCTGGAATACTCATTATAAAGCTGTGATTCAAGTTATCCCACACATATGTGAATGCTTTGCAGATAATATGCTTCCTGGTAGGAATCTGAAATTATGATTTTGATGAACTCTGAACAACACGCTTTAGCAGCCAAAAAAGGCACAGGGGCCAACTATCCATACCAGGCATAATTCCTGAAGGTTTCAGCTTTCTGTGTGGTTCTCTGGAACAACATTCAGCCTGGTTGTGCAATCAGCTGTGCTAGGGTTTTAAAATTCAACCTAGCAAATACAGACCCTCAGGAGGAATTGCAACAATAAAAGATTGCTATTAAATAGACACAGATAAACCTGTGTGTAAGGATTTTCTCATCAGATGCATTAGCATGCTATTCTGTCTGAATGCAATGCTAAGAGGAGATATTTAATTTCTCTTTAATGCAAACGAAATTGTCATATGTAACATCAGAAATAAGGGAGAAGGCTAAACTGAGTAATTATATTATGTGTCCACAAAAAAATGTGCATCCACTGCCCACCCCCCTCCACCTTGCAAACAAGACTCAGGGCATTCACAGTTTAAATGCTCAGTTGCAGTATATGGACTCTGAGCTTTATGGATTAAGATTTTAACCTCAAAACAGGGAGGTCTTATTTCTTGAGTCTGAAAGTTGAATTACTTTCTTTACTCTGAAGGCTGAAGAGACAGCCTCCGCTGATCACACAGAGAATGCATCCTTTCTGGTTTGTGCTTCTATAGTATTTTCATTTATATCTCTGCCTTTACTCATGATAATATGACTTGTTACCCTTAGTTGTATCTTTCCTTTGTGCACTATAAATTCCTGAGGATAGAGTTCATGTCTTATTTATCTCTGTATTCTCCTAGAGCGTTACTGTGTCTTGCATACAGTAACTACTCAATACATGTTTTGATACTTGGTTTCAATGGTACATATGTTAAGCATTTCCCATTTATAAAGTATTTTTAATGGATTCTCACCATTGACATACTTTACCCTTCTCATTTCTGAGAACTCTTGCATTTGAAAGAGGAAAAATTTAGATAGCCATATAAGCTATATAAACCATGTAACCCTAGGGAGTACCTAGCAATTATATGTCGAATTATAATTTTATGAAAATTTGCAGAGGTTTCTTTTGAGCTTTCAGTTACTGAAGGGGACCCAACTAACTTAGTGAAACAGAGGAAGGCAAAGAATTCAGAGAAGTGACTGAGAGGGTAACCCAGAAAGACTGTTGTGCCTTCTAGAAGATCCAGCACCCAAGGCGTAACTCCCACACTCTGTAAGCATGTTAGGATCATGGCATTCTGAAGGGCCATTTTTCCTCTTTGACAGTTTCCCTGAGAAACTGTCAGTTTGATATTAAAAAAAAAAAAACAAAAAAAAAACACCAAAAACCAAAAAACAAACATTTAGTTCATGCCCACAGACTCAATTGGCTTTACAATCACTAGGACCCAATAGAAAATAAAAATGGAAGGCTCTTGTTCAAAAGTTAAGAATTTCAAGACAATGGTAGCAGAACAGTAAGGCAATTGTGGGCCCTTCTAAGCATGGGGCCTTGGGTGACTGCACAGGTCTCACATCTATGAAGCCAGTCCTTTTGTATCTTCAAGGAGTTTTCAAGGATAGTGAAAGGCAAAAAATCTGTATGGAATAGAAGCTACAATTTAAGTATGTACAAGGAACTTCCTAACTTTGTAAAATCATCCTGGAGAAGGTGACATCTAAGGTCACTTTTGAGGGAGCAATGGCAGGGAAAAGGAGATATTCCAGATTGAAAAAAGGCAATTCACTTCACAAATTTCAGGAATAGGATTACTTTTAAGGAGAGCAGACCAAGTGAACTTGAGGGTGACATAATTCAGAGTGGAAAGAGACAAAAGCCAAATATAAGGAGGAAAGAGCTGAACTATTGAGTGCCTATTGTATGTCAAATTATTTCTCCCTGTGTCATAATTTTAAACACAACAATCATGTCTATTTTACAGATGGCTTAATTGAAGCCCAAGGTAGTAATTCTCAAAGGGCTGGGAGCACTTTAGGTACCTATAAATATTTTAAGACTCTCGGGGAGGGCGGGAGGTCTAACTCAAAGGCCAAGACTCCTAGCCATCAGGCCAAGCTGAGGCTAAGAGAGCTTTTAACCCCTCCACCTCTTGACGCATTTCACAGTCTAAAGGTACCCTTCCCTCCTCTCGCCCCGCCCCGTGTTTCACCGGGCCGGAAATTGAGCGTTTAAGTACTTCCGGGGTAACAAAGGTCGGCCCCGGCAAGATGGCGGCCCCCTTGGAGCTCAGTTGCTGGGGAGGTGGCTGGGGGCTCCCATCGGTGCACAGCGAGTCCCTGGTGGTGATGGTGAGGCCGCCTCGCGGACCAGGGCGCAGGAAAGATGGGCGGGGCCAGAGCGCGAGGCTGGCTGGGCCTGGTCTCCGCTGCTCGCCGTGGTTCCTTGCGGCGCTGCAGGGCCGAGACCGGCCGGGGCGCTTCTCGCTGTACCACATTGGGTTCCCTCCCGTGGAGTCAAAAGCCTGGCTTGTGACCCCGCCGAGGCCTTGGCGGGAGAGTCAAGGCTTCTCCGCTTGCCTGCGAGCCCACTCAGCCTTGCAAAGCTTTCTGGGCGGTGGAGCTTAAGACCAAAGCAGGCTGCGCACGCGCCCCGCTCTGCATCCCCCGGACCTTTGGGGGAACAAAGTCCCCGAAAGCTGGGTAGCTGGCGCGCGCTTCCTCGGCTAGGCCTCCGGAGAGGGATTCAGCCCCGGTGTCAGGAGTTTCTGCCTTAGGGCGACCGGGCTGTGAATTAAAGCTGCTTGCAGATTTGCACTACGTACTCAGTCTAAATGTTTTCTTACCAACTTTGTTTCAGGCTTACGCCAAATTTTCTGGTGCACCCTTGAAAGTCAATGTCATAGATAACACCTGGAGAGGTTCAAGAGGTACAGTGTAAACACAATTTTCTCCTCTCTTAAGGGACTCCCCCCCCCCCCCCCGCCCCCCAACCTCCATATCTGAATTTAAAGCTATGAAGCATATAGCCATGGAGTACCTTGGGGTTTTAGTTTCTTCTTACCATAACTTTGGCTGTGTGTTGCTTACGGTTTGGGCATTCTGAGTAATACTGTAAAGTACAAGTCAGATCAATGGAAATACGGCACTGTTCTCTACAACTGCTTTGTGAAATTGCAAAAAACTAAGATGAGCTTACTCATTTTGCCCCCTCCGAATGTGCAATTGGTATGGTTTTTAGGGGACTGCAATCTCTTCAGAGCAAATAGAAATGTTTCCTTGTATGTCAACTGTTTTTGATTGTAGGAGATGTACCAATTTTGACAACTGAAGACAACATTGTTTCTCAGCCTGCGAAAATACTAAACTTTTTAAGAAAACAGGTGGGTGGTTCCTTTTGAAGAAGTAGATTGTTCCCTACATGTTACTTAAAAAAAAAATACATTGTAAGCTTTGGGGAATTTTTTAAAATTCTTTTTTACCAACTCAGTAGACAATTGGAGTTTGATATAAAAAGAGACTTGAGAATTACCGCTCTGAATCATGAGTTTTACTGTGATTTGAAAGTCATGTAGTGAGGAACACTCAATTTATATTTTCATGTACTTTTTTGGATTTTCTTGAAGTTTAGAAATAGGCAGGTTCAATGAAGCCATCTTTATGATTACACTTATTGATATGATTATCACTTGAGTGAAAGCTGCCACTCACTTTCTGCTGCATATGGCATCTGAGTTCCCATCAACTAGCACCTATTTTATTTTTAAAAAGCGCTTCACTGGAGAGTTGCAGTTAAATGTCCCATGAAGTAAGGTATCTAAAATGTGTGAGCATCTAAAGATTTATATAATGCATACAAAATGTTTAAACATGTAAAGACTTTTATAAATACAAAAGTTGTAATTGGTTTTGCCAATACTTTTCTTGAAAAAATAACTCCTAGGTCAACAAAATTTAGAATTGTTCTAACTTGGAAGGTTTTCTTTTTTCATGGGGAAAAATGCAACCAATTAGAACTTATTGTTGTTTAACTTATTGTTAAAGGTAATAACTTCTATTTATTGTTGGTACAACATGCCATGCGCTAAACTAGGTCGTAAACAATCACAGAATATCAATTAATAAAAAATCGTAGCTGATATTTATTGACCTTACTTTGTGCGGGATGTGCTAAGAACTGTATTTGCATTAAACGGCATTTGTCATTGAATTTGTATTTATCATTATGCCTTTCAATATCATATTTGCCATTTTTGAGGAAGAATAGGAATCTTAATTTATTTAACTTCACTGTTTTGGGATACCCTTGACTTCTGAAGTTTTTTGGTTTTATATTTTTTAATAGAAATATAATGCTGATTATGAACTCTCAGCAAAACAGGGGGCAGATACACTGGCTTACATTGCTCTCCTTGAAGAGAAGCTTCTTCCTGCAGTGGTGAGCATTGGTGAATATTACATCATTGTAGTGACCTACTAAAAGTATGCTTTAATCTATTTAGAAGGAACATAGTGAAAAAGGCTTAAAGGAGGAAATTTCATTTATGAATTAATTTTGATTCTTTCATGTTACTGTGAAACTGGGTTCTGTTAGACATTCAGCTAAGACATGAAACAACATGAAAGATACCGTCATTTTGGAAATAAAAATTATTTGTGGAAGACAGAGTTTGTTCCTCCATGTATAGAATTTAGCTCACTATCATTCACTCCTTCAACAAATATTTATTGAGCACATATGTGCCAGGCCTTGTTCTGGATGCCTGGGATATAGCAATCAACAAATCCACATGTTTAAAATCTTGTTTCATCCTTGAGTCATTCTAATTGGGAAAGTTTTATGAAGCCACTTTATACAAGGATATTTACCCAAAACTTTCACACTGTTTAAATGACCTTTCTTTTCATAAAAGAACATGCTTGCGTTTTTCGTTTGTTTTGTTTTGTAGCTTCACACATTCTGGGTTGAGAGTGACAATTACTTTGCTGTGACAAAGCCATGGTTTGCTTCACGAATTCCTTTTCCCTTGAGTTTGATCCTGCCTGGAAGGATGTCTAAGGGAGCACTGAATAGAATTCTCCTGACTAAAGGAGAGCCTCCCCTTTACCACCTCCGAGAAGTGGAAGCTCAGGTATGGTTGGGATTACTTTCAGAGCAAGGTCCCTCCAGGGGAGGGACAAGAGAGACAGCAGAGATGAACATCCTGGATGCCTGCTTAGAAGGACTTCTAGAGCATCTGTTCTACCTTTGAGTTGTAATTTCATCCTTACTAGATATACAGAGATGCCAAGGAGTGCCTAAATCTTCTGTCAAACAGATTGGGAACATCTCAGTTTTTCTTTGGAGATACGTGAGTGCATTCCCTTAAAAATCGTTTTCGTGTTTTGTATGCATATAGTCCATGAGTAGTTATTTAAAGCAAGTCCTCTTGCCACCCCTCCCACCCATGAGGTTTTGCTTTAAAAAAAAAAAAAAAAAGATTTAATGAATTACTATAGTAATTTCTCTGTCCATGGTAATCAAAAATTGACTAGACATGCTATATATATGAATTTTAAATATCTAAGACTATCCCCACCCTGTCTCATATCTTCATATAACACTTGTAAGTAAAGATGAATTTTTAATTTATAAGTTAATTTTCTTCTAAATAAAATAAATGGTTAGAGTATTAAATTTTTTTTTTTAAAAACCCTCATTACATCATTTTTATAAGCTTACATGTGCAGTAAACCTTCTAAAAGACTATATTGTATACTTCAGAATTGGTAAATGTATTAGAGAAAAAATATTTTTAACATGATCCCAAGTTAATATTTTCCTATGTGTTTTTTAAAAATCCTGAATTTATTTTTAGGCCATCTACCTTGGATGCCTACGTGTTTGGTTTTCTTGCACCTCTTTATAAAATATGCTTTCCTAAAGTTCAATTACAAGAACATTTGAAACAGCTCTCCAACCTGTGCCGCTTTTGTGATGACATCCTAAATAGTTATTTTAAGCTTAGTCTTGGAGGTAAGCTGGCTTCTCTTCAGCTAATCTGCGTTTGCGTAGAGTATCTGCATATTCTCCTAAGGATGGATAAGCAAAATTCATGACTTATTAAAGAAGTTTGTGTATCGTCTTTAAGTGCTGACTTACAGCATTTGAAAAAATTTTATTTTTCCAACTTTATTCCCATGTGTTCTATTTTAAATAGAGAAATAGATATTTTCCTTTTGCCTATTCTTCTAGATTTTATACATTTCTTGCCTCTTGTTCTTCTTTAAATATTGCCCCTTTGAAGTGGATCATTTTCTTCTAAAAGTTAACTACAGGTATTTATTGAGTCCCTGCTGAAAGATAGCATCTATCCTAATGCAAATGGGCAATTATTTTAAATGTTGCTTCTAGCATTTTCCTGCGTGAACAGAAATCAGCAGCAGATTGATTTGGGTGAGGTACACTCCCATGATACCACTACTTGAAAACTGATTGCATCAGACTGGAGGTATTGTAAATAGAGGGCACCTGTCACTTAGGATATGATTCCTTGGGTGTGTGGGCCATGTGTGTAAGTGATTGGGATACTAAATTTGTATTGGGAGAGTTGGCAGAAATTGTCCTTTTAAGAAACAGCAGTTACAAGGATAGCTGGCTTAGGGACAGTTTCTTTTTCATGGTGGTTTATATGTTTTTTAGAGAGAGAGGGGTGAGTCATGAAACTAAATCACTTTCAACCTTGTTACTTTGGAGCAGTGATTAGCAAACCTGGCCAGAGGACATGTACAGTCTTGAGTCCTAAGCCAAAGATACCGCATTAGAATCCCTTCAGGGTAGAGCCCAGAAATCTGTATTTTTTAAGTTCTTCCAAATACTTTGGATGCCTGTTTGATAGCTGTTTGGGAGTCCCTGCCTTAGACAGCTATCCAAATAGCTGTGACTAAAGGCCTATTTGATACGGGTGGGGAAAAGGTACAGCTCAAATTGGAGAAGGAAATGAGGACCATTGTGCTCTTTTACTAATCACTTTGGCTGGTTGCATAACACTTGGCTGTCTACTTCATGGACAAATTTAGTCCTTTTGTTTAGGTTTGGTTTTGGAGCATTACTATCCCTCTTTGCCTTTGAACCCATAATGGTTTTTCTCTTTGCTTGATTTTATTTATTTTTGGAGGGCAGTGTACTTGGGAGGGTGGATAGACTCAAAATTCTTTCAGTCTGAACAGCTTTAAAGACTTTCAAAATTTTCTGTCTTTCTGATTTCTGTCCTGGCTTCTTAGGCACCTCTCCTGCTGGTCAAGAAACAGTAGACGCAAATCTGCAGAAACTCACACAACTTGTAAATAAGGAATCCAACTTGATTGAAAAGGTCAAGTTTACTTCAATCATTATTTTATAGTAGTTTAGTATTTTTCTTTCTGAAATTAATATTGTAACTTTAATTGTATAGTTAATATGCATTATTTTACCCTCTTATTTTTTAAAGAGTTTATTTTTTCATAAAGCTGCTCAAATATACATTTACTACAGTTGTATATAATGTAGTGTTTTGAAGCCAGTAGTGGTTCGATTACTTTGATAGTGGTATTGGGCTTATTTTTACCATATAATTAGTATTTTTCAAGTTGGGAGACCAAAAGCCTAGCTTAAAAAAAAAAAAGACAAAACAAACACACTTCTTGCTTGTCTGTTTCTGTCTCCCAAGGTTAACATTTCTTGAGATTGTAAGCACCAGTGCTGGTCCTTTCTTGTTAATCACACTATGATGTCTTTTTCTTTCTTCTACATAAACTGTTTTGCTTTGCTTCTTCTATCCTTCTCTTTTCTAATTGTTGCCCACAGTTTTTCATCACTGTGGGTATTTTGCCACTTTGGTCGCGTTCATTTGCTGAGAGAGAGATACTGAGGAAGCGGGTAGGAGAGAGAGAGCACGCACGCCAGTAGTGGGAATTTCAAGGGTGATTCTAATTGGAAAAATACAAGAGAGTTGATTCATTTTTTTCCCCAAGTGTCTGATCAACTTCCTTTTTTCTTATGCCAGTGAATGATACTTCATTCTTTCACTAATGACTAATGAGGCAATGTGGCCTAATAACACTGGCTAGCAGTTTTTGAGGTCTGAATAACAGGCATTGTGTCCTATGAGCTTTCGAGTTACCTCATTGAATCCTCACAGCCGCTGTGTGTGCAGCTACTCCGTCAGTCCTATCTTACAGATAAGGATAGTGAAGCCTGGAGAGCAGTGTATGTTACCTGCCCGAGATTATTCAGGTGGTGAGTGGCAAAGGGGATTCGAACCCTACAAATTGGATTCCATCATGGGCTTTGCAGTTAGTAAGCTGCAAATGAATGAAATTATGTATCCAGTGCTAGTAGTACTAGTAGCAAGAAACCTCTGTCACTCTCTGGAATGACCTTTCTGTTTCTTTGTAGAGTATCTCATGTGTTGTTAGAACTTGAGAAGTGAGTAGGACTGAGCAGTAAAAGTGTAAAAGACCAGTATTAAAGTTTAGGTGGGCTCGTTGAATGCCAAGTTTGTCTTCTTAGCCCAGCCCAGTAAATCCCATGAGAGGAAAGATATTGAGTGTTAGGTGTGGATAATGGAAAGATTACTCAGATTGTTTTCGACACTTAGCTGCTGGATGAAGGCTATCCAATACAGTTTTCATTTTCTATATTTGGCAAATTCATGACAGACATGTAAAGGGAACCACGAAATACCTGCATATGCAGGAGGTGAACCCAAGAGGCCCTGTCACCGCTTTGTACACTTCGATCTTGGGTCATTATCAGCATGTGAACGTTTCCTAACTCAGGCACTCTCCTAAATCAGGCACTCTCCTTCCCACCCCTGTTTCATATCTGCTTTTCAGTGTGGTTCACTGTTGGCTGCAGGACAAAAGAGCAGCAAATCCTATTGGCTACTACTGTTCGCCATTTGCGCAGAAAATCTAGAGCTTAAGAAAAAAAGAAAAAAAGTAATGTTTGGGGGACTTAGTTCTTACAAAAAAAAAAAAAAAAAGACAACCCAATTGATTCAAGCAGTCCACTGGGAATATTTTTTTCCATTGGAAAGTTAAAAGTTAATCTTTTATACTCTTTCCTTTCCTGTAAGCTGCTTGTATCTCTGCTGAGACATTTCCTCTGTGCTTTATAAGAGCATCTGGAGGAGATAAGGGAGAGTTTTGCTCTGCACATAATCAAAACTCTGGAAAAGCCTGTTTATCAAGTGGGTAGTCAGATGCTGTTTGCTGTTGGTGGAATCTTGGGCGGCAACTGCTTTCAAGTCTTTTCTGAAGTTGAGCTGATAGAGAGCTCAGCACCAGGCTGTGAACCCTGCACTCTGTTTGTGGGGTGTTCTGGTTGAAAGGTAGCTTTGTAAGGTATGACTCCATTCTTTCCATATATGTGTGTGTGTGTGTGTGTATATATATATACATGGAATATATATATATATACACACATAAATGTATATATGTATGTATATACATATATAAACATATGTATTTCTTATTTATATATAAGTAACATATAATTATTTTTGCTTCTCTTCCCTTATGTTCATCTGCTTTGTCTCTTAAATTCCACATATGAATGAAATCATATTTGTCTTTCTCTGACTTATTTCACTTAGCATAATGCAGTGTAGTTCCATCCACATTGTGGCAAATGGCAAGATTTCATTCTTTTTGATTGCTAAGTAGTATTCCATTATATATATACCACATCTTTATCCATTCATCAGTCGATGGATATATGGGACCTTTCCATAATTTGGCTTGTCTATAGTGCTGCTATAAACATGGGGGTGCGTGTTTCCCTTCGAAACAGCACACCTGTATCCTTTGGATAAATACCTAGTAGGGCAATTGCTGGGTCATAGGGTAGTTCTATTTTTAATTTTTTGAGAAACCTCCATACTGTTTCTGGAGTGGCTGCACCAGTTTGCATTCCCACCAGCCTGACTCAGTTCTAAATGATTCCTCTCCTAGTGTTTCCAGGGATGCTAATGTCCTCCTGAGGGCAAGTCTGAAACTCTTGGACATTTTCTCAATATGCTCCATAGTAATTTCTTTTTCTAGAGCAGGCTTAGAACTGATCTGGTGTTTGGAATACCTGGAATTTTGGATTAGGTCTAAATAGTTTCTCCTTCTATCTGTCTCTTTTCCTAGCTTCCTATGGTCTAAATACTTGCAGCCTAAAAGAATTTGTCTTTTTGAAGGGAGTACAGGTCATTTTCACTGAGGCTGTGGGGTGCAGTTGAAAGAATAATAGTATTGGAATAAGAAGACCTGGGTTTTGGGGCACCTGGGTGGCTCAGTCGGTTAAGCGTCCGACTTTGGCTCAGGTTGTGATCTCGCAGTCCGTGAGTTCGAGCCCTGCATCGGGCTCTGTGCTGACAGCTCGGAGCTTGGAGCCTGTTTCAGATTCTGTGTCTCCCTCTCTCTGACCCTCCCCCATTCATGCTCTGTCTCTCTCTGTCTCAAAAATAAATAAAGGTTAAAGAAAAAATTTTAAAGAAGACCTGGGTTTTAATTTCAACTTTTGATACTAGCTTTGCAACCTAATGCAAATTTCTTAACCTTTCTGAGCTTCGTTTTGCTGCTACGTAAAATAGGGAATGATCGTCTTCCATGGTTTCTTCACAGTTGTGTTGGGAAGATCAAATGAGGTATTGTACATCAACATAATTAGTAAACTGTGGAGCTTAGTGTATCAGAAGTAATGCTTTTCCACTTACTATACTAGGAGACCTCTTAAATCCAGTTGTGATGTGGTTGAGTTCAGTAGAATATTCATTTTGTGGAATTTATAATTTTGCAGAGGCATCAAGGATGAGCAATATTGCTTGTACACATAAACTGAGTTAGCTGGTATTTGAGGTATGACATTTAGAGTTCCTGCGAGATTATCTGTAAGAAAAAGGTTTCTCGAGCAGTCCTGGAACCATATGGTTCTGTACTCTTCTAGGCTATAGTTTGGATGAGGAGGTCACAGTCCACGAAAGTGGTGCCACAGCCATCAGTCACATGTACTTTTTGTACTTCCCACAGATGGATGACAATCTTCGCCAAAGCCCTCAACTTCCTCCTCGGAAACTGCCAACACTCAAATTGACTCCAGCAGAAGATGAAAATAATTCCTTACAACGACTATCACCCTGACAGTCATCATGCTTTGTGTCCACAGTCATGATTATTGCAGTAATCTCTTACACTAAGTGTGAAGGCAAAAAGAAAATGCCATTAGTAGGTATAAGGGAGACTCTAAAAAGAAACTTTCTATGATATCTATTTTTTCTTAATTAGGAAGCTTGTATTTTGACCTGGCAGTGCACTTTAGATAACATCAAAGTGAATGCTAAATGAACTTGGGGAACAAAGAAAACATATTGTACTGTATATTAAAAAAAACCAAAAACCTGCCTTAATCTTGGCAGATTTTTGCCTTTATTTCATATGTTGCTGACCAAAAGCTAGAATTCTGTTCTGAATGTGCACTCTTATTTATTCAAGTTATTTTATTAATTTCGTTTTCTTAGAACAGTTTGAATATCTAATATGTGGCTCTTTGAGGCTTTTTTCTTCTGTTTAGAAATTTGATGACTTTAGACATTAGGAAAAATGTAATATTCTAATATTCTATTCACTTCAATAGAAAAGTCTATTTAAAAAACAAAGAGGAATGTGCTTTTTAATTATGCTCTCAGAAGTGTAACCTTTTGGGAGGATTAGTACCATATATATGTATATATATAAATATCAAAGGTGGTTACATATAATATTCATCTGACTATATGCACTTCTGGTATTTGCTGATGTGTTCAATATAAGGTTGGCAAGGATGCTTTTAGTTTATTGGGCAAATGTGGCAGCTTTAGACCTGTGTATTTGTAGTACATTTTTAACTTTAGTAATCTCTTTCTTGGATTGATTTCAGGAGAACTGAGTATGTTGGTCATCGTTATTACGCCAGGCTGTAAAGTCTTACTGGAATTTGCCCAGTTGTTAGACCTTCCTCAGCCAGAGTAATAGAAGTACCTACTGTGTGCCTGGTCCAAGTTCACCAGGCTTGGTTCAGACCAGTGTTCTTTCAGAAGAAGCCTATCATGTAGTCAAAAGCGTTATGGCAACTTATTATTTTCCATATAGTTAAACTACAACAGTTGAATGATCCAGTGGAATATGCGGAAATAACAATAGTTTTTAAAGAACATTTTCTACTTATTGGTTACTGAACTGTTGAAGGATTTGTTGTGCAGGTGGTTTTGCTTAGAATAGAATCTTGCATACTTTAGTGGCTGAGGTGCTCCTGTTGTCCTAAAACCACTTCTGGGTTTTTTTAATTATGGGCTCATGTTTTTGATTAGTGTCTTAAAAGATTACTATGGTGCTCAGCAAATCTTATCACATCCTGCAGAAACTCCCGTGTTAAGAAAACAGTTTTGTAGTCAAGAGACTCCCCTAATTTGAGCTGAATGGAGCTCAGCTGTATTTGACCCGCATCCTCCCAGTTTGTTCATGTATTAGGTATTATACAGGAGTCTTTAAGTCACTGTAAATATTTTTTCTTGAAAGTTTTAATTAAATGAGAAACAAGGTAATCTTCAAAATCTTGTTCATCTGTTTGGATGCATTTAGGGAAAGTAATGAGTTTCACATTACTTATACAACAGGTTTGTGTGTTTTGTATTAATTTTCCATTAGACTCCAGCATCCAAAACCTGTATGAATATTCTATGTTGAAAATCATTACCATAGGACTTTATTGTCCCCTGGGGTCCATGTATATTGGAGAAGGGTGGTTAACACATTAATCAGACATCTGGTTATGCTGTAGTTAGAGTTGATCATTTTCAATCATGATTTATATTAAACCTTCTAAGAAGCATTTGAAGTGGCTTAAAATTGTCAAATACATAAAACAGGACAATTAAAATTAGTTTTTGGAAAACTAAAAAATGGGGGAGAGAGAGCTATACCAACCCTAACAGATTCTAAAATCAAGTGGTAAATTTAACTCCCAAATTTCTCCATGGTCACAGTCCAAAGTAATACTGGGTTATGTAACAGTTTTCTGTCAGTAAAACTACTAATGCCCATGGTAAGAAATGTGTTCACATTTTTATAAGAATGTGAGATCATGTTCTTTTGACACAGAATTCAGCCAGTAATCATACTGTAATATTTCATGTGTTGAAAGTTTAATGAAAAGACATCATTTTAGAATGACAAGGATTTGTCATATTTTAGTAGAAAAGACAACTGTAAATATGATTTATTTCTTTTTGGTCATTCCTGCTTTGACTTGCCTTTAGCCTTGCAGTAGGTAGGGTCTGATGTTTCCAGACTACCTTTCCTAAGATGCAAAATGAGATTTACATAAGTGAGAATTTGTATATGGGGCTACTTAGTTGAGCATTTTGGGGACTGGCCAACAAGATGCTCGGAAGCTATAACTGAGTATAACCTGCTCCAGGGAGCAGCCACACATATAGGAAGCTCTTAGAAAGGAACAGCTTTCCAGATTGGGAAGAGAATTTGCGATCAGCCTGGCAGGATGTGCTTTGGATAAAGTTTGAGTTTGCTGAGATGGATGGCCCACAGTCTTAAAATACTGTGAGCTATTTTCTTTTGGATGTGATGGTGGAATCTGATAAAAGGGACTATGTGTTTATGTTTGGTGCTAGTATAGGATTAGAAAATTGATCAGATAATTCCCATAAGATAAAGATCCCTCATCAACACATTGTCATCAGTCATCCATAAGACCCACCACTTCTTATAACACCAATTCTCTGTAGAGAGCATTGAGGATGGTCATTCCTTCACAATGGTTTTTTCCCTTACAAAGGTTGGCATTGACAAATTCCAGCTTAGGTATGTTTGCATTATTTTGGGGATACTAGAGAGTTCAAGATTCTTACAATAAATCCAAGCATGTTGATTTCTATTCGTAATTTCTATTCATTTAATGTTGCCAGATATATTAACATGAAGGAATAAGGGAGCTTATTTCAATAACAGCTAAGTTAAAGTTTTCAGAAGCTGCAAAAGTGGGAAACCATTGGACATCAAAAGAGGCAGAGATTGGTAACAGTGACAGAATCTCAGAAAAACAATTTTTAAGGTACCTTCATGTGATAA
Organism: Puma concolor; assembly: GCF_028749965.1. NCBI lineage: Eukaryota > Metazoa > Chordata > Mammalia > Carnivora > Felidae > Puma > Puma concolor. The sequence goes on from NC_141667.1 coordinate 96,783,836, forward strand.
AAGTGGTGTTTGAAGTCAGCAGTATGTTTTCATAGAGCCTCTTCCAAGAATATGTGTTCATCAGGCCTATTAGGTTTTTTGACAGTTTTTCATGTTGTCAAAACTGTTAACCCTTTAAAAGCCAAAATATAAATAAAGGTAAGAAGCTGAGTGATGGATACACAGAGTCTGTAGTATTTTTGCAACTTCTTGTGAGTCTATAATTTCAAAATAAAAGAGTTTTAAAAGTAAGTAAATGTATCATTATCTAAACTACAATTTAAATTTAATGATCCAAACACAGTATTTACTATTCAGTTTCTGACAAATACATAATGTAAATTAAATATAATTTACTTCTTTCTTAATTTTAAAGAAAAAACAACTCAGGTTTGTAATGAATGGTTATCTAAAGATCTGTTTTGCCTCACCAGAAAAGAAAAAACAATAACCTAAAACTAAGAATTCCTTTTCCCTATAAAATATGCTCTGGTTTTTATATTTGTAATAGTGTCATTTTCTTCCTATGGTACCTGGGTTTACTTCCAAGGATAAATACGTTAAAAACAGTCCTTCTGTGTCTTCATGTGGTAGTCCTTTGCTTTGCTGTGTTATCTCTAATTACACGGTGTGACGAGAGGACATGAGGACCAGGCTTTAATGAAGCAAGTGCAGTCTGTGTTTTTTGTCTTAAGCTCATAGGGATTTAGTAATTGACTTTGTCTTGGTTTGGTTATTTATATAATTGGAATCCTGAGCAGAGCCACTGAGTATAATCTGGGTTGTGATTGTCGTCTTTTGTGTATATTGTTGGCATTGAGAATTATCTTTTGCCTTTTTTTCTTGTTCAGCCCTGTGGAATATACATGTGCTTTTCGGTGTTTTCACTTTTCTTAAATAGATTATGAAGAAATTCGTTGTTCATTACATGAACTAAAGGTTTGTAATCCTTTTATCCTCAAAAGTTTAATTGAAGTGTCATTGGTTCAGAATGCTGCTTTACTCTGAAAGTAAAGATGAAGTTTTGGTTTTTTTTAATGGTTTGCAAAATATTTTGGTCCAAAACTCAGGATGTACTGTATGCTCAGGGCGCAGCTTCCCAGCCCTAGACTTAAAACCACTGTGATTGAGGTGAGGAGGTATTCTAAGAAAGGGAAACTTTGAGCTGGACTTGTATAGGAAGGGGACTTGTTATGATAGAAGAGCATTCTTAGCAAAACAAAGTAGTTTCTTTAAAAAATTCACAGAAAAATAAGTTTTTGCATCGTGATTATTGTTCATTTGAAATGATACTGTAAGATCTTTCAAAAACATCTTTTAGTTTCTTGGAGAAGTAGGTGGGTTTTGGCAGATTCTATCATTATTACGTCAGTAGAGGGTTCTGTTGTCAAAAAAGTTTGGGAAATGCTTGGTTAGACAACATTAAGTTCCTAGAGCCTTTCTGAACCTTTGAAATGCTATTGTGTAGTTTCAATCTCCAACAAAGGTCTGCATTTTATACACTATTTTCCTGATTTATTGTATGTGGTTTTTGGGGTGTGTGTGTGTGTGTGTGTGTGTGTTTAAAGTAGGTCTTGTGGGATTTATATGATGAAAAGCATACTTGGGGAAATGCTGCCCTGGAGTGTTTTTGCTTGTTTGTGCTCATTGCAAAGGTTTCCTGTTGTTAGGTGCTGCTCTAGTGAGTGGTGATAAAATGGAAAGACAGGTCAGGACTCCCTTGGACCCTGAAGTTGAGAGAGGGGTGGCCATGTGTTTAAACAGTTTAGTTATTTAGGCACCTGTGAGGCCCCTGGTCAGTCAGTCATCCCTTTTCCCTAGAATCCCATTTGGCTTGGAACATCTGCACAAGGGTGTGACCTGGTGGTTCCAGGTGTCTGTGAGACAGAGGGAACCAGCTTGGAATTCCAGAACAATTTCCAAACCTTGTTTGGCTGTGCTTTAAAAGTGACAAAAAGGTGATGGGATTTGTAGTGGTAAAGCCACATACAAGCTGCTGATTTTATAAATACATACGCACACACATACACACATGCACATATACACGGTGTTGTAGAAAGTTTACAGTTGTGTCAGTGACCAAGCAAAAGAAATTTAATATTTTCAAGTTCTAGTCTAGTACTGAAGACATGTTCTAAACAAGGATTGCATATTTGTGTGCATTTTCTAGGATGAGGGTTTTCAGTTTTCATAAAATTCTCAGCAGTTTCCTTTAAAAAAAATTTTTTTTTTAATGTTTTTATTTTTGAGAGAGAGAGCGCAAGCAAGGAAGGAGGAGAGAGAGAGGGAGACAAAGAATCCGAAGCAGGCTTCAGGCTCTGAGCTGTCAGAACAGACCCCAACGTGGGGCTCAAACTCACAAACCGTGAGATCGTGACCTGAGCCGAAGTCAGACACTTAACGACTTAGCCACCTAGGCGTTCCCTCAGCAGTTTCTATAGCCTAAAAAATTTAAACATCACTAGACTTCTAAATGTCAGAGGACTAAGTGTGTTTGATCTCCTTTCAAAGTATAAAACCAGATCAAAAAAAAAAAAAAAAAATTAAAAAAGGGGCGCCTGGGTGGCGCAGTCGGTTAAGCGTCTGACTTCAGCCAGGTCACGATCTCGCGGTCCGTGAGTTCGAGCCCCGCGTCAGGCTCTGGGCTGATGGCTCAGAGCCTGGAGCCTGTTTCCGATTCTGTGTCTCCCTCTCTCTCTGCCCCTCCCCCGTTCATGCTCTGTCTCTCTCTGTCCCAAAAATAAATAAACGTTGAAAAAAAAAATTTTTTAAAAGTATAAAACCAGATCTCAAATAGGGCATAAGGATGCTCTTTGTTTCTTCTCCGCTGTGTACAGTTGCATATTTGGAACTCCACACTGTGATTATGTATTTGATAGAAAGCTGGACTTTGGCTTTGAGTTGTGTAACGGTGAACATTTAGCCATGTGTAAAGCAGTTCGATCTCTGTTCTGATTCTTCAGTTTTCCTCATGCACATTCAGAGAAATGCCTTTTAATCATTTAGTTTACGTGCCTCAGGTTGTTGGAAATCAAGAAAAATGGCTTGCCAGGGTTTGCGTCAGTCGTCAGTGAGTCACGCACTGTCGAGAAGGGTGTGCCGGCCCCTCTCTGTTTAGACTGTTGGCTACTTCTCTTGCACTGCTCGTGTCTCTTTTCTTGGAGAAGGAAGGCTGTACTCAAGCTTTTATGTTAATTGCATAAAGATGAGCTTTATTCCTCTTCTGATTCACTGTTTTAGTTTGTACAATAGGAGATAACGTTTCCATTTTTCTAATCATTTTGAAATGGAAATTTGAGGTGTTTGCAATGTAACTGTAGCTTTCTAGAAGATTGACAGCAAAGAAGATAAACAAGAAATCTATGTGTATACATATTGGTTTTGTCTCACCAAGCCTCTCTTTGGTAAATATTTTAAATATCTGTCATACTGTACAAATTACTATAGTTTTATTGTAAAGTAAACATCTTAAAATAAGCAATGTTGGTCATAATTTAAATATTCTAGTCATGCCTAGTATGAATATATTTTACTCACAGACTGTGTATAAATACCCAGAAGTGGTAATGATGATCAATGTTGTAAAGAATTTATTCTGATAAGTGAGAAACTGGATATAATGTCAAAATAGCTATTTTCACAATAAAATCTCAAATTGCCTGAATGTCTATTAATTTCTGATTTAATGTTAATTCCTTGAGGTAATTATTTCCATTGGGAAGAATTTTTGAGTGTTTAAAAATGGTTATTCAGTGCTGGAACTGAGCTAGGTAGGATTTTGAATGTTCATTCTTTCTATGATACACTGAGGTCACTTATGCTCTTTTTACCCTGAGTTCAGGCAGCTTGGAGGCCTGCTCCCTCAGCCACTGGTATGCAAATGACTGAGAGGGCTCAAACAGTTTTGCAGGGCTACAGCTCATCCCTGTGGCCCTATAAGTTTCTTCAAAATTTTCCCTTTTGCCCACCTAGACAGCCCAGTGATGTTGCATGTAATTGAATGGATGACATACACAGAGAAAAATGCATTTTAGTGGGGGATTGGGGTCAGTGTGTGGTGGGGGAAGATACTCATTTTTTTTGGCTGCCACCCCCCTTAAGAAAATTTCTTTTAATGTTTATTATTTATTATTGAGAGAAAGACAGAGCATAAGCATGGGAGGGGCAGAGAGAGGAGGAGACACAGAATCCGAAGCAGGCTCCAGGCTCTGAGCTGTCAGCCAGAGCCTGATGTGGGGCTCGAACTCACAAACCACGAGATCATGACCTGAGCTGAAGTCGGACGCTGAACCGGCAGCCACCTAGGCGCCCCCTCCCACCTTTTATAAATGGGATAGGATATATGGGTATATAGAATCCTGTTACAGCTTTGGTCAAGTAAGGGCAGTTTCCCTGAAGGGGTGAATGCCTTTGTTAGTAGAATTAATTAATTTTTTTTATTTTTTTTTTTTAGAAAGGGACCTGAGCAGGGGAGAGGGGCAGAGAGAGAGGTATTAAGAGAGAGCGAATCCCAAGCGAGCTCTATGCTCAGCACAGAGCCCAACACAGGCTCAATCCCAAGACCCTGGGATCATGACCTAAGCCAAAATCAAGAGTCAGACACTCAACCGATTAAGCCACTGAGGCACTCCTAGAATTAATTTGAGTATAATTAACATACGGTGAAATGCATCAATCCTCCAAGTAAAGCTGTCAGATATATCAGATATATAAGTATTTCTCTCACATGAGAATCTGGCTACATCATTATTGGTACTTCTATCCCCAAAGAACACAAATCCTAACTGCTTATGAAGTGTAGGTTCTAGGTGAAAGGTTCCTGGGTAAATTAAAGTGATTACTAATGATCACCTGCTTTCTGTAAGAGAGCAGGAAAGAAGAGGTGCCACTGTGGAATAATGGAAATCTTTTGAGGAAAGAGAACTATTTGGAGTTATAAAGCTGAGAACCACACAACAAAGGTCTTCAAAATTTTTATTTCTTAATTGCTCAGCTCAGAGCCTTGACTTGGGTCTGGGATTGTTTTGGGTGCTCAAAACCTTGTGGATGACTGTTTAGTACCATGTCCTTCAGTGGATGTAGCTATGACATAAACCAAGCTCTGTTTTTCCTTTGCCACTAATAGCAGCTGTCAGGAGGAAAACTTTTAAGCTTCGCCAAAATGGGAGCTTGTCCTAAGTGAATCTCCACAGGAGAAACATTGAGATAACAGGGTTCCAGTATGATCACTCAGGGTGGCAAAATATGTTTGAGACGAGCCCGTATGACACTGAGAAGGCAATGGTTGTGGAGGAATGTGAGGGTTTGTCTTGCTCAAAAGCATCTTGTAATTAAGTTCCTTATTGTAGAGCAAAGATAAACTAGTCCCTTCTTGAACTGACAAGAGCTTCAAGAGAAAGAATGAGAAACCATGGCCCGTTTCTTCAGGTATATGACTCAGCCTCTTGGAATGCGTTGGACATCTGTGATGAAGACATGAAGACAGCTGTGCATCATCAAAGACATTTCTAATTTCTAACGCAGCCAACTTGAGGCTCCAAAAGTTGTTCTTTGCCAAGGGAGCAGAAGCTATTATATTTATCCTACTTTTTGAGTAAGCAAGTGAAAACAATACGAAATACAATAAAGGATTGGTTCCTCAGATCCTACTTTGGGGGAGGTGGTCCTTTTAAGAATTCAGGAAATCTTTTGGTACAGAAGAAAGTGACACTATCCAAATATCGCAGGTAAGACCAAACAGATTTCAGTTTTATGTTAAATGCATGAAGCAAACTGACTTATCTGCAGACTCTTAGCTTGTGCCAATACTGATATATGTCCCAGTTTTCTCCAGGAGGGGGGAAATTGCCTTTTTCACTTAGTGTGATTTAGTTTGTGTTACATATAACATCCGAATCACAGGGTCACTACTGCTAAAATAGGTCAACAGGTTTAGTCAACAGGTTTAGGAAAGGTGTGAAGGGATATAGTAAATGTAGAAATTAGAAGGAAAAAACCCAACAGAAAGGAACTCTAGATATGATGTCATTGGGGCTCTGGGGAGGAAGATGGATGGAATGGAGAAAGTGGATTTTAGAGTAAGAAAGCCCAGCTTAACACAATATACCAACTGGTGATTTTGAGCAAGCTACCTGATTCTTAGTCTACCTTGCTGTTTACTACAATGCGGGGCAGTAACAGGATCTGAATGTAGGAACAGTTTTATGTGTGTGGGTTGTTTTTTTTTAATTATTAAAATTTAAAAGCTACCAAAAAAACCCTCTTATGGGTAACCTCTGTTAACATATTGGTATCTGGTTTTTTAGTCTTTTTCTGTACACACACATACACAATCCTGTGTATACAGTAATCCCACAGTACACACTATTCTCTAATACACTTTCTCATTTAATATTTACAAAATATTATAGGCCATTACATGTTCTACATGACTTTTAAAGGCTATGAACAATTTCTTTTTTTTTAGTTTTAATTTTATTTTTGAGAGAGACAGACAGCGGGGGAAGGGCAGAGAGACAGAGAATCCTAAGTAAGCTCTGCACTGAAAATGCAGCCCAATGTGGGGCTCAAACTCATGAACCGTGAGATCATGACATGAGCCGAAACCAAGAGTTAGATGCTCAACCGACGGAGCCACCCAGGTGCCCCAAGGCTATGCACAATTTCACTGTATGGATGTAGTATTGTTTATTTCATTCCTTGTGATGGACATTAAGATAAATTCCTCTTTTTAACTGTTCTTGTTACATATTCTTAAACTGTTTTCTCAGGAAGATTGCACTACTTTATCTTCTCTGTAGCCCTATGTAGGAGAGCCTTTATTACTACAACCTCACCAGCTTCAAGTATTCTCTCTCACTTCACCACTTGATAGGTAAAAGCACATTTATTTATTTAATATGTATTTTTTAAATGTTTATTTAGTTTTGAGAGGCAGAGACAGAGACAGAGAGAGTAGAAGTGGGGGAGGGCCAGAGAGAGGGAGACCCAGAATCCGAAGCAGGCTCCAGGCTCAGAGCTGCCAGCACAGAGCCCAATGCGGGGCTCATACTCACAAACTGTGTATGATCTGAGCCAAAGTCGGACGCTGAACCAACTGAGCCATCCAGACACCCCTTCCTTTCTTTTTTTTCTAAGTAGGCTCCACATCCAATGTGGAGCCCAACGCAGGCTCTAACTCATGACCCTGAGATCAAGACCTGAACTGAGATCAAGAGTTAGATAGTCAGATGACTGAGCCACCCAGGTGCCCCTATTTATTTAATATGTATTTCTTTGATAACTTGTAAGGTTGACTATTTTCCTATATGTCTATAGTCCATTTGTATTTCTTCTCTATGTTGTCTAGTCATCCTCTGCATAAAAGGCAAATGATTTCACTTCTCTGAAACCTTGTTTTCTTAGCTGTAAGATGGGGTTTCCATGTGGTCTGAATGGGATAACACATTGCACATCCAGAATATGGCAGGTGCTCAACATTATTATTTCCCTTCATGTTCTTTCCTGGATTAAGAGATTCTGGAGGATGGAGATTCTTTTCTTTATTGTATCTTAGCACAGTGCTTGGAACATAGAAAGAGCTCAAAGAGTTTTTGAGGAAGGAAGAATAGATAGGATTTGAAAACATTTTGAGCATAGCAGGAAAAGGAGTGAGAAAAGCTGAAGCCAAGATCCAATGAATCAGCAGTGAGAAAACTGGTGGCTTCCTCAGAAGCTTGCTATTAAAATGGAAGAATTTAAATTTTATTCTTAAAACTCTACCAAGAAACAATTTCTTATAGACTGAAATGGCTGAAGGACACTAAATTCCTATATTCATGTAAGTAGGCTTGTAAAGTTGTTTTTTTTTTTTTTTTTTTGTAAGCAAAGGAGTATTTTCAGTATGCTAGGAAAGGTGACTAAAGGAATTCATAATTAACTTTTTATAAAGTGAATAGTAAATGAATTTAAAATATGATTAATCTTGATTTTCACATTTGATTTTCCTAGACTGGGAGTAATGTGCAATAATAATGTAATCATATTTCAAAATGTTTATGAGTTAGAATGACCCTGAGTGGTGGTGCGTCAAATGGAAGGAAGAAGACTGGTGATAGGTCTTGTTTTATTCAACATGTCCTGTGACTGTGGGGGAGAGGGAATCAGTGGTTTGTTAATGAGATTTGCAGATGGCTTTAAATCGAGAGGTATTGTAAACAGCAGGAATGACAGAGAAATGATACAAGAGGAGCTGGAAAGGTTAGGAACATGGACAGGAAATCAAGTGATTCAGGCTGGAGTAATGCAAGCCAATATGACATTTGGGGCCAAATATGAAGAAATGCAGATATGCCATGAAGGAGACAAATATGGAAAACAGTAATCTCAAAGGAGTTTGGGGGGTGGTACTAGAGACCAGGAAAGGTAGGAAGCAGGAACCACTGGTTGCTGAATGCCTACTATGTGCCCCAAACTATGATTTGGTACTCTCTGTGTTGATTTCTCCCTCCCTTCCTTCCTCCCTCCCTTCTTCCTTCCTTCTTCCCTTGCTTTCCTTTCTCTTCCCTTTCCTTTCCTTCCCTTCCCTTCCCTTCCCTTCCCTTCCCTTTCCTCCCTATTCTATACATGACTCAGTGTTCATGTTACTCATGCTCATCATGGTAAGTGTAAGTGTATTCTTAATCCCCTTTATCTATTTCACCCATCCCCCACCCACCTCCCCTCTGGCCATCACCAGCTGTTCTCTGGATTTATGAGTCTGTTTTTTGGTTTGTCTCTCTTTTTCTTCGTTTGTTCATTTGTTTTGTTTCTTAAATTCCACATGAATGAAATCATATGGTATTTGTCTTACTCTGGCTGACTTATTTCACTTAGCATTATACCCTCTAGGTCTATCCATGTTGTAAATGGCAAGATCTCATTTTTTTTTAATGGCTCAGTAATATTTTGTTATATACATATATAAATCTTATTTATCCATCCATTTATGGATGGACACTTGGGTTGCTTCCAATAGCCATAATTCAGCTACTGTAAATAATGCTGCAATAAACAGTGGAGGGGGGGTATATATCTTTTCAAATTAGTGTTTTTGTTTTCTTTGGAAATGCAAATTGATGCAGCCACTCTGGAAAATGCTATGTAGGTTCCTCAAAAAATTAAAACCAGAATTACTGTATGATCCAGTAATTCCACTACTGGGTATTTACCCAAAGAAATGAAAACACTGATGTGTTGATTTCTTTTTGACCAAGGTTAAGCAATTCAGTACTGTGTAAGAAAGAGTTTTTGAGGATTAATTATGCACAAAAGCTCAGTACTTAAACAAAAGCTCAGCCTTCCTCTGTTGATCCTAATGTTTGTTAGAGTGTTATAAGTACTGGAGAGCATTGTGGAAGTCCCAGAATCTCCAGAAAAGCTCTAGAAGGAAAGGTCCTTCACATTCCTATCCGAGCATTTCTTACTCAGTGGATATTTCTGAGAATTCTTGGCACAGTTTTTCCTAGGCTATCCTAGTTGCCATCAGCATGATGGAGGCACCACAGAACCTTTCTCAAGTTAGCACAGGAGTCCAGCTTAAGCAAAAATAAGATGTGTGTCTCATAGTGGCTACCCATGAAGTAGTCTATTCCTACCAGCCATTCCCCTCTCCTTCTCTCTTCTAGGGTCCTTATGTTAAGCCCTAGTTACATACAGCTCCCATCACAGCCCTTTGCTTGGATTTCCTACTAGCGCTATCCTTCTCTTGCTGTAAAGGTCTAGCAATCATTTGTATTTACTCTAGATGTCAATAAACAAAATCAGATTTATTGTGATATTGGCCTAATTTAGGAACCTCCAAGTTTTTTTTAATGGAGTCACTACTTCACTCTCTCTCTCTCTCTCTCTTTTTCAGTTACAAGGGTCAGAGTGAGGATCCCATGGAGATGAGGAGGAAGAGAACCAAAATATGGTAGGGAGGACAAACCCTAAGCAGGCAATGTTCAGTGTATTCATTCCCCATCCTGAGGACAAGATCAGAACACTGGTGCAAAGTATATGTTCAAGGTGTGAGCTGGAAAGGAAAGGTGTCAAAGATATATTCATTCATTCATTCATTCATTCATCAAGTATTTACTTCATGCCTCCTACGTTTCAGCCACTGTTCTTGGTACTGATGGTATATCAGCAAACAAAACACTGCCCTTGTGTTACATTCTAGCTGGGGAGACAATAAATAATGAACCTAATGAATAAGGAGGTTACATAATATACTACAAAATGATAACTGCTATGGAAAAAGAAAAAGTAAAGCAGAACAAGGAGCTGGGAGTTCTGGGGTTGGGGGCACATGACAGTATTAAATATGTCAGGGTAGACTTCATTGTGAAAAGAACATCTAAATAAAGACTTGAAAGAAGTGTTGGGTTGGCCTTTCACATATCTGACAGAATTTTAGGCCTAGGGTACAGGTGGAGCAGCAGTCCTAAGGTAGGGCTTGTCTGGCATGTCTGAGAAACAGCAAAGAGGCCAGGGTCTCTGGAGCAGAGTGAGCAAGGCAAAAAGTAAGAGCTGAGGTCAGTGAGCTGAAGGATGGGAGCTTGTAGACATTTGTAAGCATTTGGCTTCTCCTCTGAGCCATTTCATGGTTCTGAGTAAAGAAGTGATGTCACTCATTATTTTTCAGAAGGACTGCCTCAGCTATGATACTCAGGATGGACAAGTGTATAAGTAGGAAGACAAGTTGGGAGTATGTTATAGTAACCTAGCCAAGAAGTGGTGGTGGCTCAGATGGATTAGGATGGTAACGGCAGAAGTAGTAAGAAGAGATTGGATTCTGGATGTAATCTGTGGGTACTACCAACAAGATTTATTGGCTGATTAGATGTGGGTTGTAAGAGAAAGAGAAAGGTCAAGGGCAACTTTAAGATTTTGGCTATGAGAACTGGATGGACTGGGTTGCCATCAATGGAGTGGGGAAGGCTCTGGGTAGAACAGCTTTTGAGGGGAGTTTAGGAGTTCCATTTTTGACATGTTGAGTTTGTGATGTCTGTTAAACATCCAAGTGGAGATGCTTGGAGTACCAAGTGGAGCACCACACGAGATGTTCCATTTTACATGGGAACCTTAACGAACCAGCATTCAGAAGTTTACGGTCCTTCAGGTATGGTTTTAGTGGTGGGTCACTATAGACAGAGTGAAGCTCTACCAGTTCCTGATTCTTCCGATCCAGACCCTCCTCAAGGAAGGGACCAACTAATTTTAAAACTCACTTGAATGAAAGCAGGGCTGGTTGTGCGGCTTGGTATAAAGTTCGTATTCCACCCCTACCTATGAATATGATGATCTTGAATTGGCACCGTGTGTTTAATTCTAACCAATTTCAACAGAATACTGTTGTCTTTGTAATAAATTAACCTAGCAACAAATGCTAGCAAATAAAAACTACCATTCTGTTTCTTTCTTTTGCTTTTTGTGGGAAAAAAAAGAGCCATAAAGAGGATAAAGATGCTATTTAAAACCATATGACTGAATGAAAGCATTAAGGATTTAAGTTATAGAGAGAAGGACTAAGAACACAACTCAGGAACATTCTGAACACTATAGGATAATGGAGAGAAATGGCAAAGAAGCAGCAAAGAGGAAAATCAAAAGAACGTGGCATCCTTGAGGCCAAATGTGTCAATGAAGAGGGAGTCATTGACTGCAGTGAATGTTGCGGATGGGTCCTGTAAGATGGGGACTGAGACCTGACCATTGAATTTAGCAAAATGGGGTTCATTGGTGATCTTGAGGAGCAGTTTGGATGGAGTGGTTGTTAGGGGTAAGTTCAAGACAGGCCAGGAGGAAAGGAACTGGGGTGAAAAGAAGCAAATGAAAAATCGGATAACTGTAAGCAGCATGACAGGGCTGGGAAAGATACCTAGAGGTAAAAATGCCTTTCCCTGGGTCCTTGAGCTCCCATCAAGGAGGCAGCCACTTATTTATGTATGTATATTTATGTATAGCTGCAAATCAAGTCAGCATGCAGCTGGCAGTGTTGAGCTAGGTCATTAAGAAATCTTCCCCATTATGGGGCGCCTGGGTGGCGCAGTCGGTTAAGCGTCCGGCTTCAGCCAGGTCACGATCTCGCGGTCTGTGAGTTCGAGCCCCGCGTCAGGCTCTGGGCTGATGGCTCAGAGCCTGGAGCCTGTTTCGATTCTATGTCTCCCTCTCTCTCTACCCCTCCCCCATTCATGCTCTGTCTCTCTCTGTCCCAAAAATAAATAAACGTTGGAAAAAAAAAAAATTAAAAAAAAAAAAAAAAGAAATCTTCCCCATTAAAAGAGATCCAAATGGGGTCTACAGAATTTGTTAAGGGACTTCTTATTTATTTTGAAAATATTGCTATTTGAAACATGGGCTCTTTCTCACAATGATGAGCTAAATTATTTTCCTTTGTAAATAAGGTCTAGTATATTAATACTTTATCCTTAGTTAAGCCAGGTGATAAGGAGACCAAGTCAGTCATGGGGGTATTTTCTTTGGAGGATTTCAGCTTCTGTGGTTTAGGTAATAGAATTTGTTTCCTCTACCTAGGCCTGGGGCCCAGAAAACTGAGCCCAAATGAAGTAAATCTGCATCTTTATTTTCCATTTGAGCTACTTAATGACTGTGTGCATTCATCAGGGGGCAGGATGAGAACATATTTGAAAATTAAAGGGTTATCGCTGTAGAAAGCAATGAGAATGCTGTGAGAAGCACAAGTACGTATTAGGAAAAAATGTAATGCTTTAAAGGCACAGATCAGTCTGAAAACAACCCAGAAGCCTGGGCGTCATTTTCTCCCTCACCCGCTCTATCTAGTCAGTCTCCTACTCCCCTGTGTTCCTCACTATGGTTATCACTCCAGTCTGAGTGATTCTGCTCCCCCCTGGCCTTTTCTGTCCTGGGTCACAGCCACAGATACACCATTGGTCTCTCAGCTTCTGGGTTTGCTCCAAACCATTCTCCATATTGTTCAAGAGTGTTCTTTCTAAAATGCAAAATGATCATGCATCATTCTTGCTTAATACCTTTTAGTGGCTCCTTGTTGTTATCAAGCCTAAGCTTCTTAACATAGCTTATAAGACATTTAATCATCTGGTTCACGTTCAACTATGCCCCTCTTTCTGTCCTCACAACTGAAGATCCAGTGACCAAAACCACCAAAATCTCCAAATTTATCTCATCCCCATACTTTAAGTCTTTGCATGAGGAGGCTCCAATGAGTAAGAGAAGAAGGCACAAAATCAACTGAACAAGACTAAACAGAGAATTAAATCTTCACGCTCCCTTAAAATAAAAAAGGAAGGGAGATCCTTTGTTTCAGTATTCATTATGTTCAAATTATGCTAGATGTTTCTATTTCTGCTAGTGTAACACAGGTGTATACCAATGCTGAACATAAATCATTTGTTGGTTTCTTTTCGACTCGGCTTTGAGAAGTCTCCTGGCTCAGTCTTTGGCCCTGTTTTTACATTCTACTCATTTACACTACACCCCCACTTTACATGCTTTCCCTTGTTTGTCTTTTCCATTCCCCAGTCTTTATATACTGCCTATATTTTGAAGTCTCAAAGATTGACATCTCCAGCTCAGGCACCTCTTCTGAGATCAGATTTCTATCCAGAGATGACCAAAGGGTCTGCAGCAATCTCAGAATTTTACCTAAAGCTGAACTCTGATCTTCACTCTACCAAAATCTCTTCTGCTGGTTTTCCCCACCTCAATAAATGTCACCTTCCATTGCTGAAGTCAGAGACCTGGAAATTTACCTCTTTTTAGTTAGTGAGAAAACCTACTAATATACCAGGCATTGTCTGAAATGTTTATATTTGATAACCTGTTCAATCCTTTTAACAAATGTGTTAGGTAGCTACTATTATTATCATCCACTTTATAGATGAGGAAACCAAGCCACAGAAAGGTGAAGTAATTTGCCCAAGGTCACAGAGTTTACTAATGGTGGAATTGGGATTTAAACTTAGACGATCTGTCTTAAGAGTCCATGTGCTTAACCTGTACACCAACTGTTACTCTTGGCACCGTCCTCTGATTCACCCCTACATCCAACTTATCAGAAGTGCAATTAGTTATACCTCCAAAAATGTCCTGAATCCATATACCTCTTTCCATCACAGTTGCCACCACCCTAGCCTTTGGCTGAGACTGTCAAAATAATTCCTTGGAGATCCAATTCCACTCTTGTCTACTCTGCCACAGCTGGCCACCCCAACTTTCTTCCCCAAGAAGCCAGGTCTTAGATTAAATGTTTTGTCTTGTTTTTTTTTTTTTTTCCTGAGAAGCCTTCTTTGACCTCCATACTTGAATCTCATCACCCCGATAATTCCTTCTCAAATCACCCTATTCTTTTCTATTATCGTAAATTTCAGAATTGAAATTCACATTTGTGTCTGTTTTTTAAAGTAAGTACCATGAAAACAAGGATTTGTTTTATCTTCCACTGTCTACCCTGTACTTGGCACAGAGCCTGGCCTGGCCCTTAGTAGGCAGTTAGTAGTATTTGTGAATGGGTGGATGGATGAGTGACTAATATTAAGAAGTGATAATATTATTATTTTATGTGTTATAACGAAAGTACAATTTCACTTCTTAATAATGGGCTAACGGGAAGAGGCCATATGAATTAGTGAAAAATACAGTGTTTGGGTTTTTAAAAAATAAAATGCAGTTTTACTCTTTCAATGAAGGACATTGTATAATTCTAGTAAGCATGCTACCCAATGCTTCCACCCCTGCATTCTTTTCTAAGACATTCTATTCCTACCCTCATACCCCTAACTCAGCTCATTGGACCAGAAACTGACTCAAGATTCTCCCTGTTCAGAATTTAGAACCAGAACACTTTAAGTTAGAACTACGTTCATTTACCCTTCAAATATTTATTGAATGTCTAGAATGAACTGATGGTTGGCGATATAATGAACAAGACACATCTCTCCTGAAGGCATTTATAATTCAGTGGAGAGAACTGATGACTAAATCTGCTACTGCAATTCAGTGTATTAATCGCTGTGATATGGGAACCACCAAGCAACACACAGGAGAGGTACTTTATGCAGTCTTGGGGGCAAGAAAAGCTTCCTAGCAGAAGTGATGTCTTGGCCCAAAAAAAGCTTAATAGATTGAGGAGACAGTAGGGGTGAGGGGAAAGGGTGTTCTACGCACAGGGAACAGGAAATGCAGGTATAGTACATTCCATCTGTGTGCATGGGTAGGGGATATTATGCTAGGTGAATTACGCTAGGTGAATCGAGTCTCCATCATGAAGGCCCTTGTCAGCCTTCAGAGTTTGAACTTCATCCTGAGGGCAGTGAGAGGCCTGAACACGGGGTTTTAACAGAGGGATGATGCGTTCAGATTTGTACTCTAGAAAGGTCCCAGTGGTCTCAGTGAGGGGAACATCCTGGAAACAGAAGGACCAGTTAATAGATTGTTCCAGAAAACCAGACAGGAAATGATAAGGGCAGGGATAAGTTGGCAAATGTGGGAAGAACAGAGTGTATGACGAAAGTGATATTTAGGATCATGATGGGTGAGGGATTACGGAATGAAGGACACGTGCAGGTTTAAGGCTGAAGCTAGCAGTAGATTGTGAGGTCACCTGCCGAGACAAGAGGCACATGAGGGAGCCTAAGGAAGAGGTCAGGGCTGAAGACCCAAATGTAAGCCTTTTCTCCCTAGAATTAAGGTAAGCTTTTGGGGTTGAGATTACCCAGTGAGCTGTGAAGCATGAGAAAAGAAGAGGTCCACGGATGGAATCCTAAGTAACTCCACCATTTAAGTAGGTAGTAAGGAAGAAGAGTCAACAAAAAGGATTTGAGAAGATGTGTCCTAACAGCCATTTGGAATCCCAAGGAAGAGTGATGTCAGGGAAACCAGTGGATAAGAGCCTTTCCAGAAGGATCTAACGACCGTCAGTGCTTCAACCAAAAGACCAAAACACAGAGAACTTCAAAGTAACGAATTGCCTGGGCTATCTAACACATATGAACATTTCTCTCACTGAAGTAAACGTTATTCTTAACTATCTTATTTACAGTATTCATCTGTTTGTCCTTAAGAATGCTAAGATAAGCTTCCTTGTAGTCCCCTAGCCTAAAACCTTAGAAATTCTCTAAGAGTGGAGTCTGGATTCATGAGGGTTTTCTGAATTTGGTCTTCAAATGTTATTACGCATTGGTTTGAGAAGTACACTTGAATGTCAGAGTTGAGCAGTGGAAAAAAGGAGACATAAGGAAAATTTATTTTAAAAATGTTTTTCAACTTTAAGAAAAGCATCTAGCAACTCACTAAGTTTAGCATTTCATGTGTGTTTATGACCTGTCAAAAAGTGCCAGAAATTTACTTGTGAGCAAGAAGAAAAAGATGTTGCCTGTTTGTCATCTGTCAGAGTGTCCAAATTCTGAAGGCCACTTTGCAACCAAAAAACTTTCCCTCATCAGTGGACATATGTCGAAGAAGAGAAACATTAGTAATAGGATCCAGGCCATGTAATGTTCATTAAACAATTAGATGCTGATGCCAGCGGGTAATCACTTTTTTCCATTTTATTTTCAACAGTTTGAGTGTTCCTGAGAGACTTCATAGGACTGGATCTGGTATTTTCATCAGAATTTTAGTGTATTTGCAGTATTGGTAACATCTCCTTCTCCCTCCTGCTTTCACTAAGCAATAGACTCTCCAGGGTCTGATTTGTGTTCTTTCTTCTGAATGTTTAGTCAATTTAATATACACAGTGGACATATTCTGGGGGAAAAAATGCTAGGCTTCTCAGCAGAGTCATTTTAAAGATTAGGTGTTGTTTAAAAACAAAGGCATACCATTCATCACAATTACAAGGCAGAAAATACAGTGCTCTGCTCTGCATGATTAGAACTTTTCTTTAAGAACTCTTGTTTTTTGACCTTACAAGTACTCAACTTCTCTGCAGATGATTTTGTGACGTCCCTCTGAAGTTTCAGGTCCTGGAAACACTCAGCATGGTTTACTGAATGCTTTCCATTTAAAACCATTTCACTGAATGACTACTGGAATGGAAAAGAAAGCACAATACGAAGGCAGTTGTGGTCAAGGCTACCTATTCTGGGGTTCAGGACAAAAGGTCTGAGTCTTGCCAAATGCCTGGCCAGAGCACCAGCCAGCCTCTTCCCTCCAGAGGGAACCCAAACGGGCACTGATGGGGGAGTTGGCACGGATCCCAGTCCAGAAGCTCAAAGTTTAGGAATAACTGCCTTATTTTTCTAGAATAACTTATTTTCTAATGCCAAGGTCTCATTTCTCCTAACAGAAAAAAAAAAAAATGCATAACCTCAGTCCTCCCTGGGGTCCCCTCCCTGTGGCTATTTATGCCAGTGTTTCCAGAGCTCAGGCAGAGCCAAGGCCTGTGGGGTGGGGCCCACCTGGTCCTCACTTCCCTGTCTACACAACTGATCTCCAACCTAGCCTTGTCCTGGCCCAGCCTGCAGGGCCCCCTCAGGCTCAACCACTTTCCCTCCCCACTCCTGCACCTCACTCTGAAGCATCTTTGCCTGGTCGCCTTTGCACCATAATCCTGTCACTTCCACCTTCACCTCCTCCTAGCTGAACAGAGTATCTTCCCAGTTTGGAGAAATCACTTCTTTCCTTCCCAGTTTCTCTAGGACAGTCTCTCTCTGTCTCTGTCTCTGTCTCTGTCTGTCTCTCTCTCTGTGTGTGTGTGTGTGTGTGTGTGTGTGTGTGTGTGTGTGTGTTCTTTTTAATTGAATCCTCATCTACTAAGGGCTTAGGCTTTGTCTTCAACCCTTGGAAGGCAGGTCTTTGCCTTGTGTCCTGCCACAAACCTCCTGTGAGGTAGCATTGCAGAGTCAGCTATTATCTGCTTGAATGCAAAGAAAGAAAAGGAAGAGAAATGGATGAAATCATGACAGATAGCTCAAAATCTTATCTAGCCTGAACACACACCTCCCTGACTTGCTGTCCCGAGACCTGAACACCCAGTGTTTGTTAGGAAATACCACCTTCCACCCTCTAACTACATTTACTGATTTTCAGGGACCCACAAGCCTATGGCTTCACATACAGACACACACACCAATTATGGGGAAGGACTGGGACTTTCCTGTAACTGGTGAAGGAGCCCTGGCTCAATGAGCTGAGCATAACAGTCACCCAAGGGAACCACCCTGATGCAGCCCAGGTACTTCTATGCCCTGGATGGGAGGACAGTATAGAGAAAGGGAACCAGAGCCCCAGCGTGGCCCAGGCAAGGCTGCTAGTAGTCTGCATCTCCCCACCCCACCAGAAATAGGCAAAATGAAATGCACAAAAAAGCAGGGCACAGAAGGTGGAGTCCTTCCCCCTCTGCTATAGAGAAGCCTGGGTGGGTAGGCGGGTGTCACAGAGACACCAAGGGCCCCAGAACCAACTGGAGAAATGAGGGTAGATGGCCCAAAGTCTATCAGAGGTCACAGGAGCTTTGGCTGGTCACGGGATGTTACGGTCTGCATCACTTGGCTGATCAAGTGCCCAGCAGAGAGGAGCAAGACAGGAGGGGCAAGCAGCAGCCGGTATGTGGGTTACAGCTTGGATATTCCCAGAGGCACAGAGGAAGGGCTAAAGGAGAAAGTTCTGTCATTCCGCGGGCAGGAACAGGCTGGGGAGGTGGCTGTTTTAGCAGAATTAAGGACGAGATGTTAGAGAACCTTAGCAAGAACCCGTAAGCTAGGAGAAGCCGAGGCAGTTACAGATGCCCACATCACCTGTCTCTATGTCAGAATTTTAATCCATGCACCACAGAATAAGATGAACCTTCCACCTAGGTGGACCTAGGTTTAAATTCCAGGTTATTTCTTAGCTATCGAGTTCTTTGCAAACTACATGATCTCTTTCGCCTCATCTGCAATTAGACATAACAGGTTTTTTTTTTTTAATGTTTACTTATTTTTGAGGGGGTGGAGGGGCAGAGACAGGGGGATAGAGGATCGGAAGTGTGCTCTGTGCTGACAGCAGAATCGGGGTTCAAACTCATGAATCGTGAGACCCTGACCTGAGGCGGAGTCAGAAGCTTAACCAACTGAGCCAGCCAGGCACCCCTGGACATAACAGCTTTTGAAAGTAGTAGCATATTACCTGCTGTACAATAAGGACCAAATCAATGGGAGTTGCTACTATGGCGGTTTTTGTTACCATTATTATTATTATTATTATTATTATTATTATTATTATTGTCACTATTATCACCTAATCCCTTCATTTCACTAGTGAAAAACCAGGGCAGGAACCTAGAAGGTTGCAGACTCTTTGGATTTTTGCATTTCAGAGCCTCCATTAGGCCAGCTAAGAGAAGAGGGAACATAATCCAGCGTCCAATAGGTGACTTCTGTGAGACTCTGGACGTGTGGTCACTCTTCGTTCACTCATCAAAGTCACATACGTGGGTTGTCATAATTTCTCTGGAGGTATTGGGACTGAGTATGCAAAAATGATGGCATTTGCTGAACCTAAGCTGTGAACAGCTGTGCTGGGTTAGAAATAGCTTTTCAAACGATGACTTTCTTTGCCAAGTCAAAGGCACAGCTCTCCGTGGGCTTGGAACCACAGAAACATCTAAGAGAAGAGGTCTCTTTTTCAGGGGGACACCGAGCAATCTTTCACCTTCAAAACAGGGAAATGGCCAGTTTCTAGAGCACATTCTTTGGCCCGTTTTGGAACAAAGACACAAGTAAAGATTCAGAGGAAAGAGAAGCCTCAGCAACTTATTAGGATGAAACAGGTTCATCAAATCAAAATCCCAGCAGGAACTGTAAGTTATAGAACTTCCAAAGCCTCTGGCTCCCACATCCTCTGTTGCCTGTTGTCAAGAGCATTTGTGGTCATAATAGCAAGTCTATGTCCCCAAAACCCCAGCCAACTAAAGAAAGCAATGCATTTGGTGGAAAAGTCATAAAAATAAAGACATCCTAATAAAGTGGTTGGACTATTCTCACTGCATTGGACCAGAAAAAGGGAATGATGGAAAGATCCTGTCACCATCTATGATCTACTTGCCATAAAATCATAAATCATAGAATGCTGGCAATGGAAGAACTGTAAAGGTACACATCACAGTCCTTTCCCCCTGCCCAAAGGCTTAAAGCTAACATAAGACATCTTCAGGACTAGAACCCTGGCTCCCAGCTCACAGATAGGGTCCTTTCCACCAACCAGGCACATGACCCAGAGGTGCCAAGAGCACACCTCTTCAGAAAGTAAGCACATTAATGAAGAAGTGCCATTTAAAAACCAATATATATATATATTGGTTTTTAAATATATATATATATATTTAAATATAATATATAAATATATATAAATATAATATATATAATATATAAATATATATTTTTATAATTTTTATATTATATTTATAATTTATAATTATATTTATATATATATTTATATATATAATATATATATAAAATATATATATTTATATATTTTTTATTATATATATATTTATATTTATATTTATATATTATATTTATATATTATATATACATAAATATTATATATAAATATAATATAAAATATAAAATATAAAAAGATAAATATATAATATTTATATTATAAAAATATAAATATATAAATATTATATATTTATATTTATATAAATATATAAATATTATATATTTATAATTATATAAATTAATTTATATAATTAATATATTTTTATAATTTAAAAATAAAATATAATATATATATAATATATAAATATATAAATATATATAAATATATATATATATATATATAGAGAGAGAGAGAGAGAGAGAGAGCATCTGAGGACCAGGGACAAGAATAACACTGCATGTTGAATCCAAAGGGACCAGGAGACCAAGAAGAATATAGGCTGCATCCAGCTTTGATCAGTCTGCATTTCAAGTTCATTTCCAAGTCATTTGTTTGGAAACCCTATATACTTCCAGAGAAAAGCAATGGTATAACTGGTTAAATTCCCAGGTCAATCTAGACAAGCTAATTTAACACCTAACTTTACCTGAAGCACCTGACAATTTCTGACATTCCAGCCGTTAAAAGACAGGATTTATAAGTTTGTTTCATTCATAGGGGAAAAAAAACATTCCAGGCCCAGAAGGCAACAACCTGTCTTCCTCTTTTTCCCAGGCTAGTGGTTTCTCTTGCAGTTGCCTGGGACTCCAGGGTCCTGGGGTCAGGAGAAGAGGCAGGAACTCTCCCCCAAGGCCTGGGAAGTTGCTAACTTCTGGCTCTCAAACCTGGTACTTGGAAAGTGCTCATCATTGGCAAAGGTCTCACTGGTCTAAGATGAAATACAACATGTAAATCCAGTGCAGGAAGTTTCTCACAAAGCAAAGTGTACTCAACTTAAAGAACCACCCTTATCCTTGAGATGACTTTTCTTGCCTTTTGGTGCTAAATTGTTTTTTGTTTTTTGTTTTTTGTTTTTGTTTTTTTTTTTTTTTGGAAATGATTGTACATGTTTTCTGAATGTTCTTTCTTGGAAAAAGAACATATTAGCCAGTCCTATGTTGTCAGTCCCTAGAACTTCATTCTATTGTTTTGGGAACTCCAATTCTGAGAACCACTGCTCAATGCCTTCCCATTTCTCTGGGTTGTAGGCAAAGGCTTTTTGCTGTAGTGTTCATTCCTCAGGGCTTTGGGAGGGGTGAACCAAAGGTGGAATAGAAGACCAGATGGGAAATGGGGGTCCCTAGTCTTTTACCATTGATGTCTAGGAGCACACGGTTCACTCATGAATTAAATATTCCAAAGGAATATTTTTGTAATGGTTTAGAAGAAAAGTTCTGGGTGACCCAAGGGCACCTCTCTCAAAGTTTATTAATTAGGACTCATTAGAAATGTATATTTCAGAGAGACTAATCATTCAGTTAGGAGCTACTACCTCCTAAGGTGTGTGGAGGGAAAGGGGAAGTGACAAAGCAAATCAAACAACAAATTTACAGGGAAACATTTTATCTCCATAGGAATGTGATCTTTAAAATAATGTTAAAATATTGATTTTCATTAAAAACAAATATTTTGGAGACAGATCTGGGTAGATCTTGTTTTGCACTCTGTTGTTTGTTATTCTGGTTTTTTAAGTAATTTTTTAAAAATTTATTTATTTTGAGAGAGACAGAGAGAGTGCAAGTAGGGGAGGGGCAGAGAGAGACAGAGAGACAGAGAGACAGAGAGAGAGAGAGAGAGAGAGAGAGAGAGAGAGAGAGAAAGAGAGAGAGAGAGTCCCAAGCAGGCTCTGCAGGGGCTTGACCTTATGAAGATTGTAACCTGATGTGAGATCATGACCTGAGCCGAAATCAAGAGATTCTTAACCGACTGAGTCACCCAGGTGCCCCTATGTTATTCTGTTCTTGAAAGCAAAACAAAACAAAAAACAAAAACCATATTCCTACCCTGTCACCACCTCCTTCCTGTGCTCTAGGAAATCTCTCTTAAACTGCCTTTTATACCTCTTCTTTCATGGATGCTGCCATGACCTCCTGCTCTGAGCATGGCTTTCAGACTTAAAAAAAAAAAATCACAGAATAAGATTTCAAGCAAAATCTATATGGAAATCCAATTTATAAACAAAAGAGAGTTGAAGCAAGGTTGGGGCCTGGATCCCTGCTACTTAAATCCCTGCCTCCACCATTAATTCATTTATTTATTCAATAAATAGGAATTCAATAAATACTAACAAATACCACTGGCCTAGTGTGTCAACTTAATTTCTTGACTGGGCCTCCTGGTTCTTGTCACATGTCTCCACCATCTATCGTCCATCCTGGTAGCAGAAATAATTTTCCAAAACAGATCTGATCCTATCAGTACTACCCTTTTCAGAAACTTTCCAGGGTTTCCTCATTGTCTTCTGATTGACATTCCATCTCCTTAGGCCCTTTAAAGTTGGGCTTCAACCTGCTTTTCCCTCCTTGTCCTCTGTATGCTACAATCCATCTCTGTGAGACACTCCCCAATACACTGTGGACATTCATGCCCACTTGCCTTTGATGGTGCTGCTCTGTCTGCCTGGCCTGCCCTATTTCCTCTTTCCCACTGTGACATTTTACTATTTTTATGTGAATATCACCACCACAGTTCAGCCTACCCTGAATGCCACAGCTCTCCTCCCTCAAAATCTGTATTGATAGTTAGGTGCCCCGTGTCTGCCTACCCAGCTGTTGCTCAAAGGCAAGCATCTTATTTTTATTCATCTTGATATCTGCAGGATCTAATGTTACCAATGCGCAGTTGGTTAGAAACAGCACACTGATTTTATTTCACAGGCCAATTCCTATTGATTGGTAATGATTTCCTGCAATTTTGACGAAGATGCTGCCTCATGTAGATTCCATGGTGAAGTACTTGATTGGCAAGCAATGTCTGCCACAGGCCAGGGTGCAAGGAGTGAAGGCATCTGGCCTCCTGGGTGTAAATGCACAATAAAGTTTGCCAGTGAATAGATGAGTGGATAGAAATGTAGGCTTTTTCCTAGTTCAAACAAACTTTCCCTTCAGTCCAGTGAGCTTTTGCAGTGATTCATCTCCTTGAGTGAGGAGGGTCTTCAACCTTGAACTCAAATTGATGTTCTAGCATATCTAGGTCTGTCTTTGAGCTACAAGGCAGCCCGGTGCTGGTGGCATTTCATGTGAGGTGGTTTGCAGAAGGGCTTCTGCTACTGGCCCCATAGGCAAGGCAGGTAGGAGAGCTTATGGAGGATGAGAAGAGGGAGGGGATGGAAAGGGTGGTGTGATGCCTCGATTTTCTGGGGTCAGCTGCCCCTGAGCCTTTACCAAGAAAAAGGCTCCAGAGAGAAGCTGAAAGAGTTGATTTCGTTAAAGTCTCAGTGAGACATGGGAGTGTAAGTGCGAAGAAGTACTTCAGTCCAAGTAGCAAAGCGAGACACAGAGTCAGAGAATGGGCCAATCATCCCTCACAAGAGGAACAGACACTGTTCGGTACAAGGTAGGGTCCAGCCAGATGTATATGGGCATGTGCATCACACCCCCCCCACCTGGACCCCCCCCCTCACCCCAGCAGATTCAGCAGGGGGCCGCTGATGCCCAGGGGTCCCAGCAGAATGTGTTCACTCACAGCAGAATAAGAGTGATTCCCAGCAGCCTGGGCAGTTGCACCACTAGTGGGAGAGGTCTTGTTAGGGAAGAGTGAGTTGCCTCTGGGGAATGTCCATATTATTTGTGGGATACCTATTTAGAGCAAAGTGGGGATGAACAAGAGCCTGTGTAATCCAAGTCAGAATGGTACCTTTCGAACCCTTTGTTCCTATATTCTGATACAATCTGAGGCACCAATTGGGTCACAGAGGCTTTAAGAAAACAGTTTCTGAGGGGCACCTGGGTGGCTCAGTTGGTTAAGTGTCCAATTCTTGATTTTGGCTCATGTCATGACCTCACAGTTTGTGGGATGAGCCCCGAGTTGGGCTCCACATTGATAGCTTGGGACTTGCTTGGGATTCTCTCTTTCCCTCTCTCTCTCTCTCTCTCTCTGCCCCTCCCCTAAGCATGTGCTCTCTATCGAAAGAAAGAAAGAAAGAAAGAAAGAAAGAAAGAAAGAAAGAAAGAAAGAAAGAAAGAAGAAAACAGTTTCTGAGAAAGACCTTAGTTGTTGAGAAATAGCTGTCAGGACTGAAAGGCTGCCCTTTCCCAGAGACCCGTGTTGGTATCATTCTGAAAATGCTCTACAGTGGGGGCATTTTGACTAGAGTTAGCTCATTATGGAATCTGACCTAACACAGAGAACTGGAGTCCTGGGCCAGCCATGCACGTTGCCGAGGCCTCTCCTTCTGTGTCAGCAGGTTTATGCTTCTCAGGCTACTTGTTCCCTCACTCGGTTTGCGGGCAGGGGATGGGGTGCGGATGAGAGGACCATCCTGCAGTGGTGACTTCTGCAATGGGATATGGTTTGGGGATCTTTGGGGAAATAGGGGTGGCCTATGTTCATTCCTTATGTGCCTCAGTTGGCTGTGGCCCATAGCATCTGCCTTGTCATCCAGCTAAGAGCTGTTTGACATTTGAGACAAGGAAGGCTTCAGAGCACCCTGGTGGGTTAGAAGAGCATTAGCACTTCCTTACTTGGTGAGATAGGCCTGTGTTTTAAAGCCCTGTCCCCTGGGGCCCATCCCTGACGTTAGAACCATCATATCAGGGTCCTCCCAACTGCACAGGGGTGGAGTGGGGGGCAGGGTACAGTTTCCTCCATTAGTGTACCACGGGCAAAAATTCAGTGCCTCACAGGTCTGCTCGTTAAGCCATGATCTTGAACCATCTGTTTCCAATGTTTTCCCAGGTTGCAAACTTAATCCAGGGAAGATGGAGAGTTTTGCAAACTCTGCAGCTATTAGTTTCCCTGCTAATCACACTTCAGGGTAGTGGGACGCTTCTCTAATGGTAAACTCTTGTTAAGCTTGAGTCACTTAAAATGTATGACATCAGCAATGTTCAGAGGAAACACATTACAGCTGACCAAGCAGAAAGTCCTCTGGAAACCTCTTTGCCTCTGCTGTTATTCCATTGTCCAATTCTCCCTTCGCAAAGAAAGAATTTACCCTTCAGGAAGGATGGTCTGGAAATTTTCTCTGTCTCTCATCAGTGATTTCACCAGATGCACTTCTTGCCTCCTGCCTTGCTGAATGGCAGGAGGTACATATTTTACGTGCATCTGAGGGTGCCAAGGATGGTCTTGGATGCTTTGAGTGTATGTAAATGACAGGGCCTACCCCCTCATTCTGTGTGGGGAGAGGTGTCTTAGGATGCTCTTATCACTGGTTTCACTTGCATGCTGCCTCCTGCTGTCCTACAAGTACCTTTTTAGGGCGGTGTCAGGGAGGGAATTTGATCGCAACTTTCTGGGTAACTTGAGATTGAACTGCTTTATATTTATTGGCCATTTGCACATTACCTTCTGTATACTGCCTGTTCAGATCTTGACTATCTTTCTACTGGTTTGTGTCTTTCAGAGACTGTCTCTTGAACAAAAGTCAGAAAACCAAAGCCTACTGGCTGGCCTCCCATTTTCATAAATAACGTTTAATTAGAACATGCACATTAGCTTATGAATGAATGTCTGTGGCTGCTTCTATGCCTCTAGGGCAGGGTTATGTACTGCAGTAAAGGATAAATGGTCTAAAATATTAACTATCTAGCCCTTTACAGAAAAAGTTTATAGATGCCTGACTCAGTGGTTGGACTCCATCTAGTTACAGAACAATACAAATTGTAATCACAAGGAGACAGGACTTTACACTCCCATCAGACTGTCATAAAGCATAAAGTGAGAAAAGGAAGAAACACACATAGTAACAAAGACACATACATGTACAAGTATGTTCACTGTAGATTGTGAGAATTTTAAATTTGGGTTGTTTTTCAGCGGGAAAAGAAGATACAAATTTTGCTATATGCATACTTTTTTTGAGATATAATGGAGTTATAAACCTTCAAAACATAAGGCTGAGCAAAAAAAAAAAAAAGGGCACTTTGCAGAATGATATAAATGACAACAGCACATTATTTATATAAAATTGAACATATGCAAACTTAATCTGCTATTGTGGATGAAAGATAAGGAACTAGACCAGTTTACAAGGGCTGGTCCAGGCTGGTGGGTGGAGAGCAAGGCTGGGATGACACCCGTGTTGGTTTACACCCAAGGTTGTGTGGGGGTAACAGGGGAGTCCTCTCCCCAGGCTCTCAAGGACGTGGTCTTCACAGCCATCAAAGAGTGAGGGAACCTCTGGGCCCACTGCCGTTAATGCCCTTTTAATCTGGGGGTCAGTGTATTGTCATACAGAGATTTCTTGCCCCACCACACTTACAAACGCCCACGTTTTATTTATTTGCTGAAGCAGCAGGTCTCTTCAAGTTCCTGGTTCAATGGACTGACCATATATATAGGATAAGTGCATGTAAAGCACATAAATACTAACTTCAGGAGTGCGGTCACCTTTGGTGAGGAACAAGAGAGAAGGGGATCAAGAAGATGCCCTATGCTAACTAAACTTATTGTGGTCATCGTGTCACAATACATGCAAGCCAAACCCTCACACTCTATGCTTTCAAATCATTCAGCAGCGTGTGTCATTCTTTCTCAATAAAACTGGAAACAAGATGACATCCTAGTGGATGTAATGTGTCTCTCTCTTTCTAATGTTTTCTTTCTTTCTAGCAGAGAGAGCCAGTGTGACAAAATGTTATAATGTGATTTGGCTGGGAGAGGGCAAGATGTGAACCTACAAGGTGGAACGAAGTTGGGGGACAGAGGAGAACCAGAGCTTCTTGGTGAAAAAGGAGAAAAATCTCTTGAGGGAGAAGGGGCCGGTCAGAACTGGCATCCAATCAAAGCTAATACGCCTACTGTTCTATATTCAGTGAATATTTTTTGAATGAACAAATTGAACACATTCTTTCCGAGCATTATGTGCTAGGCACTGTGGGTGGGGTACTTAGTTCCTGCCTTGGAGGCACTTACAATCCAGCGAGAGAGTGTATGCCATGACTGATGCTCCTGCAAAGCGGGGTGGGAACCCCACAATACAAGCAGTAGCAAATCCCTGCAGGGAGCACTAGGGAAGAGACAGCAGTCTGGCGAGAGGAGGAAGGGCGCAGCAAGGAGTGTGAACAAGAAAGTATTTCTAAAGGAGGAGCTGAAGGGAGGCTGGGAAGCACAGCTGGAGGGGGGGGCAGGGATGGGGGGGAGAGGGAGGAAGAGAGGGAGAGGGAGGGGGAGAGGGAGAGATCTCATTGAATAGAAATCAAGGTCAGATAAAGGGGCTGGGAAGGCTGTGGCTGCTATTCTAATCTTTCCACCCTTGCACAGGTGTGGGAAGCTACTAAAGGTTGGAAAGGGCAGTGTGACCTGATCTACCCTCATAAATATCTCCTAAAATGGGATAGAGGGAGGCAGAGAGGTCTTGTAGAAGGCAGTTGACACATGTCCAGGTGCAAAATCACATGGAACTGACTTAAAGAGTGGGTCTGGGAGTGGAGACGCAGGGACAAGCAAGGACCCTGTGGAGGTGAGGGGAGCACCCTGAAAAGTATCACTTCCTGGAATACTAGCCATCATGGCAGCTGGACTCCCACAATACAGCACTGGGCAGAGGGTGAGGGCCACACACCCAGAGGGTGTGTCTCTGGGTGCTGAGATAGTGCTTTCCTTTATACTATAACCCTCTCAAGCCTCCCCTCAGCCCCAGATCTGGTGTAGAGCTATTTTCTTAGTAGGCATTTAGCAACTCACGCCCCCAAAACATCAAGAAGACAATGGATTATATCAGAGACACTAAAGATTCTTCTTAGCTTTTAGCACCTGAGGTGCAGAGAAGTTTCCAGAGCTATGGGGCCACCATCACCCAGTCACAGAGGGGAAGGGGTCCTGTGTCCTGCATGCTGCCTCAGTTACCAAAGACACACAGGCAGCCTGGGGGAGTCTGAAGAGCCTGGAGAGGGACCAAGGGGACGTGAGCTCTCTGTCTAGCTCTGTTCTCTTCTGCTGTGTGACTTCTGGCAAGACTTGCCCTGGTCCTCAGTTTCTTCATGAAATAAAGCAGCGGAGTCAGATAAATCCTTTGCCAAGTTGCTTTGGTTGTAAGCAACAAAAATTGATTTTAGCAAACTTAAGCAAAAACAAAGAAGAAAGGACAGAAAGGAAGGGGGGAGGGAGGGAGAGAGAGAAGGAAGGAAGGAAGGGAGGGAGGGAAGGAAAGGAAGGAAAAAGTAAAGGAAAATCTATTATGGGGCTATCTAATAGCTTACAGAATTGAAGCAAAGACTAGAGAACTAGGATTGAAAAAGGACAGGAACCAGGACAGCTTCAGGGGCTAGTTGGCAAGATTTAATCAGTGGCCTTGTCAGGCAGTGGTGGTGGGGTCCTTTTCGAATGCCTGAGTTCTGACGGCCTCCCTCTTCCTTATTTCACTTGTTAATATTCAGTCTAACTAGCTTCACTCAGATCACTGCCCACCCCTCGGGGAAGGCAGATAAGGGCATACTGGCACATTTTTAACCAAGCCACACACTGTGGGGGAAACAGTTTCATAAAGAAAATTGAGGTGTTGTAACCCCAAGACATAAAATGGATGCCAACTGGCCAAAAGTGATTTTTCAAGTTTAAGATTTCCATGGAGCTCTAAGATTCAATAACCTGTAGCATGCAGTGGGGCATGGATCATGAATGGAACCTCAGAAATGTGGGGCCACAGACATCTTCCCCTCTCCAATGGGCTGGAGGGGTGGTGAATGATGAGGGTAGGTAGGAGTACACAGAGGGCTACAAGAGGAATGGCCACAGTGTAGGGGCTTCTAGGGGCTCTTCTCTGCTTCTCCCGAAGGCACCTTTCTTTAGTCAAGGTCTGCAGCCTCCCTGGTGGCATTGTGGCATTGTGAAATTGCTTACTGGATCCCTCTTCTTCCGAGATCAGAGGATTAGAGGTAACTCCAGAAAGTTTCCATGAAGTCCATGCATCTGACAGCCTAGACTAGGCTTTATGGGGAAAGAAGGCCAAGGAGCTAATGTTTTCAGAGGACTCTGGGAGCGGTTCCCCCAGAAAATTTTTTCAAAATCTGGAAAAAAGTGTTTAAAAAAATAATGAAAATTGGAGCCTATGACACATCAAGAAGTGGAAGCTGAGTTCTTGTGAGGACAACCCTGAAATCCGGGATTATTCGTTGTGAAAGGAAGCGCCTTTGTAAAAGGTTTCCAAAAGAGCTTCAAGGCCAGGACTGAAACACAGGTTGTGGTGCCAGGCACAGCTGGGGACATGGAAAGGGTCATTTTAGTCACCACGTGTCACTTTATCCAGGGCTACAGTCCCATGGCCATGAGGCAGGGCAGTACCATAACCTGAGTCCCGTCAAACTGTTTCTGAGGGGGCTCTGAAGGATGTAGACAGCCCAGGGCTACTTAAACCTAAAAAAGACTCCAGCAAAGGTATGAAGTGACCAAGTTAGCTAGGAAGGAGGTGGGCATGATTGGACTGAAGAGTTTAAGCACACCTACCACTGACCATCCCTACTCACTGGGAGCAACATGTGACGCTGCCATGTGAGGTTAGCATGGCGAAAAGACTCCATTTGCAAGTTCTTTTCATCAGGTAAGAGAGAAATCTTCTCTGCCCTCATGGGATAATCCTTATCCATCCTTTTATCTGACTTGGTCTATAGAGACTTTAATTTGACCTAACACCCAAAGATGGTCTTGGGGTGCGTAGCATCAGTCAAGATGAAGAAAAAAAAATAAAATAGGTGGGGTTTAAAACTTGACTCAGAGGGGGGAAATGGAAGGAAGCCACAGTTAGGTTAATGTTGTGGAACAGTGAATACAGCCTGAATGTAGAAGAGCTTGGCCGGCTGGGAGTGAGAGTCCCATACCACTAACGGTACTCCTACGTCAACTCCACTAAATAAGCATATCGATGTGAAAGCGTATTACAAAGTGGCAGGCTCACTATAAGCCTCTTTTACTTGTTTCTTTTTCTCTCCTGGTATTTAGTTATAACTTATTTAGGTCATTCCGTCTGTATTACATCTGGGCCCCTCGACTGTAAGCTCCTGGAGGCCAAGGATGGCATCTCCTTCATTCTGGCACCCCAGAATTGGCGCAGTCCTTCACCTATCATCAGACATCAGTCATCGTGGTTGTGTTTAATGGAAAGCAGACAATTCCTTACTCGATCCCCCCTCATACAGGTCATCAGAAATGTGTCTGCCTCTGAACACACTGACTTGGTTCCATGACCACCTGGGTGGTTGTCTGTCCTTCTGAGGAGGAAGGAGAGGCATGTGTGCTAAGCATAGGTTAGACAGGCAGTTCCAGCGTATGCCTCAATTCTGCCCCCGTAATTTCCCATCCTCCTTCTAAGATCCCCCACACACTTATCTCTTGTTGACAAGCATCTGGCCAAAAATCAAAAAGGCTTAGGAGTTATCAACAGGAAAAAAAGAAAAGCATTTCCCATACAAGTGTTTCAAACTCAGGAGGTCCAGTCTGGGCTCTTCTCCTCCTGATTAATGACACTGCCAGGGGACTTTTCAGATGACCTTTTGCTGACTGGCAGTACAAACCGGACATTTTAACAGGTCTTACCGAAGACCTCTTCTGTTATCTTGGTTTGATAAGGACAAGGCACCAGAGGAAAACTGAATAAGTGCTCTATTTCCAGGATGAGATGGCAGGTGGAGAGAAACCCCATCTTGCCATAAGTGCAAAATTGTGTTTCTTTAAAGCCTGTATGACTCAGAGTATGCATTTAGGATGAATTTGTGGATATCAGAATAAAGATATCTGTGTGGAAACCTCCAGCTAGTCATTTGAACCATGTCTTTAAACATGTCGCAATACTATTCTGAACTCTTACATCTGAAGATAAAGTTACAGCCATTTATATTTTCAACATGAATTCATTGAGCCCTTGAGGTGCCATAAGGGTCACCAGCACTGCCAGACATCTTGCCGTGGCTCAGCTACCTACCCGATGAGGGACTGCATTTATTTTTACCTTTGCCTCTATTTGGGTTTCCTGCCACTTCTCTTTTCCAAAGGCTTTTGGAATGTTCTAAGGAGAGAGATAAAGAAGGTTTTAAAAAAAAGAATAAACTTTCTTTTAGCTTCAGTGTTCTCTAGCCGTATCTCTATGGTCACTGTTAGTATCTAACAATAGATATTTTGTGGTATGGCCTTATAAAGGGATACTTCACAGCGGTTATAGATACTAGATCTATATATATTGATGCAGGACAGGTTAATTAAAAACACATTTAAAAGAATATGTATCACAGGACTCTGTCCTGTAGGAAAAAGCAACAAACCTGAGTCAGAGCGTGTGTGTGTGCGTGTGAGTGTGTGAGTGTGTGAGTGTGTGTGTGTGTGTGTGTGTGTGTGTGTGTGTGTGTGTGTGTGTCGAGTCCATGCACGTAAGCGAACATGCATAAAAACCACCTAGGAGGATTAACTAAACTGTAGCGATGTTGTTCTGGGATTTTTCAGGTTGGGGGCAAGAGTGGATCATGGGGGATATTTTACTTATTGTTGAATACATTCCTGTATCATTTGGATGCTTTATAATAAGAATATGCTCTTCTATAATGAGAAAAAGATAATTAAAAAATATTTTCTGTAGCTTTGGACTGTCACTATTTTTGGCAATGCCTAGGATCTGGAAACAGTCACTCACTCTTTGCCATACTCTTGCCTGATCTCAGACCTATCTATTCTTATATTTTCCAACATTTCAAAGGATAAGAATAAAAGAATTTATCATAAGAGACATTAAATTAATATTACCAAGTGTTTTCTTAGTCCATGAAGAGGTGTTTGTTTTTCAGGAATATATGGAAATAGGCCATTTCCACAGCTCCATTTTACAGAGAGGGATGCAGGCTCTTCCGAGGCTGATCCTTGGCCAGTGTTAAACACACTTCAGATCTCTGCCCTGCTAACAGTGACACAGCCTTCCTAGCAAACTCATCTGGGCCTCAGCAGCGCTGTTGGCCCCATGTTGTTGCTTTCCGGAGCAGGAGTGGAAAGCCATCCCAGGCTAAGCCAATGGGGTGACTCCCCCAGGAAACTGGGTTTGAGGCTGACAGTCACAATCCAGTGTCTGGACCTACAATGTGTAAACCCAGGGGCTGTGAGGCAGTGGTCTCCTGCCCACCTCATGGGCAGGAGCTGCTGAGCCAGGCGCAGAGGGAGGCAGTGAGGAAAAGCCAAGAGTGAACCTGCTCTTTCTTGTTGGCTTCTGATGAGTCTCCTTCTTGAGGCTCAGCTGCCATCCCACTCGTGGATCCCATGAGACACCCCTGCATCTCAATCTTGTTTGAGCTTGGCTTCACTTGTTTGGAATCAAGGAGCCCCTAGACCCTAAGCCAGGAAGTGACAGAACCAGAAATCAGACCCAAATCCCCATTGCATAAGTCACTCATTCTCTGCTAGGCTCTGTCCCCTCTGTGCTGTTCCCTCCCCCACCAATGGAATGACATCCATTCACAAATGCTGCCACCGAGCCTCAAGACACTCAGCTTCTCCTGGGGGTGGCACAGAAGCAGGAGAGGACTGCGCCCCTATCATAGCACAGCTGCGGAAAGCTCTGACGACAGATGTGCCGCTTGAGTTGGATTTATTTGTCTGTAAACATGTCACAAGTTTTGGTGTGGGAAGTACACCTTCACTCATATAAACAGCAACACTAGGCTGTGTCACCTCTCCATATCCTGAGGGATTCCTGAGAGGTGCCTGTTGTCATTTATTAATAATTATCCACAAACACCCCCATCCCCTTATGCAAGGTTCACGGGTCTGCCTGCTGGAGCAACACAGGTGTGTGGGAGTGAAAGAAAGGAAAATCTATCTTTAAAAATTTTTTTAAGCTTTATTTATTTTAGAGACAGACAGAGCACAAGTGGGGGAGGGGCAGAGAGAGCCAGAGACAGAATCTGAAGCAGGCTCCAGGCTCTGAGCCGTCAGCACAGAGCCTGACGTGGGGCTCAAACCCAGGAACCATGAGATCATGACCTGAGCTGAAGTCGGACACTCAACCGACTGAGCTGCCCAGGCACCCCTCTCTGACTTTTTAATGCTGTCTTGGGAGCTTGGGAGGAGACCCTGAGGAGTTGGAGAGGACCCAAAAGAAAAGGTTCATTCACATGGAGTGAACAAAGCAAAGACAGTAAGGGGCACTAGGCAACATCCCACATTGACCGACTCCTGGCTTTGAACTCAATGCACTGACCTTGAAGGCAGTGGGAATCATGCCTTTCAAGCAAGCTGGGAGGGCATTTGGGTGCTGGTACCCATGGTGGGGCTCAAGGCTGGCCGTGGAGCTCCGGGCCAGTGGTTTCTCAGAACTATAATTTCCCAAATTGGTAAAATTTTAAAAAGAAGTGGGAGGGTGGGAGACATACACAGGATAGTCAGCTTTTAATTTTGCCAAATGACAGATTAATCAAAACCAAACACAAAAATCCTAGCATCTTCTGTCATACATTTTTCATAATAGGACTTTTTGACCCCAAATGAGTGCTAAAAGCATAATCTCCGTATAATGAACAGTCTTTCCCCCCAAATGAGTTAGTAATCTTACACCATCACATACATATGATTATAATTATATATATGTATATAATTATCCTTGTTTTTCTCATATCACTCTAGACTTGTGAAAATTTCATCACAGATGAGTCACTACTCCCGCCTTCCCTCTGCTAGGTGCCTACCCCTGCAGGACTTGGGTTGAAAGGTATATTATTTCGTGAGCTCCTGGCAAGCGAGAAGACAGAAGACCCCCCCACCCCAAAGGAAGTCTGCAATCTCTGTGGGGAGGTGAGGGTGTGGTGGTGAGGGGTGTTTCATCACTCACTGTGATGAAAATTCAGGGTGGTTTGAGAGGGAGGCACCCCATCTCAGGCGCTTGCCTGAAACAGTCTGGAACAGCCCACGTGTTCCTCTTTCTGTGCCACCTACTCCACTGTTTTCTCTTATCCACCTCCCCCTTCTTCCTGCTCCTACCAGCACAATGATTCATAGAGCGGTACTTATACTAAATGCGTTAAGTCATTAAAAAATTCTCCACCATCTTGGTCCTCGCTTTTAAAATTCAGATATTAAAGAATGTACAGCTTGCTTGGAGACAAGGATAAGCCAGAATTATCTTCTGTGGTTGCAAAGCCTGCAACTTCTATTCATCATCTTTATGCGTCTGTTATGTCAGTGGAGTGTAGCCATAATCCCAGAATGGTTACTGCATACACAAAATAATTTAGTTTCGGAAGGGATTACCTCAACCCACAGCTCTGTTCTTATTAGCAGATGTGGGAAGCTAAAAATGCTAATGATGAGAAAATTGGAATAGACTGGGACTCTCTCAGGTATTTGCAGGTGTTGTAACGTGAACAATGTAATCAGTTCAATGTAAAGAAACCGGAAAATAACTTCTGTCCGCAATTTTTGAGTCTTGGTGGGTAAAACTGGGGAAAGCTGCTGGAAGTTGGAGCAGGAAAGTCTGTAGCTTTGGTGGCTACAGAAAGCAACAGAGTGCACCTGGGTTTGGTGGGCCCACGGTGGCTTGGAGTCTATTGCAAATCAGAAAAAGCCCTCCCACCCCAGCACCTTGGAGGGCTGGATTTAACACAACTCCCAGTTGAAATCAGAGGAGGAAAGCATCTCCTTTCTTTCTCTCTCTCCCCTCCAGACCCACATTTTTAGGTCAGAATTAACATCAAATTTTCACTTTGTTTAAAAGTAGAAATAGTTCAAGCCTTTTTGCTAGCAACCTTGAATTAAGAGATGGTAATTGGCGGTCTTCCCACTCCCACTCAAGCCTAGTTCATCTTATTTAAAACCCTAATTTGCTTCTTTGGAGGCCAAGAGGCATGAAACACAGTCACTCGATGCCGTTTCCCATCAATATCCTAAGGCAGCAACCGAGAGGCAGACGACCACAGTCTCGCTTGGGGCTGGGCTGGGAACGGGAGACATAAAGGAGCCGGGTAGCTGTGCGGTAGAGGCGGAGCTGTTTGAGATGAGATTTAGGTTAGGGGCATGGCAGCAATTCATAAGGAATGCCAGGACATTCCTGTAAATGGGACAGGATGGAAAAAATTGTATTTACCAGAAATCTTTACAGGGAGAGAGTTGGAAGGACTCATTCGATGAGCTGCTTCATATTGAAACTATGGGGCTTGTTCAAGTAAGTCATACACGGCTTTTGTTTACCTGAGAAGAGCATGCAAGTTGGGGTCAGAGCTGAACTGCTTAGACCAACAGAGAAGAGGCAGAATGCTACCACCAGAAAGCCTCCCTATTAACCTTTCTGCCACATAAAGCTGCTAACTCAGCTTCTTCTGTAAATATATACCTAATAAACCTTCCACTGGTTTGAGGAGATTTCAAACTGCTGAGGACATTGCAGGTCTAAGAGGACTTGGCTGGGCATTGTGTTGGTGGGGTGAAAGCAGAGCCCGTTGTGTCCTTAGAATGGCTGCTAGTTCATGGCCAGGGTCTGTGGGGAGGGGATCTGACTGTGCCAGATCAAAACGAGCCATAGAACATGCTGTTCCAGGGAACAGACTAGTAGATGAAAGTCACATGCCAGTGGCCAGACCACATGGGCCTGAAAACTGCCCTCATCACACAGGGGAGAAATATTCCAAGTTCTTTAATGTGTGAATGGGCACCCCAGCAGCTTCTCCAAGATTATGTTTGTATTAGTCAGGGTTCTCCTGAGAAATAGAACCAACAGATTAGATAGATATAGATATATATATATACAGATAGAGACAGAGATGAGATTTATTATAGGAATTTGCTCATGCAATTATGGACTCTAAGAAGTCTCATGATCTACTGTCTTCAAGCTGGAGAACCAAGAAAGCCAGGGGTATAATTCAGTATGAGTCCAAACGCTTGAGAACGAGGAGCATCAGTGTCCAAGGGCAGGAGGAGATGGATGTCTTAGTTCAAGCAGAGAGAGCAACTTTGTCTTTATCTGTTTTTTTCTTCTATTAAAGCCCTCAATGAATTAGATGATGCCCACTTATGTTGGTGAGGGCTATCTTCTTTACTCTGTCTACCAATTTAAAAGCTAATCTCCTCCAGAAATACCCTTACAGATACACCAGCTCTCTGGGCCTCCCTTTGCCCAGACATACTGCCACATCAAATTAACCATCACAATGATGATATGAGCTTAAAACTCTGTTATTTCCCCAGTGTGCCTGTCTGGATTCTCATGAGTTGCTGCCAGGTGAATGGTAGGGCCAGGGAAGGGTAGTCTTCATTCTGGGGGGGAGGGGGGGTTGCTTTCCTCAGATGATAAGACCTAAGAAGTAAGAGCTATGACCCAGTCTGCTTGTCCAACACAAACTCTGTGCACCAGGGCCTAGCCAGGTGCTGGGAATATGATGATGGAGAGATGGACGTTCTCCCTGACTGAATTCGTGGTTGGGCACCAGAGCAGACAGAGTTAACGACAACAGAGTCTGGTATGCACAATTGGGGAGTGGGGTAGGGAAATTCTCTGCCAACAGTGGGGGGCTATGCCACCCTCCCCCTCAATCACCAGCAATCAGGGGTGTGGTTTAAAAATTCTTGAACAATTGGATAGAATAAATGTTCAAAGGAATTAATTTGAATTAAAAGTAGTTATTATGGCAGCGTGTGGCATGACTCCATTGGCAGGAACACATGGGAGGGAAGGGAGAAGGGAATTTTTTGGAGAAAGAGGAAAGAGCCAGAGTGTGGTAGCTCTTAAATGCCTGGCTAGAAGATCTAGTCTTTACCCTACACATGAACCATTACTGGTTAACCTTTGAGGACAAAAGCCATGTGTACTCTGTATCCCTTTTTACCCAGCATGATGTGGGCAAGGCTTCAATTTGTCCTCTGACATCTACTTTCTCCCATTCCACAGGTGTTAGACCTGCAGAGACTACTTTTCCCAGCTTCCCTGACAACCAGGTGTGGCTATGAGGCTGAGTTCTCACCAACTATAAGATAAAGTGAAGTGTGTAACTTCCAGACCACATCCTTGAAAGGGAAGCTTTTCTTCCTTTCTACAGCCAGAGCACAGACAGCATGGGACTGAGTCAGTTTGTTTTCTGCACATACCAAGGAACAGTAGAGCAACAAGGAGAAAGGAATCTGGGTCCCTGAGTGGCTTCAAGGAACACAGTTAACCATCCAGGCCTCGACCATCCGCTGCTGCAGACAGGTACGTGGGAGAGAAATGAACTTCTGTCTTAATTAGGCCATAGTATTTGGGGTCTGTTACAGCAGATTAATTGTACCTTAGGACTCAATATGGTTGCGCAAATGTACTATTAAATTATTTTTTCAGAAACTCATAAAGGAAAAAAATTCATAAATGGCTGCAGAAATCAAGATCAAGCAAATGAAGAAAGCAAAGCCTATTATCAGAGATTACTAAAGCAGCGGAGTCAGCCGCTGTCACATACGTTTTAGTAGAGACTCAAAGGCAGGCAGAGGCATGGGAAAGCTTTAGAGTGGAGGAAAGGGAAGGCTTCTGGTGCACCTGCTTGGAGGCCGGTGGCATGGGGAAGCTGGAGGCTGGCTAAATAGGAGTGGGGCATCCTGTATGATTGGTTAAAGGTGCATATTTGACTTTCTCTAGTCCTAAGTTGAAAGCAGGGACAAGGATTAGGGAATCTGGAAGTTATTAACCAAGCTCTGGCCATCTGTGGCTGACTGTTAAAGAAGTTATCGATTGGCTTTCTGGATTGTCACAAGAGATGGCAACCTGGCTTCTCACAAGCCTCATGTACAGCAGACTGGCTTCCAGGCTGTTTACTATACATAAGGGAATTGGTTTCCTAGGCAGGTTGCTGAAAGTTGTGAGTAGGGTTCTCTTTTTAGGTATGGTCTGGCCACTGTCCGTTTGCATATTCAGTCTCTCATGGCTAATGAGCACAGCCTTAACACAGAGGGGAAATGGCGGTGGGGGTGGGGGGTAGCACCTTAAAATAATCTCATTGGCACAGAAAAGTGTAACTAAAGAGAAA
Organism: Puma concolor; assembly: GCF_028749965.1. Classification (NCBI taxonomy): domain Eukaryota; kingdom Metazoa; phylum Chordata; class Mammalia; order Carnivora; family Felidae; genus Puma; species Puma concolor. Next base: position 96,822,340 of record NC_141667.1, read on the forward strand.
ATTTCCTATGTCCCTGATGGATCAAGAGTGCACTACTGGGCTGTGCTGAGAACTGGCCAAATCACAGCAATTAAAAGAGAGGCCTCAGAGTTGAGGAACAGGGGCTCTGTGACCCAGGCTGACCAGTGACAGGATTTCTGTGGTGCTCACAGCCAAATGGCATTAGGACTTGAGTTACTCCCGACACTTGCTTGAAAAGAACTGGTGGTTGGCTTCGATGCTGTCATATCCCCTGTGCTCAAGCTAAGGGATGAGGCTCCCGGCCACCCTCCTCGCCCATCCTCGACCCCCAGAAGCCCAATGAGTCTCAGAGCACACTTTGTGGATTAGACAGACCGGTGGTCTCAGAAGAAATGTGCTTTTCTTAGCACAAAGCCAGTAGTGAGCAGGACCAGACGCATGAGGAGGCCCCTGATTGCCTGCAGATGTCTGAACGACACCCAACTGGCAGGCCTGTGCTCTCTTTCAGATCTGGTTTCCATTCCTGTGGCGTGTGAGACGAGGGGACCCTTCTTCAGGGATTCATGGGCAGTGTGCCGAGAGCTCGATGTGAGTTTTCCTGATTGGGGAACACCTCTCCTTCTGGTAATGGGGCTGCAGACATTTGAACTCCTGCACTTCAGTTTCCAAGAACATCGAGTGTTGATCTTTGCAGGAGACAAGCACTGCTTTATGCTTTGTTCTCTCTGTGGTTACTCACCCCCAGCACTGCGGGCCTTCTTTTCCCCAGGCTTCCCGGGGGCCCCAAGAACTTCAGGCGATCTCAGAAGAGTCTGGGCAAGGAGTGCAGCCGACTGTCCTGAGGCAGGCTCTCGAGTTTCCAAAAGGGAATTGCACATTTCCTAAAGGGAACTCTTGGTTCTCTCTAAAATCCTGCCTACTTCCCTCAGTCTCTCTTATTCCTATAACCATCTACTCAGAGAATCAAGCCCCAAACCTAAAAGCCATCCTTGAGTCTTTCCCTTCCCTCACCTCCATGGTCAGGTAGTCCTATCATGGTTCCTTTCAAAGTGTATCAGGAAGAGATTTACTTGATCTAGTCCCTCCTACCCACACATTTGCTCTCCTATAATCCATTCTCTTCAACAGTACCAAGAATAATTCTCTCATTGTCTCAAAGTGTGTACTACACTGTGAGAAAGGCTCTGCACGGACTGCCCTCCCCAAACCCACCCCTCCCACCAACTCAGCCTCTGCCTCCCTCCCTCTTCTTCCTTCACACTGGTTTTCTCTCCCCTTGTCAGGATCTTTCTTAGCCTGAAATATTCCTACCTTTCCCATATCTAGCGTCTACACATTTTTTCAGGTCATCTTAAATTTCCTCTTCTCAGAAGTCTCCAATCACTCTGTCTAACTGAGTCCCTGCTGCCTTTCTCTCTCCCCCTTTATTTTTTAACAGCAGATTTTATGGTTGTTTATTGTCCACTGTCTATCCCCTGTTTGCCTGTAAGATCTTGTTTGATACCTGTTTCTGGTGTCTAGCACAAATTGGTGCTCTCTAAATCTTGAGTAAATGGATAGATGGATAGATTGGTAGATGGTAGTCTTTTTTGGGCTTCATAAAGGTTACTTGAGTCTAATTCCCAGAGCTGAGCCAAACTGAGTCTTGCCTTATTCTGTAAACTCTGCCACATGTCAATTCGATTCGATTCAATTCAATTCAATAAATATTTATGAAATGCCTACAATGTGCTAGTCCCTGGAGATACACAATCATGAACAAGACAGATATAGACCTTATGGGAAAGAGGGGTGGGAAAAAATTAAATATGCAATTGTAGTCTAGAATAGTGCCATCTATAATTATGATGTGAGAAGTGGAGGGTGCTGCCAGAGCACACAAAAGAAGCATCTGAATGTAGTCTGGGGAGTTCAGGGGAAGGACAGACAGACCTCCTGAGCACTGTAATGCTACCTTTCCTAATCTTCTTGAGAGTTTGAGAAAGTGGAATAGTGAAATCTGATTCTGACAAGACTTAAGTTTTGAGTGCCTGCCACTAATCAAGCATTGTTCTAGGCACTGTACACACAAAGTCTCTTCTCCCTACAACAATCTTGCCAGGTAGGTATAATTATTGCCATGTTACAAATGTGGAAACTGTAAAAGCAAGCACTGTGCCCAAAGCTACTGTTTCAGAACAGATCCCCTAAGAAATCAACCGAGGTAGACATCTATATACAGGGGTGCTCCTGGAAACACCACCTGCAAGGACTTGAAGGCAGTGGGGTTAGGCCGAGGGAGAAGCTGAACAGCGAAGCAGGTACAACAATGGCTTTGATTGATACCACAAATGCTCTGGAGCTGGGAGGGCCCCTCAGAGTTCTGAAATGAGATATTAGGTGGGCTTTAAACCCCTAAGTTGACCAGTAATTGGACCCAGGCCATCCCTGGGATGAGGGTATAACCTGGGGTGTGGTAGCCTCCTTCAGCAGAGGTCAATTCCTGGAGGTGGGGGGTAGATTGTTAACTGCTAGCAGCTGGGAAAAATGAGTGCCTTGGTCCTAACCCTATCACCCCTACAGCCATCCAGATCCTCCACAGTAGCTGGGCTACTGTGTCGATGTGTCCCAGGGCTCAGTCCTAGAACCTCTTCTCGTCCCTGTCTACCATCAGTCGTCAGTGCTATCAGTGATTCCCACAATTTTAAATACCATTTACATGATCCTACATTTATAGCCTCAGTTTAGGTCTCTCTTGTGTGCTTCAGACTCCTATGCCACAGTTTATTCATCATCTTCGCCGAACAATTCCAAAAGTGAACTTCTGATTCTGCCCTTCCCTGCCATCAGTTCCTCCTACATCCTTCCTGTCCCAGTTGATGCGACCTCCACTCTTCCAGTTGCTCAAGCCAAAAACCTTGGGCTCCCTCTTGACTATTATTCTTCTCTGAGACTTCATTCAATCCATCAGGAAATCCTTCAAAATATACCCCACAGCACCTCCCCAGTTCGCTCACGGTAAGTACTTGCAATGGCCTGATCACCCCTCATTGCCTTTAGCCACTTATTTCCTACCACTCCCACCCACCCCATTCCATCCAGACGTGCTGGCCTCCCTGTTGTTACTTGAAGCGACCTCAGGACTTTCCCGTGGAACCCTACTCCCCACACATTTTGACAGCTCTCTCCTTCACCCCCTTCAAGTCTTTGCCCAACGGTCATCTGCTCAGTGAAGCTTCCCTGAACACACTAAATTGCACTCTCCATTCATGGTCCCTACTTGATTTTATCCTCAGCACCCATCACCTTCTAACCTACTATGTCATTTAATTAATTTTTTATTTATTACCAGTCTCCCCCCAGCTAAATGTAAACTTCCCCAAAGCAAGGACTTTTCTGCTTTGTTCACCATTGTCTCCTTGGGGTCTAGAACAGTGCCCACCACTTAGTGGACATTCAGAAAGCGTTGTTGACTGGACAGTGATGCACTGTTCATCAACACTGGCATTCAGAAGTGGGTCGATCTTGTTCCAAAAGCCTGTTCTTGCCACCACACCACACCACACCTTTCTTGCATAATCAAACCCCTTTAAGACATATGTAATGCCACCGAGTGACCAAAAGCAATTCTTGGCCCTGCACGAGGTCACACAGACTACTCGGCCAGGGTCTATATATCAGAAGGGGTTTCAGTCAGGTTTTGTTTACTGGGGGAAAAGAATTTCTCAGGATGCTTCATAGGCGAAAATCTGGTCCCCAGCCCCTTGTGACAGGGAAGTGATGGTGTCAGGGCTTCTGGAGTCCTCTCTGAGTGAAACAGGTGCAAGATTCTGACTTGCTAAGTGATTCACAAGGCTTTCTGTGGTTGCTTAGGTTAAGGTGGGGAAACCCTGAGCTGCACCCTTGTACAACAGTCCTCAAACCTTCTCATAAATCAGACCCAGGCCTGCATGTCTGTTCAGGCTCTGACCAACTTATCTATATATTCTGATGCTATTCAGAATTTGTTGTTAAAAGAAAGCTGGGGACAAGAAAATTTGCGACATTTCTTTTAATGACAGCAACATGTAAGTGAGTCTCTCTTCTTCTTTTTTTTCCTTTGTGTGAGAGAGAGGTCTTCATTTTACTCCAGCCTGCATCCCTCCCTGGTGGCTTACACCTGGTCAGAGTCACTTATCTGTGGTATCTCCCTGGCATTGAAGGTATCTGAGTTCCCCTTCTACTGACAAAAATATAATGATTCTAAGAAATAGAATTCTCCCCATAAATAATGATATCCAATGGGTGGTGGTGGGAGAGGGAAGCAACAGCTTTTATATTTGAGAATGAAGAAACAGAGTTTACATGATCTATATAAACTCATTCTGTTAGACTTTAAGCTGTATTAATTTTGTTGCATTCATTTCTTAAAGGTCATACATTATTCTGACAAGATCTCTAAACTTAAAAGAATACTTTTTCCATGATGTAAAGGAGATGGGAGGAGAATACTTTTTCCATGATGTAAAGGAGAATCTGAGCTGCTGTAGATATGACCCCTCCCACAATATATATAATTCCCTTCTTGAGTGCCGGAAACAAAGAAAAACCAGTGCCATGCATGTGAGCTGGTGTGGAGGGAGCCCAAGGGTGTTTTGGACAAAGACATAGATTTAGGGGTAGGAGACAAGGCTGGGGGTCTGTGCAAAGCAGGGAACCTAAAGGTAGCATTCTGTTCCATCTTAAAGAGCCTCAAAGAGGAGCCCTTCTGTTCAAATGATTAAGGCAATGCAAGAAGAAATAGAAGCCATTAAAAAAAAAAAAAAAGAACAGTATGTTTGAAACAGGCATGTTTGAAAAAGAACAGAGCTTTGCTTGCCTTAAACAACCTCCTCTACTACATGAATACCCACACTTCTCTGAGCCAGTACAAGAAGAGATGAGTCTATTTTTATAGCCAATAAAGTGCATATTGATCATTCCGATCTTGAGATTTCAGATCTCAACATTTACTGACCGCCTATTTCATGGTAGGCACTGATAGTCCCTGCCCGCTAGGTCTCTCATGACCACCTGGCCTTGGGAAGCAAATGGCCATGCTGGCCCCTCTGTATAGTCCCTAATACTGGCCAGATGCTCAAAGTGGTGCTACCTGTACTGGGCCACGAGAATTTCCCAGAACATGAGAAAGACTGTACTTTATACTTCCAGCCCAGGGTGCCCATGGCAAAGTCCAGATGGAAACATCACGGTCTTATTTAGTGGGAGAATTTTCTTTAAAAATGAAATTCTTAGTATCAAAAACTATTTTACTGGTGACAGGGGAAGAGATGTGAGGAAGGTATTCTTAGTATAACAGTTCTCAATGAGTATACATTGAATTAAATTATAACTCAGTGTTTGTGCTGCCCTATCTCTGCTGTGTTATACCAGGATATTCTGACATTTGGGATAAAAAGAGGCTTGGCAGGAACCAAGGCATTTATAATGGGAAAAACAGAACATTTTCTTTTCATGAAGGATAAAACTTCATCACATGTTCTCCAGATCAGATTTTCTGACATGTGCCCTTTAATCCAGTTCTTTTTTAGGGACAGGGAGGAGGTTAAGGATGAGGGTGAATAGACCTCTTTGTCCTATTCTTAGCAAAATGATAGTCCCCTTGGAATGAACAGCTTTTGTACTTCAAAAACATTTAAGACCATTGTCCCTCACAAGGTATAGCAAACACATTAAACAATATGATCTTGGAAGTGTCACCTCTCCAAGGCTTTCTGCTTTGTGGGTGGAGACCTGATGTTCTTGACAGTCTGTGGATTCCTCTGTCCTCCTGGAGAAAAGTAAGGGAAAGGGGGTGGTTTCTATAGCTGGGAAAGCCCAGAGTCTTCAGGGAAAGCATTGCACAGGTATCTTGGAATCCAGGATAAAGCTGTTTTATTCATGTCAACTGCCTTTGTGACCAATGCCAACTGTTCTAGTCTACAGGATCTGTGTGGGGAAGGTAAGGGGGCTGGACAACAGGGTCAGAGTGTTGAAGTCTATTCCTTCGGTTGGCTAAGGTTTTCTTTTTCAAGCAGGGGAAAAAGCAATCTTAATTTTGAGAACCATTAATGGTATGATCATTCTTATTTTTGGTGTGTACAAGTTACATACATATACATATATACATATATTATTATGTATTAGTTTCTGAAATCAATGTTATTTTTCTGATGTTAAGACAACTGGACTTCAATCACTCATTCTACCATTTCACAGGTGGAAAACAGATCATCACTCTCTTTTATGAAGCAGATGAACACTAACCTCCATTCCCCAACCCACGACTTTGCCCCTAGTTTGTTCTCTCACTCAGCTCAACTTTGTCTTGTCACTGTTTGGAATAGTGCTTAGGCTTTGTGAGATGCATTCCTCTCTCCAACTCATAAAGCATTAAAATAGAAGTTTCCTTTGCTCCTTGGGCCATTCTCAAATGGAAGCTTTTTAAATAGTCCTTCTACAGAAGTCACCAAAAAAAACAGAAAACAGGAAATTAAATGAATTACCAAGAAAGTCTGCGTATGAATCTAACTTTGCTTTTCCAACTAACGAAGATAATATACCCTGAATATAACACAACACTACAGAACAATAAAATAACTTCCATGGGTCACATTTTTGCCTGTAATTTAGTATCAGGATTTATAATGCAAATATTATTTTTTTCTCTCAACACTTGAGGGAAGAAAGTGACATTTTCTTTTCTCTTAAAGAAACTAGGAATTTGTATTTTGTTTCTATCACTGGAATGAGCTTTTAAAAACTATCTTGTGACCCTGTTGAATAGATTCTAAGTGTCTGTGATTTTCAGAATAAAATGTACATAATAGCAAGAGCAAATAGAAATCTGTTTTAACCAAACCATAGTTATCCAAATGCTGCTGTTTGATCCAAACACACCGTGTTTTTCAAAGCTACAGGCACGTGCACACACACTAACAACAAAATCCCCAATCCCACATAGATCTCAATTGGAAGCGTTTTGATTTATGGTAAAAGTAAGCCCCCAACCCCCTCACCCCAAACAGGGAATGATTCAAACTAGCATCTCAGGAAAAGGTAACTGATCAACTCTGAGACTTCTACTAACAAGTGTACTTCAGGGGATACCGAGGCCATTGCAGACTCCATCATGGGATTGGGGCCCTTTAGACGCTAGTATCTCTGTCCACATTAGGAATCCTTCCATCAGCTGTGGAAGTCCACGGCAGTCTTCCCCATGCCTTTTCGAGCAGGCCCATTTATTACTTTCTGTTTATAGGCTGAGAGAAGCCCAGCACCAGCCTGTCATCAGCAGGCACATCCCTGCCTCCCGATCACCGGCTGTGCAGGAAAACAGGGCTAGGGGTGGGCAGAAAGCTTCATTAAAGAGTTTTCTACAAGAGAAGCTAACTTGGCTTTGACAACTATGGTCACTAGATCCTTGACTAAAACTGTTTGTTGGATTCTACCCAGTCTAGGTTTTTTTCCAATAAGGAGATTGTCTTTTAACTCAGGACTTAATAACTAAAATAACTACGATGGAGTTTGCCTACCAGGTGGAAAGAGAAATGTTCAGAGTTTTTCTAAACCATTAAAATAGCTCATGGGGTGGAATGCTATGTAGCAATGAAGAATCATATTCTAGGCCATATATATCATATATAGGCCATTTGTTGGCCTATGAAGATGTTTACGCTATATTACTGAGTATAATACACAACAGAAGTACAAAATGATCCACTGTATAAAAAGTAAATTACTTACATTCTGTAGCTCAGACCTCTTCTTAGCACCTTCCAGTTTCTAAGCTCTTTGGCTTCCCTGATTCTTCTTTCTCCCAGCCTGGGGACCCTTCATTTAATCTGGGGAGAAAGTTCAGGAAAGACAACTTATTATCACTGAGCATTAGTCTTACGGATATTTCATTCTTGGTGTATAAGCACCATTCTCGAATTCTTTAAAAAATAAAATCCTATTTCCCTTACATATAGAGGGCTAATTCAAACCAAGGTTTTCTTAGCTCATTAATGAAGGAACTGGCAGCAAGACAAAAAGCTTGAAATTTTGAGAAACAGATTATATAGTTAGTGAGAAATGGAATACTGAAATAAGATTATTAAAAAGATACTAAAAAAGCTAATGCCCTACACATAAGAGTTAGGTTTATCTTCTTTATTTTCCAGCCTCCTCCCCAGCCCTTAAATATATCATCACACCTTATCATTTTTCTACAAGTGAATCTTTAACTTACCAGGGTTGTACAATGTCTGGTCCACAACCAAAGGGACATTCCCTGAGTGAGTCAGATAACCCTTCACAGACTTTCTAGAACGGTCACACAGTCATCATTTTTGTCCTATTTCCAAGTTTTAGTTTTTGCTGCATAATGACATAAACTGGGTCCTGGGGGTTTAGACTTGAGAAATGTCAAAACTAAGATTTGATTCTTCTTCTCAGCTTTTCTGCCATAATAGCTCTTCCTTCCTAGATGTAGGAGAGAATACTCTTAAACTGTCCTGAGTAGAGCTAAGAACCAAACCCAAAGTCTCTGGAACTGGGGCTATTAATGGGTTGACAGGCACAGTGAACACTTAAAACAGGAGGATTCAGTGACTATTTTCTGAATGCTGAATGTAGACATTTCCAGCTCTTTTTTTCTCTCAGTCCCAGAATGATGACACTCAGTCCTTTGCCCTCTTGGAAGGATATAGGAAAGACAACTCTGGTTTATTTGGCTAGTGCAAAGGTGGGTCTTTCCCAACAAATGGCTTACTCACCCTACAGTAAAGCTTAGGACTATCAAGCCCAACCTACATATTCACAGCTTTCAAACAGCCTTTTATCCCCCAACCCTTAATCATGGGTAGTTAAAGAATACCAGACATCTGAGGAAAGCCTCCACTTTGGAAGAAAGAGATGCAAACAAAGAAAAAGCAACTTGGAGGAAAGACAAAGAACACTTTTAGAAAAAGAAACCAATTATAGGCAATATATCAGAGAGCTAAGAAAAGATGCTATATACGTGAAAAAAGAATGGAACATTATGTGCTTCTTCTTCTCTCTTACACAAGAAATATGCAGTGAATAAAAGACCTCCTGGAATTAAGATTGTGATAGCAAAGTGAAGAAGGAATGGAGATAGAGTTGAACTCTTGCCCTTAGAAAGTAAAGCAAGAAAACAAAGAAAATAGAAAATTAAGAGGATTTGTCTAAGAGACAAACAAGAATTCAACTAGCAGGTCCAAAAGCCAAATAGCAAAAATTCCAGAAAGCGAAAACAGAGAAAACGGAGGGAGGAAATTGCCAATGAAATAATTCAAGAAAATTTCCAAGGCCGAAATACAAGATTTTCCAGATTGGAAGGGCCTGCCATGTGCTAGCACTAGAAGCCAGAAGGTAATAAGCAACACCTTTAGAATTCTAAACCTGGAATTTTCAACCTATCTACACTCTCATCAAATGTGGGCATAGACTAAAGGCATTTTTAAAGGTCTCAAAAAACTTACCGTCCATGCATCTTTTTTCCAGAATCTACTGGAGGATGTGCTATATCAAAAAGAAGAGATTAAACTCAGCAAGGGGAAGACTAAAGGAAAATAAAAAGATAAAGGAGACTGGAAAGCCAAGAGAATCTCCAGCCAAGAGACCGGAGAAAAACAGAGAATCTCCACAATGATGGGAAAGGGAGATCCCAAGATGACAAGATGACAACGTGTCACCAGCTGAGTACCACCAACCCAGACTGCCGCAGTGTGTCTCAGGGGCCAAGCAGGCTGCTGAGACTATTATCTATGCCACCCTGTCACATCCTCAAAACAAGAGACTATAGCAAGCAGGAAGACAGGAGACTGGGAAGCAGGGAATATAATCATGAGAAAAGCAAAAGGAACTCCCAAGATGGTAACAGAGGGAAGTTCGAGATGACAGCTTAGTGGTGGCCTAAAGAGAAATATTTACATTTAAAAATACTATTTTCAGGGGCACCTGGGTTGCTCAGTAGGTTGAGCATCCGACTTTGGCTCAGGTCATGATCTCACAGCTCGTGGGTTTGAGCCCTGCGGTTGGGCTCTGTGCTGACCGCTCAGAGCCTGGAGCCTGCTTCGGATTCTGTGTCTCCCTCTGTCTCTGCCCCTTCCCCGCTCATACTCTGTTCTCTCAAACATGAATAAACATTAAAAAAAAACCCTATTTTCATAAAGTGAAAAGGACTTTAAAAAATTGGAAGAATGTAAAATAAAAGTCTTAACAGTGTATCTTTGAGTGGCAAGGTAATTGGTAACTACTGTCTTTGCTTTTCTGGGTTTTGCAGGGGGATAGAAGGTGTTTATGCAATAAAAAAGACATTTACATCTCTCCAGAAGGAAGAAACTCTTACCCATTGGTAGTCACTCTTGACTCCTCCTCCCAGTGCTTGGAAACTATTAATCCAATTTCTGTCTCTATAGATTTTTCTATTCTGGATATTTCCTATTGATGAAATCATACACATATGACCTTTTGTGTCTGACTTCTTTCACTTAGCATTAATATTTTCAAAATACATCCTTTTTCATCCATCTAGCAAGCATTGGCACTTCACTTTTTTAATGAGTAATATTCCATTGCATGGATATACATTTTGTTTATCAATTCATCAGTTAATGGATATTTGGGGTGTTTTTACCTTTGGCTGTGATGAATAATGCTGCTATAAACATTTGTATAGAAGTTTTTATATGGACATATGTTTTTCAGTTCTCTTGAATAAATATCTAGCAAATTTGCTAGGCCATATGGACCTCTGTTTCACTTTTAAAAGAACTGCCAAACTGTTTTCCAAAGTAGCTGTATTATTTCACAATCCCACCAGCAATGTTTGAGGGTTCCATTTTCTCCACATTCTTGCCTACACTTGTTATTGTCTGCCTTTTTAATTATAGCCATCCTAGTGGATAAGTATTTAATTGGCTTCTGAGTTGCAATTTCCTAAAAACTAAAGATGCTGAGCATCTTCTTATGGGCTTATTGGCCATATGTATATAATCTTGGAGAGATGTCTATTGAAATAATTTTCCATTTTTATGATTTTTTAAATGTTTATTTTATTTTTGAGAGAGACAGAGTGTGAGTGGGGGAGGGGCAGAGAGAGAGAGAGGGAGACACAGAATGTGAAGCAGGTTCCAGGCTCAAATGTGAGGCTCGAACTCACAAACTGCGAGATCATGACCTGAGCTGAAGTCAGACGCTCAACCGACTAAGCCACAAGGTGCCCCCATTATCCATTTTTAAATTGGATTATTTGTGCTTTTATTATTTGGCTTTAAGAGTACAGTGTGATTTTGAGGTTAGCCTCTTTGTATGAAGATGTAATAAAATTCTTAGCTATGTGGTTAAGGAAATATGAACTATTCTCACTTAGGCTTTCACTATTCTGTATCATTCGCTGATCCTTTTCATTGTATTTTTTTTGTGTGTGTACAATGTTAAATGAAATTGGAATGACAGCTTTTTTAAAAATATATGAAATTTGTTGTTAAATTGGTTTTCATACAACACCCAGTACTTATCCCAAAAGGTGCCCTCCTCAATATCCATCATCCACACTCCCCTCCCTCCCACCCCCCATCAACCCTCAGTTTGTTCTCAGTTTTTAAGAGTCTCATGCTTTGGCTCTCTCCCACTCTAACCTCTTTTGTTTCCTTCCTCTCCCCCATGGGTTTCTGTTAAGTTTCTCAGGATCCACATAAGGGTGAAAACATGGTATCTGTCTTTCTCTGTATGGCTTATTTCACTTAGCATAACACTCTCCAGTTCCATCCACGTTGCTACAAAGGGCCATATTTCGTTCTTTCTCATTGCCACACAGTACTCCATTGTGTATATAAACCACAATTTCTTTATCCATTCATCAGTTGATGGACATTTAGGCTCTTTCCATAATTTGGCTATTGTTGAGAGTGCTGCTATAAACATTGGGGTCCAAGTGCCCCTATGCATCAGCACTCCTGTATCCCTTGGGTAAATTCCCAGCAGTGCTACTTCTGGGTCACAGAGTAGGTCTATTTTTAATTTTTTGAGGAACCTCCACACTGTTTTCCAGAGCAGCTGTACCAGTTTGCATTCCCACCAACAGTGCAAGAGGTTTCCCATTTCTCCACATCCTCTCCAGCATCTATAGTCTCCTGATTTGTTCATTTTGGCCACTCTGACTGGCGTGATGTGGTATCTGAGTGTGGTTTTGATTTGTATTTCCCTGATGAGGAGCGATGTTGAGCATCTTTTCATGTGCCTGTTGGCCATCCGGATGTCTTCTTTAGAGAAGTGTCTATTCATGTTTTCTGCCCATTTCTTCACTGGATTGTTTGTTTTTTGGGTGTGGAGTTTGGTGAGCTCTTTATAGATTTTGGATACTAGCCCTTTGTCCGATATGTCATTTGCAAATATCTTTTCCCATTCCGTCGGTTGCCTTTTGGTTTTGTTGATTGTTTCCTTTGCTGTGCAGAAGCCTTTTATCTTCATAAGGTCCCAGTAGTTCATTTTTGCTTTTAATTCCCTTGCCTTTGGGGATGTGTCAAGTAAGAAATTGCTACGGCTGAGGTCAGAGAGGTCTTTTCCTGCTTTCTCCTCTAGGGTTTTGATGGTTTCCTGTCTCACATTCAGGTCCTTTATCCATTTTGAGTTTATTTTTGTGAATGGTGTGAGAAAGTGGTCTAGTTTCAACCTTCTGTATGTTGCTGTCCAGTTCTCCCAGCACCATTTGTTAAAGAGACTGTCTTTTTTCCATTGGATATTCTTTCCTGCTTTGTCAAAGATTAGTTGGCCATCCGTTTGTGGGTCTAGTTCTGGGGTTTCTATTCTATTCCATTGGTCTATGTGTCTGTTTTTGTGCCAATACCATGCTGTCTTGATGATGACAGCTTTGTAGTAGAGGCTAAAGTCTGGGATTGTGATGCCTCCTGCTTTGGTCTTCTTCTTCAAAATTACTTTGGCTATTCGGGGCCTTTTGTGGTTCCATATGATTTTTAGGATTGCTTGTTCTAGCTTTGAGAAGAATGCTGGTGCAATTTTGATTGGGATTGCATTGAATGTGTAGATAGCTTTGGGTAGTATTGACATTTTGACAATATTTATTCTTCCAACCCATGAGCATGGAATGTTTTTCCATTTCTTTATATCTTCAATTTCCTTCATAAGCTTTCTATAGTTTTCAGCATACAGATCTTTTACATCTTAGGTTAGATTTATTCCTAGGTATTTTATGCTTCTTGGTGCAAATGTGAATGGGATCAGTTTCTTTGTCTTTCTGTTGCTTCATTATTAGCGTATAAGAATGCAACTGATTTCTGTACATTGATTTTGTATCCTGCGACTTTGCTGAATTCATGTATCAGTTCTAGCAGACTTTTGGTGGAGTCTATTGGATTTTCCATGTATAATATCATGTCATCTGCAAAAAGTGAAAGCTTAACTTCATCTCTGCCAATTTTGATGCCTTTGATTTCCTTTTGTTGTCTGATTGCTGATGCTAGCACTTCCAACACTATGTTAAACAATAGCGGTGAGAGTGGACATCCCTGTCATGTTCCTGATCTCAGGGAAAAAGCTCTCAGTTTTTCCCCATTGAGGATGATGTTAGCTGTGGGCTTTTCATAAATGGCTTTTATGATCTTTAAGTATGTTCCTTCTATCCCGACTTTCTCGAGCGTTTTTATTAAGAAAGGATGCTGAATTTTGTCAAATGCTTTTTCTGCATCGATTGACAGGATCATATGGTTCTTATCTTTTCTTTTATTAATGTGATGTATCACATTGATTGATGTGTGAATGTTGAACCAGCCCTGCATCCCAGGAATGAATCCCACTTGATCATGGTGAATAATTCTTTTTATATGCCATTGAATTCGATTTGCTAGGATCTTACTGAGAATTTTTGCATCCATATTCATCAGGGATATTGGCCTGTAGTTCTCTTTTTTTACTGGGTCTCTGTCTGATTTAGGAATCAAAGTAATACTGGCTTCATAGAATGAGTCTGGAAGTTTTCCTTCCCTTTCTATTTTTTGGAGCAGCTTGAGAAGGATAGGTATTATCTCTACTTTAAATGTCTGGTAGAATTCCCCAGGGAAGCCATCTGGCCCAGGACTCTTATTTGTTGGGAGATTTTTGATAACTGATTCAATTTCTTCGCTGATTATGGGTCTGTTGAAGCTTTCTATTTCCTCCAGTTCGAGTTTTGGAAGTGTGTGGGTGTTTAGGAATTTGTCCATTTCTTCCAGGTTGTCCAGTTTGTTGGCATATAGTTTTTCATAGTATTCCCTGATAATTGCTTGTATTTCTGAGGGATTGGTTGTAATAATTCCATTCTCATTCATGATTTTATCTATTTGGGCCATCTTCCTTTTCTTTTTGAGAAGCCTGGCTAGAGGTTTATCAATTTTGTTTATTTTTTCAAAAAACCAACTCTTGGTTTCATTGATCTGCTCTACAGTTTTTTTTAGATTCTGTATTGTTTATTTCTGCTCTACTCTTTATTATTTCTCTTCTTCTGCTGGGTTTAGGCTGTCTTTGCTGTTCTGCTTCTATTTCCTTTAGGTGTTCTGTTAGATTTTGTATTTGGGATTTTTCTTGTTTCTTGAGATAGGCCTGGATTGTAATGTATTTTCCTGTCAGAACTGCCTTCGGTGCATCCCAAAGCATTTGGATTGTTGTATTTTCATTTTCGTTTATTTCCATATATTTTTTAAATTTCTTCTCTAATTGCCTGGTTGACCCATTCATTCTTTAGTAGGGTGTTCTTTAACCTCCATGCTTTTGGAGGTTTTCCAGACTTTTTCCTGTGGTTGATTTCAAGCTTCATAGCATTGTGGTCTGAAAGTATGCATGGTATGATCTCAATTCTTGTATACTTATGAAGGGCTGTTTTGTGACCCAGTATGTGATCTATCTTGGAGAATGTTCCATGTGCACTCGAGAAGAAAGTATATTCTGTTGCTTTGGGATGCAGGGTTCTAAATATATCTGTCAAGTCCATCTGATCCAATGTATCATTCAGGGCCCTTGTTTCTTTATTGACTGTGTGTCTAGATGATCTATCCATTGCTGTGAGTGGGGTGTTAAAGTCCCCTGCAATTACCACATTCTTATCAATAAGGTTGCTTATATTTGTAATTGTTTTATATATTTGGGGGCTCCCGTATTCAGTGCATAGACATTTATAATTGTTAGCTCTTCCTGATGGATAGACCCTGTGATGATTATATAATGCCCTTCTTCATCTCTTGTTACAGCCTTTAATTTAAAGTCTAGTTTGTCTGATATAAGTATGGCTACTCCAGCTCTCTTTTGACTTACAGTAGCATGATAAATAGTTCTCCATCCCCTCACTTTCAATCTGAAGGCGTCCTCAGGTCTAAAATGAGTCTCTTGTAGACAGCAAATAGATGGGTCTTGTTTTTTTTTTATCCATTCTGATACCCTATGTGTTTTGGTTGGCGCATTTAGTCCATTTACATTCAGTGTTGTTATAGAAAGTTATGAGTTTGGAGTCATTGTGATGTCTGTAGGTTTCATGCTTGTAGCAATGTCTCTGGTACTTTGTCTCAAAGGATCCCCCTTAGGATCTCTTGTAGGGCTGGTTTAGTGGTGACGAATTCCTTCAGTTTTTGTTTGTTGGGAAGACCTTTATTTCTCCTTCTATTCTAAATGACAGATTTGCTGGATAAAGGATTCTCAGCTGCATATTTTTTCTGTTCTTCACATTGAAGATTTCCTGCCATTCCTTTCTGGCCTGCCAAGTTTCAGTAGAGAGATCCGTCACGAGTCTTATCAGTCTCCCTTTATATGTTAGAGCACGTTTATCCCTCGCTGCTTTCAGAATTTTCTCTTTATCCCTGTATTTTGCCAGTTTCACTATGATGTCGTGCAGAAGACCGATTCAAGTTACGTCTGAAGGGAGTTCTCTGTGCCTCTTGGATTTCAATGCCTTTTTCCTTCCCCAGATCAGGGAAGTTCTCAGCTATTATTTCTTCAAGTACACCTTCAGCACCTTTCCCTCTGTCTTCCTCCTCTGGAATACCAATTATGCGTAGATCATTTCTCTTTAGTGCATCACTTGGTTCTCTAATTTTCCCCTCATACTCCTGGATTTTTTTATCTCTCTTTTTCTCAGCTTCTTCTTTTTCCATAATTTTATCTTCTAGTTCACCTATTCTCTCCTCTGCCTCTTCAATCCAAGCTGTGGTTGTCTCCATTTTATTTTGCAGCTCATTAATAGCATTTTTTAGCTCCTCCTGGCTGTTCCTTAGTCCCTTAATCTCTGTAGCAATAGATTCTCTGCTGTCCTCTATACTGTTTTCAAGCCCAGCGATTAATTTTATGACTATTATTCTAAATTCACTTTCTGTTATATTGCTTAAATCCTTTTTGATCAGTTCATTAGCTGTCGTTATTTGCTAGAGATTCTTTTGAGGGGAATTCTTCCGTTTTGTCATTTTGGATAGTCCCTGGAGTGGTGCAGATCTGCAGGGCACTTCCCCTGTGCTGTCTTGAATAACTTGCATTGGTGGGCGGGGCTGCAGTCCAACCTGATGTCTGCCCCCAACCCACTGCTGGGGCCACAGTCAGACTGGTGTGTACCTTCTCTTCCCCTCTCCTAAGAGCGGGATTCACTGTGGGGTGGCATGGCCCATCTGGGGTACTTGCACACTGCCAGGCTTGTGGTGCTGGGCATCTGGCATATTAGCTAGGGTGGATCAGCAAGGTGCACAGGGGCGGGAGGGGCAGGCTCAGCTCGCTTTTTCTTCAGCGATCCGCTTCGGGAGGGGCCGTGTGTCACCAGGAGGGAGTCAGACCCAGTGCCAGAGGGATGGATCCGCAGAAGCACAGTGTTGGGTGTTTGCGTGGTGCACGCAAGTTCTCTCGCAGGAACCAGTTCCCTTTGGGATTTTGGGTGGGGGATGGGCGAGGGAGATGGCGCTGGCAAGCGCCTTTGTTCCCCGCCAAGCTGAGCTCTGTCATCCGGGGCTCAACAACTCTCCCTCCCATTGTCCTCCAGGCTTCCCGCTCTCCAAGCAGAAGCTGTTAACTTATAACCTTCCAGATGTTAAGTCCCGCTTGTTGTCCAAACACACTCCGTCTGGCCCCTCCGCTTTTGCAAGCCAGACTCGGACGCTTTCCTTTGCCGGCAGGCCACCCCTCCACCCCGGCTCCCTCCCGCCAGTCCGTGGAGCTCGCACTGCCTCTCCGCCCTTCCTACCCTCTTCTGTGGGCCTTTCGTCTATGCTTGTCTCCAGAGAATCCGTTCTGCTAGTCTTCTGGTGGTTTCCTGGGCTATTTAGGCAGGTGGGGGTGGAATCTAAGTGATCAGCAGGACGTGGTGAGCCCAGCGTCCTCCTACGCCACCATCTTCCTCAAGAAAAAAAACGGAATGACAGCTTTTTAAAGTTTTTTTTTTTTTTTAGGTTTATTTATTTGAGAGAGACAGAGACAGTTTGAGTGGGGGAGGGCAGAGAGAGAGGGAGAGAGAGAGAATCCCAAGCAAGCTCTGCTCTGACAGTGCAGAGACTAATGTGGGGCTCAAAGTCATAAAACTGTTAGATCGTGACCTGAACCAAAACTAAGAGTCATACACTTAACTGACTGAGCCATCCAGGCACCCCAAAATGCCATCTTTTAAAAATATCAGAATCTTTAATAATAATTATGGAGAACTGTCTCTTATCTGTATGAAATTCCTGAAAGTTTTCATTTTTAAAAATTCCAAAATGAAATTAGCTGGATTTTTTTCTGATTATGAAGTAAGTCTGTGTTTATAGTTTTTTTAAAAAAAATCAAGACTTCCAATATCCATTTCTGCATGTAAGGAGCTTAGAAGTCACCATTGTTCTCAAAAGTAAAAAGCTGAACTGACTGAAAAATCAGTAACTCTTCTAGGATCTATAAGGGAGGAAAGGTCACAGGGCAAACTGCTGTCCCCAAGATCAGAGAGATAGGCAAATTTAGGGAGCCACATCTTACAATCTTACATGTATAGAATCTCATAAATAGAAACCACTGAGAAAACTGGTGCCAGGCTAGAGAAACTTGAACTATTATTAACATGTAACAGGAAGATCAGTGTGGATAATTCTAAGAATTAAAAACCCCACAGGGACCCAGTCATGGGGGGCCTTCACAATTTTGTGAGATTTACCTCTGGGTGGCTTGACAGTAAATACTAGAGAAAAAAAATACCAGGTTCTGACAGTAAATACTAGAGAAAAAAAAAATCTCCTTGTGCTTCTAGCAGGGGGAGGAGAAAAGGAATTATTTGGAAATATGCCAGAGTACCCTGTTCTTTTCATAAGATCTATCCTCAGGAGAAACTAATTAAGCAGAGCCTAAGCTGCTGGGATATAATCAGAGCTTAGTTGACCTGGGGAACGGAAATACCCAACTCCACCTCACTCTAGCCAGGATGTCTCACTTAAGGGGGAAGAAAAAAACCCTTAAGAAACATAGGTGAAGTTCCCAGTCCAGAGGCATAGCCTCACTGAAAGACTGAGCCCTAACACAAGGACTATACAACACCTCCCCTGCCCCACACCTCACCACATTGCTTATGCCTATTTAGTGTAGTTGCTCTTACCTAGTGCATCATGTCCATTTATCAACAAAAATTCATGAGGCATAGCAAAAAACACAATTTGAAGAGACAAAGCAAATATCACAAGCAGACATGGAGGAGATGTTATAATTACCAGATCAGAAATTTAAAATAACTATGATTAATATGCTAAGGTGTCCAAAGGATAGAGCAGAGAGCATGCAAGAACAGATGGGCAATGTACAAAGAACCGAAAGGAATGTAAGAAATCAAAAACGCTGTGATGGAAATGAAGAAAGCTTCTGATGGGCTGATTAGAATAGTAGATGGGCAAGCCTGAGGACAGAATTTATGAGCTTGGGTATATCTCAATAGTTTTGGAAGACTCCAAAACTGAAAAGTGAAGAGAACAAAAACTGGGTAAAATAGAACAGAATACTCAAGAACACCTAGAAAAAAAGTATAGCATATGCATAATGGGAATACCAGACAGAGAAGAGAGAAAGGAACAGAAAAAAATATTTGAAAAAAAAAATTGAGAATTTACCCCAAATTAATGCCAGACACCAAACTACAGATTCTGGAAGCTGAGAGAATACCAAGCAGCATAAATACAAACAAACAAAAACCACAACTATGCATATCATTTTCAAACTTCAGAAAATCAAAGATAAAGAAAAAATCATGAAAGAAGTTAGAGGTTAAAAAATACCTTACTTACAGAGGACTTCATGCAAACAAGAAGAGTGGAGTGAGATATTTAAAATATTGAGAGGAAAAACCCCCACCAATCTAGAATTTTGTACCTTGCAACTTTATCCTTGAAAAGTGAAGAAGAGGGGCGCCTGGGTGGCGCAGTCGGTTAAGCGTCCGACTTCAGCCAGGTCACGATCTCGCGGTCTGTGGGTTCGAGCCCCGCGTCAGGCTCTGGGCTGATGGCTCAGAGCCTGGAGCCTGTTTCCGATTCTGTGTCTCCCTCTCTCTCTGCCCCTCCCCTGTTCATGCTCTGTCTCTCTCTGTCGCAAAAATAAATAAATGTTGAAAAAAAAATTTAAAAAAAAAAAAAAAAGAAAAGTGAAGAAGAAATAAAGACTTTCTCAAACAAAAATTTAGAGAATCTGTTGCCAGTGAACCTGCTTTACAAGAAATGTTGTTTTTAGAGTGAAGAAGTGATATGTCAGAAACTCAGATCTACATAAAGAAAGAAAGAGCACCGAAGAAGGAATAAGTGAAGGTAAAACAAAACTTTGATTTTCTTATTCTTAAATGATCTGACAGGGAACAGTTTATTCAAAATAATAGCAACAACATACTCAATTATGTATGCTTATGTATACATCCTATATACGTACATATATGCATGCTTATATATATTTTTATATAGTGAAATAAATGACAGTAATAATATAAGGGATGGGAGGGAGAAATGAGGATGATTTTGTCATTATAAGCTGTTTATAATACCCACAAAACAGTAAAGTGTTATTTAAAAGTGAACTCGGATTAGTTGTAAATGTATATTGCAAACTCTAGAATAGTCACGTAAAAAGTAAAACAAAAACAAAAAAATAACAAGTATAATATGCTAAGAAAGGAGAGAAAATGGAATCATATAAAATGCTCAATTAAAACCAAAAAAGGAGAAAAAAAAAGGAAGACAAAAACAGTAACAAAGAACATGGGCAACAAATGGAAAACAGTAACCGATATGGTAAATATCCAACTATATGAGTAATCACTCTGAATGTCAATGGTCTAAATGTGCCAATTAAAAGACAGAAACTGCCAGAGTACATAAAAAAACAAGACCCAACTATATGTTATGTACAAGAAACCCACTTTAAATATTAAGAGAGAGAGAGAGAGAGAGAAAGAGACAAACCATAAAGCAGCCTCTTAACTAATGATAATAAATTGAGGGTTGCTAGAGGGGAGTGGCTGGAGCGATAGGTTAAATGGATGATGGGTATTGACCGGCACTCATGAAAAGCACTGGGTATTGTATGTAAGTGATTAATCACCAAATTGTACACCTGAAACTAATATTACACTGTATGTTAAGTGGAATTTAAATAAAAACTTGGAAGAAAAAGTAAATATAGCAACACATATAAGATACAAAGCAAATGGACAGAGAAGACATAGCATATTAACACTTCAAAGCTTCAGAAGAAGGCAAGAGTAGCTATATTAATTTCAGACAGAGGAGACTTCAAAGCAAGCAAAATTATTAGGGATAGAGAATGGCATTACATAATGATACAAGAATAAGTTCTTTAAGCAAATTTAATAACCTTTAACATGTATGTGTCTAATAACAAAGCTTCAAAGCTGATAGAACTGCAAAGACAAACAGATGAATTCATTATCATAACTGAAGACTTCAACACTCCTGTAGCAGAAAGGGACAGACAGAGTGGGCAGAGAATCAGCAAGGACATAGTGAACTCAACAACACCACCAATCAACTGGATATAATTGACATCTATGGACTAGTTCATCCAATAACAGCAGAAAACACATTCTCAAGCTCACATGGAACATCCACCAAAACAGACTACATTATGGGCCATAAAACACATTTTAATAAACTTAAAAGAATAGAAATAATACAATACCTTAGACCACAATGGAATTAAACTGGAAATCAATAACAGAAAGATAAACTAGAAATCAGTAACATGAATAGACAGTAAACAATACACTTCTAAACAACATATGGGCCAAAGAAGAAATTTCAAGAGAAATTTTAAAATATTTTGAACCAAATGAAAATGAAAGCAACTTATCAAATTTTGTGGGATGCAGCAAAGCAGTGCTTAGAGAGGAATTTATAGCACTGGCACCTAGGTGGCTCAGCTGGTGCATGTCCAACTTTGGCTCAGGGCATGATCTTGCGGTTCATGAGTTAGAGTCCTACATCAGGTTTGCTGCTGTTACTGTGAAGCCTGCTTTGGATCCTCTGTTTCTCTTTCTCTCTCTCTCTCTCTCTCTCTTTCTCTCCGCCCCCCCCCCCCCCCAACACTCATGCTCATGCTCTCTCAAAAATAAACCTTTTTTAAAAAAAGAAAAAGTAAATCAATAATCAAAGTTTCCACCTTAGGAAGTTAAAAAAGAAGAGCAAATTAAATCCAAAGTAAGCAGAAGAAAATAAAAATTAGAGCAGACACCAATAAAATACAAAACAGGAAATCAATAAAGAAAAATCAACAAAGCCCAAAGTAGTTCTTTGAAAAAATCAGTAAAATTGGTAAGCTCTACCCAGGCTAAGTAAGAAAAGAGATAGAGGGGACACAAACTACAAATATCAGAAATGAAAGAGGGGACATCACTACAAATCCCACAGACACTTAAAAGATAAAAAATAATACCATGTACAGCTCTATTCCTTCAAATTTGATAGCCTGGATAAAATGGACCAATTCCTTGAGAGACACAATTTTCCAAAACTCACACATACACAAAAATAAACAATATGAATAGGTTGGTGTGGGGAATAAGCTTAGGAATTCCCTGAGCTTGCACTGATGGGTTAACAAGGCATAAAGAATTAGAAAGCCATAGGATGAACACACCCAAGTTGGGTAAACAAGACGAGGTAAATAAGATTAGGTAAAGGGGACAAAGGCCCCCAGTATAGGACAAAGGTATAGGACAATAGCAGAAAGTTGCTTTCACAGGAAGGAAGAACCAAATTAGATAAACAGGTAAATAGGGCTATAGACCACAGCTGGGAGCTGGGTGAAGTTGCCCAGAGTGGAGCTAATTAGCAAAAGAAAGATGCCTTGTTGACCCTGAGGTAGCATGCTCTGTCTTTCTTGTTCCCTAAGCCAGTTTAGGTAAACAGAGGTGGGGCCTCATGTCTGCTGTAAACAACCATCTGCCCAGCACCAGGATTTTGTTTTGTATTGACCCAGACCCCTAACTCCGCATATCTTCAAAACCCCGTTTACCCCATGCCCATGAGTTAGTGTTCACAGTTTCATTGTCTCTTTGTGCATGTTCATCATGCTTGTAAGCCTTCTGATCTTAATAAAAATGGAGCAAGGACTCTTATTCGGGGCTTTTATCTCCTCCAGAACATTAGCCTCTCTCACATTTTCAATACTGTGTCCCGCTCTCTTGCTGGACAAGAGAGAACTCCAAGTTGGTGTCTATAAAGAAATGTAGTAAAAATAATGACCTACCAAACTGGAAAGTAGTAGATCCAGAAAGTTCACTAGGGAATTCAACCAAATAGTTAAGGAAGAATTATGCCAATTTCCTACAATCTCAGTCAGAGGACAGAAGTAGAGGGAATACTTCCTAACTCAAGTCAGTGAGGCCAGTACTACCCTAATACCAAAACCAGACAAACACATTACAATAAAAGAGAACCACAGACTAATCTCTCATAAACATAGATGCAAACGTCCTCAACAAAACAATAGCAAATCAAATTCAACAATGTATAGAAAGAATTATACACCATAACCAATTGGGATTTATTCCAGGTATACAAGACTGGTTCAATGTTCAAAATTAATTAAATAATCCATCACATCAATAGGCTACAGAAGAAAAATTATTTGATCACAATCAGTAGATGCATAAGAAGCATTTGACAAAATCTGGAATTACAATGTGTCAATGTAGGATTATTAATTTTAACAAATGTTCTAGTACTGTCAGAGATGGTGATAATCCAAAGGTGAGGCTATGTGGGGGCAGGGGATATATAGGAAATCTCTACACTTTCCTTTTAATTCTGCTATGAACTTAAAACTGCAGTGAACGAAATAGTCTTAAAAAACTCAAACAAAACAAAAGTGACACTCAGTTGTAATTTCACCTCATAAGCAGAACAACTGCTAATGTTTGCCAGGTAATTATTCAGACTTTCTTTTCTGTATGTGTACATGTACACACACACACACACACACACACACACACATATACAGACAGACACCCAATTAAAATGGGAATATGTTATGCATGGTTTTTCGCTACTTGCTTTTTTATTCAAAACTATTGTAGTCACAAATAATACAAATCTGTACCTTATTTTTTAATGATTGCATATTTTCCATATGTGGGGAATGTACCACAATCTGTTTTAACCATCTACTAAAAGATACACTGCATCCATGTATGTATATATGCATATCAGTATGCATATGTATATATTTGTCTGATTATATTATAAATTCCTAGAAATGAGATTAATGGGTGAAAGGCAATGTCCATGTACCATTTTGATGCATAGTGCCAAATTTCCTACTAAAAAGTTGTATCAATTTATACACCTAACACTATTAACAAGAGTATTCACTTTTCTTTTTTTTTTTTTTTTTAATTTTTTTTAAATCTTTATTCGTTTTTGAGACAGAGAGAGACAGAGCATGAATTGGGGAGGGGCAGAGAGAGAGGGAGATACAGAATCAGAAGCAGGCTCCAGGCTCTGAGCCATCAGCCCAGAGCCCGACGCGGGGCTCGAACTCACGGACCGCGAGATCGTGACCTGGCTGAAGTCGGACGCCCAACCGACTGAGTCACCCAGGCGACCCAAGAGTATTCACTTTTCCAACACTAGACACTGTCAATCTTTTTAATCTTTGCCAGTCTTTTAGGCAAAGAAGAGATATCTCTTCTCCAGAGAATGCTTATTATTATTTTTAAATGCCAGTATAATTAACATACAGTGTTATATTAGTTTCAGGTGTACAATATAGTGATTCAACAATCCTATATATTATTCAGTGCTCATCACAATAAGCATATGCTTTAGTGTTTATTTATTTGTGAGAGACAGAGAGACAGAGAGCAAGCAGGTGAGGAGCTAAAAGAGAGGGAGACACAGAATCTGAAGCAGGGTCCAGGTCTGAGCTATCAGCACAGAGCCCAATGCAGGGCTTGAACTCCCAAACCATGAGATCATGACTTGAGCTGAAATCTGATGCCTAATCAACTGAGCCACCCAGGAGCCCATGATAAGTGTACTCTTAATCCCCATCACCTATTTCACCCATCTCCCACACCACCTCCCCTCTGGTAACCACCATTTTTTCTCTGTATTCAAGAGTCTGGTTTTTTGTCTCTTTTTTCTTTGCTCACTTGTTTTATTAAAATGCCATATGAGTGAAATCATATGGTAATTTGTCTTTCTTTGACTTCTTTAACTTAGCATTATACTCTCTAGGTATATCCATGTTGTTGCAAATGGAAAGACTTAATTCTTTCTTATGGCTGAGTAACATTCTATTGTATATATGTACCATACCTTCTTTATCCATTCATCAATCAGTGGACACTTGGGCTGCTTCCAGATCTTGGCTATTGTAAATAGAGCTGCAATAAACATAGTAGTACATTTTGAATTGGTGTTTTTGTTTTCTTTGGGTGAACACCCAGTACTGGAATTACTGGTGGTAATTATGGTACTTCTATTCTTAATTTTTTTTAGAAAAAAGTTTTAAATTTACTTTTTAGTAATCATTACACCCAACATGAGGCTAGAACTCACAACCCCGAGATCGAGTTACACATTACTTCAACTGAGTCATCCAGGCATCCGTCTATTTTTAATTTTTTGAGGAACCTCCATACTGTTTTCCAGAGTGGCTGCACCAGTTTGCATTGCCACCAACAGTGCAAGAGGGTTTCTTTTTCTCTACATCCTCTACAACACTTGTTCTTGTGTTGCTGATTTTAGCCATTCCAACAGGTGTGAGGTGATACCACATTGTGTTTTTGATTGGCATTTCTCTGATGGTGAATGATGTTGAGCACCTTTTCATGTGAATGTTGGCTATCTGTAGGTCTTCTTTGGAGAAATATTTGTCATGTTCTCTCCCCATTTTTAATTGGATTATTTTTTTGTGTGTTGAGTTGCATACGTTCTTTATATATTTTGGATACTAACTCTGTATCAGATACATCATTTGCAAATAGCTTCTCCCATTCTGTAGGTTGCCTTTTAGTTTTGTTCATTATTTCCTTTGCTGTGCTGAAACTTTTTATTTTATTTTATTTTTAATATTTATTTTTGAGAGAGACACAGAGTATGAGTGGTGGAGGGGCAGAGAGAGAGGGAGACACAGAATCCAAAGCACGCTCCAGGCTCTGGTCAGCACAGAGCCCGATGCGGGGCTTCAATCCATGAACTGTGAGATCATGACCCGAGCCAAAGTCAGATGCTTAACTGACTGAGCCACCCAGGCACCCCCCAAAGCTTTTTATTTTGATGAAGTCACAATAGTTTATTTTTGCTTTTGTTTCCCTTACCTCAGGAGACATAACTAGTAAAAAGTTGCTACAGCCCATGTCAAAGAAGTTACTGCCTATATTCTCTTCTAGGATTTTTGTGGTTTCAGGTCTCACATTTAGGTAATTAATCTAATTTGAATTTATTTTTGTGTATAGTATAAGAAAGTGGTTCAGTTTCATTCTTTTGCATTTGCATCTTGCTATCCAGTTCTCCCAACATGATTTGTTGAAAAGACATTCTTTTTCCCATTGGATATTCTTTCCTGCTTTGTCAAAGATTAACTGACCATATCACTGTGGGTTTATTTCTAGGTTTTCTATCCTATTCTATTGATCTATGTGTGTTTTTATGCCAGTACCATACTCTTTTGATTACTACAGCTTTAGGGCTCGCTTCAGCATCACATATACTAAAAATGATTACTACAGCTTTGTAATGTAACTTGAAGCCCAGAATCATGATGCCTCCAGCTTTGTTTTTCATTTTTAAGATTACTTTGGCTATTCAGGGTCATTTGTGGTTCTACAGAGATTTTAGGAGTGTTTGTTCTAGCTCTGTGAAAAATGCTTTTGGTATTTTAATAAGGATTGCATTAGAAGTGTAGATTGCTCTGGATAGTATGGACATCTTAACCATATTTTTTCTTTCAATCCATGAGCATGGAATGTTGTTTCATTTCTTTGTGTCATCTTCAATTTCTTTCATAAGTGTTTTATAGTTTTCAGGTCTTTCACATCTTTGGTTAGGTTTATTCCTAGGTGTCTTATTGTTTTTGGTGCAATTATAAATGGGACTATTTTCTTAATTTCTCTTTCTACTGCTTCATTATTGGTGCATAGAAATACAACAGATTTCTGTATGGTGGTTTTGTATCCTGCAACTTTACTAAATTTGTTTATCAGTTCTAGCAGTTTTTTAGTGGAATCTTTAAAGGTTTTCTCTACATAGTATCGGGTCATCTGCAAATACAGAATATTTTACTTATTCCATGCTGATTTGGATGCCTTTTATTTCTTTTTGTTGTCTAATTGTTGTGTCTACGACTTCTAGTACTATGTTGCATGGAAGTGGTGAGAGCTGACATCCCTATCTTGTTCCTGCCTGTGGAGGAAAAGCTCTTAGTTTTTCCCCATTTAGGATGATATTAGCTGTGGGTTTTTCATAGATGGCTTTTATTATGGTGAGGTATTTCCCTCTAAACCTACTTTGTTGAGGGTTTTTTATCGTGAATGGATGTTGTACTTTGTCAAATGCTTTTCCTATATCTATTGAAAGGATCATATGGTTTTTATCCTTTCTTTTATTAATGTGATGTATCACATTGATTTGTGAATATTGAACCATGCTTGCAACCCAGGAATAAATCCCACTTAATCATGGTAAATGATTCTTTTAATATACTGTTGGATTCTGCTTGCTAGTATTTTATTAAGTATTTTTACATCTATGCTCATCAAGGATATTGGCCTATAGTTCTCTTTTTTAGTGTATCTCTATCTGGTTTTGGTATCAGGGTAATGCTGGCCTCACAGAATGAATCTGGAAGTTTTCCTTCCATTTTTAAATTTTTTTGAAATAGTTTGAGAAAAATAGGTATTAACTCTTCTTTAAATGTTTGGTAGAATTCACCTATGAAGTGATCTGTTCCTGGACTTCTGTTTGTTGCAAATTTTTTTTAAAGTAATTTATTTCTAAAAGCACTTTCTTAGCAGGAAAAAGGGGGAGGGATCATTTATGTAACTAAGCTTATAAAAAATTATTAGGATCATTCTATTAGAAGAAACAAGCTACCTTCTTATAGACACAAATATATCCCTTTTTATGACTAAAATATTTGATATAATTTTGATTCGTGGCATGTCAATGTACTAGGAATGTAAAACGTACTCCTCAGTCTTTGTCATAAATATTCAGTCATAAATATTACTCATAACTTTGTCATAAATATTCATAAAAATATCATCTTGTATTGCTATATTTCAGAAAAATATTGAAAGAACATGAATTTGTGACCTACAAAAGTTTAGTATTTTCTTATGGAGAATTAAAAAGAGAATGTATTTTCTAACCCAGAAGAACAGGTTTAGCACAGTGACCAGCATATATCTGATGATCAATCATTATGTGTTAAATGAGTAATGTCTTAAGAGAGTCTAAATAAGAAAAAAAATGTGGTTTAGAAAATCATCATGGATGAGGCTAGCCTGAAAGACTTAAACACAATAGTTATTAAGCAGTCGTTATGGTGAAGAGGGCCAAGGATGTGCTTTGAAACCAGTTAAACTGGCTTTCTTGGAGATGTCCCTATCCAATGTATTACATTTGCAAATCATGAAAAATCTTCAAGCTTGAGTTTTTTCATCTGTAAAATAGGGATAACATTTCCCTTGCACAGTATTGGTAAGGATTACATGGCAAGTGCTCCAAAAAACTAGTTGTAAGTATTTCATGGGCATTAGATTAACTATTGCCTTTGCTTTTATTACTTTTTTTAAAAATTTAAATCCAAGTTAGTTAGCATATAGTGTAATAAT
This sequence comes from Puma concolor, assembly GCF_028749965.1. Taxonomy (NCBI): domain Eukaryota; kingdom Metazoa; phylum Chordata; class Mammalia; order Carnivora; family Felidae; genus Puma; species Puma concolor. The sequence continues at coordinate 96,850,622 of NC_141667.1, forward strand.
TTCAGGAACAGAATTTAGTAATTCATCATGTTGGGAGTTTTCTGATTACTGATTCAATTTCATTGCTGGTTATTGGTCTGTTCAAGTTTTATATTTCTTCCTATTTCCATTTTGGTAATTTATATGTTTCTACGAATTTATCCATTTCTTTTAGGTTGTCCAGTTTTTTGGCATATAATTTTTCATAATATTCCCTTATAATTGCTTGTATTTCTGTGGTGTTGGTTGTTATTTCTCTCATTTATGATTTTATTAATTTGGGTCCTTTCTCTTTTCTTTTTGTTAAGTCTGGCTAGAGGTTTATCAATTCTGTTAATTTTTTCAAAGAACCAGCTGCTGGTTTCATTGATTGCTTCTGGTTGTCTGACTTTCTTTCTTTCTTTCTTTCTTTCTTTCTTTCTTTCTTTCATTTCTGTATCATTTATTTCTTCTCTGTTTATAATCTTTATTATTTCCTTCCTTCTTCTGGCTTTAGACTTCATTTGTTGTTCTTTTTCTAGCTCCTTTAAGTGTAACGTTAGGTTGTTTGAAATGTTTCTTGCTTCTTAAGGTTGGCCTGTATTGGGATATACTTCCCTTTTAGGATCACTTTTGCTGCATCACCAAATTTTGATTGTTGTATTTTCATTCTTATTTGTTTACATGTATTTTTAAAATTTCTTTTTTTATTTCCTGATTGACCCATTCCTTGTTTAGTAGCACAATGTTTAACCTCTATGTATTTGTGGCCTTTCCAGATTTTTTCTTGTGGTTGACTTCTAGTTTCATAATGTTGTGGTCACAAAAGGTGCATAGCATGACTTCAATCATTTTGTATTTATTGAGGTCTGTTTTGTGGCCTAATATGTGACCTATTTTGGAGAATCTTTCAGTCACACTTGGAACAATGTATGTTCTGTTTTAGAATGGAATGTTCTATCTGGTCCAGTGTATCATTCAAAGACATTGTTTCCTTGCTTATTTTCTGTTTACATGATATGTCCATTGATGTAAGTGAGGTGTAAAAGACACATACTATTATTGTATCATTAATGGTTAGTTCATCCATGTTACTGTTTTATATATTTGGGGTGCATAAATATTTACAATTGCTACATCTTCTTGTTGGATTGTCCCCTTTATTATTATATAGTACCTTCTTTGCCTCCTGTTACAGTCTTTGTTTAAAGTCTAGTTTGTCTGATATAAGTATTGCTACTCTGGCTTTCTTTTGACATCCATTTGCATGATAAATGTTTCTTCATCCCATCACTTTCCAACTGCAGGTGTCTTTAGGTCTAAAATGAGTCTCTGGTAGGCATATAGAGAATCATATAGATGATTCTTGTTTTTTTAATCCACTCTGTCACCCTATGTCTTTTGATTGGAGCAATGAGTCCATTTATATCCAAAGTAATTATTGATAGATATTTACTTATTGACATTTTATTACTTGTGGTTATTTCTGGAGATTCTCTCTTACTCTTTGTCTTTCATGTTTTGCTGATATTTTTAGCAGTATATTTGGATTTCTCTTTATTCTTTGTATGTTTATTAGTGATTGTTGATAAATGGTTACCAGTTGGTTTATATATAACCTCTTCTGCAAATAACAGTCTATATTAAGTTGATGGTCATTCAGTTTGAACCCATTATTTTCTCCTCTCCTCCCCACGTTTTAGGTATATGTTATTATATTCTATATCTTTGTGTGTGTGTGTGTGTGTGTGTGTGTGTGTGTGTGAGAGAGAGAGAGAGAGAGAGAGAGAGACAGAGACAGAGAGAGACAGTTCCTTTACTCATTTTTACAGAAATATTAATTGTTGCTGCTTTTATGTTTCTTGCCTTTATACTGTCACTTTTGGTGTCTTTTTTCCACTCAAAGAGTCCCCTTAAATATTTCTTGCAGTGCTGGTTCAGTGGTCACAAGCTCCCTTAGTTTTCATTTGTCTGGGAAACTCTTTCTCTCTCCTTATGTTCTGAATGATAGCTTTGCTGGAGACAGTATTGGTGGCTGCAAATTTTTCCCATTCAGCACTTTGAATATATCATGCCACTTCCCCCTGGCTTGCCAAGTTGCTGTTGAAAAATATCCAGCTAGCCTTATGGGTTTTCCCTTGTAAGTTAATGACTTCTTCTGTCTTGCTGCTTTTAAGATTTTTTTCTTTACCAGTATATTTTGCAAATTTAATTACAATATGTCTTGGTGTGTGCCTGCTTTTGTTGATGGTAATGGGAGTTCTCTGTGCCTCTTGGATCTGGATGTCTGTTTCCTTCCTCAGATTATGGAAGTCTTCAGTAATTCTTTCTTCAAATAAATTTTCTGCCTCCTCTTCTTTCTCTTCTTCTGGGACTCTTATCATACAAATGTTATTATATTTGACGGAGTCACTGAGTTCTCTAAGTCTATTCTCCTACTGCATAATTCTTTTTTCTCTCTTTTGTCAAACTTCATTGCTTTCAATTACTTCATCTTCTAAGTTATTAATTCATTCCTCTGCTTCTTCCAGCCTGCTGTTCATTGCAACAAGGGTGTTTCTAATCTCATTTATTACATTCTTTAGCTTGGATTCTTTTTTAAGTCTTTTATCTCTGTGGTAAGGGTCTCACTGATGTCTTCTTTTCTAAAGCACAGTGAGTATCCTTATGATCATTGCTTTAAATTGTCCATCAGGCATGTTACTTATATCTGTTTTGCTTAGATATGTGGCCATAGTCTTATCCTATTCTTTCATTTGGGATAAATTCCTCTTTGTATTTTGTCCAAGTCTCTGCCTTCTTCTCAGTATTAGAAAAGCCAGTTATGTTTCCTGATCTTGAAAGTAATAACCTTATGAAGAAGAGGTCATATAATGCCCATGGCATGGCACTTTCAGGGAGTGTCTCCAGTGTGTGCTGTGTGTGCTCTGCTATTGTGTTCTGGCTGTTCCATCCTTTAGGCCAGTCATTTGCCTGCTGTGGGTAGTGTTTGTTCCCTGGCCTGAATGTGGTGAGTTTTAGCTAGGGGCGCTCTGGTCTGCTTGTGAAATGAGACCTGTCACCACGTCCAACAGAACTGAGGCCCTGCAAGACCACCACACTGGGACTGAGGTAAGTGTGACTGAGAAGGGCAGTTCCACTGGAGTGTGGGGGTGGGGAGAGGCAGGGCCTTGGTGTAATCAAGTTAGGCATCCAGTGTCAGTGCTGCACTGCTTTCTGCAGTTGGCTCTGTGTTTATGCTGAGGGGCAGGGGAGGGAGATGGTGAAGGCCAGCTCCTTTGTTCCTGGAGAAGTGTCTTCATGAATGCTGCCTCTTAGGAACACACTCTGGGGAGAGCAAATAATCTCCCCAGTGTGTGCTCCAAGTGCTCTTCAGATCACTGTTTCCATGCTGTCTGTCCTCAGGTTGTCTGCCTGCATTCTCTTCAGAAGCAGGGCAGTGCTCTCAGTGTTCTGTCCCAGCCAAGTCCACTGAACTTTACAACTCTAGGCTTTAAGCTCTGCTGGTTGCAAGAACTCATTAAAATTCAGCCCCTCTCATCTTCCAAGCCAATAGCTTTGGGAAAACATTCTCCTTGAGCATTACCCTATGTGATCTTCTCTGTCTCACCCTGTCCACAACCATGGCCCCTGCCCCTCCACAGCAGCTGTGATCTGTTTCCCTCCTAAACCATTCCCTGCACTTCTTACCTTCTTCAATGTGGCCTCTTCTCTCCCTTTAATTGTAAATTTTTTTCTGTCAGTCTTCAGGTTGATTTCTAGTGTATTTTGGATGATCTGATATCTAGTTATCTAGTTGTGTTTATAGGACAAGGTGAGCCTAGGTCCTCCTACTGTGCTATTTGCCTACTCCGTGTTACCTACTTTAAACTTTTCTTGCCTATATTCTCTGCTTTGCCATTTTTTTCCTAAGGGATGTTAGTCTTTTCTTATTGACATATTAGAACTTTTGTATATTCGGAATATTGATTCTTTGTCTTATGTAATACAAAATGATCTCATTTAAATACAGTTTTCATAAAGTTGGTCTATAACTTTAATTTTTCTCTTCCTACTAGATTTGTGCAATTCTGGCACATTAAATACAGACTCTGTAAAATACCTGTTGCTTTTTGCCCTGCACATATTTTCTTTATGTGTATAGTGTTGTATTCTACATCTTTAAGTTGCTTACATCCTGAGGTGCTCCTCAATGATGAGAAGGAATTTATGAACTTAGACTTCTTGGTGAAAAGAGAACAACTTCCAGTTTTATAACTATCTGAAAAAAAATTGTCTATTCTCCACCTGTGCTCAAGGCTCTACCCTCTAATCCCAAGATTAGTCTTTCTGGCATAGGCAGCCTCAAGTCAGAGTCATCTTGTTAGTGTAAATTCAGTTATAGTCTTGAGGGGCTCATCATGAACAGTAAAGATATTTCTAACCTTAGGGAAATTCCAAAGATTTAGAGGTTACCTCTCACTAACTAGAGAGAAAGACCAGCCACTTTTTTTTATACAACAATGACACAGTTTCTAGCGTACTACACCCCTCTCACTTCAGAAACAAAATGACCTGATTCAGTTGAACACCTACCTTTTAAAAGAATGATTAAGAAGTAAGTCTTATGGGAAAATATGAGTGTGGGTCTGTACTTCAAATCGAGCTTTGGTATAGAATAGATTCATAGTCTTAGCTTTATGTAAGAGGTTTCCTGCTGGTTGATCCTCCCAAGCACATATTCTGAAATCTCATCAAACTGTTAATTTCCTTCCTGTGAACCCTCCCCCCCGCCTTCTTGTTAACCAGCCCCTGGGTATTTTCCAATGGAAAATGGAGTTGTTGGCTTTCCCTGGCTCCTGTTTATAGTCCAGTGAATTGGAAGACAAATCAAGTAATTACCATTTTCCATACTGATAGAATACAGGTGGAGGATTAAAAGCAGGAGAATGTCAAGTGGTCCATTCGGGTCCACTGGGATCAGTGGATAGGGGGAAAAAAACTGAAAATGAGAAAGTTGCAGAGACCAAAACAGCTGAAGACACAACATTAAATAGAGGCTGTCTTAATGAGAATGTGTCAACTCAGCCAACAAGATGTCAGCAGATGGGATGCACCTGTCCCTAGAGAGCCTCACAAAGCAAAATCAAGCACCAGAGCCCAAAATTAAAACAGGAAAACCAAATCAGACTTCTCAGATATACTTCAACAAATAGTCTTGGCTCACAAACAACAACAGGTGTTGCTCAGGTGGGGTGTACTTAACATTTCCTCACACCTCTACATTCTGGGGAGGAGCCTCAGAAGAATTTGGAGCTTCAGGGAATTTTAGAGTCTGCTTCTTTGGTCATTCTTGGAGTGATTGATTTTCACCACCAACACTCACTCATTTGTTTAAATTAAGTCAGATTGCTTTGACGGTAAAGAACAGCTGGACTTAGAATGGCCCAAGTCTCTTGAGTCTGCTTTGCAAGAGGATAATTTTAACTCAGGTGATGAATTCACTAGAATTTTTGGAAGATGAAGAGAGGAAACCTGGTAGAGTCTTTTTCCTAGGTGTTGTTAAAGGCAGATCTCTTCCTGGAGCTCTTAGAACAAATTAGTTAGGAGATGGGTTCACTGGTATTTCATATCAACCATGTTAATTTTACTGAAGCCCCAGTACATTGTGCAAATGTTGACTAAGCTTTTGCTATATAGGGAAGGAAGCTAGAGGAGGGAAGCTGGTGAAGAAAAAGTTTCAACTTGAGGTTAATAACCTGATCATTCAGAACTCTCCAAAGTATGTCTGTATAAATTATCTACTTGCATCAAGGAATTGCCTTTTGGAGGATTCCATGATGTGAGTAATGGCCTCCCTCTCCACAACCCTCTTGCAGAAGTGCTGCTCCTGGGACTGTGTGCAGATACAAGGGAAAAGGTTATACCAGAAATATTCCATTTATGTTTCTAATTTTTTTTAACGTTTATTTATTTTTGAGATAGAGACAGAGCATGAATGGGGGAGGGGCAGAGAGAGAGGGAGACACAGAATCAGAAGCAGGCTCCAGGCTCTTAGCCATCAGCCCAGAGCCCGACGTGGGGCTCGAACTCACGGACCGTGAGATCGTGACCTGAGCTGTAGTCGGACGCCCAACCGACTGAGCCACCCAGGCACCCCTCCATTTATGTTTCTAAAGAAAGACATTCCAGGGACAGGTTTATGGTTTCTGAGTTTCTGCTCATCAAGACAGAAGCCAACAGTGACTTAAGGAGAGAAGCTGAAACAATAAGCAGTAGCCAAAATCAGAGCAGAGGGTGGGGCAGTCTTCCCACCCAAATTTGTAACTCCTTTCACTCCAACTATTATCTCTGTAGCTTCAACAAAAGCTTTCCTTTGCCCACCACTACCCCATGTCCATATTCCCCACCCTTCAAGTATGTGGAACCTCTTGTAAACCCTGGGATCTTGACAGTCCCGAGAGGTTTCAAAATTACTGTTGGAAGAGGCATTCTGTTCCTTGGCTTTTCGAGTTGCTAAGTTACAAAGATCAATGCTGTGAAGAAATGAAAAAAAAAAAAAAATAGGTGGAGGTGGTAGACTGGCCTTCAGTCTATGTTGATATCCCCAGGGGGTCCCAGAAGCAGATTTGACAGCAAGTAATGGAAAGGATAAGAGGAACTTTTTGATATACTTAAGAGTGCCCTGGGTGGAGGGCCTCAGGTTTCCAAGCCAGACCAACCCCAGGAAAAGATGTGGAGGAACCAGCCAGACCTTAGTGGCTCCCACTTTTCTCCATGCTTGTTCCTTCTTTTTTTTTCCAAAAATTACTCCACTGGGGAATTGTGTGAGTGATGGTGGCTGCTGCACTACCTCTCCAGAAGAACTTGGGGGGCAATCCTTTAATTAAAAAAAAAAAAGGTACGTCTAGCCTTTGCATTTTTAGTTTTAGTAGGTGATGAGGACATATTTGAAACAGGCTATGGAGAACAGAGATATGTAACCATTTGTTCATTCAATGAATAATTTCTGAGTACCGATTACAGGAGCAATGAAAAAAGATGTGGTATATATATGTATACCACATAAAGAAGATGTGATGTATATATATATATATATATATATATATATATATATATATACATATATATATATATACACCACATATATATATACCACATGGTGTATAGATATATAGATATATAGATATATATATAGATATAGATATATATACCACACACATATATATATATATATACCACATGGTGTGTGTGTGTGTGTGTGTGTATATATATATGTATATATATATATATATATATATATATATATATATATATATATACACACCACATCTTCTTTATCCATTCATCCATTGATGGACATTTGGGCTCTTTCCATACTTTGGCTATTGTTGATAGTGCTGCTATAAACATGGGGGTGCATGTGTCCCTTCGAAACAGCACACCTGTATCCCGTGGATAAATGCCTAGTAGTGCAATTGCTGGGTCGTAGGGTAGTTCTATTTTTAGTCTTTTGAGGAACCTCCATACTGTTTTCCAGAGTGGCTGCACCAACTTGCATTCCCAAGAATATTCTTTTTTTTTTAATGTTTGTTTATTTTTGACAGGGCAGAGGCGGTGAGAGAAGAGAGAGAGGGAGACACAGAATCCAAAATAAGACCCAGGCACAGAGCCTAATATGAGGCTTGAACTCAGAAACCAAGAGATCATGACCTGAACCAAAGTTGGATGTTTAACCGACTGAGCCACCCAGGCACTCCAGTTCTGGGTAATCTGAGATTCACACACTGGCAGATCCAGTGTCTGGTGAGGCCCCACTTCCTGGTTCATAGACAAACATCTTCTTGCTATGTCCTCACATGGTGGAAGGGTTAAGGGAGCTCTCTGGGGTCTCTTTTATAAGGGCACTAATCTCATTCATGAGAGCTCCACCCTCATGACATAAATCACTTCCCAAACTCAAGCTCACCATCTCCCAATGCAACACCTTGGAGATTAGGTTTCAACATACGAAATTTGGGGGTACACAAATATTATGTCTATAGCACTTCTCTTTATAGGGCTTCTCATAAAATACCATGGTGACCTGAATTTTTTAATTTTACCTGAGGTTAATCAAAGTTTAAGACAGTATTTCCTAAAATTCTCTTTCATCTATCTTCTTGCTCACCATCTCCACTGTCATTGCCTGAGTTTAGACCTCATCAAAATTTGCCCAGAGGACTGACCAACAAATCCTAAGGGGTAACCCCTGTCCAGTCTGCTACCTTCCCAACCATTCCCTGTATTCAATGACATTTCTGATGTGTGCCAATATGCTTTTGTAATTCTTCTGCTTAAAACTAGTTGTGGGTTTCCTTTTGCTCACAGATTAAACCAAAACTCTTTAGAGTGGCACAAGAGACCCTGTGAAGAAATGAAGTGCACCGAAGTCCTTTGATATTGTGCTTTACAGTAAGAAATACATATTTGGTCTTTGTCCCCATTTGTGGCATAGAGCTCCTAAAACCCTTGGAATTTCCTAATAAGAGGGTTAGAGTTGTCTTGATACCTCTAACAAATCCTTTTCAATCACACTTGAATTTATATTAATGAAATGACTTTTGGAAAGCACAGAGGATGGGGGCTGATTTCCAGAGGAACCAATCAAACGATTAGACAGTTGGAACCTTCAGTGCCATCCCAACCTCCTGGGAGCGGAGAGGGGCTAAAGGTAAAATCAATCACCAATTGCCAGTGATTTAACCAACTGTGTCTGTGTAATGAAGACTCCATAAAAGTCCAAAAAGGATGAGATTGAGAGCTTCCAGGTTCATGAACACATGGAAGTGTTAAGACAATAAATGGTGCACTCAGAGAGGGCACGGAAGCTCCTGCTCTTTTCCCATTCCTTGCCCTACGCCTCTCTTCCTTTTGGCTCTTCCTAATATCCTTTTTATAATAAACTGTTAAACATAAGTAAACATTTCTCAGGGTTTGGTGATCCACTCTAGTAAATTACTCAAACCCGAGGAGAGAATTGCAGAAATCTCCAATCTATATAGCTCATCAGTTAGAAGCCCAGGTGACATTCTGGACTTGCAACTGGCATCTGAGGTTGGGGACAGTCTTGTAGGACTGAGCTCTTTACCTATAGGATTTGACACTATCTCTGGGTAGATAGTGTCAGAAATGATTCAATTGCTTGATGGTGTGGGCAAAGACACACATGATGAATCCTTCTCTGAAGTATTTTTCCATATCATTCAGAATTCAAAAAGAAAAACCACTGTAGATATTTTAAGCAGAAAAGGATTGAATATATAACTAGGTGTTTATTGGGGTGCCTGGGTGGCTCAACTGGTTATGTGTCCAACTCTTGATCTGGGCTCAGGTCAGGATCCCAGGGTCACGGAATTGAGCCCCACATTGGGCTTTGCATTGAGCGTGGAGCGTGCTTAAGATTCTCTCTCAGGGCGCCTTAGTGGTTCAGTTGGTTGAGTCTGACTTTTGCTCAGGTCATGATCTCATAGTTCATGAGTGTGAGCTCCGCATCAGACTCTGTGCTGACAGCTCAGAGCCTGGAGCCTGCTTGGGATTCTGTGTCTCCCTCTCTCTCTGCCCCTCCCCCACTCACACTCTGTATCTCTCTCTCTCTCTCTCAAGAATAAACATTAAAAAAATTTAAAAGATTCTCTCTTTGTGCTTTTCTCCCCTGCTCATGTACTCTCTCTCTAAAAATAAAGATAAAGAAATTAGGAGTTTATTAAAGTTGGAAGGGCTTGAGATATAGGTGAATCTCCAAGAATGACATCACAAACTGGCCTGCCAGGGAAGATGATACCTTTGCCAAAATTAGGAAGGTAGGGAATTAGAACACACTATTATGACTACAATCTTGGTGTTAGGAAGCTGCTGCTACTACCATGACAACTGAAGAACCACGAAGCTAGCAACTAAATGCTGGAATGCTGTTGCAGAAAAGCTCCACAACTTTGGTGGAAAATAGCCAAAAGCATCAGCCTCTGCCTCAGTTTCACGTCCTAAATCTTGAGTGGTATATGTAATTGGTGGAACTTAATTTGCATCCAGACCTCTGGATGCAAGGGAATCTCGGGAAGTAGTCTTTGGCTGTCCAGGAAGACAAATAAAACAGAAGGTAGGAATGGATGCTAATTGCTCATCTACCATACTCAACACACCTTTCTTTTGCCTTTTGTTATTCTTAGATTTTCCTTTATTATCCAGGGTTTCTGCTCTCTTCCCTCTGTCCACAGCTCACCAACTTCACAATCTTTAACTTTGTGGTACCTCATCTACTACCTGTTCCTGACATGTTTTTGTTACTCAAGACTCACACCTACTTCTTCTCACTCTATATTCTCTTTCAGGACAACTTCATGCATCAATATATAAAAATTCCAAAACCATAATTTCCAGCCAGGCTTATTTCACACACAGTACCCATATACCCAATTGCCTACTGAATCTCTGTGTAAATATGTAATAGGCACCTCAAGCTCAACACATTTGAAACCAAACTGGTCATATCATATCCTCAAAGCTGCTCTGTCTCCTGATTTCCCTTATTAAATGGTGACATAATCTGTCTTATTTCCTGAGCAAGGAACCTAGAAGTCATTGTGGACTCCTCCTTCTTCCTACTTCCCATGTCTAGTCAATCACCAAGTGTTGAAAATTGTACTCATTAAATATCTCTCATATCCACCCATTCCTACTATTATCTCCAACTTGAACTCCTGTAAGGGCACCTTAACTGTTTTCTTGTTTCCTATATTCTTGTCCTTCAATCCATCCTCCCTACTGTATTCAGCAAGCCTTGGTCCAAAAAATACATAAAATCTCTTAAGACCCTTATAGTTCTCCATATCCTTATGATGGAGTCCAGAGCCATTAATATGGTTTCCAAGGTCCCCAAATTAATATTCAACTTGTGTTTATGTATAGAGCTAGTTACATTGGCTGTTTAAATTCTGAAATTCTCCCATAGTTTGGAAATACCTTCCCTACGTCTTCACTAGCTATCAACTAAAGAGTTAATGCTGAATCTGGTCTGACCAGTTGGTTCTTATGCCAGTCTTCTCAAAAGTACAGACTACTGGACACTGTCATTGGCTTCCACCATAGTTGGCTCAATGCCTGTATCTTGGTGCTCCCTTTCCCCTCAAGCCCAGGTGGGTGTTGCTTGGAGATCATTCTGGTTTCTTCAGCACACCAGCCCAATATGCTTCCCAAGTGCTAGTCCTTATGCTGACCAAGTCCTCTAACCAGGGTGTTCCCAAGTTCTGTGGCAGGGGATAACATTGGCCCTGGAAGACATGCTGGCACCCCAGGGTCCTCTGAGGCTGTGGCTAACTACCACAGGGCAGTGTTCCCTCACAGTAACCCTCACCTGGCCACACGTGGGAACTCCAGCCTCCACTGGAATTGGGTTCCCAGATAACAGGGGTGAAAAGTGGGAGAACAAATGGGTGGATGGTAAAAGGTCCCCGCAGGTTGTGGTCAGGTTCCAAGCAGGGTTTCCTCAGGAATGCTTGTCACTCCTGAGATATATGGACTCCCTTAGGAATGGTTTGGAGACCAGTGTGAAATTCATCCCTGTTGAAGTCCTCGTACATTTATTTAAGGCCTTGGTTAAAACCCACCTGATGCCCACCTGTCTTGAGAATTTACAATATTAATTTTATTACTAAAAATGAGTACTAATGCTACTGGTATATTAATTCAGTTGAGGACTATAGATCTCATAATCTCCATTTTATGGGTGAGAAAACTGAAGAACGGAGAGGCTATCTAACACCCAAGTGGCTGAGCCAGGATTCTAAATTCACAGCTCAGTATGTAACTGCCAACTTGAGCCTCTCATCTAGACTGGAGGATTAGGTTAGACTGAAGTATGTTATTCCAGTATACAATTTTCATGAGTTAGTCAATACAGAGTCAATACGAAAATTCTAACACAGTATTATATAGGCTAAGAAATTTTGTTGATTGCTGCCAGTTCAGCAAATGCTGAGAAAAATTCTGCATCCTAAAAAATATCATTTAAGTTAAGTGAATTACCTATCCTCTTACACCGAGCTCTCCCTGTTACTTAATGTCCAGCAACTTAATGGGAAACATCTTTGGAAAAGTTTTATCATGACTGTGGCACATCATTTATGCACTGGTAGGTACAGCAAGCAAAAAAACCGCACATCTACGAACAATTCGTACTATTATTTAAACCTCTTAGCAAGGAAGAGGTTGAATAATATCTACAATTTAGCCTAGTGAGAGAATAAAATGGAATGCACCTTGGGTGAATGTGATGACTGAGCTGTATTCATGCTCGGTGGTTAAATACGTGCACATCACTCCTGCACAAGGCCTACACAGCCCTGCCCCACCGTCTCTCAGACCTCCAGCAATGCTGAAAGCTTCAGTTCCTCAGGATTCTCCTTTCTTCTTGAAACATTCTTCTCCCTACAACCTCAATTCTGAGCAACAGCTTAAGAATCACTTCCTTAGGGAGATCTTCCGAGACCTCTGGGATAGATAAAGTCCTCTAATTAGTTACACAATAGCAGAACTCCCTGGACTTTGCCCAGGAAACCTCACCAGTCATTATCATTGTCACTAATCCTGGCCTGTCCTTCTTGTGAGGCTATAAGCCCAAAGAGGGCAGGATGACTTTAGCCCTGCTTCCTGCTGCATCTCCAGGGTCCAAGCAGATGCCCCTAAATGAAAGAGTTGCTCCCACAGCTGTCTGTTGAATGGACATCTGTACGTGGTCCCTACATTTACCTTCAAGTTAGTAGAGTATGTAGATTCTTAAATTTTTATTTTATTTTGAGAGAGAGAGCACGTAAGCAATGGAGAGGGGCAGAGGGAGAGAGAGAGTGAGAGAGAGTGAGAGAGAGAGAGAGAGAGAGTGAGAGAGAGAGAGAGAGAGAGAGAGAGAGAGAGAGAGAGAGAGAGAATCTTAAGTAGGCTCTATGCTCAACACAGAGCCCGACTCAGGGCTTGATCCTATGACTCTGGGATCATGACCTGAGACAAAATCAAGAGTCAGACACTCAACCAACTAAGCCACTCAAGCGCCTCTGTAGATACTTATTTTTAAATTGACTACTAAAACTTTACAAAAGTTAACCTCAAATGGTTTTTTGAGGGGATTAAAATCGGGACTGGACCTCCAGGTTCTTGCTAGGAGTCTTGCCAAGAGCCTTTCTCTAGGCCTGATTGTTTAATTGACAGAAAAGGACTTCTCATTATTCTTAGATTTTCTTTTATTGTCCAGGGTTGCTGCTCTCTTCCCTCTGCCTAAAACTCATCATCTTCTGAATCTCCATATTTGAGCTTGGGCAGGCCTCTCATGTTGGTTGGACTGGGGCAGCATTTTTTTTTTTCAACGTTTATTTATTTTTGGGACAGAGAGAGACAGAGCATGAACGGGCGAGGGGCAGAGAGAGAGGGAGACACAGAATCGGAAACAGGCTCCCGGCTCTGAGCCATCAGCCCAGAGCCCGACGCGGGGCTCGAACTCACGGACCGCGAGATCGTGACCTGGTTGAAGTCGGACGCTTAACTGACTGCGCCACCCAGGCGTGACTGGGGCAGCATTTTGATCAACAGACCTTTGCTTGCTATTTTGTTTTTTTAAAACATGCAAATATTGTATTTGGTTGATCTGTGATTAAACAATTCTTGAGAGTTAAAGACCTCAGCTTCTTGGTGATCTCATAAAGTTTCCACAGACTGTGTGTCATTCATAACCTAAGGATCTGGAAGGAAACCCAACTTTAAAATGCAGTTCCCAGTGATTTCAGCCTGAAAGGTGATATGTCTGTTTTTCTAACATCTCAAAGTCACTGGAATGTGCATTGGCAATATTTCTAGACCAGATTTCTGGGGAACTGGCTCACTTGCCTAAGAGACACAGTTAAGTTAAAGACACTAAAATCTCAATAAGACTCTTGGCTACTCCACTTCAACTACATAGATGCTTCTTTGGAGACTAGCGTATGTATTAGCTGACATAAACAAGCATAAGTCCTGGAAGAAAAGTATCATCTATCTGATATTAGAAGCTTCTAAGAGGGTCATTAAGAGTATCATAAACATTATATGTGTTCAAACCATTGGTTGATATAGTTCAACACTCATTCATTCATTCAACACATTTCATACCTAGGGGCTATCAACTAGGCTCTGAATTAAGCCCACAAGAATTAGACACAACCTCTGTCCAGTTGGGCAAACCATGATAGTGTGTTGGGAGAGGGTTCCACTGGTGAAAGGAGTGATCAGCATTGACCTGGAGGAATCAGGGAGGGGGTGCTACCCAGAAGAGGCTCCATTTAAATTGTGTCTTGAGGAATTCACGGTAGTTTATCAGACTTAGAAGAAAGTGGCAAGGGACTCTCAAGACAACAGTGTGGCAAAGGCATAGCATTGAGAAAGAGCACTCCGCATTCCAGAAACATGTAGGAGCTTGATGTGCCTCGAACCCAGGTGTCTCTAGAGGGGCACCAGAAACATTTCTGAGGGAACATGGTGTCTTTATATGCTGACCTTAATAACCATTACATCCAATATCCGTGAATTTACTTAGCCTTTTCTTGGACCCATTTTTTATTATTTTCATCTGTAACACCTTAGGGGGCAATGAGTTCCACTTATACGCTACAGGCTGTGTAAAGATGTACTTCCTTTTATTTGTCCTTAAATACTTCCTTAAATGATCACCAGCAGGGTCATTTTTTTCCTCTTGATAATTATAGCATTTTGGTACTCCCACCTAATCCCCAGGCATCACATAGATAAAGAATGAATTTGAAAGGCACCATTGAAATCCTGGCTGGGGTAACTATGCCCACCTAAAAGCCCAAATCTACTCCACTTACTTCCACCTGACACCCACAGGCTGCATGTTGCTTTTTTGTAACTCTTTCCCTCTCTGATGACCTCCCTTGATGTTACTGTTGTTCTTTTGTTTTAAAAATAAAACCAGAAAATCAATTTATTAATATGCAAGAAGAACTGGATCTGCTACGTGACTCAGGGTAGCTGGAAAAGGACATTCTCCCCATGTAGCCAGGAAGCATCTGAGCCTGGGCTGATGGCTAGTAAGGATCTAGATACTGAATGGTGCCAGATGCTGACAGGCTGTAGTGTCCATCTCCACAATAAGGACACACCTGGCACCTAGACTAGATGGCCCTGTCTGAGGCCTGCCTGCGCTTGCCCCCAGTGAGGTCTGGGAAGGGCCTTGCCAAGGTGAGATCCTGGAGGGTCACCTGCTTCTGCTCCCATAAAGATACAGATGTTACAGGAAGGGAAAAGTTCTTATAGGTAGAATAAAAGATGGTTTCGTAACAATTTCCATCCTGCCCCAGAATCCTCTGGGACCCTGTCCTGAAACAGGGTGCTTTTAGCCAGAGTCATTCTGAAATTTTCAAAGGAAGGGACAGAGAAATCTAGTCTTAAAGAATGCCTGGAATAAACTGTCAGCACCTCATGTTTGACTTTCCTCCTCCTGCTGAGAGAACAGAACTTGCCTGGATCTGCTCTGGGCCCTTTCCTCTTGGTTTTTCCTTTCTTCTTGGCTCACTTCCCCTGGGCAATGCCATTCACTCCCCAGGCAGCAGAATGGAGAGGCTGAACAAAGAGCACAGGGGCAAGTCTGATCCCAAGAGAAGGAGGGAGGGAGGGAAGGAAGGTGGGTGGACACAGCTTAGACCAGCCAGCAATGTAAGGGCGTTTGATAGGGCTGTGGGGGTATCCTCAAGCCAAGGTGGCATCAGAGGAGTCCTGGCTTCCAAGGAACAGGCTGCCATGATCAGTCACTGGCTGGGAGTGCCTATGGGAGGCACAGCCTCAATACATGGGGATGGATTTCAGAGAGCAGCATCTGGGCCTTGGGCAATTAAATTCCCTCAACTTAGAGATCTGTGAGGACCATGCTTTTGGCTGTCATACCTGAAGTCCTTGTCAACTCATCCCCACCTGGCCAGCTTGTGAAACTTCAAGTTTGAAGGTCATATCCTCACAGAAATTGTCCCAAACCTTGGGACTGAACTGGCTTCCCTGTTGTTATAACATATAACTTCACTGGGAGTTGCAGTTTATTATCCAACTCCCTGAAAGCACTCTGAACTCCAGAAGGACAAGGACTGTGCCTATATCGTTACCAACCACATCCGCAGTACTTGGCAGTACTGGTGCCTGGAAGATACTCTAAATGTTTGCTGAGTGAATGACTGACCGGCCACTGGTGCAGATGAGATAGCTCAAATTGTCCAACAATCTTGGTTTCAGAAAATAGGCTTCTTCTGAAATGCACTGTTCTAGATCTAAGCTTCGCCTGTATGGGGCATTTTCCATTTCCAGGCTGAGTTTTCAGAGCAGTTGAAGAAACCCCTTGAAGGAAACAGTCTGAGTCAGAGCAATGTTCCTGAGTCACAAGGGTGCAGTTGCCTGACTGCACCTGAGAATCCAGTCTGGACCAAGAGAGGTGGAGAAAAAGGGAGAAAGTGGAAACGTAGGCCCCAGTCCTGCTTTGATCACTAACTGTCTTGCATTTCCTTTCTGAAACCTGTGTTTGTACGGCTTTTCCTCCTTGGGTTAAAAAGAGCCCTAAAATACATAATAGACATGAGAATGTGTCAGCAAGTTCTGATGCCAACCCAAACCTGGATTGTATTATGTTGCTATTGTTTATAGACTACATGTTTCAGGATGAGGATCATATGGGGAAAAGTGAGTGAAGGGAAGATGCCGATTAGGATGTTAAGACACTGCAAGATGTTTTGAGGGGAGGTTGTACCTTGGAAAATAGCACAGGGGTTCAGAGAGGATGGAGTTGCCTAAAGAGAGATTAAAAACTGTCCAATGTGTAAGGAGGGATGTATAAGCCATACGGGTCCATTCACAAGATTTTGCATCAGGTACAAAAGTAGGACCCTAAGGTGAGCCTGGGTGGCTCAGTCAGTTAGGCTTCCATCTTCGGCTCAGGTCATGATCTCACGGTTTGTGGGTTCGAGCCCCGCATCGGGCTCTGTGCTGACAGCTCAGAGCCTGGAGCCTGCTTCAGATTCTGTGTCTCCCTCTCTCTCTCTCTGCCCCTCCCCCACTCGTGCTCCGTGTCTCTTTGTCTCTCAAAAATAATAAATAAGTGTTAAAACATTTTAAGAAAAACACAGGACCCTAAAATGATCACATATTTTCAACTAAGACTCTTCATTGGGAAAAATGGGGGCAGTTCTGTGGTATGAAGTGGCACTTCCTGACAGAAGTCTGTCTATTCATTTAAGATGCTCAGAACTGTGTCCCTCAAGATGTCTAAAAAGCCTCAGCCAAGTTGGCCACAGTCCCAGGAAACATTACACGCTGCTGAGAACCATGTGTGTTGGCGACGGCCGCACTCATGCTCTGTGCACAGACCAGTTCAACCTCAGCCCACCAGGGATGACCTTCAGGGGCCCTTCTCTGTTTGCAGAGCACCTCAGGACACGAGCACCTTCCTCATGCCGGGAATGAATTGCTGAACGCAGGGAGAGCTGACTTCAAGCCTTGGCTTCACCAAGTCAATTCTGTGACCTCAGGCTACTTCCTTAAGGGCCACTTTTTTGTCTACAAGCGGGGCGGAGCTGCTGCCTCCTCACAGGTTCGCAGTGAGGATTCCAGATAACGTGCGTCATGTCTCTGGCACACAGCAAAGGCTCAACAAATGAGAATCATTATTGCTTACCTTAGTGGGCTGTGGAAAGCAGACCCGGACTGGGACCCTAGTTTTGCCACTTGGTAGCTTTTGGAGGCTCATTTTCCTTCTTTGTACATTGGGCAAAACTCTACTTAACCTTCGGCGGTGGCAGAATTGGAAGAATTAATTTAGCAAAGGCACCTAATCAGGTTCCTGGCACACAGTCGTATGCAATAAAAGTTATCTGTTACGATCATTTGTAGATAAACAGAATGAAAATTCTTGATGTTGGTTTGTACAGAGCAAGTATGTGTAAGCAGAACAAGCCAATTTGAATTATTCTGTGAGAAATACATTGTCTTCTAAAACAGGTAGCCTTACTTCCCCAGGTTAGACCAGTTCTGGACCTGTGGGGAGCAGAGGCTAGGGACTGGCACAGCGCCCCGAAGGGTCGGCCCCTCTCCGCCAACCTATGGGGTCCTCCTTCATCTGTCCATTTTCCAGGAGACGTTTGCTCCTCCTACCTCAGGTCCCCTGAGGAGAGCGGGAGCAATAGGTCACCGTTATTTAAACTGCCACAGAATTTTCAGACCATGAGACTCTCGTCTCTCTCCAGTTGGGGCTGGCCCATCCCCAAGAGGGAAGGAAGCCAGGAGGGGGAGGAGGTTATAAAACCATTTTATATCCGTCCTGTTTTTAATTGATTTCACAGCAGGAGAAGAAAAACCAGAATCCTTCCCACGTAACCTTTCAATGTGGGAGTCCTCCTCTGGTCGGGAAACCCATCTGGAAAGAGCCGCAGCAGGGCTGCAGGTTCTGTTTTCCTCCCCAGTGTTGGAGCCCTGGCAGCGCCCTCCCTGAGGGGTGCCTCTGTGGGTCCCCTGTGCACCTCCTTTGCACACTCACTTGCAAAGAGGAGGGTAGCCCTGCCTCTTCCCTGGTCTCCAAATGGGACCAAATCTTTCTCCCTTAGGTGCAGCCCATGTGTCAGCTAGGGCCGCTAGTCCATGTCATCTAGGTACGTTGGCCCAACTCCACAGCCCCTGCCCTGGGGGAGCCAAGTCCTCCTGGGATTCCTGGGTGGGGTTAGGGGTGGCTAACATTATGTAATTACACTTGGTCTTTCTAGTTTTCAGCGTCTTGTTCCATAAGCATGGCCCTCAAAACAGTGTGTGAAGTATTCTTTGTCACGGTTTGGTGGTTGTAAAGAATGGCCACATAACACTACAGAGAAAAAAAAGTCAACATGCATGTTTAAGACTTCCATTCCTAGAAGATGGTTTGGCCATCCGGCCGTGGGTGTACGTGTGTGTGTGTGGGGGGGGGGATTCTCTGTATTTATTAAATGTTTTTAAATATCAACTCTGTCTCTAGGGAGGAGAACTGGGTGACTAAGGGACTAGGAGACAGGGAGACTTTGTATACATTTTTATCCTTTCGAATTTTACACCGTTTACACGTATAACAATTATGTGCCTGTACGTGCAAACATGCACGCATATACCATATCCCTTATGCTCTCTCCCTACTCCATGCCCCTATTCCTCTCTCTGCAGAGACAATCCTTCAAGGAATAATTTCAAAAAGTCTTCTGTTCCCAATTTACCAATGCCTCAGTAGTTCCTTCTACCTGCTCTGAACCCTGACAGAATTTCCCATCAGTCTTACTATGGTTGGGACCTACTCACAAACTGCCTCATAGTGTAACCTCCTAGCATAACTGCCGGCCTCCTGAAGATAGCCCTCGTCTCTCATCAGTTGCTTAAGCATAGACTGGCAATAGATTCGTTTCTTTGGATCCCTCACAGAACATAACTGAATCAGAGTTAGAGGCGAAGGCACAACTAGACAAGTCTGAAGGACAAGGGCATGGCTAAGACAAAATGCCTTTGGAACCTACAACAAGTATCTGGTTTAAGCTCTTGCTGCTTCCAGAACCAGGTGGAGTTGGTAGCAGTGAAAAGCTGCTTGTCATTGGACTACTACTGTTCTCTCTTCCGTTGCAACCAGAAGATCAGTTGGGTCTCTTCCAGGGGATGCATTTTGGACAAAGTCAGATATAGGAACATGTAACCCTATGGACAATTGTGGACTAGGTGTCTGAGGCTAAGACTTTCACAATTTTTTTCTTTTTTTAATCAAAAAAAAATAAAAGACTAAACAGAAAATATCTTATGAAGCAAATGGTCTTAACCAAACCTTTCTTCTAAATAAGGGAAAAGACAGCAAGTGGGAGGAGAAGGCCAAGATGGTGAGGAGGGAGGGTGAGAAGACCCCAAGCACCAAGGTCTCTCATTAAAAAGGCGTCTTTCCTGACATCTTACAGGGAAACTACTCCTCTCTTTGGAAGATGGAACCAGAAAAGGAAACCGCCCTACACCTGTAGCTGACCTTTGCAATAGGTACTGGGAGAGGAAGGGGGCCCCACCTCCCAAAGACCTAGAGGCTTTTAGGGTGCTCCCTGCCCTCACCTGTTTAGCATCAATAGTCATGCCCCTCATTTTGTGCTGCTACCACAGGAAGCTTCAACTCTAAACCTAGGCCTGTGGGAGCTGCCCCAGTTCCAGGCACACAAGGCAAATGGCTACATCCTTGCTGCCTCAGGCCTCCTCAAAATGCATCTTCCAGGAACCGAGAATCCATCCTGCTCCACAAGGAAACATGTGAGCGTCAGCCAGACACCTTCTCCTCTATCATCTCCCACAGTCCTTCCATGTCTAATTCCTGAAACCCAGATGTCTTCTTCAGGAGCCCAAAATAAAGTCTCAACTGTTTCATGGTCAAACCCGCATCTGTCTGGGATTAGCAGAACAGCTACTTTGCACCCCCGCGCCACCCCTCACCCTTGTCACCTCCCTCCACTCCCAAGGGTCTCCCTCTTCCATTTCTGGGAATCCCTGAAGATGCTGTGAGGGTGAGCGTGTGTCACTTTATCTACCACTTGAGGCTCCAGGGCTGCGGTCTGGGGCCCCCAGTTCATCTCACGCTGCCTCCCATAACTCGGCTAGCCAGGATGTGCTGTTTTACTAAAGGAACTCGCTTCAAGTGGCAACATGGCACCTCCCCCATCCCCACCCATCATTAACTCCCCAGTCTAGGACAGGTGACAATATGTCCTGAATGTCTGGGGAATAACAGAAGGGGATTGTTGTGTTCCTTGGAGTCACAGGCCCTGGACCCCCAACCTTAAGGCCATGTCTACCTCCTATCAGTCTCCTGTATCTCAATAAGATTATTTAGAAGATATCATGCCAATGCTGAGTGGATCCCCCTCCCCAACCCCTCTCCCCAGAGAACAGGGAGTGTTGCCCCCTACTCCCAGACTCAGGTCTGCTCATGCTGACTCAGCCCACCTGGCCCTGGGAATCTCCATTTCCTTCAAGAGAAAGCCCCTGAGAAGTTCTCCAGAGCTCAGATAAGACAAGTGCACTACTCAGCCTTGCACTGCCTGCACTATACTAATTTACTCACCATGGGGGGTGTGGTAGGCAGAATAATGCACCCCCGCGCCCAAGACATGCACATCCCAATACCAGAACCTGTGAATTCATTAGGTTACATGGCAAAGGGGAATTCAGGTTTCAGATGGAATAAAGCTTGCTAATTGGCTGACCTTGAGTAGAGAGATT
Source organism: Puma concolor (assembly GCF_028749965.1). Classification (NCBI taxonomy): domain Eukaryota; kingdom Metazoa; phylum Chordata; class Mammalia; order Carnivora; family Felidae; genus Puma; species Puma concolor. Next base: position 96,871,874 of record NC_141667.1, read on the forward strand.
CCCCTGGATTATCCACAGTACTGGCTTTGAAGATGAAGGAAGGGGCTATGTGCCAAGGAATGTAGGTGCCTTAGAAGTAGAACAAAGAGGGAAGCCTGGGTGGCTCAGTCGGTCAAGCGTCTGACTTTGGCTCAGGTCATGATCTTGTGGTTTGGGAGTTCGAGCCCCGCATCAGGCTCTGTGCTGACAGCTCAGAGCCTGGAGCCTGCTTCTGATTCTGTGTCTCCCTCTCTCTCTGCCCCTCCCCCACTCAAGCTCTCTTTCTCTCTCAAAAAAAAAAATAAATAAATAAACATTAAAAAAAGAAAGAAAGAAATAGAGCAAAGAGTCTCACAGCCTCCAGAAAGAAACACAGCACTGCTAACTCCTCCATTTTCTCCCCAGGAGAACCATGTCAGATGCTGACCCAGGGATAGGATACTGTAAGATAATAAATTTGTGTTATTTTAAGCCATTAAGTTTGTAGTGGCAGCAGACAGGAAACCAATACATGGGGGTTACAAATAATTTAGTCTAAATCCTTACTTCAGGAAATTTTTTCTCTAATTTCTTACCACTTTGCATCTCACTCTGCAGTGGTCACAGTCAGATGTATGATGTCTGTATCACTTGTTCCAAGAACAACCTGCTTTACTTTGGTGTGAATAACGATTTCATCCTGTGATTTCCTTGAAAACAAGAGAATCTGTTCCAAAATTAGAGTGTCCATCTCCAGAAACCCAAATGGCAGTGCCCATACTACAATAATACACACTTTGAGTTCCTCTTTTCTAGACACTGATAAAGAAATCACAGCAGTCCTCTCTCTAAGCCATCTTCCTGCCACTCCACTGCCATTAGTGGGGCTCAAGCCAGTTCTGTCTCCTGCCTGGAAAACTGAGACAGCCTTCTTCTGTCTCCACTCCTCCTCCCAACACTATAGTTGAAAGAGTCTTTGTAGAGGTTGACCATCCCTCTGTTGACAAATGTTCAATGGGCCCCATTGCCCTTAGGATAAAGCACCGGGCTCTAACCCGGTCCCTAAGCCTCTGCACACTCAGCCCAGCCCACATTTCTGGCCTCATTTCCAGCACACGCAGAGCTATTACCAGAATCATTCTAGCAAACGTGTGGTCAAGGAGCAGGGAAGTGTTGAGCTGTGGGATGGGCTATGCAAAGCAGAGTCCCACAGTTTTGAGGATTCAAATTTGTAGGACATAACTGTGGCTGGTGCACACTGAATTGTGCCCCCCCCCCCCCCGGCAAATTCATATGCTGAAATCCTAACCTCTGGTACTCCAGAATGTGACTTTATTTGAAATAGGGTTGCTGCAGACATACTTAGTTAAGATGAAGTCACAGTGGAATAGGGTAGGCCTCCAAGACTGGTATTCTTGTAACAAGGAGAAATCTGGATGTAAACACATACACACACAGGGAGCAAACCACATGTAGACTACAGTCACACTGCCACAAGCCAGCGAACACCAGAAGCTCGGAGAGAGACCTGGGCCACATCCTTCCCTGATGCTTTCAGAGGAAGTGTTGCCCTTCTGACTTCTGAGGTTTTGTAACCTCAGAGGTGATAAGTTTCTGTTGTTCTAAGCCCCCCAGTTAGTGGCATTTTACCATGGCAATCCTGGGGAACTAATCAAGTGACCCTACTGGCTTCTCATCACCTACAGATTTCTCCAGCATTCCGGTACACACAGCTCTGCGTGTGGAAACGCGTACACTGAAGGAAAGATATGTGAGTGTAGAGAAGTTTGCATTTCCCGAAGTCCACCCAGTTTGTTGAAATGAAACACGCCCTTTACACTCACAGGGCTTCTCAACGCCCTGAAAACCAGTTGCTAAGAAGAATTCATTAAAGGATACACATTAGTCAATTTTGCCCTCCATGAGTGGGTTTGTTCTCTCCCTCCTTAGAGATAATGAAGACACTCAGTAACAACTCTGTATTCTCAACATCCAATGTTCCAATGAGAACAAGGCATGGCTTTAATCTCTTTCCTTCGGTCCTGTTTCTTACTTCTGCAAAGTTTGCCCCAATCCTTGTGTTCTCTTAATTAAAACCAAAACTGACTCGACTGTTGAGTCCCAGTTAATAAGAGGTGAGGCCAGCTTGGCATGTCTGTGTTCTGAAAACTGCCCTGAGCAAAATGTGTGTGTGAGAACAGTCTGCCAGGGGAATGGCAAAAACAAGCCGCCCCTCCCTAGCCAGGATGGCTGTTTTTTGCATGGGATACAGGAGGCTCACTTCCACGCAAGTCCTAGTGTCCTAGGAAGCAGAAGAGGCTGGGCCCAAGACCCTGTTGCTCTAGGTGGGTAGGGTGGGGTCAGGTCGCCAGGAACTCATCAGACTTGACAGGAGGCTGCAAGCCCTGAGGATGATCTCTAGGTGGAGCAAAGCCTAGGGATGAGCCAGGCTTGGGCAGAAGGAGGGGAAAGAGCTAAAAGGAGTGAGGGAGAGGCTGAGGGGGAAACCGTGGTGGGGCTGACAGATGCAAAGAGCTCTTCACTGTCTGGCCCAGTGTCTCGTGGTCTGGCCTCATACACTGTCTGTGGGATCCTCAGTCCAGTCCTTGTCAACCTGGCCAGCCAGAGGTGGGCTTGCACTCCAGGCAAGGCTGGCCTTGCATTAGAAGGACCAGAAAATGCCATGTAAGAACTTCAATAAAGCCCAACCCATGCCCCCATCTGGGCGCCTGGGTGGCTCAGTCAGTTAAATGTCTGACTACAGCTCAGGTCATGATCTCCTGGTTCGTGAGTTCAAGCCCCACATCAGGCTGCGGGCCGTGGAGCTTGCTTCGGATTCTGTGTCTCCCTCTCTCTCTCTGCCCCTCCCTTGCTCTCTCTCTCTCTCTCAGAAAATGAATAACACACTAAAAAATTAAAAAAAAAAAGCCCGACCCATCCCTCAGATGTCTTCCCCACAAGCCTGACGTGTGCCCCCACTGTGTACTTTGTCCCTATAGATTTAATTTTTGTCTCGGAGTAAATAATTTAAAGCCAGGACTTCTTTAATGTTTACATACTCCAAGCATAGTCCTAAATGTCATGCATGGGTTAACTGATTTAATTTGTGTAACAGCTTTGTGACGTAGGTGTCATTATCATTATCTCCATAGTTCCAATGAGGACACTGAGGCACAAGCAATGGAGTAATTCACCCGGTGTCATCAAACCGTTAAGTGGTAGCAGTAGAATTTGAACCCAGCCTGGCTGGCTCCAGAGTCCACGTTTTTCCCATTGTGCTTCACTAATTCCCCAAATGAAAACCAGTACCTCAGGAAATTTACCACCACGGCTTTCAAAGCCTCGTGTTGCTCCCTAATTGGGGCTTTTTTAGGATGAGAGGTTGTTTTGAAGATAATTAATGAGAAACATTTGGAACCTTAACCTCCGGGCACCTGCTGTAGTCTTCCAACTGGGTTCAGTAACAATTACCATTCACACTCTCCTGCCTGCCCACACACCCCTGAGGTGTTACTGAAAGGCAAGAAGGCAGATTCCACAAATCCTAACACTCAGTCTCGTTACTTTGTAATACTGTGTGTAAAGGCAGGTCCTGTGACTGGCAAAGCTGTTACAGCAAGCACCATTACTTAATTTTTGGAAGCCAAATTAAAACACTGTATGATAGGAAAAGTAGTCTGCTTTTCATTTGAGGTTATTGGCACTTTTCTCAGGAAAAATACCAACTAAGCTGCTAAAAGCAGTGGTATTACACAATAGTATTATCACCAAAAACAACGATGGTCACAAACAGTCTTCTTGGGCAACTATTATGTGTTAACTGGGAATTACCTGCTTCATTTCCCAGTTGAGGGCACAGAGAAAATAAGGGTTAAAATGACTAACCCAAGGTTGTAACATTAGGTTAACGTTCAGTCTTAATCATATATTTTTAAATTTTGGGGGCGCCTGGGTGGCGCAGTCGGTTAAGCATCCGACTTCAGCCAGGTCGCTATCTCGCGGTCCGTGAGTTCGAGCCCCGCGTCAGGCTCTGGGCTGATGGCTCAGAGCCTGGAGCCTGTTTCCGATTCTGTGTCTCCCTCTCTCTCTGCCCCTCCCCCGTTCATGCTCTGTCTCTCTCTGTCCCAAAAATAAGTAAACGTTGAATCATATATTAAATCACATAAACTTCTAAATATGCAAATACTTAGGACCCACTCCAGATCTGCTGAGTCAGGACCCCACGTGGGTGGCTTCTGAAGGGCAGCTGGGGTTGACAGCCTCTGACTGGTTAGTGACAAGTATCAGTAGCCAAGGGTCTTGATTCTCAGGGTGACTCCCACTCTCTTCCCTATCTCCTGTTGCCTACTTTCCCACTGTCTGTTATTATTCCCAGGATGCAAAAGAAAAATAAAAAACAGACACATGGTCATCTCTGTTTTGTAACTCCTACACAAAACGTTTAAGCAACATTTCCCTGCAAATGCACTGCCCGCATGCCTGTCTGGTACTTGGAGTGTATGAAAAGTATTCCCTGACCCTGTACCATAGAGTCATGTCTTATAAGCGAGTGATGTCACTGTATTAAGTTTTATATGCCAGCGTAGTTCCTGGCACAAAATAGATGTTCAATAGATGTTTGTATATAAAAGAGTAGAATGGAGGTTGTGAAGGAAATTGCTGAGTGCACAAGCGAATACGAACAATTGGTATCTTTTATTTCCAGGGCCCAAGATATTCTGAGGATAACTAATTCCTCTCTGTGGCAGTAAAGAACATCTTTCAGGATTACTTAAGAGATTATCAGGAAATCCTGGTCAACAGCACAGATTGAACTGACTTGGCAAGTTTCTCATTATGCTCCAAGCCCATATAAATTCTCTATAAAATATAATGACAACAACAGCAACCACATGTGTTGCTGTTGTTGTCATTACTATTATCATCATTTCATAGCCAAACTCAAAACTAAGCAAGGAAAATTCCCAGGTCCCAGAAAAGAAGTTGAAACTCAAACCCAAAAAGTTGAGCAGGTGCTAAGAGCAAATGGCCTACAGGGATACCAGAAATAGGTGTTGGCATTGAAGTTGGGTTTTAAGACACAAAGAAGAGAGAATTAAGCCTCTGGCTGGCTGGTGGTTAGAAGCAGAGACTGACCTCTTTGAATAAAGCTAAAAGCCAGAGAAGGCTGTTCCTTCCATGAAATAAGGACTAGAAAACTCAGCCCACTGGTCTAAGGATGTGGCAGGAAGCTGACCATCTGCCCAATGTTGTGGGTGGTAAAAAAGTAGACCTCTAGAAATCAAACTTCCAAAATTGTACCATGTGCGGGTGTTAGTCAAAATTTCTCCAAACCATAACCAAAGGAAGTTACAGTAAAAAAAAAAAAAAAAGAAAAGAAAAGGAAAAAAGTATCCAAGAATTAATCCTACAAAGGGCTAATGAACCAAGTACAACAGATGCCTGCATAATACAGGCTCATCAGGCTCTATAGGAAATGCTACTTACTGAAGATGAAATATGTCTTATATCATGAAGAAAGGGAATTATCTTGAAATACAATCACAGTAGCACTTTCTGATATTAAATGCACCTGGAAAATACAGGCAAATGAACAGGAAGCAATAATGGAATACAGTAAGGTGGTTGGGACAAGATTAATATAGAGATTAATGCATAGTGGTCTTCCTCTATAAAAGCAACAACCATTTGGAACATATAGTAACAAAGAAACCTCATTTATAACAGCCACTATGACAAAAATATAAATACCTAGAAATAAATAAGAAATATTTAAAATCTATAAGAAGACAACTTTAAGATGCCACTTAGAGATACCAAGGACAACTTGAAAGAATGTAAAGACTAACCCTATTCTTGGAATTTGAAGAAATGACCAAATTTTTTCAAACTTGATGAAAACTATATACCCATAGATCCAAGTTCAGCAAATGAGTAACAAAGGCAAAAATCTTAAAGGCAGCCCAAACAAAACAAACACATTACATCGAGGGGAACAAAGATTTAAAAAAATTCTAGTGACTTCTGAAAAGAAGTAACAGAAGACAAAAGAAAATGAAATAACATTTGTGAAGTGCTGAAAGGCAAAAAAGCTATTAATATAGAATCTATATCCAGTAAAAATATTCTTCAAAAGTAAGGACAAAAATAAAAACATGTTTTATTTCAGGGAAGCCAAAACTAGGTGCATTCATTGCCAGCAGACTCACACTAAAAGAAATGAAGGAGGGTATTTTTCAGTCTGAAAGAAATAATACCGGAAAGAAATCTGTGTCTGCACAAAGAAGATAACTAAAGGTAAAAGATAAATATTTAATATAAAGGGAGAAATATAATATACTTATTTCTCATTTTTAAACTTCTTTAATAAGACATTTGATTGTGTAAAGCAAAACTGGTAACAGTGTATTGTGGGCTTTGTAACATTTGCAGGGGCAAAATGTATGACAATGATAATACAGAGGATAGAAGGGAGAAGTAGAAATATACAGATGCAAATCGTGTATTGTTTGAAGATGGGTTGTGCTAAGTTAAACATGGATATTGTGAACTTCAGAACAACATTTAGCAAGTCAATGAAAGAGGTATGGTCAATATGCCAATAGAGGAGATACAATGGAATATTAAAAATCCTCAATAAATCCAAAAGAGGGTAGGAGAAGAGGAGAAGAAGCAACAGAGATAAATTGGAACAAATAGAAAACAAATAGTAAAATATTATATTTAAACCCAACTATATCAATAATTATATTAAATATAAACTGTCAAATACATGAAATAAAAGGCAGAGATGGCCAAACTAGACAACCCCAACAAGTGTTCTGTACAAGAAAACCCACTTTAAAAACTCAGAAGTTAAAGGCCAAGATGGGAAAAGCTACACTAGAAAGATAATCATGAAAACTGAATGGCTATATTTATAGTAGATGAAATGGATTTCAAGGCAATGATTATCATGAAAGATAAGAGAGATGTTTTGTAGTAATAAAATCCTACATGTGAATACATCCAAATTCAGAGATTCAAAAAATATATAAAGCAAAAACTAATAAAATAAAACTTAAGAAGAACTACAAAATTTCAACATTTTTTTCAGTAATTGATAGAATACAAAATCGGTAGAGACATAGGAGATCTAAACCACACTCGGTCTAACATTTATAGAACATCACACCACAAAATACAATAATACTTCAAGTGCACGTATTCAACTTATACATGGTTGCACTGGGCCATAAAACAAATCTCAATGCATTTCATTGAAATTATACTTAATATGTTCTGTGATCACATCAGAATTAATGAAATCATTAACATAAAAGATAAATTAAGAGCCTCTAAATATTCAGAAATTAAACAATGCACTTCTAATTAGCTCATCGAGGAAGAAATCACAAAGAAAAATATAAAATATTTTGAACTAAAAGATCATAGAGATCAAACACATTAAAATTTGTGGGATACAATCAAAGCAGTGTCTTGAGGGATATTTATACCTTTAAATTGCTTACATTAGAAAAAATTCTCCAAACAATGATCTAAGTTTTCATCTTAAGAAGCTAGAAAAAGACGATAAAATTCAATGAAACAAGAGGAAACAGACTTGAGCCAAGATGGATTAAGCCCCTGCAAACTATCGCACTGGTTATAACTAAAATACTGGAAAAAATACAAAAAGCAATTATCTGAGGACTCTGAAAAGAAAAGCAGGCAGATTGAGAAGGGATATCAAATTTGAAGAAGCAACCTACATGGGCATGGGTTTCCAGGATTTACCACCCCCCCCCCCCCCGTTTTTCCCGTTTTTCCTCTAGAGCCTTCAAACTAGTCATGGCCCCATGGGGTCTTCGGTCATGAAGGAAAGTAAGAAGAAGAAGAAGGCCAACAGGCCTTCCTTCAAAGAAATACTAAAGTAAGCTCTTCAGGCAGAAGGAAGAGGGTATCAGAGGAAAACCTGAAACTTAGGGAATGAAGAAGAGCCGATAGGGTAGATATCCGGGTTAATAAAAACCATTTCTCTTCCCCTACTTATAGATAGGACTGTTGAAAGCAAAAATCCTAAGAATATATGGCTGACATTTCTGTGTATGTAGATATACTACACTTGACAAATGCGACATAAAGAGGGGAGAGTAAAGACCAGTATGGTCTAAGGACACTATAGTTTACTTTAAGTGGTAAAATATTACCTTTAAGTAGACTATGAAAATTTAGGTGTATATATTCTAACTACTAGTGCACCACTAAAACCACTAAAAAGAGCCAAAAGATAAATTTAGATGGAACACAAATAATTCCAATATAAATTAGTCAAATACACACTGAAGTGGTTTTATTATTGACAAAGCACATTACAGATTAAGGAATATTTCAGAAATAAAGAGGGGCACTTCATAATAATAAAGCGCTCAAGGCACCAAGAAGATCTAACAATTTAAATGTGTATGCACCTACAAAGAGAAGTTCCAAATACATGAAGCAAAAAGTGAAAGAAGAAACAGACAAATCCACAGTTATTGTTGGAGATTTCAACAATCTTCTCTCACTGATCAATAGAACCATAGACAGAAAATCAGCAAGCACACAGAAGATCTGAACAACACTACCAACACACTTGACCTGTATAGTATTTACATAGAACAGAATATGTATTCTCTTCACGCACACAATAAACATTCCGAAGATAGATCACATTCTGTGTCATAAGTAAGCCTTGGCAAATGTAAAATAACTGAAAGCAAATTCTACTCTCCAAAAAGAATGGAATTAATCTAAAAATCACTAACCGAAAAATATGTGAAAAATGCTAAAATTGTTAATTCACTTGTTGAGTGTCTCTATGTTTATATATTACTTTTCTGCCTTGTGTATATTAAAATAATTTCACAAAAAATATAAAAGTTTTAACTAGCACAGAATGAAAACTTGGCGAATTAAAATAGTGATAGTCCCTCCTTTTTACCAGGTTGTTATGGGCGACTCTGATAAAGCAAAAAGGAGGCGTGGAGTAGATGGAAGTAAAGACCCCTCCTAAACTCGAAGAAGGGAAATGCTATAACAATTAAGAACACGACAGAATTACCAAAGGTAAAGAGAATCTGCAATGTAAATTGATAAATTGTGAAATGTACCATAGTTGATCGTTCTCTGCATTTGGTAGGAAAGAAAACAAGGACACATTTTGAGAACCTTGCTGACTCTCCAAGAGCCTCTTTCCCTCTCCTCCCTTTGTTGCTTCCCTTCTGCTTCACTGTCATCCTTTTCCAATTTTAGAATTCCTGGCAGAGATTGGACAGAGTCACCAGGTCCCTGTTTAATAAGCAATTATTCAGGCCATGGGCAGCATCACCTGTTTCTACTCTGCCTACTCCTCTCATCTCACCATAAAATATTTCGGTCGAGCTCCACCTACCTGAGCAGCCACCACTATTTCAAGGATCTGGAAACGAGAATTCTGAGCCCCAGCTGTGAGAATTTGGGCAAACCACCTGACTGCTTACACTTGGTTTTATTATGTGGGAAATAAAAATCATTAACCCACCCCCAGGAGTTGTGAGGATTAAATGAGAAAATAAGCATGAAAATGCTTTCTTAGCAGGAAAAGTACAAGTGGGTTATTGCTAAAGACCCCAGTTTCAGGATCTTGCTGTGGTATTATTCACTTGGGTAGTGATCGGTTTCCTCCATCCTCCCTGAACAGGTGTGACCTGAGCCAGTGAACCATGCCATCAGAGTTACTGGAAGGAGGTCAGAGGTGGCCAGCTGACCACGCGAATCCCTGCTCCCCTTCCCATGGTGTAGAGTTGGTGCTGGAAAGTGGCCGATGAGCCAGAGACCACATTTCTTGGCCCCCTTGGCATTGTGTGGCCAATGGACTAGTTCTATTCACTGGAATGTGAGCCACAGTTTTTAACAAGTATTAAGAAGTGCTTTCTCTTTGCTCTTTTCTCTTCTTCTGGCTGCCGAGAGGTGTATGAAAATGACCAGACCCAGTTAAAAGGAGCTGCACGCCAGGGGAGGTCTGAGTCCTTAAACCAGCACATGGAGGAAGAGATTCACCCATTCACAAGAAACACCTGAGTGGCCCCATTACACGAACACAAAATAAATATCGCTGATGTTTGAGCGATTATACATTTTTTCATGTATGTGATGCAACAGTTGATGGCATAATGGTTCTAGGCTTCATTCCTTGCCCAGCCCAGGTTTTGTGACCTTGGCTATAGTACTTACACTCGTTACACCTCACTTACCTCACCAGTCAAGTATAGATGATAATAGTTCTTGTCTCATTGGGTTGTTATGAAAGTTAATTGATGTAACGCATACAAGCGGCCAATAATGTTCAATAAATGTTGGACGTTATTATTAACAGCATAGAAATGCCAAACCTTTTCGAAAGTTCATTAATTCATTCCAGGAAAAAATTCTACCTCTGTAGCTTATTTCTAGGTGACTGTGCCCATTAAACGCACATCAAAATATTTTCCAAAGAAACTTTTTCAGGGCCCCGGCAGTTTTTCCTCAACAGTTTGTTTTTTCTGAACATAGCTAACTGTAAGATTTACAAGTCTAAATTTCCAGGCTCAACTTTCACCTGAAAGTCATATGTGTGGACTTACGCTAGTTCGTGCCTTCACCTCCAATTGCTCACAAGCCCCACTCACCTGTCTTCTCCACGGTGCACGCAAGAAGTCAGGGATGCTCTTGCCATACAGCTGCAGGTCCGACTGTAACCAGCAGAGGGCAGTGCTGCACACAAACTACTACAATTTTGCTGATTCCCCAGTGCCTTTCCATTATCAATAGTTTTTTTTCCCTCCCCATTTCCATTCCTTTAGAAGAATGACCGTGATATTTCAGAGAAATGTGGTTACCCTTGGTTGTTCTCAGCTTTTATAGATTTTCTGAATCTCTTATGTGCTCTCTGGCACTCTGTGTGGTTGGGAGAGGCATATCCGCTGAACACAAGAATGGGAGCCCCCGCGCTTTCCCGAATCTGCTGGCACAGCCACCTGCTCTCCTTGTCCTCCTTTCCTGAGTCACTTGACACCCACCCAGTTTTTGCAAACGAATCCATGCCATCTTCTCCCACATCATAGCAAATTCCAGGACTCAGCCCTACGTACCTCAGCGACTCTCAACTGTGTGGGGGGGTATGATGCATTTCAGAATCTCCTGTATGAAGTGTTCTGAAAACACACGTGCCTGGGTCTCACTCCAGACCTCCCAAATCAGATGCTGGGGTGGTGAGAATTTGAAGAAACTCCGAGGGGCGATTAGGTCTGAAAAGCACTCCCACCCCACGCACCGCTGGTGTAGTTAACGACCTAGAAGAGGCAAGCGGCCGGAAGTGGGGAGGAGGGCCCAGGTGGGGGTGGAGTTGGCATGACTCGGGGATTGATTGGTTCTGTTACTATCCCCATGTTTCCCACAGGGAAGTCGGAAGCCCACTCACTCCCAACAGGTGATCTTACTGCCTTCTGAACTGACAAAATTAAAGCCCTCCAACTGTTCTGCCGTCCTCAATGACACGCCGGATTCTTAGCCCTTTTCTCTAACTTTCCCCTCCACTCAGCGTTCAGCCTGTGGCGCCGCCACCGTGTGTGGAGCCGCACCGCCTTCCCTGCCTCTCTGGGTATTGCTCTCCTCCCATTCCCCATTCCCCCGCCCTGCACCTCTGGCATCGCCCTCCCCGGGGCATCCTTCCTCATCTCTGTCACCTGCCTTCAAAGCTTGCTCTTTCTCGCTCCTCCATCCAATAACTATTCAGTTTCATGAGTTTCCCTTGCTCTTGATGGTCCTTTCACTCTCTCCCTTCTTCAGTGTCTATTGGGCACAGAAGTCTACTGTACGTTGTCACTCCTTCCCACCACCACCAACCCATCCTCTGAACTGGCCTGTCCATCTCCATGCGGCTTCCTCTCTAGACGGATCCAAAGAGATTCTTCTAACATGTTAGTCTGATGTGTCTTGCCCTGACTGACATTTCACTGTCCCCTGCCCAACACCACTGGACAAAGCCCTCACCCCCTCCACATATCACATGGGTCCTTCTCCACCTGCCTTCCCCCACTCAGTGCTTTTCACTCCCACAATATGCATCCATGAGCCTCTTAGGAAACTTCTGCCTTTGCCTGGCACCCCTTTCCCCATTTTGCTTCCTAAAGCAAACTCCCATTCATCACATAAAACGCAGTTCAGGCACCACCTTCCATGAAGAGACTTCCTCCAAACCCTTGGATAGATTTCGTCATTCTCTCTTGTGAGATAACTCTGATCTAATATCAGGCTCCCAGGGGTGCACCTTTTCACTCTGCAACCTTTGAGATACTACATATTCCTTCTTTGCGTATTTTATTTGTTGACCATTCTCCCTTCCTTTCCATGCTTTGAGCCTCTTGAGGACACAGACTGGTAATTACTCATCTCAGCTCTCCTAGTGCCTAGCAAAGTGCCTGGCTCAATAATTGTGGAAATTGGGTTAGAGCTGGTCTCTCTGCTTCCTTCAGAGACTTCTTTAAAATACCAAATCCCTGCCTTTACAGTGTTTCTACTCCCACTCACTCCTTCACCCACTAAAATCTGTTTTCCTCCCATGTTTCTGATCTTTTAAAGAAGTAAATGACTCAGCCACTTGTCTAAAGAACGTCTGCCTTTGCCTAAGGTGCACTGTGTCCATTCACTTCCCATATTCTTCAACCTCTGGGACTATCACCCGTCTTGACATTCTTCTCCTGGTTTCTGTGGTAGATAGTCTTGTTTTTGCTGTATCTATTTCACCTTCTTCTGGGAACAGCACCTCACTTTTCCTCTAGGGAATCGCCCGTCCTTTATTCTCAGCCCATGTTGTTTGGATGCCTCCATTCACGTCTCCAGTTGATTTAATTCTAAACATCAGAGAATAACAAACTTTTGCCCCAGAGATTAGCTTATAAATGGGCATATAATGGCAGGTATGCCAACCAGAGTCAGTAAGACGAATTTGGAGCCCTTTACTGGAACTGTCTGGAGAACTGCTCTCAAGAAGATAGACTAGAGCTCCTGGCTTTCTTTCTTTCTTTCTTTCTTTCTTTCTTTCTTTCTTTCTTTCTTTCTTTTGTCACCATAAGAAGAAGATTTCTGAGCTAACATAGGGAAGCATAATAAGATGAAAAGACTAAGAACAAGTCCCAAAGTCATTGAATCCCAGAATTCATCTAAGTCTGGACTACCCTGCACTTACCTGTTATAGGAGTCAAAATACTCCTTTTTTTTTTTTTACTAAGCCAATTTGAATTGAGTTACCTAGAGAAATTGACTTTCCTAGTCAAGAATCCTAATTATGGTTATTATGATCTGCAGCATCTCAGGCCCCATCCTGTAATCTCATTCTCCTTCTCTGGCCTCTTGTTTTCTTCCTTTCTCATACATAATAGATTCTAATAATAGAAATTTCCACTTACTGAATGCTTTATAGCTCACAAGTCACCTGTCCAGAGCCTCCCCAACCCTCACTTTTACATACTATTCTTTACTGAATACAATCAATTTTGTAGCTCTCATTCTCATTTCTATAGAATGATCCAGATTCTCACCTCCAATTCCAGCTTCTCCACAAAACTCTCCCTCTTCCTTTTCCTTTTTTTTAACTTTAAAAATTTTTATTTCTTTTTAATTCAGATATAATCAACATAGTGTTGCATTGCAACATAGGTCTACAATGACTCAACAATTCGATACATTACTCAGCACTCATCATGATAAATGCAATCTTAATCCCCATCACCTGTTTCACCCAACCCCCTCCCTTCTCCCTTCCCTCTGGTAACCATCATTTCTCTTTATTTAAGATTCTTGTTTTTTGTCTCTTTTCTTTGTTAATTTTGTTTCTTAAATTCCACATATGAGTGATATGTTATTGTCTTCTCTGACTTATTTCACTTAGCATTATACCCTTTAGATACATCCATAGTGTTGCAAATGTCAAGATCTCATTCTTTTTTATGTCTGAGTAATATTCCACTATATATATATACTCACACACACACACACACCACATCTTCTTTATGTATTCATCTATTGATGGACACTTGGGTTGCTTCCATATCTTGGCTATTATAAATAATACTGCTATAAACATAGTGATGCATATGTCTTTTCAAATTAGTGTTTTCATTTTCTTTGTGTAAATACCCAGTAGTGGAATTACTGGATCATATGGTCATTCTAATTTTAATTTTTTGACCAAAACTCCATACTGTTTTCTGCAATGGTTGCCCCAGTTTGCATTCCCACCAAGAGTGCACAAGAGTTCCTTTTTCTCTACATCCCCGTCAACACTTGTTTCTTGTGTTTTTGGTTTTAGCCATTCTGACAGGTGTGAGGTGATATTTCATTATATCTTTGATATCTCATTATAGTTCCCTGATGATGAGTGATATTGAGCATCTTTTCATGTGTCTGTTGGTTATCTGGATGTCTCCTTTGGAAAAATGTTTACTCAAGTCCTTTGCCCATTTTTTAATTGGGATATGTGGTTTTTTGGTGTTGAGTTGAATAAGTTCTTTATATATTTTGGATATTAACACCTTATTGGTTATATCATTTGCAAATATCTTCTCCCATTTGGTACCACAGTCATTTTTCTAACCATCTGCCATTCTTCATTAGAATCCCACGAATATCTTTGACTTATCCCAAAACAAATTCTTCCTTTCCAATTTCTCTTTCTCCAAATCTAGTGTTCTTTCTGATTACACTAATTTTGGTCAAGGTATTAATATTTCCCAGTTTTCCCTAGTCTGAAACCTTGGAGTTATCTTTAATCATTCCTTCTTTGGGGCGCCTGGGTGGCGCAGTCGGTTAAGCGTCCGACTTCAGCCAGGTCACGATCTCGCGGTCCGTGAGTTCAAGCCCCGCGTCAAGCTCTGGGCTGATGGCTCAGAGCCTGGAGCCTGTTTCCGATTCTGTGTCTCCCTCTCTCTCTGCCCCTCCCCCGTTCATGCTCTGTCTCTCTCTGTCCCAAAAATAAATAAACGTTGGAAAAAAAAAATCATTCCTTCTTTAAGGATTGGCCCTTACTCCAACTAGGCTAATGAGAGTTTTCCAAGACTGGTAGTAAAGAGGTGCTCTCTTCTTTGTGGGTTGCTAAGTTTATAGGAACTTTGAGGTGCTGGTGACCCTCTTGCCTGCCAGGGAATGAAGCTGAATCTGAGGAAAGCAGAGCTGAGGGAGAGAGAGCAGAAGACTCCCTATGGAGCCCTACACCTAGGCTTGTCTGAAACCAGACCTACATCTTGGACATTACTGTTATATGAGCTACTAACTTATCTTTTTTGCTTCCACCAGGAAGCAATTTCCTATCATAACTATGAGAGTCGTGAATGATAATGACTGACTTTGTTGCTTGTCTTAAGGATGCTAGAAGTGTCTGGCAATGGAAGACAGCAAATATTTAAGTAAGGTTCTACAACCATGGATTGGTTAAGGATCCCACAAGGCACCCTGGATGAGATGGCCTTAGATGTCCTTTTAGACTTTGAGAACCAGAGTTCATTTTGGGGTTCATTCTTTTTCTTTAATAATTGAGTTTTTATTGGTTGTTCTGAGGATCATACAGAGATTTCAATTTGTACAGAATTCTTAACGTACATACCAAAAATCTAAAAAATCATGTAGTTGTGATTCTTTTTGAAAAGTTATTCCAGTGACCTTCCATCTTAAAATTTGGAGGCAAATTTTCCTTAACATTATATCAAGTACCAATATCTTCAAATGTTGTGGAAGATATGCTTACACATGTTACACTGGTAAGCCCCACTAATTTACAATTTAATATCATATACAGTACATAGTCAAATTTTCGATCTTGCACGGCACATTAACAAAGTTACCAGGAAAACTGGATTACCACGACCAAGGTGTTACACAGAGCACACAAAATTCTGACACGGAGAGTGAAGATCAAGGAGTGGTTTTATTTAGGAAACAATTCTACCAAAAGCAACATGGGAATAGAGGTAATTTAAAATTTTCAAGACATATGAAATGCAAGACTGACTCCAAATTGTCATTTAGTTGGCTTGGTATTATAGGTTACGAAAACTGCCCCATCTATGGAATGTTAAGCTGACACCCAAGACAATCAAAACCTCCAAAATTCAATATCCCACTATTTTCTGGTTGTACCTGAAAATAAACAACCTGCAAATGATTTCGTTTCTTTAAAAAAAGCATTTACACTTAAAAAATGGGACAAGGTGGGATTCTCTCTTTTTAAAAAATGTTTCAAGAGCTACCAAAACAACTTGCGTTTATAAAATAGTTGATAAAAACAGTCCTCCAGATTGTACAAGAATGGAGACAGGGACACTGAAAAGACATGGTATTAATCAGACTTGGCTTTTTCTCTCCTGCTTCGTCAGAGGCTGGACTTTCCTCATTTTTACGTTCTCCGTTTTCTGCAGGAGAAAGTCGTCTGGTTTTTGGTTAGCCACTTCAGCCCGTTTTCCCTTTGCTCCCCTTTTCCCTGCTTGCACTTTTTTGTCTGAAGATTTATACTTTCCTGCTGCCTTTTTAAAAAGAATTTTTTTAATGTTTATTTTTGAAACAGAGAGAGCGAGCGGGGGAGGGGCAGAGAGAGAGGGAGACACAGAATCCGAAGCAGGTTCCAGGCTCTGCGCTCTCAGCACAGAGCCCAATGTAGGGCTCGAAATTGTGAACCACGAGATAATGCCCTGGGCTGAAGTCGGATGCTTAATGGACCGAGCCACCCAGGCACCCCACCTGCCTCCTTTTTTAGCTTTGTTTCCACTTTTACAGGAGGAGGTTTAGATGACAACCTCACTGACCTTCCTCTTGGGCGTCATGCCTGCGTTCTGAGAGCCGGGCTGGGCCAGACCCACTCTCTCTTGGCTGAGTTCACCAAGCTGGGCTGCCTTTGGGGCTCATTTTCTAATGGGAACAGCTTTGTGGGAGCATAGCCCCTCCTTTCCCACGTTCCTTCCTTCGCTTGGGAATGTCTCATGTTCCACCGTTTGTCAGAGCTGTTGCATGCCCTATCTGCCCTAGGAAATCATGACCTCTTTGAGGGAATGTGAAGACTGTGAGCTTTTATTCTTAGCTCAATGAGTGTTTATGGGAAGGAGAGGAGAGAGAGAAAGGAACAAAGGGAACGGAATTAATCTGCTCTTCACAGTATAGAAAGCATTTAATTGTGAGGCTCCATCTAGTCTCTTATTGATCTGCAATCCCTCCTTGTTGTGTATGCTGCTTTTGAAAATCCAAAATGCTCTTCTGTGCTTTTAGGTCGATTTTTGAAATAGAATCCATAGACCATTGTGTTATGTAGCAAAGGTGGCTGTTATGCCGGGGCTCATTCTAAACTCCATTCTCACCCTCTCTTGGCTTTCTCTTCTTGCTTCCCTCTCTGTTTTGTCTTGCTTTTCTCAGTTTCCTTCTTTATGAGAATGAAGTGCTCAGACCTACAGGCACTTGAATCATAATAGTGTATCAAGGGATAACCGCAGAGGCTCCTTCCAGATGTACTTAGACAAGCGACTCTATTGTCTAATTTTTCCCTTGTTTCTTTTTTTTTTTTTTTTTTTTTTTTAAGTGGGCTTCATGCCCAGTGTGGAGCCTGATGCAGGCCTGAACTCATGACCCTGAGATTATGACCTGAGCTGTGGTTAAGAGTCAGATGAATAACCCACTGAGCCATCCAGGGGCCCCTCGTCTAAGGTTTCCAAGGAAAACTTGATAATGAAATAATGGGTTCCAGCAAGTTACAGAAACTGTATGTTTAAGATAAGGGAAACAGAGATGCCTTATCAGATACTTGACCATCTCCCCCTTCCCACCTCCCTGTAGAAAGCAAAGCAAAGCAAAGCAAGACAAGGCGAGGCAGAAAGAATACCCTAGACACCTTCTACTTTTCATTGTCTGGAGGATTTCTCCGTCTAGACATTTCTTAAGCAGCTAGGTTGGTGCTGAGTGTAACTGTGACAGGTCCAGCTGGCCCAGACTTCCCTAAAAGGGCCTCCGGATTGCAGTGTGTTTAAAATAGTAGCCACTGCCTCAACAGGATGAGGTTTCTCCGGGAATGTTTTGTCCATGCACCCAAGAATTCATATTTAAATACCTACTGAGAACCCCGTGCATATTGCACACTATTAAACGCTGAGGGAGAAGATGCCAGAACAAAGGACACTGTCCTCACTCTCTAGGAGCTTATAATCTAATCAGAGAGATGGGATACCTACACCCACCTACAAATTTCCTTTCAGCTGAGAACCTGAAATCGGAGTCTCAACTCTGGCCACACATTAATATCACCCAAGGAACTTTAGGAACACTGTTGAGGCCTGAGCCTCATACCAAACAACTGAATGAGAAATATCTAGGTTGAGCCCAGGTATTAATAATTTTTAACCCTGCCAATCCCCTTCGCCCCCACCCATGCAAGTCTCAGGTGCACTCAGACTTGAGAAATTTGGCCTAAATGCTACCTCTTCTTAAATACAGAGATCAGTTCACCCTCCCTGATTTCCCCAGCCAGAAGGAATAAATATTGACTGATTCTCAAAGGTTCCAAATGTTGCCAGCAAAGAAACACCCAGGGAACTCAGACCAGGTCTTCTTTTCCAGAAGACACAAGGAGAAGGAAACCATGGCAGGAAAATCAACACACTGCAGCCCAGGAGCTCATCTAGAAGCTTTATTACCCAGGATTGACAAATGGCAAGACCCAATCAGATAGACCTAGGAGCTGATAAAGAAGTAAGAAGCCAAGGTCAATGCAAATATAGTCCAAGTCTTGGAATAACTATATATTCCTTGGGAGCCACTTAGCTTGCTTGAAAGTGCTTATATTCATAAACTTGGGGTCCAGTAGTTATTTGGACCAATGAGAAGTACATTTTAAGTCATGAAACTAGAATGTTAGGGAATCAACAGAAGTTGACCTAGATTTTTTCCTCCCAGGCTTCCATCTTTTGACTGTATTCCCGACTGATGCAGGTGCAGAGTCCCATCTAACAGACACCAGCCAGGCCTCAGCATACTGGAACATTCTTAGGCACTGACGATGGCTGACTGCCTGGGAGATGTGGCTTAGTCTTGATTAAAGTAGTCTTTTCTTTCCCTTTGTCCAAGGGAGCCCAATCAGCCAACACTAATCCATTTGTCCAACGGGCTCTAACCTAATCACCAGTGCCTGCAGCCAAAGCCTCTAATGCCCTGACCTATCTCCATAATTGTCCTGACCAATATATCTGCATCTTCTCACTGAAAGTTCAGGCAGGGCCAGGCTCTAGGCTCTACCTCAGAATGTGATTAATCCACAACATCAGAGCACGGGAGATGCACACTGCAAACTTTTTATACGCTGCAGGCAAAACAAAGTGAGACTGAGCATAAACTTCCATGTAACTATTTCCTCAGGGTATGTACGAGATGCTTTTGTTCAGAAGATGGCAAGTTTTCCAAGGCTTCAGGGGGGTTCCAAGAGCTTACTCAGGGCCTACTGCTTTGGAGGAAACAAGAGCTCTCTCACCAATAGAAAAGTCCAGTTCTCAAGGCCACTTGGACACCCAATTTCAAAGTGTCTCTGGCCTTCCAGAAAGGACTTCAGCATCATAAAATCCACTTGGTCACAAACTGACTTTTCTGGGAAGCAGTGACACCTGGTGCTGTGGTCCCTCAATTGCTTCCCCAAAGTGTTGGCCATGACCTGAGGGATGAGAAGATCATTTTACTGCCTTGCCCTCCACATTCCTGTCAGAGAGTCTCCAAGTGTCATGATCTAAAATGTCACCTCCAGGATATCTCTAGTCCATTCTCCTCTTCCCTGCCCCCATTCTGAATGAGGTTGGAGAGTAGAAATCCCTTGGACCTGGGTTCCCCAAAGGGCATCCCCGCTTGCCCCTTAGCAACAGGACATGGCACCTGCATTTCAGGGGGACCCATTTAATTTAGCCCATGGTATTTCCCATACACATTGGTTTCTCCATCAACTTTCACTTAGATTCTACTACATGTTGGGGAGGTGCTAAACTGTATACCTTAAAGGCTGCAAAGCTGCATAAGAAATAGCCCCTCAGGGAGCTTCTACACTCACTGGGAGTGGGTGGGGAGGGAGGTCATGACACTAAGGATTCCTGGGGTGGTGTAGCCATAACAAGTGATATTGGTACGAATATCGATCTAAAAGGAAGTTTCATCCCTTCATTCAGATCATTTATAAAGGAGAAACCCCTCTGGGGCGCCTGGGTGGCGCAGTCGGTTAGGCGTCCGACTTCAGCCAGGTCACGATCTCGCGGTCCGTGAGTTCGAGCCCCGCGTCAGGCTCTAGGCTGATGGCTCAGAGCCTGGAGCCTGTTTCCGATTCTGTGTCTCCCTCTCTCTCTGCCCCTCCCCCGTTCATGCTCTGTCTCTCTCTGTCCCAAAAATAAATAAACGTTGAAAAAAAAAAATTTTTTTTTTTTTTAAATTTTTTTTTTTTAATTTTTTTTTTTTTTAAATTTTTTTTTTTTTAATTTTTTTTTTTTTTAAATTTTTTTTTTTTTTTCAACGTTTATTTATTTTTGGGACAGAGAGAGACAGAGCATGAACGGGGGAGGGGCAGAGAGAGAGGGAGACACAGAATCGGAAACAGGCTCCAGGCTCTGAGCCGTCAGCCCAGAGCCTGACGCGGGGCTCGAACTCACGGACCGCAAGATCGTGACCTGGCTGAAGTCGGAGGCTCAACCGACTGCGCCACCCAGGCGCCCCAAAAAAAATTTTTTTTTAAAAAAAAAAGGAGAAACCCCTCATCCTGACTCCATCTCAGAAGGAATTTGAAAGCTGACATTTTCTTTTCCTTTCTCATTCTCATCACACATTATCTCAGTGTCCCTCACCCACTCACCATCACCAGCTTCCTGCTGGCCTGGCTGGTCACCTCCACTGGTGAGGCGGCTGTTCTTCTATGGCTGGTCTGTCCATTGTCAGAACCGTTGGCTTCTTTGGAGGAGGGAAACCTTAGGAGTCCTACATAAGAGCAAGTGTTCCCTCCGGTGAGAATTCCTCCTACACTGCTGCTGTGTGAGGCCCAGCACCAAATGAATCGGAGGATTTAGCACCCTTCTCCCAGCCCTCAAAGTGCTGCATTGGAATAAAGGTTACTTAAGGCAAAGGGGGAAGATGTTCTTACACTCAACTTTCCAGCAAAATCCCCGGGTTCTCCCCTCTGTCTTTGCTCTTGGAAGTTGAATCAGAGAGACGGCATCTTCAGCTGCCACCCTCCTGCGTTCTCACCTCCTGAATCATCTCTATCTTTTGTTCTCAGTCTCTCTTCCAGGAGAAGACTTTGCGTGGCCCTCCCCCAATCTCATTTCAGTTATTTTGGTGTATTTTCCTTTCCTATATCAGCCTTTTGGGACAGATCTTTTGGACCAGTGTTCTCAAACTGGCCACACATTGGCCACACCTGTAGACTCTTAAGTCCTGATCTGCTGCCAGGGTCCCAGCCATGGTGGCTCGAGAGGTTTGGGGTCAGGGCTGGGCTGGACAGGTTTACAGCTTCCTGGATGATCCTAATGTGTTAAAAAGCCACCACTCTGGTTTTCTCTTGCCATGCTTTCTCTTACTCTTCGTATTCTATGTGCTCATCAGTCGTCATTGCCCATTATTATAAAGAAGGAGCTGAATCCAGAGCAGTAGCTTAGTTCTCAAAGTTAAACATTACAACATCAAAGGAAATGATCTCCCTCATTTTCAGCACAGCTAAGAGAACTCTCATTCCTACCCCAAAGTTTATCCTCAACATCACCAGCTCCCAGGAGAAGTTTTGCCCACATTTCTGCTTATCATTGTGAAAAGATAACCGCCCTTTTGTGTTGTAAAAAGCGACACTATGGGGCTGTTACTCCATGTAAGTCATGGGTGTATCTAGCACTCCACTGTGTCTTTTTCCACTTCCTTTTGTCCCTACTTCCCTCTGCCCCTCAGTTTTTCTATCTTAAGAAAATCTTTGAATGTATTATAAAATATAACTAAAATACCGTTTTTATGTTTATTTGAGACTTTTTTTTTTTAAGTAGGCTTCACGCCCAGCATGGGGCCCAATGTAGGGCTTGAACTCCGGACCATGCAATCAAGACCTGAGCTGAGAGCAAGAGTTGGATGCTTACCTGACTGAGCCACCCAGGCGCTCCTATTTAAGACTATTTTTTATCCTCATTTTTTTACAAGATACATTTCTCTCTGAAAGAAAATAGATTACTACTTAGGTGACCTACCTCCAGTTTGTAAAGGCAGGGTGAGGCAGAAAGAACACTGTCTAGGAGTAACCAGAAGACCGGTGTCCTGCTTCCATCATTTGCTAGTCATGTGCCCTGAGATGCAAACCACTACATTCTCTTTGGCTTCTCCCAACCACAAAATGGAGGATAATGTTTTTGTGGCCCACATCCACAGTCCACATCCAAGGTTATTATGAGAATCAAATAAGCCAGTATTTGTGAACATATTTTGATTAAAAAAAAAAAAAAGATTCCTTTACATGGCTCTACAGTGAGTTTGAATCTTTCTGTAAAGAGATTTTCCACGCTCGTTTTCTCTCAACTCTTATTTCAATTTCTTTGGAAACCTTGCCTTCATTTGTGTGATCAGAGCTCTTAATTGTCTAGAGGAGGCTTTTCTTTTTCTGGGAAGGCAGCTCTGCAGTCTGCTGCTCTCTGGAAGTTCCATTTCAGAAGGCAGCCCTGGTTAAGTTCCATCCCGACATCTGCAAATCACATCCACAGGGAAAATGTGACTCACTCGAGTTACTGTGTTAAGTTTTCATGGATATTGTTCAGGGAGTAGGTGTTGTCTTTGGGCCAAATCACTTGAAATCATCATGACATCAGGCCTGTCACTGAAAAACGGACTGTGCCCCCACAGAAAGCAAAGAGAAGGGTGGGCCCTGGACACAAGGTTACTGTAAGAAAAGGCCACTTTCCTAGCCCTCCTCAAGTCTTCAAGATAAGATGTAGTAGAGTGCTTAGCACATAGTGGCTGACCAACAAACTATGGCACATTCAAAAATAACCCAATGCAAAACAAAACAGCTAAGATGACTCAACCGTGGAATGAGAAGAGATGCAAACAAACCATGGTTTACACGGCGTGGATGGTGAGTATATGAAATTCTTGCTCCCCACTATCTTTCTTGGTTACATCTGATGTCACTAATTGGTCATCACATCGTCTGCAGATGACCCTGGATGTAACCTCAGAATCCTTCTCCACTCAGTTGAAATGGCTGCTACTGATCAATCCATGATGCCAATTGCTATGAAACTACTGGACACTCCCAGTATGAAGGTTTCAGGAATCAAATGAATTCATTCTCGGCACTTGTTCAAACACTCAGATCACATCATTACAATTATCATCTTCCTCCTCCTCATCTTTGTCATCAATGTCATGATTGTACTTGTTATCAGCAAGCCACTTTGAGCTATCTTCATTGAAAGGCACTTTTGTCTTGACGTGGCACCTTACGAGGATGGTGGGGGGAACCTTCTTTCTATACTTTTATGGTTTAGTCTGGGTGGCCACATTCTTTTCTTTTCTTGTCTCTCTACTTCCAGTCATAGCTGAATATGTTTCAAAAAGAGAAAGAAACTATGTGCACTCTCCCTTTTGGCAGAGGGTTTTCTCTCCCTAATAGTAGTATGAAGATACCATGAATCCAGATCTGAATATTAGTGAATTGTTGAATCCATGAAAACAGACTATTGACATTGAAGTAGACTCCAGGAGAAACACATGGTAGGAAGAAGTTCTACCATAAATTGCAGAGGAACTCAGCCAGAGAGAAGAGAAAAGTTAAAGGGAGGCTCCTGTAGGGAAAGCAACATCCTCCACAAAAGGAGGAACATATTCAATGTAAGAGCTCATTATCTCTTGTTTTCTCCTTGGCCCGTTTTCACAGTAGCTTAGAAAGAAGCACTTACCCAAGTCCAAAGCACCCTCCTCCCCCTAGTTTGGTGGCCTCAGTCCTGGGAACCTGGAAGGCTCCAGAAGTCAACATCTACATGTACAGATGAGAAGAATAGGCTCCTGGGGGGCTTTCAGGATTTCTGGGTCTACAAACAAATAGGGGACCCAACCCCCACCTCCTCTGGTGCAGGCCTCCCTAAGGCAGTTTAGCAGGCCCTAGATAATGTAGCTGTCAAACCTGGTGGGACCGAGACATGGCCACCTGCCCTACTGAAGAAGATTCTTGGGAACCTATCTACCTCCATGGCAGCCAGATGAAGACTTCCTGCCCTAAGTTCATCTCAAAACTTACTCAGTACGTAAGTCAGAAGAGAATATGTTGTTAAGGTACAGGTGGGAAGTAGATGTAGGACAAGGTGAATTTTTTTAAAATTACTTTTAAGTGACTAGAATAAAAACCCTAAATTGATTACGATTACCCCCTGAATTTAGTGCTGGTGAGAAATAATGGACCCAGTCAAATTACAGAAATCCCAAGAGCCTTGATCCATCAGTAAATACAGACTCTTACATGAAAGTGGGTGAACTCATCCCTGAGCACTCAAGCCACTTTCCACTGGACAGCAAAGTTAACATGGAGCTGAACTACCAGGAGTGCCTACGACATGTGCTGTGGATGTGTGTACACATGGTGGGCATCCCAGTCTACCACAAACCTGAAGGAATAAGACGAGGCTCTGGTTCAGAGGTATCTGTCATTCCCTGTTCTTGGCAATCGCTGTGGCCAGCAAAGATTCCCAGGGCAGTGAGTTGCTAACGCCAGAAAAACCAGAGAGATCAGAAGGCATCCAATTTCAAGAGTAGCATGAAAAGACCGACCAAAAGCAGGCTCAGTAGACTCCCACCAAATATCTAAGGTCTCTTCTCCACTATCTCAAGGATAGATTTAAAGAGATGTTGGAAGCCTTGAGCTGGCTCAAGAGCTGCCCAATGTGAGTGTGGAGCTCAGGCTCTGAAATCCTAGGCCAAAAGGCACTATGACGCCCAACTCCAGCTTCATCAGGCTCTGTGTTCTAGATGTGGCAGAAATCGAGTCTTGAGGTGCCACAGAAAGGAATGGAAATAATCACCTGTCTTATAACTGGGCCAAGATCCTTACTCATATTTATGTGTGGATAAGGCAATATAATATCTTGCATGCTCTAGCTTGCTGGCCTGAGGACCAGCCTGCCTTGCTGCTGAGATGGTGGCAGCTGAGTAACAGGTGAGCTACTGGGGCCTGTGGGGACATTCAATGAGCTCATCCCTATAAAGGAGCAAAGAGATGATGGGTCAGACTTGATCCAGTCATAATTGAATTCTGAAAATAGAATTATTACATTCATTCAGGGAGCATCTGTTGAGCACCTACACTCTGTCAGGTTGTGTGCCAGATACTATGAAAATAGGCCCTCTCCTCCAGGAGACCAGGGAAAGCAGGGACATACCAGGGAAATGTCCAGGGTGCTTCCTGTTTCCTCATGTGGGTATAGCTCTGAATGGACAACTGATGCACATAAACATAATGGGCAGTTTGTCTGCCAGGTTGGCATCCACACTGTTGTCTACCTTGGGAATCCTAAAGGACAGTGTTGCAACGTCTATAATAGGATTTCACCACACACTCTCCTGTCTGTAAAACCCATAGCTCAAAAGGGCTATTGGTTAGTTTTTAAGGAATACGCAGCCCTTCTTAGAGGGGTGGTTTTTTTTAAAAGGTTTTTTTTTTTTTTTTTTTTTTTTGAGAGAGAGAGCGAGAGAGCACATGCTTGAGTGGGGGAGGGTCAGGGAGAGGGGAGGAGAGAGAGAGAGAATCCCAAGCACAGAGCCTGATGTGGGGCTCGATCTCACGAACTGTGAGCTGAAATCAACAGTCTGACACTTAACCAGCTGAGCCACCCAGGCGCCCCTCAGAGGGGTGTTAAAAAGATCACCAGAGCCATGGCTTAAATTAGAATTGAAATCATGGCCAGACAGACATGAGACTGCCAGGGCTTACTGGGGGCTAGTCACACACCAGGAGTATGCCCAGGGCAGAGAGGGGTTCTGGGTTTCCGCTGAGCTCAGGGAAGATGGAGCTAATCTCCCAGATACCAGCCCTGCCTGCTTGCTCCTTCCATGGCCCTCTAGTGCCAGCAGTCCACGGACCAGTGTCCAGGCAGTTGCCTCCTGGACCAGAGACCTGACACAACCAGAGCTGTGCAACTGGATGCCAAGCCAGTGCCCTGCCTTCTTCTTCTTTTTTTAAAAACTAATTTAAGTTCTTTTTGAGAGACAGAGCACGAGCGGAGGAAGGGCTGAGAGAGAGGGAGACACAGAATCCCGAAGCAGGCTCCAGGCTCTAAGCTGTCAGCACAGAACCCAACATGGGCCTCGAACTCATGAACCGCAAGATCATGACCTGAGCTGAGATCAGATGCTTAACCGACTGAGCCACCCAGGCGCCCCTCCCCCCCCCTTCTTTTTGCTTTACTCCTTTTTTTCTATTCTCCACAACAGATCATGGCCCAACAAGGACTATTTTGGTGACTTTTATCATGGCCCCCAGAATAGAGACCCAGCAAATGTTGAATGGAGTTGACCTTCTAGCTCTTGGTTGGACTTCAGTCTATCCTCAAATTCAGCTTCCACTGATCTGCCACTGTGTTTACTTGGCTCTTGCTAACTGTTGACTGATTTTCTTCCCTAAACTCCCACCCCACTCCTACCCCCTATGGTACATTTAGAGAATGGAGTGGTTAATGGAAAGACAACTATCATCTTCCTGAGTTGTTTCAGAACTCAAAAACCCTGTAGGAGGCACTTTGTTTTACAGATCAGAGGGAAACAGCAAGGACTAGGTCTCAGAATTAAGATTAAATCACCAAGACTGTAAATGGTTTCTCTCACTCCCCCTCTTACGTTTATAGAATTTCTCCTCCCTTTTTCACCTCTCTCTTTCCCTCCCTTATTTCTGACTATGGGCTGGGGATCTAACAGTAAAGTTGGACTTGTTTTTTTTTGTTTTTTACCGTCTGAGACTTTACAGGTAATTGGAGTTTATTACTATCATAAGGCAAAGACTGGGAGTTCAGCTTCTTTACAAGCAAGGTCTTAGATGAAGCCCTCCCTCAATCACTTGCCCACTGTGTCCCATGCTTACAGATGATTTAAACACAGTATGCTAAGCAAAGACAGAAGTGACAGGGAGGGCCTGAGGGGAGAGCAGGAGTAATCAGAAAGGCTTCATAGAGGAGGTGATATTCAAGTTGAGATTTGAAGAATAAATAAGAGCGTACTATGCAGTTAAAATTTAACAAAAATTCGCAGCAATCAGTGATTAAGATAAAAGGCAAGTTTAAATCAGAGATTTAACTTTCAGGATAAACACAAGGTTCAGCATCTATTTCTCCAAGGCTGGGACACTTCCCTCCATACACTCTCCACTGTGCACTTGGTATTCACATCCTGACTGCTGCCCTTTGAGATGCCATAAGATCCCATGGTCCCCATCTGTAATGGTCTTAGGGAAGTGAACTAACATTATGTAAAAAGCTTTTCTGAATTAAGGGTTAAGACAAAGGCTTCTGGCTCCATTCACAGCTAACTAGAAACTTCCACTAACCAAAACGCCCATTCCCCAAGCTGGCTGTCTAATTGAGGTTTTGCTGCATCTGTCTCTTTGTTTTGCTTTCCTCCTTCTGTTTGCTCTGAGCCCCTTCCTTTTACTCTGGGTGCTGCGCTCCTGTCTCTGCAGCAGCATTTTCTTCTCTTCCTCTCTCCTCTCCGCCCTCTCAGTTGTCAGTGCTTGACTCAGCCGGAGCTGTGTGGGAATGGGTGCCGTGTGAATCAGTGAGTCCGGGCTCTGAAGCAGAGTCATGTCTAGCTACCCTTCCCTTGATAGGGTACACCTAGTTCCTTCTCAGCTGACCACTCTCACTGAAGCTATTTTTGCGGGTGAGGCCATAATCCTACACTCCAGACAGGATAAAAGGCAATGTGCATGGGGTGGACGGTCAGAGAGATTTATGTTTCCGAAGGAGGAGATTGGAACTTTGACAAGACACAGCTGGCTGAGGGAGTGAGCTGGGAGATTCAGCCCTGGGGTGAGGAAGAAGAGGAGGAGGGGGCCTTTAAATAGCAGGTGGCTTCACTGTTTCTATAAATGAAAATGGTACGTTTTCACTGAACACTGATTACGAAAATGGTCTTTTATTAGACAGCTGCCTCAACCCATAGGACAGCCCTTGAGGCTCGAGCTGGGGAACTTGCCCTGCAGTTCATAAGCATGGCTGACTGCAGCTCGCCGCACAGCGCCCGTGATTGCTTTCTGCTCAAGGACTCTGCACAGGCCAGGAATGAGAGACCCGCGGAGACAGGACAATAATAGGCCATGGCTTTATTTCAAACACTGCCAGATTTAATTTTTCTTGCCATGTGTGTATTTATATGAGAGTCATTCATTTTTCTCCTGAGGAGGTTGAAAAAGAGACACACATGTTCTGCCTGTGTGGAGCACGCTGGGATGAGGCAAGGCTTGTAAAGATACCAGCAAGTCTTCTCTTTATAAGGCAGGGCTGAATGTAATTGGTCTTGCCTCTCTTTAATTAACTGAAAAATCCCTTCTGAAATGGCAGAATGAAGTGGTCAGGAGACCGAGGAGCATTTAACCTCTGAGAGAATCACCTGCCTTCCAGCCGCCTTGCTTTTAGGAAGCTCGACCCAGCGTTTCAGGGCAGGTGAGAGTAGTTCACTCCACTTGCCAACTTCCCGGGAAAACATGGCCACCCAAAGGATGGGTGAAGGTCAAGGATGAATCAAAACCTCACTAGGTAGGTCCCCACACTAAGCCACTATCACTTCCCAAGAAAGGGTGAATAATGATACTAATATTTGTTAAGCACATACTATAGGCCAGGCATGGTGCTAAATGTTCTATATCCATTAACTCATCTAATTCTCACAACTCCATGAAGTAAGTGCTATTTTCAGATGAAGCCACCAAAAGTAGAGAATAAAGAACTCGCTCACAGAGGTATAGCTGGGAAGTGACGGAGCCAGGATTCGAACCCAGTCTGGCCAGAAGCCTAATGCTCTTAACGGCCACCTATGCAGCCTCCCCTCATGCTGCACGGTGAAGGGGTTCAGAACAAGCCACCCCAGATATGCCTCTCCGCCATATTGACTCTTCTGAAGTCAAGGCACTTCAAACAGCAAATACAAGAAACACATTCTAACCTTCCTTCTTTTTCTTAAAAGCAGGAGATGAGATTCCCATAGGAAAGTTGTCTTCCTTGTACCAGGAGGAGAGCAACATTCTTATCATCCCCGATAAGCTGGATTGGAGAGAATTCTGCTACACAAACAGACCTTGTTAAAACAATTCTTATCTTCCTTTAGCCTTTCCCTGCAGCTCCACAATTGCTTCTCTTTGTTCAACCTAATAGAAAAGCAAGTAGTCTTCGCCATTTCTTTGGTTCTTCATTCCTTGTGAAGGCTCCCGTGTCACATAAAACTTGCATTAAATAAACGTGCGCATGTTTCTCCTGTAGATCTGTCTGTGTCAGTTTAATTCTCAGGCCCAGCCAAAAAGAACCCTAAGAGGGTAAAGCTGTGTCTCCCCCACAACTGCTGGCTTCCAAATTCACCCTGTTATCCCACCTCCATTTTATTTACCCACCTGTCTTTCCCAGACTTTCCTGCAGATGTGTGGCACCGCAGTGTTGCCTCTCGCTGCAAAGGTCAGATTTCCTTGGCCAGATTTGCTTAGCATGGGACTTTCTGCTAAGATACATCAGAGATATCACTACTTGGAAAAAACGAAAGCAGAATTTGTCTGCGATCCATCTGCTAGGTAATGAGGAGAGATGTTTAAAGGCTACTTGGTGCAACTATGCAACCACCTTCTTTAGAAACCTGGTTGGGGGGGGGGGGGGCAGGGACAAGAAGGCCATCCATGGAGTCAAGACCCAACTCATCCAAGCCCCTCCAAGACAGAGCCTGTGTCAAGAAACATGTCATTCAAGAAGTAGCCTCCAGAATAAAGCTCTCTCTCAAATGTACATTTTGTAAAACCATTTGAGTCAAGGGAGGAAAATTGATTTCTCAATATGAAAAGATAGTTTTGACAGCAGCCCTGGAAACCACACCGGGTCTTGGACACTCAATCAAATAAATCAACCTGAAGGCTCAGCAGGACTTCCCAAGCAGAGTGTGCAGCTTCAAAACCTTCTTTTCCCCCTCACAGGGACAGTAGGCAGACAGACACCATACATTCTGGGATCAGGGATTGCAGGCATCTAGCCATGTGTCCATTCCCCAGCGGGAGCAAAACACACACTTCCCAGATGCTGGGTTTTGGAAGACAAGGGCTGGCTGCCCCCCAAGCCCTTTCCTGATCACCCGGCTTTGCCTTGGGGACTGGGGTGGAGGCCGCTGCTCTGAGAAATGCATTTGCCCTTTGGTTGCAAAACATCTCCAAGTGATTGATGAACCAGTCCCAGGGAAGAAGAAATAAGTCACCGGCACCTGAAATATAGCCTCCTCTAGAAAATATTTCACCCTTTCAGGAAGCCCCATGCCACATGGACATTAATTACAATAGGAATAAAAGAGGATCAGATTCAGTTGCAGTCATAGACACTCGAGGCTGCTAACAAAGGAGTCCTGGTTCCATGTAACAAGATGAGAAATTTACTCACCATGAACTGTGACCTTTGTTTTCCCCTTTGGCTAAATGCCCTTAGTACCCAATCCAGGCCTCAGTGGGGGCCATGACTCTTTCTCAGCCGATGATGACCGCCAGCCGTAGGAAATCAGGAAAGGTCGCAAGAACGGGTTGGCTCAGTGCATACCGCTGGCTGAGTGCAGAGCCCAGTTCAGAGCCAGCCTCTTGGGGAAGCTCCCAGCCTTGTTCAGGCTAGATCATCCAACTTTGTGTCCCTATTTTGTGACCTTGTGACTACAACGTCACCTCTCTGGGCCTTAGCTTCTTCTTGTATAAAAGGTAGGGATCAGATTAGCCAAGTGCTTTCACACCTTTGTTAGTGGGGTAATCCACTATTTTATAGTCTAAATACTATAAGGTGCCCAATAAGACATAAACCAAATGCAAGTGGAGCTTCTTCAAGGTTAGTATAACATGATGGTAAGGAGTTTTATTATTCAAATTTCAGCCTTGCTACCTACTAGTTGTGTGACCTTAAATAAGCTACTTTTTTGCCAAGCCATGGTTTTGTCATCCGTAAAATAGGTATTCTAATACTACTTTCTTCATAGAGTGATTGTAAGGATTAATGAGATCATACATGCATAGCTCTTAGGATAGAAGGGTTTGATAAGCACTTGCTACTATTATTCACCATTATCACACTGTAGCAGGGTGGGAAGCCTCAAGTTTCACACATTCTGTCCTTCCCTCATTCTTTTTTTTTTTTAATATATGAAATTTATTGTCAAATTGGTTTCCGTACAACACCCAGTGCTCATCCCAAAAGATGCCCTCTTCTTTTTTTTTCTTTTTCTTTTTTTAATTTTTTTTTCAACGTTTATTTATTTTGGGGACAGAGAGAGACAGAACATGAACGGGGGAGGGGCAGAGAGAGAGGGAGACACAGAATCGGAAACAGGCTCCAGGCTCTGAGCCATCAGCCCAGAGCCTGACGCGGGGCTCGAACTCACGGACCGCGAGATCGTGACCTGGCTGAAGTCGGACGCTTAACCGACTGCGCCACCCAGGCGCCCCAAAGATGCCCTCTTCAATGCCCATCACCTACCTTCCCGTCATTCTTACTGCACCCTTCTGTAGCACTAAAGAAGCATCGAGAGACCTCAGGGCTCTGTGGGGTCCAGTCTGAAAACCGTTGGATAGGTGTTTCCTAGACTTTCTTAAAAAAAAAATTTTTTTTTGAACGTTTATTTATTTTTTGAGAGACAGGGACAGAGCATGAGCTGGGGAAGGGACAGAGAAAGAGGGGGAGTCACAGATTCTGAAGCAGGCTCCAGGCTCCGAGCTGTCAGCACAGAGCCTGACACGGGGCTTGAACTCATGAACCATGAGATCATGACCTGAGGTGAAGTCGGCCGCCTAACCGACTGAGCCACCCAGGCATCCCCCAGACTTTCTGAGATCAGTCACCCGAGCTGCTTATCAGATACCTAGGTGACCAAGATTCAGGAGGTGTGGTTCAGATGCAGGGCTCCACGCTTAACAAGTATACAAGGTGCTTCTTATCTTCAGGCTCTTCGGGAAGACTCCAGAAGGGGATACCAAAGGTCCTTTCAGGTTTCATGTGCCAGGATTCCATCTCCTTTCTGCCTCAATTAGGGCTGGAACCCACATGCAGATAAGCCTTGTGGGCTCAAGGCTGGTGGGGAAACTGCCTGTGCTCAGCTCTAAGGTGCCTACAGCAACAGACCATATGAGGCTCACCTCCTCCCCAGACTCCTGCACTTTAGATCCTGGCCTCTTGCTCCGAACCTGAGGCCCCTGTCTGCCCTCTCAGCCTCAGCTGACTTTCCTGGCCCTCACATGTGCCCATCCAGAACTAAGGTCTCTTCTCTGCCTCTCCTTGCCATGCTCTGTTCTGTTACTGCCAGCATCCTGGTGGGACAATTTCACGGGTGGAATCAGAGTGCGTTAGAGTAAGAAATGTAAGGAGATTCTATTTTCTGCCTAATCTGTTCTCTCCCCATGGGTCAATTTGGCTGCACTTTTATTTTGAAATAAAGGAACCTAGAAACAAATGAGCAAACACCTTATTATTGAGAACCATCTGCAGAAAATCCCACAGAGCAGCTCCAAGGTCAAAGCTTATCTGTTCTGCCTCATACACAAAACAGCCAGCAGGCAGGCAGGATAGGAAATCACAGAATCTTAAGAAATTTAGGTAAAAGCATGCATCTTCTTTTCAACTGAATGTAAAAGTAAGAATTCTCTCTGCAACCCAAGTTTTAAAACTAAGAACATTTGTGTATTTTATAGCAACAACGATGGTGTTGAGTTGGCTGGGGTGGTCAGGAAAAATCAACAGCAGTCCTGAGACTCATGCTTGGCTCTTTTCTTCTCTTCGATCCCAGATTTTCATTTTTCAAAAAGTGCCATCTGTTCTTTTTGTAACTTTCATGTTGAAGAAAAATAATTTCTTGAAATAGTGTATTTTCTCTCCTTCTTTCCCCAGCCTGAGTCCTTCTTTCTGTATAGGTGAAGTGAAGGCAGGTGGTCAGAACTGAGTTTCTATCAATACTGTGTGTGAGGAACTCCCACCATGTGAGGACAAGTCCTATGATGCCAGGCTATTGAGCAGTGTTATGAGTAGGATACATGGTGGGGTTTGCTATAGGTTGCCTATAGACCTGTCTGTGATGATGGGGATGTTCTATATCTACACTGCCCAATAGAGGAGCCACTGGCCACATAAGGCTAGCGAGTTGTTGAAATGCGACCAGTGTAACTGAAGAACTGAATTTTTAAGTACATTTCATTTAAATTCATTTAAATCTAAATCTAAAGTTCAATGTGTCAATATATGACCCAGTTCAGGGGATTAGTTGTTGGTGAGGCGAGGGAGGGGGCAAGGGAGGTAAGCAGCACAACGATCCCACAGCAGCAGGCTCTGACCCCCTCCCTCCTCTCTTAGTCTCCTCTTGGTCTATGGTCCTCCCACGTTCCACCAACAACTGCCCAAATAGCTCATGAAGCAGTTTCCTTCAACATATGGCCCCTTAGCTTTCTTTCTTTCTTTTTTTTTTTTAAATGATTGTAGCTTCAAGCTACTGTTGTCATTACGTGGGCTACCCTGATCTAACTATACTCTTCAAGATTTCTAGCATAAAAAATTACAAATTAAAAAGAAGAATTTAAAAAGCATTTCCCGTGAAGGAATGTGAGGTCAACTTTCAGCCCAGATAGAGAGGGTGCCACAATCCATTAGAAATGTCTGCCATGGCTGTGGGCATAGGGGAAATGGTGGTTCTGGATATTGGGTTTGCCAGTTAGTCCTGGGTATGGCTCTGCTTCGCAGACCAGTGAGCTAATTAACTCGCACATATCCAGTATATTCCATTTAGGTACTGGCGGGGCTATGCACTTTGATTTATTTTATGAGAGATAGCCTCTTGTTTTCTTCTCCCCCTCTCCCCCCACCTAATGCTTGCCTACCTGTTCAACCCACCATTGTACTCCCAACCCCAACATCTTTGACGTGTTTAAAGTCTCTTGGCAAAACTCTAGTAAAATATATAAATAATGCATATAAAGTTAATCTGTTATTTAAAAAAACTAAACTAGGCCAGCCAGATTGAATTAGGCAAAGGAAACCAACCTTTCCCCCAAGTCTGGCATTCTGGGCTTAAAGAAAACAAAGCAATTGACTCTTAGTTTCCTCCAACTCTATATTGTTACAGGGCTTTTTAAAAGTGCTCAGCCATCCATGATGTCATTTGATACTCATAACTGACACGGAAAGGGCACATCACATTTTACAGATGAAGAAATGGAGGTCCAGGGGGCAAAAACGCCTTGCTGATGGTCACAGGTTACTTTTGTGCTTGGAGCATTTTGAGACCAAGGTGGGAACCAGCTTTCAGGAGCCTCTCTGATTGAGTGGTAGGAGGGCCTTCTAGGAGTCGACCTGCATTAAGAGTATTTTTATTGAGAAGAAGGAAAAGAGCTCACATCCCTCCAGGAAGAGAACATGGTGTATATGTCACATTTTAGCCCTGATGCCAAGTCCATGGTTCTGTGTCTAAGTTCTATGGATAAAGGGGCTCCAGGGAAAACCCAAGGAAGGGCCCAGCATGTTTTTCTGAGTGCAGGTGAGAAGTGCCATCCCGCATGCAGGAAATAGGTATTCTCAATAGCTCTGTGTGAAGCACACCAGGGCTCTGGCAGGTAAGGCTTCCCAGAGATGAAGAATGGCTCTACAGCTCTTAGCTTTGCCTCTTAGCACCAGCAGCTATTTGCTTGAGGTGAACAGCAGGGTTGGGGGTCCACCATCCAGGCACAAACATGCAAAATTCCTTCGTCTACCTTCGCTCTAAGTCTTTTGGAGGGCTCAGGACGGTGGGGGGAGTGGTGTGTAAACTGCTTCCTGTTCCCATTTACCACGGGACCCGGTGGTAACCGTGACACAACAGTCTCCAGTGGATTCACAAACGGACAGCAAAGAGGGTCCAGAGGTGAACATAAGGAGTTAAGTGGGATGGCATGAACTATCATAGGCACTCCCCGAAATATGGATGACTGGGATGTGCATTTATTAGGTATTGTTGGGCTATGATGTTTCACAGGACCTCTCTGTTACTGACAGACTGATGAGACTTAGAGTATACACAGTAATAAACAGGAACATGAAATTAATTTATAAATATGATTCTTACCAGAGGAGTCTACCTGCTGCTGCTTAGGTAGTGTGGTCAGACCTGCAGCATCATCTGAGGCGGAAAAAAGTGAGTTAAGGAAGTAAAATAGCACAGCACTTTCTAAAATGCCCACTTGCAGGAATAATCTATTTTTGAAGAGAAGAAAACGCCTGAGTGTCTTAGTAGTGGACCAAGAAAGACCCTGGAAGAGCAAGCATGCCCCAAATACATTTTTTTTTTGGCTATCAGACTGATGAAAAGTAGGTCACAGCAATGAAAATTAGCCTGGGCTGGGCCCTGTGCCCTTCTGGTGGACAGCAAGGCCAGGAAGTCTGTCCTCATTGCTTCCAGCGAGGCTTCCAGGCCTCCAAACACAGGATACTCAACAAATACTTGTTAGCTGATTACCTAATTTTAAACACTCATGCATTTACATTTTTCAAGGAAATTTGGCAAAGGAAACCAAGTAACTATTTTTGGCTTCTCTTTAGGTTACACTTTATTCTGCACAATTTTAAGCCAATACAGTAAGAATATATAATTATATATGGGGTAGTTTTAGCAACTTTGCAGAAGATAAACTTCCTGCCACTGGTATTTATGTTCTGATGCAGAAGACATCAAAAGGAGTTATTAGTGAACGATTTACAGTTCTAGACATTTTACCCTCAATACATATTTGATTTTCTCTTTACCTATTTTCATGTCTTCTCCTTTTCCTGTGAAAATAGGAGGGTGAATGTCACAGCAGGATCTGGGGCTCTTTCTTCTGCCCCAGGGCTGCAGTGGCTCTGGAATATTCCTTTCCTCGGGGCCTGTCATAGGTACGGTGAATTAAGGAGCAAGGAGAAATACCGTCAGGGTTAGACCACACCAAGAGTCTGGGGGTGGGGGGTGATGTCTAGGACAAGGGGGTAAGAGGAGCTCTTGACTTTCTGCCACCTGGCTCTTCACCCCCACCCCCAAAATAAATGGCGCCCCTTGAGATGGAGGTCACTGACTGGGAGAAGGAGGAGCAGTCCCTGGAAACCATGTCCACAGGAACTTACTGCCTGGTCTGTTCCTCCTCACCCACTTTGTCTTACACCTGACTCCAAATTGACAAACTCTCCATTTTCATTTTATCCTACATGTTTTTCCTTTTATTTTATAATGTTTACAAATCCTATGTCATGGTTAGCTTCATTTACTAACAGGTTTTTAGCTTCTCACCTCATGGCTTTTGGGTTTTATTTTGATCACGCATTGCTTCATTTTTTATGTTTTTGATCTCTTACTGGAGTTCAGCCATTTCTTTTATTTTAAATCTCATCTAGCTGTAGCTTCTCTTTTGAAAAAACTCTTAATATTCTTTTATTGGAATTGTAACTTTTCTTCCAACTTTCCAGATACAAAATTTCTTAAATTTTATTTTTTGAATTTAATTTAAAATTTTATTTTTAAACCTAATTTATTTCAGTTATTTTTCCTCCTTTATTTTTATTGGAATTTCAAACACAGTTGCTTATTTTTAAACTTATTTTGAAATGCCTATTCATGTTTAAAATGTCTCGTTTTAAGCCCATCTTAATCTTCTCATCTTTTATTATTGAAACCAAATCTTCTTTGTTATTCTTATATATTATTTACTTTCCAGGACTTGTTTTTCAAATGGTCAGCAGGAAGTAAAACCCCAAGAGTGTTCATAGTGGAAGCCCCACCAGCACAGACAGATTGGAGATCTCCTACCCCCCTGCTGACCCTACAGGTTCTGCCCTATTCTCTTGGTGAGATACCAACCCAGTGAAGGGTTGTTTGACAAAGACCCTGTCCTCAATGGGCTGGATAGATCCAAGAGTTAATCCCCATCCTGACCTCAGGCAGTAAATCTCATTGCACAGATGGGGCCGCAGGAAAAATAATACTGAGAGGCTTCATTTCTGCTCTCCCATGCTCCAAGGATCTTTGGGAGCTGGCTGAGATCAGTGCATCAAAGCTTCTCGAAGTTTCCCCCGGTTTCTCTGCTCTGCCAGCAGAACAGGATACCATCATGAGGACATCAGAGTGCCCAGGGCTCCTGGATCAACCCTTAGAGCCCTACTGTCTTGATGAGATGTCAACCCTACTCGCTTTGCCTTCAAATCTCCTTGAATTCCCTTTGGAGGAACCCCCCAAGGACACTGTCTTCCCCAAGATGGGTCTGTTCCACTATTACATAATCCAGCACTCTGCACTACCACCTGTTTTGGGAAAGGATATCTTCTTCCACCTTTCCTGTCTGAGAGACTGGCTGTTCAAATTGCTCCTCTGTTTGGTCCACAACCACCATCCCTGGTAATGTCCCTTGAGAAGGCTCCTTGGGCTCCATTACCAGTGAGCTCTATCCTAGTGCAGCTTTCCTGTCTCGGAAACCCTACGAGCCCCCTTACTTTTATAGAAACTGTTTAAACATAAACTGTTGTAGCATGAAGGCATTTGGCCCAGCAGATGTGGTAAATCATCTTACTAAATCATCTTACTAGAAAAAGCCCAAATTCTACCCTAAAATCTTCACCTAAAGCCCCCAGTTGGTTTTAAGTATCAAATAAGAGAATCTGCTTCTCAGGGAAGAAACAGGTAAAGAATCCAGTGTAATTGGGGCATATTTAGGCCTTAGAATTCTCTACTTAACCTGAGTACACATCCTCCTGCTGAGAAATGTCCATAGAATCCACTTTGTTTTGATACATTATTCTCTGGGGAACCAAGAACTTTTTTTTTTTTTTTCCCAGTAAACATGACAGGCTTGCATTTGCCATAGTCCAATCTGCTTCTGTCTGTGGTTCTGAGGAGTGAGCACATGCTGTTCCTTTCCAGAAAAATCTCCTGCCTATACCCAAGGAGCAAGCAGATGGGTTGGGGTGGGGTGGGGATCCATGGAACTGCTGCCATAAAAAGCTCTCGACAGAAATAAAACCTTGTCTTTCCTACAGCACTTAATACTGACTTGCACATGGCAGATGCTGATTAAAATGTGTTGCATGGCATCAAACCCAGACCAAAGCCTTCCCTTGCTGTCTCTGGAATGGCTACACGGAGACCAAGGTGAAGCATGGCATTCCCACCGATGATGCTTTCTGGCATCCACAGGAAGCTCAAGATTCCTCCAATCCTGAGCACTGGGGTAAAGAGAGAAGGAGGTGCAGTAAGGAACCTCAACCAGCGTGTTCTAGGCATCAAGACAAATGCTTAGCCAGCCAGCTTCCTCGGCACTGTTTTGCCATATTGCTACCTTGCCACTGGGAGCTGTGATCATGGACAGAGGGCAAAGGAGCTGTGGATGTTCCTTTGCCTGCTTTGATTCTAGCCATTTAGGGCTGCCTCATTCCTCCATCAGTGAGCCTAACCAATCAGGGGACTATGTTGGGTTTGGCAGCAAAGATTTTTACACTGTTGAGTCTTGTCCTCTGTGCTTGTTCTTATTCTCCCAGGATACTGGACCAGACTGGGAGGAACCATGGGAGGGTTGATGAAGAGTGGCAAGGTAGGCATTAAGATAGACAATTCTCGAATTCAGAAGGTATCTTACCTTATAATGTAACATATGATATTCAGTGTTGCTGCCTGTGCTGAGATGAGCACCCTCAGACAGTATTAGTGGGATGCTCCATTGGATAACTTTCTGAGGCACAATATGGTCACATGAAACCAACACTTTTAAATAGTTAATATCTTGGGGGCACCTGCGTGGCTCAGTCCATTGAGCAGCCAATTTCAGCTCAGGTCGTGATCTCACAGTCAGTGAGTCCAAGCCCCACATCAGGCTCGCTGCTGTCAGCACAGAGCCCGCTTTGGATCTTCAGACCCCCTTCCTCTCTACCCCTCCCCCACTTACACTCCCTCTCAAAAAAAAAAAATAAACAAAAAAAAGTTAATATCCTGGATTCAAGAACCAATTCTTAAGGGGGGAAAGATCACATTTGGAGCAAAGACTTCGGTACAAGAAAGTTTACCAGCCACATTATCTATAATACTAAAAACTAAAACAAACAGAAAAGCACAACTTAAATGACAAAAGGTAGAGATTAAATACATTCTGATACATTCAGTTGCTGGACTATTTTGCAGTCATTGTACATCAGGTTTTCACTACCTATTGATAATAGACAAATGCTCCAGTAAAATCCCTATTTTGTAAAACAATTGAAATTTACCATCTTTCCTCATTTCAAAGATATTGACAACCGAAAGAGGCACTAGAGGCTTAAAAAAACTTTCATGAAAAAGTCATAATACTACATTAAACACATACAATTGTAAAGTACATCCCAATTTAAGGAACACTAGAAAGTAAGAAATATGTGCCTTAGAATAAAAAAATATATGGTGTATCTTTGGAATTACTGATGATTTGCATTTTATTCCTTATATATTTTTCTGTATTTTCCCAATAGTTAACAGTAAATATACTTGGGTTTGGGGAACACCTGTACCTATGTCTGATGTTTCCTGCCACTGTGGTTTCTCCCTGCCCTTGACTCCCTCCACCCAGAAAGACTGAAGGAGTCACCAGATGGGTGGGTTTAAAAGAGACATCCAGACTTGCCCAGCCCCTGCCACTCTTCCTCCAGGGAACCCACCTTCTGGCCCAGGGCACATTTGCTAGATTGCCCCAGCTCCTGGGCAGAGGACGGGAGGGCTGTCCCTTAGGGAGTTCAGTTTGGTTCCAGGATTCAGCATTAGGAAACCCCCTTGTCGGCAGATACAAGCCCCATCCTCCAATATCCACTTTTTCCATGAACTTGTCCTATTTGGTTTGCCAAGTGCCTGCTTTTCGCCTTCGCAGTTCAAAACCCAGGCATGAAAGAGGGGTGCTATATTAGATCCTCTCAAAACAAACCTCCAACAAATAGGTTGAATGTTATAGTCAGAAAAAATAGTCGCACAAAGAAGAAGTCTAGCCAAGCACAGCCAAGCCCCCTGGGGAATGATGCTCCCCTCTAGGTGAGCTCTGCGTGGGCTGTGGGGAGGGGAGAGGGACCAGGGCTTTCAGGACAGGCCTTTCTGGAGACCATAGAACAAGCGGGAACCCTAGGTCAGAGGTGCCCTCTTATCTCCTCTTTGTGCAGCAGCATCTCAGTTACAAGATGCCACTGAGAGAAGAATCTGCTTTGCCTCCCCTTGCAGCATTTCTTGGTTGCTAAGCAGATCCCTTGGGTAACTATGTGGGCATAAAACCTTTGCAGAACTGCCAGGAATCTGCTTCACCCAATTGTCAAAGTGAAAAATGAAATCATTCCTCTCACCTGTCACTACTTTCCACAAAGCTTCCATTATTGAATGGTGATGGCCCAGAATATGATTCTCACCTACTTGCGGGAATATAAATGAGTTTTGCATATTCTACCCCCAAGAGAGTGGGAGGAGAGGAAGGGAGTGTTGGGATCTCTCAAGCTGATACTCTTGTGAGTCAGTGATCAGGGAGAAGCAGGTGGAACTCACCAGCAGTATCTTCTGCCCTTGGAAAAATGGTGCTGTAAGCAGGAGAAGACTTACCTGATTTACAGTAGGTTCTCCCTAGGCTCAGAGATGTCCGTGAACCCCTCTGATGCTAGACCTACTGAATCAGAATCAGAAACAGAAGCTCTGGGGTGAGGCCAAGAGATTTCTGTCTTTTAAACAAACTCCTTGGGTGGTTCTTATGTGCACCATGTGCTTTGAAGTTTGAAAACCATTGATTTCTCTAGCATAGATGTGGATACAAATAAATGCAATAAGATGTTACAGGTGTGATGAGAAATGTACGTCCAGAAAGGAGTGAGACACTATTAGAAGTATAGTCGCTTGTAACCGGGAGTGCAAGGAAATTGTTGCTTTGAGCCTTGAGGGACGGGTAGACAGATAGTAGGTAGAGAAGGAAGTGGGAAAGGACATCCTAGGCAGTAAAGAACTGCTAGCAAAGACACAGCCATCTCGAGTGGTCTGCTGAGTAACACGGGATCACTAAAACTTGAGTGTAAAGTGTTAAGAGGGGAGCCATAAATGAGGGGGGGGAGGGCAAGAAGGACCTGGAGGTTAGGGAGTTTAGAATCTAACCTGTGGTCTTTGAGTTGCTACCAAGAGTTTTTAGCAAGAAGGCGGTATGATCGGGTCTGCATTTTAGGAAAGTCACTCTGCGGGCTGGTGCAGAAGATGGTTCGGAAGCGGGCAAGGTAGGAGACAGGAAGACACATGAAAGGCCGCTCTTACAGCCAAAGCTAAGAAACGTGTGAGGTGGTGGGAATGAAGAGCCTTGTCTTCCCTGGCCCCAACCCACTGGGCCACCAGGTATACAGCAACCCTGCTCAAATACCATAGCTATTTATTAAAAGAATCAAAATGTACACAACTATTGATTAAGTACTAAGTATGATAATGAATATAGTTTTCCAAATATTCCAAAACACAATTTAAAATGATCTCATGAATCAAGCTATGGCTCTTAGGCGAGTCAATCCGGTGCTTCTAAAAGGGCTCTGATGGTGCTAAGTGTCACTGACAAAAAGCCACGAGAGGAAAAGACTGACTCTTCTCAGAGCACACAATTTCTTTGATGTTGAAGGACATTATTTTTTATTACTTCAAATGCAAACATATTATGTTGTGGCAGACCAGTTT
This sequence comes from Puma concolor, assembly GCF_028749965.1. Lineage (NCBI taxonomy): Eukaryota > Metazoa > Chordata > Mammalia > Carnivora > Felidae > Puma > Puma concolor. Next base: position 96,913,775 of record NC_141667.1, read on the forward strand.
GGACTCTGATGGTTCATTCTTCACAACTGTTGGCCTATCTGTAAAATGCAAGAGTCGGTTTCCATGACCTCCAAGGTCCTTTCATATTCCAATACGCGATGATTTTTTTTTCCTAACTAGTTAACATCCTCATCTTTTCCCTCTAGATTTTAGAGAGAGGTCATTTTTTCTATTTCTGTAAGGTCACCTTCCTTAATTCATATTCGGGCTGCTGGCAGCCTCTCAGCTTCTTTTAAGCACAAAGTGGGGCCCCTCCCCCTCCGCCCCTGCAGCTCCTGCTCAGCCAGCAATTTCCTCTGCTCTCCCTCCACCTATGTTCCCTACAGTTTGTCACCTTCCTCATCCCAAACTGAAAAAAGGAAAAGTGGAGGAGGCAACAAAGACAGAGTAGCCCTTTCTTCTGAGAAAGGAGACTTCCATCCTCCATTTGACTTTTCCCTCAATTACTGCTGGTTTGACGTTTTTTTTCCACTTCATTGTGAGAAGTCCCTCCTGAACTCTCTTCTCATTTGGAGTTTGAATTATTTTGCATTCAATGACTTTTCAGCTTATGATTTAACATTTAACAACTTTGCCTGTCAGCCCCTCTTCCTTTTTCTCCAAAATGCTGTAAGAGAGCCGAAAGGAGTTTCCCCTACTTAAAGTCATATCATCACTTAGAGTGGAATTTGCTGAAATTTGAACAGAAATCTGACTGGTTTCAAGCAAGAGAAGCAGAGATGTAAGCCTGATGTTGCTGAGTTTATAATCTGCATTTCCCCAAACTTTTGACGTAATCACACACACACACACACACACACACAGCACTCTTAAAAACTGTATTTTTAGGGGTTGGGTTGGAAATGGAAATTTTTATTATGAATAGAACACTGGTTTAAGACAGAAAACAAAGACAAGACATAACCTCCAGTTTTCATAGGGCTTTTCAGTCTATTAAATGATAATCTGATCAGGGCACACCACAGAATGATCTCTTGAAGACAGGTAAAGGGGCAAGATCCTGAAAAAGGATCAGTGTAAAAAAGTACTCAGTTATACATTTAGGGAGAAAGAATTTAAGTAATACTTATAAATTAATAATATCTGAGTTTTCCATTATATTCCAGGAAGCGTACAACATCATTACTCATAAGAAAATGCAAATTAAAACCACAATGAGATACCCCAGTAGAGCCTCTAGAATAGCCGAGATGGAATGGAACATAGGAGTGATGTACGTTTGTTAAAGAAATTAACCTGGCTCAATTTTGGAGCACGAAACTAAAATGAATGGTTTTGTATATTTAGGAAGGATGTTGGAAACTAAAGGGTGTGTGCAATAATGGTAACAACAGTAGCAGCAATAGTGATAATGAGAGGAGGGTGAAGGAAAGCTACTCTTATTGCACTTACTCAGGTGCCGTGTGTGTGTGTGTGTGTGTGTGTGTGTGTGTGTGTGTGTGTTACACAAAGAAAGCACGTTCGAAATGGAATCAATGGGGTGGGGGTTGGGGGGGGCCCCGACTTCAGTTCAGGTCATGATCTCATGCTTGTGGGTTCAAGCCCCGCATTGGCTTTGAGCTGACAGCTCAGTGCCTAGAGCCTGCTTTGAATTCTACACCTCCCTCTCTCTCTGCCCCTCCCCTGTTTGTGCTCTCTCTCTGTCTCTCAAAAAAATAAAAACATAAATTTAAAAATTTAAAAACATTAAAAAATGTTAAAAAAAAGAAATGGAAGCAATGGGATAAAATTTCAATACAATAATTGTTATTGAGTTTTTGGATAAAGACAAATCAGAAAAATCAAAACTTCTCAGTTTAGAGAGACAAAAGCTATATGGGGATCTGATTAAAGTTTGTACAACTCTAAAAGATTTCGGTTGTCTTCATATTAAAAAAATAATTAGAGAACTACCTTTAAAACATTATAAAGTAACTAAGTAAGATAGAAATACATATAAAGTAAAAGTAATTATGATAGTGTGATATTGGCATAAAGGCAGATGCAGATCAATGGAACAGAACAGAGAATTCACACATATATGATCCACTGATTGACAAAGATGCCAAGGCATCTCAATGAGGAAAGGTTAATTGTTTTAACAAATGGAGCCAAAACAACTGGTTAGTCTATGTAAAAACAAACAAAAAAAATGAATCTTGATCCTTACCTTACACCATAAACATAAATTAACTCAGAATGAGTCATGGACTTAAATATAAGAACTAAAACTATACGATTTCTAGAAGAAAACATAAAAAAATCTTAGTAACTTTGGGTAATTAAATGAAACACAAATAGGAACCATTTAAAAAACCAACAAACTGGACTTCATCAAAATAAAATGTTTCCTTTTCAAAAGATATTGTTATAAAAGTGAAAAGGGCAAGCCACAGATTGAGAAAACAATATTTGAAAAACATATGTTGGTCAAAAGACTTGTATTTGGAATATATTTTTAAAACCTGTTACAACTCAATGATGAAAAGTCAAACAAATCAATTTAAAAATAAATACCTCATCAAAAAATTGCGTACATATATTTTGTATACATTGTATATGTTTTTATATATACACACAAATAGCAAATGGCACTTGAAAAAAATAATCAACATCATTAACCATCAAGGAAATGCAAATTAAAACCACAATAAGATACCTCTACATATCTATTAAAATGGCTAAAATGAAAAAGACTGGCAAAACTAAATATGGGCTGGAAAGCAGAAAAATTGGGACTTGCATACACCATTAAGATTCCTTAAGGAATCTTAAATAGTTCCAACACTTCAGAAATTTTGTCAATTCCTTTAAAACTTTACACGTACATCACATGATCAAGACGTTTCACCACTAGGTATTTGCCCAAGGGAAATGAAAGCATCTGCATGTACATGAGTTTTCACGTGAATATTCATAGCAGCAGTGCTTGTAATAGCCCCAAAGTAGAAACAACGTAAATTCCCATTAACAGATAAGTAAACAAATGGAGTATATCTATACAGTGAAATACTACTCAATAAGAAACAGGAATGAACTGGGATACCTGGGTGGCTCAATCAGTTGAGGGTCCGACTTTGGCTCAGGTCATGATCTTGTGGTTCATGGGTTTGAGCTCCGCATTGGGCTCTGTGCTGACATCTCAGAGCCTGGAGCCTGCTTCAAGTTCTCTGTCTGCCTCTCTCTCTCTCTCTCTCTCTCTCTCTCTCTCTGCCCCTCACCCACTCATACTCTCTGTCTCTCTCTCAAAAATGAATAAACATTAAAAAAATTAAAAAAAAAAAGAAACAGGAATGAACCATTGATACATACAACAACATGAAGAATCTCAAAAAACTTCAGCGAAGTGAAAGAAGCTAGACCCCTCCCCTGCCAAAAAAAACAGTATATATGATATAATTCTATTTATACAACATTCTAGAAAATGTAAACGAACCTATAGTGATAGAAGGCAGATTAGTGATTGCTGAGGAATAGGGTCATGTAGGGAGTAGAGCACACTCTAAGACTTTGTAGTCTCTAGATTACAAAGGGGCACAAGGAAACTTTTAGGGTAATGGATATGTTCACTATATTAAGTGTGGTGATGGTTTTATGAATGTGAATATATGTCAAAACTCATCACACTGTACGTTTTGAGTATGTGCAGTTTATTTTAGGTCAATTATACTGCAAAAAAAAAAAAAAGTAATGGGAAACTTTAGAAGCTTCTACTAGATGGTCCTTTGGACAAAAGAAAGGATTACTGTATTTTACATAGTTGTTAGTAAACTAAGAGAATGCTTTACATCCAGGCAAAAACTATAAATTCTTCAGGGATGTAAATCCGTGCAGTCTTTATTACTGAGGGGAGTTTAGGATTGTCACTTCTTCCATTCCAACCCCTCATCCCTGCTAATGCCTAAAGGAAGATCCCCTCTGTGACAGCGGCTGCTGCTAAAGGCAGACTATTGAGTGAGACAAAGATCTGCACACAACAGGCATCTATTGTGGTTTTCTGGATTGTTTAGTTCATCAGGACAGATGATATCTCTTGAATAAGGTCCATAGGCTAAAGACTTATTCTATGAATCATAACATAGGGATGTTACAAATCAAAAAATCTGCCACACCTGTCATATTGAATTGCTGCTGATCTCCCAGCAATCTGCTGTGTATTCTCAAAAGGCCATTTCCCTAAATCTTATTCTAGACATGAGGATCGATGGTGTGAATGTAATCACTCCTGTTTGTGGGGTCAGCATTTTCCAGGTCTACTCTAAGACTAAGTTAAGACAGAGAAAACATAAAAGCAGAGCATTTGGAGGAGGTGAGGAAACCCAGTTTCCAGCCTCTTGACCTACTGAATCAGAAATTCTGGGCTTAAAGAAGCCCTCCAGGTAATTCTGATATATTCAAGTGTGAGAATCACTGACGTCCAGAATCTTTAGCCTGGAGAAGTGTCTCTTTCCTCAGCTCTTAGTGCTGTGTAAGTATTAAAATAAAATTAAGTATTTTCCACAAGAGACCCCAGAAACCATCTGTCCACACAATCAGCCAATGACTCATTGTACAAGTTCTATCTACTAAGCCTTGCTCACATTTCTAAGCACCTGCTGGAAACCTTCTCCACAGATGTCTCCCTGGGATCCCAGACTCAGGATTTTTCCTCCCCCAGCTGTTACCAGCTTCTGAATAGGTAAGTGGCATTGCCATTCACCAGTCCGGGAACGTTGGTACTCTCTTCAAATCCTCCCATGTCTTTACTCTTCACATAAAATCACCAGATCCTATTGATTCTAAACTTCATTGTATCTGCTTTCCCACATGTAAGGGCTTTCTAGGTGTATTGGGTTTTGCTAACCACTTTACATACGTTACTTTACTTAGTTCCCACAGCAAACCATGGAAGGCAATACTATTATCATCTCCGTCTTACATGGAACAAACCAAGGTTTAGAGAGGTAGAGGAACTTCCCTGGAATCATGTGGCTATGATATTTCAAAGGCAGATCTTGAACTTAAATCTGTCTGGAACTGAAGTCAAATTCACCATTATTCTTCTAGTGATGGTTTCTAACTAGTACCCAGCCTTCATTTCATCCTTTATAAATGTCTTCGGGGCTCTTGGCAGGAAGAGTGTGCATCCCAACACTCTGAAGTCTTCAACGAAACTTCACTGCCTAAAGAATGATTCTAAACCCTTGGTGCCTAAGGCCCACCACACTCAAGCGCCTCTCTCTCCCCCCATCTTGCCTCCTACTCTATGCCTCCAACCTACAACACACACTACGCTTTGAATCTGTTATTTCTCAGCTCTTCACCCAAAATGAATGACCTTCACCAATCACCTGGAGATTTGTACTTACCACTCAGGTTTTCCCACCGTTTTAAAAGATGGTAAATAAAAACCACACCAGTACCTGTCAGTTAAGGTAAATTTACGATGAAATTGAGGAATACCTCCCTTGGTGACCAAGTGTGGAATATTGTAGCATTTTTCACAAATATTCCATACTGCTCCTGGGGGGTGGGGGGGGAGGTGGATTATCCCTTCCTTACCCCTTAGAGAAAACTTAGCCATATGATTGACTTTGGCCAATGGAACTGGGCAGAAGAGCCTTGGATCACTTCCCAGCAGAAGTTTTAAGGGCTAATGGATGGTTCACTGAGCTCCTCCCTGCCAGGAGATAAATAGCAATGTTTCAGTTAGGACCCCCTGCTCCATCAGCATGGGTCCCAGAGTAAAGGTAAGATGGGATAGAGCCACATCCAACCCATAATGGACATATAGCAAAAATAAGAAATAAACTTTGAAGCTTCAGAGCTTTTCAGGGTTTTGTTGTTGAAACACAATCCTGACTAAATAAATAGGGACTTTTTTTTCAATCTACTTTGAATGGACTAATCAGCCCAAGTCTGCATCCCTGACATCAAAAGCAGTAGAACTGGGCCGATGGGGTGGGTGTGTTCCGTGTAATGAGAAGAGGCTTTATCTGACTGAGCCTTGGCTCCTCCCTGGGGCAAGTTAGTGGATGGGACCTCAGTCCAGCCAGGCCACAACCTAGACAGGTAATCACTATCCCAACCACCAGTACCACAACTGGGAGATGAGCACCATCTATGAAAATGTCCTATCAGAGGCCAAGACACAAGAGGGGAGAGCTCTGTCTGTGTTTCTTACTTCCAACAGGATTCTGTTTGAGAAGCCTTGATGTCAAGCCCTCAATGCAATTGGCTCAGCTGACTAAGGCAGCTGGAAGGAAGTTAGTATGTGCTGCTTCTTCGACCTGAGCCAGCACACCCCAGAATGCTGAGCAAGACTAAAGCCAGGGGATTGAGAGGAACCTCCCCCGTCATCCCCCCCCCCCCCCCCCACACACACACCTGTCTTGGTTGATGAGGCTCTAAGCACGGAAAAGACTGAAAGACTCCTGACTTCTGGGGCAGCTTAGTTGCTGGCTTCCTCAGGGTCGCTCGCATGTTCTTTTCACCTCTGATCCAGTGGTCTCCTCTGCACTTTCTGTAATAACTTCCCCAGGATTGCCTGCAGTAACACTGAACTTGCTCCTGAAGGTCAGCTCTAATAACACTTCCTCCACAAGGCCTTTCTTCATCCAACTGTCAGCTTTCTCTTCATTCTGCAAAGTAGAGGGCACTGTGCCAGATTGATTGAATTCCACATCCTATTGTCCACAGCAATACCCTTGAGTATCACAGCATTTATCATAATGGAGCAAGAACATCCCACACATTCTCTCTTAGTTTTTAAACCTAGCATTGATTGACCAAAGCCAATTTAACCTAACATTTCAAATGAAGCATGACATTAGCTTTAAGCTTAGTTGCTAAGGGATGACCTCATTATAATCTCAAAATCCAAAACCTCATATTAACCAGCTTGACTCATTGTAAATTTTGTTCCCTTAAGAGAGAGAATCATCACTAAGACTCAGGCATGTACTCAGTATTTAGGGAGTGAACAATAAGAAGAATCGCATGACAATCAGTTTGTAAAAGTATAGTGTCTTCCAATCCTAAAAAAAAAAAAAAAAAGTTCAGGTCCCACGATGATGTGAATATACTTGGCAAGGATATGAAGCAGCTGAAACTCTTATGAGGGCTGGTTAGAGTGGAAATCGGAACTTTTTTACTTTGGAAGGAACTTCATACTTTGGACTTGAGCACTATCTACTGAAGCTGAACATACATATGTCATGGCCTAGCAGTTCTTTTCCTAGCTATCTTCACTACAAAGTGTGTACATATTCACTAGAAGATATGTACAAGGATACTCACAGCAGTATTATTTTTAACAGCCCCAAATTGGAAACAACTCAAATGTCCATCAGTAGCAAAATGAATAAGCAAATTATGGTATATTTATAAATTATACTACTATACAATGAAGAGAATGAATAAATAATGCTACATACAACAGCATGAATAAATCTCACAAATATAATGTTGAACAGAAGAAGCTGGAAACAAAAAAAATACTGTGTGACTCCATTCATACAAAGTTCAAAACCAGGAAAAACTAATCTGTGGTTAACTTCAGATTCAGGTTACTTAAGGAAGTGAGAGTAACTGGGAGTCACTTACTATAATGCTTTTTTTCTTGGTATACATATATTACATGTCCACACTTATATTGGCTTTGAAAAAAAATTCATTATGCTATAAACTTGTGATGCACTTTTCTGAACGCGTGTCATACTTCAAAATACAGCTAAAATTTAAAATTTTTTTTTCAACGTTTATTTATTTTTGGGACAGAGAGAGACAGAGCATGAACGGGGGAGGGGCAGAGAGAGAGGGAGACACAGAATCGGAAACAGGCTCCAGGCTCTGAGCCATCAGCCCAGAGCCCGACGCGGGGCTCGAACTCACGGACCGCGAGATCGTGACCTGGCTGAAGTCGGACGCTTAACCGACTGCGCCACCCAGGCGCCCCAAAATACAGCTAAAATTTTAATGGTTTCCAAGGATAGGGGTTTATTTTACTCCAAAAAGATTAGAGGTAAGAAGTAGTGAACCAGAATGGTTTCTCACCAATGGCGTTGAGAAAGAATCCAAGCTTCTGTCATTATGCTCCTTCATGCTCAGCATGTGAATTTTATCCTCAAGGTTGCAAGTTGCCTGTGACACTTCTAGGCATTGTATCTGCATTAGGGGAAGGCAGGAGGCAGAAGTCCAGAAGCCAAAGAACATATCAACCAAGTCTAAGTCTGCAGAATTGTGGATGCTTTTTTTTTTTTACCTCATTTCTGCAGTTTTCAGAAGTTCCACAATCATATGGATTAATGTTATTTTTAAAAGAAAGCTTGGCTTATTGGATGAGAATAAAGTAAAATCATGTTCTGATTTTGACTTCAAGCCCTCTAAAGGTAGTTCACAGGGTTTCCCATTGGGCAGAATGATTGTAGAATCCCTTCTATGTCCGTAGGTGCAGAAAAGTAGCCTTGCACTTACTCTTGGGAGGGTGCAGAACAATGTATTGCTCCTTGATAGATATCATACGGTGCATACAAAGACCTTGTGTGGGGGCCCCTAAATGCTATTCTTTGGGAGCAGAGGTGTTTCTGACCTGAAATGACTTGGGGAAAATGGCAGCGTCCCACACAGCCAGGGATTGGTGTGTAGGAGTCTGCCGCTGCTGTTCAACACTCGGATGCATATTTTATCCATTTTCTGGAGCTCTGCAGGGTAGAACTTAGCTCAGAATAATTAAGGAGAAATGCAAATCAAGAAATAAGCTTGGTTATAGTTTAATTCACTGAAAGAAGACAAAAGTAAAAAGCAGGATAAATTATTTTCAGCAGAGTTGATTTCCTGAAAGATACGATTGATCACCATTTTTTTCCCTAAGAAAACCACCTTTGAAATAGCTTGTGCTTTGGATGAGTCTAGCTTATTCGTCCACTCTGAATGATAATCCTTGACCCAGAGGCTTCAATCCTTCACTCACCTTCAGTCATTACTTCCTGAGACAACTTGCTTTACCAACAAACTCCATGGGAGCTTCTGCTTGAAGGATGCAAACTTTTCTCCCTCTGCCTTAAGGTCCAAAAACCATTTGGAGATAGTCTTCCAATTTTCCAGTGAGGAGAAGTGGGAAGTTGATGCATGGTGGTTCTGAATTATGAGAAGGGAAATTGTGTTAAGGAACCAAAAACTTATATGATTTTCAGACTTTATTTTTAAAAATATTTATTTACTGCCCACTTTGTATGAATGTAGGCTAAAACCTGGGGTAGTCAGAGAAAATCTGTCCCACGATAAAAGCCCTCCACAGTACACCTCTCCTTCCCTCCCACATAACTATATTGATCTTTGAACCCCTCTAAGGCATCAGGCTATTTCTCGCCTCCTCATCTTCACTCTACATCAGGAACACTCTTCTCTTCCCTCCTCCTGCCCCAGAGCCCACACCCCTCAATTTGGCCAACTTTTACTCAATCACCAGGTCTTGGTTCCCACATTTCTTCTAAGAAAGCCCACCTAAGGCCTCCCAAGTTCCTCTGCCTAAAATTTCATTTAGAACTTCCTTCTACTGAGTAAACTTAAAAGGGCACAAGGAGACAAAAACAGTACATCGTTTATGACTCTGTCTCAGGAGGCTTGCTTATTCAACACACTAGTGACATAAGGCTGACATTTCTTATTATTTGGTCACAGCAAACAGATAGATATGTCCTCTCCCTAGTCTGTGATCCGATGATTCTTCTGGCCTATATGCTGATTACCAATATCTATGTTCCTGTCTTGGTCTCCTTGAAAGGAGGGATTACGTCTTACTCATCTTGGTTCCCAGCAGGAATCAGCATGGTGTCCTGACACGGAAGATGTTAAAAAATACATCTAAACTGAATACAGTTAAATGTAATTACACTGAATTGACTCTAAATTAAACTAGGTACCATGAAGGAGTTTCTATTCAATCTTCCCAGCTGGGTTTTTAAAAGGTGATAAGAGTTCATAGTAAATATGGAAATAATGCATACTTTCTCATGACAGATCCATGGAAAGCTCTAGGCCAAATAGTGAAGTTGTGCCTTTAAAACCAAAGCATTTTTATAGAAACAAAAACTTGGAAGTCGATGAATATCTATCAATAACAAACTAGCTTAAGATTCATTTTTCCAGGGGCACCTGGGTGGCATAGTCAGTTAAGCGTCCAACTTCTGATTTTGGCTCAGGTCGTGATCTCATGGTCATGAAATGGAGCCCCAGGTCAGGTTCTGCGCTGAACTGTCTTTCTCTTTCACTCTCGTTCTGCCCCTTCCCTGCTCACTTGCTCTCTCTCTAAAAATAAAAAAATAAAAAGATTTCTCTTTCCAGTGGACTATAATTGGACATTAAAATACTGATGTGAATCTGTTGATGTCAGAAGATAGAGCTTTAAGTGACAAAAGCAGGTTATGTAACAGTAATTTTAGTTGCATTTAAAAAATGTGTGTGGGGGGCGCCTGGGTGGCGCAGTCGGTTAAGCGTCCGACTTCAGCCAGGTCACGATCTCACGGTCTGTGAGTTCGAGCCCCGCGTCAGGCTCTGGGCTGATGGCTCAGAGCCTGGAGCCTGTTTCCGATTCTGTGTCTCCCTCTCTCTGACCCTCCCCCGTTCATGCTCTATCTCTCTCTGTCCCAAAAATAAATAAATGTAAAAAATAAATAAATAAATAAATAAAATAAATAAAAATAAAAAATGTGTGTGGGGGGCACTTGGGTGGCTCAGTCCGTTAAGCATCTGACTTTGGCTCAGGTCATGACCTCTAGGTTCATGAGTTTGAGCCTCACGTCAGGGTCTGTGCTGACAGCTCAGAGCCTGGAGCCTGCTTCAGATTCTGTGTCTCCCTCTCTCTCTCTGCCCCTCCCCGCTTGCATTCTGTCTCTCTTTCTGTCTCAAAAATAAATAAAATGTTAAAAATTAAAAAAAAAAAAAATGTGTGTGTGTGCGTCCAAAGAAAAAGAGAAAAGCCTACGAGGATGCATACCAAATGTTAAATTGCTTCTGAGTGGTGACATTAAGGATAATTTATCTTTTGTTCTAAATACTTTTCCTGAGTGTTTGCAACGAGTAAAAACAGGAAAATATTAAACTTGCATTGGAGACACAGTGATCATGGATAGCATAACTACATGCCAAGTTGTGTGTGAGGCCCATGTGCTATTCTGAGGGCCACACTTAGTTCTTTCACTGTAAGAGTCCCTGCGGTACAGCTCAATTGGTAACAGCTGAAGTTTTTGCTATCATTATAGGTCAGGCATTCCAAGGACTTTACATACGTTCTTTCATTTACATGTCACAACAACCCTTCCCTGCTTTATTTTTCTGTATAGCACTGATCACTTTCTGAAACTAAACAGTGTACTTACTTATCTCTTGTACCGTGTGTCATTCCTCTCATTTGAATGCAAATTTCCGGAGGGCAGCAATGTTTGATCACTGCTGGCTCCCTGGTCCCTAGAGCAGTGCTCGGTACTTAATTAGTCCTCAAATGAGTGTATGAGCAACCTTATGACATAATAACTGGTACTATTCCTGTCTTACTATGAGGACTCTGTAAGAGGCGGAACAGTTTGCCCAACTTGCTATGAAGGTACAGAGCTCCATCTCCATGATTCCCGGATGTGTGTTCTCAACCACTCTTTCTCATCAGTGACAACAAATCCTTGAATGAATGTCCTCCTCCCACATGCAGTCAACCCATGAGAGAGATAGTGAGATGCCACAGAAGAATTTGCAAGTGTGGTTTCCTTGTGTTAAATTAGTAAGATCTTTATGTAATAGATAATGTTCTATCATCTGCAACAGTCATCGTAACAGGCATGATATTCTTCAGATCAAAAGAAGGAGGAACAGGGCTTAAAAATCGAATCAATTATTTACCAAATGAAGAAAAAATCTATAGCCTGGGAAATGGTCTTAAGGCAACATTTTTTCTTAATGGTAATGTAAGCAACTGGACTGAATAGCCCTCAAAGGACAGGATTTAGGGAAGCCCAATGCTAATGCAGAGAGAAAGTACTTAGAGCAGTAAACCCAAATGTTTGGGCCCATGGCTTGTCATGGCAGTTTAATAATGCTGGTCATTAAGATCATTCACATAATTTGCCTTGATCACCAAACAATCTTTTGAGTGTCATAGGGCTTCCCCAGGGGGAAAATATGTTAATTCTCCTCAGGGGCCTAGAGAGAGAATCCTGTGACCAGCAGAGATGTGGTCATCACTCCCTTTGATAATTTGATTTCTCACTATAAATTAAGCAAATGGTGTTCTAAATTACTTAATAAGTCTTTTGTGGGCTCGATTAATGTGGGTGAGTCCCTCTGAACCTAACAACCCTTGGGAGCTCTGACAAATCCAGTTCCTAGATCTTCAATGGGAAAGCAAGCTCTGAATTGTAATGACACTTCTGGCCACACACACACCCCTGCTAAGACACACACATGCACACACACACACACACACACACACATACACACAATCACACATATGAAATATTTACAACATGCAGATGCACACACAAACACACTCACAGACACACCTATGAGGGCCTGTTTGGCAGGCAACCTCCCTAGATGCCATCATTACTTCACCTTCTCTGTAACTGAAAAATCATGCCGTTGTAAAGATATGAAACATTTCCTTCAAATGTGCTTATATTTCTCCATCTTTGATGGTTGCCAACCTGTCATTAAGGGTGAGCAGACTCTGTTCAGCACAATGTCAGCCCGGCTATGATAGCAGTTCCGCCCCACCCTCCACAGTTCTGGGCTAGATGGTCCTAATGGCAACCAGTCAGCAGGGGCTGCTCCCCTGAAATAGAAAGTGAGTAGGGCCATAGGATTCCTGGGCAGAGCTGGGGAGGAGACAAAAAACAAAAACCACCTTTTCTTCTACCTACACCAAGCACTTTCTCTGCAGGAGCTGAGAGTTGGCAAAGGCCAGCTCAGGGGGTCTTCATGAAATCTTCCATTTAATGTTAAAAAACATAATACCCAAGCACATGAAAAGCCAATTCTTTGAGATTGCCACTGTGTCTACTCTCCATACCTGTTACTTCTTGTAAACTCATCTAGAATAAAACAAAAAGTCCTTATTTGGCTGTTAAGGTCATTATGGTCTTGTTCCCAGCTCCTCTCTGACTGTATTCATAGCATTCTTTCTCCCTTGCTATTCCACTATGGCCTTCATGGCCTCAATGGTCTTCCAACACCCCCATACTCCTGCCTCAGGACTTCTACACTTGCTGTTCCTCTGTGTGGAATACTCTTCTCCCGAGGACATCCATGTGGCTCACCCCATCATTTCCTTCAGGTCTTTGCTAAAATATCATCCTATCAGAGATATTTCCATCATACCTAAAATACATAGCAGCCTCTACCTCTTATTACTTTTTATTCTCTTACTCTTATTTTTTCCTGGTTCTTATTCCCCATTGACAGGCTATATATCTATTATTGTCCGTCTTCCTCCACTAGAATATAAGCTCCTTGAAAGCAGGGATTTTGTCTGATCTGATAACTATCATTTCCTTAGGGCCTAGAAGAGTGCCCAGCCCATTGTAAGTACTCAATAAACATGTGTTGAATGAATTAATTAATGAATTATGCTTCTCCTTCCCCATTTTCCTTTGTCCTAATTACCCACTGCCTCTGAAGTTATCAAATCCTCAAATAATATGTTGACTCTAGAAGGGTGTCATTCTTCCTGAAGTGCCTAACATGCAGTAAAGTCCTCCACAGTGCCAGGAAGTCCAACACAAAGTCTGGGAGCTCCAGTTAGGTTGAGAAAGAACTTTCAAACATTACCTAGTTCTACACAAATCTACTAGAGGGAAGACACTAAGGGAATTCTAAAACCATTCTGAGGGGTAATGGCCAAATTCACTCTGGGGAAATGAGTGTTCTTTGGTTTAGAGAATTGATTTAGTGGCCTTTTTAGTTCTGCAAAGAGAGGCCTAGAATCTGGGCAGAATGGAAGAGGCTGAGGTAGGAGGGAAAAATTTTCTCTCATTCTATTATACAAAATGTCTATATTGGTAAGAGAGGCTTTTGTATTTTGACATTTTCAGCTTCCTTGCAAGCTGATAGTAAAAAAAAAAAAAAAGTTTGAGCAGAATCTAGAAACTTAAAGAATAAAGTAGCATGGAGAGGTTAGTCTGTTCAGTGTGGCTGGAAGAGCGAGCTGGAGAAGAGATCAAAAGGGGCTCCTAGCACTGTTAGATGCCTCACATTCAGCTTTACTTTGTTTCATGATCTATGAAGAAATTTCCCTCACTAAAGCCAACTCTTGAGCAAAAGCTGTGTTAACCACTACCAGTTTTAGCCTTGTGTTAGCACTGCCTTAAGGAATCAATGGAGCACTGTGTCAATGTTTCAGGATGACCAAATAGGACGAAGGAAGGATGAAGACGTAGTGGTGAGGTAGCTAGAGGTCATGGAGAAGAACGCAGAAGCAGGAGGTCAGCAATGTCAACCAGGAGAATGTAATCATCTATAGAAGTTCTTGGAAATTTGGGATAGGAAACAATTTCTTTAAGTCCATATGATATCAGTATTGGATAGTAAAGTAAAAGGTACTCTGAAAGAATGGAGGATTTAAGGACTTTTGGGTCATCCTGCATCACAGAATTCAGACTTGAACCTCAATGGTTACCTACTTTTCCGACTTTACTTACTCATGGAAATCTTTTCATCATATGAATTATTATATGAAACCCAATGTGTAAAACAGATTAATATTGAGCTGCCGTGATGAAATAGGACAGGGGTCAGAATTTATGCCCACTCGGTTTTCTTGTTGGATCCCACAGTGGCCATCAGGCAAGTCTGTGGAATCCCAGCACTTCAGGAACACAGTTTCAAAACCACGAATCTAGAACCCAAATCTTTAATATTTCCGGCAATTGATCATTCATCCTAACTCTGAGTGCTCATTACTGCTAAGCAGCATGTCCCTGAGCCAATCATCACTGATGGGCGTTCTTCCATCTTTTGAACCAAATTCATCAACCATGGGACTCTCCACCAGTCCTAGTATAAAAATCAAAGTAAGCTTTATTCCTCTTAGAGATAACTCTTCAAACCTTTAAAGATATCTTACCTCCTTCCCTAATCATCTTTGCTCCAAGTCAGACATTCTTAATCCCCCATCTATTCTGAAACTGTAGTTCATATACTGTTTTGGGATTTGAAATTATTGATATCACTTGCAAAAAACAAACTCAGCATAGAAAAGGAGTTCATTTACAACCAAAACAGAAGCACCAAGAGGGACACAATCACAAACACTTTGAGGATACTAAGGAAAAAGGAAAGGTGTTGATCTCCTCTTCAGAAAGCAGCCCAGGAAGCGTGTTCCCTCCTGCACTTTATAAAGGGGACCGGAACTCAGCACCCGTGTCATTCAACTCAGGGATGTGCCTGGGATCACTCTGGCAATCACCATATCAGGGACATGAGCGGATGGACTCAGTTCTTACTATTATTACTCTTCAAACACTCCCCAGCAATTGAGCTCAGGGACACAGGACAGTAAGTGCCCAGCATGGGCTTATTTTTGCTAGTCTTAATTGATCACATGCATATCCACAAAGCTACTGACCCTTGGACACGGTCATGAGATCTATTAACTAAAAATAAATGGAGTGCCTGGGTGGCTCAGTCGGTTAAGCATTCGGCTCAGGTCATGACCTCGCAATTCATGAGTTCAAGCCCACGTCAGGCTCTGTGCTGACAGCTTAGAGCCTGGAGCCTGCTTCAGATTCTATGTCTCCCTCTCCCTCTGCCCCTCCCCAACTTGTGCTCTCTCTCTCAAAAATAAACAAACATTAAAAAAAATAAGTGAGATTCTGGAACCATGATTCAACAACCACCAGTTGTTTTGCTGCAGAATGATAGTATCATTTAGTAACAATCAACAGATTGATGATTTGCATTGGTTTTGGTGGAGGCTGAAGGAGGCAGAGGAGTAAGGCTCAACAGTTAGGGCTAGTTGTATATCTGGAAAGTGCCTATGTGACCAGTTCACTGGCCCAACACCACCAGAAACAAAACTTGGGCTTCCTGGTATCACAATGCCTCACATGCACACTGGTGGTGGTTTGAGGCCTGGAGACTTTGGACAGAATGCGTAACCCAATGGTGGGAGCACAAACAAGGCTGCACTTGAGATACCAGAACGCCTTGATGGCCTAACATTCCTCTGTGCAGCTGTACTATATCCTTTGCCTGTGACGAAGCTCTTCGTTGAATATGAACTGAGTCCTGTGAGTCCTTTCAGCAGTTGAACACTTGAGATCATTGGTGGGTAATTAACACAGTAAAGATAAGAAATGACTTCCAACACAGGCCACTCTGGAGCCTGAAGGATGCTTCTGACAGGAGAGTGTTAGTGTTTGGTGCTTAAGGCACACAATTTTGTAAGTGGGTATGATGAAGTAAGATACTTCAGTTCTGTTGCACGTTATGGAAGCATCTCCAGAAAAAACAGCAGGAATGCATTTTGATTTGCTTCAGTAGAAAAATCCTTCCATCTTTGACCAAGAACGTACCTGTCCAGGGTTGTGCAGGTGTGTATGCAAACAAAGAAGGACCACAGTGTTGACCCTCATTTCTTCTTCTTTTTCCCAAAACTCCTTTATTTTGGCCCTATACCTCTGAGAGGAAGCATTGTGGTTTCACGTATTAAAGTCTTTTCTTCACAAATAAGATGTTACCGACTCTTTGGAATCCTAATTAAGGTCATCGGTACTGAAGAAGGAATCAAAGGTAAACCCAAGACAGCATCAACAACAAAACTGACATTTGGGAAGGAAGTCAGTTCAGGAGGGAAGAAAATATTTATGTATGAATGTCTGCCTGCATATGTACAGGTGTATGGGGGAGAGTGTGTATGTATATACACACACATGTAATTTTCACGAATCACATATATATGGAAAACATGATCTCTGATACAAAATGAAACATCTTTTTATCCTCCTGGCTCAGGATTTGAGCTGTATCTAAATCCACACTCTGCCACCTGCTGGCTGTGAGTGTGAACTAGTTATTTAACTGCTCTGAGACTGGTTTCCTCATCTATGAAATGGCAGTGATTTTTACTGTGCAAGGTCCTGATGAAGATTAAAAGAGATGAGGTATGAGCTCTGCATGTTATTAAACTAATAAGTACCATTGACAGATTTGCAGAGGAGCAATTTTGACAAAATTTGCTGACTTCCTTTCTTTGTTCTGAGGGTTTGTGTTATGTGAGTGGGAAGGACAAGAAGAAGGAAAAATGAACTCAAAACAAGGGCCAGGAGGAAGGAATTGCTTGAGGATGTAAGGAAAAAGCATTAACTTCACTTTGCTTGTCTCCACTGGAATAATTCCCTAGAAACCCACCCACTGGAAATCTATCAGTCAACAGATGGAGGCAGCTGAAACATGGACCTTCTGAGCCCAGAGTCCTATCTTCCACCACACACATGGAGTCAGATATGGGAGGACCACTCACGGAACGTGATGGAGGATTGGCTTTAAAGAGGATCTCCGAAGTCCCTTGTCTGGATGTTTTATAAACTACAAAATGCTGTGACATTTCACATGCTTATTTAATCTGATGTTTACAATTATCCCAAGAGAAAGGCATAACTAAAGAATTTGAGTTAAAACCTGGAAGGAGCTGAATCAAGCTTCAACCTTAGTTCTTCCCATTATTCTGACTCTCCCCTTCATACCAGAGCTGCCAACTTGATGGCAGATGATGCTGGTGCCCTGTCCCATTTACCTCCAACTCACCCCCAGCGCACTTGAGTGTACCAACAGCTGCATTAGGCAGTTGTCTGGTGACAATTCTGCACGAGATGACTTTCTTTCTCATTTCCTTTGTCTGAGGGCTTTCTGGAGACTGCAGGAGTTTGCAAGGAACACACCTGGAAAAGTGGGGGTGGGGGGGGCAGTGGATGGGAACCTAATGCCCCCTGGATCAACCCTCAACCAACAGGGATTGGACAGAGTGGTTAAATGCCAGCTTCTGGAATGTTCTGGGTGGTTTCCAGGGTACCACCAGCACAAGTGAGCCCCAGTTGATCAGAGTGGCAATACCCACTCATAAAACATGTCCTTTATTGGCTCTTCCCCCTTCCTGTCTTACTTTCCCCACTTCCTCCCGTGTGCTTCCCAGAATTCCTTCCTGTGTAAACAACCAGCACTGCATCTTTATCTCCAGGTCTACTTTTGGAAGAACCCAAGCTGAGACAAATTCTAAAATTCATGTGGTTGCTACTACTGTTCCTGTTTTTAATTACATGACATTCTCACCAAAAAAGTAATAATGCCCATGGGTTGCTGATGAGTCAGAACCTGATGGTAACACTTTTAAGTCTTGACAAAAGTGAAGAGAACATTCTCAACAAAGCATTACATTGTTCCTTCTATTTCACTAAGTATCCACTTTGCCCGGAGCTGCTCTCATTTTAAAGCAGAGTTGTGATGGCTTTGGAGGGGCTCTACCAATGCAGTTACAGATCCAGTTTGGATTTTCTAGCTGTGAATCAAGAGAATTTAGAACAGATCTCAACAGTAGGATATGATTTCCTAATTACAAGAAAAGAAAGAAATGAATTCATAATTTAAAAAATCTATAAATAAGATCAAAGTATTTACATTATTGAAAACAAGAGCAATCATCTCAAAATGCCTTCTAGATTTATCAACTTGGCACACATATTTTAGGAAGATTTCAAGAGATTTCAATATAGTATCTAAAAATGACCAACTATTTCATTTTGGCAAAAAGAGATTCCCAGCTTCCTGTAGTTGACTGTAACTATGGGATAAAAGTGTTCAGATTTTAAAAGACGCATGTAAAATTCTTATGTGAAAGTTAGTCGTGACACAACCCACTGAAGCGTGATGGTCATTTACTCGGCCGTCTGTCCCAGTCCAGAGATGCAGGGCTCATAAGTTATATATAATAAGTTCATATAACAGGTTTTGTTTTATAGACTCTAGCCATTTATTTAGCAAATGGAAATTTCTAATACCTAGCTCTTGTCTACATTTAAAATTTCAGGGAAAAGAGACTCATGTCCTACAGTACATATTATTACAAAAGAGTTCATTATCAGCTGTGAACAATTAAAACTCCTTCTCTAATGATTAGAATCCAACATCCGTTAATGGAGTGAGGTGACATCTTTCTTATGGAAAAAGCTCATGTTTCTTGTCAGAGAAGGATATCCTGTCTGTCCATCACGGATAAAACAGGTGGAAGACCACTTCTCTATTCTGGTGCCCAAATCAGGTATAAATTCTTTTAGTTTAGGGGAGAATGCAAACATACATAAAGCAAAGGGTAGAAGTTGTTTTTCCATCGTCTTTACTCAAACGCTACCTAGAAAGTCAAGGTTTCCTTGGTGGTTTTGCTCACGTGCTGATCACTGTGCATGTAGCTATCATTAGTGCGAATGTATGGGAGACGTTTTGAATATATAGCACCCAAGAGAAAGAACAATAGACCCCCAAAATTTGAATTATTCTTCTTGCAAACTCTGAAAGCCAACAATCACTTGTGCCTTGCAGAATCTGGGGGCTCAATCCCCAGGTGCAAAGTACATTTTCCAGGTTTCTCCAGGGCAAAGGCAGGGTGAACACCCTCATTAAACCTGTGCCTGATGATGAAGAGCAACTGTCCACTTTCAGCATTAATGAAGAGAAGCCTCTGGTTATTGTAGTCCAACAGAATGCCCACCCTGGCAGGATGCTCAGTCACATGCACATCGCTCACAATGCCACTGTAGAAGAATGTATATCTGAAATGAAACAGAATGGGGAATTAAAAACTAGAAATCTTGAAAGACCATGGTGAAGAAGATCACTTGGTGATAACTAATTTTTCAGTTATTAATTTCACTACACAGTGAGTTGCAATAATGTTATCCCAATTCCTTTAACCAGATCCCTCCTAGATGCTAAAATGCATAGCTCATCTCAACAGACAAACACTTTTAATAATTTTGCTCCTTCTACATTAGGAGGCGGTCCCAGAATAACCAGCATATGCCTCCCTTGTGATTTTTCTCAACATTCTAATTCTTTCCCAGCTGCCCACATGTTTTAACTACCGCATTCATGGTGTCATTCTTTTGAATAAAACTCCTTTGAGGCTGCCATGTATTTTTAAAAGTACTGCAGGCTTGCCTTCCATAAAATGTATTACTTTTACAGCTTAAAATTTTTTAAGTAACTTACATAAGGGCCTTTATGAAGTTTAAGAAAAATTTCATTATTTTTGCCCAACTTCATCCTTTGTATATGCCCCCCCTCCCCCAGACCAACTTTCCTTTTTATCTTCTGAATGGTTTTTTTTGCAGCCTTGCAGCTCAGGTGTGTTGCCTCTAATTTCTCTCTTCAATTCAAATAAATTCAACTCAACAAGTATTCACTGGGCATGTCTGTGAGTCCGGCACTTTACTAGGCCCTCTGGGGGCTAAGAAGGACCACAGAGTACTGTCCTTGCCCTTGGGGAACCCAGACCCTCCTGACCAGGGAGGAAAACTCTGTTGATCACTTAAAAGTGGGCTATGGGTCAGGTCACGATCTCGCGTTCTGTGAGTTCGAGCCCCGCGTCGGGCTCTGGGCTGATGGCTCAGAGCCTGGAGCCTGTTTCCGATTCTGTGTCTCCCTCTCTCTCTGCCCCTCCCCCGTTCATGCTCTGTCTCTCTCTGTCCCAAAAATAAATAAACGTTGAAAAAAATTTAAAAAAAAAAAAAAAAAAAAGTGGGCTATGGGTGAGGCTCCGTCTCAGGGCAGAGATTGGTAAAGTGTTTATACACACATTTAATGGACCTGTTTGGTTGTGAAAGGACAGGTTCAAGAGCAGGCTAGGAAGGGGAAATCGCTCAACAGAAGAGGCTAAATTGCTCTGGGCAAAAAGTAACCCAAGTTTGGTGTTTTCTCCTGGGAGTCTTAGAAGCAGAGGCTGGGGCCCTGAAAGTGGGAGAAGGGAAAAAATGAGATAGAAGTGATGAGGGAAAGATCAGCGGGGATGGTCTGAGGAGTGGAAGCACAGCAGCACTGGTGTGGCAGAGAAAGCCAAGGACCCTTAAGGCCTATGACGTCAGTGTTAAGGGCCCAGAAGCTTGAGTACAGGTGTGTTTTGGGAATGGGAAGCTAGCAACTTCCCTGCAGAATAAACACCATGTGAGACGGCAGAGGTTCACAGGGATGTGAAAGTAAGCAAGGCGTACACAGTGATAAAGGACCTTTTCAATGTCTTGCCAGTGAGAGATCTGACAGAACAATAAGAATCTCAGGAAGCCCTGGAAGCCACAGAGAAGACCAAGGTTGCAAGTGGCAGTGACTGGGAACAGCAGCGTAGGCTGGGACTCTTACAGAAGGCTTTGGGAACAGATGAGCTCATATTCAGCAAAAAGGAACAGTTGGAACCGGACATAGGTGGGAAAGAGGAAGGGGATCCAACCAGCAGGGACAGCAGAAGCAATGACGAGGTGGCAGAATAAGCCCATTGGTCATAGAGAACAGCACCGTCTGTCTGACAGGTTTGGAGAGGACATGTGAGTGACTGTGAGGATATAACATGAATAAGTAAAGTCAGGGGCCAGGAACTAGACCTGCCCTGTCCATCACAATTGCCACTAGCCACATGTGGCCACTTAAATTAAAATTAAAATGATATAAAATTCAATGTCCAATTCTGCAGTCCTCGTAGCCATATTTCAAGTGTTCAAAAGCCATCTGTGACACCATTTTTCTATTTTCATAGAATTTTTGATTGCACACCACTGGTCTAGAGAGTTCTGAATGCCCTACTGAGCTATTTTCCCCAAGTCATGCTTAGAAGGCCCCTGGTGCTCACAGGCCCAGCCCCAGTCAGTCCCTGAGCTAGTCCCCACCATAGAGGCCAAGGAGGGAGAGACATTCCTCAAAGCCTTGGCTCCGCCAGTTCTGCAGGGCCTGGAATCTGCCCTGCCCTGCCCTGCTTCCACCTCCATTTCCTATCCAGCATATCAGTTCCTTCTCTAGCCTCCACTCTGGCCTGAAACCAAGCCTGTCTGCCTGGAGCCCTCTTACCTGCCCAGCTTTTGCCTGCCCCTTCTTGGGACTGCTGGTGTCTTTCGAACAAAGATCGAAACTTGATTCTAGATACCCGTGTAACTCTGGAACTGCTCTACTGGGGCCCCCACGTCCCGGTGGGCCCACCTCTGTGAATCTCACTACTGGCCAAGACTGAGTCCAGCCCCTTTTGGTCGTGATGGTTTACTCCCCTTGGGTCTCCTCATCCTTCCCCCTTCCTGGTCATATTATTCCTGGATTCCTGTCTTGACTGTGGTCCCATCTACAAACTGTAGATGTTTGTAGATTTTTGAGCAAAAACACAAGGGACATGATGGAAATGATATTCTAGAAATATTTGCCAGTTGCAACACACAGGATAGTGTGGCATGCGTGCAGACCTCGCCCTGGAAGGTACAGGCATGGTAGCTGTGGTGGAGGAGGTGAAAAGGCTGTGAACTAGGGGAGAAAGTTTAGGAGTGGGCAGGAAGAAGTCCAGTTGATTCTATGTCCTCAGACCCTCTCCATTTCTCCTTTCCACCTATAATATCTTAAACCTTAGATTCTACCCAAGTAGTATCAAGAGTAATACAGTTTGGTTTAAAATCATGAAGCCAGAAAAGTGAAACAGAGAGGGGTCTGCCACAGTGGTTATCACAGTGCCTTAAGGTGGGGTGCTCTATTTGAAACATGAAATGAAGGCACTCAAGGCTTGACCTCTCTGTGCTGTGACCACACAGACGGGCACACTCTTCCTCCCGGAACCCACAGAGCCTACCCTGGGCCTGAAAGAGCCGAAGACCAAACTTGTTGAACCTGTTGACAAGATACAATTCTGTTTTCTAGAGTCTAGAAATTTGTTACTGGAGGCTAATCTATGGTTTTGGGGTTTCAAAGATTCAAGTGTTGGGGCACCTGGGTGGTTCAGTTAGTGAAGCATCTGACTCTTGATTTCAGCTCAGGTCATGATTTCACAATTAGTTAAGTTCAAGCCCTGCATCAGGCCCATGCTGACCCTGCAGAGCCTGCTTGAGATCTCTCTCTCTCTCTCTCTCTCTCTCTCTCTCTGTGCCCCTCCCTAGCTCATGTTCTCTCTCTCTCTTTCAAAATAAATAAACTTTTTAAAAATGTTAATAAATAAATAAATAAATAAATAAATAAATAAATAAATAAAAAGATTCAAGTGCCTAAGGAAATTTTCATGAAATCAATATCTGGTTCATGAAATCAATATCTGGTTCCAGCTCTAAATCTACTCATTATAATTTCTGGGTTTGAGAGATTTTAAACTCCAGGCAGGGGCTAGGCCCTTAAGCATTGCACAGCAATGAACATCAATTATCATAATTGCTCTGACTTGATGAAATGTGACTTTAAATAGCTCTTGGAGATAGTGTCCTTATGAACCATGTCAGAAAATCAAACTCTGTCAAATAGGATACAGGGAGGAATGTGCAGCCAGAGATATGCAAAATCCCAATCTGTGGGCCTTTTTCTGGGAACTTGTGAGCTCTGAAGGCTTCCTTTTTAAAGCATTACATTTGAATAATGCCTCACATTTTCCTGATACTTTACAATTTCAAGACTCTCCCCTGTACCTGACTTCATGTGATCCTCACAACCCAAAAATGTAGCAGACCAGGCATCCCTGTCCCTTGACAAGATAGATGAGGTCTATTAGGTATGCTCAAAGGGTTCACTGACTCCTGGTGAGTAGCCAACAGGAGGCTAATCAAGGATGGGGCCAGGACTAAAGTCAGGTTTCTAATAAAGACCACCCTGTGAGCATATTCAGATCATTCCATGCTTGCCTCATCTCTCTGAGACTAACACAGGTTATGGTGTTTACATAGTAACCAACCAAACAAAACTACAACTAATACAGTTAGCAAACTTTTTCTGTAAAGAGCCACATAGTAAATATTTTAGGCTTTGGGGGTCACTGGTTGCTGTTATGACTAGTCAGCTCTGCCACTGACATGCAAAAGTAGCCACAGACAATATGTAAACCAATGAGCATGACTGTATTCCAATAATACTATCAGTAAAATTTTACAAAAACAGGCAGTGGTCCTATTTGACCTATAGGCTATAGTTTGCCAATTCCTGATATGGACCAATGAGAGGGGAATCGGGGACTCACTTCTTTTCTCACTCCTGTTGATTTCTCTGGGGAGGAAGCTTTTTAGTACTACCCTTGTCACCTCCTCCACCCTCAGGTGAGTTTAGAAGGAGAAATTGGCCATGCATGGCATAGAGGTCACTCCTCACTATCTTTGGAGAATGAGCTGACTGATGAAACATACTTCCTTTTTTGTTTCTCCAGGGACGAACTCTGCCATGCAGGGTGGGGAAGGTGGCATGGCTGGGTGAAATCTATTAATAGGGTTCAATGTAAGAAATCTCCTTTCCTTCAGGTATGAATCACATTCACTAAAGTTGGCTTCCTCAGTAATCAGACTAACAGTTTAGTCTTCATATGTTTGACTCTTTTGTTTTCTTTCTTTGTCGGCTCAGACTTGGACAGAGAAGTAGGATACTATTTGTTAGGTGCCTCAGAGACCTCTGCCTACACATTAACTCATGACACTTTGACCAAGAAGGGAAGCAAGGCTCCAGCTTACCTCTGTGGCTCAGAGCAGTGCATGTACCACGAAGTCTCCCCTTGTCCCAGGGTACCAGCCTGCACAGCTGAACGGGAGCAGATGCCAAGTCGGTAAGCTGGGCAGTCTGTGACTGTGGTTTCCCAGTAATGCTGGCCACAGGCAGGCAGCTCCTCACCCAGCACTGAGGGGATTCTGCAGACAAAGTGGATCACTTAAGCCTAGCACAGGTATCACCAGCTTTGATCTCCTAAACATCCACATTCACACAGTTGCACACAGTTTAGGCAGGATTCTATCCTTGGAAACTGCTGGAATTTGACTAGAGACATTTGTTGTCCATTGTGCCCCCAACTTTCAGCTCATTGCCACAGAACTGCACAAATTTTCAACATGCATTCAACATATTTCTGCTGCCACATACACCATGCATGTATAGTATACTGCATCTCTTGAAGAAGCTAAGAGCCAGGAAATAATTAGAATAATGGCAGGGGAAAAAAAGACATGGCACCATCTCTGTTTTCAGGGAGAGTGAGGAAATACAAGGGAGGAAGGTGGGGAGGTCCAAGAGAACATAACTTGCAAAGTTTTTTTCCAAAACATCAAGAGAAGACGAAGAAAAGTAGGAGGAGGTAGGGGAGGAGTCTCCAAAATCTTCTTTAACAATGAGTTCTGGTGTTTGCTGACCTTACTGGGCACAGAGACCAAATGAGGTGCAGCTCTTAAACGGCAAGACAGCCGGTGAGGCCAGAGCAGAGTGTAGAACTGGAGTGATGAGTGTGCTTTGTAGAAGCTGTGCTCAACAGTCTTTGGGACTCTGGCCTCTTTGGATTGTAGTAGGGGCACCTGAGAGGTTGTTGAAAGGTCTCCTTTTGTCTCACCTTAGCTATTTTTGTAACGGGCACCATGAAATGAACCCAAGCACTTTCAACTGCTGATGGGTGACCTTGTTTGCATGAAGTACTCAATCCTGCTTTGAAATGGCTGAGACAGCAAGGAAGCATTTTTAATTTAAGCAGTGTTAATATTCAGTCAGCACCCTCTCCTTTTTAACAGATGAGAAAATGATTAATGCAAAGGAATGTATTTCACTTTCTCGTGTCTTTACCCAACAACCTCCTTTCAAAGAGGTGGATACTGACAGGCCCTTGCTCTCTGAGCAAAGCCTGGCTGCCTGATATTTATGAGCTAATTTTCAGGTTAATAATAAATAAAGGTCTGTGAAATACATTACAGTTACCATCAGTTACCATCTATGAACTCTAACCAACTTCCAGTCTATTTCTTTTCTTTTTGATTTTTTGAAAAATCAGAAAAAGACAGAAAAGCCCAATCTATTTCTTAAATCTTTTTTTCCTCTGAATTCACTTATTTGTATATTTTTTAGCACCTACAACATTCCAGGCCCCATGCCAGATTCTGGGAATTCAAAGATGCAGAATACAGGGCTGCTCCTTGAGGATTATTCAAGACAGAGTGGCTAACAAACAATCCACCTGCGCTCAGACCTTTTCACAGGTAAGATCAAAGGGCGCTGGGGCCCAGAGAAAACTTCCAGGAGCAGCTAGCACTTGAGCTGGGCCATGCGCCGTAGTGAATACGGTGAACAGCAACCAGAAGGGAAAACCACACAGGTCATTGCTGGCAGCCACAGTGAGGGACTGAGGGCTTGCCGGCAGCCATGTGGGAGGCACATCCACGCCAACAGCTGCCTGTGTCTCACATGTTTTACACTTTTCAAAAGCCTTCACATACTTTCTCCCATTTGACCATTTGCCCCTCACAATGACCGTGAGAGATCGCAAGCAAATTGCAGATCAGTCTCCCCACGGGGCCCTCGGCTTTTGGCTCTTTAGTACTCCTTTTTCTGGGAGCTCCTGGGTGGGGAGGGACAAGAAAGTCTGAAACTCTGAAAGTCCTCCCTGTGGCCAGAAGCAGAAACTCAACAAAATGTCATTCTCCTCTCTTCAAAACCTGGTCTGCTATTGAAAATAACAGAAGAATTTAGCCTAGACTCTTTTTTTCATTTAATCAGAGATGGTACCTGAAAACAGCCTATGTTTTAAGCAAAACCATCTGTGCTTGTGTTTGCAATACAAATACTGACACTTACTCCAACTTAGGAACTACTGGCACTTTCTCCCTAGTGATGAGCCGTACCCGAACCGTATGGGTGTGCTCGTGATGATATTCGGTACTATACTCCCAGGTATGTCCATTAAACCAAGAACATGCGCAGGCAAGGCCACACCAGGGTGACACCCCTCTCAGAACACTCAACTTACTCTGTCAGCCGTCTCCTCTCAGCGAAGCTGATCACTGTCCCATTTGAGGAAATCTGCAGGGCAGGATGAGCCGTTTCTCGCAACAGAAGAAATCGGGTTCCTATTGCAGTTATGAACATAAGTTTATAAGATGATCACAATAGTAAGTGCTGTCCCTGGGCCTAGCCCCTCATTTCAGACTGCAGTCTCCCTCTCCCCTGACATCAAAATGCCCTGCTCAGTGTCTTCAGATCCACAAGCTGGAAATCTCATCCATGACAAACAAGGCCTGGATGAGTGCTAATGACCACGTGCCTGCACCTGGTGCTGCAGTTCGCCTCTCATAGTCGAGCTCCCTCTGCTATGCAAACTGTACTCCTCTGGCCAGCAACATCACCCGGAAACTGGCTAGAAATGCAGAAGCTCAGGCCCGTCCCGACCTCCTGGACCAAAATCTGCATTTTCTCAGGCTCCTCGGGAGATTCACGCGCACATGAAAGTCTGAAGATGCACTGGTGTCAGCCGAGGGAGTGGTTCTAACAGTGGAAGATCCAGGCACCATATTAGGACTGGAGGGGAAATATTTCTGGGAAGGCAGCCCTCATGTCCTCTCCTGTAAACATCAGGCTGGCCCTGACCACATCACAAACAAGGCATGTGCACAAGTTTTTGCTGGTTAAGCAAATCACTTGATGTACTGCCCTCAATCTTCTGCCATCTTTGGGTCGAGGGTAAGATAAGAAAATGATCACCTTTGCATCTCTCACTTTTCACAATAATTGAGAACAGCCAAGTATTTTTTTATGGGCATCATTTGGCTATTTTCTCCAAAATGTCATTGAACAGCTTTATCACTTCCTTGAGTTATTCACTCATTTATTCAACAAACATTAATTGGCACAAACTATGTGCTAGGCACCAGAAATAAACAGAAGAATGAGACTGGAAGCTTGCTCATAGAGTTTACAGTGTAATAAAATAAGAATATCCCCATCCCACTGTCCCTAACACACACTCAAAACATGCCCACTAATTATAGCACATTGAGAGCCAAACAAGAATCATCTGGGGGGATTAAAAACACATGTCAGAGCCCATATGCATCTCCAGATCAATCAGATCAGAGACTCCATGAGTGGGGCCCCAACATCAGTCTTTTTTAAGTACCCTGACTGATGGCTAATGAGTAGCCAAGGTTGAGAACTTCTTAAACCAGAAATCTAAAAGAAATATCTTGGTCTTTAACCAATGTTGGGTCCTCATGCCAAGAACCTAGTCCAAGAGGTTGGAGCTTTAAGAATAGTCTTCTACAGTGTCTTCTCTAGGTGTTAGAAGGAAAGAAATGGAAATGCTTGGAAATAGTTCTCTGTGTGTGTATGAAAAAGAAGTACCTCTGGTGGAAATGAGGGCAGCTTCACTCTGCTCACTTGCCCCAAATGCATTGATGGCTCTCACGTAGAAAAAGTAATTGTCATTGGGTTGGAGGTTAACTTTCAGCTGGAGTCCTTTAATTCCAGAGAAGGATCTAAACACAAAAGAAAAACTAATTTAAATACCGGGTCACACGCTAAACAACTCATCATATTTCAATCCTGGAGTGAATGAACATTTTTTATTAACAACAAATAACTTATTTTTCCCTTTTGGTGACCACCGAGTTAGCAAGCCCGATTCTACAAAATGTTTATGGTCCACTAAGATTACTTAATCAAATCACTTCTACCTTTGTCAACTTTGTCCAATATATGCCTTCCAGAATGCTCCTGAAATGAACCAAACTTTTTTTTAAAATTCAGAAAACAGACTAATTTTGTGGTTAATGAGTCTGCAAGAATATATTACTTTATCAATTTCTGCCTAAGAGGGCATTTCTGGATTAAGATGATGTTAAGCCAATCTATAATACCACAGATCCTAATATCTAATTAGCAGATCCAGCATAGTGGAAAACTTAAGGTGAGTGATGATTTTGTACATGGCCATCATACAAAAGCCAGTCAAGTTATAGAAACAGAAGAGCCCTAAAGAATACAATATCTTTTAAAAAATATTTAAGTTTATTTATTTTGAGAGAGAGAGAGTAAGCAGGGAAGGGGCAGAGAGAGAGAGAGAGAGAGAGAGAGAGAGAGAGAGAGAGAATCCAAATCAGGCTCCTCACTGTCAGCTTAGAGCCCGATGCAGGGCTTGATCCCACAACCCTGGGATCATGACCTGAGCTGGTATCAAGAGTCAGACACTTAACTGACTGAGTAGCCTAGGCACCCCTAGAAGACAGTATCTTGTAAAGCAAGTTTAGTCCAAGCAAGAAAAGCAAGTTCTAATTGCCAAATAAAATCCCCAAAGTTTCTGTTTCTAAATCTCCCATGTAGATTAAGATAAAAGGCTGGTAGTGGTATCTAAGTGGCAACGGGCTTACAACAGCCCAACCATTTAAACACATACAGACTTGCTGGATTTGAACAGAGAGCTCTCAGAACGTGCTGGGGAGCTGAAGTAGTTTGTGCCTCTTTTCTAGTCTCTTGATCTGCCTGATAGCATGACCCAGAGCATGTATACAAGTAAATTACACAAGTGCTCTTTTTCTTCAGCCTCTATCTGGAGAGGCTTTGGAGAGAGTTACAAGTTAGGCTCCTTACTAAGGAATTCCTAATCTGAGTGCTAATGCCAGGCTCTGTTCCCTGGAGATCTTGCCTTTGGATAATGGTCAGTGAAAACAATAGTACAATACCCTTCCTGCTCATTCTCAGAAGAAGGTTTTTTGTTTTTTTTTTAAATCCGTTTGCTTGTTTGTTTTTGTTTTTCTTTGTGTTTGTTATCAACAAATGTACTACAAAAGTGTTTGAATCAAAGACTTTTTTCAGGTCACTTCTACTTCTGTAGATTTATTTCACTTCTCAGTACCTGCCTTAGAGAACACCATGGAGAATCAGAAGAAGGAAAAAGCATCATTAATTCAAAAAACAAACTAATCAAAAAGTTTTCAAAAGCAGGAAATATGTACAAAGTAACAATGCCCTCCCCCACCACGTCTAAAAGTGAAAAAACACCCCGTCTTCCTCAGAAAGAAGGGGACAGAGGAGGGGAGCAGACTGGGTCTATTTGTGTATATGCTATTTAGTGCCCTGTCTGGAAGAGACCGCTGGAGACTGCTCAGATGTTATTGGTCGTTATTTCAGAACCTACCACCTGACCCAGCTCTCCACAAGCACTATCTTTAGATGCACAGGGGATCAATGAGCCACATGTTCACAGACAACTAATTATGCTTCAGTTAGTTAATGAAAACCCATGTCCTATGATTAAGAATGTAATTCCTGACTAATATCTAGCATATTATTCTGGGGTGGATGTATTGCTTATCTTATTTGATTTGATGACTAAAGAGATGTTTTAAATGTATGCTAATTATAATAAGCTGTAAAATTATTGTCTCAGTAAGCATACTTGGGCCTGTACTGAATTAACTTCATTCACTCATGAAATAAATGTCTGTCAATCACTTGTGTGACCAGACCCCGTTACCCTGAAGCCTGAGGGGCATTTAGCAAGACTAGGTGAGGAAATTTTAGTTTCAGAGAAGGGATAAAACATGCTGGCTTCATTTCATAACAATGAGATTGTTAAATACCAAAAATACTGATTTGGGGGAAGTGTTTGCCTTGAAGTTTTAGGAAGTTTGCCAAGGAAAGAATTCCATATATATAATCAACTGCATCCTATGTCTCACCACTCATTTAAAGAATAAAGGTCTACACGGTATTGAAGTCAGAATATGGGATCAGATCCTGCTTTCAGTATGTGAACAGGCCATGCAGAGTTGATAGATATGCACGATGCCCTCATTGCATCTGTGAAATAAAAGCACTAGGCATGAGCACGAAAATGATGTGAAATGTCATAGAGTTTTATTGGTGACAAGTTGTCATCTTATGCTCCAGCACCAAGAACAAAGCAAAAAATCTCACATACAAATGGTTTATCTCCATGTCTTTTTACTTGTCTGACCTCATCACTTGAATGCCATAAAATTCCTCATACTAGCTTTCCTTGCTTTTAGCCAAATAAAAACTTTTTTTTAATGTTTATTTTTTTTAGAGAGAGAGAGAGAGAGAGAAACACAGAGTGTGAGCAGGGGAGAGGCAGAGAGAGGGAGACACAGAATCTGAAGCAGGCTCCCGGCTCCAAGCTGTCAGCACAGAGCTGACACAGGGCTCAAACTCACGAACCACATGATCATGACCCAAGCAGAAGTAGGGCGCTTAACCAACTGAACCACCCAGGGCCCCACCCAATAAAGCCTTTTAAAAATTTGGAATTTGAAATCTGAAGAGTGGCACTCTTCCACAGATGATAATTTTTTTAATTGCAGAAACAAAAACATCATCACTGCAACCAAACCCACATGACTTATTCAAAGTGTAGTTTGCAGTAGGACCCAGATTCACAGAATATCCAAACTGAGGTAAATGGTTACACAACACATGGAACCACAGCAAGTTGTTGGTGCTTAGGTAAGAAGGATGTTAGCCTCATCAGTACTATGACTGATCTATGTGAAAAGTCTAAAGCCAAAAGTAAAATTCAAAAGACAGTAAGAAATGTGAGTCAGATGGCCTCACTTTGGGTCATAAGTGTGGAATTCTCCCTACAAGAGCCATACTGCAGTGTAGGGGACAGCTCTCTGTGTGCAGTTTTCAGGAATGTGAGGGCAAGGAAGCATCTAGAAACCCTGATGCATCAGCAATTAGCAGATTGCCGGTGGAGCATAAGCATGCCAAGGAGTACAATCCCACCTTTCTGTGCTCAGCAGGTCTTTGAAAGACTTTCAGCTATTCATCTCTCCACTGGTAGAACAAATGACATTTGTTAAACTCCAGTGCTATAAAGCAGAGAGAAACTTTCAAGGAGACCCACAGAAGTCCGAAAGGCTATGGTAAATGAGACTGTTCCTCTCTTCTGTTGTTTCAGAAGGCAAATGAGTGGAAGCCACTGGGAGCCAATGTCCGCCCAATATAAGAAAGGCCTTTGTAGCTTGAGACCTTTCACAAGGCAGTCCAAAGTTTGACACAACCTACCATACAGACAATGGGGCAAGAATCATTTTACGTGGGAATTGAAAAGGGTCTTCATGAAGTAAAAAACCATTAGGGACCTAATGCTCAATGAGAAAATACTAAAAGCATTCCTATAAGTTGGAGACATGGACATGAGGTTAAAAAAAGAAGTCATGCAGGGGCAACCTAACCTGCCAAGAGTCCTAAATTACAAAGCTAAGGTAATGAGAACTGCATGGCACTGGGACATAAATAGATGGATCAATAGAACACGTGACAGATTATAAAGGTCAGGAATGGAGCCAAACACAGGCTCTTAAGTAGATAATAATGGAAGTATTTCAAATCAGAAGGTCAAATGATGGGTTTTCTTCCTTGGACGGCTGGATAGTCATACTGAAAAAATAAAGTTGGATTACTAATTTCACACTTGCTACTGAAATAAATTTCAGATGATAAAAGATCTAGTTTTTAAAAATGAAATCACTGGATACTAAAAAAACATAAGAGAGAGGATTTTTAAATAGGAGACAAAAACTAAAAGCTATTTTAAAAAGAGATTGATAAATTCACCTAAAATAGTATCAAAAGGTATACATGGCATATGCAACATGATTCATCACCACAGAGACATCAGTCAAAACCACAATAGATGGCACCTCACACCTGTTAGAATAGCTATTATCAAAAAGATAAGAAGTAACAACCATTGGCAAGAATGTGGAGAAAAGGGAACCCTTGTGTACTGTTGGTGGGAATGCAAAATGGTGCAGCCACTGTGGAAGACAGTACGGAGGGTCCTCAAAAAATTAAAAACAGAGCAACCATATCATCTAGCAATTTCACTGCTGGGTATTTATCCAAAGAATATGAAAACACTAACTTAAAAAGACACCTGCATCCCCATGTTCACTGCAACATTATTTACAATAGCCAAGAAATGGAAACAACCTAAGGGTCCATCAATGGATTAAAGAAGATGTGAGATATTTCTATATCTAGGCCTACAGACCTATCTCACAATGGAATAAAACTCAGCTATAAAAAAGAACAAAATCTTGCCATTTGTAACAACATGGATGGACCTAGAGTATATAATGCTAAGTGGAACAATGCTAAGTCAGACAAAGACAAATACCATATGATTTCACTTATATGTGGAATCCAAAGAAAAATGAGCCAACAAAACAGAAACAGACTCATAAATACAGAGAACCATCTGGTGGTTGCCAGAGGGGAGAGGGGTGGGGGGATGGGTGATATAGGAGAAGGGGATTAGTATATGTGCTGCCGAAGCGAGCACTGGAGAAGGGGATTAAAAGATACAAACTTCAGGGGCGCCTGGGTGGCGCAGTCGGTTAAGCGTCCGACCAGCTCAGGTCACGATCTCGCGGTCCATGAGTTCGAGCCCCACGCGTCAGGCTCTGGGCTGATGGCTCAGAGCCTGGAGCCTGTTTCCGATTCTGTCTCCCTCTCTCTCTGCCCCTCCCCCGTTCATGCTGTGTCTCTCTCTGTCCCAAAAATAAACAAACGTTGAAAAAAAAATTATAAAAAAAAAAGATACAAACTTCTATTTATAAGATATGAGGATACAAGGTACAGTATTGGGAATACTGTATGTTAGTACAGTTAATAGTATGTTAATAGTATGTAATAACTTTGTATGCTAAAAGATGGTAGCTACATTTATTGTGATCACTTCATAAGGTAGATACATATTAAATCACTATGTCATATGCCTGAACCTAATATAATATTGAATATCAACTACAAATCAATTTAAAAATTATGCATGGCAAAAAACCTTCAAAAGAAATTAGCAACCCATGTTGTAGATGAGTACTAATGTTCTTTAAAAACCAAAGAACTTCTACAAATCAATAAGGAAAAAACTATAGTCCAACAGGAAAAAAAAATAGGTAAAGGAAATGAATATTTCACAGGAAAGAAAGTACATGGCTCCGAAACATATGAAATGATGTTCAACCTATTAATAGTAATGCACACTGAAACTATAATAAGATTCTATCTTCTACCTATCAAGTTGTCAAAGATCAAAAGTTTTATCATACCCTATGCAGGCTAGGATATGAAGAACAAAGCACTCTTTTTGTATGCTTCTAGCCTGTGTGTAACAGCCACAACCTCTATGTAAACAGTTTGGTAATATCTATCAAAATCCAAAATGTAAAACCTCTATCCAGTCATTCTATTTCTAAAGAATTTTTTCAATGTTTATTTATTTTGAGAGAAACAGAGAGCGAGAGTGTGTGTACCCATGCAGGGGAGGGGCAGAGAGAGAAGGAAAGAGAGAATTCCAAGCAGGCTCCATGCTGTCAGCACAGAGACCCATGTGGGGCTCAATCTCACAAACCATGAGATTATGACTTAAGTGAAATCAAGAGTTGGATGCTTAACCAACTGAGCCACCCAGGTACCCCAGTCATTGTATTTCTAGGAATTACAGATATTCTGGTACATGTGTGAAATGATATGTGATAAGGTTTTTTCTGCAGCATTGTTTGTGATAGCAAGAAAATGGAAACAACTTAAGTACCTTTCAATTGGTTAAATAAATTAAATTATATTCTTAAACCAGAATATAATGGAATTGTTCTTAAAATTGAGACAGTTCCATATCTATTGGTACAGGATACTCACCAAGAAATATTTTTAAATAAGAAAAGCAAGGGTGGTAGAAATATCTATAGTATGCTACCATTGGTTGCAAAAATATAGAGATGTTTGTATACACACATCTGAAAGGATAAATATGAATCAGGTAAGAGTAGTTGCCTCCAGGGAGAAGAATTGAGTAGGTGACAGATAAATAGAAAGGCGACTTAATTTTCACTGTATCCCTTTGTATCTTTTGAATTTTGTACCATTTGGATATTATCCAAAATTAATTAAATAATTTACTTTTAGAGCTATATTACAAGCTCAGGAGTTGGTTGAATGTGTTTGCAGAACACGTGTTAATTTGAATTTTGTATAGTAGCTTCTCTATATTCAACAATTTGTGTGGGATGGAAGAAAGGAGTTTATGTGTGCTTTAGGGAACCTGAGGGGCTGGTAATACTGAGGAGTGACTGCCTCTGCATTGCCGTGTCTAACACGTAGACTTAGCATGTTTTCTCCCCGGCAGAGGGGGGCGGCATGTGTACAAACAATATGGAGGAATCCAGTGCCATTACTCCTGGAAGCAGCCTACGGATGGTGCTGTCACTGCAGTGCACAACAGATGGCTAAGTACAAATTGTTTGTTAAAAACACAGTGGGTTCTTACTAGCATTCCTTTTGGCCGCACCAACATTCAGCCAGTCAGTCAACACCATTTCATGTGAACTGTGAACAGAGCACACGGCTGGGCCCTAGGGGACCAGCTAGTAGTGTTTCCCAGACCTGCCCGGACACATTAGACCTTCTGAATTGGAATTTCTTAAGGAGGCCTGTGAATCTAAGCTTTTACAAGTAACCCAGTTGATTTTTATGATCAGTTAGGTTTGGAAAACACACTCATAAGATAGAGTGGGATGAGACGGGATGGGAGGGAGAAATAGGAAAAAGAAGAAAAATCCATGAGAACATAAGCAACATTAAATGCAAGAACTAACTTTTGCTGTTGGAAGCCATTTTAAAAACCTAAACTGTATAAACATGGAACTTTCTGTTTTAAGATGAAAAACTTTAGTTAAATCAGGATTAAGAAGAAAATTCTTTATATATGGATTTTTTTTTAAACTTGGTAAAATAAAAATTTTTGAACAGGACCATTTGTCTTTTGATAAATGAGGACATTATGAGATTCAGTGTTAACTAAACATCACTATTCATAATAGCGTAGGAACACGAGGGCTGAACACTGCCAACCTTGGGACTCAGGCTCTCCTGTAATTAGATTTCTCACAAAAATCTAAGTGAGCCAAAGGATTCCAGCAGAAGGATCCTGGAGTTTTGTTTTCTCTGTAGTTCCCCTCCAAAGCCTGAATGATAGCATTTCTATTTCAGGCAGAGAAGCCCAGGAGTCTAGTAACATCCATTCCTCTGGATTCTCTAAATTTTCCTTAACCACTTTAAGCCCACATATGTAGACAATTACTTGAGGTCCCTATAGCACCACCCGCCTGGAATGGTGATTTAACATTACATTTTCAGACCTTGTTTAAAAAATGATTACATCGGCAATGTTTTTGCAATTTTTGTAAAACTGCTCTTAAAGACAATCACTATTATCTTGTTCAATAGCCCTTATATAAAGATCTACATGAAAAATTCATCTTAGAGCTGAATGTCAAGAAATATAATTGTCTCTTAGTGAAATGTTATGCTTCCTTTTTATAAAAAGACGAGTTATGTAATCTCTTTCTCCCTCTTACTGTCTCCCCCTCTCTTGTTTTCACCTTAGCTACCAGGAAGTTCAGATTGAAATTTTATGTTCCATTGAGCTACTGTTCTTAACCTGTACTTTCTGATACAATCTCCTCACCCCTGCATGATCTGGCTCTTGTTCTTACATGATTGTTTCTAGTCGTTCTATTATGTCTAGGTCTTTTATAGTGAACAACTTGAATCCTTTTGGAAATTGACGGAACATAAGGTAGAAGTGAAGGAACAGTCTGGGTTTTCATTGATTGAGGTTTTACTATACAACCAGGAGGTGTATAGGATTGTAAATGATCAAAGTTAATTAGATTCATTTGGGAAGAAAGATTTCTTTTAGGAAAAGCTAAATGCCAAGAATCCTGGGTAAGGGAGTGGGAATCATCCCATAACTCACTCTCCCAAGTGCTCCTTGCTGAGAGATATTACCTGGGTCAGGAAAACAATACCATGTAAACATTGGCTATTAGCTCTTAAATACTCAATAAATTTTGGTCCGTTCATGTCAATGATCCTCCTATCACCCTGTGAAGCAAGCTTGGAGCAGGAATAACTACCTCCTCCAGGAGGAGGAAGTCAATGATTTGAAGGTCAAATCATTTGCTGTTGACAATTGGTCATCACCTATCCAGCCGAAAATTTGGTACAAAGTTTTTTTAAAAAGAAAGAAATGCTGGGATTCTTCATATCCTATTCAGGTACTAAGTTCATTAGAAAACTCGCCCCTATTTGTCCTTATTATACAGACAGAGTGGCAGCTGTCCCCAGCTAGAAAACCCAACCATGAGAGACAATTCTGTTCCTGCCCCACCATGTGTGGCCCTGAATGCTGGAAGCAGGAGGAACATGAGTTTACAGGCCCAGCACCCAGACCCCAGCTCACCCTGGGGATGCTTCTGGGGAGGGGGACCCAGGGAGGGTTTCTCCACCCTACAGCCACAGCCAGGGTGGCAGGGGAAGGGGCAGGAAGTTCACTACCAACTACTTTTGTGGTGTATTGAGTCTCACAGATTTGTCATTCAGTACACAGCTTCTCTCTGCACAGCCCACACAGCTAATCCCTGTACTATATTTCTCTCAGTTTTCCCTCCTCCACCCACAGTTCTGCTGACTTCTCTCCACACAGGAGAGACAGAACAGCTGAGGAAACAGCCGAGCGGTGGAAAATTTTTGAAAGTGTTTTGAGCCCACCCAACCTGAGGAGAGCATTCAAAGAAAAACAGGAAAGGGTGAGTAGGAGCTCCCTCAGCCCCCACACACAAGCCGGGGATTGTCACTCCCGCCCACCGCCCAATCCCAACAGGGGCCGACTGCTGGGGCCCAGCCATGATGCCCACACACAAAAATATGCAAATGTGTTTTCTGTGAGGATTACGGAATGGAGGCAATTGCTTGGCTATTTCAGATACCACGTCATGGAACTTGGGGGCTCAGTAGGCTCACTCCATTCAAACACTCACTGTAAGAGTTCGCCCAGCACCTTTGGTCTTAAATTGGAACATTTAGAGGCCATCATACTGGGAGAATGAATGCAGGTCTGAAGATGCAGGTCCTTCTGTTCTGGCAACAAAAATCAGATTCCCCAGTCTAAACGGTAATCAATGCCCTCCCTGTGTGTGTGTACGTTCATGTTACTCATCCTTTTCTCCATTCTTTTCATTTCCTTTCAACTTCTCTTCCTACTCCAGACCAGAGCCTTTAAGGCTATCTGTCTCTTCAGAAATTGAAGGTGAGAAAGAGACGTGAACTCATTTAGTTCTCAATTCGCTTTAGTCTTCCCTCTCCACTGTACCAGAGACTCTAGCCAGCTAGATGACCTGGTGGTGGCAAGGCCAGCAGGAGGCTGGCTACTCCCCTCATTCATTCACTCATTCATTCACTTAACAGAACTTTATTGAATATCTACACAGATAAGTTGCCCATCCTCACCCAAACACACCACATCAAAAAGAAGGAATCTTTGATCCCATTTACTCCCCAACAGTGACCTCTGTATCAATTTTTGGATCTGGTTTAGCATAAGATTTTTGGGTAGAACCCAGAACCAATGAAAAGGTTATGTGACCAATGGCTAAACAAGATTATAAGTGCCATAGAGTGATCCATTAAATAGTTTCTAGTCCATGAACTAGGCTGGTCTTATCTCCTAGCTAAGCACCCAAGCACTAAAATTAATTCATTCACCATTCTGTGCTACTTTTCAGCACAGGTTATTTTGTTCCCATTTTGAGTAAGAGATTATCCTCAAATCCGGCCTAACTTTTCTTGTTGGTATCAGTATTATGTGTTCAGTGCTAATTGATATTAACCCATTCAGGTAACACATATTTATTGAGTACTTACAATATGCCAGATAGTGTCCCAGACACTGAGGCTGCAAATTTACATAATGATCCCTTCATGGAGACAACAAGTGAGTGGGATCAGATAACTCTTGGCTTACTGTTCTTTCCAAGACAAAAATAACTCTAATTATGTACTGCTGTACAGAGAACCGAAGTGAAGAATGTGGTTCTAATAGAATGGAACAGTAGGGATTGTTTGCATTTTGACTAGAGGTGATCAAGTTTTAAGTTTGTTTATCAATTCTACTATCTGACTAGTTGTGTACAGTTGTTATCTTAGAGATGCAACAATACAGATCATAGTTAAGTAGTTCATAATGTTTTATAGTTTTGATCCATCAGACTCTGTAAGGAATACTTTCAAGGTAGTTGTAAGCACCAGATAGTCAAAAGACTATGGCACATGGCCACTTTTCCTTTCCTCTCAACTCTTAAGTTGGAGAACCAAGAGAAATACAACTGAGTTTTGCAGCTCTGGGCGTCTGAAATTAAAAATGAGTTATTGCAGTCTCTTGATGCCAACCTGGGGTTTAAGACACTGAGGGTTCTTGTACTGATGAGGAATGTCTCTAATGTTGTACATCGGCAACAGACTTAGCAAATGAACAAGGTAGTGATTTGTGGCCAACAAATGTGTGTTTGCTTCAAGAAGTTATTTTTTTTGTCAGACTCAGCAGGGATCCAGAGGCTGGAGAGTCCCCCCTGGGTTGTGGATTGGACATACCATTCTACCTCCTGGCACTGAGGAATCTTTTAGCACCTGGAAAACAGTTCCATCTCCAAAACAGCTCCAAGCTATCAACAAGGCTCTGAATGTGGAATTTCCCTTCACTTTAAACTTGCTGGACTATATCCATTCAATAACAAAGGATCCCTGTACTGTTCTATAACTACTAGGAACATCTGCTTATCCAGCCTCTCAGAGGCTCTCCTTTAACAAGAAAAATTAGAATGAACCTACCAGCAAGTCCCAAACAGAATAAAATAATGACAAGCCTTATGTTTTAATTAGCACAACTTTTGTCTTAATAACATTTGTGGGTGGCCATTTTCTTCTTACAAATGGAACCGTCTTTTGCTTCTTTGGCTTTGATAGAAGGATTTGTTTGGAATGTATTATTCATTGTTGATACTAAATGAATATTTTGGTTTTTTGTTTTTGTTTTGTTTTGTTTTGTTTTGTTTTGAGGCCCCCAGGGTGATCAGGGAAAGGAAAAACATTGGTCAGGAAAGGTTTGAATAATGATACTGCATTCTCTCTTTACATCTATAATTTTCATATGTCAAAAGAAATTCTAGATACATAATAACTCCCTATTGTCAGGCGGTTGAAGTATGCTAACTCAGTCTATATAATAATACAAGTTTTAGAACTAGTGGAGAGAATAAGACAGATCTGAGTCTGAATTCTGACTCCAAATTCTCACTCCATCATTTAATACCTTGGCCAAATTATTTAACTTTCTTGAATCTCATTTAATGGAGTTCATCACCTCACCTCCCTCCTAGGATTTTTGAGAGAGTTGAAAGAGATTTAGCATAGTTCCTGGCATGTTGAGGCCCTCAATGGATTGCCATTTCCCCATCCATCCCCCCGTTCCTTCTCCCTGTAGCCACATTTATGAGATGACATCACAGTTCCCTTAGTGCGATGGCCACTAGATCTCAGGGTTTCCAGATCCCTGCTGATTTAAGAATCCAACTGTGCTATTATTTATGCAAATGTCAGCTGAGGCCAGATGCCATAACAAGGATGAGTCATTTCAGAGCACTCCTTAACAGTCTGATTTTGCCTCAGAAAGAACTGAGGTGATGGTGGAGAACAGTGGGAGGGGTTGCCAGGGACTTGGGCACTGCTGATACGGGGTTCTCATGACACCAAGGGTTTTTTGTGGAGAAGTTCCAGGAAGTTTCAGGATGCCCCTAGGTGACATTAAATGGGGATTAGCAGCTTGGACTTTGACAACTGACAAAATGGGGCTTGAATCCTGATTGTTACTCACTAGCTGAGTACCCTCTCAAAGAGTCTGTTTTCTCTGAGTTCTTATGAGAATTAAATAAGGCAAAAACAGTGACTGGCACACAGTAAATGCTCAATAAAAGTCAGTTATAATCTCTCTGTCTCTGTCTCTTTCTCTCCCTACTCCCCCTGCCCCCATTTCTTCTTCTCCCACTCCATTGTGGTCAGAGTTCACCTCGCCTCTATTTGCTGATTATTGAGGTCTGCCATCCAGCAGTTGGCACATTAACAGCTATGTTGTTTTATGTACATTTACTATGTTCTCACATCTGCTGAAATGCCTACATCCCACCCATACATACCCCACTCAACATGAATTCATTGTTTGATCATTGTTTTGTGAGGCCTGTCTTCACATATTTGAAAGAAACTATGATTATTGCTCAGTCGTGTGAAACCTTACATAACTAAATAAATAGTTGTTGATTGATCATGTAGATAATCAAGAGCTTAAATAATATACTTTATTAAAAAGCCGCCTAATGTTGTACTATTATTTCAAAGTTTTATATCCTACCAAAATAATTCATTTCAGTTAACTTTGTTTTAAAAACAAGCTAGGGGTGCTTGGAGGCTCAGTTGGTTAAGCATCTGACTTCGGCT
This sequence comes from Puma concolor, assembly GCF_028749965.1. Lineage (NCBI taxonomy): Eukaryota > Metazoa > Chordata > Mammalia > Carnivora > Felidae > Puma > Puma concolor. The sequence continues at coordinate 96,955,079 of NC_141667.1, forward strand.
CAGGTCATGATCTCACAGTTTGTGGGTTCTAGTCCCACATCGTGCTCACTGCTGACAGTGCGGAGCCTACTTCTGATCCCCCCCCCCCTCTCTGCTCCTCCCCAACTCGTGCCCTCTCTCTCTCTGTCAAAAATAAACAAACATTTCAGGGGCGCCTGGGTGGCTCAGTCAGTTAAGCATCTGACTTCGGCTCAGGTCATGATCTTGCAGTTTGTGAGTTCGAGCCCCATGTCGGGCTCTGTGCTGACAGCTCAGAGCCTGGAGCCTGTTTCTGATCCTGTGTCTCCCCCTCTCTCTGTCCCTCTCATGCTCATGCTCTGTCTCTCTCTGTCTCTCAATAATAAACATTTAAAAAATTTTTAAATAAACATTTCAAAAAGATAAATAAATGAAAACAAGCTAAAAGTGCCTCTATTAAAATATGAGCATTAATAATAATGATCTGAATACTCATCATGGAATGTGAACTTGCTCTATTGCCATGGATTAGAGTCTAAGAAATCACCACCTCAGTAAATAAATTAACATTTACCAAATGCCCCCAGGATGCATACCCCTTTATTAACAAATTTAAAGCTTTATAAGTTTAGTGAGAGAGCTTCCCATTTCTTTTTTTCCTGGAAAAATCTCTTTAGATCCTTCTTGCTCTTGGAGAGGCAGGTATGTCTCTGTAATTATATATACGTAATATATATAATATATATATATATACACCCACATATACATATGTATACATATACATATTATATATATACACACATATGTATATATACATATATATAATTAGCTCCTTTATATTACCAATACATCATGGAGACACAGATTTACATTATATATAAGCTCACTATTAGTTTCCTGAGTTAGGTGTATCTATTCTGATATAACTACTAAAAAATGCATGAAATATGCATAAATCCTGTCTAACGACTCAAGTTAAATATACCTCAAAGAATGTTCTATCTTATTAAAATTTGCATACATTTTTCTTACAAGGGAGTTATTATTCTACATTGTAGCATGTGTTTTATTACAAACTTGGAGTTCATTGACGAATACAGTGATGGAGTTGCAAATCAAGTCAACAGCTTAATGAGCTCAGCAGGATGTTAGGAAGCTCTTCTCCCTCTCTAGGCAGAAGCTCAGTTAGGTTAGGACCTTGAGCTGAGTTCCAGGCACCCTGGGCTCTCCCTGTGGAAAAGATCCTTACCTCAGGCCCTCACCCTCGGGAGAGTGCTGTCTGCAGTACTCCAGAGTGTAGGTCTCAGTGGCCTCCAGGTTGGCAGGCCGCCATCGGATGGTGGCTGTGTTCCAACACACAGTACAGTCCTCGGCGCGGATTACAGGGGTGGAGGGTGCTGCGAGAGAGAACCAAAGCAATCACGGAACAATCAACATCAGCTCTGCTTCCCTCGTACCCTGGGAAGAGTGCTTGGGCATGGTTTCATTTTAATTTTTGATTAAAAAATACATTCTTGGTTGAAAGCCCAAAAGATAATGTATATAATGAAAAGTCCCCCTCCCACCTCTGCCTTCCAAACTGTACAGTTTTCACCCATCCCCAGAGAGCCTCTAATACTAGCTTCCTATAAATCTCAACAGTTTTTTTATACATCTACAAGCAAATTACAATACAGATTCTTGTCTGTCTCCCTTCACACAAGTTAGCCATAATCTTGCCTTCAGTAGATACTCAATAAATACTTATTTTAGGAGGCAAGAAGAAAGAATAAAATGGTGGGAGTGAGTCATTTCTCCCCCTGAAGTAGTTAGAATGATCTTAAAGGTGATGCAAACCTGGCTTATGCCACACCCACGGCAGCCTTCAGTGAAAAGATTCCATCATGGGATGCATTCCCAGTTGAATATCATCGCTGAAAAACCTTTTGGGGCTCCTAGTACCCATACAATGAAGCCCAATCTTACCTTAGCAAACATGGCCCCCATACACTAGCCTTTGTCACCTCACATCTTTCCTCTCCTTGTTTTTAAGTCAAAGAAATAATTCTAAACTTCTTGTAGTGCCCTGCACACTCCATACTTTTTCTTACCTTGATGCCTCTGCTCATATGTTTTCTATAAATGGAATATACTCCTTTAACTGATCCTTCAAAGGGTTCCATTTAGGCATCAATTCTAAGGAGCCATTCCTAAACCTGCCCCTGTCCCAGGCTCTGTTGAGTACTCCTCTGGAGTGTTTTCACAATAACTTGTATATAAATAGATCATGACCCTTACCACAATTTTTATGATATTTTGTTTTATCTCTCGCCCTTGACAGCAAGCTTCTTGAGAACAGGAGCCCAGTTTTACTCATCCTTGTGTACTCACCACTGCACAACACCTAGCACACTATAGGTGCTTAATAAATGCTTATAGGTTGATCTTAGTAATCTATGAAGAATTGAAAATTGCCTCCCGACACCCTCTTAACATCTCTTTACCTGTTCTAAAAACTGCCCTTTCGCTTGGCAGACTACATCCAGTGAAGTTCACAGCCATTACCCACACTTGATAGCAACGGCCAGGTTCCAGATCTTCAAAAATGCAGTAGCTTTCTTTCACTGTCAATCTGTATTCTTCCACCAAGTCTAGCACAAAACACAATTATAAACTTTAGGGTGTCTTCTAAAGTTAATTAGAAATTAGCTACTAGAAGAATTGGTCTACTATTTTCAGTGGAAAATTCAAACTGATAAACTTACAGATATCATTAGGTGATAGCTAGTATTTTCAAATACCTAAGAAAACAAGAGCATGCTAAAAAGAGACATTTAGATTGATGCCGTATTACATGTGAACACTTACAGAAAATAATAGGATATTAGTAAGATATGAACTTCATCTGCCACAATTAAAGTAATGTAGTTCAATAGCAAATACTAAAATTGCATAGTTTATGTTAGCTTAAATTTCAGTAATACATTCTCAAAAAATTCTTAAGAAGCAATGCCAATATTTCAGGAGAGCATGTAATAAAATAAGGACAACCCCATGTTTTCCAAATTTATGTTATAAAGCAATTTCCCAAATTAGTCAACAATTTTAGTATTCAGTATAATTTTCAAAGTTTCAAATCCTGGTTCCTCTTCATGAATTCCAGAATCCTTCCAACTAGAGAGTTCCACAACTTACAGAAATACTTAAATAACTTTGATAGGTCACAAACTATTCTAGAAAATAATTTGGTCAATGAAGACATTTCCTAAAATTTCTAAGTCACTTTACTCTCAATATTTTAGTAGTATCATTACTCGATACCATTACGAACACCTGCCCCTTTGGACCAATCTGATTATTCTTACTGAAATGTTTTCTCCTTTAAAAAGAATTATTTTCTTTTTTGAATTAGCCCTGATAATTTCAGTTATCCTCCCTGATTACTCTTGAAAATCACATCTTCAAAACTCCCCCAGTTAAGAAGCCCAGATCATTTACTTTTAAAGGAAATTTAGGAACTCTTCAACTCCATTTATTTAATTGCATCTTTCTGTCCCAATGAGCTCTTCTTTCTGGACAGAAAGTTTGGTTTAAAGAATCTTATAAGGACTTACACAGTGAAAAACATTTCCCCCACATCCTAGAAACTGTGGCTACAGTTTTCAGTGGAATCATCCTCTTGGGCTGAGTTCCGTTGCCCCAGTACTTCTTTTAACAACGCACATAACATACATTGCTGGAGACCCTACACAGAGCAGGGCATCACAGTATAGATCACCAGATTAGCTAACGGGCATCTGCAGATTTCAAGGCGGTGAATAGATGAGACACAGGACAGGTAAGTGTTTAGGGGCTGGGGCAGATGCGGAGGTGAAGTACTAAGAAAAAAACGCACTTCAGGCAATCAATAAATCATTGTTAAAAGGAGTCTTGGAGAGTCACGAAGGTCCATGACATATGCAGCTAGATACAGAGGAAGAGGAAGTGTGGTATAACAAGACAAACCCAGAGACAAGCAGACAAAAACATAAGCTTTGGAGTCTCAAAGGTTTGTGCTTGAGTCCTACCCCTGTCATGTATAAGTTGTGTGGCCTTCGGAAAATTACTTAACCTCACATCAGTTTTCTTATTTGCAAATGGGGATAACACTTATCTCATGTTGTATGTGGTCATAGGTCACCAGTAAAATAAAGAGTCCTTAACTGACAAACTTAGCCAACTTCACACTATGTCTATGGTTGCCTTTGTAAATTTTTTTAAACTTTTTTCTAATTTAAATATGTATCACATGACATCTCAAAAAATTTAAATCTTGGTAACAGTGAAATATAATAAAATTCATTCCTCATTACAAATTGGGCTCCTGAGTTTTGGAATAGCATGTCCATCCTGTCGTGTGCTCCTCTGTTTTCCAAAAAATGTGGGTCTGTCTTCAACAAGCAATATAGAATGCCAGCACACCCAGCTCTGATTCATCAGGAAGTACAACCTCAAAGTGTCTGGTTTCCAGGTCTTATTAGAACTCCTACTGAACAGGGGTGCCTGGATGGCTCAGTTGGCTAAGAGTCCAACTTCGGCTCAGGTCATGATCTCATGGTTCCTGAGTTTGAGCCCCGTGTCATGCCCTGTGCTGACCGCTCAGAGCCGGGAGCCTGCTTCAGATTCTGTGTCTCCCTCTCTCTCTGCCCCTCCCCTGCTCACACGTTCTCTCTCTCTCTCTCTCTCTCAAAAAAAAAAAAAAATGAAAGAAAAAACAAGTCCTACTGAACAGAGAGATATTTACAGAGGCTCTAAAGATGTATCATACACTAAAGATGTATCATACATTCACCCTACTAAGCACTTTCACTTCTCTATGCATATTAATTGGGAACATGAGGAAAGCACATTTTTCAAAGCCCATGCCTCAAGAATTGTGAACTCTAAATTAACCTTTATGGTTTGTTTGCAGCTTTTATCAAGATGGATCTGAGAAACTGCCAACCATGACATCTAATCCTACATTTGTGCTACAATTATTATGGAGGACACTGTCCTATATATGGCTCATTTCTCCCCTGCAAAATGGTACGTTATACTTTCTTTTAGATTCAAGCACTGAAAGGGACTTGTTCTCCCTGAAAGGCTGGTATGTTACTTCCTTTTTGAAAATGAGAATATCTTAGTTGCTCCTGTTATCCCGCGAACTCAAAGCCAAATTTGAATCTCAATTACAATATTCATGTTGACCATTATGATACCTATGCATTTTCTTTTTCTTGATTCTGACTTCCAATATTTGCTTATACATCTTTTGTTTACTTATATGGTTGTTGGCTTATTGTTGTTTCTGTATGTGGCCACAAATGCGTTGTGGAATAAGTCTTAATACGGATATCTGTAAGTACTTCACATAAAGATGCAGAAACGTACACACACATCTGTATCTGTGTTAGAGATCCTACCGTTCACTTCTTGGTCATCTTGTGGTTCCTCCATGCAGTAAACCTGGAATGAGTCAATGATGTCTTCCTTGTTCATGCTCCAATAAACTGCAATTGTTGTGCTAGTGGCAGAATTGGGTTCCTGAGGTTCTAATCTAGGAGGTTGTGGAACTGCAATATAAGCAAGATTTATTATCACTAATGCTGTTTTTATTTATTGATTTTTTTTTCCTTTTACATAAGTCCCTTAGGCCTGTTGAAAAAAATTCAAACAATATAGAAGTACGTGGAGTAAAAGTGGAAGGGTCTCTCATTCTCAACACCCCCCACCCCAAAGACTCTCACTGGAGACAACCACTGTGACATTTGAGGGCATATCCCTCCAAAATGTTTTTTATCCATTTGTATATGTGTGCTTATATCCACGTAGAAATAAAAATAGACCCCAAAATATGATCACTTGAAAATACTCCTCTGTGGTCCTATATTCAGAGTAATAAATGTATACAGGTTAGAGGATGCATCAAATGATATGGTTTTCATTCAAAACAAAAACTTGAGTTGCTCTGCTACCTAACCAATGTTGTATCCTTCAACATAGAGTCTATGTTCACAAAAGAGATAAATAAAACCCTTTTGAGATTTAGTTGCTACATGATCAAAACAGAAAAAAGATTTGTATGAATAAAATATCAAAATACACTTTCTGAAATTATATTCCATTTTCTCTTTCCAATGTGACTATACCTACATATTTTTTAAAATATTAAACAATATTAAAATTACCTAGGAGAAAAAGTACACTATTAACTGATTCAAAGATAAGGTTTAGATATCTGATATAACTCTGTTGTTCTGAATTTTAAATTCAGACAATATTCTCAAGAGTTTTCACAGAGATTTAAAAAGTTAACATTATGCATATTGAACATTAACAGTGTATACAACACCATAAATCAAGCTCCAATGCAATTGTCTTCCAAAATTTTGAGATACAAAAGCATTGAACATATTTTACAAATTAGAGGAAAAGGTTATTCCTATAGTTGAAAATATGTTATGCTTCTAAATTTGTTTTTGTGGTTATTTTTTCCAGTCAACATTTCCTGAGAGATAAGCTTACTGAAATACTATGGGCCAAGTCTTATGAGATTACTTTATTAAAAGTCAACACCGAAGGAAAAGACAACAAAGGTTAGTTCAACAAGAAGGTAAAAACAAGAAAAAAAATAAATGGTCTAAGGGATGGAACAAAAAGAGACAAATCGAAGATTCAATAAAGACATAAAGAGCTGAGGAAGTACAGAATTATGAAAAATTAGAAGCAGGATAAACGGGTGGTCAAGTTCATGGGCTTCAAAGAAGAGCCTGATGTTAAATGCCAGATCCCTCACTTACTAGCTGTGTTATCTTAGTGTCAGTTTCCCCATCTTTAAAATGGGAAAACAACAATAATAATAATAATAACATTTCCTCCCAGGTTAGTTGTAACCAGCATATATACATTAAGTGCTTAGCAGATTCTCTCACATATCAGCAGTGCTAAATTTTCAAAAGGCAAAAAGGCCTTGGCAGCAGCACAGACAATGGAGGGAAGAAGGCAGGAAGCCCGTGAAGATGCAAGTTGAACTGGGGATCCATCATCTGGTATATCACAGAGGGTCTACAGAGGTAAGACGTGCTGAGTAAACTTAGGCTGAGCAGCCATGCTTAATAAACTCAGAAGCCTGCCTGGCAGAGCACCTCCCCAACAAATGATAATGGTTCAGAGACCCATACACTGTCTTTGACTTTCCTGTTTGTCTTCCCAGCAGGAAATCAGTGTCACATTCTAAAGGAGTTCATCCGGATAAATGGAGTTCAGTAAATTTTCATGTTACCTAGGTTTACTGAAAAGCCAGGCAGAATTCTTCAACTATTGTCAATTGCCTTTGAAACAGTTTAGGAGAACTCCTTGAGGCATGAACAATGAAAATCTCCCTTTCTTTTTTCCTATGAATTTTACATTGAGCTATATCTGTTTTTAAAAATGGCAACATGGGGGTGCCTGGGTGGCTCAGTCGGTTAAGCGTCCGACTTTGGTTCAGGTCATGATCTCATGGTTTGTAAGCTCGAGTCCCGTGTCAGGCTCTGTGCCGACAGCTCAGAGCCTGGAGCCTGCTTCCGATTCTGTGTGTGTGTCTCTCTCTCTCTCTGCCCCTCCCCAACTCATGCTCTCTCTCTCTATATATAAACAATAAATAAAACATTTAAAAAATAATAAATAAAAATGACAACATGTTTACAGAAACATCTCTCTCAGGTAGCATAACAAACTTAAAAAGTGATATTTACTCCCCCCAAATCACCAAATTTTAAGGAAGAAGTAGTTGTAGAGAATTAAACAAAGAGTATGGGCTAGGAATGATTTTGGACCTCATGTGTTCCTTCCCCCCAAATTATTACAGTTAAAACATTCTTTTTCAAAAACAGGAAATACTTTTACTTTTCAAAGTACTCTGAAAAAGAGAATAAGAATATTCCATAGATATAATCAAATGATTATGGCTGGATTTACAATTCCCATGTGGCAGAATATCAGAGACTGAGATTTCATATGTCAGCAACTCTGTTTACACTTCTATAGGAATAAACTTGCACAGGAGTAATGCCAAAAAAAAAAAAAAAAAAAAAAAACAAAATGAGATTTTAAGGCTTCTTTATTGGAGGCTAAGGAATTGGGCAGAGAAATCACCCCATGGATTCCCTCCTTCTGATGGAGTGTGCCCATAAAGAGCTGTCACACTCAGGAAGTTAAGCATCAGATCAACTTAGACTTCAGGACCTGTGTGGCCAGATGCAGATTCCCATTCCATCTAGTTCTTCCCAGGAGAGCAGCATTACTCACAACAGCCAAAAATTGGAAGCAACCCAAGTGGACATCAATAGATGAATGGACAAGCAAAATGCGATATAAACATACAACACAATACAATACAATATGATACAATACAACACATACAACGCAATACAATACAATACAATACAATACAATACAATACAATACAATACAATACAATACAATGCAATACAATGCAATACAATATTATTCAGCCTTGAAAAGGAAGGACATTCTGACCCATGGATGAACCTTAAGGACATGATGCTAAATAAGTGAATCACAAAAAGATAAATACTGTATGATTCCACTTATACATGGGATGTAGAGTAGTTAACCTCATAGAGACAGGGAGTGGGGTGGTGGTTGCCAGAGGCTGGGGAGCTGGGGGAATGGGGAGGTGTTGTTCAGTAGGTACAGAGTTTCAGTTTTACGAGATGAAAAGAATCTGGGAGACGGATAATGGAGATAGTTATACAGGATGTGGATGTACACTTCAAAGTGGTTAAGATGGTAAATTTTATGTTATGTGTATTTTACCACAAATAATAATAAAAAAAAGTCTGCAGGAGCCAAAGTCAAGGAAGCCTTGGATGTCACTAATCTCTGGTTACCCTTCCTGCTACAGCACTGTGCTTCACCTCTCTGGTGTGGAGGAGTGGTTCGAGTATGAAGACCTTGAAGCCTAAGTGCCCCCCACCACACACACACCCTACCCTCAAGTAGCTGTGTATCTAGGGCAATATGAGAGACATTTTTCTGTTCCCTCTGTGTCTTCACCTGTCAAATGGGAATAAGAACAAAACCTATCTCCTAGGGTTGTTGTGAGATTGGATGCTAACAGTCTCCCTGGTACCCTTACATGGCATCATGTAAGTGTGGAATGAGTGTTAGGGACTGTTCCATTTCCCAGCAGAAAAGTCACATCCTTTCCTTAGGATTTCTGATTGGTTTAGGGTATGATCAGATTAACTTTTCAGGTACCAGGCAAAGATTTTACATCTGAGAGGCATCACTGGTCACAAATGAGCAAAAACTATTTAGCAGCAAGTCAACACCCTGGGCTCCAGTTCTATGAGACAGACACACCATGCATGGCATTTTCCTCTCAGAAATCAGTCTCCCTATAAACAGCTCAGAACTGCTGGGACTGCCATGCGCCCTATTTCCGAATAAATCATTAACACTTTGTGACAATTTAACCCTGTGGCCTCTAAAATACATGAGATGTCCTGTCGTTGTCTATCAGATATTCAAAAGAATCCTTCTACATGAAAAACAACATTTAATGAATCCCTTAAAAGCAAACAATCTACTTCATTAATCAGAATTTCTTACTTTCCAATCACTGCTCTAATTGCTGGGGTTTTTTAAATTTAAATCCAAGTTAGTTAACATACCCTACTACCTACCACAGTAGTAATGGTTTAAGGTGTAGAATTTAGTGATTCATAACTTACACATAACACCCAGTGCTCATCCCAACAAGTGCCTTCCTTAATGCCCATCACCCATTTAGCCCATCGCCCCACCCACCTCCCCACCAGCAACCCTAAGTTTGTTCTCTGTATTTAAGAGATTCTTGTGGTTTGCCTTCCTCTCTGTTTTTATCTTATTTTTCCTTCCCTTCCCCTATGTTCACCTGTTTTATTTCTTAAGTTCCACATATGAGTTAAATCATATGAGATTTGTCTTTCTCTTACTGACTTATTTTGCTTAGCATAATATACTCCAGCTCCATCCAGGTTGTTGCAAATGGCAAGATTTCATTCTTTTTCATTGCTAAGTAATATTCCTTTTTTTATATATACTGCATCTTCTTTATCCGTTCATCAGTCAATGGACAGTTGGGCTCTTTCCATAATTTGGCTATTGTTGATAGTGCTGCTACAAACACTGGGATGCATGTGCCCCTTCAAATCAGCATTTTTGTATCCTTTGGATAAATACCTAGTAGTGCAATTGCTGGGTCATAAGGTAGCTCTATTTTTAATTTTTTGAGGAACTTCCATACTGTTTTTCAGAGTGACTATACCAGTTTCCATTCCCACCAATAGTTCACTGCTCTATTTCAATGCCTCGTAAAGACACTACCAAAAACCGCCCTTTTGTTTGACACATATATGGATAAAATCTATTAGGATAAATGATCGAATTTTGCACTTTATATACGGTTGATGGGTTTTTTGGGTCTTTCTAAAAGACACAGAAAAAGCCTTTTACTAGTTACTAAACTAAAATTGTTCCTACAGGAATGTAAATTAATTGTCAGTTTAAAAACATCAGCTGTCTTTAAGGTGGTCTAGAAGGAATATAGCATCTTTTAAGGAAGATAGGTGAGTACATTTTACAGTAAGTGAAACTTGGTAACTTCACTGAAACACACCAGCTTTGGGAAATCTAAATAAGTTTCATTGTCTTGTTTGTTAAAATAGCACATTAAAAAATATTTTAAAGAGCCAGCAGGATGCTTCTGACAGCTGAGTAGGAGGCTCCTGGCCACAGAGCACGATGCTGAGCTGGTAGTTCTCTAACTGATCTGTTTAGTATGAAAAAAAGGGGGCAGGGGCTCAGTTGAAGAGAGAAAAACCACTCATAAGGAAAAATCTGTTCAACAGATATGAAAATATTTGATTTATTTTTCCTTCTATACCTAACTGCTGGAGTGAAGCAAATAATCTCTAGAAGACAGAGAAAGAAATCTTGTTTTACAAAGAGAAAAAAAAAAAAGATGAGACCTTTGGTTCCATCACTCCTTCTCCCTATCTCCTTGATATTCTAAGACAGTCACAAAGGTTCAAATGGAAATGCAGATTATAACTGTAATGGTACGCTAGTCTTATGCTTTGATTCAGAATCTAGCTGTAAATTTTTACAACTAAGAGGTTTTTTTCCAGTTATATTTCCTTACATACAAAAACTATAAAGCAAATATAAACTATTCAGATTATACCAAAATGAAAAGCTTTTGGGGCGCCTGGGTGGCGCAGTCGGTTAAGCGTCCGACTTCAGCCAGGTCACGATCTAGCGGTCCGTGAGTTCGAGCCCCGCGTCAGGCTCTGGGCTGATGGCTCTGAGCCTGGAGCCTGTTTCCGATTCTGTGTCTCCCTCTCTCTCTGCCCCTCCCCCGTTCATGCTCTGTCTCTCTCTGTCCCAAAAATAAATAAACGTTGAAAAAAAAAATTTAAATAACAAAATGAAAAGCTTTTGCACAGTGAAGGAAATAATCAACAAAACTAAAAGGAAACCTGCTGAATGGGAGAAGATATGTTCAAATGATATATCTAAGGGGTTAATATTCAAAACATATAAAGAACTTACACAATTCAACATCAAAAAAACACCAATAATTCAATTAAAAAACGGGCAGAGGACTTGAATAGACATTCTTCCAAAGAAGACATACAGATGGCCAACAGGTACATGAAAAGATGCTGAACATCACTCATCATCAGGAAATGCAAATCAAAACCACAATGAGATATCACCTTATACTGGTAAGAATGGCTAGAATCAAAAAGACAAGAAAAAACAAGTCTTGGCAAGGATGTGGAGATTGTGGATATTGGTGTGCACTGTTGGTAGAAATGTAAGTGGGCTCAGCCACTGTGGAAAACAGTATGGAGATTCCTCAAAAAATTACAAACAGAAATACCATATGATGCAGGAATTCTATTGTTGAGTATTTACCCAAAGAAAACACAAACAGTAATATGAAAAGATACATGCACCCCTATGTTTATTGCAGCATTATTTACAATAGCCAAGATAGAAGCAATTTAAAGGCCCGTTGACAGATGAATGGATAAAGAGGATGTGATATATATGGAATGTGATATACATATAATGGAATATTACTCAGCCATAAAAAAGAACAGAATCTTTCCATTTGCAACAACATGGATGAACCTAAAAAGTATTAGGTGAAGTGAAGTCAAACAGAGAAAGACAAATACCATATGATTTCATTTATGTGTGGAATCTAAAAAACAGAATGAGTAAACAAACAAAAACAGAAACAGAAACATAAATATAGAGAGAACAAACTGGTGGTTGCCAGAAGGGAGGGGATTTGGGGGATGAGTGAAATATGTAAAGGAGATTAAGAGGTACAGACTTCTACTTATAAAATAAATAAGTCACAGAGATGAAAAGTACAGCACAGGGAACATAGTCAATAACATTGTAATAACGTTGTGTGGTGATGGATGGTAATACATTTACCCAGGTGCACATTGCAAGCAATGTGCAGAATTTTTGAATCATTGTTGTACACCTGAAACTAATATAACATTTTCAACTGTATTTATTAAAAAAAAAAAAAAAACCTTTACAAAAGAAAAAAAAAAAACAACAAGGAAAAACTGCCAGATTTCAACAAGGTAATTAATATATTAAAATTCCTACCAGCCACTTGTTTTAACATCTGGTCACTTCTTGCTGAGCTGTCATCATAATGTTCAAACAATGAAAATGCAGCAGGCATTTTCTCTAAAGAAGCTGTGTTCTCCATTGCAGACAGCAACCTACCATAGGAGGAAAAACATTTCTACATAAGTCAAGAAATTACTAACATACAAAATGAAAATAATTGTTTAAAATAAAGTTGTTGTTGGTGGTGGGTTTTTTTTGAGGCATTGTATCCAAAAAGGAGTTAAACTGTTTCAAAGTCTAGAAAACATATGTCTAAAATCTATTTATTCTTAGGATTCTTTGGTTGTAACTGGTTAATATTAGAAATTGCATACCTATATTCCCAAACCAGATACATTCCATCAAGTTATACAGTCTCAATTTTGCATCTATAAGTTTAGTCCTAATAGATAGTCCTAATAGAGAGTCCTATTATAATGGTTAGTCCTAACAGATAGTCCTGATATACTAGTCCTATTACTATATTCTAATGATTATTTCCAGAAGGATATAAAGGTGGACAGCCCTTCTGGAAATTCACATACTCTGTGATGCCCTTGCTTTTCTCAACTCTGACTATTATGCTTCTAGTTATTTAGTTTTTCAAAAATTATGTTCACCTACTATGTGGCAGGCACTGTTCTGGTACTGGGGATACAACAGTGAAGGAGGATAAAGTCTATAAATTCTTTAGAAAAATTTTTTTAATATTTATTATTTTGAGAGAGAGAGAGTGCACACATGAGTGGGGGAGGGGCAGGGAGAGACAGGGAGACACAGAATCTGAAGCAGGCTCCAGGCTCTGAGCTGTCAGCACACAGCCAGACGCGGGGCTTGAATTCACCAACTGTGAGATCATGACCTGAGCTGAAGTCAGACGCTTAACCAACTGAGCCACCCAGGTGCCCCTATAAATCCTTAAAAGACTAAACAAACCACAGTTTATAAGTCAACAGCTTTTATATACTCAAGACCCTCTTAGCGGAGATGCTAACTCTTAGCATTTGTCTTCAGGTACAACCTGGGCTTTAAAAAAAAAACAAAACAACCAAAAATAAAACAGGTTGATTCCGAAGAGAGGAAAAGGGGGAAGGAGAGACTGCAAAAGCGTTCCACTTTAGCATGAGGAGCCCTAAATTTCGTTAGGAGCTCTCCTCTGTGCATCTCGCTCAAAAGAGACTAGAAATATATACCAGCAATTAAGCCAGGTTCGAGGAACTCCACTGGCTTCACTATCGTGGACTTTTTGGTTTGGGTAGCACAGATCCACTTCTGAGCCTTTACACTTGCTGTTGGAACTTTCTTCTCCTAGATATTATATGGCTCCTTCCTCACTGCATCTCTGTTCAAAGGTCAGCTCTTCAGAGAGTATACTACTCACACAGCACAACCTGTCCCTAATATCCTTTACTCTGTTGAATTTTACCTCCTCAAACTTATCACAACCTATTTGTTTTGTCCTTCTATTTCACCAGAATATAATCTACATACAGGAAAGGACTTTGTTTTGTTCACCACCATACCGTACTGTGCTACTTGGCACACAATAAGCTTTTAACAAATACATTTGGAATGAATAGAGGATACTTTCATTTGGGTGAGAATATCAGGATCTCAGGTCTGGTAAATGTTTTAATCAGTGTGAGGGGAAAAGATCATAAAATATAACTGAAATATTTAAAGAGTGCCCACTATGCTTACTAGTGCTAGGAATAATAAAATAATAAAATTGACTATCATCTGATTTTAGGAGAGATGGTTCCAGGAGGGGCTTCAAAGAGGAGGTGAAATTTGGGCTGAGTCTCAAAGAATGAACAGGAGTTTCTGAGGCAGGAAAGGAAGGAAGGGTGTTGCAGACAGAAGAACAGCTTGAATCAAGGCTGAGAGCTGTGAAAGGTGCAGCACGTCTGAGGGGCCAGAGGGACCCAGGGGCTACCTTGGGAACCAGGAAACTGAAGACAGAGAACAAATGGAAAGGTGGTTTGTGGCTTGACTGTGAAAAGACTTTCATATCTACCAAGAGTTTCCATTTTATCTCACAAGGCAAAGAGAACCACAGGAGTGTTTTCACAAAGGAAGTTTAGAAGAATATCCCTGAATGAGTCTAAGAAAGGACCAGAGCAACTACGCAGACCAGAGGCATTAGTGAAGTGGGTTGGGAGAAGCCCACAATGCTCTGGGTGAGGGAAGACACCACGGGCCTAAAAGAAGGCCTTGGGGAGGCAGAGGGTGGAGATGACGGATTCTGAATTAAGGAATAGTGCTGACTAGCACATTCACCGAGCCTAATCAAGGCATGTAACTGACTACATAGGAGAATTTCTGTAACGCAAAAGTTCTGGTTGTAGATACCACAAATGAAATGTTTGAGTTTTCCCTGACACACTTCCCTGTTCGATTTTAACATCTGTATATGAAAGGATGAGCAAGCATCTTTTTAAGGGCAGGTCCTACAATGGTTGGGCCTCTCCTTCTTTTTCATTATTGTAACACAAACAAGCGAACCGGAGAGAGAAAAAGTAAATGCATCTTCTTAACAGACCAGCATTTTCTAAGCAAATGTGTTTTCCAAAATATGCAAATATTGAGTCTAAATATGCTTGACAGCGTTCCTTAATTTAAGTGTTTTCAGTGTTGAGAAAAATAATTTAATATACAAGCACTGCCTTTAGAGATATCATACGAAGGCAGGGAGAAGAAACAACAAGTTAAAAAAAATACAACCAGATAATAAACAGTTATTATGGCAAAGAACACCAATAATACTGAGGCTTTGAGGCAGAAGTTGTCTTGAGGACCTGAGAGTCTTCTTTCTGGTGAAATAATCAAGAGTTACCGCTTGCAGGTGTGTGCGCATGTCCACACACCCCTGTGCGTGTCTAAAAGGGCTTTCATTAATTGCTCGTGTTTCTTCACCAAATCCCAAGTTTTGTTGTCTTTTTTCTTCAAGAAAAATAACAGTTACCCACGTGTATTCTCCTTTAGGTGGCATGCGGCTGTAGCAAAGATTAATCCATTGTCAATTGGACAATGAAATAAAAATTAATTAAAAGGACACACAGATGAACAAGTTCAAGCACAAAACCAAAGAACTGGTATTTAGAATTAAATGGATGCCAATTCATATTAGCAAGTTAACATCCTAACATTGAGAAAAATAAAAATGTACTATAGCATTTTTGAAGGTCAAAGTGTTTGCTATTTTCTATTCACCAAATTTTCTTTTTTTTTTTTTTTTAATTTTTTTTTTCAACGTTTTTATTTATTTTTGGGACAGAGAGAGACAGAGCATGAACGGGGGAGGGGCAGAGAGAGAGGGAGACACAGAATCAGAAACAGGCTCCAGGCTCCGAGCCACCAGCCCAGAGCCCGACGCGGGGCTCAAACTCACGGACCGCGAGATCGTGACCTGGCTGAAGTCGGACGCTTAACCGACTGCGCCACCCAGGCGCCCCTATTCACCAAATTTTCATGCCAATCAGCATGTTCAGTGAGTAGATGAAATATCAGTAAGGAAATAACGCATCTACACTGTCCAGTGTATATGAAATGGCACTGTAATATAAAAATCCATATACTCTTTAGACAAAATTCAATAATACTTAGAGAAATGTATACTTTTTTTAAAAATAAAGAGAACTGGAAATAAGGTCTGGGTATGAGTTTCCAGACCTACCTGGTGTGCCTGAGA
Organism: Puma concolor; assembly: GCF_028749965.1. NCBI lineage: Eukaryota > Metazoa > Chordata > Mammalia > Carnivora > Felidae > Puma > Puma concolor. The sequence goes on from NC_141667.1 coordinate 96,971,421, forward strand.
CTCCTGTGTGAGGACTGGTAACCATGCAGACCCATCATCCCACCCTGGCTTCTCCTGCAGTGGATCTGGGGTGGGACTCCAGGCGCTTTCCTTTAACAAACCTCACAGGTAATTCAGGCATAACATGTTTACGGAACCAGTGCACTGGAGGATGGATTGTTATACGCCAGAGGTTCTCAACCCTGTCTGCCCATTACAATCACCTCAGAAGCTTTAAAAATGCCCAGGCCATATCCCAACCCAATTAAATCAGAATCACTAGAGGCACAATTCAAGCGTCAGCACTTTTTAAAGCTCCCTGGGTAATTTGATTTATGACAGAGCCATTGTAATAAAAACCCTTATTGAATAACGCCAGTACTAACATACAAGTTATTTTCTTAAAACGTATTAGCAATATTCTGTTGCATAGATTGTTTTTAAAGGTAAGCAGGAATCATCTGTGCAGTTTTCATTATCTAAAAAAAAAAATCAGGTTTCTATGTTTTAATATAACACAAACGTATTTTTTTTTTATTTTGCTTTATGCTCTTTTGCAATTTGCCATTGAAGTAAACTGAACCAAATTTACAATTTTAAAAAATGTACATCAAAGGGATAGAAATAATAAGAACATTAGGCTCAACTAGTAGGAAAGTCCTCAGGTCTTGCTTTGTGGCGAAAGGGAAAATGTGTCAGATCAGTATGAGCAGTTCATCATCAGATGCTCCAAAAGATAAACACAGATCTGATGGTACGTGTTTTTATAGACATTTCCTAGTTTCATGTTGAGTGTTTTGCCTTTTAAAATAATGACAAAAATCCCTTAGATTGAGTGTTAACGGCAGCAACAAAGACAAAACACAATCAAAACAGGAAGATTCACTTAGATTAGCTGAGAAGAAAGAGAAGATACATGCATGCCTATCGTTTGAAGAGAAACTGAGAGAACATTCCATTAAGATTGCAGAAGTCAAAATTACTCAAAGCAAAAATGAATGATTCTTTCAAATGCTCATATTTAACCAGTAAGTCTAAGTATCTACAAAATGTTCTATATGCAATGACAAGAAAGATGGTCCAGATTAGGCTGAAAATACAGAATACATCTCAAGGAAGCAGTTAAAAATCTACATTATAATTGTTATTTAACTGAAGCACATGCAATATTCTTTCAAAGCTGTCATTTAGCTTTTAAAAGCACAGTGTCTAAAAGTGAAAATTCAGTAGCTCAGTCAATGTATGTATTTTTTAATTGGCAGCTCATTTTCTAGAAAGCATCAAAATATTAAAAATAAAGCATACAGTCATGCTATTCTCAGTCGCCACTACATTGTGCCACGTTTTATATACCTTTCATTGATTTCCTCAAATGACTTACGAGGTAATAAGAAAGAGGGAGAGAGAAAAAGAGAGAGAGAGAAACTAATTAACAACAAAGTGTAAAACCAACCTAGAGCCTTAAGATTATGCATGTTCTAAAGGCATTATTTTTTAGCTTTTTATCTTCCCTCCGTCTGTTTCTTTTGGGGGCTATAACCCCCAGCAGCAAGGAAATGAGGGTCAGAAGAGGTAGGGGGATCTGGGCAGGGATGGAAGGGGCTTAATTTCCAGTTCTGCTCTACTCTCTATGATAAGCAAGGCCAGCAACGAATTCTTATGCTGCTCCTCTCTACTCATTAACAAATGGCTTAGCTTCCAGAATAGAATTCTCCAAAGCAAGAAAAAGGACTTCTATTTGTTCAATGTGGGATATATACCTAAAATGCAATCAGTAGTTATCTTTGGGTGATACCTTCTCTGTGCTTTTCTGTATTTTCCAAATTTTTAAAAATGGATATGTATTACTGTCATAAACAGAAAAAAAATGCTTTCTTTTTTCCAATTTGTTCTAGAGAGAAAATATTTTTATCAAACAAAGGTAAGGTTCTTAGGGAACACAAAGAACTTTATTAATGTTACACTTCACAAGAGGTGCCTAATTTTAAAAGATTAAAGCTTTGCCTTAAACATAAAGCAACTGAAGATTTTCATTCTCCTTTGAGGATGCCATATCTAACCTACTCAAATTAGTCCTACCTGGAAGTATCTCCATATCAAAAGCTTAACATTATCCCATTTTTCCTTGTTTTATCTCCAGACTTCAATTGAGAGCTGGGAGGACTGGGGAACTTTGAAAGGGAGGTCCCAACTCTTCATAAGATGGTGCTTTCCTCCAATATGACAATTAGGTGTGAGACCATCCTCCAGGAAAACACTACTCCTGGTCAATCCTGGTTCCATGGAGAACCAGGAACTTACTGAATGTTCTAGGGAATTAGGAGAGCAAAGAGCTGCCTCTGTGGTGCAACTTGAGAATCACCCAGGGGAATCTCGGTCCATAAGATACTTGAATTAAGGAATCTGGTCCCCAGGAGGACCCCTGTAAAAACACTGATGTGTTACCTGAAAGAGGTATCACATTATGTCGTACTTTTGCATGCTGCAAGTGTACTGACATGTTACTCTCAGCCACTGGGTGAGGCTCAGAGGGAATGGTCCCTAGGAGATGTCACTTCAGATTAGGGAGTAGGAGTGGAGAGGACAGCCCCAGGGGCCAGCATGAGAATGCCAGGCACTGGGAGATCAGGCTGGCACCCAAAGGGAAGGCATAGCATGAGTAAGGCTTTCAGGCTGTTTTCCTTCACTCTTAGAAGGTGACCAATCCATGTGACAGAGTGAATGGTTGATGCTGTGACCTGACTTTCATGTATCCTTCAGCTAGATTTGGATGTTAAGACTTTCAGGATTTTCTGGGCCTTTTCCATAAGCATCAGGCATACCTAATAATCTTTAAATGTCAGAATTACATAAACCCCACAGAGAAATATAAATGATACAAGTGATCTTGGGGAATATTGAAAGATGAATTCTAAAAACTAGACTTGGATGCATAGAGCAAGTGGAGGGTGTCTAGGCCTGTTTTAATTGGTGCTTACAGTCAGGAAAACAGTCTCGTCGAGCTCCTCTGCTTCTCTCACGATGCTCTCCAGGGTGTCCTTGGCCGTGTCCATGCTCTGCAGAAAGTGGACCATCTGGTCATGTAAGAACTCCATCTTCTTTTTCTTCACTTCCTCAAAGCTCTGGGCTTTCTCATCATACTGGGCTAAAACTTTCTTCATCATCTCCTCATTCTGTTCTTCTAGCTTTTTCTCATTTTTACTACAGTTTTCCTAAAAAACAAATAAAACAAACAAACAAAAAAACCCCCCACTTTTTAATGAATCACAAAGTGCACGTCTTGCTTCTTTTCTTTTAGGAGAAACACCAGTCTTTTAAAGAACTGAGCTCTGGTGTCTTCATAAGAGAATTTTAGATTATGGGCACAGTCTAGCCTCTTGGCCACATCAAGCCTCTTGGCCACGGTTAGCTTTGCAATAAAATTCACTGTAAGATTATTATCCAGAAGGATTTAGTTAACGAAACAAACAAACAAAAAGATATTTGTGTGGAAGGCTTGCCTACTTGCATTTCCACAGGATAAAACTTGAAGATGGCGTCACAGTGAATGAATGAAGATCCCTGACCTTCGTTTAGTGCCATTTTCACCATTCCATGAAAATCCTTGTGTGAGGAAGGGAGAAGCAAGATACTGGACAGGACACTACATTCACAAGTGCTCTCCAGGGAGGGGGACAGCTTCCACCACAGTAAGAGAAAGTTTATTGCCCATCTGGCAAATCCAGATACCCACTGGATATAGTGGTTCTCACTACGGGGCTAGTGATAAGGTGATCATATAATTTATCGTCTAAAATGGATACTTGGTGGGGGCATTCGAAATAATTAGCAGGTGTTAACTGATCTAAAACAGGAGTTAAGGAGACTCTTCTCAAGCAAACTAGGGTGAGAGTTGCCCTCATGATAGGGAACGTGGGCACCAGCCTTCTGCAGCAGCCCTCTGCCACGTCTGATTGACAAGTGAGGATATCTGGGCCATTTCTGCATATGGATGGAGATGGCCCCCCACCCCTGCCTCCACTGAGGAGGGAGCAGGGGCCAACAGCTAGGAGGGCATAAATTCATCCAGATAGTGGTACTATGAGAGACACGCATTTGTCCTGGGCATTGGACATCAAGCATTTCTGCAGAGCTAGCCAATGAAAGACAGGATAGTGGAGCAAGTTAAGAACTCAGATCTGAATTTAAATTTTGACTCTCAACTTACTATGAACTTACTATGACCTTGGGTAATATACTTAACTCTAAGTTTCAGTTCCTTACCTAGAAAATGGGAACAAATTAATAACACCTGTTTCATATGGTTATTGTAAGGATTACATTGGATAAAGCATGCAAAGCATTTGCCCTGTCATCGTAAGCACCTAATAAATGTGTATATGTTTTTAAGGACAAGTCGTTTATCCTTGGAAAGGAAGTAGTTTCACTGATTACACACAGATGGAAGACTTTGAGGACCTTCACTTTTAATGGAACAAAACCAACAATGGCAAACCACATATGCATACACAATCCCTAATTCAGATTGTTCTGGCTCAGAATTCTTTCCTTATAATGACATGAACAAACCAGGTCAAAGCAAAAGGGTTATGGTAACTTACCTCGATGGTATTAAAAAAAGATTCTATCTCACTAACAAAGGCTTCAATCCTCAGGGACTTTTCTTGTAAATTATCTAGAAATTCTGCTAATTGGACCTGAAGAAAAAAATTTAGATATGGTTGGTATATGACATTTGATAAAATAACTTCAACCAGTGAGCTCTAATTTCCTCACAAATTTAGTACACTTGGTAGAGATTTACTATATGACATTCACTAACAAATCAATCTTTAAATTTTCTTTGCTGCTTCATCTAAATTGACTGTAGATAATTCTGTATGCTAAACAATTAGGAGGTTTGTGAGTGAGCAATAGAAAGTTTATTTTCTCATGCAAGAGGAAGGAGTTCTTGTTGAGTACATAAATTCAAAGCATACTTGTTTTAGTAAACCATGGATTTTAATTTTCTCCTTAGTAAAGCCTCATTTTTTTCAAATTTGAGGCCGGGGTTGGGGGGATGGGCGAGAGAGAGAGAGAGAGAGAGAGAGAGAGAGAGAGAGAAGCTTAAGCAGGCTTCACACTCAGTACCGAGCCTGACTTGGCGCTTATCCTACAACGCTAGGATCATGACCTGAGCCGAAATCAATGGTTGGATACTTAACTGACTGAGCCACCTGGGTGTCCCTAAAGCTTCAATTTTTATACATTGTCTTCTTCAAAGATTGCAGACTTTTTGTTGAACTTGTTCAACTTATCCAAGTAGTCTCCTCACATTTGTGCCAATGGCCTCAGTGTGCCTGGATCACTCTGAGAAGGTGCTCAGAGTGTCACTGGGCCAGGAGCCTAGCATACCAAATAATGGAAACTGTTTACTAAAGAGACCTAAAGGTTGTAATAACCCTTACAGGGTTAAAATACTCAAGAAGTGAAAGCCAACTAGAAAATGTATGGGTCATGGGGGAAGATGGTAGCTGCCTTAGCCATAGTTATAAACCCTGCTATAATCTATTCAGCTGCCTGGTTCACTATCCACAGAATGATGGAGAAATTGCAAGGATGGAAGCCCCTTCTGGATCTGGCTTCTGCTTCCCTCTATAGCTCTTGCCTCTTTTCCACAAGATCCCAGGCTCCAATCACACAAGCCCCATCTTTCCTTGAACTTTTTCTCACCCATGTGCCTTTTCGTGTGGTATTTCCTGTCTCTAGAATGTCCTCCGTGCCTTGATTGCTGGAAAAACCTCTATCTTACTGAAGGTTCACTCGGTCTTCACCTTCCCTCACCCTCTCAGTCCTACTCTATCATTTGGCTCACTCCCAAAAGGGTCCTTTTTCAAAACACTGTGCTCCCATAATCCTGACTGATTTGGGGAGCCATTAGTCCATCTTCTTTTATTTTTGTTGTCATTCCCAATGATTAGACAGTTTCCAACATGTAATGGGAGGTCAATAAATACTGAGAAAGAAGGAGAGAGTGAATGAAGAAAATAAGTGGCAAAAGATAAGCCACCACAGTGGAGATGGCAGGAAAGGAGAAGCAAGGACCTCAATGATCTATAAAGGCAGTCACCAGTTTCTGACTCATCACAAATGGTCTGCTCACACAAGATGCTAGAGAATTCTCAAGGTATAGCTTTAAATTGATTTCTAATTTTTAAAAGTTGTCAACCAACTCTTAATCTTCACAGTTGATTTAATGAAACAAAGCAGGTCTCTCTGGCTTTAGTGAACTAGCTTTCCACTTTTTTTGGTCATACTGTTTAGAGAACATCAGGGGGGAAGAACTTCAAAATGGTTTTAAAGCAGGAGACGTAACCCCTTGCTTTTGAACTTTGTTTTAAATTGACAATATTTAGACAGAATTATTTTTTAATTTCTAAAACTCAGAGAGATAAATAAAACATAATTAAGAAAGCTAAAAAAAATCTAGTCTTTCTGCTGACAGTGCCCAGTAGTTGTCAGTTAGCGAAACCAAGTGTCATCACAGAATGGGGCACATTTCACCAGTGCTAATGCATCCAGAAGCCTGAGATTTCTTTTTTTTTTTAATTGCCCCATCTTCTACTCCCACATTTTACCAGGTAAAGTTTCAACAAAATTTCACTGTAGAGAAGCATAACCTATGTTAGACAATTGAGAAATTTTAATTTCCTGGGGAAAAAAATGTCAAGATTCTATCATCATTTTTTAAATCAAAATTAGCCTAACAATTATTTAACAGTGACCTGATTGAATAATCATATTGAAAATTGCTACCATTAGCAAGCACTGGGCCAAGCAATACGGATATACAGCCAAGAGCATAGCTCTGGCATCAGACAGACCTGGGTACCAATCCTAGTCTGTCTTCCATGACCTTGAGCAAATCACTTAAAACAATTTGCACTCATTTCATTGTCTGAAAATTGATGATAATGACAGGGTTGTTGTGAGGAGTAGATGATATCTTGTATGCACAGAATTTAACACAGTGCCTGGCACGTAGCCAGTGCTCAATTCTTGTGATGGTCTGCATTTTAAGATCATTCTGGCTAATGTACTGGAGGATGGTTTGGAGAGACAAGGATAGGGATTCCAGTTAGAAGGCTACTGAAAGTATGTCACAATCTGTAAGACTAAATACTTGACTTCCAATAGTATCTCTGGGGAGAGTATTTATAATTACATGCATTGAGGGTACGTGTTGTGACTAGCTTTTTAACATTGGGAATCTATAGACATAGCCAGAAAGAATGCAAAGGTTTTCCATTTTTAATATCAATTTTACCATAAGGAGGAAATACAGAGAAAACCAAAATTTAAAACGACCATCTTGAGTTTTTTATAAAACTTGCAATAATATTGTTCAATGTAATATAAATGTGTATTTTTAAAGAATAATAGCGTAGATAATAGAAAATAAATTGTGTTTTATGCTCGAAAGTACATTTTTCAATTTAAAATCCTTTGGCCCTTTCAGATAATGTTAAGGGTTACTGCCATAAGAGAGGACCCCTCAAAGGCAGTGACCCTGTGTTATTTACACTGGTGTTGCAAGAACCTAGAAAAATGCCTGGCACATAGTGTATACCCAATAAATGTTTGTCAAACTGATCTTAACTAAATGCTTAGGGAAAGAATTCTTAGCTTTCTTTCAGACTATTATGCCTAAATATGAATATATTAAATATTGGTCATTTTTTAAATTGAGAAAACGTTAATTAAAACAAGTTAAGTGTATGTGTATTGTCATGTACTTATAAGCTTTAACATCTCTTTACCTTTACAGCACTTATAGCTGTATCAAGTGTTGCAACCTCGTGGTCTTTGTGGGCACCAAACATCTTGTCAACAGCAGAAATCGGGCTTCTGCAAGTGTAACAGTACGTGTCGATCTGGGACTTTTTCAGTTCCTTTTGTTCCTTCTCAGTTGCTAACTCTGATAATTGTTCTTGTTCTGTCCTCTCCCTACCCAACTCCTTCTGTTCAGCAGACGTACTTTGTTCTACCTCACTCACAAATTCATTTTCACTGATGTGTTCGAAGGATTCCTTTCCTTGAGATAACACATCTTCAGGTGTGGATTCTGAATATAGTTCCTCTGATAAAGTGTCTTGAACAACCATTTCATAATTCAGGGATTCAGCAAATTCATACTCATCCTGAACAGGGCTATGGCGGAGCCTGTCTTCACTTGGCTCAGGCGGGACTATTACTTTAGATTCTTGCAGTGTTTCTTGAACACAAGTTACGCCAGACGCAAATTCTTCCTCTGGGAAGGACACCTGTACTGGGACATTCAGACTGACTTCTGGACTTGCATTTTCTGCTTCATTACTCTGACTGTTTGTTTCATCTACTCTCTCCAGGACATGATGGGTGTCTTCAAATGGAATCGCATAGCTTACCTTCTGGGTAACCACTGTGACTTCTTCAGTGATGGGAACTTTTCCATGCATAGCTTCATTGTCAAGTGGCCCCACATAGCCTACTGATTCTCCTTCCCTATACATAGCTTTCTGTTCCTCTTCCAGACTCTTCTCCCCCAAAATAGTTCCAAACCTCCCCCAAATTTCCCCTTCTGCAGCTACTGGTTGGTATGAATCATCCTTACCAACTGCTTTTTCTTCCAGACCTTGGCCTTGGTCCTTTTGAGTTACAGATGTGTCATGGAGAATGTCATCTTTTAGTATATACTTCTCAAAATATATTCCTGTTCCATCATCAGTGTCAGAGTTCCTGCTTGGAAATGATGCCTCAGAATTCACACTGTCACCTTCAGAAGCTGTCTCCCCTTCCTTCTTTCTCTCCCCAACTGCTTCTTCATACAGATCCTTGTATAAAAATGCGAGTGCAGGTGGCTCCTCCAGAAGTTCAGGATTAATGGCTTTAGTGGTGGTAGGAAATATCTGGGTTCGTGACAAAACTCCTTCTTCTGCACCAAATAATGGCATCCCAGGTGCCTTTAAGTCCACATCTCTATTTATGCTCTTTGGAACATCTCTGTCAGCTGATTGCTGGATATCCAAATGCTTCCGGGTCTCTGGGTGAGATAATTTGCTGTCGTCCTTTTCCATCCCATAGAAGCTTTCATCTAACTTCAGCAAGTCATATTCATGTTCCAGGGCACTTTCCTCTGAACCTTCTGGGAAAGAGACAGTATCTTCTGTAACCTGCTCTGAGAGTTCCACTTCAACATTTAATTTCCATGGAGCTTTCTGTTTTTCTGGGTCTGGGGAGATGTTATAATCAATCAATGTATATTTTTCAAAATAATCTTCTTCACTAGGAGCTGCGGGCTGATTAAAGGTGAAATCATCAGTTTCTGAATAGGTGGGCATCTCCCCTTCTGTGTTAAAAGATGCCTTTTGTTTATTTTCTTGCAATGATATAACTTGATCAGAATCTTCTAACTTACTCTTTAATGTTTTATGGCAAGAGACTGCCTCACTATTGTCATGAAGAGATATTGTTTTAAATGAAGCATTCTCTTTCAAATATTCTAATTTATCTTGCATTTGTTCACTTTCTTCCTGATCAACAGAAGAAATAAATGCAGAAGCATGAATATTCAATATCTCGCAGCCTTCAGAAATAATACTGAAGGCACTCTTTTGATCTTCTGAAAGTCCAGCTGGCTTGCTAGTCATTGTAAATTCTTCATCTTTTACATACGTGTCTTCAGGTTCCTTGGATATTTCTCTAGAAGAAACCATTTTATCAGCATCAATTGATGATGCATCCTTTATAAATCGAGCATAGTTGCTGCTCACTGAAGAGCTTGGTTCATTTACATGGGCATCTTCCACAGCCTCCAAGTGGTGATTTGAAGCAACAACAGATTGTTTAGTCCTTTCAGATGTTAGATCTTTAGATGTTTGAATAGTATGGACTGTATGCCTATCTGGAGTCAATTCTGACCATGGCATTTCTTGTTTCTTCACTGTATCAATTTCTGGATAAGCTCTAGAAACAAGTGTTTGTGATTTCGCAGATGACAACAAAGATGGTGGGGTTTCTAAGCTCATGGTTTCATCAAAAGGATGATCTAAAATCCTTTCAGATTCTTTAGATGGAGATCCTTGTTTCATACTTTCTTTTGTGATATCTATTGAAACACCTTTTGATGGCTCTGGCACTGTAACCTGTTTCTTTTCTTCACTGTGACTTGCCACCTCCCTGCTTGACTTTTCCAATATCAGATTTCCTTCCTTAGGTACAGACTGCTTATCTATTTCTTCACGATAAGAAAGATCCACTGGAAGGAAAGTCTTTGTTTTTTCCACCAAAACTTTACTTTCTTCTTTTGGATGTGGTTGAGTTCCTACTGCCCTTGTTTCTCTGATTTCTGGGTGAGCCTCCAAGAACACAGTTTCTGATTTTTCAGTAACTGATAGAGTTTTAACTAATGAAAGTGGTTGAGTTTCACCTGAAGAATGACTTAAAGAGATATCTGATTCTTCAGGCATAAACCTGGCTACATTCAAGGAATAAGGTTGAATTTCCTGCCACTTTCTTCCTTCTAAAAATGCTTGTGACTGCTTTTGTTTTTCATCTTTCTCCTCCTCCATAATTGTGTATCTTTCTTTGTGGTCTTCATTTTGAGAGACTTGCTGAAGCACAGCTGTGGTTTTTGATTCTTCCAATTTAATAGGGCTAGATCCACGTGCAATTTGTGCCTTCCCCATTTCATTATCTCTAAATTCTAACGGGGCCATAGTTTCTTGCTTTTCTGCCAGCACCTCCTTTTCTGCCAAGGAATGTGATCTGGTTTCCAAGTTACCTTTCTCCTCAGTTGGGCTAACAGACCTGAGTTTCGTTTCCTCTTCATAAATTTTCAAGGAAGTAGGTTTTTGCATTTCTTTCTTCGGTCTGTCTTCACCCAGATCAATTAAACTGCGTTCAGATTCTTCTACTGGCAAAATTATTGTCTCTGGCTTCTCTGATTCCTTCATGATATTTTTACTTGTGAAGCTAGATGAAGCTGATTTTGGCTGTTGTGGCACCTTATCCACTGCATCAAATGAAAAGCATAATTTTTCTTTTTGATCACTTCTTGGCTCTTCCTTAAGAATAGAAATATTCCATTTAGATGGAGCAGAAATTTCTGGCTTCTGGGCTCTTTTACTATCAGCGACGTGAAGAGGAACAGCATTTTGTGCTTCTTCACCCATGGGAGAATAAGATTGAATTTCAAGACGTTCCTCACCATCAGCAGAAGTAACTACCGAGTTTAAATCCAATTCTTCTGAATACGCTAGGATTTCTTTTTCCCCATAATCTTCACTAGACACCTCAAGGTTGGATTGGGGCTGTTGTAAAACTTCTACATTTGATAAAAATGTAGTTTTTTCTTTAAAGTCTTGGCTTTCACCAGATTTAACTAAAGTACCTCTGGATTTTTCAGCAGGTTTAAGTTTTGTCTCTGGTAACAGATGATCAGTTGGCGTCTTGGTTGCATTAAAGTCAGCTGGAGCTGCTCCTTCAGACTTCAGTGTCGCAGGCACTGCTTTTTCTACAGATGGACTTGGCTGAGTTTCTAAATCTTTTTCAGCAACTCTGTCATCTGGAGTCCTTGATCCAAAAAACAAACTGGACATCCATGATAAGATTCCTTTCTTTCCCTTCTCCTCAGAAAGGCCTCGCTCAACTGCCTTTGGCTGCTTAGGCAATTTTTGTGTTGCCTCAGATGGCTCTGCAGATTGAGGTTCTTCATTTTCTTGGATCGAAGAGAGGAGTTTTACTGGTGTGGGTGTTTTCACTTCAGGTGCTGGTTTCCCTCTCTCATTAACATCTAAAACCTTTGACTGAATCGTTTTTTCTTTTTCTAATGACTTCTCTCCAGGTAAAGAAGATATACTCCTGTGCGCTTCTTTTTCGCTGTCCAATGCAGATTCTGCATCTTCTGCCAGGAAAGGGGCTGCTTTGGAGGGAGAGGGAATAGTTTCTGATTTGATCAGTTCCACTGATGGGCCAGACACTCCTTTCTGAAGGATTCTTTCGGAAGGTAGGTTGATTTCTTCCTGGCTGCCTTCTTTGCAAGGCCTGGACAATTCTGCGTTTGCTTTTTCCACTGTCAAACTTTCACTCCCCATGAAAGAAAAGATCTGCTTCCTCTCTGCTTCGTTTCTCTCTACACTTCCAGTTGGAACTAAAGATTTTGGTTTGGGGGCCAGCTTTGTTTCTTCCGAAGAGTAAGTCTTAGTTGATAAGGTCTCTATGTCACCACTGAAGGTACTGAGAGTAGATACTGGCTCTTGTAATGATACAGGAGATACTTCAGCAGAATGTGGCAGAACCTGCTTTTTGGTTTCACATGTGTGGTCTTTATCTGGCACAACAGCCTTAAGCTGTCCTGTCATCAAATCATTACTGCCAGAGGAACCCAGCTGCACAGATCCTGATATTCTTTCTTCATGTTGACTTGCCAGATCCCTTTCTGGCTTTTCTAGTATCCAGCTTTTATCCTTTGGAAAAATAAGGGCCTCTTTCACTTGTGTTTCTTTAACATCTTCAGGCTCATTTGTTGTAAGTGATTTTGATTCTTCCAAAGGCAAATTCTCTTTCAGAAATAAAAATTGTTTAACTCCCAGATCTTGTTTATCTGCAAAAGATGTGCTTATATCAGGTAATTTAACAGCTTGTTCTGAATGAAGTGCTTTTCCTGGCTTCTCTTTGTCTACAAGGAGGTCAGAAGAAACAATCTTAGATGGATCTGTTATACTCTGGGGCACACGGAATGAATTTGGTTGGTCTGTTTGTTCATTTAATTTTGTTTCAATATGTCCTATCACTTGTGTCTTCAAATTTCCTGTTGACAGTAATGGGTTTATTTCCTGTTTTTCTCCCTCTTTAATGTCGGCTGAATGGTTCAATTTCTCTGATGATGGTTTTAAAGAAAAAGAAAGTGGCTGAAGCTCTTTGGGGCTGTCTCCTTCAACTAGAGGGTCCAATGCTTCCTTTGATCCTAAGCTGACTACCTTGGGAGAGAAAGATTTAAGTTCTTGAATCTGTGGTTCCTCCCTAAGGTATGATGAAACCTCTGGAATTTCAGGGTCGACTGTAGCTGACACATGACGTTCCCTGTTTTCTTCTTTTCCTTCTCCTCTACTCCTAAGTTCAGTGAGGCTCTTTTCTAAGACAGAATCCCCTGTTTCGGTTATGGGAGATTTTATGTGTTTTGTATCTATGGATCCATCTTGCCCACCTAAACTATGAATGACTTCTGACCCAGTGCTCAGTAATTCTGATACTTGGTATGGCTTGTCTTTCTTTTCAGCTTCCAAAGAGAGCTCTGCCAGAACAAGATCTTGTCTTTCTGATGGGAAATTTCCCCGTGCTGTAGAAGATGGCTCTTCTGCCTCTTTGTTCTTATCATCTCCAAGGGTTGGAGTTAAATCTTCTGATGCTAAATTTTCCAATGCAGGAGAACTTTTTATTTCCTCATTTTGGCATTCTGGGGCTGTCTGTTTGGGTGCAGGTGACATGTTTTGTGAGGAAAAAAGTTTGGTTTCTTTTTCCTTTACCTCACTACCTTCGTTGAGCAAAAGCACATGTTCAGGCCCTGACACTTCTGAGGCAGACAGAGAATTCTTTTTCTCTGGTAAAACCAGTTGTTCAGAGTCCAGGACTGTAGAAAATGAAACACCTTTTTCATTTTCCACCCTCTCTTCTTTAGTTACATCTGAATGTTGACAAGACAATGCTTTTGTTATTGGCAACCCAGGTTTAACTTCTTCAGTTTCTACCTTGGACAAAGAATGCACTGGTACAGAGGATATTCCTGCAGGTGAATCAAGTTTAATTTCTTTCTCTGCTTCTGACCAAGCTGGACGTTCAGATGTAGCCGTTTCAGTAGAAGAACTAATTTTCAGTGCTACCTTTTCTTCTTTAAGAAGTGGATGTTCATCTGTCGACGTCACCAGTGGTGGCAAATCACTTCCTAATTCACTCTTTTCTACTTTTGTTAAGACTGGATGTTCTAGAGGGGTGGTAAAAGAGAAATCTGTTGGGGTTTCTTCTTTTGTTAACTTAGTTAAGCCTGAGTCATGCTTAGTTACAGATGTTGTGGTTAATGAACAACTAGGTTCAATTTCTTTCTTTATTTCTTCCGGAAATTCTGGTGCAGGTGGTTCATGTTCAGTTCCCTTTTGCACTCCTGGTGGAGCTGAATGCAGCACTCTAGATGTATCAGTTATTTTAGAGTCATGTTTCACTTGTGTTTTCACTGCTGATAAAATCTCAGGTCCAGATAAAGATGTGTCCTTTAGAGGTGAATATGATTTTATTACTTCAGGTTCGTTCTCTGACAACATTCTCTGTTCTAGTTCAGATGTCACAGTTGGAGCTAAATTAGGTTTCACATCCTTCTTTGGCTCATCTACCAAGTCAGGAAGAACTGAATATTTCATCCCAGACCCTAGAACATTTGGAGGCTGAGGCTCCATTTCTTGATCCCGTGATACATGTGCTGTAGCTTCTTGAGAATCAGGCACAATTTCTTCCTTACTTTTAACTTTTAACAAAGCCATCTGTTCATTTGCAGCTTTTGGAGTGAGTGAAGCTTTGAGTTCTTGTTCCTCCTTAAGTGCATGAAGTGCATGAACTGAATCAGGTGAAGCTGAATATTGAGATGAACACACACCAGGCTTGGTGTCTTCCTTTACCGTAAATGATTGTTCAGGTAAAGAAACTGGTCTTGCAGCTACTGATGAAATAGTCTGAATTTCTCCCTTATCCATTTCACTGGTTAAATATGATGGAATCAAGTCCTCAGAGTCAGGTTCTAAAAATGCTCGAGTTATCTGCTCCTGTGCCAAAATGAGATATTCAGATACAGGTCTTGAGATTGTTTGAGCATCTGGCTGAACTTCTGTGATCTCTCTTTTATTTGCTGAAGGTGGCAAACTCGAGTCTTCAGGTGCAGACAGTGAAGGGGAAGGTTTGGCTTGTTGCTTCTGTGATGAACTGAGGTGCTCAGGTACAGGTGTAGCAGCTGTTGGTGCAATGTCTTCCTCACCCGCTTCTGAAAAGCAAGAGTATCCTGAGGCAGATGTTGTAGTTACCAGTGAATCATGCTCAAATTCATTTTTCTTTGTTTCTGGGATTCTATATGGTGGAATTGAAACTTGTGATGCTGAGTCTGGAGAGAAAAGTTCAACCTCAGTGTCTTCATCTGACAAAATAGTTTGTTCAGATGGTGATGTTAAACATATTGGAGAATCGCATTCAAATTCTCTTTTCTCTATTTCCTGAGTTGCATAGGGTGAAAATGAGAATTCTGACACAAATGCTGAGTCTGGAGAAAAGGGTCCAATGTCTTCTTGCTCTTCTTCTGAGAAATTCGTGGGTGAGGAGACCCCTTTTAGATTTAAAGGGGATATCTGGATAATTTCTTCCCCCTGAGATTCGGGTGTTGCATATGGTGGTACTGAAACTTCAGAAGTTGAGGTGGAAGAGGGTGTGTATCGCTCAATTTCTACTGTCTCTTCTGATAGGACAACATGTTCAGATGGAGTGGCTGAAAGTGGTGGGGACTGGCATTCAGAAGTCTGCTCAGTTGTGGATGGTAGGAGAGAGTGTTCAGACACAGAGGCCACATCTAGGGAATACAATCCAGTGTCTTCCTTCTTTTCTTCTGACAAAATCATGTGCTCAGAAACACCTTTTGATTTTAATGGGGACACATCATCAATTATTTTCTTTGGGGATTCCTGCATTGCATTTGATGGAACTGCATATTGGGAACTCAATGTTGAATCCGGTGTGAAACACTCACTTCCTAGGTCCTCTTCTGACAGGACCGCCTGTTCCAGTGTAGCAATTGAAAACAGTGGGGACTGGCATTCAGAAGTTTGCTCGGTTATGGATGGTGGAAGAGAGTGTTCAGATACAGAGGCCACATCTGGGGAATATGGCCCAGTGTCTTCCTTTTCTTCTGACAAAATCATGTGCTCAGAAACATGTCTTGATTTTAATGGGGACACAACATCAATTATTTTCTTTGGGGATTCCTGCATTGCATTTGATGGAACTGCATATCGGGAACTCAATGTTGAATCCAGTGTGAAACACTCACTTCCTAGGTCCTCTTCTGACAGGACCGCCTGTTCCAGTGTAGCAGTTGAAAACAGTGGGGACTGGCATTCAGAAGTCTGCTCAGTTGTGGATGGTGGGAGAGAGTATTCATATTCAGAGGCCACATCTGGGGAATATGGTCCTGTATCTTCCTTCTCTTCTGATAGAATCACATGCTCAGAAACACCTGTTGGTTCTAATGGGGGCTTATGGTCAATTGTTTTCTTCAGTGACTCTTTTGTTGCCTGTGATGGAGTTGAATATTCAGAAGCAGATGTGGAATCTGGTGTGTAATATCCACTTTCTGAAGCCTCTTCTCCAGACAGGACCACATGTTCTGAGATAGCTGCTGAAAACAGTGGGGACTGGCATTCAGAAGTCTTCTCAGTTGTGGATGGTGAGAGAGAGCGTTCAGACACAGAGGCCAAAGGCTCAAATTCCTCATTCTCCTCTTCTGAAAAAACTGCATGTTCAGATATACCTTTCACAGTGGATGGAGGAACTGGCTCAACTTCTTGCTTCTCTGGTTCATGGTTCAAATCCTGTGGGACTGAATATTCTGATACAAAAGCAGAATCAGTAGAAACAGACTCATTTTCCTCTCTTTCTTCCTCAGATGAAGCAACATATTCAGGTGTTGATGTTTTCAGTGATGGTAAAGTGATCTCCTCTTCTTTCTGCTCCACTTCAGGGGGCAAATATGATGGGAAGGGCTTCTCAGAAATAGATGGACTTTCTGGGTATTCAAGTTCTATGATCTCTTCTTCCACTAAATTAGAATCTTCAGACTCAGGGGTAGTAGCTATTGGTAGAGAAGTTTCTATTTCTTTCTTTGATTCCTCTAATACTGGAGGTTCAGAAAGAGAAATGGATGGCTCAGGCACATTTTCTTCCTCCACTCCTTTGACATCAAGATGAGGAGGGCTCCATTTTTCAGAGACTGGTTCTGCCCTTTCTGTTGAAGTCAGGTCCACCCCTTCTGTCTCTGGGCCAAAATCCTCCTGGATGGATGCTGCCAGACCTGGTAAACCTGTTATCCGCGAAACTTTTTCTGCCTCCAATGAAATGGAATGGTCAGCAGAATACACATCTTCCTTCTTTACCTCACCCACTGAAGGTGGTGAGACTGAAGAGTCACGCTCTGATGTCACAATTTCTTGTGAATCAGGCTCAAATTCTTCCTTTGCTCTTCCCAGGAACCCAGTTGTAGATGTATCAGGTGTAAGAGGGGAAGACTCCATTTCACGGAGTTTTGTTTCATCGCCTGGTTGTTGTGGCACTAACTGTGGAGGGCTGAGCTGTGTTTCTTGTTCTGCTGTGTCATTACTTGCATAAGAGGAAACTGTGTGCTTGGTGGCAGATGTGGCCTTTAGGGGAGAATCAACGTAAATTTTCTTTTCATCTTCATGACTGAATGAGGAGGTCAAGGACTCTGATCTTTTGGAGAGTACACCTCTCCAGGGTGAAGCAAGCCCTGTTACTTTATCATCTTCTATGCTTGGGGCTACTAATTTGCCTGTTTTGGAAACTAAGTTAGAATCACGATTGCTCAAATCTGGCTCTAGACTAATGGATGCATCTTTCCCCCTCCTATAATGTATTTCTTTAATTACATAACCCTTTGGCAATGTTCCATAAAATTGTAGAGGAATTAATTCTTCTTTAACAGAATTAAACATCTTAATTTTATATTGTACTGTTCCTATGTAAACTGGCCTTAACACTAAGGGCTTGTGTTCTTTGTATATTGCCCCAGTAATAGGAGGTGTGTTTGAGGTGGTCTTCTTTTTTCTTATTTTATCATGAACGCCACTAGATGACTTCTCTTTCTGATTGTTTAGTACCTGGCTTTCTGAAATTAAAAGATTATCTTTTGTATTTGCTGGAACATCCTGAGATTCAAAAGAATTTCTCTTTTTGTTGCCTTTCCGACGCAATGATGGTGAGCCACGCTTTGACCTAGGTGTTCTTTTCCGAACCTTTTTAACTTCATCCACAATAAAGGAAACATTCCCTGGAGAAGAATTCATAGTTGACCCTTCCAGACTACATACACCAGAAGTCTGACTTTCTTCCAAGGCCCAAGGAGTAGAAGACCTGCTTGAATTGGTCTCCCAGGTTATTCCACTATCTTCCCGTTGAACTGTCACCATGGAAAAGGAGGGGTCATTTATGATACACTTCTGCTTGGTCTTGCCCTCTTCATCCTGGTCTGATAATCTAAAGTAAGTAATAATACTATTAATAATCACATGTATATTAATAATAAATAATAATATTAATTACATATAGAAATAAGTAAATATCCTATTCTTACTAGGTGGATGGGCTAATGTGAAATTAAAGTATACAGATAAGTATTGCCATCTATATCAAAAATAAGGAGGTGTACAAAATAAAATTTAAAACTCTAAGTCAGAATATGAAATATAATAACACATTTCAGGCTGGAATGATTCAGTGCACCACCTACCCTTATCAGGATTGCCCCCCTGACCTCCTGGGCTTACCCAGTCACTCAGGCTCACTCTTTGGGCGCAAGGACCTTCAAAATGGCACTTGCATCTGTGTCCTTTCTGTTACTACTACAACCACCCTGACCTTTATCATGTCATCCCTAGATTATTTCATTAGCTTCCTAACTGGTCAGCTGGTATAATGTTTACCTCTTACCCTCCCCATCCTCACCCTACCCTACTCCTCTTTCCACACCAACTTCACTAAAAATTTTCATCATCACACTGCTTGCTCAAAAGATATCAGTAGAGGGGGACCTGGGTGGCTCAGTCAATTAAGTGTCCAACTCTTGATTTCACAGTTTGTGGATTCAAGCCCCACGTTGGGCTCTGCAATGATCATGCGGAGCCTGCTTGGATTCTCTCTCTCTCTCCCTCTCTCTGCCTGTGCTTGCTCTCTTGTGCCCTCTCTCTCTGTCTCTCAACTCTCTCTCTCTAAAAATAAATACATAAACTTTAAAAATATCAGTGAATTGCTCATTCCTCAGTAAATTTTTTTCTACCTGTAGAAAAAAAATTCAAAATACTTAACTCTTTGATCCCTAGCTGACATTATTTCCAAGTACCAACTGTTACCTTATTCATACCTGGTACATTTCTGTTTTAACTATATAATTTCCTGTCCAGTTAATATATTGTGTGGACTCTGAGTATGAGCCATACAGGGAAAATATAGAGATATACTAAAAAAACAGCCTGTGGGCGGCACTTTCCTCATCTGTGAGCCAGGGATCATAATAGAACCTACCTCTCGGGGCTGCTGTGAGGATTAAATTAGTTAATATACACGAAATGCTCAGGAAAAGTGCCTGGCATATAGTTAGTGCTCACTAAACACTATCTGTAATTAAGGCTTCTTCACAATCATTGGAGTAGAGACCTAGGGAGCCTTGGCAAGGTCATTTTCAACTGCTACAGGTGTTTGAAAAGGTGATCTCTTTGGACTGCTCTCATGTGTCTCAAGACACAACTGGCTTTGGCTGCCCCTTCAATTGCCATCTCAGAGTCTGCAGTACTTTTCTCTGAAATTTTCTTATACCTTTTCCTTTCTGGTGCTCATGTTGTTCCTCCACTTAAATTTTCACTCTACCTTTTCTGCACACCTAAATTCTATCTCCTCTTCAAGGCTTATTTTAAAAACCTCCAGTGTTACTATTCCTGATCAATTCAGCGATCCTGTTTGCCAATACTTCATAAACATTAAGTTCAAGATTAAAACTCCAAGGGTTATATCCTTCTAGGAATATGGCTATAATTTGAGATAAACACAAACTACTGACTGACATATGCCTTTCTACAACAATAAAAACAAAACCAAAAACCTTTGTATACAAAAAGCCACTAAGTACAAGTATTAAACTGAGTCACTTTTTGAAAACATACACAGTTAGAATTTAGGTCCCTTACTAATAATTTTTAATCATCAGTCACTGCTTATGCCAGTGGTTCTTAACTCTGGATATATTTGAGAGTCACCTGTAGGAAGTTTTTTTAAAAATACTGATGCCATCCTATACCCCTCCCGGCAGAGACTCTGATTTGACTTTACTAGGGTAGGGTCTCAGTTTTTCTGTGTTTTTAGGTTTTAAAAGCTTCCAAGTGACACCAGTCTAAAGCAGAGTTAAAAATCACCAGCCTACACAATCCTAACTATGAAATTTAAATAGTACATGCCTTTCTCACTTACTTCGAACACTTCCTAATTTGTTAGGTGAGGCTGAGGGCCAAGACCATAAATTCTTGCAGTTACATTCTACCCCCCTTTCTTAAACCTCAGAGTTTCCCCAACAGTCTGCAGCAAAGGGTGTATGGACCGCTGAGATCCCGATTTCCCTAACTCTCATCACAGCTAGGCAGAACCCCTGCCCTGCTGGTCTTCAACAGCAAGAAGATTCATCCATTCATCCATTCATCCCAGTGCACTGTAAGTAATTTCACTCCCTATATATGCCATGAGTGCAAAGGGCTGGAAAGCAGTGGGAAGAACTACTTTCTCCATTTCCTTGGCAACTCTTCTCTCACTTATTTGCTTTGGTATAAAACCACTGAACTTAATTAGGAATTAACACTGTATCTTGGCTTTGGATTGAATCTTATTTTAAAATGTTTTTTTTTCAGGCTATTTACATACCTAATTAAAGTTATTCCTCAGAATTTTCAATTCCTTCTACCCCTTCTCCCTTTAGCTTTAAGAGAAGCAGGATGAAATTAAAAATTAAGGTTATGAATGCATCTGAGAAGTCAGCATTTTGAGACCCCATGACTATAGTAGTATTATAAAACCAATTATAAATTCAATTTAGGTTTAATTATTGATTGTAAATTTAATGTACTCAACTGGAGAAATTTTCATTACTAGCGAGGATGAGTTCACGGGTGCTTAGCAGAATACCCAAATGGTGATCCTAAGAAGACAGAGCCCTACTGAGGTGAGTTCGCTCATTCATTCATTCATTCATTCATTCATTCATTTCTCACTTAACAAACTTTCGTTGGGTTTAAATACTAGGAATACAAATATAAAGACACAGAATCTTCTCTCAAGAAATTAAAAATCTAATAGGGAGACAGAACTAAACATGTTAACACAGTGTGATTAGTATTATTCTAGAAGACATGCAAGATACAATGACAATATAAAGAAGAGAAGACTTTACAAAGGAAAGATACTTGAGTTGGATTTTGAAGAATAAATAGGAGTTTGCCAAATGGATGAGGAGTGGAGGTGGTGTGAGGATGGAGAGGTTATTCCAGGAAAATGTCACAGAATATGCAAAATGTACATATGAATAAATCAGCCTGGCTCACTGAAAAACCCAAAGTATTTTGGGATGTCTGGATTTTTGGAGAGAAGCAAAGGAATAGAAGAATGACAGAGCCAACAGGAATCAGAGAATGACTATATTAGCATGTGTAAAGCCAAAGCCCAAGTATTCACATTACACTCAGTCTAAAAAAATAATTTCCCTTAATAGAAGATAAATGATCCGCATAGAGTTCAGAAATATATTTCTTATTCAGGAACACAAGTGTTCTCATCTATGCACAAATGTATACATCATCTTCTCATAGTTAATGGATATTGGCTATGAACATCATCTCATTCATTGTCCTCTGATTCTCACAACATTCTCATTATTACCTGGCTTCCCATGTAGAAGACCGACACATCTCGATGACCTGTGTATGTAGCTCACTTACTTGTTACATTGAGCAAGGAGAAGGTTTACCAGGTCTGAGTTAGATCAAGAAAAATATACTTGAGGCCAGAGCTGAGTGCCACAGTCTCCTCCTTCCTTTTGATAAGCTTTATCTGATTAAGGAAGTTTCCTTCTATTCCCATTTGTTAAGAGGTTTTTTTAAACAATGAATGAATGTTACATTTTATTAAGCAATTTTTTATACAGCTATGGAGATGACCATATCTTTTATTCTATTAATGTAAGGAATTATAATGATTGATTTCCAGATGTCAAGCCAACCTTGAATTCCTGAAATGATGATATGTGTTTGTGATGTATTATACTTTTTATATAATATTGGATTTTGTTTACTAATACTTTGTTTAGGAATTTTATTCCTGTGTTCATGAATAAGTGACCTGTAATCTCTTTTCTTACAATGTGCTTGTCAGGTTTTCAAATCAAGATTGTGCTGCCTCAAAAAACAAATTAGGAAATGTTCTCTCTTTCAGTATTCTCTGGAAGAATTTGTGGAAGATGGTATTATTTCTCCCTTGAGCATTTGGTAGAATTTATTGGTGAAGTCATCAGGGCCTGAAGTCTTCTTTGTGGTAAGGTTTTTAATTAATAATTTATTTAATAGTTTGTGTCTACCTGGAATTTCTTGTTTATTTTTGTGTCCATTTTAGTAGGTTGTATTTTTCTAAGAATTGGCCTATGAACCTAAATTTTAAAAAGTCATTGGAGTTAAATTATTCATAACGGGGCACCCGGATGGCGAGTCAGTTAAGTGTCTTGCCTTTGGGGCTCAGGTCATGATCTCACAGTTCGTGAGTTAGAGCACCACGTCGTGCTCTGTGCTGTCAGTGCAGAACCTGCTTGGGATTCTCTCTTTCCTTCTCTCTGCACCCCTCTTCTCTCTCTCTCTCAAGAATAGATAAATAAACCTTAAAAAATAAAAAAATAAAATGTTATCCATTTTTTTTCATTATTGATATTGGTTATTTCTATCTTCTCTCTTTTTTTTTTTTCTTTATAAGAACAGCCAGAGGTTATTACTTAGTAATCTTTTTAAATAAAGTTTGGCTTTATTGATGTTTCCTATCTCATAAATGTCTGCTTTTTATTATTTCCTTTCTTTAACTTTTTTTTCTAATGTATTAACTGAAGGCTGTGTATTTCTCTTTCAAAAACGGTTTTGATGTATCACATAAAAGATTGTATATATATTTTCATTATTATTAATCTCAAAATATTTTTGAATTTCCACTGTGATTTCTAATCTGACACAGTGATTATTTTAAAATATTTTTCTCAATTTCAAAATACAGGGGGATTTCCTAGTTATTTTCTTGTTAGTGCTTTCTTTGCATTGCAGCCAAAGAATTTATTTTATATTGTTACACTTTAAAATTTGTTAAGAATTGTTTTATGGATATTTGGCCAAATTTTGGGGGTGGTTTTGTTTTTAATATTTGTGTGTTCTTGAAAAATGCATGTGTCCTGCAGTCTTTCAGCAACATTTTATATTGGTCCAGTAAGTATGACTTATTCATTGTCTTATTCAAATTTTTTATCTTTAGTGATGTTTTGTCTGTTTTTTTCTATTAGCTGAGAGAGATCTATTAAAATTTTATATTATAATTATGAATTTGTCTCTCTTTGTAGTTTATCAATATCTGATTTATATATTTAAAGCTATGTTATTAGATACAAATAAATTTAGAATAGTTATATCTTTCTGGAAATAGTAACTTTGAATCATAATGAAATGTTCCCTTTATATGTAAATGATGATTTTTGCCTAGGGATGCTGTGATACTAATATAGTTGTACATAGATATTAATAAAACTATACCAGCTTGGTTTTGATTAATTTTTACATGGTATATCTTTTTGCATTTTTACTTTTAGCCTTCCTATATCCTTATATTTTAGATATGTCTCTTACCAGTAGCTCAAAGATTTTTTTTTAAATAAACTCTGACAATTTAAATGCAGCACTTAGTTCATTTAAACTTACTATAATTACCAACATAATTATCATATATTTGGGGTTAAGTCTTCTTTGTTTTCTATTTGCACTACCTATTCAATGTCCCTTTTTCTCTCCTTTCTTGCCTTATTGTCCTTTGAATATTTATTATTATTCCATTTTCCCTCTCTATCAGCTTGGCAGTTACATTTCACTATTCTTTTAGTGATTACCCTAGAGATTATAACATGCATCCTTGACTCATTAATGCCTAACACAAATTGGTATTTCTGTTTTGTCCAAAACAACACAAAGACTATAAACCAATTGAATTTCAATTTACATGCTATTGTAATTATATTTTAATTCTATAAATGTTTTTAAATCCTGTGTACATAACTTTACTATTATTTTAATTTGTTTAAGTTTATTTATTTGAGTGAGAGAGAGCACAAGCAGGGAAGGGGCAGAGAGAAGAAGAGAAAGAATCCCAAGCAGGCTCTGTGCCATTAGCACAGAGCCAGATGCAGGCCTCAAACTCACAAACTGTGAGATCATGACCTGAGGCGAGATCAGGAGTCAGATGTTCAACCAACTGTGCCACCCAGGAGCCCCTGCTTTATTATTATTTTAAAAGGTCGGTATTCATTTAGATTTACCTAGATACTGAATCTTTTTATTGTGTTTCATTCCTTTCTGCACCCCAAAATTCCATCTGGAATTACTTTCCTCCTCCCTGAAGAATTCCATTTAATATTTCCTTTAGTGTGAACCTGCTGGTGATAAATTCTCTTTATTCTTTTTTTTTTTTTTTTTTTTTTTTTTTAAGTCTTTTACACTTCCATTCTTGAAGAATATTTTTTTAGGGCATAAAATTCTAGATTGGCAGGTATTTTCTCTCAATACTTTAAAAATAGCATTCCACTGTCTTCTATCTTCCATTGTTTCATTGATAAATCAACTGTTAATGTAACTGCTTTTCTGAAGGTATTCTGGAGTACTTCTCCCTATCATCACTCTGCTATTTTTAGGATCTTGTTGTTGTCTTTAGTTTTCAGAAGTTTTACTATCTTGTGCTTAGGAATCTTATCCTGCTTGGAGTTTTTATGGCTTCTTGAATCTGTATATTGATGTCTTTCACCATTTTTGAGAAATTCTTAGCCATATTCTGTTCAAATATTACTTCTGTCCCTTGTCTCTCCTTTTTCTAATATTCCAATTTTTCATATATTACAATTTCTCATTGTGTCTTACCTGTGCTTCATTTGAATGTTTCTTTTACTCTATCATTCAGTACATTCATTCTGTCTTCAGCTATGTCTAAACTGCTACTAAAATCATCAAATATTTCGTTGTTATTGTATTTTTCACTTCTAGGGTTTCCATTCTTTTGTTTCCAGTCCTCTGACAAAGTTCTCAATCTTGTCTTTTATTTCCATGTCCACCTCTCCCTATAAATAAGTTAAGCATTACATAAGCATCACCCTCCCCCAGGAGCCCTTGTCTTCCTATAGCAGTCCAGCCAATGCCCTGAATAAGTAAGAATTTCTGTGGGATAAGTACTTGAAGGATTTGTGTATTCTGCTACTTCTCCATCTCTTTAAATTTTTCCCAATAAACCCTAATTTATATTTTCATTGTGTGACATACTAACCCCTTTGTATAGTGAGGAGGGGATATGATACCCCCTGAATTGTATTTTGGTATGCTTGCTGGTAATATTCTCATATCTTGTTGTTAAATTGATGTATTTTCTAAATTTATTTTGTGTGTGTGAGTTGTATTAGTATAAATCAGTTCTCAAGAGATAAATTTTATTAAATGTGCTGGAAAAATCTAACTTCTAAAGTTCCAAAATGAAGGATAAAATTCTGGAATATGACCATATCAAAAAAATTCTTGTGTTCACAATTTAGCAGTGATCACCCTCCTTAGATATACCCTGTCTCTTCATTTCTACACTTTAGCTGAAAGAGAGACTAGTAACTTATTGAAAATTAAATTATTGGTCATGAATGGAAAGAGCCTTGTGGTTTTATAACATTTTTCATTTTACAAGTGAGAAAAACCAAAGAAAGGAAATACACATATATCCAAATTGAAAATTTTAAAGAGGAAAATGGCTAACCATTGAAGTAGAACTAACAAAATAATGATTTCTCTTATTCCATTATCATCTTTGTTTTAATTGGTGCTTTTATTTTTACTTAAAGACAAAATAACTATACTTCTAAAGAAGTGAAACAGGTCCTCAAACTTTTTACCTGAAGGCTAAGATGTATAACTATTATATTTTGTTTTTATCAAGCTGAAGATTAATTTCTAGGAACTAGCAGTACCTTCTTCTTACCAACAACTAAAGTGACATTCCTTATGGGAATATAATTATGAGAAATACCTCAGATTTTCATAATGACTTATTCCACTCTCAAGGAATCACAGTGCACTAATAATGTTTCAAACAAAGAAAGGTAATGGAAAGGATTTTTTCCCTACTATACTTGTTAGAGCACATTAAGTATCAACTGTTATAACATAGTAAAAAATTCACATGTGATCTTGCTTATATTGCAAACTCTGAAAAACATGTTTTTGAAGTATAAAATATCAAGCAGGCTTGTAATATTCTAATACAAATTGTTAGTATTTTATATGGGCCTTAAAAAAAGACACGTAGAACATATTCACTAATGCTACAATTAATATTTTCACCAAAAATTAATTGAATACCCATTTCCTTAGCAGAAAATTAATCACATGCATTGTTGAACGAAAGTAATATAAAATAGCTTAGGTTAAGAGGAGCTTATAAGCTATATGGCAGTTAAGAAAAAAAATGTATGAAACCATGAATGAAAAAATTATTATACAGGTTTATCATGCCCTAATATAAAGTCCTCAGTTTGTAGGTATCCTAAAGACCACTCAAGTTCATTGTGGATGAGAAGAATAAGTATCTTATTTTCACAATGACCAGACACTTCATAAGCATGGAAGTTTGGGCCCTCTACTACTTGAAACCCACTTATCTCTCTGCCTTTATCTTTCACTCTTCTTCATGAACCCTGTGTTCCAGCCAAACATTAACCTTAGCCCACAAGGCTTTGCTTACATCCTTCTCTTTACTTGGAGTGAATCATCTCTGTACATCCAAACTTTACACTTTTCAGAGACCAGCTCATGTATCAACTTCTCCACATAGCTGTCAATGATTCTGTGAGCCAAAAGTAATTTTCCTCCTCTGAACTTCTGGAATCTTCATATAATCTTCTATGGTATTTGCCACCCTACACTAGAATTATTTTTACATATTTCTTAGCTACTCTACAAGGCTGTGAAACACCTACGAACAGAAATGCTGTCTTTTATGACCTCTCCTCTTGTGAAGTCTTTCCAAAACATTCACCTTTGTTTTCAGAAGAATAGCTCTTTTAATCTTGCACTCGGTTTCATCAGCTTGAGTAATATTTAATTAAATCATGTTATAACAATAACAACTAGTATTAAAAGGTTTGGGAATACTCAAAACTGACCCTTAGTAACAATGCTACTCAAAATGATGGGTATTATTAGACAGTAGCCTACTACAAAGAGTGGTTAGCTTGCCTTGGGCATCAGCCTGTTTTAAAGATTAACTAGGGGCCTTTGGTTACTCTAGTCAATTAAGTTTAGTGGAAAATAATTAAGAGAGCTTATATTACTCTTTCTGTACATTTCTAATATCCATTTATACCCATTGAATTTATGTTTCAGATGAATTTCCAAACTGTAAAATTTCTTCAATCATTATTGACTTTTAACTGATTTCAGATTGAAGCCCAAAATCCAGATTCACTTATTCAACAAGTATTTACTGAGCTCCAAGTATGTAGTAGGCACTGGGTTAGGCATGATTTTTTACAGCAAGATGATCATTGGGTGCAAATTTTCTAAAAGATCTTTACAGTTCACTTCAAATTAACCAATTTTGTCTGAGCTATAGATTTATGGTAGAACTGAAAATTAATTTTTCCTTATTGTAGTCTTCTGAAATCTAAGATGTATTTGGGTGTTGCTACTGGAGGCAGCTCCAGAGTAAAGTGAATCAGGTGCTTGCCTAAGCCCTCACCTCTACAAGAGCATTGCCAGACACAATCAACATTCTCCCAGCCTAGTTTCAGAACACTCGGTTGTGTGGGAACATTTTTCTGCCTCATCTATACAAGGGATTATGGATAAACTGTGCAGTATAAAGATTCACACCTTTTTAGATTTTTTAAAGGAGTTTTTTTAATCTACAAAATCTCACAGAATACACCACAGCAATTTATTTAAATTATTAACCGAGACACTCATTGCTCATTCCAGGTATCTCTTTCCATGTGGAAGAACATCTATTATGTAACAGTCTTTCCTGGCTTAGCTTCCCTCTATCACTGTTTCCTATTTTACTTTGTTCCTTGTGCTGTTAAGTATATAGAACAGGCCCTCCTGTGGAGAGGCCTGTAGTCCTTCAGAATTCATGACTGGGTACATAAAACTGTTTATTTCTGAGATTTGGTATTAGAAAGCACATTGTTATCCTATATTTAAGCCACATTCTCTGATATTAGCAGCTTTATCAGTAATAAGGTTGACATTTTCATCTCTATTTGCCATTCCTTTGATTTATTTATCAGTTGTTTCAGAATTTAGACAGAGGATAGAGGATATTGTGTAATAATCTACTTGTCAAAGCCCAATATACACAAATGGCCACAAGAATAGCAGTGGGCAAAGCCTAAAGGACATCACTTGACAGCAAGAACAGTTAGGAAAGCTAACCTATGTGCTTGTGAGTATCCACCATAAACTGATATGTGAACCAATCAGACCAAGAGAAATCCGCCAGGCAGAACTCAGTAATGCCCTGTCCATATGTGTAGGTCTCTTTCACACGCACACAGACCTGTGCACATCTTCATCTGCACTAGTTTTCAGAAGTCCAGAATTACAATGGTTGTTATGATGCATTGTAAGCAATGTAGACCAATTTTAAAAGTGCATTACCCATGGTCAGTGATAAATAATATTATATCCATGGCAAAAATGTTTGTGAGAATAAGGTAGACAATTTGAGTCAGATTGTGCAAAAAAGATAAAAGTTAGTATTCTTTAATGCCTCAAGCTACTTTAACCTCAGGCCATGTCAATTCTTAGGCTGGTCCTCAAGTGATCTGCTGATGGATTCTAGTGCTTGCTCTGACACTCACCCAGTGTCTGATTTTTCGCATGTGAACAAAACAAAGTTCCTGCTCTCATGTTGCTTACATTCTAGTAGAGGGGAAGACAGAAAACAAAGCAAACATACAAATGTTTGGTAATGGTAAGGGCTGTGAATAAAATAAAACAAAAAATTAGATTGAAGGAGATGGTTTGAGTTGGGGTGCTATATTAAATAGGGTAGTCAAAGAAGACGTCTCAATGTCAAGAGGCATTTGAGCAGATTTGGAAAGCGTGAGGGATGAAGCATGCAAATACTAGCAAACAATATTACTAACATCGCTAAGATGAGACTACTTAGCAAACACATGCAGCAAATGGGAGTGTAATGGAGCTGGGAGGGGGAGAGAGAGAAAAACAGGAGATGAGGCAAGAAGGGTAGCTGGGAGCCAGTACACCTGGTCATCAAAGCCATGGGAAGGGTTTGAACTTCACTCTGAAATGGACAGTAAGCCATCAGACTGTCAGTCCTGCCGTCTTCTAGGTGCTCAGAGATGAGCAGCTACTAGGCTAATATACCCCCCATATACTATATGGTCCATATACTCCCCATCCCCTGCTCTATCCTAATGGGGAATTTGAATCTTAGAAGCATGATTGGAAGACTGAAAATCCATGGCAGACTTTCTTGTTCCCTGGACCCCACCTAGCACTCCCCTAGTTCTTGTCCAATCCCTCAGTCTACCATTTGTTCTGTGAGCTTTTCTTTTTTTTTTAATTTTTTTTTTCCAACGTTTATTTATTTTTGGGACAGAGAGAGACAGAGCATGAACGGGGGAGGGGCAGAGAGAGAGGGAGACACAGAATCGGAAGCAGGCTCCAGGCTCTGAGCCATCAGCCCAGAGCCTGACGCGGGACTCGAACTCCCGGACCGCGAGATCGTGACCTGGCTGAAGTCGGACGCCTAACCGACTGCGCCACCCAGGCACCCCTCTGTGAGCTTTTCAAAGTTCTTCTAACAGATTCCATTTTCCATTTTGTATACAGAGAGACTCCCTTGAGTTAGGTCTGGCTAGATGGCAGCCAAGTGATGGAATTCTAGGCAATGGAAAGTGAACACTAGTAACATATGCCATTCCTAGGTAGGGCTCATTAAAACCTCCCACATGTGACCCTCTGTAGTTTTTCCCATGTGCAGCTTGAAGCATGGCAACCTTAAATGTCACATAATAAAAAGGGCAAAGCCACAACAAGTAAGATGCCTCAGTCCCTGAGTCACTACTTGGAGGAGAGCTGCCCAACCAGAAATACCTGCATTGGACTTTCAAGCAAGCTTAGGAGAAACTTTTATTATGACGAGTCACTGAGATTTGGTTTGTTACAGCAGCTAGTGTTATCTAATACAAACCTTAACTACATCTGTCAGTCACCATGGAGCACCAACATTGAACATTGGTACTACTTGGCATAGAAAACACTTCTTTTGTTATATATGTATACATATCTATGTATGCATGTGTGTGTGTGTGTGTGTGTGTGTATAAAATTTTAATTTTGATTATACAAGTAAATGAAAACATTCTTGTAAAAAATTACTCTAACATTGGTAAGCAAAGTCTCTCTTAACTACCACAACCCCAATTCAGTCTCATAATCAGAGATAACCATTAATCAATAATATTCTACAAATGAAAAAAAAATTGAGCCTGGCAAAATAAATAATAGAAATTGTTTTAAATTCTAATAAGTACTCATAATGTGGAAAATCATGGGAATACTAAGAGGAATAACACAGTGCCTGCCTTCTAGGAACATCAACCCTAGCATGTTGATAAATCGACAGAGATCATTAAAATACAGTTGACACATGTGATAACAGAAAGACTGTGCAAAAGGCATGTGACATGGATGAACAGAGAAGGACATTTTTTTAACTTGGGAGCAGATTGGGGCAGGCTGTGTGAATATATGTGAGAGGCGGGGTCTGAAATATAATCACAGAATATGAAAAGCTGATATAAAGTTTTGCAAAATTAAAATGAGTTTCCCAGGAGGACCGGGTTAGGAAAGATTGAGGGCAATTCAAGTAAAAGGAACAAGTACAAAAGGAGGGAGGTGTGAAACCATAGGGTCTGACTGGGTGTGCATAAGTCTAATTTTGAAAATTCAAAGATCCAGTGGCACATATTATTTCGATGCTCCCAAATGATATTGCAACCTCCAAGCAGGTTGGAAGATACTCATCACTCAGCGCTTAAACAGTCTTCATTATTAGTAAATGATGAACTACACATACACTTGAGATAACTTGGGTTACTGAGTGCCTGCAATATGTGCTTGACCTTTCACCAGGATTACATGAAGAATTGATTCATCTGAAAGTGCAAGGTTTCAAAATAGTGACTATCTTTCATCTTTCTGACTCCCACCCCTCCCCAACCAAAATATTACATGTGGGTTACATGCATAAACTTCTTCATTTACTTCAAGTAGGAAAGGTCTACCCAGTAGTGGGTAAAGGTGTTACATGACCCTTCAGGATTCTGGAATTCTAGGAGCCGTTTATCTCCCCAGCATGAAAAGAGTACTTTGGGTTTTGGGATGAGCAATCAATTTATAAATACTTAGGGGGTAACTCTCTATTCAGGGCCTGGCCATGAGTTAGGAGCTATGATTCAATTAAGTAAACTATAGGCAAATGTCTGAATCCACCAGAGAGAAGTATAAAAACTCAACCATTAAATTCTCCACTATTATAAAAAACTAAGGGCAGAAAGGTGCCAAGCCTAGAGAAGCAAAATAAATGAACTATGGTGTGATAGGGCTGGTTCATAGCTTAGTGACTAATTCAAACCAAAATGTGGGCAAATCAGTTATTTGTGGCCTTGGGAGCTCCTCGGTGGTGGCACCATTGACATTTGGGGCTACGTAAATTTTTTGTCAAGGAGGGAGGAGCTGTCCTGCGTGCTAAGGGTGTTCAGTAGTATCCCTGGCCTCTTTCCACCAGATGCTAACAGTACCTGGCCCCCAAAACCAAAAATATCTTCAGAATTATATTAGTTGAGAACCACTGGTATAGGGAGACCCAAGACTGAGGGGAAAAAACAATCAACCATAGGCAACATTAACCTTGGCTGAGCATGCAAATAAAAAACCAAGGAGGATAAGAACATTTGTGCTCTGGGATTCCCAGCTGAGGAGTTACACACAGGCTTAGCTCTTTAGCACTGGAATTCTTCAACAGCTACTGAGTATTAGTGCAGAACAGAAACTGTGCCCCACCAGCCACTGCTGTCAAATTCCTGTGAGGGTTGAGGGGTGGTTACCAAGAGACAGAGCACTTCATCTGAATAGAATGTGTCAGGCTGGGATCTTTTTAAAATAAATCAGTGAGTCAGGATAGACTTCTCCCCTGCTGTTCCACTTTTTTTTTTCTTTTACTACAATTATAACTCCATAAAAGCATGGAGGATGAGGACTAATTGGTCCAAAAAGTAGGAAAAACTGGATCGGTTTTCCTCATTTCCTTAGTGTCCCTCCAGTGATTTTTCTTAGGTCTGCAACAAAGAAAGAGGCCTTATATTGTGGCCTTGAAAATTACAATAATACACTTAAAGATAAAACCCAGCTCCTCTATTAGATGAAATGAGGGTTTGTCCATATGCCTAGTATAGTATATGGCAACATTTTTCTTTTTTCTGTCATTTTTTTAAAGGGGGAAAAAAAAATAAAACACACCGAGACCTCACTCCGGCAGATGCTGCCGAGCTGAGCAGGGATGGGTGAGAAACTTCCCAACCCTGGAGGTTCCAGAGCAGGGACCTTCCACCTGGACCAGCAGAGGCGCTTGGGGGACAGTGGGTTGGCTCTCCTGGGCCTGTTTGAATTAACTTCACGAGACACCACTGGCAGCACAATGAGGACACCCTCAACCTAGCTGATGGTCCCCTCATCAAGTCCAAACACTGTTGCTGGAAAAAAACAAGAAGCATTTCACCTACAACATAATGCAGATAGTAAAAGCAACATCATCAGGGAAGTTTCTCAAATTCCAGAGAGAAAAAGAAACAAAAAGATGAAATAAAATTTCCATTAATATACTAGGAATAATTTGCCAGTAGCTTGCTCTAGTCTTTTTGTTTCTTTTTTTATTATCTTTTTTATTTTCTATTTAAAACTTTTGTTTTAAATGTTTATTTATTTTTGAGAGGGAGAGAGACAGAGCATGAGCGGGGGAGGGGCAGAGAGAGAGGGAGACACAGAATCTGAAGCAGGCTCCAGGCTCTGTGCTGTCAGCACAGAGCCTGATGCGAGGCTCAAACTCACAGACCATGAGATCATGACCTGAGCCCCAGTCAGATGCTCAACTGACTGAGCCACCCAGGCACCCCTCGTCTTTTTTTTCTGAATGTAGAATCTCAAAATTGGAAATCAGCAAAAATAGATTCAATCATTTAATTTGCTTTTATGGGGGATATATGGATATGTTGGGATAAATAGGATTAACGTAAAACTCTGCACCCCACAAATCATATTTATAAGACTTTAAAGCACTTAAACATCTTTAGCAGTTCTAAAAATTAAAATGAATTTCCCATAACATTCTCTTATTCATCACCCGCAAAGGAGAAAGAAAAATCCAGTGGCGAAAAAAAAAAGATCTTAGTAAAATGTTTTAAAAAGCATAATATAGGCAACATTTGCTAATACTTTTCTCCCTATTCTTCATTTGAATTCAGGTAAAAAGTCAAGATTTTGATGCTCTGTCTTTAAAAATAAAAAATTTTCCTAATTGCCAAATATAAATTCACTGTAGAAAATGTGGGAAAACAGAAAAGCACAAAAGAAAATGAAAATAATCAATAATCTCAACACTCAAAGATGACTACTTCTAATATACTGGTGTATTTCTTTTATTCTTCTTCTATCCTGAGATGTCTTTCTGTTTGTTTGTTTGTTTGTTTGTTTGTTTGTTTGTTTTACACAAATGGTAGGCTTTGTAATGTGCTTTTTAAATTTAAAAATGTACTCTGAACATTCTCCCATGCTATATTCTATTCCAACAGCTATTCTCAATGTTTTTGGTCTCAAAACCACTTTATGCTTTTAAAAATTATCAAGAACTTCAAAAAGCTTTTGTTTATGTGGACTGTATTTTTGATAATTATAATATTAGCAATTAACAAAAATTATTTTTTTTTATTCATTTTAAGATCAAATAACTCTGGGGTGCCTTGGTGGTTCAGTCAGCAGAGCATCCAACTCTTGATTTCTGCTCAGGTCATGATCCCAGGGTTGTGGGATCAAGCCCTATGTCAGACTCTGTGCTGATCGTAGAGCGTGATTAAGATTCTCTCTCTCTCCCACTGCCCCTCTCCCCCGCTTGCACTCTCTCTCTCTCTAAAATTAAAATTAATTAATTAATTAAGGTAACTCTTACATGTCAACATCAGTAACATATTTTACAAAAAAAATTCTATTTTTCAATGTAAACAAAATATTTAGTGATAAAAGTGACATTATTTTAGATTTTTGCAAAAACTTTTTTTAAAGTTTATTTATTTTGAAAGAGAGAAAGAGGGAGAGAGACAGAGAATGAGTGGGAGAGGGGCAGAGAGAAAGGGAGGGAGGGAGAGAGAGAGAGACAGAGAGAGGAGAGAGAGAGAGAGAGAGGAGAGAGAGAGAGAGAGAGAGAGAGAGAGAGAGAGAGGGAGAGAGAGAAATGCAAGCAGGGTCTGCGCTAGCAGCAGAGAGCCTAATTCAGGGTCTCGGGCTCAATCTCAGGAACCATGAGATCAAGAGTCAGAAGCTTAACCAACTGAGCCATCCAGGTGCCCCAGATTTTTGCAAATATTTTTAATGTTTGGCTTAACAGAAGACAGCTGAATTCTCTTATCTGCTTCTGCATTCAAAATGTAGATATGTTCTGTTGGCAGAAGTATATGAGAAGGAGCACCTAGTGGGTTCAGTCAGTAGAGAGTGCAACTCTTAATCTCAGAGTGTGAGTTCAAGCCCACATTGGGCATGGAACCTACTTAAAAAAAAAAAGAAAAGAAAAAAAAAGAAATATATGAAGAAAATCTAGCCTCACACAGATAGGTAGTGGAAAAAGAGAGGAGTAATTCTCAGATTATTGTGGGTATTTTTCTTTAAACCACACCCAAACTTGGCAAGTGGTAGTGTTTTAAAGATTAGTTACAATGTGGATTCTAATAAAATTGCCAATGAACTTTTCATACTCTACACTTTAATGAGAGAATGGAAGTGAAAAATGCAAATGTCTTCGTATTATAATGAAAACAGTTTTGATCTTGAGAACACCCTGTGAGATCAAACTTTCAAAGCTACTACTGGTCTATAGCTTTAATGGTTAACATGGCATTCTATCACAGGATATAACACTTTACCCCATACCCTATTGTCAAACAGATTATTTCTAAGTTTTTGCTATTATAAAAAAAAAAAATGATGGGCACCTGGGTGGCTTAGTCAGTTAAGCATCTGACTTCGGCTCAGGTCATGATCTTGCGGTTTGTAAGTTTGAGCCCCACGTTGGGCTCTGTGCCGACAGCTCAGAGCCTGAGTCTGCTTCGGATTCTGTGTCTCCTCCTCTCTCTGCCCCTCCAGTGCCCATTCTCTGTCTCTCTCTGTCTCTCAATAATAAATAAACATTAAAAAAATTATAAAAATAAAATGTTGGGGTGCCTGGGTGGCTCAGTCAGTTAAGCATCCACTCTTGGTTTTGGCTCAGGTCATGATCTAATAGTTCATGGGTTCAAGCCCCACATTGGGCTCTGGGCTGATAGCACAGAGTCTGCTTGGGATTCTCTCTCTCCCTCTCTCTCTGCCTCTCCCCAGCTCATGCTCTGTCTCTCTCAAAATAAATAACTTTAAAATTTTTTTAAATGCTATGACAACATCCTCAAATATATCTCTTTCTGCACACTTGTTTTCTTAGAATAACACCTTAGGAAGTAGAATTTGAGGGTCAAACTTAGTTTTTCAGGATTTTTATACATATTGCCAATTTTCCCTCCAGAAAGGTTTATCCCTGCTGTGTTCCTATCAGCAGCCTGTATAAGAGCCTTCTGTCCTTACCCACACTTATCAACACAGTGTACCATGTGAACCCTGTCTTGAGAGTTGTTTTTAGAAAATCAAAATGTGACTGAGCTAGTTGTTAGTGAGCTCACTCTCTCAGATGAAATACAGTACTTGAGATTTATTGGAATTCTCTGCTCACAGAGAACTTCTCTGATAATTCGACCACAGTGTTTACTTACTGCTATTTAGCATTATTACAATTAGTATTTACTTTGCATCTTCTATTTGACATTAAGTTTCTTCAAACACAAACTAAGTCTCATTACCTTAGTATATACCACAGCGTTGAGTCAATGTGATACAAACAGATGGGGTAATGGTAGAAATAACATTTTTTACCCCAGAGAGATCTGTGTTTAAATCCTGGCTTCATCACTTACTAGCTGCATGAGCTTGGGCAAATTACTTCTCCTACCTTTCCTAAACTTGAAGGTCATCATCAGTTAACGTGGAAATTAATAATGTATTTCCTAAGGCAGCTGCATTGCACTATGTGTAAAATGCCTCGTACAATACTTAGCAATTAACAAGTGTTCCATATGTTCGTTCTCTGCCTTTTCCTTTCTGATGTTGAATTAACCTTGTAAAGCCCAGACTTTAAGGATCTACAAATCCACTTTGATTGATTCATAACACTGTAAATAGTAAAGAGAGAAGGCATCTCTCTAACAATGATTATCTCTGTAAAGTGTAACGAAGCAAAATTGATGAGTTTTCTGGTTATTGTTCCCTGCATTGCTCAATCGTTACTTATGCTCTCAGTCAACATCTACAAGTGTGTGCTATGTGTTCCAAAGAAAAATTACACACAGACCCTAAACAAAACAGAAATGAAGAATTAAATCCTTTTTAGAATGCCATGATCGTGTTGAAACCTAAATTGAGAGAAAAGCCATTCCCCAAACTGTGCTGACAGAGCTGTTCCAACTGTACATCCCAGTGGCTGCAGGGACATCATCCCTGGCTCTATTCTGACTTGGAGCTCACAATTATCGCAGGGAGCTTTAGGACTAGTACATTTTAATGAAACCCTGAGATGTATTCAAATACTTTTCTAACAAGAAAGCTTTTGACATTTTCTGGCCCCCTGAGGAAATGAGAAAAAGACACTAATGAGATAGGTGTAGTCCAGACTGAAGTTCACTGTGAGTTTTAAGTCAAAAAACAAAGCACCAATCAAGGAGAGTTATTTGTACAACTGGGAGTACACCCAATTAAGGTGTAGGTGAGGAGTGGGCACTGGAGAGCAGCATTGCTAGACGGCAGCATGGTCCCGTAAAACTGCTCGAGTCAAGGGGTCCTGACAGATCATACTGAAGGGAGGCAGGGGGAAGAATGGACACCCTTCACACTCTACTCTGTTCTAGGAGCATGTGATATCCTGGTGCGTTCATATTTTCACTTACTCCTCCCCATACCCACAACTTTCAGAGTGTGAGGCTCAAAGAGGGCATGCAGTTCTCACTGGAGAACTTCTGCTAAGGCTTTAACGACTCTCCAGGAGAGACTCAAAGACAGTCTGGGACTCTGACTCTTGAGGTCAATCCGAGATTGATCATGAATGTTTTGCTACTAGCGCCTGGGTGGTATGTGCTAGAGTTGGTGTTAGGTCCATAACCCTGTGTTCAACAGAGTTAACATATTTGCAATAGGGAGGCATGTGAATGGGAAGGATGAGTTTCTCCAGGTCTGAAGCAGGCTTTTAAAATTTTGCTGGAGTAAGTTGTACTGATGAAGGTTGAATGGACTTCATGGTCAAATGGGTTTCAATACTGTAGCCATTGATGTCCAAAAGATTCCTGATTGGGGGAAATAAGCATTTCTGGAAAAGTGGGGCATGACTCCACCTTAAGGGGTTCTTTTGGCTAGCTCTGAGGAAGGGCACATATGGAGCCAAGGTCTGCAAGAGAAAAAAAATAGCTGCTAGAAATGTTAAGAAGAGATTAAAACACTCTTGTGCAAGGAACAAATTCTCTCAAGCTAGCTTTGAAAAAGCACTTAAATAGGACTTATCTGAAGGAAACAGAGATTTCTCATGGAATCCAAGGGCAGATGTATCCAGGCCTCACAGGGAAGAGGAAAGAGGAAATCCATCATGAATCTTGTCCCTCTGTCTCTCTCTCCTTTAGCATGGCTTCCTCAGTTTCTCTTGCACATGGCCCAACACGGTTGCTACCAAACGGTACCTTCAATCCCAGAGTCTACACGATTGTCTTGGAGTTCTTAGGTTTCCTAACAGTTATTTCCCAAGGAGATTAAGACATAAACCAAAAACAAAAGCAGAGGATCCTGGCTTTCTGAAAAGGTGTTTTATTGCTTCTCCCTCTTTCAACACCTCTATATTCCAGGGAACACAGAGAAAGGGCGGGGAATGCAATACAATCTCACCTCTGGCAGATGGCATGACCTGCCTTGATGAAGGATGGAGGCCTTCCTGAGTGACAGGATAGATTCAGAGGGCTTTCACCCTCTTACACCTAGGTAGACAATAGGTGTGCTTGCAGAATTCTGAGACTGAAACATTCCCTGTTTGGGCTCTATTTTGAGTGGACTGTTCCAAGGTTTTAGAAACCCACTTGGGTGATCCTACACTCAGAGTTCTACCCTTCCCATCTATATGGGATCTCCTCCCCACCCATCTTCTATACTCTGGGCTCCCTACCTTGACGGATAGGCTTTATTTAGTTCTAAATCGCATTTTTTTTTTCTGGATACCAACTCAGACCCCAAGTTATGCTCAGCAATTTTAGCTAATTTCTTCTTGGACAGTTTATAGAAATAAATTTAGAATTTTTTGGACTAATAGAAAAATGAGCTACCAATTTTTTAAAAACATAAAAGCCAAAATATTATTAAAAAGATCAAAATAAAGTGGAATAGATCTCCAAAAAGTTGAGACCTGAACCCCAACCTTTTGTTTCTAAAACTAGCTAAGTAGAATCAGTGTCTCCATTTCCAAGTAACCAGAAAAGAGAATATGAGTCTCATTTCTCCCCTTGGTCAGGGTCATAGTAGCCCACCTTGTGAGTTGAAGCATAATTCCCCAAAGGAGGACTGACCTAGGTATATAGACTAAAAGAATTAAAAGGCAATTAACTTTCTAATAATGGCAAACAGATAATTAATGGCAACAGATAGATTTCAACAGAGCTTTGAAACCCCAAAGCAGAGATATCAAGATGTGCAAGACAGGTTACAGTGAGGCCTAAATTAAAGACTTGTTACTATCATAAAATGCCAAGTCAAAGCTAGAATAAACAGTGATAGTCAGAATCAACTGATATTTAATGGGAAAGGGTACTTCAACCTCATATGGTTGTACTCGGTCATTGCTCTGTGTTGTATTTCCGGATAAATTCCTATTATTATTATTTATTAATTATTATTATTCCTATTATATTAACTATTTGATCTGTTTCACTGTTTAAATAAAGCATTGTCCATCCATAGAAAAAGTAAAATCTCACACATCATGTATTCAACATTCTGAGGATCAGGTAACAAAACCTGAAGAAATCTTAGTCCAGTGTCTCATGCTGTTCCAGTAGGCATCTGACTTCCTTTTGACTGTCTAGCATCTGACCTCTCTTCCCATTTGGTGAATTCACCTTGTGGGTCCTAAAGGTGACAATGCCAGATATTCTCCCCATGATGATCTTCACACCCATTCCAGACCGACTTGAGAGCCACTGATGAATGAAATAAATGGTAGACATCGTCATTTTCTCTGGGGGTAGCAGTTGTTGCAATCCTGAGTTACTGGTATGAAAGTGGCAACAGTACAAATTGTGACATCTAGTGCCCAGTAATAATGGCAACCATTTCCTTACGCAAGAACTTTAAAAAAACAAACCAATTTATTGAGATATAATTCATATACAAGTCACCCACCTAAAGCGTACAATTCATTGGCTTTTAGTATATTCATAGGGTTGTGCAAACCTCGCCACAATCGATTTTAGAACATTCTCATCAGCCCAAAAATATATCCCACACTCTTAAGCATCATCCCCCAATCTTTTCCCCATCTCTCTCCCAGCTCTAGGCAACCATTAATATCCTTTCCATCTCCACAGATTTGTCTCTTCTTGACATTTCATAAACGTGGAAGTATACAGCATTCGGTCCTTTATGTCTGTCTTCTTTCCCTAAGCATACTGTTTTCAAGGTTCATCCATCTTGTAACACAAATCAATACTTCATTCCTTTTTATGGCCAAATAATATCCCATGTATGAATATATCATACTTTCTTTATCCATTCATTGTTGATGGACATTTCAGTCATTTCCACTTTTTGGCTCTTATGAATAGAGCTGCTATGAACACTTGTGAACAAGTTTTTATGTGGATGTATCTGTTCATTTCTCTTGGGTATATACCTAGGAGTAGAACTGCTGGGTCATATGGTAACTCTATGTTTAACAGAGTTAGAGGAACTACCAGATTGTCTTCCAAAGCAGTTGTATCATTTTACGCTCCCACCAGCAGTGTATGAGGATTCTGATTTTCCCATATCTTCACCAACACTTGTTATTGTCTTTTTGGTTAGAGTTACTTTAGTAGGTATGAAGTGGTATCTTGTGGTTTTCATTTGCACTTCCCTGATGGCTAATGATATTGAACACTTTTTTCATGGGCTCATT
Organism: Puma concolor; assembly: GCF_028749965.1. Classification (NCBI taxonomy): domain Eukaryota; kingdom Metazoa; phylum Chordata; class Mammalia; order Carnivora; family Felidae; genus Puma; species Puma concolor. Next base: position 97,012,098 of record NC_141667.1, read on the forward strand.
GGACATTTGAATATCTTCTTTGGAGAAGTGTCTATTCAGATCCTTTGCCCATTTTAAAATTAAGCTATTTGTCTTTTTATAATTGAGTTGCATAGTTCAGACCAGTTTTGAAGCATGGTTTTAAGGGTTGTTCCTGGCCATCTAAACTCTCTTTTCTGATTTTCTCAACTACCAATATCCAGCGAATAGGGTCACTTTCTGCTTCAATTGGTCACAGCTTGCTATGCAACTCCAAACCTAACTGACCCTGACTCTGGAACCCAAGGCAGTTCCCCTTACCTGGAGAAAATCACTTACATGAGAATTTCCTGGCAAATGGAAGGCTGTTCAGAGGGAATGTTGTTACTAAAGCCTGGGTTTCTGAATTTGTGATTCTTAACTCTTAAGCTATGCAAACTCAGTCCAAGGGAACTTGTGGGATTGACAGGTGGAAACTCTGGCAGTTTGAGCAGCAGGTAAGAACTGGAGCAGAGAGAAATGGAAAGAAAACTCTAAGAAATGGTTGCCACTTCTTGCCATTTTCTTCTATGATTAAGTAGGCCATTGATTCTCCTAAGTTATTCAGATCGTAAGGCTCCAGTTTTTGGTGCAGGCAGACACCTCTCTGCCTTGGTCCTGCAGCCACAGAGGCTGTGTTACCCTGCATCTTCTGCCAACTAGGTCAGTATCTGGGGATTTTCTTCCAAAGTATGTAAACGGAGTAGGAATCCTATCAGTCAATTTAACTATACATTTTATTATCAGGTGATTTTGGTTCATATATCAGCACTGCCAACTTTGTGTATGTTGCCTTCCTACCCCTCTTTTTGTATCCTGGATTCTTGGAGTCAGGGAGTCAGAAGAATATCCCTCCCTCCCTGAGTAATGAGTGATCGGAGGCCAAGGGCTTGGAGAAAGTGGTTTTCTGCAGTGTCCTGGGTAATCTCCTTAACTCACTCCTCTGAGCAGGACCGAGAAAGCATAATTGTCACTTCAGTGGGCCTTTGGTGCCCTCTTACTCCTAAGAACCCACCTTCCCCTTTCTGGTGCCCTCTTCTCCCAGGAAAGTGTTGTAAGGTCCTGTATTTGAAGGGATTTGTTCAAAAGGGAATCCAATCTAAAACAGATGCTGAAAGGTTTCAACTTTTAACCTTCTCACAGGTGGTAGCATTTCTGTCCTTAATCTATCTCTGTTGACCTGCATTTTTGCCAAGTTCAAAGACCACTTGTCACCTCTCATGTTCCATGCCCTTGTCTTGGCACCCAGGAACAAGATGATTTTTTTTTCATTAAATGATTTTTTAAATTATTTTTTTAACGTTTATTTATTATTGAAAGACAGAGAGAGAGCGTGAGCAGGGGAGGGGCAGAGAGAGAGGGAGACACAGAATCTGAAGCAGGCTCCAGGCTCTGAGCTGTCAGCACAGAGCCCGATGCGGGACTCGAACTCACAAACCGCAAGATCATGACCTGAGCCCAAGTCGGACACTTAACTGATGGAGCCACCCAGGTGCCCCTCCAATACAAATTCTTTTAAACAAAGGTATTACAGTAATTATCTATTAAGCATTTATCATATGATCCCATAGAGCATGTAGAGAAGTTATTTTGGTGTTGCTATGTTTGACCTTATGAAAATTCAATCACACTAGATTGCCTAATGTCTATTTTTAAACATAAGATCTACTTCCCTATCACTAGGAAACTTAATATGCTAAGGGGCTGGTCAGGATTAGCTATTATGCAGATTTTCTGGGTCTTTTATGCTTTGCTTTTAAAGGTAGAAGTAAATTAAAATAGTTATTTTTAAAAAACTAATTTATACTCAAATAAAAAAGAAATTAGCTAATAAAGACCAGATATGTGTCCCCTGTGTATACAGACATACATCTCGAGGTGAGCACTGAACTCATGAGAACCATTAGGCTAGGGTTAGAACCCTAGCACACTTACGAGCTGTCTGACATTAGATAAATTACTCAGTATTGCTAAGCCTCCATTTTCTCTTTCATAAACGGAGATGAAAACAATGCCTATATCACAGAGTTATTGAGAAAATAACTCAAAATAACACGTGACAGTGCAAGGGATAGACCAACTGTTCCTTGAGTCAATACTGGTTTCGCTTCCCTTCTCTGGGTCTCTGTTCACTCATCAAAAACATAAGTCAGGGAAATGAAGCTAAGGCCCCATCAAGGTTAAATGCCATCAGCAGCCAGGCTTTCCTGCCAGCCTTGGGCCACAGGACACTGAAATCTTTTTCTGTAGGCAGAAAGAGAAGTGCTAGCAAGGTGGATCCAGAGACTGACACAAAGACTCTGAGACTTGATGGGCTGGCGTACTAGCAGAACCCCAGCTAGCAGCCGCAGCTCCCCAGGCCCAATTCATTTCACTAAAACATTCGATTCAACTAATTACAGGTGAGATTGCTTGTTTACTGGCTGCCCTCTCCAGAGACTAAACTCTAAAGATAAGGAATTGTGTTTTGTTCACTCATTCTAAGTAGGTCCTCAATAATTTTCTGTTGAATGAATGAGCCTCTTTTCTTATAGTACGGACATTCCTGAAAGTGAAGGTGTCATGAGCTTAGCTAAGCTACTCCATGGTATTGGGGCCTCGGCATCCATTTTGTTTGGTCAAGTGGCTGCCCTGCGGGAGCCTTAAGCTGACCAGCCTCCCTCATGCAAGCACATATCTTAGGTAACAGTCTGAAGAGTCACGTGCCATTGGAAGTTCCTGATATGACTTCCCCGACAGTTCTTGTGATCAACAGTCTCCCCCACCTTCAGTGCCTCCCCTAGATAAGACCGCAGTGGAACTTACCAAAACCCCACTAATTTTAGTTCAAATTGACTGATCTAGTCATAGCCAAGACTAGAGCCCTCCACTCATCCTAATAAAGGCATGTGTCCTGGGTCTTGCCTTTCTCTCTGCTTCACTCTGCCTTCACCTCCCCTGTGGCTATGAACTTCCTCCAGGGCTTGTCAGTAATAAAGATCCCTACTGCAATTTCTTTTGTGGTCTTTTGTCAAACTATGGCTCACCATCTGGCACCACCTATGGCGCCACTTAACAAATGTTAATTTAACAAAGTCATAACAGGAGGAAATTAATCTTATTTACAAATCAACAATTTTAAGTGCCCTAGTGAATTCAGCCCTTAAGAGGAAATTTGTGGTGAATGTAAATGTGTTTAGCATGTGAATTTATTTTTAAAAAGAAGCATATGCAAACTAAGAAAACATAGTAATGGCTCAATGAGAAGGCTCTGAGCTGTTCAATTTGGAAGACAACAGTAGCATCATTTAATCTTCCCACATATCTTGGACTTTATCAGATTAGGATGTGGAATTTTGGAACTGAATACACTCCAGTTGCCTTAATAGAGGACTTTTCTCTGGGCAAAAAGCAAAGCCTATTCTTATCCTCCCATCTATGATCTGGCTGGAGGGTCAGCCTAGGGGAGGCTTTCCAACAAGTCACAGAAGGTGGGAATGATGACTGCAGACATCCTAATTGAACAATCCCTCGTACTTATCACTGTCCCCTCCAAGCTACTGTGTTTCCAGAGTCACTGGATATTGTCAGTTCCTGGTAAATGAATGGTACCACAATTCTACCTAACCTAACAGGTTCAACATCCCAACTAAATTTGCTTCTCATGGGAGTCTGATGACTTGACATTCACTTGCTTATTCATTCATTCAGTTATTCATGCCACTCACTCATTCATTCAACAAATATCCTCAGTCTTGGAAATGCTGACTGCTTCTGGGTGGGTGAGAAAAAGAAAGCTTAGGCAGAGGAGCAATTAGCAGCACGAGAGCTGGAACTAGGGTCTAAGGCAATATCTAACCGCATATTGTACTTGAAATATCTTTTTGCCCAGCTGTGGCGTTACCTCTGCAAAACATTTTAAGTCTCATTTTAAGAAGAATATATGTCTTTTCTCTATTCCTTTGTTAATATCTTTAGTGTCGTGCTTATGACATTATGACATTATGGTGGAGCTAACTGCTTCCCTGTGCCAGACTGTGAGCTCCTTGAGAGAAAGAACTGTGCCATGCAATCACCTTTATGTTCCTAGTGTCTAAGGTTGTATACACATATGCAACTTTAGTGGCAGTTCTGTGGATTCCAGGGAAGCTAATGGATGTCCAGGTATTATCAGGCCTGCACTAACACAGCAGCTACTAACCACATGTGGTTACTGAGTACTTGAAATGTAGCTGGGGGGGAAAAATTGAGACGCATTGTGAAAGTAAAATACACATCAAATCTAAAGGCTTATCATAAAAACATGTAAAATATACCAGTAATAATGTTATATTGATGACATGTTGAAATGATAATAACTTGTATATTGGGTTGAATAAAATAAAGTAAAATTAATTTCACCTGTTTCTTTTGACTTTAAGGTGGCTATTAGAAAATTTTAAATTACATATGTGGCTCACATTATATGTCTACTGGAGAATGCTGGACTAAGCCAAAGATTACTATTTCAGGTACAGACCACATCCCGTCTCTTATACCTGATTCTCTAAGTTTTCTTGGTCGGAAGGGGAATTTGGCTATATTGTCTGCACTGAGTCAAGGTTTTCACTAAGCCCAGATTCAGAATATCCAGGAAATGGATACATTTCTTTTGTTTTTGTAAAATTCTACAGTCAATATGTCATACACATTAGTAGGTTTGCTGTTTAAAAACAACAACAACAACAACTCTTGCTGTATTCCTTATATTGAGTCAAAGTCTAACCAAGGGCATGTAATGCTCATGCAGCCAACACTTAAATAGCTCTTCAGTTTCTGGCTCCAAGCGCCTGTTTTATCCTCTCTCCTCCCTCCATCTCTGGCATCCTGAGCAGTCACCCCTCCTCTCGCAGCTCTTTCCACTGACCTCAAAAGAGGGCTGGCTCAAATGACACACTTGTCAAAACACCTGGGTAAGCACAGCAGTGGGAGCCATCATATAAATAGATACATGGAAACAGAGTGCTCTGTACTGATAACAAAAACCACTTACAAACTCCCTTCACCTTCCAAGTTTTGTTTCTTACAATGATTACTTAAATGTAAATGTCACTAATAATTTTAATTCTATCAGCTTACACAGACCTATTTTTATACAGACACTGGCAAAACTGCAATTCAAGAGGATTTTTAGGTTTTGGGTACTGCTATGGCAAAAATCCTTTGTGCTTAAACAGAGAAATTAAAACTGAACAACAGAAAATGATCCAAAGCAAAAATACTGAAAAATTTCTAAGTGATCTGTCAGAAAGACTAAAAGAGTCCCGCTTCACTGCTCTGCAGTCAGAAAAATGCAGAAATAATGAATGCACATTTACATATTTCCCACCATACAGGACACCATGAATTTGAAACATTTAGCACAGTGTTTGGCATATAGTCGATGTCCAATAAATATCAGTGAGTATATGAACGTATGGGCCCTTACTATTTAATGGAATACCGCAACCACCATGTTTTTCTTGTTTGTTTGTTTTAAACCTTGAGTGATTTGGTAGACTGAATCCAGCTTCCTTTTTCACTCAGAATAAAATGTGAAGTCCTTACTATGGCCTGCAAAATGCTACCTGATCTGCAACCCAACTACCTCTCAGACTCCCTTTCCACCTCTCCACTCTCATTACTTACTCTGCTCCAGCAACCCAACCTCCTTGTGTCCTCAAATCAGCCACACATATTCCTGCCTCACAGCCCTGACACCAGCTCTTCCCTTTGCCTAGAACCCTCATTCCTTCAGTCTCCGCTCAAATGTCACCTTATCGGGAAAGCTTCCTCACCACCTTCTCCAAAGCAGCGAAACCCTTATCCTGCTACACGTGTTCTCATACCACTTGTTGCCACCTGACATATTTCATATTTGTTTATTTGTCTCCCCAGACTGGAAAGTCACTCTCAGGAAGACAGAAACTTTGTTCATTTTGTCCGCTGCTATATCCTTTGTGCCTAGAACGTGTCCGGCACATAATAATCAATCAATCAATCAATCAACATTTGTTGAAAGAATAAACTAATGAACATTAGATTGGAGCTCAGACACCTGGATTAAGTCCCAACTCTACCACTAAAAAGCTGTGTGACTTTGAACAAATGTTCCTGACACTCAGTTTCTGAATCTGCAAAAGGATTCTCTGGGAACAGAAATTTCTAAAGCTTCTCCCAGCTCTGAAATCCTGTAGGTTTTATAGAGATGCTTTTCACATATAACTTTGGTATGAAGTTTTAGCAACACAAAAATATTTTTTTGATATCCACAAATTATTAGCTTTCTAGGCACTTTTAGCATTGAATACCCTGCTCCAAAGCCCCTTATGAAGCCTTCTCCAATCCTTCCAGGCGGGATGGATTCCAGGACTTTCTCCCTACTTTGAGGTACTTCATAAGGACCTTTTTTCCCCCTTAAATCACTTATAAAGTTAGTGACATAATTATGTTTTTCTGTTTCTCCAAGTAGAATATGAATACCATGGGACAGTAATGGATTCTTAGTAATTTTTGTATCTCTAGCACCTTGCATGGTCCATGGCAATCAGTAGGCATTCCATGAATGTTTAGTGAATGAATACAGGAAAATGTCAAAGTGGAACAGGATCATTACTCATTGAAAACTGAGACCATTATGTTCCCTTCATTGATGAAGGTGGGCAGAAGAAATAGCTTTGTGGCCAATAGTGACTCATCTGATGGCCAATGATGATTCATCTGAAGGGAGATAAGAAACTAAAATTTATTGGGAACCTACTAAAGGCAAGTACTCTTACGTTCATATAGTTTATGACAACCTTATACATTATACATTCCTTATACATTAGGAACTATTACTACCATTTTACAGATGAGAAAACTGAGGCTAAGACAAAATAGGGAATCTGCTCATGACAGAATGGCTAACAGGATTCACACTCAGGCTTTTTCATGCCATATATCATGTTCATATCACTAAATGATACATCAGGAGGGTAGTTCTCTGATCCGATATAAGCATTGGTATGTGTAATGGTGAGCTTGTCTGCACTAGAAAAGCATTTTTATAATTAAAAGGGATTTTTTTCCCTTGATTCAGAAAGGTGGCTATACAGAAAACTCCATATACCATTCCTGAAATGTTCTTTATTAACCTTTTATTATGTTTATTATGGTAACCTTTATTAACTTTTTAGGAAACTTTACTAACCTTTTAGGCCTGTTCCCAATACATATTTTATTTTACAGTGAGATCATTCTAAATTTTACAGTGAACATTTTTTTCCTATTCAATATATACACTTTCCATATTTTAAGAAACCTATAATAAATAGCATTTTAATAATGGCTTAATAATAACACATAAAGTAGATGTAATAGTCATTCTGTTACTATTAGGCTATTTCCATTTATTTACTATTATGTGCCTCTTAATTAAAAAAAAATCAGTTTGTAATCTAACTTCTGAGAAAGGTTCTGACCTCCAAGAAAATGCAAACAACCTTTCCATTCACGAAGGGGGAAAATTTCCACTATTATGCAAAAAGATGAGGTCTTTCCTTTTGCTCTATGAATTTTTCAAGGCAGAAGCTAGTTGGAGCCATTCCAGGCTCACCTACATAAAGGTCTGTCCTGCAAAGGAAGGCAGGTGGTGAAAGTCCAGCAGTGGCTTGGAGGAAACACCCAGGCTCACATCCTGGTTCTTATAATGACTTGCCTTATACCCTCAGGAAATCATACAAAGCCTCAGTTTCCTCATCTATAAAAGGACAGTCATCTCATCGCGTTGCTGGGAGGGTTTAAAATGACAAAACATACGTAAACACTTAGCACTAAGCCTGGCACAGAGTGAGTAGACCCTCTCATAATTGTAAATCTTTGGCAGAAGAGGCAAGAGGAAGGGGTGAAGAACAATGAGACATCATTCTTACCTCCCATCCTTTACAGAATATTCCAAGTCCTCACCTCTAGCCTCAGAAGAAAAAGAACTTTAGGCCATATTTGTAAACGTACACACAACAAAATGGTTTGATTTCTAACAATACTTCAAGATAGTAAAAAGTCCAGGACTCTCAGTTCCCCCAGGAGGTCCTGCCCACTGACACTTCTCTACCTTTAGCCTCCCTGCCATCTCCTTTCCCTTGGCCCTCACCATGATTCAATCTCTACACACCTTTCTTCCTCTTTGCTACTGTCTCTCTGATCGGAGCCCTCCCGAAAACCAACTTTCCAATCTGCCAATCTGCTGTCGGTAACCTTCCCCTAACTCCAATGTGTTTCCAATCTTAGCTAAATCTTGCTCAGAATTACTGATTTCTTGTTACTCACGCTATCAAATCCAAAATGTAAAAGTGTGATGGTTTACAAAGCCTCAGCGCCCAGCCACCTGCCCATTTCCTCCTGTTTCCCTCACTCTACTAATCCCGACGCTGGCCTTGGTGTCCACCTGACCACCTGCAGTCAGAGCAGGCCGAAACTTACTGCAGATAAATCCTATCTTTACCCAAAAATCCTATCTTTACCTGAAAAAGGCAAAGGAATCCCAGCGTGGTGTTTGGAATCATTGTCAGCTGCTCACATTGGAGTTTTCAAATTCTCTAGGTGGTAAATTCTGGTTGGGCTAAGATATAAGGATCCCCAATGCCACTTAGGGGAAAAGGTTCTAAAGGCTGAGATTGACGGATTTCCCTTCTCAGTATTGCCCGGGAATCACCGGTGCCTACTCCCTCCTCCATTTCCCGCAGGTGCCTTCTCTTCTGCCTCTCCTTTCTGCATCTTTTGCTTACTCTCTAAGGCCCAGGTCATACCCACTTCCTCTCAAGGCAGTCACACATCTACATACTCTCCTCTGAGCTTCCACAGTATGCACGGTCTGTCCCCCCTGCCCCTCTCATTTCTTTAGCTCATAGACTCATATTCCCCATATTGCTCCCTAATTTCTTCCATAAAGTCCTTGAGGGCAGGGACTGTGCCTGCTTCCCACTCGGCAATTGCTTGGTCAATATGTAACCTACATTCCAGTCTTCTTATCTGACTGACCATTCAGCTTAATCAGTGCTACTCTGTGGGCTACTTCAACTTCAGCTCTGTGGGCTTTGGTTGGACAGAACTTCTAACTTTGAGAGGGGCATTCTGAAATGTTGCACATCGATCTGTCACCTACAGAGCCTTTCTACTGATATTAATAGATTTCGGAAAGGACATGACTGACTGACAAAACAAAAAACCAAAACAAGCAAACAAAACACGACTCTCTCCCTGGTGATTTCTAATGTTCTCATTTTAGGACGTACATGAAGAGAGGGAGGGAGATGGAAGTAGAAGGAGACCCATATTTTTATACAATATTACCTAATTGCAATCACATTCATTGAAACGATATTTGGAACCATAGTGGGGGGAAAGCACGATTTTAAGAAGAGGGGTTATTGAAAGTCAGGCTCCTTTCGTCCAAAGAATTTGTAAGCCTTTGTACCAAATTAAAGCCCTCTCATAGCGATCTGGTCCAGGGCTGGCTTCCAAGAGACCTCCGGTTATCTGAAGGTTCCAGAGCAGCCTTCTCCGCCTCCACCCCCACTCCGTACCCCCTTCTCTTCTAGCTCGGGCTTTCACGATTGTTCCTAAGCCTTGGGCCAAACATGAGCGTTTCAGCACATTCTGTGGTCAGGCAGGACCCTAAGTAAACCCCCGGGAATAAACAAGAGCAGCAAGTCACAAGTTGCTGGGAGGGAGGGGGGAGTGAAGGAGGGAAGGGGGGCGGTCGTGAACTTTGCCGCTGCAGGCGGGCCTGTCACTCCAGCTGACAGCAAGCACCTTCACCTTCAAGTTCCTTACCACGGCAGCACGCCCTGAGACAAAGTGCTGAGCTCGGAGGAAACGAACTCTAGCGCAGAGAAAGAAAAGGGAAGCGTGCGGAGTCGGCCTGCGAAGCACCTGCCCTCGCGGCCGCACCTCCAGGCCCTCGGCCGGGCCCGCGCTCGGGCTGCGGCCTCAGGAGAGGGGCGCACGCTACCTGGCGTCCGGCTCCTCCTCCGACTCGGCGGCCGTCTCGTCCTCCTCGTCCTCCTCTTCCTCGTCGCTCTCCGGCCTTCGGGTCGCCTCCTCGTCCCCGTCGGAGCCGAAGGGGCTCTCCGCGGCGTGGTTGCTGTCGCTGCTCGCCATCGTGCCTCTGCCGGGCCGGAGCCGGAGCTGGAGCCGGAGCCGCCCGCGCGCGCCTGGTGTTCTCCCTCTGACTGCGCCTCTGGCCCCGGCCCGGCTCGGCCCTGCCCCGGCGCGCGGCTCGGGTTCCCGGCCCGGGGGGCGGGCTGGCCCCGCGACTTTAAATAGAAGGCGTCAAAGTTTCGCCATCGAGCTCCTGGGGCCCGGGCTCAGCTTCTCCTCTTCCCCCGCGTCTGCCAACTTCCCCCCGCCCCCCAGCCCTCCCCACCCGTTTAGGCGGATCCCAGGCGGCCCTTTGGGCCAGCAGCGATCATCACTCCGAGGGGGACAGGCTTCAGCTGCACCAGGTTGCTGAAAGGAGAATAGGCACCCAGCCCCGCCTCTCTTTCCCCCAGTGTGGGTTTGGTAGGCCGTGTGTTTGGCACAGAACTTCTTGGTAAACCTTTCATCCCAACCAAATAACTACTCCTTCCTGAGCAGAGCCGTTGCTAGTTCAGGCACACTGTGAAGGGTCTAGCTTTCATTATCCCCTCACGATTCTGCGGTGGTACGTTTAACTGCAATGCTGGTGTTCTAGATCAGAAACCTGAGGCTCAGAAGAGTTTGGGAAGCTGGCTTGCTCAAGGCCTCCTGCCCAGTGTAAGTGATCCAGGGGGAAGCAGCTAAGTCTGCCCTTTTCATAAGCCCAGTTTTAAACCGTTGTTCTTTCAGTATTGGCTCCTTTTATGTTTACAGATGAATTGTGTATTCTCTTACCCCGTGGCCCCTAGCCTGTTCAGTCGGGACATGATCTCCCCTAATAACTTTGAAGAGAAATAATTTTCCCCACTTTGGTCAACGTCTAAGTTTTGTCTGAAACTCAACCCAAACACCCTAGACCTTTGGCTGGATCATGTCATGCCCATGCTTAAAACTCAATGGCGTCCCTGTGCTCAAGGACGAAAGCTCAAGCTCCTCGAGAAGATGAATGCTGGATAACAACAGCCCACATCTGTCTGGTTTCTTCTTTAGAAGTCACGATTCTCAACATTTATTAAGCCACACCACTGTACCCTTATTTACACAGTTCCTTCTGCCTGAAAGGTTCTTCCCACCTTTATATACCTGGTGACTCACCATTCAAGATCACTACCTTTCTCTGAAATGCTTAAATTCAATCCTGTATCCAAATCATGTGTCTGTTTCCCTCTGTACATTTCATAAATTTGTTACTCATTTTTTTCCCCACCATCCCCATCTCTTACGGGCCCAGAAGGAAGCAAAGTACTTAACACATAGTAGATGCTTAATGAATATCCCCTGAAGAGAACAGGACCAGACCTGCTCAGTACATAGAACAGGTAGAGAGATCTTTATAATACATATTCTTCTTTTCATGAGGATGATTTTATGGCTAAAATAGACATGTATTTTTAATTACCACAAATTCTGTTCACAGAGTTGTTAAATATGATGAACATAAGTTAGGTTGTATTCACCAGTTACACTAGATTATAGGTGTACATTAAGTCTGTGAGCAAAAAACTGCAGATAGTTCAGAATTACCAGCTGGTATGTGTGAGAAGGGAAGAGACAAGAGTCTAGTCTTCCACGGTTCACTAAACCAGGTTTAACATCAGCAATAATTATCCTAACATGAGCCAGGCTTTTCCAACTAGTAATCCCAAATGACTGCTCACCTAGGACAAAAAGCATTCAATCACAGTTGTGGGAATCTGTTAAACACTAATCAAAAGTATAGAAAGCCACTGTATATTCCTTGCATTTCACTCAACATTTCTTGGGAACACTAACTAAAGCCAACAAGATTTATTTGCAAAGATTCCAGTTCAAACCAACCCAAAACTTGGCTGCAGTACAGACTGCACATTTTTAACTTCCTAACACTATTTTCTTAATGATACATGCAAACATATAGAAATGGCCAGATCAATACAAACAGAAAATAAAAGAATGTATTATTCACCACACAAGTAAGTCAAACTGAAAATAATTTAAAAGTCTAAAAAATTTCCTCATATATTAACAGCCACTTATTTGACATATTTGGCTACCACAAGATACATAATTTTAGGTTTCAGTCTAATGACTTAGAAATGGGTACAAGTTTATTAACTTCTTTATGCATTTGTTGTAGCAAGATAGTTAAAAAGTAGCAGCAGTAAGATGGGGTTGATGGGGTATGGCACTGAGAGCTGAGAAAACAGTGGCAGTGGAAGAGTCCATACCATGGTAAACGCTAGGGCTTTCTTAGGAAATGTCCTAATACTATAAAGGCAGAACTCCCTACACACTTCCCCATCCCTGAGAGCTATACAGTATTACCACAGAGCATGAGGACTATTTTTTACTGTTTTTAATGGTGCCCAGTCATCACCAAAATATTATGTTCAATACATTCTAATAAAGAAGAGTTGCACAGTGTATATTTTAGGAAATTTCCCAAGAAAAAGAATTGATCTGTAAAGCTTAATTGCTTCAAAAGTGTGAAAACATCAGTAATCTAAAAAATTCACCTATGTGGAAAGCTTTATTCTAAATAATGTCACAGAAATAGGGTGTTGATGTGCTTAGCTGGCTTAACCAAATATGATCTCCGTTCTGAGATTTTCTGTATAACCTAAGTTATCAAGCATAAAAATTAGATTCAGCTCAGTTCTAGATGATAACTACAGCCTCACCTCATAAGTAAAGCCTCACACAGAAAAAATCAACACATCAACAATTTCCATATATAAACTTTATTCCATTTGACATCATACAAAAATTTAAACTTAAAGAAGAAATGAAAATCTGCACCTTTACAAGTCAAAGAAAAGCAAAAGTCTTAGCATTTGAATTGGTCTGCAAAAAACTCAAATACATTAGAGGTACAAACTGTGCTACAGCAGGTCTCAAAGAAGTTGTACACAGTCCTTCTGAAAAAGTTAAAATTGTTTTCAAGATTACTCTTCATATTTAAATGTACAGGCACTGACCAATTTACAAATATTTACATAAACCATAATCAATCTTAATAAACACTGTAGGTTTTTTTTAGCAGCCACCACTACTTCTTCATATGGAAAAAAAATACTAAAAAAGATATCTTTACAAACATTAAGCTTTTATTTATAATAATTTTGTCTTACCTAAAACATTTTATAGTGGCTTACTGCCTAAAAATTCCAGTTTAGATTACAATCCTACACTTGTACACAGACAAACTCTGATACTGTCAATAGGATATAATCTCAACTTTGATCTTTCAGTTTCTGTTGCTTCATGTTACAGGGAAAATAAAAGCAGGAAAACGTGAAATAAAGTAAAAGTGCACATTGCACTGAACTATCATAAAGCACAGGGGACTTCATCTTTTCAAAAATCTACAACGAACTAATTCTTTAAAACAACTTACTAACCTCTAAACAATACAGGGTGCTCATATTACTACAGTGCAAAATGTACTGTTTTCAACAAAAATTTAAAGCAATCTCAAGAGTACATCAAAAGCATGTGAGGTACTAATGAAATGCTAATATAGACACACCCAAAGCCTCAGTCTATCCCAGAGAGTCAAGTGAAGACTTAAGGCAATTGTCCAGTATTTCATGCCTCTGCAGTGATTTCAGTGAAATTACAGATTTCATTTTGTTTCAAGTAACTGAATAACTGGCTTGAATCTTCACTTTACCAGAACAGACGGGCAACAAACTATATACTGTACGTTATATGTTAAGTATGTGTGAATCAGTCCCTTTCCAAAATTCCACACATCCCTTCAGTATTAGCATGTGGTATAATTAATTGAAGTTATATCAAAAACCTTTTATTTGTTCAGATAATTCCCCCAAAAATATTTTATCTGATCTCTTGAAAATCCATGCCATAATATTACGAATCAATGTAAACATTTTCAAAAATACATCTTTAAATCAAAGGGTTTTATTAGGAAATGTCATAATAAAATATGCAATCTTTATATAAGTATGTCCTCTTAAAAATAAAACATGAAAACAAGAACAGTTAAAAAGAAACCATGATGGAGGTAAACAAAATGCATTATGGTGTTACTATTGTTCTTTATTTCTCAGAAGAATTTATTAAGATATAGAAGCCAGTTATCTTTTCAGGATAGCAGCTCTTAAAGGTAGTATACTGTTCAAATCTCTTTTGTTTTTCAATCTGTGCCATGACTGGGAGAAAAAGAAAAAAATAATTCTTAAAACATAAAATATAAGTGGAACAAAAGACTGAAAAGAGAGTTATTAGAATGTTAACAGTGGTTCTCTCTAGGAGGTAAAATTTGGGGTGATTTTGTGTGTGTGTGTGTGTGTGTGTGTGTGTGTGTGTGTGTGTGTGTGTGTGTGTATGTGTTTTTATCTCCCAAGTTTTTAATATAGTAAATGTCTTTTTTCTGCTGTCAGAAAAGAAAATGTTATTTAAAAACCCTATACCTGTGTGGTTCCAATTTATTAATAAAGAAAGGGACAGACACATAGGTGGTACAAAAAGATACAAATGACAATATTAACATTTACTCACAGACTTAAATAATTTCATCTAAAATAGCAAAGTAATTAAGACAAAACCTTTGGGGTTTGAGAGAGTGTGAGATTATTTCAATTATTTGGTTGACTAGTTTGCATCGATAAGCTTTTCCAATTAAAAATAGTACTACAAAGCAGAGAGTAAATCTCTAATAAACCACTTTCATGTGCTTCAGAAAAAGAAGAGCACACAGAACTTATCAAAAAGAAAAAAAACAAATTCTTATTCACAGGCTACAGATTTGGCTCACTACTCAGTGACTGTATATCTGGTTTATTCTTACTTCAGTTGTTCAACTGACTAAAAGTATTGGTTTTATAGCTGAACAATCCTAAATGAAAGTTCAGGCATCAAGAAAAACCACAATGTAGCAATGCTGTTTTTGAATTCTCAGTTTAATCTGATAGACCTAAATATTTCCTCTTGGATATTTGTTTTGCCCTGCAGAATTCTATTAATTTTAAATTTTCTATTCTGGTTGATAAAAAGAGGACCTAATGTGAAAGACAGCTTGTAATATGACATACTTACATTTTTAATTATCATCAAAATAAAGTCTACTTGTATGTCTAATGAAAAAGTATTCCTCTAAAATGACCTTCACAGTTTGCTGATCTTTTTTTCTTTAATGAGGCATTCTCTCCTATCTGTCTCATAGTATATATTTACATCAATGTGTTTTTACACAGTACTTCGAACTCCTTGAGGAAAGAAACCACACCTAGCAAAATCACCGATGAATAAATTCATATTATGGACTGAAGAGTGAAGGAATAAACAATATTTTATATATATATCACTGAGGTTTATATATAATGTGTGTGTACACAAATATACACATTGATTTTTTTAATTTCTCAAAATATAAACAAAGATAAAATGGTGCTCGAATTCCTTGTTACAATGGGGTATACAGAAGAAAAATCATAGAACAAACATTAGCTTTCTTCTAAAGCTATAGTAGTTCCTTGATATTTCAAGGACAGAAAGGAGTCAGTTAGGTTTTATTCACTCATTTTGATGCTTACTTCCATGAAAATGAAAGCCATGTAAATGAACACAGAGTTCGATTTCTCTGTAGGAAAAGTGTATCTAGCAAGTCATGAATTCTCTATTGTGCTACATTAACAGCTTCATAACACAGGAACCACGGCTACTCTGTCCTATTAGATTTTTTTTTCCATTTTCAAAGCATACTAGTCCACTAAGGTTTCTAGAGTTAATCTCATACACTGTTTACCTTTAAAAATTGATCCTTGATCATGTCAAATTTCTGCTTTTCATGCACAGCTCTGGCCGTATTTGTTCCATCAAAAGGTTCTAGAGTGTCAAATGCACATATAAACAAGAAATTATTAAAATGAGAATTTTGGTTTCTATATTAGGTTGAACTATATGAAAGAGCCAATATTTGACAGTTTTTAACCTATGAAATAGCAAGTGCACATTGTGAATCCTAATTAGATATCTGCATAAGAAAGTTTTATATACCTGTGAACCATCTAATAAGGTAGACAGAATTCAAGTGACAGGACAAGTAAAAACAAAGTCATCAGCAGAGGTATGTTTTAAGTCTAAGTTATAAAAATAAGATTTCTGAAGAATGACAAAGGGTCAAAGACCTATCCCCTACCCTTAGAGAACTAAAAATAAAGAACAAAGTATTATCAAAAGGAATAAAACACTATACACAAAAAAGGTGGTCAATGTCAAATATCACAGAAAGGTAATTTTAAATTTAATTTAAAAGACCACTGATTTATCCAGCAGAGGAAAGGTCAATACCTTTGAAACTAGAAGTTTAATACTCATAAGGATGGAAAACAGTACAAAGTTATGGTGTGAGTGGACAGTTTAACGGTTTAGAAAAAGATACAGTGAGAACAGTAATTTGTAGGGGAAATTTAGCAGTGAAAGAAGAGAAACAGGAGAGCAAGTATAGAAGACAGGAAGAACACAAAGGAAAGGTGTGTGTGTGTGTGTGTGTGTGTGCGTCTCCAATGTTACCTTCCACATATTCACCTCCACCCCACTAACCCTTCCCCCACAAGATAAGAGAGAAGAGTCCATATGTAGCGATAAGGAAACTGTCTATATGAGAGGACAAGGAAATTGAGGATACTAGTGAGAAAAGGAAGATAACTAAAGGCATTAGAAATGAGATGGGATAGTCGAAATAATGCCAGGAGTAGGTAAAAATTACTAGTTTAAGAATTCTGGCACTGAAAAAGGAAAAAAAAAAAAAACCACAAAAACTAATTACAAGAGCCAGTACCAATCAAGAGCATTTTTCAACGATGAGAAGACGTATGTATGCTCTAAAGCTGAAAGAAAATGACTAAAGGGAAAGAGAATCAAGTGGCTAGAAAGAAGAAATGGAACAGAGGGGAAAGACCTGGAAAAAGTGTGGAAGAATAGAAAATCTGATGAAGAGGTTAACTCTAGATTTGTCATATAATCTAAGCAGGCCCATAATTTTAAAACACTCCTTTTGTATGTACATTTTTTGATTGTTTAGAAAGGCTACTTTTAAAAGGAGTTTATTGTCACGGTACAAGCATACCTTGTTTTATTGCACTTCACTTTATTGTGCTTCACAGATACTGTGTTTTTTGTGGCAACCCTGTGAACAAGTCTACTGGTGGCATTTTTCCAACAGCATTTGCTCACTTTGTTGTCTCTGTCACATTTTGGCAATTCTCACAATATTTCAAACTTTTTTTTTTTTTTTAATTTTTTTTTTAACGTTTATTTATTTTTGAGACAGAGAGAGACAGAGCATGAACGGGGGAGGGGCAGAGAGAGAGAGGGAGACACAGAATCTGAAACAGGCTCCAGGCTCTGAGCTGTCAGCCCAGAGCCCGACGCGGGGCTCGAACTCACGGACCGCGAGATCGTGACCTGAGCCAAAGTCGGACGCCCAACCGACTGAGCCACCCAGGCGCCCCTATTTCAAACTTTTTATCATTATACTTGTTATAGTGATCTGTGATCAGTGCTCTTTGATGTTGCTATTGGAATTTTTAGGGGGCACCACGACCACACCCATATAGGAAGGCAAACTTTGTAAATGCTGTGTGTGTTCTGACTGCTCCACCCACTGGCCATTGCCCTGTCTCTCTCCCTTTCCTTGGGCCTTCCTATTTTCCCTGAGACACATCAATATTGAACTCAGGCCAAAAAATAACCCCATGATGGCCTCAAAGTATTCAAGTGAAGTGAAAGAAAGAGCCACACAGTTTTCACTTTAAATCAAAAGCTAGAAATGATTGAGCTTGGTGAAGAAGGCATGCTGAACACCAAGACAGGCCAAAAGCTAAGCCTCTTGGAATGAACGCGAAGTTGTGAATGCAAAGAAGTTCTTTAGGGAAATGAAAAGAGCCATTCCTGTGAGCATATGAACATGAAAGTCAAAGTCTTACTGCTGATACGGAAAAAATTTTAGTGGTCTGGACAGAAGACCAAATAGCCACAACATTCTCTTAAGCCAAAATCTAATTCAGAGCAAGGCCCTAACTCTCTCCAATTCTACAAAGCCTGAGAGAGGTGAGAAAGCTGCAGAAGGTAAGTCTGAAGCTAGCACAGGTTTGTTCATGAGGTTTAAGGAAAGAAGCCACCTCCATAACATAAAAGTGCAAGGTGAAGGAGCAAGCGCTGATGTGGAAGCCACAGAAATGTATTCAGAAGATGTAGCTAAGATAATTCGTGAAGATGCCTACCGTAAACAACAGATTTTCCAAGTAAATGAAACAGCCTTATACTGGAAGAAGATGCCATCTAGGATTTTCATAACTAGAAAGAAGTCAATGCCTGGCTTCAAAGCTTAAGGATAAGAGGACTCTCCTGTCGGGGGCTAATGTAGCTGATAACTTTAAGTTGAAGCCAATGTTCATTTACCATTCTGAAAATCCTAGGGCCCTTAAGAATTATGTTAAATCTACTATGCCTGTGTTCTATAAATGGAGCAACAAAGCCTAGATCGCAGCACATCTGTCTACAACAGTTTACTAAATTATTTTAAGCCACCTTTTAAGACATACTGTTCAGAAAAAAAATTCCTTTCAAAATATGACTGCTTATTGACAATGTACCTGGTCACCCAAGAGTTCTGATGAAGATGTAAAAAAAATTGTTGTTTTCACGTCTGCTAACACAACATCCATTCTGCAGCCCATGGATCAAGAAGTGATTTCGACTTTCAAGTTTCATTATTTAAGAAATATATTTTGTAAGGCTATAAGACAGTGATTCCTATATGGATCTTGGCAAAGTCCATTGAAAAACCTTCCGGAAAGGATTCACCATTCTACATGCCAGTAAGGACATTTGTGATTCATGGGAAGAGGTGAAAATATCAGCATTAATGGGAGTTTGGAAGAAGCTGATTCCAGCCCTCATGAATGACTTTGAGAGGTTCAAGACTTCAGTGGAAAAAGTAACTGCAGATGTAGAAAGAGTGAGAGAAGTAGAATTAAAAGTGGAGCCTGAACACTGTTGTCAGCGCAGAGCCTGCGTCAGATCCTCTGTCCCCCTTTCTCTGCTCTTTCCCACTTGCGCTCTCAAAAATAAACAAACATTAAAAAAAGAAGAAGTGAAGCCTGAAGACGTGAATGACTTTTGCCACAATCTCATGATAAAACCTGAATGGATAAGGACTTGCTCTTATAGATGAGCAAAAAAAATGGTTTCTTCAGATGGAATTTACTCCTGGTGAAGATGCTGAAATGTCATCAAAGGATTTAATGTTACATAAACTTAGTTGAAAAAATAGAGCAGGGTTTGAAAGGACTGACTCCAATTTTCAAAGAAACACTGTGAGTAAAATGCTCTCACATGCTATAGAGAAATCATTTGTGAAAAGTCAATCAACGCAGCAAACTTCACTGTCTCATTTTAAGAAATTGCCACAGCCACCTCAATCTTCAGCAATCAGCATCCTGATTAGTCAGTAGCCATCAACATCAAGACAAGATCCTCCACCAGCAGAAAGATTATGACTTGCTGAAATCTCAGACAATGGTTAGCATTTTTTAGCAACAGTCTTTTTAAATTAAGGTATGTACATTTTTCTTTCTTTCTTTTTTTTTAATATCTTATTTATTCTGAGAGAGAGCATGAACGGGCAAGGGGCAGAGAGAGGGAGACAGAGAATCCCAGGCAGGCCTGTACTGTCAGCATAGAGCCTGATGTGGAGCTCAAACTTAAAATCCATGAGATCAGGACCTGAGCCGAAATCAAGAGTCGGACGCTTGACTGAGCCACCCCGTATACTGTTCTTTTAGACGTAATACTATTCACACCTCATAGACTACAATATAGGGTAAACGTAACTTTCATATGACCAGGAAACCAAAAACTTCATTTGACTCACTTTATTGTGATATTTGCTTTATTGCGGTGGTCTGGAACTGAACCCACAATATATCCGAGGAACGCCTGTGCTTTTTTTTAAAAATAGAGTAATGCCTTACGCCAAGCTACCGGATCACATCATACACAGCACTTCACAACAGTTTTTAATATTCAAAAGAACACAACTAAAATAATACACACCCACTATGCAATTTAACCAACCACCAAAGCAGGAAATTAAATTTCATATTCAAAGACACTTAAGATGTTGCATATAATCCAAGAATAAAATATTCTAAATTTGATGTTTTCCTACAAACACTGCACTTAACACTTAACACATTCTTTTTTACCTCAAGATTTACAAAAGTCTTCAACTTGGAATCTGTGAGAGTAATTTTGCCTCTTGAAGTCAATTTCCCACCAACTCAAAGAAATATTCAACAACATGTAAATTAATTTTAGAGAACAGATTATCTTCAGAGCATTCGATTTTTAAAGTAAAATAAATACTATTCATAAAAACCTAGCTTGCCTTAAGTATCGATATTTTAGCTATAAAAGAACTCATTTTATCTCAGTATAAGAATCATCACATGAAGATAATATTTTCTTCCACCTTCAAGTCATGAAATTAAATTTCAATCACCTACAAGCAGGAGGGATGAATAAAGACTGCTCAAATATTACCAACTGGAATATTAAACGCCTAAATTCGTATTTACTATTTTTTACAGCTAAAGAATTAATTTTTTAAAATTCAATGAAAACACTCAGCCATAAAAAAGAATGAAATCTTGTCATTTGCAACAACGTGGATGGAGCTAGAGAGTATTAAGCTAAGTGAAGTAAGTCAGAGAAAGACAAATGCCATATGATTTCACTTATATGTGGAATTTAAGAAACAAAACAAACAGAGGGGGACAAAGGGAGGCAAACCAAAAAACACACTCTTAACTACAGAGAACAAACTGATGGCTACCATAGGGGAGGAGAGTGGGGGGATGGATTAAATAGGTGATGAGGATTAAGGAGGGCACTTGTGATGGGCACTGCATGGTGTATGTAAGTACTGAATCACCAAATTCTACACTTAAAGCTAATATTACACTGTATGTTAACTGCAATTTAAATAAAAAGTTGGAAGAAAAAAAAGAAAATTTTATAACTAAAAGACTTGTAAGCCAGAATATGAATGTATTAATTTTAACTGAAATACAAACTGAAATTATTCAGTACCATGGTGATAAATGGGTGGTAAAGTAGTAGTTGTGGGAAAGCTACCTTCGACACAGATGTATTTATTTCTCCATTCAATACCATCAGGCCTGGGAATGGCTTTGGCTTCACGAACTGAAATCATTTGACTGTTCCAGCTGAAAGAAGAAAAATACCGTGTTAACTATTTGCTTAATTTTCATTTTATTAGGTTTATCATATTTAACAGCGAGTCCCATTCTGATTTTCTCACAGAATACTGAAACTTGCCTCCACCCTCAGCACCACAATCCCTATTTCCCCTTCTTTTTTCTCCATAGCACTTAAATTCTAACAATTTGCTTATTTATTATGTTACTGTTTATTGTGTGTCTCTCCCAAGCCGAATGAAAGCTCCAAGATAATTTATGTATTTTTTTCAGGGTTCGAATATTGTTTAGTACAAAGTAAACATTCAATACATATTTACTGAATAAATGAATATGAAAAATAAGAAAATATAAGCAGAAAACATAAAAATTATGTTCATTGTTAGCACCTCAGGAAGGATTTCTTATTAAGACATGTAATCGCACATTGTTTTCTGATATCATTAAATAATCTTGTTTAGTGCATGTCCATTTATATGATTTGGGAGAAAATTTTGCAATTTTCCAATAGAAGCCAGGGGGTGCTGTTTTAGGAAAAATTAATACTCTATGAAAACATATTGTTATTGCTGTATATCAGATGTAGCTATTAACAGTAAAGTTATATTCAAATAAAACAATTTTATCAGCATGTCGAAAGGTAAACTGACCAGTCTGTCTGTAGTAGGTACTAACCTTACATTCTGGTTTTGTTTGGTTTTTTTATTTCTTTATAATAGTTCTGCACAAGTATGATTTTCGTTTTCTCTAAAATGTATGACAATTCACCTTGTATACAAGATAAAAATAAGTTTGGAAAATAGGTGAAATATTTTTTTTTTTCAGCCATATTTAGTTCTATCCACCATTTCAGTAAGAATAGAAAGACCAAGTTTTGGGACCTTCCATCTCCAACATTTATCTACTCGTCCTCTATTTATCAGACAAAGAATTTCTAAGAATATAATCATGGGTCCAATATGGCATTTGTTTCTGGAAAACTGATCCATCTCTATGTTAAATATGCAAGAAAACATTGCACCTTGTGAAGTTGGATAACTGAATAGGATCCTTGAAGTATGACTTTCTATTTTTTCTTATCAGGAATACTAGAAATACTTAGCAAAGACAGCTTTTAAATTAAGAATACATATCAGAATTTATGCTTTTTAAAAACTAAGTAGGTTATCAAAGAGAAATACTTAGTATTAATTACAGTAACATGTTTTAGATATGTCGTGTACAGCAGCTCCATTAGTAGAAACTCCAAACAGAAAAGAACTACAATGCTCTGTTGGTCCAAGTTTGTTTCCAAAATTTTTGTAAAATAACAAGGAAGGGGCATCTAGCTGGTTTAGTCGTAAATAGAGCATGAGACTCTCGATTTTGGGGTCATGAGTTCAGGACCCACACTGGTTATAGTGATTACATACATACATAAATACAAAAGAAAAAAAAATAACAATGTAAAGGAGAGAGTTATAGAACCATGTGCCAGAACCAAACAATGATACTTTGTGCTACACTTTACTTCATACCACTTGAGGTAAATTTCACTAATAAAATGAACTTTTTCCTGAGACTACTTGTTTCTCATTCAACTTAAAGGACAGTTGAATCTGAAATAAAATTAAAATTGGAATGTTAAAAAGGTGTAGACTGATTTTTTTTCTTTCAGACAAATTTAGAATGTTGAAATACTGTATCCTGCTGTTAAATTACAGTTCTTTGTTGTTTTTTTTTTAATCAAAGGAACTCTTCTTACCACCATACTTCTATGAAATATAATCCTGAATTTATATTACATGCCAATACTTAGTTCTAAACTGGGTCACAGAAACATATGTTACATACCTACATTCACTTTATTATCCCTAACCAGGTATCATTTAAGCTGCAGCCTATAATCAACCTGAATAATGCAGCTATTTAAGTGACTATATCATTTGAAGTACTTCACAAAGGGGAAAAAAAAAAAAAAAAAAGAATATTTTAAAACTATAATTTAGACTGATTCAATCTATTGCATTTTCAAAGCGCTTTTAAATATTTCTAAATTGTTAAATATTTGAAATAAAATATGATATATAATTTATTTACTATTTTTATTTTTAGAGGTGAATTTAAATGTAGAATCCAAATGGAAATTTATAAACATTTTCGCTAAATATGTCATTCTTTAAAACAGGGCCCTAATTAACTCTTGTATCATACTATATTTTTCCTTATTTTATTTTATTTTATTTTATTTTTTTAAGCATATAGTGCAACAATGATTTCAGGAGTAGATTCCTTAGTGACCTTTACCCATTTAGCCCATCTCCCCTCCCACAACCCCTCCCGTAACCCTGTTTGTTCTCCATATTTATGAGTCTCTTCTGTTCTGTCCCCCTCCCTGTTTTTATATTATGTTTCCCTTCCCTTAGGTTCATTTATTTTATCTCTTAAAGTCCTCATATGAGTGAAGTCATGATTTTTGTCTTTCTCTGACTAATTTCACTCAGCATAATACCCTCCAGTTCTATCCATGTAGTGGCAAATGGCAAGATTTCATTATTTTTGATTGCCGAGCAATACTCCATTGTATATATATGCCACACCTTCTTTATCCATTCATCCATCGACGGACATTTGGGCTCTTTCCATACTTCAGCTATTGTCGATAGTGCTGCTGTAAACACTGGGGTGCATGCGTCCCTTCTAAACAGCACCCCTGTATCCCTTGGATAAATACCTAGTAGTGCAATTGCTGGGTCGTAGGGTAGTTCTATTTTTAGTTTTTTGAGGAACCTCCTCCATACTGTTTTCCAGAGTGGCTGCACCAGCTTGCATTCCCATCATACCATATTTTCCTATTGTAATTTGTTTTCCATATGAAAATCTATTATTTTTCACTCAATAATTAAGGTGTAAAATAAGATACAGCCTATAAAAGAGGAATGTGTCAGGAAAGCAGATAGAGGGCTTAATTTTTTTTTTAATTTTTTTTTAAACGTTTATTTATTTTTGAGACAGAGAGAGACAGAGCATGAACGGGGGAGGGTCAGAGAGAGGGAGACACAGAATCTGAAACAGGCTCCAGGCTCTGAGCTGTCAGCACAGAGCCCGACGCGGGGCTTGAACTCACAGACCGTGAGATCATGACCTGAGCTGAAGTCGGCCGCTTAACCGACTGAGCCACCCAGGCGCCCCTAGAGGGCTTAATTTAATCTAAAATAGATTTGATAATATATGGTAATATTTTGAATATAAAACTTAGTTTACCAACTCTATATTGGTAAGATGCCTGCTTCTTTACTTCAGTAATGATAATGGACTGCTACTTATCCATTAACTCTCTCCTAGCCATTTTTTTAATGACAAAGTGTTTTGAAATGTTTTCTTAAATAGGAACATTAAAATTAAAATTTTAAGTCTAACAAAGCAAGTCAAAATTATGGGTCCGATACTATATGACCATGTATATATGTACACATATACATATACATACATACTTACAAATACATACACACATATGCTAAGACTAGTCTAATTAAGTGAACAAATATATATTTGGGGCTGGGAAGCAAACAAAAAGAAAACTTTGTCAGGGATTTCAAGCTTCTTATGCAGACAGAAAATTTTGGTCTAATGCTAGAGTTTTGTTTTTAAAAAAAAATTTTTAACGTTTATTTTTGAGACAGAGAGAGACAGAGTGTGAGCGGGGGAGGGTCAGAGAGAGGGAGACACAGAATCCGAAGCTGGCTCCAGGCTCTGAGCTGTCAGCACAGAGCCTGATGCGGGGCTCGAACTCATGGACCGTGAGTTCATGACCTGAGCCGAAGTCGGACGCTTAACCGACTGAGCCTCCCAGGCGTCCCTAGAGTTTTCTTTTGTTAGAGTTCTGTTTTGTTTTGACTGGTTCTCCTTCTGCCTGACCCTTTCTTCCACCTGACTCCTTAAATTCTGGTGTCCATCAGGGTCTCACCTCTTTCAATCTTCTTCTAATGCTACAGCACCCCTCCTAAGCTTTAACAGTCTGATGTTTCTTTCCCAAATCCTCTCTCCAGCCCTGATCTTGATACTAAGCTCAAGGACAATCCTTGCAATTAACAACTGGAAACACCACCTGGATGTCCTACATGCATCCCTGTGCCCACATTTTCGAGACTAATTTAATACATTCTGCTTATGGTCAGAATAAACCACTTCCGCGCACACCCCCTCAACTTTCTTACCCTTCCTGCTGCACTGATCTTATTTGGTAGAAAAACAACCATTATTAAATCTATGTCTACTCCAATTCATTCCCATGCAGCTCAACAGGCCTGGAGAGAAATATGCAACCATGCTGACCTTTAAATTCATGACAACTTTAAATGCACTTTAAATTTATGATGACTTAGCTCAAAAAGACCTTAGATGCTACTACCCACCAATTATATTGTATTTCCATAGTTAATACACTCCTTTAGTCTCCTACAGGATAATTCATACTTCCTCTCACTTTTCAAATTTCCTCACTCACAATCATTCCCAGTTGATGTCCATCCTTCATTTCACTAAAAAACTAAAGCAACCAAAAGATAATTTCTACTACCTCCCACTCTTATCAATTCCTCTATATCCACATACTCTGCTTTTTCTTTTTTTTAATATATTTTTTTAATGTTTATTTATCTTTGGGAGACAGGGAGACAGAGTGGGGGAGGGGCACAGAGAGAGGGAGACACAGAATCCGAAGCAGGCTCCAGTCTCTGAGCTGTCAGCACAGAGCCTGATGCAGGACTTGAACCCACAAAGCGGGATCACAACCTGGGCCAAAGTCAGACACCCAACCAACTGAGCCACCCAGGGGGCCCTTCTTCTTATTATTATTATTAATGCATTGTCTGTGCTCCTATCCCACTTGTGCTCTAGATTCCAACCCTCCTTGATTCAAAAAAAGTATACTGTTCAACAATTTACTATGTATTTTCCTGCTATCATCAATTTTGACATCAAGATGGGTTTTTTCTCCTGAAAAACTCAACCCCACTGAACTCTCCAATTCCTTTTTGTTATTATTATTTGAGAGAGAGAGAGAGAGCACGCGAGCAGGGGAGAGGAGCAGAGGGAGAGACTTAACTCCGATTTCTACTCCCCATTCTATATACTACACTATGTGTATTTAATTCTTCCCTGTTCTCTCTTGAGCCCACACCAGTGATGCTTTTTACCCCCATTATTCCACAGAAATTGCTCCTGGCAAGAGACCAGGGGCCTCCCATGTGGACCAATGTTCCAACGGTCACCTTTTACTGCTCATCTTGTACTTGACCTATCAAAAACTGTGACACAGATAATCACTCCTTCCCCCTCGAAACACTTCCCCACCCTTGGATTCTAAGACAATACATTCTATTGGCTTTCCTCCTATCTCAATGATCCTCCCTTTTGGACTATAAATTAGTTCTTTCTTATCCCTCACCTCATTTTTGTTTCATCTTTGTATTATGAAATTCTTCAGAGAGAAAAACTTGAAAAGCATAAAGCTCAAAAAGAATACAATAGTGTTAACATTTCCCACACGTGCTTGTATATGTGTATATGTGCATGTTTTGAACTGAACTATATGCTAAGCTGTGGATACACGAAACTTCATTTCTTTATCTTTTGGCATATATCTCCTAAAGAACGTTGTTTCCTTTATAATACCAACAGCATCTAGAAATCAACAGTAAGTCAAATGCCTTTTATAATTCCTCCACCCTAATCAGATTACAATCAAGGCTCATGTACTGTATTTGTCCCATCTCCTTAACCTGGAAAAGTTCTCTCCACTTATTTTTTTAATGACATTGACATTTTAAGAGACTAGGCCAGTTGTTTCAAAAAACACCTAGATTTTGAATTTGCCTCTTTTCTTTGTGTCATTTAACATATTCCTGTATCTTCTGTATTTCCTATAAACCTCTTAACAAGGGACTTTCTAAGGGTTGTCTTTGGGCCTTTTCTCTTTCCTATTGGTTTTTTCAAACAGTTTCATAGCTTTAAATACCATTTTCCTGTTGACAACTCCCAAATATATAGCTCTAACCATGACCTCTCTCCTGAACTCTAGATTTGTATATCCAACTATATACTCAATATCTCCACGTGAATATTTTGCAGGTATCTCAACTTTTCAATGTTTAAAATCAATAATGCTCCTCCATTGCCTTCCCCATTACACCTAATGGCAACTCCATTGTTTCAGTTGCTTGCCAAAAACTTAGAAATCATTCTTGACTCCTTCTCATATGCTACATCTAATCTGTTGCAAATTAATATATACAAATGGAATCTGACTACTTTTCATTCACTTCCACTATAATCATCCTTATCCAAGGCACTTCTCTTAAATTATTGTAATATCGTTCTAAGTAGGCTCCTTGCTTATGCCCTTGGCTCCCCTCAGTCTATTCTTACCCACCAGCAGCCAGTCTGTTCTTCCCTGTGATAAACCAAACCAGATTACATCATTTCTCTACTGGAACCCCTCCAGTGGTTTTCCATATCACCCAAATGAAAAGCCAAAGTCACCAAAATTAACTAGATAGCCCTATATGATGTAGATTTCCTTAACTCTTTGAAAGCATTTTCTTCAATTCTCTTCCAGGCACACTGGCCTCTTTGCTATTCCTTGAAGATGTCAGACAACCCTCCATCTCAGGTTGTCTTTGCACTTGCTTTTCCTTCTATTTGGAAACCTCTTCTCCACAGACACATAACTCACACATTCCTCTCCATCATTTCTTTATGAAAGGTCACTTTTCGGGGCACCTGGGTGGCTCAGTCGGTTAAGCATTAAGCATCTGACTTTGGCTCAGGTCATGATCTTGTAGTCCGTGAGTTTGAACCCCGCACTGGGCTCTGTGCTGACAGCTCAGAGCCTGGAGCCTGCTTCAGATTCTGTGTCTCCCTCTCCCTCTGCCCCTCCCCTGCTCGTACTCTCTCACCCTCTCCCAAAAATAAACAAACATTAAAAAAAAATTTTTTTAAAAAAGATCGCTTTTTCTGTGGGACTTTTCCTTCACCATGCTAAGTAATAAACTGCAATGCAGGCATTAAAACTGTAAGAATTACATATACCAGAAACTCCTTTTTTGCTTTTGCTTTATTTTTCTCCACTTACCACCATCTAACATGCTAGACATTTTGTTTGTTTATTGTCTATCTCTCTATAGTACAATACATATGCAACGTAAGCTCCATGAAGACACTTTTGCCTGTTTTGTTAACTGCCATATCCCTGATGCATAGAAAATAGCTTGATATGTAGTAGGCACTCAATGATTTATCAAATGAGATGAAAAAAATCAGAATAAGAAAGGAGATGGCTGGAAAAATTAGGCCTTTGTAATTTCCTTCTTAAAAAATGTATTTAAGTATGTAGGCATGCATTTTTAACTTGAGATAGACTAGCAGTAATGGCATGTGATTAGGCAGCCAGAGAATAAAGAGGATTAAAAAATAGGTAACCTTTTAAGGTTCCTAGAATCTCTAGTACCTAGGAGTTTTTAAGATATTTAAAACTTAAATTTTTCCTTTGTTTTGCTAAAATACAAAATTATTACATTCTGACTTTTTTTTCCCTTGGTTCTCTGAGCTACCTGATCCTTTTTTTTTTTATTTTGTCAGTTCCCTGCTCCCAGGTACAGTTCTAGAAGTATGGCTTCATTTTAAGAATTTTCAGCAGGAAGGTTTGGGAGAAAGCTGTGAGTGAAGCAGATAGGAAAATCTTAGTGATTTTTAAATGGCCATACCAAATTTCTGCAACATTTATGCCATGTACTCAAGCGTTGCTTAATAGGCACTTAATTCTGCCTTCAAGTAAAGAGAATTTTTTAAATGAGTATCTCCAAGTTCAGAAGAAATCCTTACAAACATTTCTAACAGCTGCCAGAATTCCTCTGAACAGCACCTAGTTCACTGCCATGACTACATTCTTGGCAGTGCTCTCTCCAGTCAAATTTCTGAAAATATCTGGTATGAAACAACAATATACTTGACAACTGCACTGTATGATGAAAGAATGGGTGAAGATGTCTCCTAAATCATGTATCATAGTGGTAACAAATGCATCCAAAAGTTCAAAACCTCTTTTGAAACCTCAGCATCCTAGCCAGTATCATTTGGTACAACCGGCTAGTTTCTGTTAATACTAAACTAACACACAAACCTGCACATCTACCATCTTGTTTCAGTCCAACAAAGCAGTTGATTTTCAAGGTACTGGTATCTAGATGTTCTAGTCCTAAACTATACGTGGTACAAATATATCTTTTTTCTATGAATCCTTTCCCTCTCTTCAAACTTCCCTAATTTACAATAAAACAGACGATGCCAATATATTCTAAAAATTAAGAATATAGTTTTGGAGTCAGGCCCCAGACTGAATCCCAGTTCTCTAACTATGTAGCTGTACTGCCATAGGCAAGTTTATTTTCAACATTTATTTATTTTTGGGACAGAGAGAGACAGAGCATGAACGGGGGAGGGGCAGAGAGAGAGGGAGACACAGAATCGCAAACAGGCTCCAGGCTCCGAGCCATCAGCCCAGAGCCCGACGCGGGGCCTGAACTCCCGGACCGCGAGATCGTGACCTGGCTGAAGTCGGACGCTTAACCGACTGTGCCACCCAGGCGCCCCGGCAAGTTTAAAGTATACAAAGTATACAAATTCCCTAGGCCTCACGGGGGATTACCATGAGGATTAAATGAAATAATATATAGAAATCACTTGGCATACTGTAGGACATGAGGTACTCACTAAACATTAGCTACAGTTACTGCAACATCTCAAAAATCTTACCTCTAGAATAACCTTTACAGTCTCTTACATCCCATGTCTCATATTTCTTGTCTTTATAAATGAAGGCCCCTTCCTTTTTATCCTTATTGCCTGGACTTACACTTTGGTGCTGGTCATTTTTAACGGTGATTATTTTAACTTCATTCTTATTCAACTACTTTCCTCCAGCATTTTTCCTACTCCTTTTCTTAACCTAATTCAGTAATTTTTAAGTCACCTTTAGTATCTTTGCAACATGTCTGTAATCTTACCCTCTGCTTCAAAAGTATTTATTTATAGCAAGTATTTTTCAAGTAGCCACTGTCTGGCACTAGGGTAGGTAATGGAGACACAACTGTAAACTAAACAGGCACAGTATGGTAAAAGCTCTGCTTTGAGGAATTTAAATAACATTACTTCTTTCATGCCCTATGTTTCAAATCATCTCCTACGAGGCAGGTTTCTTTAGAGCTACTGCATCACAGCAAACAAAACAATACTGACACTGCAGTAAAGCATCATAGTTAAGAGTATGGATTTTGCAGTCAAAACCAACAGAAATACTCCCCTGACTAGCTGTGTGATCTTAAGGAAAGTTTCTTCACCGCTCTAAATGCTTCACTGGTAAAATGGGCATAATATAATACCATATGATATGGTTATTATGTAAACTGAATGAGATAATACATATCTGTTTAAAACAATTTTTCCCACTTAATAACAGCAATTTATTACAAATGCTATTTTCCCTCTCTCCAAATCTCTTCCAAGTGGCACCCTCCTCCTCTAACTTTGTACAACTCCTAAGCTTTCCTCCTTCAAGCTTTTCAGAGGAGCTGCAAACAATCCCTAATCCCACTCAATCTGGACTAAGAACTCCCTTCAGAACTTTCAGTTAAATCCAGTCTGATTATACACTTTAGTGTTCTATGTTTACCTATCACCCTCAGAAGAAGAAACAAAAAAAAAAAAAAAAGGAAAAGGAGTATTCCTTGATTTTTATTCATACTAACACAACTATTCAGGTATCAAGTATCCAGAAGATCTTTTCCCAAGTTTGTTTTAGCTGTGTTTATGATAAATCTTAACTTCCTAAAAACAGATGTTTCAAACTATGCAGCACCTATACAGGGCCATCACAAACATTTATTCAGGCCCTGCTATGAAAAGAGGCAGGTAAACATAAAATGAAATCGCTACTGAAATCTACTAAAATCGGGCTTACTGAACTGTAATTTTTCATTAGCTAGGAATGTGAAATCTACTTAGTTTCTAACAATTAATCATTGGAATATTAAATTTTATAAACTGTGTATTTCTAGACAAGTCTGTAGCACTGAAACTAACAAATATAGCTTCCGACCAAAATTGTAGCATTCACAGAGATAAATGAATAAACACAATTTGAAATTTTCACTTACTCAAATTCTGTAGCATAATATTTAAGAAAGCCCAGTAAGAGGTCCCCAAGATTTGATTCATTCTTCGAGAGGTAAGGAGGAACATTACATGGAGCTTGATGTACAAGATGCAGCTGTATAGCAGGACTAAAAGATTCCTGTCAAAAAGAAAAAGGGGGAAATATAAAGCCATTTAAAACACACACTAAAAACTTTACAAATCCTGATGTAATGCTCTCTGAAGAAGAGAGAAGAAATCTTTATGTTGGCAGTTTGGAAATCTGAAGTTTTTCTCTGACTAAGGATTTCACCAGTATTTGGAGTATGCCAGAAAATACTTAAAAAACTAAGAGATTCTAAACCTTGGCTGAGGTATATCACTCATTTAAGTGGATTCCTACAGTAGCAAAAAAATTTTCTAACTCATAAACCCTTACTGTACATACTAAGATTTCATCAAATTACATATGGATTTCTTTATAAATGTATCTCCTTAACTGCTTCTACAAGGAGCAGTTGTACTTTATAAAGGGTTAAATCAAGCACAAGGTAAGAGCGTTTTCTAACTGTCACTTAAAATTTCTCTTAGAGGCCATAAAAGTAATTAATATATGTATATTACTTATACCAATTTTAAGATTCTTAAAATTTTATTTCATTTTTCTATTTTGTATCTTAATGGGAAGGAAAGACAGAAATTCAACATGAATTAAACTTCAAAAGACAAAGAAGGCAGGGAAAAGAAGAAAGATAGGAAACAAACCAGCAAGCAATATTCAGCAAACTTTTACCACAATATTCATAAAGGAAGGTATCATTCGCTTGTAATCCATGCTGAAACAACACACTTATTGGAAAGAATACTAATGGGTACTTATCTTTTTGCTGATAGTATGCCATTCATTTTCATGTATGATCTTTATTAGTAACAAATTCTGGCTCTAAAACATACTGAATGAACTATGGAGGTTCTAACGTAACACATATCCACGTATTAGAAAAAAACTTTAAGGTAATTTGAACACTATCCTTAAGATGGGTTTTCTACATGCCTCTTCGCCATCAGAGTAATAGATTTTTTTTTAAGCAACTTGTTCAGGCAAAACAGCTTATCCTTAAGGTTCCCAAATACCTAACAAATCAACCTTCAGTTTATGGATATCAATTCAATTAGTAATGTCTAAGTCACTCCATTAAATTTAAAAAAAGGCTCCCAAAAAACTAAGCTGATACAGAGAAACAGGGTAGTGCATCTATTTAAAGGCAGTCCTCGGGGTGCCCGGGTGGCTCAGTTAGTTAAGCATCTGACTCAATTTCAGCTCACATCATGATCTTACAGTTCATGAGCTCAAGCCCCACATTGGGCTCTGTGCTGGCAATGCGAAGCCTGCTTGGGATTCTCTCTCTCCCTCTCTGTCTCTGCACCTCTCCTTTCACCTGCTTGCAAGCGTGAGTGCGCACTCTCTCAAAAATAAATAAACATTTTAAAAAATTTAAAAAATAAAGGTAATCCTCAAAACTCCCAGTAAAAATAAAGGAGCAAGAAAATAACAAATTCTCTCCCTGTCCTACAATTAAAGGAGCAAGAAAATAACAAATTCTCTCCCTGTCCTACAATTCTATCAATAATTTTTAACTACCAAGAAGTAATAGATTATCTTTCTCTCAGAAGACCATTCTACCCCAACCACAGTTTGTAAAGCTGACACTCCTAAACCTGGAACTTCCCCTTACACTTCTCTCAGATTTAGTATTACATTATAAGACTAAGGTAGAAATCTACATTGTCTCTCCACCTAGGGGGAGTACAAGAGAAACCTCAATTCCTAAGAAAGAGTGAAAGCAGAGGGGCAGCAGGAGTACTGCGTCTACCATCCTCTGTCTTGTACTGGTAAGTATAAAACTGGACTTAGGACAGCATTTTAACTTGTAAAATTTAAATGTTATTTTCTGGCTAATTAAACAAAAAGATATAACATAAGTTCAAATGACAAGGAGAAGAAAAGTAGATCACTGTTAATACCTTCTGCTCAGAAAGCTTTTTACTAATTTTGATTTCTAGCGCATAGCACACTAAGAATTCAATTTATGAACTGATGCTGAAATAAAACAGTCATTTTCTTATCTTAATTCTAAAACTGTTTGAACCTCTTTTAAAATTTTTATTTTTTTTCAATAATTTAAAAAGATCAGTAACTGTAGATTAACAATGAAGAGTTGTGAGACCTACTCTACTCAAATGCTGAATGACTTGACTAACAGTTTGACCAGTCTCCTTTTAGCTCCGTTATTCTTTTCCATGGTCACATACAAAAAGGGCCATGGCATATATACTTGGGGAGAACCGAAGGAGAAATCCAAACTAAAAAAAAAAAAGAGAAAGGGTCTAAAAGATGCCATAAGTAAACAGAAATTCCATTTAACCATCAGAAAACCCCATTGTTAGCAATCCTAAAATTCATATAGAACCACAAAAGGCCCCGGAATAGCCAAAGTAATTTTGAAGAAGAAGACCAAAGCAGGAGCCATCACAATCCCAGACTTTAGCCTCTACTACAAAGCTGTAATCATCACGACAGCATGGTATTGGCACAAAAACAGACACATAGACCAATGGAATAGAATAGAAACCCCAGAACTAGACCCACAAACGGATGGCCAACTAATCTCTGACAAAGCAGGAAAGAACATCCAATGGAAAAAAGACAGTCTCTTTAACAAATGGTGCTGGGAGAACTGGACAGCAACATGCAGAAGATTGAAACTAGACCACTTTCTCACACCATTCACAAAAATAAACTCAAAATGGATAAAGGACCTGAATGTGAGACAGGAAACCATCAAAACCCTAGAGGAGAAAGCAGGAAAAGACCTCTCTGACCTCAGCCGTAGCAATTTCTTACTTGACACATCCCCAAAGGCAAGGGAATTAAAAGCAAACATGAACTATTGGGACCTTATGAAGATAAAAAGCTTCTTCACAGCAAAGGAAACAACCAACAAAACTAAAAGGCAACCAACGGAATGGGAAAAGATATTTGCAAATGACATATCGGACAAAGGGCTAGTATCCAAAATCTATAAAGAACTCACCAAACTCCACACCCGAAAAACAAATAATCCAGTGAAGAAATGGGCAGAAAACATGAATAGACACTTCTCTAAAGAAGACATCCGGATGGCCAACAAGCACACAAAAAAGATGCTCAGCGTCGCTCCTCATCAGGGAAATACAAATCAAAACCACACTCAGATATCACCTCATGCCAGTCAGAGTGGCCAAAATGAACAAATCAGGAGACTATAGATGCTGGAGAGGATGTGGAGAAACGGGAACCCTCTTGCACTGTTGGCGGGAATGCAAACTGGTGCAGCCACTCTGGAAAACAGTGTGGAGGTTCCTCAAAAAATTAAAAATAGACCTACCCTATGACCTAGCAGTAGCACTGCTAGGAATTTACCCAAGGGATACAGGAGCACTGATGCATAGGGGCACTTGTACCCCAATGTTTACAGCAGCACTCTCAACAATAGCCAAATTATGGAAAGAGCCTAAATGTCCATCAACTGATGAACGGATAAAGAAATTGTGGTTTATATACACAATGGAGTACTACGTGGCAATGAGAAAGAATGAAATATGGCCCTTTGTAGCAACATGGATGGAACTGGAGAGTGTTATAATCAGTGAAATAAGCCATACAGAGAAAGACAGATACCATATGTTTTCACTCTTATGTGGATCCTGAGAAACTTAACAGAAACCCATGGGGGAGAGGAAGGGAAGGAAAAAAAAAAAAAAAAAGAAAAAAAGGAGGTTAGAGTGGGAGAGAGCCAAAGCATAAGAGACTCTTAAAACTGAGAACAAACTGAGGGTCGATGTGGGGTGGGAGGGGGGAGGGTGGGTGATGGGTATTGAGGAGGGCACCTTTTGGGATGAGCACTGGGTGTTGTATGGAAACCAATTTGACAATAAACTTCGTATATTGAAAAAAAATTAAAAAAAAAAAAAGAAATCCCCATTGTTGGTAATTATTCACATTACAGAAAGATTCTCTGCTTTAAGAAAAATTTCACCAAAGAATTTTTTTTTAAGGGAGCTGCCCCATTGCACATGTATTTAAAAATAATATATGCTACCTTGGATACGAGTAGGCAGAACTTTAACATATTAGAAAACACATAAAGAACAACTGAAAAGTCAAAGGAATTACATCCTAAATCCATGGAAAAACAATTTAACTGATAGAATGTAACATCTTTCTAAACGCATTTGGAGGTGAGGTGGGTTATCGATACCTGCTGTTTGTTTTTAATGTAGGGAAGACATCTTTATTCTGTAATGACTTAATTCCTGCAAACATCTGCCAATTGATATTTAAAGATTTTTGAAGATCTGTACCTTCTGTACCTTTTTTTCCTTTTCAATCAATGCCAATTTAAGAAAAATTTAAATGGGCAACCCTTTGAAAAACATCTGAAAAGTCTCAACTTTTCTTTGCCCATAGAACTGCTTCCCCCCAAAATAGCAAAAACATCTTTTGCCAAATTCCATCATTTTCTGAGACTATGCCATAATATCTTACCTTTAAAGTTTGAAATTTAGACAATTAAGCACTTTCTAGAATAAAATAGACTGGCTAAACTTTTACTTGCTAACTGTTCTTTAAAAAGATACATGCCTTAATTGAAAGAAGACTATTTTTTACCTCCAGGCAAACAGAGAAATTTAAGTTACATAGTATTCTAACAATATAAATTATTAGACCCTATATATAAATGTTGAGGAAGGTCTCAAAGAAAAAGATAACTGATATAGACTACTTGAACAGAGTTCTGCCTAAATAGAAAAAGAGCTAAATGATATATTAAAGTCTCACCAACCTTTCTTAATTATATGCAGATTACCACGAGTTCGGTGATACATGTTAAAGACTGATCATGAAATTTCCTTTAAATTATATTTGCTTTTAGTAAAATGTTTAACATTTTGAAAGCAACATAAGCATCATAAAGTAGAAGCACTATAATGAAGTGGTTAAGAACATGAGCTCTGGAGTCAGAATTAGCTTTGAAACCTTCTCTTAGCTCTATGAACTTAAATTGCTTAGCTTTCCAAAGGTTCAGCTTCTTCATCTATAACACAAGGAAAATAACAGTACTCATAGAACTGTAATAAGGATTAAATGATATAATATATGTAAAGCATAGCAGCAATAGTATTACCTATATAGTATTTAGTATATTTAGTATAGTATGTAGTATAGTACAGTATTGCCTATATAGCTTGGCATCATTATTATTATAACTGTACATTATCTTTTTTTTTTAATTTTTTTTTAACGTTTATTTATTTTTGAGACAGAGAGAGACACAGCATGAACGGGGGAGGGGCAGAGAGAGGGGCAGACACAGAATCGGAAGCAGGCTCCAGGCTCTGAGCCATCAGCCCAGAGCCCGACGTGGGGCTCGAACTCGCGGACCGCGAGATCGTGACTTGAGCTGAAGTCGGATGCTTAACCGACTGAGCCACCCAGGCGCCCCTGTACATTATCTTTTTTTAGAGCACAAGGTGGAGTGGGAAAGAGAGAGGAAGAGAGAGAATCTTAAGCAGACTCCATGCCCAGTGCTAAGCCTGACTCAGAGCTTGATCTCATGACCCTGAGATCATGACCTGAGCTGAAATCAAGAGTAAGACACTTAACCAACTGAGCGACCCAGGCACCCCATAACTGTCCAATTTATGCAATAATGCAGTATAGTTACCTCCTGAAATAATGTATTATTTCAAAATTAACTTCCTTATAACTCTTAAAATTTAAGTAATATCAACTTTAAAAGAATGTTTTTATCACTAAAAAAAACTTCCCCCCAAACTTTTAAATATGTCTTTTCAAAGGTATTCATTTAGAACCTGTTTTACATAACTAAAATCCTTCATCATACTGTACACACTTTAAAACTGAAAAAAAAGTTGCTACATGTATACATATGTATGCATATGTATACATGTAAAATTTAATATATTTCAATACATAACTACACAGGGGAACTCTACTTCTCAGAATTCCTAACTTCATAACTATAAAAATGGCTTCCTGGAATATGAAGATGCCACTAGGGAAAGAAACAAATATAAGTTATCTTCATAAATCTCCACCTAGCATAAATCTAGGTAAATCTCACAATATACTTGCATTAAACTAAAGATCCCTTCATAAGCTTAACCCGAGTTTATACATTTAAACATTCTCTACGTCACTGCTTTACCTCAATAGTAAATATTCTGTCTTCTATTTGACTATTCATGTTCCCTTTTTAAAGTCAATAAGAATTAAGTAGTAATAATAATGTTATATAGCTTTTGAAGGTAAAGATATGGCCACAGTCTTTCATCCTTTTTTTTCATAATTTAGTATCCAAACCGAAATGAAACACCATACCAATTTTTAAAACAATTATCATAAATTTGAGGAGAAAATACGAAAATAACTAAAAAAGCATAATATACTGAACAAATATTATTCTATTTCAAAATTTATATCCTATTTTTAAATTCTACTTAACTATATTAGAGAAGCTCAAAATTTAAAAGAACCTTGTTCCCTTGTAAAATAGTGTTTTTTTTGTTACTATAAAGTTTTAAGTCATTCTCAAACTTACTTATTCAACCTGAAATTTTGTCATATATGTTTTTTCTTAAAGAAAGGTATATCTGTATAGGGACAATCAGATATACACAAATAAAATGTAATAATCAACAGAAACTAGATGAAATAATATATTAGTGAACACTACTATCATTTTGCCTTTCCTCATTCAGCACAGTATAATAGAAAAAATATCAGTTTCTGGGTCCATAATTTGTGACTGTAATACAACTTGGATCAATAATATAATCTTCCTAAGACTTAGTTTCTTCACCTGTGAATCAAGGAAAATACTACATAAGTTTACCTGTCGAGGACTAAGGACACTGTATATAAAATTTATAGAGTGCTGACATAAAATAGATACTACATAAATAATAGTTATCAGTAGTAAGAAATAAGCTGATTTGCTTGTTCCATTGGATGGACCACCAAGAAAAGCACTCTACTGATCAATTAGCTTACAAGTTTCAGATAAAATTTAAAATCCTGTTAAGAGTGGATAGTATATCCTTACCCATGTAAGCATTAATCTTATAGTAAAGATAGTATTCTTCAAATATTTATGGTAATATAATCACACCTGAAAGCAAATTAAGACATTCTTAAATCTAGCAGGTCTTGCTACAAGTATTTTTTAAGGCTTTGGGACTGAACTAGTATTAAATTTATTTCCTTGTTACAGGTATAGAAATAGGATTATTAGCACAACAGGAGTGTAGAGTATAGGGTGAGAGACAGTGTAAGTGAAGAGAAGATGGGACTCTGTCATGGGGGGAAGCTAGAAAATTAGAAACATGAAACAGAAGTAAAAATAAGGTTCTTCAAACTAGAATATACTAGTAAGAACCTTGGTATCCTAAAATAAAAGCAATACCTCTGCTCTGTTCTCAAGCATAGAGCATTAAACTGACACTTTATTAGTATTTTATTTTAGTAAAACAAATTCATGCAGCACAGAGTTTAAGTGAGATTTGTGTAGAAGCATCTGTTCCACACACAGTAAGAGATTCTTTAAAGGATAAGTTTTAACTATTAGATGCTTTGTATGCTGAAAAATATACACAGCTCTTTCTACACGGAAACCTAGGTCTTAACAATAAAGCTGGGACAATAAAATGAAACAGTAAACACCCAGTCATTATTTCTGACCTTTCAGCATAAGCTAAATAATCAATATTTTATGGAGGGAGAAAACCATTCAAGGATAAGACCCAAAAGTTCAAGTTACTTTCATTTCTATACTTTCTGATGCTTTCATTTTCACAATGTTTATGAAAGCATAGTGATCCCTAGCAATAATTGAAACACATTATAGTAGCTCTTTATAATACCAGAAATTAGTTTTCAAAATGAGGAAGATAAGATACCCAGATTCCAAAAGATTCTTTTTTTTTTTTTTTTTTTAATTTTTTTTTTTTTCAACGTTTATTTATTTTTGGGACAGAGAGAGACAGAGCATGAACGGGGGAGGGGCAGAGAGAGAGGGAGACACAGAATCGGAAACAGGCTCCAGGCTCCGAGCCATCAGCCCAGAGCCTGACGCGGGGCTCGAACTCATGGACCACGAGATCGTGACCTGGCTGAAGTCAGACGCTTAACCGACTGCGCCACCCAGGCGCCCCTCCAAACGATTCTTATAACGGTGTCTTTACCAGATGATCCACCACAACCTGGGAAGTCCTCACCACAGCAATCTCGATAACAGTGAACCTTTCATTATCTAGCACCTTGCATGTGTGCATTACAATAATAACATGTTCAAAAACAAGAACATCAGTTCTTCTCAATTATCAAAGGTTAAGTTATATTTAATTTAGATTCCATATCAAGGACTTATATTTTCTATGATACATATAAAATAAGCAAGTCCTTTGAAAAGTGATCACTCAAGCTAGATCTTTTTCAATTTGCCTATTTAGTAATTTTAGAAAACAGCTTTTTGTAACTTCATAAAACTAAACAGGTAAAAATTACATGGTTTCAGAAGGCTGATTAAACATTCTAAACAGATAGTTTAAATATTATTTCCAAATACAACCAAGAATAAGGATGATTATGGAGGAAAACAGAAATGGTAGGACTATAAAACAAGGAAACAGAATTCTGGAAAAAAGGAACACAAAAAACTGGAAAAGAAACAAAAGTATATAGATTGTGAGTTATGTACATTACCTAGGTTTCTCTAAATGCAAACTGAGTATATACCAAACTTTTTCTAGTAGGCACCCTTCACCACTTTCATGTTTCCAATTAACTTCAGAAGGATTCTTAATATTATGCACTCAAGGAGTGTAAGTATCAGTGTTACTCCTTTTGGTGTATTAGTTGGTAAAATCAAGTGAAAGATACAATGATTATCCAATTGTTCAACTTAATTTTTCCCCTGCTTTCAAAGTATACGTAGATTGGGCTAAAAGACTTCTGAGTAAAGAAATACTATAAAACTATTTAAAATAGCACGAAGAAAACTGGAATGAGTCTAAATAGGCCTTGACCAATTGAATATATTTAATTCCTTTTAGTGATAATCATGAGCATCATGCAAATAATTCCACCATTAAGAAAAATGACCACACTGCCAATAACCAAATAAAATATGACAGTCTTCTGAAAAAGTATACGGAATATTTTTAATGTGCTAGTGGCCAATGCCTCAGCCTATATAGAAAATGTTATTATATACTTAGAAGGTAACTATCACACCTTTTACATTCACATTAATACTGCATATAATAGTTCCACATATATTTGTCATAATATGTATTAGAATAATTTATAAGAAACACTTACTGGGTAAATTTTTTGGATGGATGGAAGGATGGGTTCAGGTAGGGCTATAAAAAAAAAAGTTTAAAGCTTCTGTGATTCACATAATTCATTTCACAAAGCAATAATTTGTCAGCTACACCCCAGGTATGAGACTATAAGGGTTTCTGCTAGAATTCAACAGTTTCCATATATTTTGTGAATTAACTCTGATCCCTAGAAATTTAAATTCAAAATATATCTAAGTTGATAACTTCAGGTTAATAAACTATGTATATTTCTAGGTAAACAAATGTTCCTTGCATTTTTAGAAAAACAAGTCATCAATGGACACACATCATTTGGTCCAACATCAGACACACACACAAAATAAGCAAGACAAGGATTGTTCTACATATATTGAATGAACATTGTTAAGATGAATGTAGCTATCAAAAAAAATTTTTAAGTAAAGTCCAATGATACTGTATCATGAAAGAATAATAGCTATATCATAATTGTCCCTTTATGTTTAATTTCTTCTAATAAACAGTAATACCAAAACTGAGATAGTTTCAGGAGATCGATCTATTAAAAGAACTGAAAAAAAAAAATCTTCAACTTCACTAATTTTTAAAAAGGAGGCTTCAGCAAAGTTTAGAAATATAAATCAGAAATATAAAGTTTAGAAATACAAATATAAATATGCCACTTTGCCATAAAAAATTAAAATCTCATACAAAGGAATCATTATCTTTATGTTACTTTATTTTTTGTCATTCTTCATTCTCCAATATCTTTACCAAAATCCAACCTCATTAAATGCATTAACAGCCATTTCACATCATCATAATATAAAGGAAATAACATGGAAAGCAAAGTACTTAATATTCACAATAAAAAAAACTGCAAAATACAATATCTTGAGTATAAGATACAAGTAATGTGTTTTCAAGATTTAATATTAAAGACCAAATATAATACCATAAAACAAACTGTGTATTTAAGAATTAGAAATACATTATATATAATTAAGTAAACTCAGTAACAATCATTATTTTTAATTTGCAGTTTAGCAAAAACCTTTTTATATGACTTCTGGAATACATTAATATCTAAATAATCAACTATTATTACCAACTTACGTGATCTCCAACTATGATTATAAATGTATAAATTTCTATCACATAATATTTAAATATCTCTTCTGTATCATGCTCCATTCCCAAGTTGAAATCGGAATAAAATAAAATTCCATGATAGTCTGGAATGTTCACCGTGTGTGACTGAGGGGAAAAACTCATTACTTACTGGAATCACTCTTAGGAAGTAAAAATATTTTTTCCCAGAGGCATTCAAATGCTCAAAATTCTAGAAGATCCTACAAATAAACTCAAGCCCCAGTTACTTTAATTCTAAACATCTTTATATTCATGTAATAGTTTTTAATGACTTTCTAACAATTTTGCTGTAATATAGAAGTCAAATTGGTAAATCTTACTAGAAATTAGTTTACTTAATTAAAAACCTGAATTCCCTTCTCACTGAATACCCCTAGTAAATTAAAATTATAATTTAAAAAACAGTGAAGAAAGGTTATAAACATTTAGAAAAAAAATTTTATTTCATTCTAGAATCATAACCAGAATGTTAGAAGAGAAAAACAAACAGTAATCACTGGTTAGGGTCTTTCAATAGACAAAGCACCCTGAGAACTAAGCAATTTGAAAGTTTTGGGGAGCAGGGATATCACTCAGTAAATCCCTTGTCTAACAACCTTAAAGCTAGTCATTTGTGAAAATAAATAAAAGAAAGTGGAGTCAGGAAGCCCTGAAAGGGGTGCTCTCACACACTGCCACCATTCTCCATAAGAAGTATACTTTGCATTCCCCAATAGGAAGAAGCTTCCTTTACATACTCTAGTAGAAGGAAGAAAGAATTTTTCCTTGCTCAGCAACAGCCCAGGCAATGAGAATTCAGCAAAACAGCCCCTTCCAGCTTCCTCCCCTTCCTCGATAAAGGCAAGCCCCTCAACCTCCATTCTCTGGACTTGCCAATGGTTGGTTCACTACAGTTTGCTTGTTCTGAATTGCGATTCCTCTATTCCAGAATAAACTCACTGTACTGGTAAAAAAACAAACAAACAAACAAAAACCTAGCTCTTTTGTTTTTTAAGGTCAACACATTGCAGAGCAAGTACCGTGGCAGTTAACACTATCCTGATAGTAACATCAAAGTCTTGAATAGTTTTTCAAATGTTTATTTTACTCAAAGCAACATATATTCAGGGGCACCTGGGTGGCTCAGTTGGTTAAGCATCTGACTTCGGCTCAGGTCATGATCTCACAGTTCATCAGTTCAAGCCCCATATTGGGCTATCTGCTGTCAGCGCAGAGCCTGCTTCACATCCTCTGTCCCGTCTCTCTCTACCCCTTCCCCTCTCGCTTGCTCGCTCGTTCTCTCTCTCAAAACTAAACATTTGGGAGGAAAAAAGCAACATACATGCAGGAAGGATCTAGCTGTAACAACTATTTTTACTTCAAAATTTTGGACTTCAATCTTTTAAATTTCTCAAAAGCAAAAAACAAACAAACAAACAAACAAAACACCTTACTATTACAGTATCTGATCAATAGATAACACCTTCAGAACAGCTACTCTGTAAGATTTTACTTTGCCTACATTTCAGATGAGAGCTTTCTGGTCAGGCCTCCACAAATTTAAACATGGAAACATTCCATTCTGATTCATCAAAAATTCAACTAAAAAAAAGAGATCTTCAACAATAAACAACAATTTTGAAAATTCAAGGACAATTTTGTTTTTGAGAGAGCGTGTGCAATCTAAGAAGAGGAACAGGGGAGGAGAGAGAATCCCAAGTAGGCTCCATTCTCAGCGCACAGCTAGACATGCGGCTCAATCCCATGACCCCAGGATCATGACCTGAGCCAAAATCAAAAGTCAAACACTCAACTAACTGAGCCACCCAGGTGTCCCAAAAATTCAAGAGCAATTTTAGAATGCCTGAAACAGTTTTGTACCTGAAAACATGGTAAACATTCTATGAATATTCATTCAAATTATTATTTCTAACCAGGTAATACTTTTGCCTTTTTATTAATTATTATTATTAATCTTAGATGGCCATTAAAATCTCTTCTCATCAGCTTTTTCCTGTCACACTTTCATCAGTCACTTTTTCAAGCATATGTAGTCAATTACTAACTATTGAAATTCATTCTAGGAAATACTTTAATTTTTTTCAACCTTTCCACATACAGAAGACAAATTTCCTTTCTGTACTCATGGCAGAAAAGATATTAAAAAAGCCTTTAAGAAGTTAAATGAAACCTAAAAGTCCATCCAATCCAATTATCCGTGTTACAGATAAGAATATTAAGGCCAGAAAGGTGGAATAAACTGGCCAAAATTACAAACACTAGTTCACTGTGGCATGACTGGAACTGCTCAATACACTTTGCAGACTCCTGTTTGCCAAAAACGCAGCTATTTATTTCAATCTAATTTCAACACGGCTACTTATTTCAATCTAATTTCTTCTAGTGAGAAGTAGTCAAAATTTGCCAAATAACAGTTACGGTTTTACTTTTATTATTCTTTTAGAGAGAGAGAGTGCGAGAGGGGAAGATGGGCAGAGGGAGAGAGAGCAAGTGAGAGTAAGAGAGTCAGAGAGTCAGAGAGAGAGTCAGACAGAGAGACAGAGAGAGAGAGAGAGAGAGAGAGAGAGAGGAGAGGAGAGAATCTTAAGCAGGTTCCACAGAGAGAGAGAGAGAGAGAGAGAGAGAGAGGAGAGGAGAGAATCTTAAGCAGGTTCCACAGAGAGAGAGAGGGAGG
Source organism: Puma concolor (assembly GCF_028749965.1). NCBI lineage: Eukaryota > Metazoa > Chordata > Mammalia > Carnivora > Felidae > Puma > Puma concolor. The sequence continues at coordinate 97,056,906 of NC_141667.1, forward strand.
GAGGAGAGGAGAGAATCTTAAACAGGTTCCACACTTAGTGCGGAGCCCGATCCGGGGCTCAATCCCACGACCCTAGGATCATGACCTGAGCTGAAATCAAGAGTCACAGGCTCAACCAGCTGAGCCACCCAGGCACCTCAATACAGTTATACTTTAGCTGTGCATAGTGGATGTACTTTAACAAAGACCTAGAAACAGTGATGATAGTGCCATTAATTACAAATCATCTTAGTGAAGAGGACTTTGTCAAAAACAAAATAGGTTTAACAAAATGTAAACAGAATTTTAACATGATTTTTGAACAGTGGTAAAAAATTTCTGAACTTTCAACTTGCTTACCAAACTACCTCAGTACATGTGTGATAAAAGTCCATTTTTCTAAAGGCAATCAAAGTAAAGTATCTAATGTAACCCACAAAAATGGAGAGAAAGAGCACATATTATAGCTATTCATACATATTCAATACTGTAGTCAAATCTCATTTCTAAATCACAACTAGTGTCTATTCACTTTTTAGTTTTAGTTGTAATTTAAAATGTACATTTGACAAAATCTAAATAACCCGATATATTTCTGGCACATAACTTTTCAATATTTATATACATATGAATACATACACAAACTCAAATACAGATACAATTTTTAAAATAAAATTGATCCCATGTTGTATATGATACCATATCATGGATATTTTCTTTTACCATTAAATATCCTAAAAACATATTCTTAGCAGCTGAAAATATTATAATTAATTCAATCATTCTTCTATTCTTAAAAACTTAGATTATTTCCAATCTTCTATTATTTCTTTCACCCAAACTCCATGCCAACTCACAAGGAATAAAAACTTCTTTATCCAAAAAGAAAATCCTTTAATTCCTGTCTCAAGTGAAAAATAAAAAACATGATGAATGGTGCTTGAGCTTATTATTATAGGGCTTCTGAACATGCATGTGCCTCAAGATAATGGATCCACAATATAGCAGTAAAAGTTCTTTGAATACAAAAGAGTAATATGGAAAAACTGTCAAAAAACAAAACAAAACAAAACAAAACACAGCGAAACTTCCTTATAATGTTTTCTGGGGACTAACATTTCTAAAACATTTGTTCAAAGCAACAAATTAGAAAAATATGGCTATATGGGCCTTAGAAAGAACTTTTTAAAACAATACTGTTTGAAGACAGTGTCAACAGAAAAGACACCATAATGAAGTTTAACTGTGTTTCCATTTTAAAAATTGGGAAAAACCCATAATACTTACTTTGTAAATAGTGCAAAACCATCAATACAAGACTATAGCTGCTTAAAGTACCACGACTGGCATCATTTATCTCATGGTGACTTGCCCACTTCTTAATCACCAGTACTAACGGACGAACTCGATTTTCAACTGAAAGTAAAATGAAAACTTAAAAATGGTAAGAAAATATTACGGTTTCTCTGTAAGTTTGTATCATTTCCCAATTCCAAAAGAAAAAGCATTTTCTCCCTGTGTATTAAACACTGTGTTCACCATAAATGTGTCTTACTTTTAAAAGGTATCTTAGTCACCTTTTAAAAATTACCAATTACTAAAATTCATTTTATTGATCTGTAACCCTGGTAGCATATAATTTTAGTGTACAACATATTATACATATAATAAAATGAGACACTACACATTAAAATAATTAAAAAGATGTCAGTGTTTATTATAAACATATTTAAAAAGGAATAAAGGATAAAGAGAGAAGCTATAATTATTTGGAAATAAACAAAAAACTTACGGTATGCGTAAGTTCTGAGGAGGAATGTGTTTCTTATTCCAACAATATTGTTTACATTCAAGTCGAATTCCACACAACTATTAAAAACAAAGAAAAATACTTTACCTCAAGTGTTTTTGAACAAATTAAACTAACTCCCTAATAACTAAGTTAATATTCATCTACCCTATGATGTAAAAATAGCATGATCCCAAAGACCAAATACTTTAAAATGAGGCACTAACTTAGCAATAAGAATAAAGATATAGTCAGTATGTTATTTTAATATGATTTACTGTATATTAAAAATATTAAACAGGATAACAGTTGTAAGATCCATAATGTACTTCTAAGGCTTTAATTATCCTTAATAAAACAAATTATAAAATTTTGCAATCCATTCCAGGTAAACAAAATTATATGACCAAAAACATTTCTGGTCAAGTTATTTCACTAAGTTATATATTCTCAACTAATTTGGAAGTAAAGCATTATTTGCTTTAAAACAATAGGAATAAAAAGCCAAATAAAGAACAGGTGAAAAAAAATAAAAGTAGTCTATACATTATATTCCCTCCAAAAAGGATAAGATATAAATAACATATAAATTATATTATACCAAAGTGAGCTACTGATAATCTGGAAGGACAATAGGGATACGTCTTTGAAAGCAAAGATATGGTGCAATTCACAATTTAAAAAATTGGGCAATAATGAAGGGATCTACAAAGAAAGGCAAAACTCAAAATAAAAGAAAGGATTAATGTAAATATACTATTAGGTCCAACAACTTCTGCACACTGAGTTTTTCTATGAAAAGACTGCCTAATATAAAAACTTAACAAAATTCCTTTTTATAAACTTTTAATTATAATATTTGAAATTTACCAATGCAGATTTCCTTTTTTAGGGAAAGGAAATCTTATAATCTTTCAATTAACCATGCATATTGACAAAAATGGATAGTAGTATCAACACTTAAGATATATATATATATTTGCCTTTGGGAAACTTATGGCAGCAAGAGAGTTACATTCTTTAACTGCATCTGTGCAAGGCTAACACTAAAACCACTGTGCATTTCCTCTATATACCTCAACAGAGAGGAAGAAACAGGCAACAACCAGTTTGCAGTTAAAAACTTTTCCAAAAGTATGATTCAGCGCTTTAAAAATATCCACAGTATTTGCTTCAGATTTTACTTCTGGAAATATTAAACGAATCCTTTATATGGAAAAAATTTAATGTACAAAATGCTTATTCTAACAGGGGAATAACTAAGTTAATCACAATATATTCATTGAATGAAAAACTACTGTAAAGCCATTAAAAATCAAGCCAGAGGGGCGCCTGGGTGGCACAGTCGGTTAAGCGTCCGACTTCAGCTCAGGTCACGATCTCGTGGTCCGTGGGTTCGAGCCCCGCGTTGGGCTCTGGGCTGATGGCTCAGAGCCTGGAGCCTGCTTCTGATTCTGTGTCTCCCTCTCTCTCTGCCCCTCCCCCGTTCATGGTCTGTCTCTCTCTGTCTCAAAAATAAATAAAACGTTAAAAAAAAAAAAAAATTAAAAAAAAAAAAAAATCAAGCCAGAAAAAATTCACTGATATAAGCAAATATCCATGATATACATGGTCAGGTAAAAAAGTATAATCTCAATTTTAATTTTAAAAACTCTTATGCATTCACATGCATAGAAGAGGAACTGAAAGTTTTACACCAAAATGTTAACATTGGTTATCTTTGGATATTAGAAGCCATTTTTTTTAATGGTCTGTATAGAGAAGAAATATAAAATGGTGTTTATAAAGAACATTTAACAATGAAAAAAAGTTTGTATAATAATCTTAAATAGGAAAAAAAAAATGCGCCCAACACAGGAGCACCCAAATATTTAAAGCAGTTAATAACAAACATAAAGTAAATAATCAATATTAATACAATAAAAGTAGAGGACTTTAACACCCCACTTACATCAATGGACAGATCATTCAAATAGAAAATCAACAAGGAAACAGTGGCTTTGACTGACACATTTGGACCAGATGGATTTAACAGATATATTCAGAACATTCTATCCTAAAATACCAGAATACACATTCGTTTCAAGTACACATGGAACATTCTCCGGAAGAAATCACACAGTAGGCCACAAAACAAGTCTCGACAAATTTAAAAAGATGGAAGTCATTCCATGCATCATTTCTGACCATAATGCTATGAAGCTAGAAATTAACCACAAGAAAAAATCTGGAAATAGCACAAATACATGTAAGTTAAACAACATGCTACTAAAACAATGAATGGATCAACCAAGCAATCAAAGAGGAAATCAAAAAAATACAGAGACAAATGAAAATGAAAACACAATGACCAAAAATCTTGGGAAGCAGCAAAAGTGGTTGCAAGGGCAAAGTTTAGAGCAACATGGACCTACCTCAAGAAGAAAAATCTCAAACAACCTAACTTTATACATAAAAGAGTTACAAGAAGAAGAACAAACAAAACCCAAAACCAATAGAAGAAAGGAAATAATATAGACTAGAACAGTAATAAACGAAATAAAAACTGAAAAAAGTACAGAACAGATCAGTGAAACCAGGAGCTGGTTCTTTTAAAAGATCAACAAAAGTGATGAACCGTTAGCTAGTGTCATCCAAAGAAAGAAAAAAAAGAGGGAGAAACAGAGAGTATTCAAATAAACAAAATCACCAAATGAAAGAAGAGAAATAACCAACAACATAGAAATATCACAAAGGATTGTAGGAGAATATTATGAAAAATTATATGCCAACAAATTGGAAAACCTAAAAGAAATGGATAAATTCCCAGAAACATATAACCTCCCAAAATTGAATCAAGAAGAAATAGAAAATTTGAACAGACCCATTACAAGCAATGAAATTGAATCAGTAATCAAAAAACTCCCAACAAGTAAAGTCCAGTACCAGAAGGCTTCACAGGCAAATTCTACCAAACACTCAAAGAAGAGTTAATAACTATTTTTCTCAAACTATTCCAAAAAATAGAAGAGAGGGAAGGCTTCCAAATTCATTCTGAGACTTGCATTGTACCCTCATAGTAAAACCAGATAAAGACACTACAAAAAAGAGAACTATAGGCCAGTATCTCTGATGAACATAGATGTAAAAATCCTCAACAAAATATTAGCAAGCTGAATCCAGTAATACATTAAAAAAAAATCATTCACCACAATCAAGCGAGATTTATTCCTGGGATGCAAGGGTGGGGTCCAATATTTGCGTATCAATCAACATGATATATCACATCCGTAACATTAAGAATAAAAGCCATATGATCATTTCAATAGATGCAGAAAAGGGGGTGCCTAGTCACTTGGCTGAGCATCCGACCCTTGATTTCAGTTCAGTTCATGATCCCAGGATCATGGGATCAAGCCCCACACTGCGCTCTGTGCTAAACCTGTAGCCTGTTTAAAATTCTCTCCCCTTCCCACTCCCTCTCTCTCCCCCCTCCCTCCCTCTGCTCCTCTCCCCACCTTATGCTCTCTCACTCTCTAAAATAAAATAAAATAAAATAAAATAAAATAAAATAAAATAAAATAAAATAAAATAAAATAAAAGTGTAGAAAAAGCATTAGACAAAGTACAACATGCATGATAAATCCCTCAACGAAGTAGGTTTGGAGTGAACATACCTCACCGTAATTAAGGTCGTATATGAAATATCCACAGCTAATACCATACTCAAAGGTGAAAAACTGAGAGCTTTCCCCCTAAGATCAGGAACAAAACAAGGATGTCCACTCTCACCACCTTTTTTTTTTTAATGTTTTATTATTTATTTTTGAGATTGAGAGAGACAGAGCACAAGCAGGGGAGGGGCAGAGAGAGAGAGAGACACAGAATCCAAAGGAGACTCCAGGCTCTGACGTGTCAGCACAGAGCCCAACACGAGGCTTGAACTCACGAGCCACAAGATCATGACCTGAGCCAAAGTCGAACGCTTAACCAACTGAGCCACCCAGGCGTCCCCACTCTCGCCACTTTTATTCAACATAGTATAGGAAGCCAAAGCTACACCAGTCAGACAAGAAAAAGGAATAAGAGGCATCCAAATTGGTAAGGAAAAAGTAAAACTTTCATTATTTTTATGTAGATGACATGATACTGTATAGAGAAAACCCTAAAGACTCCATCAAAAAACTACTGGAACTGATAAATGAATTCAGTAAGGTTGCAGGATACAAAATCAATATACAGAAATCCACTGTATTTCTATTCACTAATAATGAAGCAATAGGAAGAAATTTAAAAAGCAATCACATTTACAACGGCACCAAAAAGAAAAAATGTTTAGGAATAAACTTAACCAAAGAGTTCAAAAACTTGTACTCTAAAAACTATAAAACATGATGAAAGAAATTGAAGACAACACAGACAAATGTAAAGACATTCCATGCTCCTGGACTAGAAGAACAAATATTTTTAAAATGTTCACACTACCCAAAACAATCTATCTACAGATTTAATGAAATCCCTATCAAAGTATAATCAGTGGGGTGCCTGGGTGGCTCAGTCGGCTGACTGTCCAACTCTTGATTTCAGCTCAGGTCATGATCTCACGGTTTGTGGAACTGAGTCAAGCTCTGCATTGGAAGCATGGAGGCTGCTTGGGATTCTCTCCCTCTCTCCCTCTCTCTCTCTCTCTCTCTCTCTCTGGCCCTCTCTCTCTCTCTCTCTCAAAATAAACTAAAAAAACAAAACAAAACAAAACAAAACAAAAACAACAGCATTTTTCACAGAACTAGAACAAATAACCCTAAAATCTGTATAAAACTACAAAAGACCTCAAATACCCAAAACATTCTCAAAAAAGAAAAACAAAGCTGGAGGTATCATAATTCCAGATTGCAAGTTACACTACGAAGCTCTAGTTACCAATACAGTATGGTACCAGCACAAAATACACACATACATCAATGGAATAGGACAGAGTGCCCAGAAACAAACCCAGGATTATATGGTCAACTGAACTTCAACAAAAGAGGCAAGAATATGCAATGAAATAAAGACAGTCTCTTCAACAAATGGTAGTGGGAAAACTGAACAGCTACATGCAAAAGAATGAAACTGGACCTCTTTCTTACACCATATACAAAAATAAACTCAAAATGGATTAAAGACCTAAACGTGAGACCTGAAACCATAAAAATCCTAGAAGAGAGCACAGGCAGTAATTTCTCAGAAATTTGGCATAGCAACATTTTTCTACATGTGTAGACAAAGATGCTCAGTATCACTCATCTTCAGGGAAATGCAAATCAAAACCACACCAGTCAGAACGGCTAAAATAAAAAACAAGAAATAATAAGTGTTGGCAAGGATGTGGAGGAAAAAAAAAACCTCTTGTGTCCTGCTAGTAGGAATGCAAACTAGTGTAGTCACTGTGGAAAACAGTATAAACATTCTTCAAAAAATAAAAATAGGGTTAACATATAATCCAGTCATTGCACTACTGCATATTTACCCAAATCACACAAAAACACCAATTTGAAAGGAAATATGCACCTCTATGATAACTGCAGCATTATTTACAATAGGCAAGTTATGGAAGCAGCCCAAATATCCATCAAAGACAAAGATACACAAATAAATGTCCATCAATGGAGAAAGATGTGATATATATAAACATATGCACACACGCACACAAGTGGAATATTATTCTTCCACAAAAATGAATGAAATCTTACCATTTGCAACAACATGGATAGCGCTAGAGTATAATGCTAAGTGAATTAAGTCAGTCAGAGAAAGACAAATACCATATGATTTCACTAATGTGGAATTAAAAAATATATAAATAAACAAAGAGAAAAAAAAAAAAGAGAGATAAACCAAAAAACAGACTCTTAACTATAGAGAACAAACAGATGGTTACCAGAGAGGAGATAGGTAGGGGGATGACTGAAATAGGTGATGGGGATTAAAGAAGGTGAAGGGGATTAAATAGGTGAAGGGGATTATTACGATGAGCACTGAGTAATGTATAGAATTGTTGAATCACTATATTGTATACCTGAAAGTAATATAACTGTATGTTAAAAACACTGTAATTAAAATTTAAACATAAAAAAAAAATACAACCGTGGGTTTTACTTTTTTTTTTTATTTATTTGTTTTGAGAGAGGGGGTAGGAGTACGAGTTGGGGAGGGACAGAGAGGGAGAGGGAAAGAATCCAAAGCAGGCTTCTCACTGTTAGCACAGAGCCCAATGCAGGGCTCAAACTCATGAACCGTGAGATCATCCTGAGCTAAAATCAAGAGTTAGATGCTTAATGGACTGAGCCACCCAGGGGCCCCACAACCATGTATTTTAAAAAATAATTACAATAAGCTAATAATTCTATTTGTGTTTAGTTTATCTCCCATAAAGTGTTTTAGAAAACTCTACCATTGGGGCGCCTGGATGGCTCAGTCGGTTAAGTGTCTGACTTCAGCAGAAGTCATGATCTCGCGGTTTCTGAGTTTGAGCCATGTGTCGTCGGGCTCAGTGTTGACAGCTGACCCTGGAGCCTCCTTCAGATTCTGTGTCTCCCTCTCTCTCTGCCCCTCCCTGACTCACACTCTGTCTCTCTCTCCTTCAAAAATAAACATACATCAAAAAAAAAATTTTTTTTTAAAGAAAACTACCATTAGTTATTTGAAAAAAATTCAAATACTTATAGATTGGACGGATATTTAAATGAATGGAGGAGAAGGTTTGAACCAGGCATATATCTAAGGATTTGTTTAAAATATATATATTCAGTCAATTCTAATCATTTGCAGTATTTATTTTCTATAAAGTCAATGAAAACAGTGGAAACAAAGGGTTAGGTTCCCACAAGCTTTCAGTCAAAACATTTTCATCAACTGATTAATACATAACTTTGTTTTGTTTGTTTTTTTAATATTTTTTTAATGTTTATTTATTTTTGACAGAGAGAGAGAGCATGAGCTGGGGAGGGACAGAGAGAGAGAGACACACACACAGAATCCGAAGCAGGCTCCAGGCTCTGAGCTGTCAGCACAGAGCCCAACGCAGGACTCACATTCACAAACCACTAAATCATGGCCTGAGCTGAACTCAGACACTTAACCGACTGAGCCACCCAGGCGCCCCTACATAACTTTGTTTTATGTGTTTCCATTTAAAGACACCCCATTCACTGATAATGAACTCATGGCCAAACACACTGTAACTCATGCATGAACAAAGCATATCAAATACAAGTTTTTTCTCCATGAGGCACATCACAGCTTTGTACACAGAAACAATACATAGTAATTCAGCACTATGCTTGGGGGCCATTTAAAAGAGCAAAGTCACCTATATAAAGCAACAAAATACAAAAAACATGGAAATGGACTCTGCAAAGAATAATTGTTTATACATAGGAGAAGAAACAGGAAGGCAGAATGTCACACTATTTAATCTCAGTTAGTGATTCAGAATTTTCTCCACTTTGCAAATGTCTACAAATGACTATGAAAGTGCTAGAAATATTAATTTGGGGGGTTACAAAATAAAAATCATCATGTAGGCAAATTCATAAATAAAGAATCCATGAATAATGAGGATCACTTATGTATATATATTTACACTTTACACTTACATTTATGTAAACCATTTCAGTATTTTATAAAACTGGGCTAGAAAACCTAATTTATCACAATCTTATCTATTTTTAGGGAACAACAAATTTTTTTTAACCAATAGAACAGTCAACACCTATTTACATTTTATATTCAGATATTGTATAAAAGATTCCAATCCCAATGCTCGTAAGAAATTCAGAACCCAGGCTGGTAGAGTGTACAGATAAATTATAACAACTCCCTTGATATAAACATACATCAAATCTCATCAATTAAGATATGTTCTAAAGAGTATATTACATTTCCAAAAGGCAAGAGATAATTTAAAAATGTGAAATGCAAATATATATATTCTTTAAAATGGATAGTTTTAAACACTCAAAATACCAAGCAAAATAACTAAGCACAGTTAAGCATAAAGAATTGCTCAGACTATTCTAAAAAATCATCTCCAAGACAAATCAAGGAAGTTTTAAAAACTGATGAAGATAAGCTATTATGCTGTAGCATACACTTAACTATCTACATCAAAAGAATATGTAAAAATGATCTAAAATAACTGAAAAAGGAAAATTCAATAATTACTTACCTGACTTTATCCCTGAACTTCACAATTGGCACTTTTGCTCGAATCAACTGAGGTCTCTCTATGTAGCCAGCTGAAGGACAAAATATGAATATCTGTAAATATTTCTCAAATTCATAGTGTTCCAATGTATATTTTTAAAAAGTGGTTTCTTACTAAGCTAAAACAGTTTATGAAAACACAGTCTTTTAAGATGCAAAGAAAGGACATTATCAAATTCTTCTAAGACTGAAAATTCCAATACCATTTAGAGGGCTTTATATTAAAATTCAGAAATGTGGTCTAATATCTAATAATACTTATAAAGAAATTCATCAGAGCATTATAAGCAGGAAAAATATCTAGGCTGGCAGGAGCATAGCTCATTTCTGTTATAGCATAAGGCAGAATCTTATAGCAGCCATAAATATCATATTTACAAAGAGTCTCAAATGTGGAAATGCCTGCAACATGATACATGGGATAGTGATACATTTAAATAAATATGATCCCTAAGAGGAAGAATACATGTATACATATTTTTTAATCCATTAAGCACAAAAATATTTTTTGAAAATAATACATGTTCATTATAGAAAATTAGGAAAATACAGAAATATGTAAAAAAGAAACTGCCAACTCTTCCCAAAGGAGCAGTTTCCTAATGTTATAAAGAAAAACATAATACCAGACTTAAAAAATTTTCCCGTTATAATGCTTTTACCACCAAAATCATAAAATATGTCAAGCTTCAAACAGAATTTGTAGGCAGGAATTCAACGAGGCTTAATGAAAAATAAGAGTTAAAAGTTTCAAGTTCCAGGTACAGGTTGTGACACCAAAAAACAAACTACACTCCTCAGGCAAATTACTGAATCCACTCATCACCATTCTCCTTAACTATGAAAACAACCAAAAATACCTTTGAATTAAATGATCTCTAAGGTTCCCTCCATTTTTAGTATTTGATGTTAATAACAGCTATTAAAAATCTACTTAAGGTATGAATTACTCCTTTATTTTACAGATGTGAAAACTTAAGTCCACTAAAATAAGTCACTTGATTTCTACCCAACAACAGATATAACTTGCTCATGGGCAGTAACAGGTCACTTGACTTTGAATTTGCCAGTTCAAAGACTGACACATAAGTACTATCTGGCTGAATAAATGAACACATCTCTTTCCAACATCACGTGGCGAGTGTGACTTCAACAATCTACAATATTCTGTGGAAGTTTAAAATAAATTATGATGGCTTAACACATGTGGATTAAATCTGCTTAGATAGGTTATTCAAAGAATAAAATCTTATAATACAGTGGCCTAAGTCAATAATTTGCTTTCTGTTGGAATAATTCACTTGGGCTTCATGTTCAGTGATATTTTTAAAATGTGATGTCATAAATTCCATGTCACTGTGAAACAGATGAAATTCTCACTCCCTCACATGAATACCCATAAGACTTTATCTGTATCACTCTCTTGGCTTTTCACAGATACTATACACTACAGCTATTCATTTAATGCTGTAGCTTCCCTAACAGCCTATAATCTTTTGAGAAAAAGAAATGAAGCTTATATACATTTGAATTCCCCAGTGCATGTAGTGGGATTATCTCAATAAAGAATTGTTCTCTTTTTAATCAAGTTAAAAAAAAATTCATTTGGGAAAAAAGGATCCACATTATGCCTATTCTGACCAGAAAATAAACAATTCTTATCAGAAAACAAAGTAAGAGACATATTAAGACATATTAAATAGTTATGTCAGATGACATATGAACTTGAGGCATATGAGACTTACAAAGTCTGGTACAGAAGTGTTTATGGACTAAGGTGAGTATATGCCGTGCTTCAGTCTTCTGATTGACCTGAAAAAAACACTGAAAAGTTAAAAATAAAGTGTTTTTTCACTATCTTCTAAATTCAATGTTTTATTTTCTTAATGTTTCTCAACAAAGAGAAAAAGCATACTTTTCTTTCAAGTTACTTTTCAATATACACTAAATTATGTAATAGAAAATGTCAACTTTTATGCTTTCACATCAACATTCCTAAATCAATTCCTAATTATAAACTTAAAGCAAAATTTAAAAAATATCAAAATTCTTATGTCATTTTCTTACTTTAGTAAAAATGCACATAAAGTAATCCTCTCCTAGAAAAACAAACAGAATTTCAACTTTCTGTAACATGTTTTATTTCCCTATCTACATTTGAGCTGCTTTAAGGACAAGTTCTGACAACACAACACAAACATGAACAAGACGGAGGATTGGTGTGATATGGCTGAAAAGAGTCTAACTGCATGAGAGATTTAATTAAAACTCTAGTATTCTTCACTATGTTTATTATTTCTGAGGGTTTTTTTTTTCCTTTGTATGACTGCAAAGCATAGAAAAGTGTCAGAGTTTCTTTCCTGGAATAAATCTCTTTCTGATTTGCAGTAATTATAAGCCAATTTTATTAGTGAAATAATAAAATAAAAATATATATTACCATTCAGTAGGTATTTTTGTATTTTTAAAGAGGCAGAATATAATAAAGCACATTAAAATTATACTGAAATTAATCTTGGGTAATTCAGAAGAGACTTCAGCATATTAAAGAGACTGCCTCAAGTCAGCTTAGTGAACACCGGTTCCTGTTGTATTAAGGACACACAAGAGTATCAGTTAACAGGAAACTCAAACAAACATAATACTAAATAACAAAATTTGGTTGCTAAACAAAAATAAAAAGAAACAAGCCAAAATATTTAAAAAATATTTTAAATGTCAGTGAAATCCCTTTTTGTATTCACAAAATAAGAACTCCAAACCCCGTAGCATTTTCAAGGGGGGAGAAAAGATTAAAAGAAGAATCATTGATAATTTAAATGGAAAGGAAGTACAGTAAAACTCTGGGTTGCAAACATAATTCATTCTAAAAACATGCTTGTAATCCAAAGCACTTGTATGTCAAAGCGAATTTCAAGAACCATTGGCTCATTTGTGATCACGTGACATTTGGTGTCACATATTACAAGTATTGCAAGACCTCACTAGTTAATCAAGTTAAAATTTATTAGAAATGTTTGTTCATCAGGGCACCTGGGTGGCTCGGTCAGTTAAGTGTCCAACTTTGGCTCAGGTCATGATCTCACAGCTTGTGAGTTTGAGCCTCGCGTCGGGCTCTGTACTGACAGCTCAGAGTCTGGAGCCCACTTAGGATTCTGCGTCTCCCTCTCTCTCTCTCCCCTCATCCACTCATGCTGTGTCTCTATCTCAAAAATAAATAAACATTAAAAAAAAATTTTTTTTAAATAAATGTTTGTTCATCTTGCAGAACACTCGCAGAACAAGTTACTCACAATCCAAGGTTTTACTATATCAAGATAATACTGACACATTCTCTTCATGTCTGTTGCATCTTGGCAACATATCCAATCCAAGCAAACAGAGGTAGAGCTCTTTAAAAACACAGTGAAGCCATCTCACTTTAACAACTTAAAAATAAATTAATGCTAAAATCCCCGTTATGCTTATGTGTGCGTGTGCATATGCCTTAAAAGAGAAAGAAGCATTTCCTGGGTTTTCCTGAATTACTATGAACAGCAAATCCAAACAACCAATTAAAACAAGTTTTTTTCTTCAATGATTTTTATATGAAATTTAACACTTGAAATAAATGTTTCATTACTTACTGGTTCCTCTTTAACAACTAGGCATAAATCACCATCACTGCTCCGAGTACCAAATCCATTTAAAGAGGACCCAACCAAAAAAAGTCTGCTTTCTAGAGAAATAGAACAGATTATAAAGTATTATTTAAAATTTTAAATAGGAACATATATATGTAAAGGGCATGCAAAATAGGAAAACATACGTGGAAATAAGAGCTGAATTTCTCTCTGCAGCTGTGTTCGACACAGTTCTTTCTTCTTTAAATCACTTACTTGCTGCTGACATGCTTCAAATAACTCCAGTATCTGCTGACTCAACTTGAATCCACCACAACAAAAAGTAAAAATTTTGTTCAGAAACGTAAACGTAATTACCATACTAAGAAGTGTAAAACAACACTACCAACAGTATCTTTAAAATGAATACATATGATCTCCTTACACTTTCCAAAACTACTGTCACTCAAGTAATGATAGATACTTAGTAAATAAAATAGTTACAAACTTTTCCCAAGTAAAGTATCATTGGTTAATCACAAAAAAGTACAACTGGTCACAGATAATTCTTAAAGAATATAATCCACGGGACAGCAAACTATAATCTTTGGTTGCGGCCTGTTTTGGGAAGGCACATGAGCAAAGAATAGTTTTTACATTTTTTTTTTTTTTAATTTTTTTCAACGTTTATTTATTTGTGGGACAGAGAGAGACAGAGCATGAACGGGGGAGGGGCAGAGAGAGAGGGAGACACAGAATCGGAAACAGGCTCCAGGCTCTGAGCCATCAGCCCAGAGCCCGACGCGGGGCTCGAACTCACGGACCGCGAGATCGTGACCTGGCTGAAGTTGGACGCTTAACCGACTGCGCCACCCAGGCGCCCCAGTTTTTACATTTTTAAAGGGTTATATAAACAAAAAGATAAATAAAAATACGCAACAGAAACATGTGACTGGCAAAGTATAAGACATTTACTGTCTGTCCCTTTAAAAAACAAGTTTTGCCCAACCCCTGATATTTATACCACCAATAACAAACACTAACAAACTTTAGAAGCCCCTGGTTGTCTTTTTTCATGCAAACCACCCTTATTCCCCATTCTTACAATACTGGCCTGAACCCTGTCTTTTTGTTGCCATCTACAGTTAGATCTTCTTGTTTATCTACCTATTTGATTCACACTTCCCCCTTCAACCCAACTCTTGCCATCATCACAGGTAACTTCCTCATCTACAATGCGCTACGTATCACAACATACTCCCACCATTTCTGAACTTTCTTACTCCAACATTTTTTCCCAGCTTTACAATCCCAGAGCCATAACATGGTCTTTACAATAAAACAGAATTTCTCTAGCTCTGAAATTTAATAGACCTGGATTCTGCTGAATCCTTTCTTTTCTACGAGCTCATCAACACCTGAATGGTGTGATTTCCTTCCCTACCCAGTCTATACCCCAGAGTGCATCCCTTGAACCACTCTTTTATCATGCCTTAACATTATTCCCGTGTGAAGCTCTGACTCCTGTCCTGCAAAATGCTAATCTTAGGTCTAAACAAACAACCACCTTCTAAGCTCTTACATCTCAGTTGCTAACATGAAGCTGAAAAAAATATTTAAATCACAAAATTGGCATCTTTCAAATTTATATTTTAAGGTCTAGCCCAGGGTTGGTCCTTACCATCACTAAGACACCCATGCCTCTGGTTAGATTTTGCTCTCATTTTACACCATCACCATTTTAAATCTTTACTACTTTCCTCAAGTCCCCTATACTTACTTCATTTTCTTTAGCAAATAACTTTACATAAAGTTTACTACGCAAATTGAAATACCAGATGTGACATTCCTCAGTTTCCTAACTGCAACCTTTTGCAAACTAACATATCTAAATAAAATAAAATCTCATCTCCTTCCCTCTTCTGTCAGACAAACTGTTCTCTTCCCCTATTCAAAGTTCATCCCTCTACCAATACTTTGGTATCCAAGCCTTCTGGTCACTCCAGAGCACAAATATTTCCATCTGTTTTTCATCTTTCTCTTGCATCTTCAGCCTCTCCTTCTCTAGGCCTTCCTCAGAGTCCAGGCACAAGTCCACCCATCATTTAAAATGTTTTCTTAAAATGAACAAAACAAAAAAAGGAAATAGATTCAAATATACAGAGAACAAAATGGTAGTTGTCAGAAGGAGAAGGTGAGGGAATAGGCAAAATAAGTGAAGGGGATTAAGAGGTACAAAGTTTCAGGGGTGCCTGGGTGGCTCAATCGGTTAAGCGTCCAACTTCGGCTCAGGTCATAATCTCACGGTTTGTGGGTTTCAGCCCTGCATCAGGCTCTGTGCTGACAGCTCAGAACCTGGAGCCTACTTTGGATTGTGTGGCTCCCTCTCTCTCTGCCCTTCCCCTGCTCACACACACACACACACACACACACACACACACACACGCACACACACACGCGTGCTCGCTCTCTCTCTCTCAAAAATAAACATTAAGATATAACATTTAATAAAAAAAAAAGAGGTACAAACTTTCAGTTATAAAATAAACAAGTTACAGAAATGAAAGGTACAGCATAGGAAATACTGTCAGTAGTATTACAATAATTGTGTATGGTGACAGTAATTATACTTATTGTGGTGAGCATTTCCTAATATATACAATTGTCAAATCACTATGTTGTACACCTAAAATTAATATAATATCAGCTATCCTTCAACTAGAAATAAGTTTTTTAATTAAAATAAAAGAAATCTTTAAGTAGACTGAGAAAAGAGTGAATAAACAAAACATTTCCTTTTATCATGTTTAGATTACACATTTTAAGAAGACAGGCAGTCTGGGCAACCTGGCAATGAAAGAGACATAATTTTTTAATATCACTTTGATAATATTAACATCCTTAACATTAATATTTTAATACTTTTTAATAACCTTCCCTCCAAAAAGATAAAGCAACTAGGAGAATTAAATAAACAGATCAAACCAAACCAAATCAAAATACAACATGGTGAACAAATACAATACAATAACTACGTATTACTCATGGACCCCAAAATATGAGCAGAGGGGACCAAATACCAATAGTACCAAGACCTACATGGTATCAGAAATAAGAAGAAAAAAAGGAAAAAAAATTTTTGGACAGTCCCAAAGCCAGACCATCCAGAAATCAAACTGCCCATAGGTACTACTTCCTGCTCCCTTCCTCAAATTAAGGAATCCAATTCAGAGTGGAACAGCAATCAAAACTGGGGGAGAGTTTCACAGGCTATATGCAAGAGTCCACAGATAAATGTAAGAGGATCACAGAAATATCAGAAATCTCAAAAAAAAAAAAAAAAAAAAGTGAAAGCTCCTTTCTAAAACAAAGCAAGAAACTGGAAGGAGGAGAAATCTAAAATAAACAGTAAAGAGCCATTAGAGGCAAAGAAAAGACAGTGTAGCATTACAATGATTCTGACTCCACGGGGACATTTGACAATGCCTAGCAACATTTTTAGTTACCATAACTGGGGGGAAGAGAGGTGCCATTGGTTCATCACTGGTATCTAATAGATACAGGCCAGAATGCCACTAAACATCTTACCCTGAATAGGTTGATCCCTCACAGCAAAGGTCATCTAACTCAAAAATGCCAATATTGCAGAGGGTAAAAAATCCTACTCTATATAAAAGGAGAGAAGGGGCGCCTGGGTGGTGCAGTCGGTTAAGCGTCTGACTTCAGCCAGGTCACGATCTCGCGGTCGGTCCGTGAGTTCGAGCCCCGCGTCAGGCTCTGGGCTGATGGCTCAGAGCCTGGAGCCTGTTTCCGATTCTGTGTCTCCCTCTCTCTCTGCCCCTCCCCCGTTCATGCTCTGTCTCTCTCTGTCCCAAAAATAAATAAATGTTGAAAAAAAAATTTAAAAAAAAAAAAAAAAAGGAGAGAAGACAATAAAATGCCCTCATAAAAATGGCACAGGAAAAGATCCCTCAGTTGTATTTGTATTTGTTAAATACAAATTAACAGAAAACTGGAATCTCAGAAAGGGAGGAGGTGCGAATGAGAGGCAAGAAAAAACATTTGAAGAAATGATGCCTAAAGAGGATTCTGGTCAATTCCCATACAAAGTTTTAATAAGAAAACAGAAGAGAGTAACACTCCTACAGATAATAAAGCACACCACAAAGACATGTCCACAAGATTAATGGAATTTTTAACATAATATATCAAGCCAAGGCATTTTTTCTCATGTATGAAGTTTCTAAGGTTACTAGTATAGTACTATACTAGTATATATATTAGTACTAACAAAAAACAATCAGAAATCTGCATTTAAAAAACATCAATAACAGCAAAACACAAGAAATATTTAGAAATATATTTACCAAAAGATATATAAAACTTGTACATTTAAATTACCAAATATTGATGTAAGAAATTAAAAGCCTAAACAAGTGGAGAGCTATACCATGCCCATGGATCAAGTAACTACTAGTAAGACGTTAATTCTCCTGAAATTAATCTATACAGTCAGTACAATCAAAAGAAAAGAAAAGATGGGAGGCCAGGTGGCTCAGGTGGGTGAGTGTCTGACTTCAGCTCAGGTCATGATCTCATGGTTTGTGGATTCAAGCCCTGCATCGGGGCCTGGAGCGTGCTTTGGGTGACTCTCTGTCCCTCCTCTGTTGACACCCTCTGTCTCTCTCTCAAAATAAGTAAATAAACATTAAAAAAGGGGGTGGGGGGTGGGGCACCCGGGTGGCTCAGTCGGTTAAGTGTCCAACTTCGGCTCAGGTCATGATCTCCCAGCCAGTGAGTTCCAGCCTCGCATCAGGCTCTGTGCTGACAGCTCAGACCCTGGAGCCTGCTTCAGAGTCTGTGTCCTTCTCTCTGCCCTTCCCCTGCTCATACTCTCTCTCTGTCACTCAAAAGTAAATAAACAGAAAGAAAGAAAGAAAGAAAGAAAGAAAGAAAGAAAGAAAGAAAGAAAGAAAGAAAGAAAGAAGAGAGAAAAGAGACAAGACCAGACCTAGCAGGCTTGTTTCTAGAAACTAAGAAAATAACTTTAAATTTTATTTGAAAGGCAAAAAAACAAGAACACACACACACACACACACACACACACACACACACACAAAGAAGAAGACAAAAGTTGGAGGATTTGCATTACCTGCCTTCAAGACTTACAAGATAGTATGGCATTGGCAAAAGGATAAAAAAGATAACAAAAAATATTGAAAATATTTGTGAATATTATGTCATTATATAATGACTCAAACTAATGAGGGAGAGAGGTATAGATGAAATAAAACTGGCAGTATGTTGGTAGTTTTTAAAGTTTGGTGATATAAGGATCTGTGATACCATATTCTATTTTTGTATATATTTGATATTTTCCATAATAAAAAGCATCCAAGTTTTATAAAAGATTTGAAGAAGGTTTCCAGTAAAGTGGTTAATATAAATATTTTTTAATTTTTTTTTTTTAACATTTATTTTTGAGAGACAGAGAGAGATAGAGCATGAGCAGGGGAAGGGGAGAGAGAGAGGCAGGCTCCGGGCTCCGAGCTCCAAGCTGTCAGCACGGGGCCCGATGCAGGGCTCGAACTCACAAACTGCGAGTTCATGTGAGTCCATGACCTGAGCCAAAGTTGGATGCTTAACCGACTGAGGCACCCCGGCGCCCCTAAAATTTTAAATGACACTTGAATGATTAAGTTTCATTCATCTGTAGGATTGGCAAACTATAACCTGTAAGCCAAATAACCGTCTCTGAACTGTTTTACAGGCCAGTAACATAAAATAATTTTTACATTTTTTAAGGATTGCTTCAAAAAGAAAGAAAAAAAATTTAACAGAGGCCCCACATAGCCCACACGTCTAAAATATTTACTATTTGGCCCTTATAGAAAAGTTTTGCCAATCCCCTGATCTACAGAATCAGTTAGGCAGATCAACACAATCCTAGAACTGATAGCAGGTACTATCCTACATATAATTACATTTGTTGGATAACAAAAAGTTACAAATTTCTTTATAACAATGCTCAAATGAAATTTTATATATAAAAATTCTTTCATCTGAATGATCGTGTTCATATAGAAACATTCACATATGAAAAAATTTATGATTATATGAAAAATATAATACTATATACTAGCTCCCTTCCCTTTTTTACACTCATGGAAACATTTCTTCTCTTTCAAGTACTGTTATAATGGAGATCTAATAGGTTTCTATACAAAAGAATTTTCCTTACTATCTATTTACTTAGGGATTCTCATTATCAAATTATGTTTTTGTATCTTAGAACAAACACCATATAGAATATAGAGTAAAAATGCGACAAAACTCAAAATTAATACACATATATGCTAAAGTAAGACTTCTACTTAAATTTAGAGAAATATTTCAGAAGACGGTTCAATAATTCAGGGGAGCAGGGAGGGAGGTAGGATATGAATTCTCCTCAGCTGATGAATATCAAGCATCAAATATTCAGATCATATATGTAACACCAAGGTGACTATGAATAATGGCACTTCAGGAACTTTCTTTAATTGCTTTTGCTTCACTCAGGCACCTGGGTGGCTCAGTGAGTTAAGAGTCTGACTCTTGGTCTCGGCTCAGGTCATGATCTCGTGGTTTTATGAGTTCAAGCTCCACATCGGGCTTTGTGCGGGCAGTGTGGAGCCTGCTTAGGATTCTCTCTCTCCCTCTATCGCTGCCACTCCCCCCACTCACACTGTCTCTCTCTCTCTCTCTCTCAAAACAAATAAACTTCAAAAATATAATAATTGCTTTTGTTTCCTTATCGTTAGTTTAAAAAAATAATTACGACAAAGTATCCGTAAAATAGATTATTCTTTAAAGTTATTTAAATTTTTTTAATGTTTATTTATTTTTGAGAGAGAGCATGAGTGGGGTAGGGACACAGAGAGGGCAGGGAATCTGAAACAGGATCCAAGATCTGAGCTGTCAGCACAGAGCCCAATGTGGGGCTGGAACTCGGGAACAGTGAGATCATGACCTAGGCTTAAGTCGGCCACTTAACCAACTGAGCCACCCAGGCCCCCCTATTCTTAAAGTTATTTAAATCTCTCCAATACTACCTGTTTAGGCTGCCTGCCAAGATCTACTGCTTTAACTTCAAAGTAATAATAATAGTAAAAGATACCTATTTTTTACTATAAGTAAATGTTATATATGTTCAAAACTGTAAAAAGATTTATATACATACAGTTTAAAATATTATTGTTTCTTCCAAATATAAATGTTCATTTTTCCTAAAAAAATACTATAACCCGTCCTCAAAGTCAGGCTCAAACAAATTACAAGTTATCACTGTCTTAGGTCAACACAAGCCATCAAGGACAAGTATAGATTGGGATTCAGAAAAAATTTTAAGTGTGTCAATAAATAAAGCCTAATGTCATCCTCAGCAGCTTCTATATCTGCCCCTGTTCACTGGGTCCCCAGGTAAAAGAAAGCAAAAAAACCTATCAGCTGGGATTACCAAGACCTGACCACATACTATAATATATGAAAATGGTGACAGGCTTTTGACTAAACATAATTGCTATTTGAAACAACAAGCACAAGTCAGTAATGAGCTATCAAGGCAAGGGAAATAAAATTAAGTATGGTACAGAAAACATTAGTTATTAGTTCATAAACATTTCAACAAAACAGGCAATTTCTCAAGCTCTCTCAGGCTCTCTCCCCTCAGACACAAAGACTGCCATAATCTTACAATACAGTACTGGGACAGCTGGGTGGCTCAGTCAGGTAAGTTTCCAACTCTTGGTTTTGGCTCTGGGCATGATCTCACAGTTCTTAAGACTGAGCCCCACACAGGGGGTCACCCTGCTTGAGATTTTCTCTCTCTCTCTGTTCCTCTCACACTCGTGCACACATGCATGTGCACACAAACGGGCTCTTTCCTTCTCTCTCAAAAAATAAACTTTAAAAAAAAAAAAGAAAAAGTTGGTATTAATTACTGAATACAGTTAGATAAGTAATAAAAGTTTAAATTCATTACTGATGCTGAATTCCCTTTCTCTTAAAATTAACTAAAATAAAATAGAATCAGGAAAATGTCATGTCAAAAATAACACACTCCTTGTTAGCAGGTTAAATTACTATGTTTTTGTGTGTGGACAAAATGTAGTCTTCTTAATTTATCAACTGGCACAATGATTAGGCAGTCTGAATTACTGAATTCTTTCCCTTAAGTTTGACTGCTTTTAGGCATATATTATTACTGAACTTGGCCAAGAAATAAAAGAATGGAAAAACAAAATAAAACAAGTTTTCACTTGAGGACCTCTTCTGCTGAGTCCTGGCCTAGATTTTCTACATAAATTTACATCTCAGTAGCTTTCAAAACTTTTCTGACACATACATTACAAAGACAGGGCCCTAGGAATAAGTTTAACCAAGGAGGCAAAAGATCTTCACAATGAAGACTATAAAATATTGACAAAAGAAACCGAAGACAACAAATAAAGACATCCCATATTTGCAGATTGGAAGAATTAAAATTGCTAAGAAGTTCACAGTACCCAAAATGATCTATAGATTTAATGCAATCCCTATCAAAACTCAAATGGCATTTTTCACAGAAATAGAAAAGACATTGGTAAAATTCCTATGGAACCCAAATGACCCAGAATAGCTACAACAATCTTGAGCAAGAACAAAAAAGCTGGAAGCATCACACTTCCTGATTTCAAATTATATTACAAAGCTATAGTAATCAAAATATTATGGTACTGGCATAAAAAACAGACACACAGACCACACTAGAGAGCACAGAAATAAACCTATCTGGTACCTTGAACAAAGGTACCAAGACTTCACAATGGTAAAAGGGTATTCTTCAACAATGTTGGGCAAACTGGATATCTATGTGCAAAAGAATGAAAATGGACCTCTATCTTACACCATACACAAAAGCTAAGTCAAAATGGATTAAGGATTTAACTGTAAGATCTGAAACAGTAAAACTCCTTAGCAAAGAAGAGCGTAAAAAAGCTCCCTGACAATGGTCTTGCAATGATTTTTTGGACTTGACACCAAAATCACAGGTAACTAAAGCTAAAATCAAGTGGGACTACATCAAACTAAGAAGTTTTTGCACAGCAAAAGAAACAGTCAACAAAATGAAAAAGCAATCTACAGAATGGGAGAAATTTGCAAATGATATACCAAATAAGGGGTTAATATCCAAAATATAAAGAAACTCATATGACTCAATAGCAATCAATTAATCAATAATTCAATTTAAAAACGGGCAAAGGACCTGAACATTTTCCAACGACACACAAATGTCAACAGATACATGAAAAGATGTTCAACATTACTAATCATCAGGGAGATGCAAATCAAAGCCACAATGAGATATCGTCTCACACTTGTTAAAAGACCATTATCAAAGTCAAAGGTAACAAGTGTCAGCAAGGATGCAGAGGAAAGGAAACACATACTGTCTGTGAGAATGTAAATTGGTACAACCACACTGGAAAGCAGTATGGAGACTCCTCAAAAAATTAAAAATATGGGGCACCCAGGTGGCTCAGCTGGTTGGGAGTCTGGCTCTTGGTTTTGGCTCGGGTCATGACCTCATGATTTGTGGGTTCGTGGCCCTGTGTTAGGCTCTGTGCTGACAGCATGCAGAGCCTGCTTGGGATTCTCTCTCTCTGCTTCTCCCCCACTAGCACTCACTCTCTCTTAAAAATAAATAAATAAACTTTAAAAAATTAAAAAATGGAACTACCATATGATCCAGCAATTCCACTTCTGGGTATACATTCAAAGGAAATAAAACCAGTATCTCAAAGAGATATCTGCACTTCCATGTTCACTGTAGCATTAAACAGTAGCCAAGATAAGAAAACAACCTAAATGTCAACCGACGAATGGATAAACAAAATGTGGTATATAAACATACATACACACATACGTATACATACATATACATACACACACACATACATACACCATGGAATATCATTTGGCCTTAAAAAAGAAGGAAATTCTGCCATTTGCAACATGGATAAACCTGGAAGACAATATAGTAAATGAAATAAACTAAACATAAAAAGAAAACACTGCATGATCTCCACTTTTATGCGAAATCTAAAAAAGTCAAATTAATAAGCAGAGAGTAGAACAGTGATTATCAGGAGCTGGGGGTATGGAGGAAATGGGGTGATGTTGATGAAAGCATACACACTTCCAGTTATAAGATGATTAAGTTCTAGAGACATAATTCACAATATGGTGACTTTAATTAATAATAATGTATTGTGCGGGCGACTGGGTGGCTCAGTCAGTTAAGTATCTGACTTCGGCTCAGGTTATGATCTCACAGTTTGTGAGTTCGAGCCCCACGTTGGGCTCTGTGCTAACAGCACAGAACCTGGAGTTCACATCGAGTTCTGTGTCTCCCTCTCTCTCTGCCTCTTCCCCGCTCAAACTCAGTCTTTGTCTCTCTCTCTCAAAAGCAAACACTTAAAAATTTTTTTTTAATAATCATGTATTATATACTTGAAATTTGCTAATAGACTGTATCTTAGTTGTTCTCACCACAAAAAAAGTGTGGTAACTATGGGAGGCGATGGACATTAGGTTGATTATGGTAAATCACAATTTACAGACATTATAGTTACACCTTAAATATATACAATTTTTATTTGTCAATCATATCTCAAAAAAGCTGAAATAAAAGATTAGCAGGAGTTGTGGGCATACACGCATTTTAACTACAGTTGACCTTTAAATAACACAGGTTTGAACTGCACAGGTATCCTTATACTCAGATTTTTTTCGATAAATACAGTATAGTACTATAAATGGATTTTCTCTTCCCTACGATTTCAACATTTTTTCTCCATCCTATTTTAAGAATACAGTATAGGGGCGCCTGGGTGGCGCAGTCGGTTAAGCGTCCGACTTCAACCAGGTCACGATCTCACGGTCCGTGAGTTCGAGCCCCGCGTCGGGCTCTGGGCTGATGGCTCAGAGCCTGGAGCCTGTTTCCGATTCTGTGTCTCCCTCTCTCTCTGCCCCTCGCCCGTTCATGCTCTGTCTCTCTCTGTCCCAAAAATAAATAAACGTTGAAAAAAAAAAAATTTTTTTAAAAATTAAAAAAAAAAAAAGAATACAGTATATGATACATTCAACATACAAAATGTACATTAACTGACTGTTTATGTTATTGGTAAGGCTTCCAGTCAACAGGCTATTAGCAGTGAAGTTTTGGTGGTGTCAAAAGTTATACAAGGATTTCGACAGTGTAGGAGGCTAGCACCCCTAACCACTGTGTTGTTCAGTGGCCAAGTGTATTTAAAATTCAGTGAGCCAACACTTTACAAATACTTTATCCCCTTTTTTAATGTTTCTAAATAAAGTGAAATACTGAAATTAAAAAAAAAAAAATTTTTTTTAAACATGGAGCCTCTAAGAGATCTGTAAGATAACTGTCCCTAAACTGTTCCTCCAAGGGTGCCAAGAGGATCCACCATATTTTCTCCTTTCCAAAATTAAACATTATAAAAGATACCTTGAGTAATTAATTCACAATCATCTTTTTTATTTTATAATCAGTACCAAGAAAACCTCAGCCTAACCTCATCTCAACTAAAAATTCAAAATCAATTACTTCAACTCACATAGTATCTTCAAACTAATCAGAATTTCCAAAGAACAGTTATAATAGAATTCAGGAGCTTGGTTAACTCTTGATTCCTCTACAGCCTCTTTTTTGTCCAGGCAACCATATATTCACCTAAAAGCTAGAGTGAAATAAATGTTAATTCAGAAAGGTAATTCAGATATTTTAAAGAATTCTGTTAATATAGCAACTTGAAAAAAACTGACAAAAGATTTTAAAATGGAGGAAAAATGTAAACTCAAAGGGTATTCATTTTCAAAAACTTAAATCTTCAGGTTTCAAAACACAGAATATGAATTTTCAAAGTAATTAAAACTAACTAACAAAACCTCTCCTTGGAGCTAACTGAACCAGTTGATGACTCATTATTATTATAATAAATTCATTATTACCAAGCTTAAGTGAATCATCTAACACCAGCCAGCAACTGGTCTTTCTCTATTTTATTTCTCTGATCACAGCTTGATTTCCTGCCCTCAGTCAATTTTATTTCAAACCCTCTCCACTATTCTCAAACCCTGGACATCCCACTTCATTCTCCTCACTCTTAACAGATGCCCTTGCATAATAATTCATAAAGAAAACAGGAAGAAGCCACTCAACTATGGGAACTCCACATTAATGTCTCTATATCATATCTACAAACTTCCTTATTATCTACACCTATCCTCCCCTCCTTTCCTCCAGTTCCAGAAAGCTTTTCTCTTACCTAAAGCCACCCATAAGCAAGATCCATGCCCTTCCTATCTTCTAAGGAATCTTATTCATGATTGTTCTTTTCCTGGCAGAATAGTCAATTTCCCCTCTCTCCACTAAATCTTTCCCCTAAACATTTATATGTGGTTCAAAAAAAAAATTTAAAAATTTAAAAAATCCTTTGCTACAACTTCAAATCTTTAGCTCCTCCACTTCACAGCCAAACTCCCCAAAACAGTTGTATCTATTTTTAATTTCCATTTCTGTTTTCCCATCCTTTCCTCAACCTATTTCAGTCTTGAATCCAGGATCTCTTCTCTCCCTGAACAATCACATCCACACTCTTGGCTTCAATTACCATCTATATGCAATGGTTACCAAATGTACATTTCGAGTCAATACCTTTCCTCTGAATTCCAGATCTATAATATTAAACTATCATCTTTAATATCTAATGTGATGTTTCAAATACACATTAAAGACAAATGTCCACAGAATCGATGAGGCTCCTGTTTCTCCTCCAATCCCTACTAAGCACACACACACACATAAATACTGCTACTCTTCCATTTTGTTCCATCTCAGTCAATGATACTACCATGAATCCATGTAGAAGCCTGAAATTCTCAGTATCTTCTTCTCTATCTAATTCAGTGGTTCTCAACCAGGAGCAATTCTACCCCAAGGTGAGACGGCAATGTCTGTAGACTTTTTTGTTTCTCATAATGGGATTAGTGGTATCTAGTGAGCTGAAAGCCAGGAGTGTTAGACATTCTAAAATGAACAAGACACTCCTTGTGAAAGTAGGCCTGGATGACCTAATATAATCCATCACCACATCCTATAAATTCGAATTCCCAAATAAAGCTTAAATCCATCAATTTCTCTTCCTAATGTGAAGTGCTCTACAAGCACTTCATAATTCAAGGTATAATTCCCTTTCACCTAGAACAGAACACTACAATATCTTCCCTACATCTACCTTTACTCAAATTCATACAGTGAAGTCTCAGAATCATAACCTTCATGAGAAAGAAAAAGAATCCCTGAGTTTGGCTGTTGCACAGGTAAGAGTCCTTATGGATCTAACACAACTAAAAATAAGCCCCACCTGTTTGTTTGCGTTCCTACTATATTGAGGGTTCCCACTCAATAAAACATCTCCCCAGCCTCAAACAGCTCTCTGCTGGTATATTTCCTTCTGTGTCTACTTGTAGCAGCCTCACTGACTCAGAGCTCCACTTTTAACTGCCTTGTCTCAGTGCCCTCCACAAGCCAATATCTCAACTCTATTTTGTATATTTTTAATATCCCCTGCAGCAGCATCCAGTCATACTAAGCCACCTATCTGGTATGACCAAGTTATTTCCCAAGGTATCAATTATTACTCTTGATAGCATTCTGGTTACAAAAATGTTTAGATTGCAAATAATATGCTCCAGTCCTATTTTTCCATAGACCTATATTCTTAGTGTGTAATCTGCAGAAGATGAAGTTTCCCAAAAATTACAGATATTCCCATACTTCCAAAAATTCTTGTGGAGCACCTGGGTGGATCAGTCCGTTAAGTGTCCAAATTCAGCTCAGGTCATGATCTCGCAGATCATGGGTTTAAGTCCCACATTGAGCTCTGTGCTGACAGCTCGGATCTTGGAGCCTACTTCAGATTCTGTGTCCCCCCCCCTACTCCTCCCCCACTTGTGCTCTGTCGCCCTCTCTCAAAAATAAACATTTAAAAAAAATCAAAGAAAACAAATGACTGGTTCCTCAACTAATTTATACGCCTCACATCTAGGTTTCTTATCTCTGTTAGTAGTCCAGAATCAAAGCAGTGGAAACATCAAAGCCTCCCTCTCTCTCCCCTATATTCAGTGATTCCACACATTCTACCAATTTTCCTTATGCGTGGTCTTTCACATCTTTCCCACTACCATATGCCATAATTGAAAGCTTCCATGCCTCTCATCAAATGAATTTAATAGCTTCAAAGGTAATCACCCATCTTCCCGGCCCTCCTTATTCCAAGCTCAACTCCACTATACCACAAGAACCATCTTCCCCAAAATGTCAATCTGTGCTATTTCTCTACTCAAAAACCTTCAATGGCATTCCACTGGGCACTCAAGACCCCAAACCACTACTCCATTTTTTTCACACTGGACTTCCCATTCACTTCATACTGTAGCAGAGATAAACAGAGGTAAATGATAGAAACCATTGAGCACATTGCTGGCAAAGAAAGCCACTAAATATTAGCTATTACTTTCACAGATCACCTGGTGTTATAGTCAATTCTAAGAATGTCATCTCCCTACCTCTGAATTTAAACATCTTAAATTCCTCCTCTTTGTATTATTAGAGACAAAGGTCAAATCTTGGTTGTGTCAGTTACTAGCTGTGACCTTGAACAAGTTATTTAGCTTTCTGAGCCTCAGTAAAATTAGGATAATATCCATGTCATGGGGTTGTTGAAAAGACTAAATGATATAACATATGAATGCCTAGAAAAGGCATCAATAAGTGTTAGTTTTCTTTAAAAGTGTTCTCTTAAAGGATGAACACAAAACTAATTGCTTGCCTTCTTTCTCCCACAACTAGGCAGGTAGAGAGTAGCACTCAAAAAAATTTGCTTAACAAAATATATCTTTACCTTTCTGAAACAAATGCTTACTCCAAAAAACATGAGATATAAGAGATCTTTTTCTATGCTACTACGCACAGAAAAAGTTACTGATATGGAACCATACTTCACTAAATGATATATACTGACTAATGTAAATTATGTTATTAAATTTACTGACACTCAACATATACCTCGTCCACATGCAGAACTAGCAGTTACTTAGTTAGTTCCAATAGTTACCTATTATGACTATATAAATACATACAAAAAGATAGAAAGCTTCAATATTTATAAATTCCATAGAAAATGAGTCTGTATACATAATTAAAAACTCATAGTAAAAGATTCTTATATATTCACTAAAAGAATTTGTCAGATTTGATTTATACCATAGGCTTTTACATTATAGCATTGTAAGAGTTTCTTTAAAATGAGAAAGCAAAGAAAAGACAAAGAATGGAGGGAGGAGAGAAACAGTACCAAAACTTCTCAAGTTAGTCTTTTCACATTTTACTTTGCCTCATCCTCCCTCCCACTCATTTTACCTAATTGCTTTTCTACTTCATATTAACAGAAGAATGATAGAATCTACTTAATAAATAGTGCTGGGACAACTGGACTAACAGCAAAAGAATGAAGTTGGACCCCTACTTCATATCATATTAAAACTCAAAATGGACCAAAGACCTAAATCTAAGAGCTAAAACTATAAAACTCTTAGAATAGCACATAGACATTAATCTTTGAGACCTTGGATCAGGCAATGGTTTCTTATATACGACACCAAAAGCTCAAGCAATCAAAGACAAAGATAAATTGGACTTGGTTAAAATGAAAAGCTTTTGTGCTTCAAAGGACACCATCAAGAAAGGAAAAATACAAATCAAGAATGGGAGAATATACTTGCAAATCATATATAATGGTCTAATATTCAAAATATACAAAGAACTCTTACAGCTCAACAATAAAAAATACTCCAATTAAAAAATGGGCAAAAGATCTGAATACACAAATGAAAAGATGACCAACATCATTATTTATTAGAGAAATGCAAATCAAAATCACAATGAGATACCATTTCTTACCAACTAGGATGGCTATAATCAAAAAGTCAGACAATAACAAGTCAGACAATAACAATAATCTACAAGGATGTAGATAAATTGGAACACTCATACATTGGTGGTGAGAATGTAAAATGGTGCAGCCACTTTAGAAAACACTGGCAGCTCTCAAAAAGGTATACATAGAATTAGCACCTAACCCACCAATTTCACTACTAGGCATACACCCAAAAGAAATAGAAACATGTCCATACAAACCTGTACACAGATTTTCATAGCAGCATTATTCAGAATAGCCAAAGAGAAGAAACAGCCCCAAAGCTGAGCAAATGATGAATGCATAAACAAAATACAATGGTGTATCTATACAGCAGAATATTATTCAGTTATAAAAAGAGACAAAGAACTGACACTTCTATGACATGGATGAACCTTGAAAAGACACTAAGTTAAAAAAGCAAGACCACATAATGTATGACTCCACTTATATGAATGTCTATAATAAGCAAATCCATAGAGAGAAAAAAATCAACTGGTGGCAACCAAGGGGGGCAGGTGGTAAGGGAGAGGAAGGTCAGGGACGGGGAAGGGACTGGTACCGGGTACATGTTTCTTCTGGGGACGATGAAAGCATACTAGAATTAGAGAGTGGTGATCACTGTACAACTGTGTGAATATACTAAAAACTGAACTGTATACTTAAAAAGAGTGAATTTTATGATACAATGAAAGAATGATGACGGAATAAAAAGCAGCACAACTAAAGAATGAACCAAGTGCTCCTTTTTTGATCCAACATTTTCTATACATTTACAACATTCTAGACCTATGCTGGTTGCCAGGAACCCACAGATGAGTAAAACAAAGTCACTATACTCCCTTCAGGATCATTCTCCTTAGCCTACAGATGTCAGTATTTCTTAAAAGTGGAGCAGCTTTGAAAATGTAAAAACAGCAAAATGTAATCCACAGACAAGCCAAGAGAACACAGATATTTACATTGTAAACTCTTCTAAATTACCTAAAATTATTTGGGGGCAGGGGGTAAATATGCTTCTAATATTAGTGTTAAATAACTCATTGTTCCCCAATGCTGATAATGTCATTTTCCAAGAATTATTAAACAGCTTTATTTCATTTATTGGAAATGCTTTTTACAAATGTTTCTGATAGATCTTTCTGCATCATATCACTCTGATTGTATCAATTTCTCCATGACTCCTGGATTCGCTATTTTTGACATTCAAAAACTTCATGACGAACACAAACCTCCCAAAAGGAAATGCTTTTTGACATTTATAGTAACCATATGAAAATGTGTTTCTCTAAAATAAAAATAAGTAACAGTAGAGTTCTCTAAACTAAGAAATCAAATGTTTTGAGTTCTAATCCAGATTTTTACAAATCAGAGAAAATCTGATTTCCTGATATGAAAGCTACACTTCCATAAAAGAAAAGCTAACAAAAATCAAAAAATCAAATTTAGACAGAAAACTAGGTTGAATAGTTTAAACAGTGCAAAAAAAGACATATTCTATTTAATCCAAAACATTAGATATTTCTGATGTTTTTAATACATTATTTATATCAACTTTCCAAAAGGTAAAACTAAAATCTATATTATTATTACCTTATCTTTGGCCTCAGGCAGTGTGATTTCTCTAGGTTCTAACAATGGTATTTCTCGAAAAGGTGGAACACATCTGACTATATCTGGTACATAGTGTGTATGAAACAATGGCGGCATTGAGTATCTTCTTTCACCTGATAAAGGCACTATGTGGTTAACTAGAGTTGGCTCTTGGTGGGGTGAATGGAAACGCTGCCGTTTACCGTCAAGAGGAAGGTTTTTTTCATCGCTTAATCTCCTGAAAACAAGCAATATACCTTAGTAATTAAAGATATAACTTTCTAATGACAGAAAACAATTAAAACTATAAAAATAACAAGTGCCAATATTGACTCTTTCAGCAGGGCCACATTATTAGTTCTATGTGAATCTTAAAATATTCATTTTGAGCACAAGAGAAGCCTTAGAAAAACACCTTAGGAAAAATGCATACTGATAATGTGTGTGTACGTATGTGGGTGTGTGTATATATGTACACACATATGTATGTATATATATATACATATATATAATTTATAGAATATATATGTATATATTTTTAAACCTATACACTATATATATCAGGGTTAGTCTCTTGCAGAACTGTCCCAATATTTTATCTCAGCAGTTAAAACTTTGGAGGAAAACTTCCATTCATAGAAACACTGACAATAAAACCCAAATTCTAAAGAATGAGAATAAAATTAAGTGAACTGAGTGTTACATAGTTAAAAAGTCCACCTATATTCCGGTTCATCAGTTGGAAAGATCATATTAAAAAGCTATAAAGACACTGAACAACTAAATAAATACGAAAACTAACTGCATTTCACATAACAGTATTGTATTAATGTTAAATTTCTTGGGCATGACTAATGTATTTTGGTTATATAGGAAAAGATCCCTGTTCTTAGCAGGAATGCACTGATGTACAGTGAAATGATGTCTACAATTTTTCATCATGGTTCAGGAAAAAAAAAAAAGTAGGAATAAAGAGAAAGAGGCAAAAAAATCAAATGAAGCAAAACTTTAATGGACCTAGGTAAACAGCATACAGATGTTCACTGTACTATTCTTTAAATTTTTCTGGAGGCATAAAATTTTTCAAAATAAAAGCCAGAATGAAAATAATTATTTGTCTAAAAAAAGATATTTACTTCATTGATATATTAAGTTTGTTCATACAGACAATACTTTCGGCCATGGGAAATGGTCCAACTACTGGGTCACGGCCATCCGAAGGTTTTTTATTTTAATACCCCAGTAGGATTACACCAACTCCTCTCTCCTTGACCCCCAAAATAAGTAGAACTCCTACTCACAAGTAAAAGTGTACAGTACTAAAAACCTAAGAGTATATTTAATATCTGTTAACATAAAAGTGACTTAGCTTTATATGCTGCTTCTCTTGAGAATGTCAATTTTAGTTTTTAAAGTACAACTATGAGCCAATGGAATTTGTTTTCATTTGTGATTCACAAACTGGCTCTCCAGGCAATTTCAAAAAAATTAAAATCTCAATTAAAGCCAATACTTTTGGCATCATTATAAAGCCTTCCACAATGATAACTTTGAAGAACAACTCACAGTGCTTTGAAGCACAAGATCTAGAGCCGGACTACCTGGATCCAAATCCTAAGTGTGCCTCTACCTGAATAACTAGTTGCTTAACCTCTGTTTCATCTTTCTCAACAGAAGAGGGATAACAGTACTCATCTCATAAAGTTTTGTGAAACATAAATCATTTGTAAACTCCACAGAACAACGCTACTACATGAATGATCAATAATTCTTAGCTAGTGTTATTTTTAATCGGACATAAATTTATGGAATGTTTATATAGGCATTCAGCAGCTATATCTTGCAAATACTGCCAAACCTTATTTTAATAATCATCTCTAAAATTCTATTATAATTACTTTGTGGTACATCAATTTCTTCTAATTGGTTAAAATTAGTTGACTCTGACTTCTCTATAGAAAGCTTTAAACATGCAGAAATTTTTACTATAATAATATATATTACAGAACCTTAGGTGTGTAAGATTTAGATAAATTGAATAGTGAATTTTACTAGAAAGAAGATATTATAGGCTGAACTGTGTCCCCTCAAAATTCTAATGGTTGAGCAGTACCTCAAAATTTGACTGTTTTGAACATCCAGCCTTTAAAGAACTTAAAATGGTGTCATTAAAAGTAGGCCCTAATCCAATATGACTAGTGTCCTTAGAAGTAGAGAGTAGGACACAGAAAACACAGAGATGCCCGTGTAGGACACAGAGAAGGCAGCCATCTACAAGCCAAGGAGGGAGGTCTCAGAAGAAAACAAACCTGCCAACACCTTGATCTTGGACTTCTAGCCTCCAGGACTGTGAGAAGATAAATTTCTGTGCAAGCCACCCAATCAGTTGTACTTTGATATAGCAGCCCCAGCAAACTAATTCAGAAAACAATCTAATTTAGTTAAAATCTCCATTAAAAGTAGTCTTCTGAAAAATGTGGCTTCATTCCATCTAAAATTTGCAATGGCAGTAATAAATCAACAAAAGTATCCCTAAAATTTTTTAAGTTTAATATAAAAGTTTCAAAATTTTGTCACAGGAATGACTTCACAGGTTCCAGAAAATAAAATTTAGGGCATAATGTCCACACAATCTGGATACAAGAAACACTCAGCTACAGTTCAGAGAAATGCAAACTTTTCTTTTAAAATAATTAAGAAGTACTTACTTCCTTCCTCGAAATAACGGAGAAGTTGAGGTCTGTATTGGACTGACATTTCCATATGTCAACTGCTGTAATGACACCGCTCTTGACAAACTACCAAAAACACAGAAAGAACAATAGTAATAAACATTTTTCCCTTAAACAAAAAAGCAATTTCATAAAAAACTAAATATTTCACTGATCAGAAAAAACAATACAATGACCTTTTTTATTATTGTTTTAGAGACAGCGCAAGTGAGCACGAGTGGGGTAGGGGACAGAGGGAGAGAGAGAGAGAATCTTAAGCAGACTCCATGCTCAGCATGGAGCCCAACGTAGCAACTCAATCCCATGATAGGATCATGACCTGAGCCAATATCAAGAGCCGGTTACCCAACCAAATGAGCCACCCAAGCACCCCAACAATGACAGTTTTTTAACTTCAAACATTTCATGTAAAAATGAAACATATAAACATATAAAAATGTTCTCAATTAGAACACAAAATTTACAAATGATATGGGCCAAAATAACACCATACTTACTCTGTATTCTGAAAGTTGAACTGTGCATCTATAAGCTGCTGGTGTGAATAAAGAGTTGGTGACAGGGCGAAGAAATTATTATGTTGTTGATGGTTTGGGGTGAAAGGCGGGCGACCCAAAATTGAGTTTGGGAACATGCTCTTGTTCACTAAAAGTGAACATGTATTCTTCTACCTAGGATAGTTTTAAAAGACAAATTATTATATCTTGAAAATACTGAACTCAGTAATAACTAATATCTATTATTTAAAACAATTATTTACCAAGTTATGAATTTTACTTACAAAGTTATTTCAAAAGTTTTAACAGATCTCTTAAGTCCCACTACAGGTAACCAAAAACTTGTTAATAATGAATTTTAAATCTGGATTAAGAATATCATGCAAATGATAAAAAAAAATGCAAGTTTCTAATTTCTGATGTATTTAACCTCATATCAACAGATCTTTCAGAAATCAAGTTATCACCACATACTCTGATAATAAAAAAGACACCACTCAGGACAGACATTTAATGAAGCCATACAGATTCTTACATTTATACCCAGTTGAATTTATTCAAAGGTATAAACCATAATATGACAACCTGATTCTTAGGATATAGATCTTACACATCTTCTTACAGATCAACTCAAACAAAGGAAGGAATCCGTACTAATACCTATAAAATTCTGAGATTTCCTTCAAAGTCTAAATAATTTATATAAAGGACGTCACATAAAAGAGAGCCTGTTCCACAGCAATGGGGAAAACATACATAACAGTCCCCCCTTACCCACAATTTCACTTTCTGTGGTTTCAGTTATCTGTGGTCAACCATGGCCCAGAAGCAGATGATCCTCCTTCTGACATATCGTCAGGTCAATAGTAGCCAGCCTAACACTATGTCATAATACACACACCATTCACCTCACTTCATATTATCATATGGGTATGTTATCATCTACATCATCACAGAATACAATATAATTAAGATATTCCAAGAGACAACATTTACAAAACTTTTACTGCAGTATAGTAATATAATTGTTCTATTTTATTATTAATTGTACTTTATAAACTTTATCGAAGGTACGTATATACAGGGAAAAAACGTAGTATATATAGGGTTCGGTACTACCCACAGTTTTAGACATTCCCTGGGGGTCTTAGTATGTCTCCTGTGTGAATAAGCAGGGGAACTATTGTACAAAGCAATCAGAACCATTCACTGACCCAGGCAGGAGAGATTTATACTTTGCAATGACTGATCCCAAAGGCTACAAACTTACAAAGAGTAGGGCAAAGTAACAAACAAATCAAGTATTAAGTAAAATCAACAAAGTGAAAATAGGATCCCCAGCCCACCCTCCCAATGCAGGCAATCAGAAAACCCATTTATGGTACTGGGAAAGAAACCAAATGACATGGTAACCAGAGAACCTATAATATAGTAACAGTTTTCCATGAAGAAAAAGTTAAGCCTGCTAGCAAACTACAGTAAAGTCTACTACTAAACTGCCCACCCATGCACATAGAGCTTCCAATTTGATTTCTAGGAACTCTCACTTAAAATAAACATTCAAGGATCACCATAAGAGAAAAAAGATCCAGGAATAAACAAAAACAATTCCAAGAGCAAGATAAATATATTAATTAATTAATTAATTAATTAAAGCAAAAAAAAACCCCAGAAAACAATATACTGTTTAAAAAGCAGAAAAGGCTCTTCGAAATTATAAAATTAAAAGCAGAAACACTGAGTAGAAAGTTAAAAGAACACTGAGGAAATCTCTTAGAATAAAAAGGAAAAACTAGTAAAGGCAGAAAGGAGGCAGGACAATAAGAGAAAAAAATATAAGAGAATCAAACTGTATGGTCCATCATCCAACATAACAGAAGTTCCTGTAGAAGAGAGAAAACACACAGAAGGAAATTATCAAATAAACAAAACAATAAAATGTCCAGGACTGAAAAAAACCAATCCTGAGATTTAAAGGACCTAATGAGCACAAAGCACACCTTAAAAAATGTATGTACCAAGGTATATTATGGTAAGATTTCAGAACATAAGGAAAAAGAAACTTATATTACAGAAGAGGAAAATGTTATAAATAAAGAGCTGACAATCAAAATGACTTTAAAATCCTCAATAGCAACAGAGGAAACTACAAGACAATGAAGTTAGCGCCTTCAAGTCTCTGCAGGAAATGCTCTCAAGCTACAATTCTATACCGAGCCATACTATCACTGCAAGGGAGAATAAAAACATGTTCAGACATGTCAAGTATCAAAAATCAAAACAAAACAAAAAACCTGGGATCTACGAAAAGGGAGACCTGCTGTAGGGCAGAGACAAAGTAATTCCCCAGAACAGTGGTGAAGGAAAGCTACCAGGTTAAATTAGAGCAAGAGGATGAAGGGTTTCAAGAAGAGACCCAAGGAGAAAAAAACTTAGAACTTTACTGGCAGTTTACCTGATGTATTTGACCACAGAGAGGAGCAAAAATAATCACACAAACAAAAAAGTAGCAAGTTAAAAAGAAATTACCTAAACACACACACACTCAAAAAGTCATATAAAAAAGGATATATAATCATTATCTATTTGGTTCTCACAATAACACAAACATTAAAAATATCAATCTAAACAAAATTGTAACATATTACATATCTATTTCATATATTTATTTAAAGATTACGTACATTATTAAAATATACTATATATATTTACATGTTCATATACAGTACAATTTAATGATAAGGGAGGCTACATTAAGGTGCTGAATTCTAATTTTCAGTAGATGTCAATTTTAAAAACAAGCCATAGAAGTTTTTGAGGAATAACAGAGGAAAATAACACTTAAGCATCTAAAAGAAATAATAGCTGCCTCTGGGTATTGAGACCAGATGGTTGGAAAAACTGGTGGAGAAAACAGGATAGAAAAAGAGAAAGATCTGTGAAGAAACTAATAAATCACTCATACACACTTTGTTCCTTGCTTTTTTTCAATTTTGCAAGACTAAAGTTCCAAGGATGTACACAGATAATGAACGAGATTCACTAGGCCAAGATTTATAATGGATTGTGAATAAGAGTCGTGGGATCCCATCAGATCTCATCCCAAGCGCCCGACTCTCTAATCTGAACCAGAGACAAGGTGTTACCTCCAGAAAACAAGAGTTCATCAACTCCCTTCAGCAGGTCTGTATCTCATTACAGGATACTTTTTTTTTTTTTTAATCATTCCTATCATAACTGTTAAACTGTACTCCCTGATTTTCACTGCTCAAAGGAAATGGAAAATATCTTGAACCAAGCAGGATTCTGGACAATCCTTTATTAAAAGTACATGTAATAATCACAGAATGCCAGATTCAAGACTAGCAACTAAAGCCATGTTCTAGCCTTTGTCTGGGTTCATGCTCTTTTCTTTCTTGACTTTCTTTATTCTGTTTCCCTAACCCAAACTCCCACAAAACATAACTCCTATTTCATAAGATTCATGAGAAAATAACATTAAATGTAATTCATTAAATGAATTTTGCTTGATATTTCATTTTCTTGGAATACAGATACTACTGATCAAACAAGGGAAGGAATCTGTATTCAGAAAGCTAAAATTAAAATGTTCTATTTTCAGATTTATTTAAATCAATTAATAGTTAAAATTCTAGACACTTTGTTTACATCAATATGCTTATGTTTTTCCTCTGGACCCAATGTTTACATCAATATGCTTATGTTTTTCCTCTGGACCCAAATAAAGCCCCATATACATGCATTAAGACTTGAAAACCCAAAATGACAAAACAGTCTAGACCTCACCTTATTTCTATGCCATGACATGATAAGATCCAAAACAAGAACAAGTCAAAAGATGTCTTGTGGCCCACAAACACTCTACAAAGCTAATGACCAAATTATCCAAGGTTTAAAAGCTTACAGTGATTCCAGAACCAAAAGTTTACCTAAGGCAGGTATCTAGTTCAGCCTATCCCAAATTCCCAGATAAGCAACTGAAGCTTTTGGAGTTCCTCCAAAACAAAGTATCTGTCAGGTTCTCCTCAGTATGAATCTTGGCCCTGAAGTATGGCTTCAACAAGGCCAGCCCTCACAGTCAGATCATTCCTAGGGAATGTAACCAATGGCATTCACTGCTCCCCAACATGGGCATCCTGCATGACCATCTAGAAATCAAGAAGTAAACCAAAAGGCATGAATTTCAATTCCTCTTTCTAATATTTTTCTAATACATTTCAACACTGATTTTGATGAAGACAAATAATGTAAATAATCCAAAAATAATCATCCATCAAAAACAATATGAGGAATCATTTTTTAAACAGAATACAGAGCTTTAGAGTATAAAATCCGACACACCTATTACCATAGAATTAAAGAGACCACCACAAAATTTTGTATCTTTTTCTTTATATTCTGAATGAAAGGCTCCTTCAGTAAGTCTATTTGATGATCTACATAAAACACGATTCCACATCAACTGTGATAGCAGGGATAAGAAATTCTACAATAAAGAAAATCCAGATTATTGCTGGTATCTTATTTTCCTTAACTTTAAAGTTATTGGCTTCTCAATGCTCGTGACAATAAAATAGGATGATATAGGAACTTCTGAAGAAGTGTTTTAAGACCGTTGCATGGTTTTTTTTTTTTTAATTTTTTTTTCCTTTTTTTTCAACGTTTTTATTTATTTTTGGGACAGAGAGAGACAGAGCATGAACGGGGGAGGGGCAGAGAGAGAGGGAGACACAGAATCAGAAACAGGCTCCAGGCTCTGAGCCATCAGCCCAGAGCCTGACGCGGGGCTCGAACTCCCGGACCGCGAGATCGTGACCTGGCTGAAGTCGGACGCTTAACCGACTGCGCCACCCAGGCGCCCCTTAAAACCGTTGCATGGTTCTTAAGGAAAGAATCTTAAAGTTGCTTCTTGACTAAGGTTGACACAATGGGAAATTATATACGTTTATTTGTAAATAATCATACAGGAGACAAGGGTGTACAGGAGTGGTTTACAAAGTAATTCCTAGTGATACGGTATTTGGTCCTGTAACTCACAACCTGGAATTTCTGTCCTAAATTTGACTCTTCTCCAACCAATTAGAGAACTTTCAAGGTTACATAATTCCTTCCATAATCAGGATTCCAAGGAAAGCAGAATCTCCCCAGTATAAAAACCAAAAGCCAGAACTATGGCAACTAAATCAAGTTATCTGTCCACTTTGTCCAAATGCCTTTGACCTCCTAAACGCACTTCTTTTCTCCACAATGCAAAAAGTCCAAATCCTATATCCTGCTCACCCACTGTCAAAACTACTTGCGAGTTTTGAAAAGGACATTCCTTTTGATTAGGAATTAGATACCAACCCAGAACTAAAAAAAAAAAAAAAAAAAAATTCTTGTCATGTGGTTTGAAATGGCCATTTCTTAAATGACTGATAAATGGCCTGTTCCACCTAAAGCCTGTATGAAAGAGCATTTCCAGACCAGACATAATTGGGGCCATCACACCAACAAAATAATGTCACTACCACTGGCTAAATATTGTGAGCCTCTTCGCTGTACATATTAAAAGCCTTGTGGTAATAATCCGTCCAAGACAGAATTTACAAGAAGAGTATGTTACCTGTAATACAAAACACAGATTTAGTGTTCAGTTATGATCTTCCCTCACAAAATCACACACCACATATCCGTCAACAAGTTCCCATTTCGCCTGAGTTTTAGTTTCTCTGTTTCTTTTCGGTTCACCCTATTGGTATCCGCAATCTAAGTACGTAACTCCTATTTTAAACAAAGAGCTGAAGGAGAGAAAAGACGGTATTTGGATAATCAAGAAATTGTGAGACACATAAACCCCATCGTGCTCTGGCCTAGGCAGATGACGAGTCTATCTACCAAGGCTGACCGGGAAATGAAGGGTACAACAATCTGACAGAGTCCTAGACTGAGCACTTCCCTGGAAAGTGAAGAACTGAGGCCCCTTTGATTAAAAGCCTTACATTTTAAATACTTAATCCAGATGTTTACCTTATTTTTTCACCACCCTCTGAAACTCCATGCAGGGGTCCCAACACGGTCTTCCTCTTTTGCTCCTAGACTGAGAACGGGGCGCGAGGAAAGGAAACGAGTGGAAAAAGTAAGCGGTCCTAAGATTCTTCAGAAAAGTGCAGCAGCCTTGGGGCCGCCCATACGTCTGGGACGTCTAAGAAAGATCGCCGGAACTTCCCACGCAAACATAACAGTGCGGTTTGAGGAAAAGTTCCCCGAGCCCCGCCCCCGACCTGGGCCTACACCATTGCGTCCCTTTCCGAAGCCCCCTAACTCACAGGTCTCCTCGGGGAAGGGCTAAGCAGGGCCTACTGGTACTGCCCGCCCAGGAGCTCCAAGGCCGGAGCAGCGAGA
The DNA here is from genome assembly GCF_028749965.1 of Puma concolor. Classification (NCBI taxonomy): domain Eukaryota; kingdom Metazoa; phylum Chordata; class Mammalia; order Carnivora; family Felidae; genus Puma; species Puma concolor. The sequence continues at coordinate 97,097,808 of NC_141667.1, forward strand.
GCCCGGCGCGCTCGGTTGTCGCTTTCGCCGCAGCCAAAGCAGGTAGTGGCCCGCGTAAAAGCTAGGCCTGGCTCCGGATCCGGATCGCAACCTAAACCCCGGGCTCGGCGGCCGGGGAGGAGCGACACAAGAAAAGGCAGGGCCAGCAAGGGTGTGGGAGGTTCGGGGCGGTGGCAAGAAGCGGAAGACCAAAAAGTCACCGAAAAAGCGGCGTAGAAAGCCCTGTCAGAAACACCCGGAAGACTGTCGCGACCCGGATGGGAACAGCGAGCAGGGAGCGAAAGGTCACACTTCCGGCAGCCTCCCCGCCCGCCCCAGCAAGCGCTTTGCTTGAGTGCGCAGGCGCACAAATGCTACGGTCTGGGTTAGGACGGAGGTGGCTGTTCAGCAGCTGCGAGCGCGAATGTGGAAGGGCTAGGCCTGCCCTGAGACAAGAGGGATCAGGCAGTCGGCGGTGGCCGGGCCGCGTTGTTCGGCTCTGGGCCGCGTCCGAGCTAATGCACAACGACTCCTGTGCACTTTTTAAAAAGTTAAGCACTTCTTACGGGTCTTTCGTGTCTCAGCTGGATGACTCCGGCCGAGAGGAGCTTTTCCTGACCCAGCTTTCCCTCACTCTTTTGCACTGATGTGTATTAAGTTTTGGTTATTTTCCTCCCTCCAGTGAAATGAAAGCAGCTTGGGGCTGAAATGCCTTATTGATCTCTAAAGCCTGGGCTCGGCGCCCTGTCCTTAATAATAGCTAACATTCCCTTATTCAACAAATATTTAATATTTCTACTGGAGTGAACTTTGCTGGTGGTGAAAATACCAACGTTGTTGGATTTGTTAATGTAAATCTGTTAACAATATACCTTTATTTTCTTTTTAATTCCTGTAGAAGAATTTCTCATTTTTGAAGTTGGTAATTTGTATCCTCGTTCTTTTTTCCTGATCATTCTGGAGAGAGGCTTATCAACTTTACTGATCTCAAATCCCAAAGCCATCTTTTGCTTTCAAAGATTATATTTATTGTTTGTTTCCTATTTACTGATTTCTTCTCTTAGGTTTATTTCCTTTCTTTTGCTTTTTTTTTTTATTTTTTAAGTTTTTTTTTTTTAATTTACTAGTTTTTTAACTTGGAAACTGAGATCACTGATTACTGATGTTTCTTCTTTTGTAACTCAGAGTACTGCTTTAACTACATCTCACACGTTTTAATATACTTAATATGTTTAATATTTATGTTTAATATGTTTAATATATTATGTTTTCATTTTCCTTCATTTTAAAATACTTTCTAATTTCCCCATAGATTTTTTTCTTTGACTCGTGGTTTATATGTAAGTGTATTATGTTGTCTCCAAAAATTGAGGAATTTTCCAGACATTTTTCTGTTACTGATTTCTAATTCAATTCCATTATTTAATAATCCAGTTAAAATACTTTCCATAATTTGAATCATTTTCAACTTACTGAGACTTATTCTGTGACTCATAATATAGTCTGCCTTGGTAAATATTCGATGTGCATTTAAGATGAATGTGTATTGGGGCGCCTGGGTGGCGCAGTCGGTTAAGCGTCTGACTTCAGCCAGGTCACGATCTCGCGGTTCGGGAGTTCGAGCCCCGCGTCAGGCTCTGGGCTGATGGCTCAGAGCCTGGAGCCTGTTTCTGATTCTGTGTCTCCCTCTCTCTCTCTGCCCCTCCCCCATTCATGCTCTGTCTCTCTCTGTCCCAAAAATAAATAAACGTTGAGAAAAAAAAAAATTAAAAAAAAAAAAAAGATGAATGTGTATTGATACAATTGTTGGGTGAAATGTTCTACAAATATCAATCACATCAAATTGGTTAATACTATTGTTCAAATCTTCTAAATCCTAAAGGATTTAGAATATTTTTTTGTCTACTTACCCGATTAATTATTGAGAGGAGTATTGAACTCTCCAACTATAATCATGGATTCTTCTAATTCTACTTGTTCTATCAGGTTTGCCTCATGTATTTTGAACTCTGCTGTTAGTTGCATAAACTATTTTTTGCATTTGTAATTGTTGTATTATTTTTTTAATATAATTTATTGTCAAGTTAACTAACATACAGTGTGTACAGTGTGCTCTTGGCTTTGGGATTTTGTTCTGTTATTTAGATTAATTTATCCTTAATGAAATTGATTGTAAAAAGTATTTTCTCATTATGAAATGATCTATTTTATAAATCATCCACTTTATAAAATCTCTTTTTCTCCTGGTAATATTTTTTTGCTCTAAAGTGTACTTTCTCTGATTGTAATGTAGCCACTCCAGCTTTCTTTTTTTGTAGAGTTAACAAGATGTATTTTTAAAAGAAAACTTCCAATTCTGCCAAAGTCCTCCTGGTACTCAAACCCAAGAGGTTACAAGAAAACTACAGACCAATATACTTATAAACAGATGCAAAATTTCTTAACAAAATTCCTGCTGTTTTTATTCTAATATATGTAAGAAAGATAACACATCATGACCAAAAGGGGAATTATCCCAGCAATTAGGTTGAATTAATAGAAAATCAAACACTATAATTCACTATATTAACTAAGAAAAATTGTATCATCATTTTAACAGATGCAGCAAAAGCACTGGACAAAACCCAATATCCATTCCTAGGAATTCAAGGAAACTTCTTCAACTTGATAGAAAGCATCTATAAAAAGCACCATACATAATGGTAAAGAACTAAATGTTTTCAGCAAAGATGAGGAACAGGGCAAGGATTTCTGTACTCACCACTTCTTCAGCATTGTAGTAGGGGGTCTAGCCTGTGCAATGGGCAAGAAAAAGATATAAAAGGCATCCGAATTGAAAAGCAAAAAGTAAGACTGGTTTTATTTGCAGATAATATGATCTGTGGTGAAAATCCTACAGAATCTACAAAATCTACTGGAACTGTTAATGAGATCATCAAGATCACAGGATATAAAATCAATATACTAAAGTCAATTGTATTTGTATTATACTAACAATACACAATCTGAAATTGGAATTTAAAATATCATTTAAAATAGCATCAAAAATGTGAAATATATCAGGATAAGTTTGATAAAAGATATTCAAGTTGTACACTGAAAATACAAAATATGCTGAGAGAAATGTAAGAAGACACAAGCAGAAAGATACACCATGTTCATGGTTTAGAAGAGCCAAAACTTGGGGCGCCTGGGTGGCGCAGTCGGTTAAGCATCCGACTTCAGCCAGGTCACGATCTCGCAGTCCGTGAGTTCGAGCCCCGCATCGGGCTCTGGGCTGATGGCTCAGAGCCTGGAGCCTGTTTCCAATTCTGTGTCTCCCTCTCTCTGTGCCCCTCCCCCGTTCATGCTCTGTCTCTCTCTGTCCCAAAAATAAATAAATGTTAAAAAAAAAAAAAAATTAGAAGAGCCAAAACTTAAAAAAAAATTTTTTTTTAACGTTTATTTATTTTTGAGACAGAGACAGAGCATGAACGGGGGAGGGTCAGAGAGAGAGGGAGACACAGAATCGGAAGCAGGCTCCAGGCTCTGAGCCATCAGCCCAGAGCCCGATGCGGGGCTCGAACTCACGGACCGTGAGATCGTGACCTGAGCCCAAGTCGGACGCTCAACCGACTGAGCCACCCAGAGCCAAAACTTTAAAAATGTCAGTTCTTCTCCAAATTAATCTGTAAATTCAATACAATCCCGATCAAAATCCCAGCAGGCTTTTTTAGTAATTGACAAAAGGATTCTAAAATTTATATGGAGAGGCAAAGGACCTAGAACAACCAAAACAACTTTGAGAGTGAAGAGCAAAGTTGCAGAACTTACACTAAATTACCTGATTTCACTATTTACTATAAAGCTACATTAACCCAGAAGATATAGTATTGGTGTAAAGAAAGAGAAACAGATCAATAAAACTGACCAAATCCTATTCAATGAAACTGAATAGAGTTTTTAAAAAGTGCCAAAGTTGTTGATTTCAACAAAGGACAGAGGCAATTCAGTAATTGTGACTGTATTAGTGACTTCACTAATAATGCTGAAACATTTGGGTGTTCATAGGTGAAATGAATAAATTAATTAATTAGTTAAATATTGTGTTGGAAGTTAAATATTGTGTGGGAAAACACAAAATGGGTCATACATCTAAACATAAAACTTAAAGCTTGTGGAAGAAAACAGGGAAAAATAACTGTGAACTTAGGCTAAACAAAGATTTCTTGGGTATAATACCTAAAGCACTATCCTTAAAAGACAAAAAGTAATAAATTGAACTTCATCATTCAATAGTTAAAAGAAATTAACTATTTCTTTAAAGGACACCAAGAAAATGAAAAAACTAGCCAAAAACCGAAGAAAATATTTAGAAATCACATATCTGATAAAGAATTTGTATTCAGAATGTATATTTTGAAAATCTCTCATACCTCAAAAACAAAAAACAAATAATTCTCATATCTTAATAAGAAAATGAGCAACCCAATAAACAATTGAGCATAAAGTTTGAATAGACACTTCACCAGAGAGGTCATATAAGTGGCAAATAAGTGCATGAAAAGATACTCAATATCATGAGTAATTAGAGAATATACAAATTAAAACCACAGTGAAATATCACCACCTACCTATTTTACGGTAAAATGAAAAAGACTAGCCATACCAACTATGGTTGCAATGTGGAGTGATTGGAACTCTCATAACCACTAATGAGAATGTGAAATGTTACATCCTCTTAGGAAAATTCTTCGGTGATTTCTTAAAAAGTTAAACGTATATTTACATGTGACCTAGACATTACACCCCTAGATATATATCCAAAAGAAATGAAAGCATTTGTTTACACAAAGACTTGTACACACATGTCATAGCAATTGTGTCATAATAGGCAAGAACTGGAAACAACACAAATGTCTGCCAACAGGTAAACGAATAAACAATTCATGATATATCCATACAATGGAATACTAAGAGTAAAAACAAATTTACTTTTGATATACTTGCAACATGGTTAATCTCAATTATGATCAGTGAAAGAAATTGAGCAAAAAATAGTACATACTGTATGATCCCATTCACATAAAATTCCAGGACATGAAAACTAATCTTTAGAGAGAAAACAAGTCAGTGGGAGCCTGGAGAATGAGTTGGGGTGAAGGGTTGAATGTAGGGAGAATGTAGAAGGGAGAGAATATAGAGGATTAGAAGAGAACTTTCATGAGTGATATTCACATTAATTATCTGGATTGTTGTAATATTTTCACGTGTATGTACATGTGTAGAAATGTGTAGCTTATTATGAGTCAATTATACCTCCAACAAGCTGTGACATTTTTTTTTTAAAGGGAAAATCTATTGGTCCATGTTGCACTTTCGGTGAATCTCTTAAACTGTGAGTAATTTTAACATCCCACAGTGGTCAATTGGAAATATTCGTTCACTGAGTTATGTAGATCTTCCAAATGTTGACATATTTCATCCTATGCTATCTAAATACCACATTTGTTACTATCACTTCCAATCTCATCGGAAGAATCTAAGTACCCTCCTTAAGAACACTGTTAAGTTAAATTGTAATTTATTTTTAAACAGCAAGAGAAGGATAGTGAAGAATATAAGGACTATTGATTTGTGCCAGTGGTGTTCAACTAGAGGTGATTTTGCTCCCAGAGGCTATTTAACAATATTCGGGGACATTTCGGGTTGACACAACTTGGGACTAGAGGTGGTTGCTACTGGCATCTGATGACTAGAAGCCAGAGATGCTACTAAAGTTTCCAATAATCAATACACAGGACAACCCCTTCAATAGTATTATCCAACCCAATATTCCATTGTGTCATATACCACATTTTGTTTATCCAATCACCAGCTGATGGACATTTGGGTGTCCCCTTTTTGACTGTTACAAATAATGTTGCTATAACCATTCATGTGTAAGTTTCTGTTTAAACACATCTTGGGGCGCTTGAGTGGCTCACTCAGTTAAGAGTCTGACTTTGGCTTGGGTCATGATCTCATGGTTCATGGATTCAAGCCCTGCATCGAGCTCTGTGCTGACAGCTCAGACCCTGGAACCTGCTTCGGATTCTGTGTCTCCCTCTCTCTCTGCTCCTCCCCTGTTCACACTCTGTCTGTCTGTCTGTCTGTCTCTCTCAAAGAAATAAATAAACATTAAAAATTTTTTAAAAACCTATGTCTTCAATTATCTTAGGTATATACTTAAGAGTGAAATTGCTAGGCCATGTGATAACTCTGTGTTTAATTTTTTGAGGAACTGCTGACTCTTTTCCAAAATGGCTGCACCATTTGCATCCCCATCAGCTGTGTATGAGTATTCCAATTTTTCCACATACTTGCCAACATTTATTACTGTCTCTCTTTTTTATTATAGCCATCTTAGTGGATGTGAGGTAGTATTTTGTGGTCTACAATGATTTGCTTTTGAACTATCAAAGCAAAAGTTAAAACAATAAAAAAACATAAATTCTCACTATTATTTTGAAAATAATTTTGACTACATGGCTCCTAAAACACACTTTGAAAATGGCTGGAGCAGGGTATGGCAGAAGTCCTAACAAGAATTGATAGCAAAGAGATTTATTGGGAGCTTACTATATGCCAGGCACCTTGCTAAGCAATTTACATAAATTATGTCTTATACTCTAACAGTCCTCTAAGATTGCTACTTTCATTATCTTCACTGTACATGTAAAAAAATTAAGTCTTAGTGAAGTCAAGCAACTTTGCTCAATATCCCACAAAAAGGCCAAAGATAAGATTTGAATCTCGATAGCTAGACTCTGCACTCTATGCCTCCTCCTTTAGCATAGCGTAGGCTCCTCCCTGACTCAAAGCTCTGCTTTGGGACGTAGTCAGGGAAGAAGGGCAGGACTAAGGGACTCAAGAGCTTTTGATGATGTGGTTTTGTAGTTGTTGATTTTATATTTGCCTGTTGAGCATCTTGAACTTTTCCATGATGTGGAGTCCACTCTAACTTCTAGGTTCCTTCATCTTTGTCTTGCTCACTTACATTCCAGTTCTTATCTCCCAAACACTCTCTGTTGTATCTGATGAAAATTTTGGTTTCCAGAAAGGAGATGGGGATGGAGAAATAGGTCATTTAGAGAGAAGTTGGCAATCACCAGTGTATATAAACAGCTCTCTAGGCCCAGAAGAGACATTCTTTAGATTCTACCCACTGAAATAGTAGAAAGAATTTACAACCAGGTGCCAGAAGTTCTTCTTTCCTCATGCATGAGTGTATTTTAGCACATTTCCAAAATCCGTCTTCAAAGCCTCACCACTTTTGATTCGCTTTGATACATATTAAAAGGAAAGATGCGGGGCACCTGAGTGGTTCAGTTGCTTAAGCGTCTGACTCTCGCTTTTGGCTCAGGTCGTGCTCTCATGGTCGGTGGGATCCAGCCCTGCACTGGGCTCTGCGCTGACACTGCGGAGCCTGCTTGGGATTCTCTCCCTGCCCCTCCCCTGCACACGCATGCTCTCGTGCTCTCTCTCAACATAAATGGATGAACATTTTTTAAAAAGTTAAAAACAAAAGTATAGATGCAACATCTCCCTAAGACAAAATGAAATAAAGACGCTTCAGAGAAAATAAGGTTAAGCTGAAATCTGCAAGTTATCCTGCAGTGTGAGGCTGCAGTGCTTTGATTTGGACGTGGTAAAGTGCAGAATAGAAGAGAATGGATAAAAATAATGACTACTCTTGTACTTTGTATTTATTATCTGCCATTTCACCCAAGGCATCTTGTGCCTCTTGGGGAAGCAATGGTAAAGAAGATCCACCCAGTTTCTACTTTCGTGTAGATGACCGTTCAGAGACAATAACCTTTACAAATTTAGAAAACAGAAACTTAATTTTTACGGTGGTAACAGAGAAAAGGAACATACGTGTCTCTATAAGAGCAAATAACTGGGGGATCCAACCTATTATGGAGGCTGTGCTGGCTATGGACATGCACTTCTAAGCTCTCCTATGTGAGGAGCATAGTTGACTGACAACCCCAGATACTGCCTCTCCAGACCCACCACGTTTGGAGTGGAGGCTATGCCTCTCCTGAGCCTCAACCAGCCAATGACTGAGCACAGCAGAGATACTACTGCCAGTCCATCCCTACAGGACACAGAACTCCTCTAATGGGCAATTCTGGCTTCAGAACTCCCCACTGGCATAGCCAACACTTTCTTAGTACTGCAATCTTTTCCTACCCGATTCTCCTTTCTCCCTCTCCTTCAACAGATGTCAGACTTGCATTGGAATCCGAGTCTTTCTCTGCTTACTCTTGCTTTCTCTCCTTTATCTTCCTCAGGGATCTCCTCTAATAAATCTCTTGCACATCTAATCCTAACCTGGTATTAGTTTCTTGGAGGACCTGAGCTAACACAGAGGATTTCTGTGAGAAAAGTGCCATTTAAACTGAGATCTAAAGGAATAGAAGTTAGATTTAAAAAAAAAAAAAAAAAAAAAAAAAACTTGAGGGAAGAAAAAGAACAGTCCTGAGTTAGACCAGAGCTTGGCACAGTGCCTGGCACTTTCTTAGTGCTCAATGAGTATTACTTGATTAAATGGAATGCAAAGTGCTTAGTGTGTGGCATGTAATTATTCCTCATAAGCAATTTTACAAAAGGAGTTCTATTATTATCTCTATTTTACAAATGACAAAACTGAGGATCAGATCCGTAAAGTAACTTGTCCAAGGTCAGGCAGAAGTTCAAAGTACAGCTGGGATACCAACAGGTTTGTTTGTTTCCAAGCTTGTTATTTTTAACTGTTTTCCTACCAAGATATGCTGGCTCTCTTCAGAAGAATTGAAAATGGACTTTCAAAAGAAAATACCTGTAGGGTCCTCTGGGTGGCTCAGTCGGTTAAGTATGCAGCTTCGGCTCAGGTTATGATCTTGCAGTTTGTGGGTTCAAGCCCCGCGTTGGGCTCTGTACTGACAGCTCAGAGCCTGGAGCCTGCTTCGGATTCTGTGTCTCCCTCTCTGTCTGCCCCTCCCCAGCTCACACTCTGTCTCTCTGTCTCTCTCTCTGCCTCTCAAAACTAAATAATCATTAAAAAAAGAAAAAAAGAAAATACCTATAATATATTTTTTAAATTCATAATCCATCCAAAGGCCACCACCTCTTCTAAAAACAGATCAGACACATCCTGAGTTACCCTGGGGATGTGTATGAAAGTCATGAGGTAACTGAATAGAAGTTCATTAATGGAGTCTATGTTATAAGCAGGGTTCTACAGTTAGAGAAATAAAAGGTTCAAAAAGATTCAAAGAAATTATAGAAAGTTCCTCTTTATTAAGTAATGTCGTATGGAAATCCATAGATGTCTTTCTATTTAGGATCTAATGACAGAAACCAGAGGTACAGGATATGGTTAGATGATTATTACAGGATTAAAACTCTTCAAACTTACCAATTTTTTTCTATCCAGTGTGATTCTGTATAGGTCATGGGTACACTTTCAAAGTGCATTTTTCTGTATGCAATTTGAGAACATATACTGGTTCCTGAGATGAACAGTGTTCTTGGGAATTCAAAATACAATTCTCCATAATTTTCTCTCTAATGAATTTATTGTAGAACAATCTGAGTGATTAGAGAGTATCAGAACTAAAACAAAGTTTAGCAACTATTGCCCTATTTTATGTGTAAGAAAACAATGGATGTCATAAAGATAGAAAAGGAAATAATTCATATGTTCTAAATCATTTTAAGTATATCAGCGTGTAATTTCAACCTTGATATTGCCTGAGTATAGACAGTACAATCAAAGAAGGCAATTGCAAATTCTACATGAATACATTTTGAATGTAATTCTCTATTCACTCACTTGGAGAGAGCCCTTAGGAATTTCAAGGTGAAATTACTGTCATAGGTTCTTGCCTTCAGAAATTACTGTGATAAAATATAAATCTGAACAACAATTTGCTCAGAGGGATAAGTGGCTGATTTGGAGAGGTAGGGTACTAATGGGATCTATTGCTTTCTATAATTATAAAAGTAATGAAGGTTTATTGGATAAATTTTGGAAAATACAGAAATGTATTAAGGAAATAAAAAATTTTAATTCATAAGATACAATATAAGTGAAATTTATGAGCCTGAAAGTTGCTGTTTAAAAGGCTAACTTTATGGGACACCTGGGTGGCTAAGTAGGTTAAACATCTGACTCTTGATATCAGCTTACATCATGATCTTACAGTTGTGGGATCAAGCCCTGCATTGGGCTCCATGCTAAGCATGGAGCCCACTTGGGATTCTTTCTTTCCCTCTATCTCTGTCCCTCCTGTGATCACACTCACTCTCTCTCTCTCTCTCTCTCTCTCAAAATAAATAAATAAACTTAAAAAAATAAACAAAAGGTTAATTTTATGAAGACAAAAATAAGAATTATAATAAATGCCAATCAATGTCTCAGTTTTTATCATCATGAATGTTTTTTTAAACAGGTATGATTTAACATGACCCAGATTAATGTCACCATCTTTAACTTTTGTTACTTTGAAAACTAAAGAACCGTACAATATAAAATGATATTCTAGGGGCGCCTGGGTGGCGCAGTCGGTTAAGCGTCCGACTTCAGCCAGGTCACGATCTCGCGGTCCGGGAGTTCGAGCCCCGCGTCAGGCTCTGGGCTGATGGCTCAGAGCCTGGAGCCTGTTTTCGATTCTGTGTCTCCCTCTGTCTCTGCCCCTCACCCGTTCATGCTCTGTCTCTCTCTGTCCCAAAAATAAATAAATGTTGAAAAAAAAATTTTAAAAAAATGATATTCTAAGAGATTCAAAGTAAAAGATAAGAAAGAGTAACTTACTAGGCATTAAAGATCTAAAATATCTTGTTAGTTGTAGGTGCCAAATAACCGGACAAGACAACTGTAATTAAATGAATTATTTAGACCAAAAAACTAACTTTTTAAATTGATCCAATAGTCATTTTTAGAATAGCATTTGATTTTTCTAAACTGAGTCCTGAAATTATATGGATATGTAGCCTTCTCAGGGTCAACAGATTTTAGGGAATGTAAAAGAATAAAGTCATTATCACCAAACCTTCTTTACAAAGTCCATCAGTTACAATTTGTTTCAAGTTTTCTCTCTTTGATCTTGTTTCTTTCCTCCCTGGAAAGGACTTCACTCACTAGTTCATTTGTTCATTCCGTTTAAGCAGTCATTCGGTTAATCAACAAGTATTTACTGAGCACCTATTATTTGCCAGATTCTCTTCTAGGCAAAGAGAGGCAAGAACGACTATTAGGGAGGTGGAGGATGGTGGTAACAAAAACATGAATAGAAAAGACAGCTAATGGAAAAGGAGCCCAAAGTTCAAAATCAAGCAGTATGTGAACAAGATTAAACCTCAACAAGAGCTACAAAAGTGTTATCAAGAAACAGTTTCATTCAAAAAAAAATTTCCTCAAAAGGAAAAGTGGAGAAAAGGGCTGGAAGAAAAGTGAATTTATTGTACAGAAAGATACTTCTCATAAGTATCAGAATGCAATGCTTCAGTTTCTAAATGTTTCTATTTGTATTCTGCGTAGCTTTATACCACATTCTTCCCTTAAAATTTCTTCTTAGGAAGCTCCACTCAGAGAAGAATTTTTCAGGGTAATGTTAACCAGATGGCTTTTTCTAATCTTCCCCAGAAAAAAAATGCAAAGTAGGGTTTGCAAGTAACACTGCCACCTACAAGTAAGTACTTTGGAAAAAAAAAAATGACTGAAATTCCAATCATCTGGCTAGATGTCCAAGCTGCCAGAAATCTAAGAATAAGACTTTGCAGTGTGGCTTTTGGTTTACAGAAAATAGAAATGTGATGAAAATAAAATAAGAAAAGAAAAATAACTTCAAAGTCTTGGCATCCTTCAAAAACAAAAAGTCTATTTGTCTCTGTATTTTGCCTTTATATTAGCTACATCTTTCCAGTCATATGAGATCCTTGGACAAGTTACTTAAACACCTCTGCATCTAAGTTTCCTTACCTGCATAGGGATATTACAATGACAGCTGCTTCTTTTTATGAGGATTAAATTCTGACTACTTACTAAGAATGAATGACTACACTTCGAAGTGCCTAGATCCGACTCTTGATCTCAGTTCAGGTCATGATCTCACCGTTCCTGGGATCGAGCCCCATGTTGGGCTCTGCATTGGCAGCATGGAGCCTGCCTGGGATTCTCTCTCTCCCTCTCTCTCTGCCTCTCCCCTGTGCTTGTTCTCTCTCTCTCTCTCTTTCTCAAAATAAATAAATAAACTTTAAAAAACCCACTTTAATATACTAATATATGTCAACTATACTTTAATAATAAAAAAAACCATTTGTTTAAAACCACTTTGAAAAACACTACGACATTTCAAATAAACTAGAATGTGCACATGTTTACAATCCAGGAATCCTTCTCCTGAATATATACCCTAAAGAAATTCTTACCCAAGAGATATGTTTAATTATGCTAACACTGCCATTTTTTCAAATAGAAAACTGGTAACTCAAATATCAAGCAACTGAATCAATAAATTGCAGTTTATTCATAAAATGGAATACAATATAGCAGTGAAAAGAAATTAGTGTTACATATGTCAACATAGATGAACATCAAAAACCTATATGTTGAAGAAAAAAAGAACATGTTTCAGGAGAGAAGAATTATATGCTTCCACTCATACAAAGTTCAAAAACATGCAAAGCTAAACAACCTGCTACTTAAGAATACATTCATATGTAGTAAAACTGTAAAGAAAAACAAAGAAATGATAAATACAAAATTCAGTATAGAAGATAGCCATGGGGAAGAGGAGGAAAGAAGAGGGGTGAGATAGTGCAGGGACAGAAGGTAGGACATAGAGTGATAATATTCTATTTCTTAAGTGGGGTGGAGCATATCTGGGTGTTCACTTATTATTGTTATGGTTGTTATTTATACTTTACGTCTATGTTATGCCTAATAATAAAAATTTTTTAAACCAGAAATTATACATCATAAGAAATGTTTGATTAATGTGAGATTTGAAAGTTTTACAAACATCAAAAATCTAGTTAAAGTGATCTGAACATAATCTCAGAGAGACCCTATTGAATTGAAATATTACTAATATAATCAATTGTTCAGTAGACACTTGGTCTTGAAACTATTTGTCATTCTTTTGTGGTAAGAATTTGAATTTTATTAAAAAAAAGAATTTGAATTTTATACACATAAATTCTAGTTTTACAGAATTGCTGGTGACTGAATGAGACTACCAGATTTCTTTGAATACCCCTGAAGTTTTTATCTTATTGTTCTCCCCTTACCTTTATATACATGGGGACACTTGTGAATTAATTTTCTCTAATTATTATTTCTTTATCAAAATGGTCTCCACCAGAAAGTCAATTTTTAGTGCTGGTGTTGGAACTGTAGAAAAAGAGAAACAGCCTAATTTAAAAGTGATTCCTAACTAGAAGTTTTATCAAGAAAAAAAAAAAGAAAAAGCTATCACGAAATCTATAATTTGAAGATTTCTGAAAGTGCCAAGATACATACCCCAAGAATGAAAGGAGAATGAATTATACAAAGGAAGTTATAGCATGACTGTGCTAAGAAGGAGTAATTCTGAGGGAAATCTGATAGAAGACAAGTTAAATTAATTCATTTATATAATGTAATGAATATTATAAAAGTTTTTTTTCTTTTTTGAGAAAGATTGAGTAGCTGGCCCATATGATCCGCTGTCTATCACTATTTCTTGGCTTTCTTGTGCTTAAATTTTTTAAATTTAAATTAAGCAGTAATTCATGAACATATTCTTAATGTAAAAACTTTCAACAATATGAACTGAAAAGTCCCCCTGATTTATCATCCTTAATAATTCTTGAATACTCCTCTCAGTTAACTATTAATTGTGGTCTTTATGTAAATGGTATCATGCAGTATAGTAAGTACTGCATCTTACTTTAATTCAATACACAAGCTCAAAGATTTTGTCTGTTTTTCTCCCTACTCTATCCCCAGCACTATTTATTCATTTAACAAATATTTATTAAACATGAACCATGTACCAGGCTCAAGTTGGAAATATTTAGTTGAGTTTTCTGCTGAGTTCCATTTCCTCCAAATCTTTCAGCATAGCCCTTAGTTCTGATTCTACAGTTTGCTAGGGTTTACAAGCCGATATTATCCCAAGGATAGGATCATTGCTGGCCCACAAGGTGCTTTTATGCTACTTGAAAAAAGGCGTTCTTCTCCCACGAACCTTATCACATACATGCCAGGGCCACATAGCCAGCACTGCACCATGTTTGGTGAGCAGAACTCAGCCTGATTTTTCTCCCCCAGTGAACACTCCAATGCAGGTACAACCTATTCAACTACATAAAGCAGCCCTACCCAAGAAAACTAGCTAAGAGATGCCGACTTCTCTTTCATTTTTTTGAACCTGGCTATCATCAAAGAGGCTTTTCCTTTACCTCTGCTATTTTCACTGTTAACTTGTATACTACACAGCTGTAGGTGTCCATAATTTGCCATGAAGAAAAGCGGCACCAATCAGCTCTTTTAAATATAAGCTCTGTGGCTCAAAGAGCATGCTTTGTCAGTAAAATGAACCCAGATACCTTGGCCATTACAGTTTGGTTTGGCTTGGACTGAGAACTGCTTCACAAGCCAGAAATGACCTTCTCTGGGCTACGTATAAGGGACACTGGGTGCCTGAGGCAACATCACCCAGTTTCAGCAGCCCAATTTCTGTTGATGCTGAAAAGCCAATCAAAGTCACTTTTGAGAACTGTACGTAATAGATGAATAAAGGACACATTACTCCAGTTTAGTTAACCCAAGTGATACTGAGCAATTCATGATTTTTAGTGATACTCAAAGCTGCAAATATCCCATTGCAGGGAAATTTGGGACACAAGACCACCTTCCTTCTACAAAAGCTCCAACAGAGAATGAAATCTGTATGACTCTTCCCAAAAGGTTTCTGCCTGGCACACTAATTGGTCATTCCCCCAGCAGTGAAGTATAAAAACTGTCTGGTATCATTTTCCAAGTTCTGCTTTTCTCTCCAACCAGACGCAAACTTCCTCAAGAGAGCTTCCTTGTGAGTTCTTTAACGGCTGGCAGAGTGCTGAACACACACATAACAAAAATTCAATACTTAAGAGGCTGAATAACTTTTAAAAATTGTGAATAACTCAGCCTAAAACATTTAGGTATAAAGTAACATATAACCATTATAAAAATGTAAACAACCTAAGTTGGAATTCATGTGTGTGTTTTTTTTTTCCTGCTCCCAACTGTCTGCAACCAAGGATTATCAGTGTTAACGTGTGTTACATGATCTCCGACACCATTTTATATGCACAGACATAGTAATTTGTGAAGTTTATTCCTTATATTAAAATGGAATCACATCTTGTTCTGTAACCTGATTTTTTTAATTAAATAATTTTTTTGGTCTGTTCTTCATGTCCCTGTGTGTGTGTGTGTGTGTGTGTGTGTGTGTGTGTGTGTGTCTGTGTATGTGTATGTTCACCTCATTGTTTTAGATGGCTGCTAAGTATCCCTCCCAGAGTATGAATATGTCTTTATTTATTTATTGTTTTTTAATAGATTTTTTAAAATTCATTTATTTTTGAGAGAGAGAGAGAGAGAGCGCGTGCGTGCGCACAAGTGGGGGAGGGGCAGAGAGAGTAGGGGAAAGAGAGAGAGAGAGAGAGAGAGAGAGAATCCCAAGCAGGCTCTGCACTGTCAGTGGGGAGCCCTATGCGGGGCTCAAACTCATGAACTGCAAGATCACGAACTGAGCTGACCCTGGACATTTGACCAACTGAGCCACCCAAGCACCCCTGTCATAATTTCTTTAAATAACCTTCTGTGGTTGAATCTTTAAGTAGTCTTCAAGTTTTCATTACTATGAATAATGCAATGAACACCCTTGTACATATATTTTTGCACCCTTTGAGAGTCTTTCTGGAGGCTAAAGACCCAGATGTGGAATTACTGGGTACAGTTGTAAAGATGTTTTGAAAAGGACACTCAGAACTCTGCTACTTCTGATCTGTTACTCCGAGTACGCCAATTCAACTCCCCAAGATTCTATCTGATCTGTAAGACAAGGGAAAATCTCAGTAGGTTTCATAGGATTGTTGTGAAAATCAAATAACAAAACTAAAGCTTCATGGTTGATTAATAGTAGGTTTGAGGTCAGTTTTAGTAGGTTGGGAGCATTTCCTGAGCTCTTCCTAATCTGCTAAGTCTCGTTAGATGACTTGCCAGTTCTTAGCAGTCAGCTGACATGTTCCTCTTTGGAATATAGAATAGGGAACCAAGTAGAAGAATATTATGGAAATGAAATAGACCAAACAATGCATTCTGTAGAAATAGGTCTTGCTCTATAGAAAGATGAAATCATGATTCCAGATTCGATCATCCTTCGAAAAATGTGAAAGTGACCCATAGTAACCTCCAAAAAAGAATACAAAGAAAACATCTGTTCTAGAGTCCTATAAGGTTGTAGGCAGAGAAGGCTACAAGAGCTTTATAATCCAGACAGTCAATCTTGAAACACCTTAAAATGGTTTAAAACGTACTTGTGCCACTAATCTTGTTATCAGAAGACCTGAGTTTGAATTCTGACTTTGCCACTAACTAGTCTGTGAGCAAATGATAAGCTCTCAGAGTTTGAGTGTTTTTTCAAAACGGAGATAACAAAAATACCTACATTATTTTAAGGATTAGATGAGGTACTGTATGTAAAGGAGCCCAACAAAGTTCCTTGCAAATTGGGACATTCAGTAGGTATAATTAACATAAAGGGAGGAAAAAGAAAATTCCTGTGGAAATGACATCTCAAGGAAGAAATAGCTCTAAGCCCTAAATGAAGAATCTCCATTTTCCTCACTCATAAAATGAAAGGGTTGAATTAGATCATCTTTAAGGTCCCCTGCCTTTAAACAATACTAAGAATTATAAGTTGCATGTATAAAGTGCTCATTGTATGTCAGGCACTGTTCTAATTGCCTTATATTTGTTGGCCCATTTAGCCTTTTTTTATTGAAATATAGTTGGCATACAATGTTATATTAGTTTCAGGTGCACAACAGAGTGATTCAACAATTCTATACATCACACAATGCTCACCATGACAAATGCAGTCACTGCCTGTCACCATACTAGATTATGCTAAATGAAATAAGTCAGAGAAAGACACATAACATATGATTTCACTTATATGTGGGAATCTAAAAACCAAAATAAACAAAAAATAGAAACAAACTCAGAAATACAGAGAACAAATAGATTCATTTAACCTTCACCACAAACCTACGAGGCAGGAACTACTATTATTCCCATTTTACAGATAAGGAAACTGATGGTCAGAGAGGTTAGGTAACTTTCCCAAGGTCACAAAGCTAGTGAGGCACAGAGGAAGGGCATTAAGTCTAGATTGTCTGGCTCTAGAGTTTATGTTCTTAAGCTTCATTCTATGACTCTGATACCCTCAAACACTTGACTTCTTGGTTTGTGTTGATATTTTAAGGGAGTAGGTAATAGTTTCTTTCTGTTCCTTTCATTTTAAAGTTTTATTGACTTATAAATGTATTTAGAAGAGATTTTTCCTTTTTTGAGAAAAAATATAAATACAGAGAACTTACAATAGCTATCTACTGCAATGTAACAAATTGCCCCAACACTTAGCAGCTTTAAACAATAAACATTTATTATCTCACACAATTTCTGAGGGTCAGAAATTTGAGAGTGGCTTAGTTGTATGGTTCTCGGTCAAGGTCTCTCACAAGCCTGTAGTCATGTTGTCGGCCAGGACGGCAGTTATCTGAAGGGGCTAAGAATCACACGACCTCACTCCTCTGACTGTTGGTAGCAGATTCATTTCCTCACCATGCGGGCCTCTCCATAAGGCTGTTCGTTTAACTTAGCAGCTGGTCCCCCAGAATGAGAAATCTGAGAGGGGGTTGGGAGGAAGGAATAGAAGGAGAGAGAGAGAACCCAGGATACAAGCTAGAATCTTCTTTCCTAGCTACTGGTCTTATCTTAAAGGTGGCATTCCATTCCTTCTGCCATATTCTATTTTCTAGAAGCCAGTCACCAAATCCAGCCCAAACTTAAGGAGAAGGAAATTAAACTCCATCTCTTGAGGGGAGGAATATCAAAGAATGTGTAAACACATCTTTTTTTTTTTTTTTTTTTTTGTAAACACATCTTTAAAACTACAATGAGTGAGGGAGTGCGTGAGTGGTTCAGTCGGTTAACCATCCAGCTCTTGATTTCATGATCTTGCAGTTTGTGAGTTCCAGCCCCGCATTGGGCTCTGCACTGGCAACATGTGGAGCCTACATGGGATTCTCTCCTCCTCCTCCTCTCTCTCTCTCTCTCTGCCCCTCCCCTCTCTCTCTCTTTCAAAATAAATAAATGAAACTTAAAAAAAAACTACAGTGAGTACAAAGAAAAATATAACAGACAGTGGTGTATTCATTGCCCCAAACTGGCAATTATTACCTTATTGCATTTTTCTCAAGAACATTTTCAATTAAAAACATGAGAAATAAAACCTTCTTTGTTCCCATGTGCAGTCCGAGTCCCTTTTCTACTCTCCAGAGGCAACAATTACCAAACCGTATGGCATATCTTTCCAGTATTTTTATTCTTTTATATAAATATAAATATAGTGAAAATAATATATGGCGTTGTTTTGTGGGTTTTTTTTAATTTTTCACAATTGGTATCATACTTACATATTCTTCGGCTTGCTTTTTTCACTTTTTAGATTTATGAATGCTGATATAGTTAGACCTAGTTCAATACTGCATAATATAAACAGACCACTTTCAATTCATCTACTGACAGAGATGGTTTCCTAAATTATAAATCACTATTATAATCAATGCTTTGAGAAATGGCTCTAGTCATGTTTCCTTGTGTGCATGTGTGTGAGTTGCCCTAGAGAAGGGTTTCTACCTATTTGACCACATCCCATAATGGAAAATTTCTTACTATGACCAGCTCAGGTCTCCTTGTAACCAGTTGCATATGTGTAGGTGAAATCAACATTTTTTGAGAAATAGTACTTATTCTTTCTATGAGTAATGACCTCTGATATGACCTACCTTTAATCTAAGTTCTTTTCACTTGTTAGCTGAGAGCCACTTGATTTCTGGACCCACTATTGGGTGTCCATCTGCTGTTTGAAAAACTATCTTCAAGGTCTGTCTCTTGCTGTTATGGCATACATAGTTTATGGAAGTTTAAATTTTACAAAACATTGTAACCTGGCTCTTCATAGCTGTATGAGTCTACACCATCACACCTATCCCCAGCAGTGTTCCTTTTTGCCCACATTGACACTCACACTCCATATTCTCAGATTTCTCATTTTTGCCAATATCATTATTGGGTCTCACTGAAGGGTGGATGAAAGGAAGCCTGCATAAATGTACCATTTTTCTTTGTTGTTGTTGTTTAAGACATACAGGTGTAATGGGAGAATTCTCCTATGCTTGTCCTCATGGGTGTTGTATGTCACTACTGAGTTCCTTGGAAAATATAATAATTAAAGGGAGAAAAGGGGTATATGGGAGCATCCCTCAGAGGAAGGACAGGAGCCTCATCCCCCTGCCATGGCTCCCTCTGGTTTTCCAAGGAAGCCATTTCAATCCATTTTCACCAAGCCCTCCACTCTATAAGCTGTCCTCACCTTCAGCAACCACTTCTCCTACTGCGCAAAGAACATGGGACCATCCCAGAAAAACTCCGCCATATCCTATCTTTCATCTATAAACCTATCAATACATGTTTCCATTCCCTCTCCTTCTGTCCTATCCCGAAGCGAATGGTGACCTTCCTCCTGGCCAAGGCTAATTCTTCTACCCCAGCACTGAACACATCCTCTGAGGACTCTTACTCCATAAATTATCCTGTCTTTTACCTCTCTCCTAAACCCCCCTTGCACAACATCATCATTCCCTTCAGCACATACGCACGTTCGAGTTTCTCCTTCCTGAATAAGGTCTTTCCTTATTCTTCTCTGTCTGACTTCTTTATAAATCCTCAAGCCCAAGCATCACTTTCTCAGAGAAGCATTTCCTTTCATTCATAGAGTCTTTCCTTCCTTTTCCTTCATTACATTTACCCAAATATGTATTTACATTCTTATTTGAGGGTCTGCCTCCCCTACTATATAGTCAGCTCCGAGTGGTCAGGGACGTTGTCTCCCTAGCACCTAACATAAAATAGGCACTAGGTGCATATTGTTGCGTAAATGATTTCTAGCTTACAGCCTCATTCTTCTCATCTCCCTTCCTACATCAGGTGGATATTGCAAAATGAAAGGCCTGTTGGATGCCTTCTGAGCTTGAACAAAGCTGCTGGCTCCTCAGCCTGCAGAGTACAGTCCACTCCCCTTAGCGCAGCATAACAGGCTTCCGTGAAAACAACTCTCCCCTCCCCCCACCAAAGCAAAGCAAATAATGTTTCTTCTAATAGAGGAAGCAGAACAGGAAAAACTCAAATCAGCTAATATTATTATTAGCTGACAGCCCTGATAAAAGAAGTCATGGAAGAAGAAGAGTTTAGAATCCACAGATAAAGGCGGTTATGTCATTATTTATAGATTTCATCCTGTTGCCTTTGTTTTTGTTTTCCTCTTGCTCTTTTCCTTTCGTGATAAAACATTAACCTATTGGGTCAAAGGGAAGGGAATCTGACATTTCATTGGGCAATTACAATTACAATACACCAGGCAGTGGGCTAAATGCTTTGTTTATCTGATTTAACTTACTTCGCTTCAAAATCCAGTAACACGTATCACCTCCTGTTTCAAAAATTAAATGACCAAGGCCCAAACTATCAAATACACTAAGGAAAATGAAATGTTCTGGTGATTGCCACATTATAAGAAAGTGCAGAAGGCCTGTACATTATCTATGCTTTTTATTAGTTAATATCAGATCACAGGTCATCTCCCGCATGTGTGATACTCCCATCTTGCTCGTTCTTCTCTTCCTCTTGGCTTTCTCCTCTTTCTCTTTCTCTCAATTAATTCCATTACGTTCTATTTTTGCCATTTTTTTCTCTGCCTATCTCTTACACCCATCGCCAGCTGCATTGTTGCCTTTTAGGCCCACATGGTTATTGACTACTTAACTGAAATGAAAGCAAACAGAAAGAAAGCCTTTTTAAAACTTCTGGACTAGAATGGCAACAAGCAATAATGATGTCACAATACGTGACCCAAAGAGAGAAAGTCATACATTCTAGCCAAGGCTTCTGATATACCCGGGAAAGGTGCCCACTGAACTTTTTGTGAGGTTCTGAATCATTGCTGGTAATACTAAGGTTCTCATCTTTCCGTTCTGAAAAACAGAATCTGCAACCACAAGACATGAGCATTTTATCAGCACGTGAGAAGTTACCAGAGACCTGGAAGGTAGAAATGGAAGTAAAAACAAACCGGGGCGGCGGGAGGGTGGGGGGGGGGGAAGGGGGGAGGGTTGCCAGAGGGGAGGGGAGGTGGGGGATGGGTGAAATAATTGAAGGGGATTAAGAGGTGTAAACTTCCCATTATAAAATAAGTAAGCCATGGAGGGTTGCCTGGCTGGCTCAGCCAGTGGAGCATGTGATTCTTGATCTCGGGGATATTATGAGTTCAAGGCCCACATTGGGTGTAGAGATTACTTAAAAATGAAATCTTTAAAAAAAATTAAATTAAATTAATAAACAAATAAACAAACCGTGGAAATGGAAAGTATAGCATAGGAGATACAGTCAATAATATTCTAATAATGTAGGGCGACTACATATATAGTGGTGAGCATTGCATAATGTGTAGAATTGTTGAATCACCATGTTGTACACCTGAAACTAATGTAACATTGTATGTCAACTATACTTAAAAAAAAATCCTGAATGTAACACCTGTGTCCAAGGGCAGCAGAAGTCATGGAGCCATTGGCATGTCCAGTGTCCAGGGCCAGCAGTGCAAAGCTACAGGGTTTCTCACTCCGCAGGGGCACTAGTACCCTTCCCAGATGATGCTGGTGTGTGGCTATGTCTGTGGTATTATTCAACTGGCCTTTCCTATTCTTTGTTTGCAGACCCTTGTTCTCTGGTTTCTTGGAGATTCTGTGAGCTATCACTATTCCGTCAGATATATTCCTTTGAATATGTCAGACAAAACGAAGAAGAAGCAGAAGAAGCAGAAGCAGAAGAAGAAGGGGAAGAAAGAAAAGAATAGAATAGAAGAAGATGAAAGAAACCTTCCTGTAAAGGACAGAGACTTAGGATGTGGACATCTGAAAGTAGCATCATGTAGAAAATTCAAGATGAGACTGGTGGACTGAAATTCCGCCCATTAATTTGGTCCTGAGAATGCAGAGGCTGCTTTGGAAAACCAAAGCTCTATTACTAATCCAGGAGATTTTATGCTCTGTTTGACTGTTAAAGTTAAGGCTGGCACAACAGGTGCCTTCCATTTTGATGCTTTCTGAACCCCCACTTTCAGACAAACAAGAAGAAACCAAGGGAATTAATCATTTCCTCGGTTCAATTTCAAGAAAAGATATTCATTTATTTGCAAACTTTGCAAATGCCGTCTGAATACCAGACGCCATATTTAAACAAATCAAATCTTGGAGATCAAGCAGATGCTATAAATCATCATAATAGCTCCCTGTTCCCCCACCCCCCGGACAAACAAACAGGCATTAAAAGAAAATTAGTGTTGAAGAACAGAGCTAGTGGGTAGGTGGTTTATAGCTTGTGGGTTGATGATCTGACAACATTTTAGCAGAGAACTTTGCTGCCTGGCAAAAAGCAGCGAGTTGCTAAACACTCAGAGATTGTTATGAGTACGTAAGGGCAAATGTATTGTTTCCTGGAAATAGGGGCAGTGTTTGAAAGCTATAGCCCTGAAACTGTCATGATCTGCATCTCATGAGGATGTGTCTTTCCTTGATGAAAAGCATTTAGATTCCTGGCAGGAACCACCCCCTCCTCTTCAACAGACTCCTACCTTCCTGAATTAATCACAGACCTCGTTGGCTCATTAAGTCTTGGTGTCATTTTGATGCTTATGTTATTACAATGATACGTACAAAGCTACAATATTCAATTTCTGTTTAAAGGATTTTAAGGCTATATTTTGGAGATGAGAAATTTTGAATCATCCAATTGATTCAGGAAATGAGTTTGCTGGCCTTTGGCAGAGTCATTGGAAGAAAGAAAAAGAGAAAGCAAATCTCCTGAGGCTTAAATCAAGGGCGCTCTTAGGTCTCCATTATACTTTTTGGAATAAAATAGTAACGGTAGTCATAAGAAGTTTTACAAATTCGCACACCAAAAATTTCTCTTTTGGCTAACTGAAAATACCTGGTTAATTGAATAAGCTGGACCCAGTCAAGGGCAAAAGTTTTACTTTTACTCTTTCAGTTTTACTCATTCTTCACCATTCTTTCAAACTTCTGTCAAATTATTCTCCTCTATCCTTGCATGAAATCTTAGGCAGGGATCCTAGTTTTTCTGACCATATTTGGCTATTAAAAACCTCAATATTCGGGTGCCTGGGTGGCTCAGTTGGTTAAGCGTCCCACTTCAGCTCAGGTCATGATCTCATGGTTCATGAGTTCGAGCCCCACATCAGGCTCTGTGCTGAAAGCTCAGAGTATGGAGTCTGCTTCGGATTCTGTGTCTCCTTCGCTCTCTGCCTTGACCCCACTCACACTCTGTCTCTGTCTCTCAAAAATAAGTAAATGCTAAAAAAAATTTTTTTTAATAAAAATAAAAAGCTCAGTATTATCTAATATTAACATAATACACCGTCATTTGATTCAGAGTTTCTCTTTATGACCCCATTCCCCCCCTCTTTTCATGCTCAGGCCTGAATCAAGAGCCCAAGTCTCAAATGGGAAAGGCCAGGGTGGGTTTGTGTGGCATAAGACGTATTCTTTCTTTCTAGATCTACCTGTGTGTGATGATGAAGAGGTATTCTTTCTTTCTAGATCTATCTCCTTCTACACTTTGTAACTGCTCTTTGTGGCTCTTCTATGGTCCAGTCAATGGAGGAGGTGGGTTAGAGGACAAAAGTAGTATTTCCTAGTTAATGCTGTGGACTTTCTGACTTCCCACTCCTGAGGACCTCCAACCTCCCGTTTCCTTTCATAATGAGTGATGAGGGGCTGACTACTGCTTTCTCCACCACTTCCTATTCCACATACTGCATCTCACCTTGAAGCTTTTAGATGGTCCACCACCACTCCTTAGAAAGACTGTTTTGGGGGAGTCTCTTTTATTTATTTATTTTTTTAAGAGAGAGAGAGAGAGAGAGCACAACTCAGGGAGAGGTGTAGAGGGAGAGAAAGAGAGAAATTCAAAAAGACTCCATGCTCAGCATGAAGCCCGACATAGGACTTGATCCCACGACCCTGGGGTCATGACCTGAGCCAAAATCAGGACTCCAAACCTCAACTGACTAATCCACCCAGACGCCCCTGATATCTCTTTTAGATGACCCAAACCCACCTCTTTTTAATGTAATCCACATGCAGACCATAGGAAACATGGACATTTGACCCCTCAGGCCCTTATTTCCAGCTGTATTAATCAGGGTTCTCCAGAGGAACAGAACCAATAGGATACAGAGATATCAAGACAGACAGATATAGAGACAGATATGAATATAAATATAGATACGGATATATAAAGAAACTTATTATGAGGAATTGGCTCATGTGATTATGGAGGCTGACAAATCCCAAGATTTGCAGTCAACAAGCTGAAGACCCAAGAGAGCTGGTAGTGTAGTTCTATTCAGAAGGTCAGTAGGCTGGAGACCCAGGAAGAAGCAATGTTTCAATTCAGTGTTTCAGTTCAGAGTCTGAAGGCAGTAAAAATCTTCCCAGCTCAATGGCAGTCAAGGAGATTCCCCTTACATGTGGGAGGGGCAACCTTTTTGCTCTTTTGAGGCCCTCAGCTGACTGGATTGAGCCCACCCACATTAGAGAGGGCAATCTGCTTTACTCAGTCCCCAGTCAGAAATGTTCACCTCTGGGGCACCTGAGTAGCTCAGTTGGTGGAGCATATGGCTCTTGATCTAGAATTCTAAACTTGAGCCCCGTGTTGTGTATAGAGATTATTTTTTAAAAAAACAACAAAAAGAGAAATGTTAATCTCACCCAGAAGCATCCTCATAAACAGCCTCAGAACCATGTTTGACCAAATGTCTGGGTACCTTGATGCCCAGGCAAGTTGACTCTTAATATCAAGCCTAACACCAATTCTCTTCACCTGCCACCTAGTTCCCTTAATGACACCTTTTTCCACTTACTTGTTTTCAGAGGAAGGACAGGTACAAATTCCTGATTCCTCCATGCCAGGCTCTCCCCTCCCCAAAATATTCCCCTCCTATCCCACCTTACAGGGCACGGCTGTAAGATGACTCCATGGAGAACTTAGTTTAGCTCACACCAACATGAAACCCCAAATCCACGGCAGAGTAATAGAATGCTTCAAAAGCATCAGGTCAACCTAACCTCTTTAATTTTTTTATGTCCCAGTATGACCCTACATTTCCCCACAACCTTTCCTGGTCCCCTCTCTACCTCTAGTTCTGCCATCAGAAATAGACTCTATTGGGGCATCTGGGTGACTCAGTCAGTTAAGTGTCTGACTCGTGATTTCAGCTCAGGTCATGATCTCACGGTTAGTCAGATTGAACCCTGTGTCAGTAAGGAAACTGCTTGGGATTCTCTCTCTCCTTCTCTCTCTCTGCCCCTCCCCTCCTTGTGCTCTCTCTCAAATAAACGTTAAGAAAGAAAGAAAGAAAGAAAGAAAGAAAGAAAGAAAGAAAGAAAGAAAGAAAGAAAGAAGAAAGAAAATAAAAAAAAAAAAAGAAACAGACCCTCTTAAATGCAAATCTGAACCCATTGATCTGGCTAAATGAAAACAGCTCCACAGCCTATTTGAAATAAAGTCTAACTCTCCATACGTAGATTTTTAGTCATCAGTACTGTGGAAAGAAAATGGATATTTATTCTTTATGAATCTCAAGCTCATTCATTCATTCATTCATTCAGCAAATATTTACTAAGAGCTTAATGTCTTCAATGTCAGAGAAACACAGGTTAAAAAAGTATGTTGTCTGCCTTTAAGGAGTCACATTCTGGTGAGTTACACAGATGATCATACAAGTGTTCATAGGGTAGGAACATAAGTTCCAAATGTCCAGGACAATTCTCTAAAAGCATTTGAATGAATAACCGGATGAGTTAGGCCAATCCTAACTGATTAACTGTTTATTCCTATGAGACCTGGACAGCCAGAGATGGATGAGGTTTTGTGAGGCCCTAAGCTTGCACAATTTGGGAAAGCTACTTTAAGAAAATGAATACAAAAATCTTGCCTTCACATTTTACAAAATCAGGAGACTATGTGAGCATGTCCCAGGGGACGTGGAAGGGACCCATGCAAGAAAGGGGCTCTGAAGCTAAAGTTCCATTAGCTTCATGTAAAATCTGTCTCAGCCTCAGTCCATTTGATAAAGTATTAGGTCTTTAAGGACTATTTTAGATTGGGTAGTGGTAAATCTAGGCTCTACAATCACACAGACAGACCTATGTTTGATTTAACCTCTACCAGATACTTCTGTATATTCTGGGAAAAGTTATTTAAATTTCCTAAGCTTCATTTTCCTCCATTAGTAGACCTACTTCATATGGTAGTTGCAAAGATTAAAATGCATAAGCATAGGGGCTCCTGGGTGGTTCAGTTGGTTAAGTGTCCAACTTGAGCTCAGGTCATAATCCCATGGTTTGTGTGTTGGAGACCCGCTTTGGGCTCTGTGCTAACAGCTCAGAGCCCGGAGCCTGCTTTAGATTCCATTATCTGCCTCTCCCCTACTCTCTCTCTCTCTCTCTCTCTCTCAAAAATAAATATTAAAACAACTTAAAAAAAATAAAAAATAAAGTACATAATCATGTAAAACATTTTAGAATAGCTCATAATTAGTGCTTAACAAGTGCTACTATTATTAGCTATTATTAAAATCTGAAGTATCTGAACTCTGCCCCTCTACTTGTCTTCAAAACTCACAATTCTTGGTTCCTTGCAACATGAAATCCCATGGAGCATCTGTAAGGAAACAAAATCTAGAAATTCCAAATATGGAACCATGGCGAATTTCCTGGTGAGGAATGGCAGCTGGATCCCTGCTCCCCCACCTGAGGTTCCACTCCGGGTTGATTACTTTGCCATGATTCTAGCTGGCTGACAAGGAATTGTTCCTCTTTGCTGAGACCAAACTGGATTGTGGAAGAAAAAACAAAGAGTAAATTATAGAAGATATTTTTTTTAAAAAAAGGAATAAATCAAAACAAAGTGTATCCAAGGTAAAGTTGGCTTTCTCAAAGATATCTCCCTATACCACACGAAGCCTTAGGAAAAGAAATTTTGCTTAGATTCCTTCTAGCTTCCAACTGCCCTCATCATGGTATATCCCATAGACGAGCGCCCAACCCGAGATGTACAATCCCAGACACAGAACTATGTGGGTTGGGCACTGCAGAAAGATATCACATATAAGGAGGTACCACTCACATTATGGACATCATATATTTTTATATTTATCAAAATTACTTTCTGGCAAACGGCAGCTAAGTGCCTTGTTAAATATTCAGTCAGTACATTATAGTTTTATAATCGTTGGAAGTAAAATGTCTTGAGGAAGACTTAGGGAGGTGGTGCCTTTCTCCACTTTGTGCACATGTATCATATAGCTGTGGAGACCCTGACTAGGTATCGAGAATATTCAAGTTCTACATCAAGAGGAACAGAGATCCAGCTCCCTTGTTTATCACCCCACATCTCCTTTGCCCTCTCAGTTCTGAATTCCCATGTAATCTACCTCTTCCCTTAAGAACTGACATAGAGAATTGCTCAGTCCATCAGTCAAGTCTTTACTTTTGCAGAGCTTAATAATATAAGCAGGCATTCATATAATACAATAATCTACAATAATAAATACACATGTGGTAGTAGGGAAGAATTTTCTTATAACATTTCTAAAATACATACACATATGGTTGTTTAAGGCCATGTTTATTTCAGCAAAAACAAATTTCAGTTACCCAAATGGCTGAAGATCTATTAAAGTGGGTCATAGAATATGTCTGCTCTTCTTTCTGACAACTTAAGCTTTTATAATACCACACCTAAAACAAGGAAAAGGAAAAATTTTACCAAGTTGATTTGGTGTTCAGTGTAAAGCTCACCAGATACGTCATATTTCTGGAAACATCAGTGAAAAGAGGATGTTTGGTTTTTCAAATGTGTTGGCCCAACATAAATATAGCTATATCCAACAACATCAGACCTAGCCATATTTAGCCTACCCATGCTTAGTGTAAGTGTATTTCTTAAAACATGGTCTTTATTGCAATATTTTGTACTATGTTTAATCTCAATATGTTCTGAGATATAAGTTAAAACCAAGCTTTAATTCTAAATGAAAAAGAAAACAGTTTTATGATGTACCTTTGTAGGGGCACCTGGGTGGCTCAGTCGGTTAAACATCCGACTTTGACTCAGGTCATGGTCTCACGGTTTCTAAGTTTGAGATGCATGTCAGGCTCTGTGCTGACGGCTCAGTGCCTGGAGCCTGCTTCAGATTCCGTGTCTCCCTCTCTCTCTGCCCCTCTCCTGCTCATGCTCTGTCTCTCTCTCTCTCTCTCTTTCTCAAAAATACATAAACATTAAAAAAAAAAAGTGTACCTTTGTAACCGTAATTTAGAATTTCCAACTTAATTTAGAAAATATTACCTTTCTTTTGTTTAAACTTTCTTACTATGGAATATTTCATACCTTCACAAGAGAGTGTGTGTGTGTGTGTGTGTGTGTATGCAGTTTAAGAAGAATAATAAAAGAATAATTATGTACCTACCATTCATCTTAAGAAATAGAACATTACCAGTACCTTAGAAGTTTCCTTTGTACCTCTCCCCAATGATGTCCCCCTCCCTGTCTGCCCCATAGGTAACCATATGTTAAAACTTTGTTAATCATCCCTCACCTTTATTAATTGACTTATATGTATGTCTCTAAGCAATATATGGTTTAATTTTGCCTTCTTTCTCAATTTATATAAATGGTATACATATCTAGGCTTGTATGATTTGTTTTTTTGTTCAACATGTTTTTAAGATTTATCTAATCCATTGGTATGTAAAGTTGTAATTTATTCATTTTTGGTACCCTGTAGTATTCCACTGTATGAACAGACCACAATTTTGTTATCCATTTTACTACTGATGGATATTTGGGCTGTTTCCCATTTTTCGTGTCTTCATGAACAGTGCCACTGTGAACATTTTTATTCACATCTCTGGGGGAATGTGCACAAATTTCTCTAGAATATAAATCTAAAAGTAGAAAGCTTTAGTATTTATCAAAATAGTTAGATTAAGAAATCAAAGCAATGCCAAACCACGGTATTCAGAGAACATATATTCAAGGATGTTGATGATGCTGCTGATTTTCTTGCTGAATAATGGTACAGCAGGAGAGATCATGCTTTGCTCACTAGTTCTGGCTTCAAAATGTACTTCATATCACCAAACTCACTGGGAGAAGCTCCAAAAAACCTAACACAAGCCTCCAGGTTTCTCCTGATAGGGAACAACAGCTAAGAGGGTGGAAGAATCAATGAAATGGTTTACCAAGTGATGGTAAATGTTTGCCAAACGATGAAAAGAAGAATTGAAGTCTGAGTACTATTAAGGAGAACATGGCTGGACAGGGACAGGAAAGCTTGACTTCTAAGCTGCCTCTATTTACAGATGGGTATATGATCTTGGGGAAATCAGGTCATTTAACTTGGAATCCGTTTTCACGTCCATAAAATATGAAGTTTGGCTTTAATGACCTTTGGGTCACTTCCAGGTCTAAAACTCCAATCCAGTGATTTCAAAATACTTTTGGAAAATGACAGTTTTGGTCGCCCCCTAGTGGTTCTTTCTAGCTTTGCAACTAGAGAACCCAGCTTAAAATGGTTGTTAGGGCCTCTCAAAAACTTCCCTGCTTAATGTAATTTAGGCATTGTAATTAAAATGTATGAAAATTAAAGGAAACATTTTGTGAAGTTACTAAAATTTTTGAAAACATACACAAATAAAAAGTTATTTTTCTCACTGACAAGAACTGATAATTTGGTTTTAATAATAATGTCCTTGAGCTGTACACTTATAATTTTTGCACTTACTTTCTGTGAATGCAACTCACTTTAAATACAAAGTGAGGAAAAAGTTCTTTGCCCAAGTTGGGAAAAAAAATCAATTAATTCATCTCTCTTCTACTAGATTAATGTTATTAATCATTACCTAGGTAGGTAAAAGACTGGAGAATTCCTAAGGATTAAACAAAATAACTTACACGCGACCTTACCCATAGTAAGCAAATGAATGTATTGAAACGGGTTATGTGAGTGTGAACATGAATCTAAAAAGCAACAATACTTTTTTTTTTTTTTTCCAGCTGGAGCCTGATGTGTCCACTGGTTTGAATAGAAAAGAGAATGGCATTGATCTACTTTGGACACTCGTGAACAGACTTAACCACTTTAACACCGAGTTTCTCTATTTGCAAGGAAGGAAAAAATTTCGTGATGCCTTTTGAAATGACAAGGACATCATAAAGATTAGTGAATTGAATGTTGGTAAAAATATCGTGTACCTTAGAAGAGCAGTGTTATATAAAGACTCAGTGCAGTATCATCAGAAACTGGCTACCAGGGCTCTGTGAAATACACCACATGCTATTTTTGAAATAGGGTATAAAATCGCGACAAGAAAAATAACCCTGCTCACAAAACTATAAAATGTCATTTTTCTTCAAAGAGAGGAAAATAAGAAAAATGAAGACTCCTACCTTTGAATTTAAACACAAAATCAATATATGAAGGAAAAGAATCAAATCTGAGTCCTGAATGCTTTGGTTCTTTGGGCATTTTAATGAATAAATGAAAAATAAGTTTAATTCTATAAAAATACTTTGACAGAAGTTTAATATTTTGTCTTTTTGTTGTTGTTGTTGCCTTTTCAACAGTAGAGCTACCTTGAGAAAGCTATTTCTGTGCTCTCTTATCTGTTTGCCTGATTTTCATAGACACAGCCCAGTGAAGGGGGGAAAGAATGGCATTGGAGTCATTTTAGCTCTGGCTCCGCCTCTTGAAGTCTAAGTGAGCTTGATGGGTGGCTCCAATTCATGAACTGTGAGATCATGACCTGAGCTGGAAGCTTAATCGAAAGAGCCACCCAGGCGCCCCGCCTATTTTTGCAAATTTTAATCCTTTCTGTATGCCAGTTTAGCATCCTTCTTTTAGTATCAGTTAAGCAGTTCTTATAACCTTATTTTGGGACATCATTACTGTATCAAATACAACATTATTGCTTAAGTTAGATCTTGTATAATTAGAAGGAACAGAGAATTACTCAAGCTAACTCAAGGGATGAGATGGGGGTGGGAGTGGTTTTTAAGACACTGAGGTGATATTTAGGGGCTCTAAGCACAGGAAGCCTCATGGGATATGAATACACATGAGCCACAGAACATCTTCTTGGCCTCTTGTCACATCTTTGCATCCTTCTCTTCGTTCTCTCCCAACTCCATTTGCTTTTGATTTCCTGATAACTTGGGCTTGACTTTTGGCTACAATTCAAGTTTCCAACATTTTTTTACATTTTGCCCCCACAACTTCCTCTTTTTTTCTCAAATTTCAGATCCACAAGAGAGAACTCTAAGTGACACAGCTCATCAAGCCACATTCATTCATCAAATATTTAAGGAATATATAATATATGCTAGACATTCTTCTACATTCTGGGGTAAAAGCACTGGAAGGAACAGATAAAGATGTCTGCTGTCATAGAACTTACTTTATTAGCCACAGACAAATCATTGAACTGGCAATCCCTGGACCAGATACCACCTTTGGGCACCACCATCTGTGGCTGGGCAGTGGGGAGGAGGGTCATGTGGTACAAAACATGGCTGAACGTCAGTAAAAGTGAGCAGGGAAGATTCTCCAGATGGAGGTGTGGGTAGACGTAGAAAGACTTAGGTGCAATTTTAGTTTGAGTCCTCTCTTTATTATATTCCCTTACTTTATTCTCTTTCATTTCCTATATATCTCATGGAGGGTTTAAAAAACTTTCTTGTAATCTTTTCTTCATTGGACATTCAAGGCCACCAAGACACTTGAACATACTCTTCTATCTTCTAAGTTATGTGTAATCTTGAAAGTCACTTGGAAATTTTTTACTTTAAAGAAAATTTAGGGTTTGAAAGGTTTTTTAATACCTAAAGAGTATATTCCAAGACAGAAAGAATAAACGTTTACTCTTGATTTATGTGTATCACCTCATTTTGTGGGTTTCAGATGTTGTTATTCCCATATATATCTATAGTTGGAGGGAAAATATTTTAGAAGACTTTACTAATAAGCCCTAAACTCCATTAAAGTCTGTCATTCAGTGTGCTTCTCCTTGTCTTTCTGGGATTTCTACGTGCATGAGCACAGGAGTCTATTCAGCATGGTGTTCTTGTCCATTGATAGTTCCATTTCAATTTCTTTACTGTTAATCTTTCTCCCTCTCCTACCTATCCATCTTGTTCTCCCAC
The DNA here is from genome assembly GCF_028749965.1 of Puma concolor. Classification (NCBI taxonomy): domain Eukaryota; kingdom Metazoa; phylum Chordata; class Mammalia; order Carnivora; family Felidae; genus Puma; species Puma concolor. The sequence continues at coordinate 97,130,455 of NC_141667.1, forward strand.
CTCTTCTCACAGCCCCTGAGTCTGTCTGTCTCCTTTAATTAACTAAGATACAGAACTGAAGTCAATGTTTTGTCTTCGAGATTTTATTTTTAAGTAATCTCTACATTCAACATGGGGCTCAAACTTAACAACCCCAAGATCAAGAATCGGGTGCTCTACCAACAGAGCCAGCCAAGTGCCCCCTGAAGTCAGTGTTTATTACTGGTGCCACCATTTGGTTGTACTGGGATTGGATATGAGTACCCCATGACCGGATTACCATTTGGTAGAAAGCCTAAAATTTAGTTAGCTGTTAACAGTTGAGAAATAATGACTCAACCATGAGCTCAATTGGAGGGCTTCTCACCAGAGTGAATAACTACCACTCAGTGATACCTTTTCACGTAAAACCTAATTACTGAAACGCATAATGCATTATGTAAAATTTCTTAATGATGATGGATGTTTTCATTAGAAAGCTATCACAATTTATAACAATGTAAGAAAATCTAATATCCTTCTACAATCAACAATCTTGCCCATTAGCCTTTGTTATAATTACAGTTAAGTAGCCTACTCGATAATCCTCTGGTTAAATTAACTCAGGTTTATTTTGGCCCATGCAGATTAAGTTTGCCATAAATCAGGGCACCTGGGTGGCTCAGTAAGTTAAGCGTCTGATTTTGGCGCAGGTCATGATCTCACGGCTTGTGAGTTTGAGCCCCACGTCGGGCTGTGTGGACAGCTCAGAGCTTGGGGCCTGCTTCAGATTCTGTGTCTCTCTCTCTGCCCCTCATCTGCTCACACTCTATCTCTCTCAAAAATAAATAAATAAATGTTAAAAGATATATTTAAAGTGTCAGGATGACACTTTAGAAATATAAAATAAAATGTTTGCTGTAATGTATTATTTAAAAAAAATAATAAATAAATAAACAAATTTGCCATAAATCTTCTCTTATAATCAGAAGTCTGTAGGCATGCCTTTGATCAAAAACCAAGGGACTTTAAAGCGACTTTTCATAAAGGAATTTTAGTAGTTTCTACTCTGTTTATAAATCACGAGTTATCTATAACTGCCTGCAACTTTTAGAAAGAAAGCAATTGCTTCAACTCTCCCTGTTCCAGACTTCATCTTTTTGTCCTTAGAGCAAAAGAAGGGGGGAAAAAAAGTGTTTCAGCATGACCTAGACCTGAATCAAAATCCTGAAATGATCCTCTTTTAGTCAACAGGCAATTCTACAACTGCTGACTAACTTGATCCAATTTCTCCCAGCCTTGTAACTGATTTTATACCTACACTTTCCATCTATGTACTATTGACTCATTTCAAACAGCTTTGGTAGAATTCCACTTCTTTTCAACGTTCTTCTTAAAGAAACTCACTCTTAAACTCGTATCAGACGTCTCCTTCCTTGTTCTCAAACACCTTGGCAACATATTAAAGTAACAAGGGTTTTTAAACAATTCATTCACCTTTTTAACAAACATTTATTGAGCCCCTACTAGGGCCACCTACTGGGAATGTAGCTGAATAAAAGAGACAACAACACTTGCCCTCATGTATTTTCCATTCTAGTGGAAATAGATCTAGTTTGAATTGATCACTTGATAGCAATATTCCACTTTCCAAAGTGACTGGCAATTTGGAGCATCAGAAGACATGTTCCTAAGAGTTGATGACTCCACAAAAAAAAAAAGAGTACTCTAGAAAACCTGGGACCAAAAACCTCTGGTGAACCCATCTGATTTATTTATTTTAGATAAAGGCCGAGATTTCTTGCATGCTGCTACATCTCATACACAGTAAATAACAGTACTAACCAACTATAAATACTGTGGATTAGTATAGCATGTAATTGCCATCGTTTTCCCACATATGAAAATGAGTTTAAAGTTTATTTATTTATTTTGATAGAGTGGATGAGTGAATGAGTGGATAGAGCATGAGTGGAGAAGGGGCACAGAGAGAAGGAGAGACAATCCCGAGCAGGTTCTATGCTGTCAGCGCAGACCCTGACACGGGGCTTGATCTCATGAACCGTGAGATCGTGACCTGAGCTGAAATCAAGAGTCGGACACTTAACCTACTGAGCCACCCAGGTGCCCCAAGTTAGACTATTTTTAAATGTATTATTCCATGTAGCCATGGCCGCAATTCTAAGGACAGATATGAGTCTTATTTTATAGGTGGGGAACTTAGCCTTGTTTCAGCGCACCGAAAATGAGTTTAGATTCTTTGTTTTGCTCTGCCTGGCTTCTCTTGAGCGTCTGCTTACCAGCTGAACGGTCACAGGGCATCACTTCAACTTCCAATCAGCCAGACCAATAGTTCTCAACCCTGGCTATGCACTGGAATCTTCTTTTTAAGTTGCTGATGGATAGGCCCCTGATTCCAATTAAACCAGAATCTTGGGGGAGTGGGGCCAGGGTGTCAGTAATGTTTTCATTTTAATTCCAGGGGTGCACATGTGGCTCAGTTGGTTAAGCACCCAACTCTTGATTGAGGCTCGGGTCATGATTTCACGGTTTGTGTAATCAAGCACCACGTCAGACTCTGCACTGACAGTGCAGATGCTGCTTGGGATTCTTTCTCTCCCTCTCTCTCTGCACTTCCCTTGCATCTCTCTGTCTCTCTCAAAAATAAGTAAATAAACTTTTTTAAAAATCCCAGCTGCACAAGAGATTCTAGTGCATAGCCTGGGCCAAGAATCTTTGGACATAGCTTGTCAGGCCCAACTCAGCCTCTCCAAGGGTCTCTTAGGGCAATTAGCAATGTATTACCTCCTTAGAGACCTCAGCTTTCACCTCACTCTCCTTTTCTTTCAACTACTTTCCTCCCTTTCCTTTACTTCTTGTCCCCTTCTTGTGTGATCCTGCCTCAGGCCTGCCAACAGTACCTGCTAAGGCTGTTTGGCCCTATTGTGGTACGGTGGGCTAGGTTTTCAGCCTCTAATGCAAAACACACTGATCTAGTTACCCAGAGGTTGTCCGCTCATCATTTCTGCAGCTGCTTCTATGCTCCTCCAGGGTCTCTTCACCTCTGCCAGCCTGGCTGCCCTCCACAGGTGGTGCGGCACTCAGGGCCGGTCCCCAGGGTGGCCTGTTTGACCCTCAGAATTCCCATCTAATATATCCTATCATAGCATCCACGTGTGCCCTCAATGTGGTATAAAAGGCATTTCATTATCTGACCCCTTTCCTCTTTCAACCTCCCCACTATCAGTACGGTAGGATTCCCGCACTCCCACACACATCCCCTTATGCGTCTTATCAGATTTCCACAGACATATTTATATGGTTTAAATATGGATACTTCCTGACTCATCCTTCAGGCCTCTTAGCTCAACTGTGGCTCCCCTCTGCAAAGCCTTCTCTCACCCCCTTGATTATGGTGTTATTTACACTGTATCATGATGGCTTGTGTGTTCATGCTTCTGGCCCCTCCTCTAGACTGAAGGTAGAGGATGAGTTCTTATTTTACATATTTTATTTAAAAAAAATTTTTTTTCAACGTTTATTTATTTTTGGGACAGAGAGAGACAGAGCATGAACGGGGGAGGGGCAGAGAGAGAGGGAGACACAGTATCGGAAACAGGCTCCAGGCTCCGAGCCATCAGCCCAGAGCCCGACGCTGGGCTCGAACTCACGGACCGTGAGATCGTGACCTGGCTGAAGTCCGACGCTTAACTGACTGCGCCACCCAGGCGCCCCTTCATATTTTAAAATAATAACAACCTCTTAGTCAATGAAGAATGAGTAGACTCATACAATGTAGGCAGCAAACTACAGTTTGCTTGTAGACCGCATCTGGCCCATTGCCTGTTTTGTAACTACAGTTTTAACGAAACATAGCTACATCCATCTCTATGTATTGTATAAATACATCCATTTGTATATATGTGTAAATTTGTATTGAAAACATAGCCACACTCATATGTATTGTTTGTGGTTGCTTTAATGCTGCAAGGGCAGAATTAAGTAGTTGCAACAGAGACCATATGGTCCCCAAGGCCCAAAATATTTATGATATGGCCATTTGCAGAAAAAGTTTGCTGTCTTCTGACCTAAAAGGAAAATGAGAGATCTTCTATTGTAGTGTATCCAGCAGAAAGATAAGGCAAATCATGTATGTAATTTAAAACTTGCTATAGGGGCACCTGGGTGGCTCACTCGGTTAAGCATCCGACTTTAACTCAGGTCATCTTATGGTTTGTGGGTTCAAGGCCCATGTTGGGGGTCTGTGCTGACAGCTCAGGGCCTGGAGCCTGCTTTGGATTCTGTGTCTCCCTCTCTCTCTGCCCCTCCCCCACTTGCACTGTCTCTCACTCTCTCTCTCAAAAATAAATAAACATTAAAAAGAATAATAAAATGTAAAACTTGCTGTAGCCACATTAAAGAAAAAAGAAAAGAAACAGACAAAAATAATTTTAGTAATGAGTTTTATTTAATTCAATATATGAAAATGTTATCATTTCAATGTGTAATTAATATTAAAATTACTATGTAATGAGATATTTTACATTCTTTTTTAGTACTAAGTCTTTGAAATTGTGTAACTATTTTATACTTATAGAAATCTTAATTTAGACTACCCCTGTTTCAAGGGATCACTAGCCATATGTGCAGCTCTTAGCTATATTATTGGACAATTCTAAGTCAAATCCATCAGTTTATAGCTGAAGAAATTGATCCAAAGAGGGTAAGAGTCTAATCTAAAGTCACATGGTTAATGGAAGAATTAGACATTGGGGTGCCTGGGTGGCTCAGTCGGTTAAGCCTCTGACTTTGGCTCAGGTCATGATCTGACAGTACGTGAGTTTGAGCCTTTGTCAGGCTCTACGCTGACAGCTCAGAGCCTGGAGCCTGCTTTGGATTCTGTGTCTCCCTCTCTCTCTGCCCCTCCCCTGCTGGTGTTCTGTCTCTCTCTCTCTCTGTCTCTCAAGAATAAATACACATAAAAAAACTATTTTAAATTAAAAAAAAAAAGAATTTGAAATTGAATCTAACTCTCTTTTTTTTTTTCTGTCTGAGAGAAAGAGAGTGAGCATGCGCATGCAAACAGGGGAGGGGCAGAGAGAGAGGGAGACAGGATCTGAAGTAGGCTCTGTGCTGAGAGCAAAGGCCTGATGTAGAGCTCGAACTCACAATCCATGAGATCATGACACGAGCCAAAGTCAGACACTTAACTGACTGAGCCCCCTAGGCACCTTGAACCTCTTTCTCTTTATCTCTAACCAAGTGCTCCTTCCATCACATCATACTGCCCTTGGCCTTGTTGTTTGTTCACCAGAAGAGATATGATAAGAAGACCTGGATTCTAATTCCACACAAGCATTAATCAATTGTGTAACTTTAGAATATTTCCTAGCTTCTTGGAATTTCCATTTCTTCACCTCTAGAGTAAAAGCATTGGATTAGCACTAATGTTACATGACAATCAAACATGTTGGTTTGCAAACCAGAATATACTGTAGTCATTTTGCTCCTGGAGTCTGTTTCTAAGAACCCATGTATAAATATGAACTTAAGACCATGTTGGTTGTCACCATAACTTCAAAAAAAGCTTTTAGAAACCAGAATTTTAGATAATTCATTCATTAAAATCTATATTTTAATAATAGGGCCAAGCCTAAAGCCTGATACATTTGGCACAGAACCTTTCAGGACATCTGGGTTATATTCTCGAGAGATTTTGAAGCTGATCTGAGAAGGCCATTGCTGAGCAATGAAAGAGCACAGAAAGAACTTGTGTTAGGGCTCATTCAGGGCAGCAGAACGGTCTCCTCTCTCTGCTAACTAGCAGCAGGGTCCGTGACAGGCAACCAGAGCATACTGCGGTGTGAGGAAATGGAACTGGCATAATACCCATGGAAAATTAGGGGTAGGGAACTGTGACGTGATTAGATAATCAAGTTTTATTTTGTATTAGCAAATTTTATTCCAGAAATAACTTTATTAAATTTGTACTCCAGATCACAGGAGAAATATAACAGTGTAGGAGAAAGGTACAGAAATGGAAGTGGGCAGGTATGGAAAATGGATGCATTTCTTCAAAACATTTGCATAAGACTTGTGTTTACTTTCAGATACATTCGCATCTCTCCTGTCCCTTAGTACAGAGAAACACTTCCTTCCTTCCAGAGTCTGGAGATGACTGCAGTGCAGGGCAAAAGCTATGGGCCTTGGTATGAGCCCCAGATCCTCCTTTTAAAAATTATAAGGAGTTGGGGCACGTGGTGGCTCAGTCAGTTGAGTATCCGGCTCTTGACTTCGGCTCAGATCATGATTTCATGGTTTGTGAGTTCAAGCCCCACTTGGGTTTCTCCCCCTCTTTCTGCCCCTCCACTACTCTCCCTCTCTCGCTCTCTCTCTTTCTCTCTTTCTCAGAAGAAATACACATTTAAAAAAAATTATAAGGCCATGGCATAGTTGATACCTTAGTTTCCTCTTCTATAAAATGTGCACAATAATAGTACTTGCCACATGGGATTAAAGATGAAATTAGACAATATATGAAAAGTTTTTAGTATAGTATCACATATTAAATTCTAAATTAATCTTAACTACTATTCTTATTCTGAAACTAGGAATCCTATTCTGAAAACAGGAATCAAGAAGGAGAGGAACTACCAGAATACTGTTCCCACAACTGGTGGTAGGTGACTCACCCAGTCCACCATGTTTATGGAAATATTTGCGGTATACATCCAATTGTGCACACACAAATCAGTGCGACTCTAAAGCATTTCACGGCAAATCCGACTCTGTCACCCAGTCCTCTATTATTAATGCCTCAAGAGGGCAGAAGGGCAGCTGGACACAATGGTGAGGAGTCATCCCAGGAATCCTGCCAGACATTTTGCTTTTATTACTTGATAGGTAGGGTCTTCAGAAACGGAGTTTTGTTTCTTTGTGGCTTTTGCTTTTTTTTTTTTTTTTTTTTTAGTGTTTATTTACTTTTGAGACAGAGAGAAAGAGAGCATCAGTGAGGGAGGGGTAGAGAGAGAGGGAGACACAGAATCTGAAGCAGGCTTCAGGCTCCGAGCTGTCAGCACAGAGCCTGATGCGGGGCTCAAACTCATGAACCGTGAGATCATGACCTGAGCCGAACTGAGGTACTTAACTGACTGAGCCACCCAGGCACCCATTGCTTTTGCTTCTTTATTTCATTTTGATAAGCTTATGCATTGCTAAATGACTTTACCACGGTTTTGTTAATCTTCCATCTTTCTAGAAAAAAAATGACATGAAAGTTTAAGTGGCTTGAAGTTTACATCCTGTGTTGGAAAACTTGCCCTCCAGTACCAAGCAACTTTATGAAACAATATTTCAGTATTTGTTCAGCCAGCAGCAAACAGGTGGGTTACCTCCCAGCTGACTCATTCACCACATTTCCTGCAGGGTGGATTCAACTCAGCGTGTTTGGAATCATTGGCCAGAGACCAACGTGACAGTCCTGGGATTTCCATCCTGGGAAATTTCTCAATGAAAACTCAGCCCCATAAGACAGAACATGAGGTTAGTTTTGAATCAACCATCAACTACAACGGAAAGTACCATTTGCTTTATAATTTAGGATTGAAAATAAAGGTACTATAATAAAAACATCTAATGCCCATGTGGCACTTACCAAGTGCCACGGTTCTGAATGTTTTACTTTTATTAACTCGTTTACTTTTAACAGCAACCTTACGAAGGAAGTACTGCTATTGTTGCCATCCCATTTTACAGAGAAGGAAACTGAAGGGCAGTTTCTCAACTAAGGCTGAATAACACGCCCAAGATCGCACAGCAAGGAAGAAACAGAGCCTGAGATCAAACTTCAGCTGTCTGGCACCACAGTCTGTATGCCTTTATTTCCCTATTCCACCTGTTTACAAATTAAGAGGTGTTTTTAATTTTTGACAAATTTTTGCAAAGGAATTCTAAATATGTAGATTTAAAAGTCTATTTTGTTTCATCAAAATTTTTTACATGGGGCACCTGGCTGACTTAGCCAGAAGAGTATGCAACTGTTGATCTCAGGGTCATGAGTTTGAGCCCCACATGGGCTGTAGAGATTTCTTAAATAAATGAAAAAAAAAAAACCAAACAAATCACTTTTTAAAAGTTAAAAGTTATTCACAATAATTTATTTGGATACTAAGGCAATTTTCACTCTTCAGAACTTTTAAGTTATCAGTTTCTTTAAAATAATTACGTTTATTTTGCAGATAAACAATAAGAAAGATGATAGAAGTTAGGGGCACCTGGGTGGCTCAGTCAGTTAAGCATCTGACTCTTGGTGTAGACTGAGGTCATGATCTCACCATTCATGAGTTTGAGACCTGCCTCAAGCATCCATGATAACAGTGTGGAGCCTGCTTGGGATTCACTCTCTCGCGATTTCTCTGCCTCTCTTCCACTCATGTTTATTCTCTCTTGTCTCTCAAAATAAATAAATTTTAAAAAATTAAAAAAAAGAAAGGTGATAGAAGTTAATCTTTTTTCATCAAAGTTTTTTAGAGTTATATGAAATCATTGTGATGTGATTTTTTTTCTTACTATTTTACTATTTGTATCTTAAGGATTATTATTAGAAATAATCCTTTTTAACTTTGTGTTCCACATACTGCAATTTCTCATTATGATTCTATGAAGAGAATGTCATTGTACATAGTATAAAATGTTAGCAAATGTGCAAACACCAGATTTTAGCTAAAGAAATAAAGAGCCCAGTGCTGCAGCTCAATTATACATTTAGAAGCAAATACATTTATGTAACAGCTTACATTTGAATCTGTTTTTTACAAGAATAAAAGCAAAGTAATTATGTTTCATAATCTTTGATTAAAATTAGTTGAAAACCAAGATAGCTCTAACGTGTTACGTTATAACTCACCTAACAGTCAATATTATCAATATGTCAAACTCCCAAATTTATGTAATTTGTTCTATTGAACATGTTATTTGTTTAGCTTCAATTCAATCAAAATTTAAGCTTATGTTACCTCCTGACTAGTTTCTCAAGTTTATTATAAGAGCTCTTTTCACTGAAAATATTTTTGAATCCCGGTTTGGAGTTTATGCCATTCTACAATTATTATTAAATATGGCTTCATATATTTGTGTTATAAATATATTTAGTGTTTACAATGTTTTTACAATGTGTTACATAGTGTTTACAATGTTTTATTGTAAGTATTATGGATCCAGGACCTCAGATTCCCTAAGGAGTTTTTAGGAATTTGTGGTAGATACTTTTTTTTAATTAAAAAAAAAATTTTTTATGTTTATTGATTTCAGAGACATAGAGAGACAGAGCATGAGCGGGGGAGGAGCAGAGAGAGAGGGAGACACAGAATCCAGAGCAGGCTGCAGACTCTGGGCTGTCAGCGCAGAGCCCGACGTGGGGCTTGAACTCACAAACTGTGAGATCATGACCTGAGCCGAAGTCGGTCGCTCAACCGACTGAGCCACCCAGGCGCCCCGGTAGATATTTTTTTTAATTTTTAATTTTTATTTTTTTAAATTTACATCCAAATTAGTTAGTATGTAGGGCAGCAATGATTTCAGGAGTAGATTCCTTAGTGCCCCTTACCCATTAGCCCATCCCCCCTCCTACAACCCCTCTCGTAACCCTCAGTTTGTTCTCCATAGTTATGAGTCTCTTCTGTTTTGTCCCCCTCCCTGTTTTTATATTATTTTTGTTTCCCTTCCCTTATGTTCATCTGTTTTGTCTCTTAAAATCTTCATATGAGTAAAGTCATATGATATTTGTCTTTCTCTGACTAATTTCACTTAGCATAATACCCTCCAGTTCTATCCACGTAGTTGCAAATGGCAAGAGTTCATTCTTTTTAATTGCTGAGTAATACTCCATTGTATATATTTACCACATCTTCTTTATCCATTCATCCACCGATGGACATTTGGGCTCTTTCCATACTTTGGCTATTGTTGCAGGTGCTGCTATAAACATTGGGGTGCATGTCCCTTTGAAACAGCACACCTGTATCCCTTGGATAAATGCCTAGTAGTGCAATTGCTGGGTCATAGGGTAGTTCTATTTTTAGTTTTTTGAGGAACCTCCGTACTGTTTTCCAGAGTGGCTGCACCAGTTTGCATTCCAACCAACAATGCAAAAGAGATCCTCTCTCTCCGCATCCTCGCCAACGTCTGTTGTTGCCTGAGTTGTTAACGTTAGCCATTCTGACAGGTTTAAGGTGGTATCTCATTGTGGTTTTGATTTGTATTTTCCTGATGATTAGTGATGTTGAGCATTTTTTCATGTGTCGATTGGCCATCTGGATGTCTTTTTTGGAGAAGTGTCTATTCATGTCTTTTGTCCATTTCTTCACCGGATTATTTGTTTTTTTGGTATTGAGTTTGATAAGTTCTTTATAGATTTGTGGCAGATATTTAATAGGGTGTATGGGTTTTCTTTTTCTTTTCTTTTTTATCATTATTATTGTTTTTTGAGCCCAAAGTAGAGCTTGAACTCATGACCCTGAGATCAAGACCTGAGCTGAGATCCAGAGTTGAACACTTACCTGACTGAGCCACCCAGGAGCCCTGAGCTTTTCTTTTTTTTAATTTTAATCCCTACATTTCCAGAAGGGGATATAATTTAATATCAGAGTGAACTTATGGAAGCTTGCTTTCAGATTCCAAAAGTCTTTTTATTTTGTGAACATTCTCCTATAATAACAGTCTGTTGAACAAGCTGAAACTATTAGACAATCACAGGATACCTAAAGAACAATTTCCTTTCCTGTGCTACATTTACAACTAGTTTTGAAGAATCAGTCTGGAACCAAACTATTCTCACAAATATAGTATTGAATGATTTTTTTCTTCACGTGCATCCTTTGAGAAGTAGGAAGCCATAATTTTTGTGAAATCATGTTTTTAAAAAATATTTTTAAGTTTATTTACTTTGAGAGAGAGAGAGAGAGGAGAGAGAGTGCACAGGAGGGGCAGAGAGAGAGAGAGAGAGAGAGAATCCCAAGAAGGTTCCGTGCTGGTGGCATGGAGCCTGACATGGAGTTCGAACTCCCAAACCATGAGATCGTGACCTGAGCTGACGTCAAGAGCTGGATGCTGACCTGACTGAGTCACCTAGGCGCCCCAAATATGTTTTATTTTTCAATGTGTGGCTTACTCAAATTGAAAACAGTAACAGTAGGAAATTTTTTAAATCACCTCCAACCTCACCATCCTCACAGATTGAGATTTTATTACTATTTTATGTGTTTGCCTAAAGTTTGGTTTTTTGCACTGCTAAAGAGCCTGTAGCATTATAATTTTAATAACATCACAGTTTTCTCTCTATTCAGCCATCAGGTAGGTCTTTAACAGGCATGGAGACGGACAAATGAAGGAAAATAAGAAAAAGTAATCCTTCATCTCTGAAATGGCTGAATCTTTGAAACATCTCCCTTTACAAACAGTCCACACTCTTCGTGCTTTGCTTCCGATGGAAAATAGCAAAGCTAGCTTTGGCCATTACTATTACTTTTTTAGTGTAAGTCCAAGTTGACCTTGTTCAACCTATGTCAAACCATTTTAGTTGATTGCTCTATGGGGCTTACAATGCATTCAACAAACATGTGGACATTTGATTTATTGGTCACAAACAAAAGCTAAAATCTTACAGGAGGATAAAACTCATCTTTGTTTCAGCTTATGTTAGCAGGAAGAGTTGTTTTAGCTCCATGGAGACTCTGAACCTTATTCTGAACTTATTGCATGGTTCCTTAGAGCAGCAGGATCAATATTTTGAGGCATTTCTTTCAAGTCTTGTAATTCCAAATGAGCCTCAGCAAGTTGCACTAAGTTCTATTTGGCTTAAGTAATTTCAAACCTTCAATATTTTTTTCAATATATGGTTGAAAGTCAATGCTATCTACTCATTAACGTGTTTAGGTTTTGTTTGAAGCACAGACATTTTATCCATCTGTAAAAGCCTTGATTTTTATGCTCATGAGAGAAACATATGCTTATTATAAAAAAAATTCTAACATTAAAAAATTATTGTAGATAAACTCTTCTGATATGGACAGCCATTGTTAATAGAAGAATAGCAAATAATCCTCAATAATGTTTCCTGTTTACTTTATAGAAAGACTTTTTTCAATAATTCTTTGATAGAGGGGAGCCTGAATGGCTCAGTTGCTTGAGCAATAATTCCTTGATAATTATATAGCTCTCATAAATGTACTAAATTATACCATACATACTGTTTTGTACATTGTGTTTATCACTTAATATCTCTTGGACATCTTTCCATGTTAGTATTTATAAAGTCTATTTCATTCTTTTCTTTATGTATATAGCATTCCATAATATAAATGTACCATAATTTGCTCAAATAGATCCATAAAGATGGACACACGAGTTGTTTCCAGGTTAGTTTTGTTTGTTTTGCTTCCTTTTACCATACCAATGTCGCAGTGAATATCCTTTTAAATGTATCTGTATATACTTGGAACATGGTACCATAGAGCATTAAAAAGAAATAATAGAATAATACTGTTTCAATGTATTCATTCTTGTTAGCACCTCAGATTATTATTAACATATCAAACACAATAAATACTTCAAAGTTCTTAATTCATTCCTTTTAGTTCTTTTTTTTTTTTTCAACGTTTTTATTTATTTTTGGGACAGAGAGAGACAGAGCATGAATGGGGGAGGGGCAGAGAGAGAGGGAGACACAGAATCGGAAACAGGCTCCAGGCTCTGAGCCATCAGCCTAGAGCCCGACGCGGGGCTCGAACTCACGGACCGCGAGATCGTGACCTGGCTGAAGTAGGATGCTTAACCCACTGCGCCACCCAGGCGCCCCGCTTTTAGTTCTTAAGGATAAGTGCTTTTTCTAGAGTTTGAAAATACTGATCCACAAGTCACCTTCCAATACGTTCTTTCATGATTCGTCGAATGATAGTAATAATGATTCCTTGACCATTATCTAGCTCTCCAGTTTACAAAGTGTCTTCGCGTAATTATCTCATCTGACTTCACATCAATGTGATGTATGCAAGACAGGTTTATAGAGAAAAATGGTGCTGACTTAGAAATTTTTACTGCCTGAAATAGTTATGTAGAGTGTAAATTCTTTGTTCTGCTAACTCAAGGAGTCTAGGCACTGTCATGATAGGAGTGTTATATCATACTGGTACCTTAATGTGAAAAAAGACACTTACATATCACTTCAATAACCGGTGTTGCTAATTTACTATCCAGTTTTCTGGCGTTTTTATTTAATTTTCTGATATCCAGAGATGAAACTCACCAGGCATTTATTAGCTAAGTGCTCCAATAATTGCTACTCCAGAACCAAGTGCTAAAAGACATTTAAGCAGCAGTCGTTAATGGTGGATGGGTTTCAGTGCCACTTTTCTTCATTTGCAATTGGGAGAACAGAGGGTGAAGACACAAAGGAAAAGCCCATAGAATGTAGCACTAACAAGACAGTGCTTGCTAAGACCTTAAAAATTCCTATGCCCACACAATATTATTCCTATTCCTATGACCTTTACTTTACCCAGTCCCCATCATGGAAGGACTGGCAAAAAATGGTGAAGCTTCTCTTATTACCTACCCGGCTGGTAGGAAGCAGGCTCCTGCGTAGAGAGAGGAAATCTTTGTAATGTTGTCTCCTGCTTTGGGAAAGGAAGCAATCTTGAATGATAGTATTGTTGCCATAGCTGCACACTTATGTTGCCTCATTAGTAGATCTATTCCTACACTCTGTTTAGCTAAGAATGCACTTCTGAACTTCCTGTCTTCTTACATCTAGCACAAGACTTCAGAATCAGTTTCCATATCTAAAATCTTACGAGATCCTGTCCAATTCAAGCCCCGCTTATTGAATATGATAGCAATTTTTAACCAACCATGATTCTACAGAGTGGCTGCATCCATACTTAAAAGCAAATTACATTACTTAAAGACAAATCACATAGCTGATAAAACTTTGAAATTCTCATGCTTTGTTCTCTTTCATCAGCTCCATTACAGAAAGTTGATCTGTCCCTATCCTATCTGTCCAATATTATTTTGTACTGCTCAAAGTGTACTTTGTCATCAAATCAAGGAGGTTTCTTCACGATCCTGTGTGTAATACCTAGCTCATTTCCACATTTCTGCCTACCCTCGTATTGTTTCTCTCTCTTGTAAGTCTGTCTACTCTCCTGCCTATCTGAATTCTAATCAAATTTGAAAACAAGACCCCAAAACCCACCTAAAGCCTTTTTCTGCTCTGATGGAGAACCCCACTGGGGTCTAACATAAATCTGTACTTTTGAAATCCAGGTTCGTAAAAACAGTAACCTGTTTACTGAATCGCAATAATCACATTAGGCACCAGAGTGTAGTATATGCTTTTCCCATTCTCCTGTCCCCAAGCCTTCTCTCTAAAGCAAATAGGGAAATATACTGATAAGCACGGTTGGGTTTTAGTACATGTCTCTGGGCCCATATGGAGCTCCCAGTGAAATTCGGAGTCAGAAGCAGTTGATCACGATCTTACTCATGTAGTATACGGGAATGATGGATGGTTCCAGACCGATCAATGACAAGTGGCCCACCATTCTTCTTGTTTGGCTAATGAACTCTTCTTACCCACAGAGCAATGACCTGCTGGCCCTCAAGATGTTTATACAGCAGGTACCTCTGGACACATTTCCCCTACTCAGGATATTTCCAGAATGAGTGTTCCACGGCTGGTTAACATTTCACAAATACTTTCTAACACAGAATAACATGTTTTATAAGTCTAATGAATAAAATTTTTTTCCAGTTCAGGAAATTAAAAACTACAAGGATATAAAACTACAGGATATAAAAACTATATCTGGAAGGTGAGTGTTTCCGATAATAATTTTATCTTGTGTCACTTGAGTAGTCCTATGAGCTGCCTAATTTAAGATTTAAAGTCCTGTATTACATATCGTTTAGTATATTGATCAGAAACCTTCTAAGTAGAGTTTAAACTTGTCAAGGGCAAGAATCATGCCACAAATACCACTGGTACCTCTCATAGTACTCAGTATAATCCTGTGTTTATTAAGATACCCAATATACATTCAGTGATTGAAATCGATACCATCTTTAGAAAGAGGTACTTAAATTCCATTTCAAAGTGTTTTAGGTAAGAGATGGTGTCCTCTGGAAGAAACAAAATTCACCCTAGATGGTTCAAATGAAGAGACTCTAATGAAAATGCTATGCAAAGATATATAGACCAGGTTAGGAAAAAAGACAAAGTTGGGGCACCTGGGTGCTCAGTCGGTTAAGTGTCCAGCTCTGGATTTCAGCTCAACATGGGTTCGATCCAAGCGTTCGAGTCCTGTCTGTGCTGACAGTGCAGAGCCTGCTTGGGATTCTCCCTCTCCCTCTCTCCACCTCTCACCCCTCCTCTCAAAGTAAATAAATAAACATTAAAACGAAAAAGAAAAAAAAGACAAAATATGATGAGGCACCCAGCAACCAGCTCCAGAGGGAGACCCATTTTTCCCCTGGGGCTGAAGAAACAAAGAAAGGCAACAGCAGAACCCATTGAGAGCTGAAGCTGGGGAAGAAGACCAACCTGGAAGGAAACGTGGTTGGAAGGGTGCAGCTACCAGAGAGCAGGGGTGTGAAAGCAGGAGGGTAAGGAAGGAACCTCCCACTTTCTAATTCCAGCTCACAGGAGTCATGGAGATGCAGCCTGCAGCTCCAGTCTTCTGAGGCAGGCAGCAGTGTGGAACAGGGTGGAGAGAGACAGAGAAACAAAATGGAAACAAACAAACAAAAGGCTGAAGTAGTATATATAGAACAATAAAAGCTTAGAAATACAAAAACTATCTGGAGAAATAAATCTGACTTAGCCAAATTCAGACCCTGACACTGGTAATTTTCTTCATGAGATCACTCTGAATACAATCTGAATGAAGAGAATAAATGCTCTGTTCTATTCACTTTCAACTATTGCATTTTCAAGTCAAGAAGTGAGCATGTATATCCATCACTCATGGCAATGAATAAACATTCATTTACAGACATAACTGCCAACTAATTCAAAAACGGGGGCTGTCCTGCTTAATGAGCACCTCAATTTTTTTTTGCTATAAAGTAAAAGAACAAACATATTCCTCTTATGTAGAGAAATTGTTATGAATAATATAAAACTATTCTCTTTCAGTTTATAATAGAGGTATATTTAAACAATTTTTGCTTTTGTCCAGTGCCTATCCATGACCACATAGGCATTGGTGAATATTTACATAAACAGAATCATAGAACTGAAAGGCATTAAGGTCTGGTAATGTACACTGAGTCTAACAGGTGAAGAAACAGACTCCCATAAGTTAAGTCAACTGCCCTCAATCAAGTAGTCATTTGTGGCAGAACGAGTCCAGAATGCAGATAATCAACATCCTAACTTAGTCACCCATAGTTCTAGAAATGCTTGATTTAATTCCAGTTTAATGGCAAAAGAGCATAGGGCTTAAGGGCAAAGGTTCGGAACTATGCAGAGCTAAATTCCAATCTAGCCGGACCTTAGCAAACAACAAATTCCTGCTGAGCTCCTGTTTCCTCCTCTACAAAGTTGGAATGAATACAGAATACCACCCCATTAGAGTTGTTTTGGATTGACTGAAAAATATACATATAACAAGTTTAGCACAGTGCTTGACATGCAATAGATAGCCAGTAAATAAAAGCTATTATAACAGTAGTAGTTATAAACATTTTCCAGCTTTCTTTGAAAATCAACTGATAATAGTCATACATGATGGTCAATAAGAATTTAAGAAGCATTATGTAGGGAACTACAAAGCAAGAAAAAGCAAGAAAAGAACCTTGAAATAAGCCAGACAGGTAAAGTAGAGAATAAGGGAAACTAAACTGGGTTGGAAAGGAAAACAGTCCTAATAAAGTAAATTAATTGTTTTGTTTTTCCTCCATCTTTACTAAGGAAACAATACCAGGAGTCTCACTCATAAATTAGGGAATTTTTTAAAAGATTAATAGATTTTTTGAATAGTTTTTTCTTTATTTATTTTGAGAGAGAGAGAGAAAGAGAGGGGGGAGAGGGGTGGACAGAGAGGGAGAAAGAGAATCCCAAGCAGGCTCCATGCTGTCACCACAGAGCCCACAGTGGGGCTCGATTGCATGAACCATGAGATCATGACCTGAGCCAAAATCAAGACTCAGACACTTAACCAACGGAGCCACCCAGGTGCCCCAGATTTTTGTGAGTAGTTTTAAGTTTACAGAAAAAATAAATTATTTTTTGATTCACAAAGATGAATACTATTGGACCCATTAAAAAGTTGAAAATTGTTGAAAAGCATAAAACTCTATACAGATGGAAGGTGGTATGAATATATAATGAGAAGTCTCCAGGACCTAGTTTACACGCCAGAAAGAGATAAATCAACAGACTTGATCTACCTAGGTTTTTAAAGAATACCAACGGTGAAATTATGCAACTGCTGACCAAGTTGTGTATCCTGTTACTGCAAACTTTCCAGGGGACTGATGGATTGCCTATCTAAATTCTATCTAAAAGAAGAATTGCAGGCGTAGCTGTGGAAACTTGCTGATAGTGAGTATCACACTATACAGGACAAACCAGTTGAATCTGTATTTAAAGGGTAGGACCATTGAAAAATGCATAAACAAAACCTATCAGGGAAAAGGCACCATACCTCATAAGGGAAACTACACGAAGAAATATCATGAGGTCTTTAAAGAAATAATGACTTATTGTGCTAAAGGGAAAACTAGTGGATAAAATTTCTAAATATAAAACTTCTCCATAATCATTATATGCCCAGCCGTTTCCTCCTATTTAATAAGAAATTTTGATTGAGTCATCATTAGATTGGCACTACTTAAAAAAAATAAAAAAAAAAACAAGTATAGGTAGCTGGCTTAAAATGAAGAAACAGGGTACATGAATCAATAAACACGTCTTAATTTGGAGGAGCATAAACAGCATTTCACAGATTCTTGTGTGCTGGGACAAATATATTTAAATTTTGTGAAAGTAATCTAAAAGATAGCCCACCAGCTTCGTAGGTAACAGTTCTTCCAAGCAGAAAATGCCAGCAGTAGCAAATGGGGGTAATGGTAGGAAAAATCTGAAAGTTTGAGTAAGTAGCCAGAAAGGAAGCAGTTCTCATTCTTTAACACTTAATGCCCAGGATTACTGACCCTTTATTTGACCCTTTATTTGAGCAGGATTGCAGAGGGATGCTGATAGCTAATAAAGTGCCTTGGACATGAGGAAGGCTCCATGTAACTGGCGTCCCACTGTTCACTCTAAAGTAGGTTCTAGGCAGGGGCGCCTGGGTGGCTCAGTCGGTTAAGTATCCGACTTCGGCTCAGGTCATGATCTCATGGTCTGTGAGTTTGAGCCCCACGTCGGGCTCTGTGCTGACAGCTCAGAGCCTGGAGCCTGCTTCAGATTCTGTGTCTCCCTCTCTCTGACCCTCCCCCATTCACGCTCTGTCTCTCTCGGTCTCAAAAATAAAATAAACATTAAAAAAAATTTTTTTAAGTAGGTTGTAGGCAAAGCATAGAGCTGGCCCACTTTCTCTCTGGGTGCAAACTGGGATGTTCTGTCACTCCAGAGAAGCCTTCCTGTAGAGGTGGGATGGGCCAAAGAACTATGAAGAGAGGCTTTCCTCTGAAGGAAAAATGTTTTGTGGAGGTTTAACTAACCCTTGTAATCAGGTACCCTAATGTACTTGCAAGGGCTCAGTTAACTCACAGGCAAGAGTTGAAGCCAACTTTGAGATCTCCAAAGTCCTTTGAGGGGTGACATGAGCCTTTGTGCCAGGAAGGCATTCTTAAAACACCAGGAGTTTACTCCCGCTCCTATGGGATAAATCCAGAGTCAATGGTAATTTGCAGTCTGATTCATGGATGGAAGACACTAAAATGTAGTAGTTCAGAAGGATTCAGAGATCACTGGGCTTGAACTAGAAAGGATTTTGTATTTGTGTACTAGGGTCTCTGTTTTTGCTTCCTTTTATACTTGATAAGATCAAAGTGTTGGTATGATATGCCTCTGTGTAAAACTCTCAAAGGTTTTGCATGCCTTAGAGGAGAATTCATTTTGGAAACAACTTTGGAGTCAATTCCTCTAATTCTTACATATTCTAATGTTTCGTTTCCATTTATATAGTTCCTTTTAGACAGCCGATTATAGGAGTACCTGGGTGGTTCAGGGGGTTAACCATCCATCTTTGGCTCAGGCCATGATCTCAGCACTCATGAGTGCAAGCCCCTAATCAGCATCTCTGCTGTCAGCACAGAGCCAGCTTTGGATCCTCTGTCCCCCCTTCTCTGCCCCTTACCCACGTGCATGTTCATGCTCTCTCTCTCTCTAAAATAAATAAAATTAACATTAAAAAGTAAATAAATAAACAACTGATTATAAGTGGAATAGAAAGAATGCAATTAATTTTCACATCAGTAAACGAAAAACTGACAGTTGCCTTTCCTATACAAAGAGCACATTTACTAAGCACTTGCAAAGTACTGGTATTTTATTCTTCATTTAATTATGTCAGCAAGGCCTTCAAGTACTATTATTATTCACATTTCAGAAACTGGGAAAATGAGACTCAGAGATATTAAATAATGTATCCACAGCTACCCGGCTGGGCCAAGAGAACTCACACTCAAAGTCGATCTTCAGAGTCAATGTTCTCAATATCCCTAAATATACAAGAACTTACTGATTTCTTTAAAGTTCATGTTTGTATTCAATTGTAATTTATATTAACATAACAAAAGGAAATTTCATTAAAATACTTTCTTATCCTTTATCTCTACCTTAAAACTCTTTCCATTTTATTCTACATGCAGCTTACTCTGTTAGTAGAACAACTGCCATTCCAGATTATAAAAACTATTTTTCAACAGGGACGTATTCCTAAATGTCATGACTATTCATGTGCTGGTTCAAGTGCTTCCAAACAAATTTGTCTTATGGTGACCACTCTATTGCATTTTTGAGTAGGTGGTAAATCTTGTTAAAACCAATAAAAATATAATTTCAGAATATTTCAAAAGTGATCTCTCATGTCACTGGAGTCTCAAATGTTTTTCAGTTTTCTACGTTCTTGTACAGTGCAAGAATTCTGGTCAGAATAATTTTATCTTTAGATGTAAAATTTCCTTCTAATTACAAAAAGTAATACGTGATGACTTGGAAGAATTTAGGATATGTATAAGAGTATAAAGAAAAAAATCCAAAATTCCATTATCCACAGATAAAAAAACATGAACATTTTAATGTACTTCCCTTAAATATATATGAGATAAAAATTTAAGTGTGGCTTTTTTTGGAGAGTGGTTGAAGAATTTCAAGTAATTTAAAATTATATATATATATATTTTAAATATATATATTATACATGTATATATTCAGCTAAGATATTCACTGAAATTTTCAAATACTTTTCCTAAAGCTATCCCATTCCTTTATATGATGACTATAAGGTTACGATTATAAGCAAAAATGTGGCCAATTTGTCTAGTTGCGAATTAAAAAATAAATTAATGTGATTTGTATATAATAGAAATTTTGAATTTTTGCATGTTTCAATTTTATTTTTTCTGTTTACAAAGATTATATGTGGTCACTATAAATAAATCAGATAACACATATAAGTATTAAAAGTAGGTAATATTTGTTGGATGCTATCTGTGTGCCAGGCACCATTCTAAGGGTTTTATTAAGTCATTTAATCCTTACAAGAACTCTATACAGTAGGGATTATTATTTATTATTTGCATTTTACAAATGAGAAAGCTTAGTCTTCAAGAGGCTAATTTGCTTGAAGTCTTAGTTTACCAGGAAAACAGTTAAGCCAAACTAACATGGTTTTTGTTTATTCACTGAGCTGTTTATTTTAATGAGAAAATAAAATGAATTAGGGCCTGCCATGAATTCACAAAAGAAAATCTTCATTTCCTAAGAGGAAATGATAGCTCCACATGATATTTTTGTAGGTAAAAAAGGTAAAGGTAGGGGTGTGAAAGCACACCTAGGAGGTCCTGGAGCCAGCTGAGCCCTTGGAGGAAAGGTTAATGGATCACTATCAAGGGCATATAGTTACTAAATGACAGAAGTGAGATCCATACCTGGGCAGGATGTCCCCATAGTTAATCACTCCCTAAATTGCCTCTATAAAGTATAAAGAAGAATGGGGTGCTTGGGTGGCTCAGACGGTTAAGCATCTGACTTCAGCTCAGGTCATGATCTTGCTGTTTGTGAGTTCAAGCCCCACATCAGGCTCTGTGCTGACAGCTCAGAGCCTGGAGCCTGCTTCAGATTCTATGTCTCTCTCTCTCTCTCTCTCTCTCTCTGCCCCTCCCCTCCTCACATTCTGTCTCTCTCTCAAAAATAAATAAACATTAAAAAGAATTTTTTTTTAAGTACAAAGAAGAAAGACATCAAGAAAAAAGCCAAAATTTCTCTGATTCCATGAGTCAAGGATAACATTTGCTGTATTTCCAGACCCTTTTAGATGCAAAGCTTAACTGTAGCTGACTTGAATTTTCACAGAATGTCCTGTGAGCCTCTTGGAACATGAGCCCATGTGAAGCTTGTGAGAAACTTCTTCAAGGCCATTTCTCATTTGTCTCCATATCTTTCCAGATTATCATGAGGCAGTTTCTCATCATCTCCTAGGTTCTAAGGAGGTAAGAGGTTTGCCAACTTCTCCCCTGCAATGCAATTACAATGCTAACTACCTGGAGTTAGGTCAAATTTCACCGGTAAGGGCACAGTCCCCCCTGCAAGACTACCCTCACTTCAAACACCAGCTGAGAGCTCAGAATTTCCCAGGCCACCCACATTTCTGACCACAAAAGTGGAAGTTCTCATGATCCCCTCAATTTTAATAATTCACTAGAACAACTCAACAGAACTCAGGAAAGCACTACACTGATGACTGTAGTTTTATTTTAAAGGATATAAAACAGAACCAGCCATCTGAAAAGACCCATGTAGGGCAAGCTCTGGGAGGGTCCTAAAAGCAGAACTTTCAAATCCTCAAGATGTGTAACCATCCCACTCATCAGTGTATGATTACCAACCAGGGAAGCTCACTGAACTTCTGTGTTCAGAGTTTTTATAGATGTTTCTTTATGTAGGCATGATTGATTAAATCATGAGCCAAATGATTGAACTAAGTTTCTAGTCCTTCTCTCCTTTCCAGAGGTTGGGCTGACATCACCTGGTTCAAAGTCCCAAACTCTCTAAGGGCTCCTGGGTGGCTCAGTTGGTTAAGCGTCCGACCCTTGATTTCAGCTCAGGTCATAATTTCATGGTTTGTGATTTTGAGCCCCCCTTCAGTCTCTTTGCTGGCAGCATGGAGCCTGCTTGAGATTCTGAATCCCTCTCTCTCTGCCCCCCGCCCCCACTTTCTCTCTATCTCTCTCTCAAAAGAAATAAAAATTAAACTTGAAAAAAGTGTCTCAACTCTCTAATCACATGATGGTCAAAGACATCCTATCTCTCAGGAAATTTCAAGAATTTAGAGGTTAGCTCCCAAATACCATCAGCCACATTCTTTCCTATACAACATCTCCACCTCCTTAGCATACAACTGCAGGCTATAAAACTACTTGGCTGCATGCAGCAGAGAATCAGCTCATCAGCAACAGCATCCCACCTCTCATGTTGCTTTTTCACCTAGCCCCTTTTGTTTCTGTCTTGTTCTGTGGGAAAAGGGACGTGAGGAGCAGGCCCCTTTGCTGTTCCTGCTTTTGTTATCTATGTAAGTAATAAACTGGATTTTACGAAGCTTGTGGGGTTTTTTGTTTGTTTGTTTTTGATTTGCTTTCTTTTTGCCAGCCAAATCTGTTAGCCTTGGGTGACCTGTCATGTACAGAAATAAGAAAATCTCAAGAGGACAATTATGGGTGCTTCAGGTGTTTAATTCGTTTTAGCCATTTTGATTTATGAGAACACTCAAGTGTGGGGCACCTGGGTGGCTCAGTCGGTTAAGTGTCTGACTCTTGATTTCTGCTCAGGTCATGATCTCACCGTTCCTGAGTTCCAGCCCAGCATCTCTTAGTGTGGAGCCTGCTTGGGATTCTCTTTCCCTCTCTCTCTGCCCATCCCCTGCTCACATGCACGCACTCTCTCTTTCTCTCTCTCTCAAAACAAACAAACAAACAAACAAACAAACAAACAAACAAAGTGGGGGAAAAAAGAACATTCAAATGTGAGTTATTCAGTAAGCTAGATGTGAGATTGGAGCCTGAAGGAAAGAGGAGAAAGTAAGTTGTGCAGTGGTGATGAATGACATCAGAGGAGAGGATGTGTTCTCTGAAGAAGACAATGTAGAGAAGCTAATGGGTGAAGGACTATTTTGACATGAGTTCAGAGTTGAGCAGTCATAAAATCTTTGAATAAAAAGTGGCTTTGGGGGTGTTATATCCAACCTCTTACCTGATACAAACATCTTTTCTACATCATCCTGGCAAATGATCGTATGGCTAGTTTCTGCTTCAATATACAGGGGAGGAAGAGCTGGGCCAATGATTATCAGGGCAAACAATTCTATTCATATAGATCTGAATGCTTTTGCAATCTTTCTCATATTGAGCTAAAAACCTGCCTTTTATTAATTTTTACTACCGATCCTTTACTACATTATAGAGCACATATTCACATAGCTATTACCCATTCTTTGTGATGAACATGCTATGAGATCAACCAGCAAATTAAACATTTGAGTTTTGTCATCAGCAAATTAAACATTCACCTTCACCCACAACTCACACGGCGCTGTCTTGATTCTTTCTCACCATCTTGGTTATCTTGCTATCTCATCAGCATCTTGCTTAAAATAGAATATCCACATATGATTGCATCAGTGGAGAGTATGATGGAATGACTACTTCCAATAAAATACGTTATTTTTATTTCTTTTTATAAATGTATTTTTAACCTTACATAGTCTTCTTCATAAAAGAATCTGAGGGAGATAGGAAAATGAAATGTATGTAATGCCTTATTCTCTCCTCCTGCAATTGAATTTTAAGTGTATTTGTATTTTAAATAATATTTTAAAATAATTTGATTTGCTTTTGTATTATGAAAATAATATACGTTTATGGTTAAAAATGCAAATAATCCAAATGGCAAAAAAAAATCCCCATCTCTGTCAAATTTACAATCCTACTCCTTAAAGGCAACTGCAATTTAATTTACTATGTCCATGCAGAATTCTTTTTCTACATTAGGCATCTTTCCATATCAGCACTATAGATCTACCTCATTCTTTGTAATCACTGCATAATATTTTATTATATGGTCACACCGTGTAATAAAATGGTCAGTTATCTACCATTCCCCTATTGATCGATATAGAGGTTGTCTCATCTTTTTTTTTTTTTTAATTTTTTAAAAAAAAAAAAATTTTTTTTTCAATGTTTATTTATTTTTGGGACAGAGAGAGACAGAGCATGAACGGGGGAGGGGCAGAGAGAGAGGGAGACACAGAATCGGAAACAGGCTCCAGGCTCCGAGCCATCAGCCCAGAGCCTGACGCGGGGCTCGAACTCACGGACCGCGAGATCGTGACCTGGCTGAAGTCGGACGCTTAACCGACTGCGCCACCCAGGCGCCCCTCATCTTTTTTTTTTAAACTTCATAGCAATACAGAAAAAACTTTGTGTTGTTTTTTTTTTTAATATTTGAGAAAGCCCATCTGTAAAATAAATTCCTTAAAGTAGAACTGCTGTGTCAAAATGTATGTCCTCAAGGGTATACCAATTGACATGGTTAAGAGTGTGTGGTAGTGTTTGTTTTTCCATATGCCAAACTTTAAAATCATTGCTAATCTAACAGCTGATAAATGGAATATGATTCAGGCTGCATATTTTCTTTTGCCCCTTCAGATGCCCCTGCACCCTTCTTTTTCCCTGATTTCCCCTCCCCCCCAGGAAGACAATCTGTATGGACTACATCACTGGACTCCTGTGCCTTCTCTAGCTTTCTATACGTTAAGATTAGGAAGAGTGCCAACAGGAAATGGACGATTGGGTAGAGAGGAAAGTGAAGCGGAGATATTTATTTATTTATTTATTTGGGCTCCCTTCTTGTGAAGTGTCTGTGGGTTGGCTGTGACCCTTCAGCAAAGGACACAGCTCCTGTCCACATAATTTTCTCTTGCCCCACCTTTGTAAAGAGTAGTATCATTATTAAGCACTCCTCAAAGTAACTCATTTAAATGTTCTGTTTCCGGCCAGTTCTTATTCCTGGGAGCTCAGTCTAGAGAGATTCCCAGCCCTCCCAGTGGTTCTGTTAGTTGCATATACCATTCTAGGTAAATCTCTGTTCCAGTTAGAGCGGGTTCTGTGGTTCACTCCAGCTAACTAGTTAAGAACCCTGGTTAACTAGGTAATTTCTACCTAAGTATAACTGAAAATCTAGCAATTCATTCATTCAATAAATGTTTACTGAGTACCACCTATGTGCTGGACATTGTCTTGCTATTGCAGATGGAAAGTAGACAAGATGACAGATAAAGTTGCTCTTCGTGGGGTGTATAAGTGTATAAGAAAATTAATAAATCCATAATATATTTTAGATAGAGCTGAATACACTGTGAAGAAAATAAAGTAAATCAAGGGGAAGGTGAGTGACTATGTATATTCTGGTATTTTATAAAGAATGCTCAGGAGGTGTCTCTCAAGAGATGTGATTTGAAATTAGAACTGAATGATGAGGAGTGTGATAATCTTGGGCATATGTGTTCCAGGTGGCAAAGGCAATGCATTTGAAACAGTCTGTTCATATTTGAAGACTAGCAGGAATACCAGAGTGGCTTTGGGTCGTGTGTTGCATATGTGGTCTGCTTGCCTAATGCCCACTGCCTTTTCTTCCTTGATGGGAGAGCTCTAATTTGGTTCAGATGCAATATGCAGGCTCAAGGGATAAACCACCATTGGTCTAAGAAAATCATGGAAATTCTGTTCCAAACTGTCAGTGATTGATTTAGACATAGGAATATAACTCAGTTCCGGCCAAGGAGACGTGAGAGGAAAATTTCTGGGGGCCTCTTGAGAGTTTTTCTCTCTCATAAGACATAGGCATAAAGGAAAAAAATTCCTAAGTCTCTTCCTTTCTCTTTTTGTTTTGAAATGCTCTTTGTGAGACTGTAATACCTAGAAATGTAATAATCTAACAACCATGAGATAACAAACCAGGTTTAAAAGACAACAGATTAAGATGTCAAAGTGAAAGGCTGGGAAGAGCCTGGACCATAACGACACTTTGGACTTTCCAAACCACCAAAGGACCACCTACCTTCAGACTTCTTCTTCTTCTCTTCTTCTTCTTCTTCTTCTTCTTCTTCTTCTTCTTCTTCTTCTTCTTCTTCATTTTAATGTTTATTTATTTTTGAAAGAGAGAGAGAGAGAGAGCAGAGGAGGGGCAAAGTGGGGGGGGGGGGCAAAGGATCCTAAGGGGTCTCCACACTGACAGCAGAGAGCCCAATGTGGGGCTTGAATTCACGAGCTCATGACCCAAGCTGAAGTCAGACGCTTAACCAACTGAGCCGCCCCCGGAATTCTTAAGTAATTTGAACACTTTTGTAGCTTAGGTCACCATCGGGTGGGGCTTTTGTTTCTTGCAATTAATATACTAACCCACACACTAGCAATGGAGGTATAGGGGGGTATGGTAACCAAGGTAAGAAAGATGGACAGGGGCCCCTCATGCAATATGTCTTAGGCCAAGGCATGGAGTTTGGATTTTATTTTAAGGATAAGACATTTTAGCAGATGACCAAGTCAATGCAGGCATATGATAGAGATCTATCTATATTTATACATGTATTTGTATCTATATACATATTTATTATGTGTAGATGAAATATAATTTGTTCTTAAAATAATAGAAAAGGTACATTGAATAAAAATATATTTGCCATTTCCTTTTTAATTTTTAGAGAAATTACTATTTAGAACCAGATTAAAAGAAATAAAAGGTCTTATAAATTCCTCATGAAATATCTTGGCTGAAAATCTCAAAGGTTAAGAATCTTCACTCATGTCTGACCTCTTATGCTTGGGAGAGCCTTAATACAGTTTCTAGGTATTGCTTCTGCCCTTTTTAGTCATGTCAGAGTCTTTACCAATTATGTTCTGCTTCAGAGAGTTTCCAGTTGCCATCTTAAGCCCTTATCTCCCTTTGAAAGTCCCCAATTTTTGCCTCAGCCTTGTCTCTTTGGAAAGAAAGCGACTTCCTTTTATAAGCATGGCTATCCTAAATACTTTGGGTGTTGTTTTTCTCTTAGCTAGCACCAGAAGCATCACAGAATAAGGTAGCTCATTTAAAGCATTTTCCTCATGGTTGTCCTGTTCTCCCATTCAGGAAAAAGATTATTGGTTACCATGGCAATCAGCTTCCACAGCATTCCATTCCAAGTAAACGCACAGGTATAGCACAAGCTTTTACTCAACATTCTTTACTGTAGCTCTCTGCAGATCTGCATATTTTTTCCAGCCTGTTTTCGGTAACTGCTGTTTAGAACAATCAACCTGAAATTAAGCCAGGTAATTTTCTCAAAGGCACCATATCCCCATCTATTCTAAATATTTTAAAAATTCACACATATAGTTGTGCAATAATTTTCTCATAGCACCAAACAAAAACTTTCTGGTGTGTTCTTTAATAAGTCTGGGATTATATTTACATCTCTTTAACCATTTTTAGAAAAAAAAATTAATGAATTTACAGTAAAAAATCAGAGCAAAAGATAGTTTTATGAGATTATCTCCCATGTGTTCTAAATCATATCTTTCCTGAAACTAATTCTAACTTCTCTCCCTCCACCACTCCCAAGCCCTCTGATAAAAAAAATGCACAAACTCCTAAGAATAAAAATTTTCCTTAACCCACCATTATATCCTGGAGATGCCAAACCATTATATCCTTGAACCATTAACTACCCTAGTTTGGTTCAGAACATAGTTAATAATAAAATAGGGTTTTGAATAGGCCAAACACATTTTACTGCCACCCAATGTCTGTTATATTGTGGAGGACGTGGGATGACTTTGGACGATGAACTGGATAAGTTCTGTTTCCCTACAACTCTGTCATTCTTTTTTATTATTACTTACTATTACTTCTAGTCTTTGCTAGTTATTTGGTTTCTTCATAACTATGTGGCATAAACCATGAATCTTGAGACTTCTTTTGTTTGCTGAACTAGCTTTTCATTTATTATTTCTACTATGATTTTATTCAAAGTAATACTGGTATTTTGGTAATTAAAAAGAGAGAACTTAAAAGGGAGTTGCTATTACCTAATGTTAGGCAATTAAAAATAAAATCTGGCTTTAACCATCTTTCTTACAAAGTCTATCACCTAGGTGTCTTTTCATTGAAAAAGACGTATCTCACACCCAATCTATGAACACCCCATTGAATATTGCCATCTCCTATTAAGGGCATGGAAGTAAATTCTGTAACTAAAACAGATGCCTTCGCCTACAGGTTCTAAAATCAGAGGGTATTCATAAACCTCTCCACAAAATTTCAGAGTGTAGTGGGAAACAGGAACTGTTAGAAATTTGAAACTCTACTAAAGTACTTTTTACCTCTTCCGGGAAAAGAAAATATATTACTTTCTAGGAAGCTCGCTACTTTAAAAAACATACAAAGCAATCCGGGTTGGAAATTCACTGTTAGCATTTGGGTTACATCAGCTTGGTTTTAGATGATATCTATTTAAAATTTTTTTTTAATGTTTATACATTTTTGAAAGAGAGAGAGAGAGGGAGAGAGAGAGAGAGAGAGAGAGAGAGAGAAAGAGAGAACAAATGGGGGAGGGGCAGAGAGAGAGAGGTAGACACAGAATTTGAAGCATGCTCCAGGCTGTCAGCTCAGTACCCAACTCAGGCCTTGAACCCACGAGCTGCCATAGCATGACCTGAGCTGAACTCAGATGCTTAACTGACTGAGGCATGCCAGATGATTTATTTTACATGGAAAGCCATAGAATGGTTCTCTGACTCTTCTCAAAATTGTGTTGAAATTGTTTCAAGGGAGCAGAAAAGTACTTTTATTTACCTATTTTTAATTATTTTTTTAAATTTTATTTTTTAAATTTACATCTAAATTAGTGAGCATATAGTGCAACAATGATTTCAGGAGTAGATTCCTTAATGCCCCTTACCCACATCCCCTCCAGTAACTATCTGTTCTCCATATTTATAAGTCTCTTATACTTTGTCCCCCTCCCTGTTTTTATATTATTTTTGTTTCCCTTCCCTTATGTTCATCTGTTTTGTCTCTTCAAGTCCTCATATGGGTGAAGTCATATGATATTTGTCTTTCTCTGACTAATTTCACTTAGCATAATACCCTCCATTTCCATCCACGTTAGTTGCAAATGGCAAGATTTCATTCTTTTTGATTGCCGAGTACTACTCCATTGTATATATATATACCACATCTTCCTTATCCATTCATCCATCGATGGACATTTGGGCTCTTTCCATACTTTGGCTATTGTTGATAGTACTGCTATAAACATGGGGGTGCCTGTGTCCCTTCGAAACAGCACACCTGTATCCCTTGGATAAATGCCTAGTAGTGCAATTGCTGGGTCGTAGGGTAGTTCTATTTTTAGTTTTTTGAGGAACCTCCATACTGTCTTCCAGAGTGGCTGCACCAGCTTGCATTCCCAAGTACTTTTATTTTTTTCTGATCAGATACTTTTTCTGATACATAAAATGTTTTACTTATTCCTTTAAATACACAGACATATGTATTCCTCAATATACTAACCCCATACCAGCTAGAAATAAAAATTGACCAACCATTGGTAGATTTTTTTTAGGTTGAAGACAGAGGCCAACATTAAATAATCACATAGAATCTGAGTAATTACATCACGATGCACAGATTTATATAGAAAAAAAAGTTGCTCTGAATTTCAAGTCGACAAAAGAAGAAAGAGACCAATGGTAGCTTTGAAAAGTAGAATCTTTAGTGAAGGGTCAGCACTCTAAAAGCAGGAAAGCAGCTGACATGCTGTTTTGACAGTTGGGTAAAGATGAGGGGGAATAAGATAGGAAACCGGAGGAAGTTCTGCTAAAAGGGTAGAATGAAGTGTTTGAAAATGGTAAAGTGAGAGCTCTAATCTACATGGACTAATGGAAAGAGCAGGAAAGAGAGAAAAGTGATTTAGTACAGATAGTAAATAGTTTGTGGAGAGATTTTATAGAATAATAACTTAATTTGTATTTTAATTTGCAAGTGCCAAGGGACGACATTATTTGAAGAATGACAGTTTTATTGTTTTAACATTTTACACATAAGAAGCTACCATTTATCTGAAATATAAGTCAGTACCAGTTTCCATTAATGTGATAATATATATTAGACAAATTGGCAAGGAGGGGGTTGTTCTTGATTAACCTTTGTTATAACCTTAACAAAACTACTTTCAATATTTCAAATTATAAGATCATGATTTTATAATGTGAAGATAAACAGAAAGCCTGATTTTGTTGCAAATTGGTCCTAACTTTTTTGGCTGGTGTTCTTTAATATCAAGCTTCTAACTTGATCAAGAAAATGTAAAAGCAAAACCCTGGAAAACCAATTTCCTTAACTAGGAATCATGTGAGTAGTTTAACATTAAAACATGTTTAAAACATACATGATAGAAATTGTGTAAAGTTTTATCTCCTTTTATTTAAAACAAATGCATGGATATCCATTTATAGCTCTCCCAATAATCACTGTAGGTTGGTAATCTTATGTTCTGGATTTTCCAGGTCACTTCAGATTTCAAATATTTTGTCTGTTGTCAAATGATGTGTATGGATTTTAGTTTGGAAAACATGGTCACTGAATTTATAGACCAGCTCTGAAATAGCAATGGCCTTTGGCATTATGCAGTAATTCCATATCCGGGTCATGATTATCAAATTAAACCATATCAAACTTCATTATTCGAGTTTACCCAATACTCGAATAATAAAAGTAAGGACATTTAAAAACTTTGTAGTAATTTGCAATTTGAAAAGCATTCATAATATGATTTATTGTAGACACAAACATACATAATCAGTAAATCTATAAATGGCTACTCACCCTTGTCATATAGGAAATGAAAAACAACATACTTAAGTGATATTGTAATTATATACTCCATGGCCAAAACTAAAGAATACAAAAATAATCTGAATGAACCTTTGTTAATATTAAAAAGAATTTGGTAGTCTTTCTTATTTTTAAAGTCCATAGACTGGAATTCATATTCTTGATAAACTGGAGATGGGAGGGTATACTGGCATTTGCTACAGATATGACAATAATTACGAGTGAGCTTTTAAAGATTGTCTCACTACTCTGTGCCAAAATGTTGCTGTTCTGCAAATGAAAACATTTAGATCATTTGACTGCCTTCCCTCCTCCAACCTTAATTACCATCTTTTATAACACTGTACCGCTTGTTCATAGTTCTGCTCTTTATTCTTTCGTGATGTGGGTAACCACTAAGTGGGGGGGGAAAAGTTTTAAAGTCTACTATGTTCACAATGGCATTTAATAACTCTTTCAAAAATTAAGATGCTTTTTCCCAAGTCTTGTTGGAAATACATCTACCACCAGTGATCAGGCTCTCCTCCCACATTTCCGTGCTAGTTGAAACTTGAGAAGCTTGGGGATGCTGCGAAAGGTGGGAGTGGGAGATAGGATATCACCCGCTTGACACTTCGGCACTATTGCTACGAATGATTCACTTGTGTTTGGCACATTTGTTGCAAGGAAATCTCCTCCCGCCGCTTCCTTCTCGGAGCTCCTCTCGGGCTGTCTCCTGTGCTTTGGCCTTTAAGGAGAAGCGAGAGCAGGTGGGCACAGAGCTGCTCACCGAGTCCTCCTCCCCCTGCTCCTTCCCTAATTTAGCAGTACTTCCGGCCGCGTGACATCATCCCCCGCACCCGGGTGACGAGAGCGGCGGGTGACGTGTGTGCGGAGAGGAGCGCGCTGACGTTGCTATTTAAAGGTCCTCCTGCTGGGAGGATGGAGACACAGCGCGAGCACCTGGTGTGGGGCGCGGAGGAGGCTGTGGCGGCCGGGAGCGGGGCCAGGAGACAGCGGAGGAGCAGAGCGCACGGTCCGCCCGCCGCCCGCCACTAGGGGAGGGGGGGAAAGGAAGGAAGGACGGACTGACGGACCTGCAGGCCGGACTAGCTCCCCACGAGGGCCGTCTCGGCCCCTGACCACCAGCCTTCCCGCCGCCTTCGCGGCTGCTGCTTCCTCTCCCGCCGCCCGTAGGGCCCTGCCGGGCCCTAGGGACGGGTCAGCGCCCCGGCCCCCGACGCCTTCCCGCGGCTCAGAGGCGGTGGCCGCCTCCCGCTCCCTCCCACGAACGGGGGGAGGGACCGCTCTCGCCCCCGGTTCTCCCCGCCTCCTCCCCCGCCCTCCGCAGCCCGCTCCGCCGCCGCGCTCTGCTCACGCGGGCGGCGCTGACCCGGGAAGCAGCGCCTTCAGCTCCGCGAGCGGCCGGTGGAGGCGGAGGCAGCGGCGGGCTTCAGGCCGCCCGGGCCGGCGCTGCTCTGCCGAGCGGGAGCTCGAGGCCGGCGGAGGTGGGCGGTGATGGAAGCGTGAGGAGGCGGTGGCGGGCCCGGGGACTGTGAGGCGGCGTGTGGCGGCGGCGCGGAGCGTGAGAGGCGAGGAGCGCGGGTGGGGGCGCTGGAGCAGCGGCTCTCCCGCGGCTTCGAGCCCCGCTCCCCTGCCCGCGACGCGGGATTAGCCGCCCGCCCGTCGACCCTTCAGCTCAGTCCAACGCCGCTGCTCGGCCCGCCCTCGCGCTGGGAGCGGGTGCCGGGGGCAGCGTGGGGCTTGGCGCTCTGATTCATTCAT
The DNA here is from genome assembly GCF_028749965.1 of Puma concolor. Taxonomy (NCBI): domain Eukaryota; kingdom Metazoa; phylum Chordata; class Mammalia; order Carnivora; family Felidae; genus Puma; species Puma concolor. The sequence continues at coordinate 97,163,330 of NC_141667.1, forward strand.
TCGCCGCCGCCGGCAGCCTCAGACCTGCGGTGCTCCGAAGAGAGGAGGGAAGACGGGCAGCCGCGAATGAAGGGCCGGGCGCCAGCAGGGCTCCATTGTGCTCGGCGGCGCGAGGCGGGAAGGGGCTGAGGGAGGTGGGATCGGGCCCCCTCCCCCTGCTCCCCGGCGTGCGCTGCGCCCCCAGCCTGCTGCCAGCCTGGAAATGGCTCCGTTTATTCTCCTCGGGAGAATGAATCGATCCTGCCCAGTCTTCTCTTCCTCCTCCCCACCTCCTCTCTGCTCCGAGTCTTAGGAGGGGAAACATTTAAAAGACAGATTCCAATGTGGAGTGCCGTGCACATCGCGAGCTGTTGGGTTTGCACTTCGAGGAGATTTTTCTATCTAGCTTTTTCTAACGTGAGCGCAGGGAAGCAGTGGCATGACTGCTTTTAGGATTTTTATTTTCTCGTAGGGATCTCTGTAAAGTGCACGTCGCATTGGGTTACATGCTCCACCCCCAAGGGAACTGGTGTGGTGGAGAAATTTGAACCCGCAGCCTTAGTAGCACCAAAAGGCCGAGTTACCTGGCTCTCCCCGAGTGTCTAGGAGGACATGAGCGAAATGACCACCGAACTCATTTTTTATAGGACTCGGTGAAGCTGGATTCTGCGTTTCCGACAGACACGTAGACTCATTTTGTGGAATAGAGTTGACCGCTGTCTCCTCCGCGCAGCATTTTAACTCTAATAAGCAAATGCCACCTCTGCTTGAACGTTTTGGTATTTACGAGAGAGAAATCCTTTTACCTAAGGGAACTAATTGAATTGTCAAGCACCACTGAAATACCTCCAGAAAAGGATCTCGGGGGGTGGAAAAGCAACTGCGAAATAGCAGACGGAGAAATTCCTTTGGAAGTTATTCTGTAGCAGAAGAGCAGAAACTTCAGAGCAAGTTCTCATTGGGCAAAATGGGGTAAGGACTTCTGTGCCTAACATAGCTTTGAATCTGTTTATGTGTGTTGTTGAGCGATGGTGGTGATTGTGTTTTATGTTTTCAAACAAATTTGCCACCTTGCTAAGCTGGTCGTACATTAAAAATACGGGTTTGTTAACCTGTTAATAAGATATTTTTATAGAGTGACCCCGGAGGCCATAACGAGGGAACATATATACATAATTTTTTTAAATTTTTGATAATTTGTAACCAGAAGAGAGTTCGATTAGTAATATTTAAGAAGACAGCATCTTCTGCCCTTTTACTGGTCAGCCTGCTGCATCCGTTTGTAATTAAAATCATACTGTCTTAGGTTTTGTTGCCAGGGTCTTTGAGAGAAAAGTACTGCGTTCTCTCAGTACTTTGAGAACAATCAGTTGCACAAAGGAACAATTGTAAAGTAATGAGTGGTTGGACTTTAGTCCTTGAAAATGATCCAGTGTAAATGATTGCCTCCACTGTGCCCTCTGTTTTGCCCTTGAATATCCAAAGCTAACATGTAGAATTGATTTATTGGGGCATTAAAATGAAAATCTGAAATTCTTACCCATGTGGTCTCCACAGTGCCGGTGCACTTAGTAGATCAGAGCTTCAAAGGAAAAATCTTTTTGTTGAAAGAACTTGTTCGCTTTTTCTGTTTTTTTGCTCTAAAGCTCAGGTTTTCAGTTGATGTTAACAGTGTCAGATCCACACCTTCTTTCAGTACCAATGTCAACCAACAGTGTGTTTTCCAGCCTTTCACTAACTCTTCACACAGTAACTTGATAACATGACTCTTTGTAATGTAAGTCAGAAATATATTAATGGAGTAATGATGAAGTCATGTCATTGACAGATTGTCCATGCTTTTTGTCAAAGAGGAACTTCGAGAATTTTCCTTCTCTCTGTAGTTGAACAAACCCAGCTCAAGTGTAGTTAAGAGACAGGAATTGAAAGAATAGACCAAAATTTATTGTGACAGTTGAGGGGTATGTACACCTAAACTTTATTTTTTGAAACTTTGAGAGGAAAGTTCTTAGATAGTACTACTTTTTGTTGTTGTTGGGAGTTAGAATTTGAAGTTTATTAACTTGAACAAGTTTGAAAATGTAGAACATGTGTTGTAGGGAGTTCTTTCTTCATCAGGAATTAATGAGAGTGATAATTGTTTTTAAAACTTGAGTGACAAGTGATGAGAATATATATAACTTGGATGATTTGAGGTAGAGCTAAGCAATTAAAATACCTTATTCTATTTTAGTACTGCTATTCGTAACTTGGTAATCTGAGGCAAATTACTTAACCTCTGTGGACTCTTATTATCTGTAAAATGAAGGACTTAGATGATAAGTTTTAACGTTTTTTTCCAGTCTGTAAAAATGAATTATTTTCATTTTCTCCTGTGTATTTTAATTACTAGCTGGTTTCTTGAAGTAGATCTTTCAGATGGAGACATTATTCTCTCTAAGCAGGTTTTAAATATCAGCTAGAAAATAATGGCATTTAAAACTGGGATGAAATGCACCAATTTTAATAAGAGAAAATGCAGAAAAATACTGCTATTTAAAACCTTTGAAATATGGCTTCCTTGAGAATCTGCAGCTCTTGTGTCTAAAACATGTCAGAGCAAAAAAAAAAAAAAATCAAGTGACAATTTTTCATGTTGAAGGAAGGCTGCGTTCTCTAGACTGTAGAGTGGTAGCATCATGGAAGAAAATCGGGTTTTCCACAATCTTTAAGCTGCATGAATACTTACCTTTTTACCAAGAGAAGTTTGGGATGAACTTCCTACCAAACGGGCTGGTATTTAAACTATTAAAATAAGCCCCCCCCCCTCCCAACATGACACACATTTTTGATAATTCAGTGTAATTACATTTGCTTATAAACTGATTTATTTGTCCTTTTCCCAATAAAGTTTTAGAAGTAGACTGGAGAGGAAAAGGAGTGTTTCTGGCATTAGTTTTCTGAAAATCTGTGTAGGGCTATGATTATTTCCCATGGATAGTGATCTGTTCCATCTGAGTTGTCAAGAGAGGATGGACAGGTAGAAGAGAAGAGCATAGAAGAGGCATTTGTGGAAGTTTCCACACTTGGTAGGTGTCAATATCCGTTAAGTGTTTGTGGAATAGGTATAGTCTCCTGTATCTATTTAAACCAAAAGGAAATGGTGTTTTAAATGGCCTTTAAAGTTTTCTCTGGGGTAGTCCTAAATTACCTTACTTTGACAAGTATATAAAATTTAATACTGTGGTGAAGAGTTTCACCATCGTATGAACATATTTTTGAATGTTAGTTTTTAGTAAGAATTTTTCTTTGCCTCAATTATGGCTATAATTGCAAGTCTAGGGGCAAAGTTTAAGCAGAAAGGATTATTTTTAGTTTTTTTTTTTTAATTTTTTTTAATGTTTATTTCTGAGACAGAGAGAGACAGAGCATGAGTGGGGGAGGGACAGAGAGAAAGGGAGACACAGAGTCAGAAGCAGGTTCCAGGCTCTGAGCTGTCAGTACAGAGCCCGATGCGGGGCTCGAACCCACAAACCGTGAGATCCTGACCTGAGCTGAAGTTGGATGCTCAACTGACTGAGCCACCCAGGCGCTCCTGAATTATTTTTAGTTTTAAACAAAATGGGTGATTAGGCAGAAAACAAACTTGGCTCCTATAATAGTAGTTTGTGAACCACTGTGGAAATGGAAAAAGAACAGCTGAAAATGACAGTTGCCAGAGTCTGTCAAAATATCTTGGATGCTGCCCGAACTGTTTTTAATTACAGTGAAGGCAGTTGAAGAATTGGTTTGTGAAATAGGTGCATCAGACCCTTAAAAAGTAGAGCATTCATGTGTGTAAGATAAAGTCTGGAAAAAGCTTCAAAGCTCCAGTGAGGAGCGCCTGTTAGGTCCAGCCCCCAAGTCATCCTCCAAGTAGTATCTCCTAATGAGAGCAGTGAGTCAGTAGCTATTTCAGAACCATTAGAGGAAGCAATAGAAATTAAGGAACTTCAACAAGTTATTTCATGCCACCTTTTGTTTTGCTTAGCTCATATTGACAACTTAGTGCCATCAACAAGGGAATAGAGAACCTCCCCGCCGCCCCATTTAAAGTTATTTATAAAAATGTGATTCTCCGTGCTAATAAGGTCCGATAGTGCTATTCTGATTTGTCTCACCTGCTTCTGGGAACTTCTGGAAACCATCTTCTCTGCCTTTCCCCAGATAACTTCCTGGAAGCATGAAAGTGGGTGCTGCTGATTGCAGCCCAAAGAGTCCTTTCATGGCTTAGAGAGGAAGCTATCCCCTCTTTCTCCCTCAGGCTACTGGGTGCTGCTCTCTGGGTGCTGAGGCAAAAACGTGGAAATTTTGATCCAGCAGTGCAACATGAATGGGCTTGGTTGGAAAGGCAATCGCTCAATCATTACTAACATCTGAGAAGTTAGATGCACGTCCTTAATTGTATATTGGTTCATCTTACTAATTGTGAATCCCTAACATGTGGCATGTTCGGCAGCCCAGTGTTGGTGATACAGAAACTAATAAAATGTGCTCCTTCCCTCAGTGAGTTTATAGTTTAGAAGTTAGGAAGACAGTCAAATTAGAAAGTACAGTGAAATGTCTAAGGGGCCCTGATGTAGGGCATCTTAGGGACACAAAATATGTGTGCGTGTAGCATTAGCTGCTGAGGGAAGGATAAAAAAGCTATTGTAGAGGTGTAAATAGCTATTAAATAGTGAAAGAGAACAGGTGTGCCTTATAGACAATTGAGAAGGCATTCAAGGCAGACGGAACAGTGTGATTGACAGTACTGAGACCAGGAACCGCAAAAAAGTTTGGCTTCACAAACTCAGCTCTGTGGAGTGTGGTAAGAGATAGGCCCAGAGTCTTATGCAGGGGCCAGGTTAGAAGGCCTTGTAGGCCAAACAAAAAATGTCACAAAATAATGCCCTTTGTGTGATGCACTGTCATATTTTCTAGTTTTAAGAAAGAATGACATTTGAGATCCAGTAAGTTGATATAACAACCCAGTGATGATAACTGGTAATTGGAAAAACACTGCTCTTGGCTATGGGAAGCACTAAAGGATTTAAAGCAGAGTAGTTACATGAAGGGTTGGGTAAGTAGGATGAAAAATTAGTTTTAAAAACCATTGAAATTTTGGTTTTGTTTGTTAGGTCCTGTGGAAACACTAAGCTGGAGCAATGAACCCTAGCTAGTAGGGGAAATGGATGGCTGAACAGGGCCTAGAAAATTCCAGGGTGAGGGGAGAGGAGGAATGATGATGAGTTGTATGCAGTTGTCTCAGTGGGACTTTTTCAGGATTAGGGCATTTCGTATGCAGGGGTAAAAATATAGGAAATGGCATGATGTGTTTGTTCTTTGCTGAGCTGCTCATTCAGATGGGCCTTGAAATCTTGAGTGTAGAAGTTTAAAAAGGACTTTCTAGCTAACATACAAATTGCATGGAAGAGTGAGAACATGTTCCCCCAAGCAAGTAATTAAAGAATATTTGGAATTGTCAGTGATATTTGCCTTATAAGCAAATAGATGTTTCCTCCCCCTCCAGTTTATTAAAACATAATTGACATATAGCATTGTATTACTTTAAGGCCCACAATGTAATGATTCAACACATATACACATGTATACTGTGCAATGATTACCATAGTAAGTTTAAGTTAACATCCTTCGTCTTATATACTTACAGATTTCTGATGAGAGATATCATCAGAATAGGTTTATTTTTTAATATATTAATGGCATAATCCCCCCCCCCCCCCCCATTAAAATTTGAAAGAACTCATTTTTTTGTTAGGTATTTTTCAAGGTAACATATACATAGACAAGATGACCCTGGCTCTTTCAGATGTCTTTTTCCCTCCATCTAAACCTATTGTTCCTTATAGTCAAGACTTTTAACTGATTCTTTTTTGTTCTGATTTCGTTTTATCCTTGTGACTTCATTCCTTTTTCTCTTGTCCAAGGGGCAGGTATAATCACAAGGACTCTCAGGGTCTCTCCCCTGGCCCCAGTGCATTTACCCTCTTGAAAGTGCTGGAAAAAGTTAAGGCCATTCCTACTCCCATCTCCCTAAACTACTCCTGCAGTTTCCCCCCTACTTCCCAGCTTCAGTTTGCTTCAGTGTCCGATTGGCAGTGCTCATCTGAGTGCCCACCCTCCCCAACGCCCCTCACCCCCGCAACCAAAAAAAATTGGAGGAGGAGGACTTTGCTTTTCCGGATTTGGTGGTAATGGGATGGGAAGGCCATCCACTCTGGACTGAAAAGTAGCAACATCTCTATGTGGGATAACAGTGTGTGTTAGCATGCCAAAATGAATATTATTTTTTAGATTTACAAATAAGATATTTTATAATGTCTTTTTAAAAAATTAGATTCTATTCTACAGTTTTAAAAACAAAAAAAAGACCTTTTTGAATGGTTATGTATTTAGCACGGCAGAAATTGAGAAGAGGAGAATCAAGATTATGGTACTTGAGTATTTAGACAAAGCAATTAGTGGGAATGTATAAACTAGTGAGGGTTGGTTACTTTAAGTTTAATCTGCATAAATTAAATTTAGGGAGGAGCAAATACTAGAGGTGGGATTATTTGGGAAACAGAATGGATGTAGGATATGATGTTCTTGGCTCTGACCTGAGGTTTTTATAAGAACTAAAGTAGTGATTATGAGGGATGTCTGGGTGGCTCAGTAGGTTAAACGTCCAACATCAACTCAAGTCATGACCTCACAGTTGGTGGGTTTGAGCCCTGAGTCTGTCTCTGTGCTGACAGCTCAGAGCCTGGAGCCTGCTTTGGATTCTGTGTCTCCCTCCCTCTTTCTCTCTGCCCCTCTCCCCCTTGTGTGCTATCTCTCTTTCTCAAAAATAAATAAACATTAAAAAAAAATTAAAGTAGTGATTATGAGTAGCATGTTAAGATGTGATTATGTAATTCTCAAAAACAAGATGTGTTGTCATTTTGATTAGTTATATTATGTAGACGTTAATCCTTTTTAAAAACATCCTTATTAATCTTATTTTTATTTAGTTCACTTGTAACTTTCTTTTCTTTTTCTTTTTTTTTGATTTCCTGTCTCTAGAACAGAATTACTAAACTTTGACCACAGACTTACACATCTGTCATGAGCAAACAAGTGTACACAAAAACAATCCTTTTCAAAATATATATACATAAAGGAAGTGTTTAGGGGAGCTCTTAACTTTGGTTCAGCAAAGTGTATTAATTTAATAATTTTGAAATGAAGTCACAATGTACATCAGACTAGTGTGACTTTTCTTTTTTGGGATTAAAGGATTCTGAAAGTTGGTTTAGGCTAATTACCTGAAACATTATTCATGCAATTAAAGGATTGAACAAAGAAACTGTCTTTATAAATAATTTGTAAACTTAGTTTAGTTTTAAGTGATCAAATGTCTCAGTGAAAAGATGATTGAATCTCAAAAGGTCTAACCTCCTTGCTGCCATATGATTTTTATTTTGTTCAGACCTCTGGTGTTTAGTTGAAATACTTATTTTTACTTACTGGATTGTTATGTTATTTAGAATTCAACTCACTGGACAAAAGAGTAAGGGAAATGAGTTACAAATATTTAATTTTTCCTGATACAAATTTTAAGTGACTTAAGACTTTTTTGAAACGTGTGTGTGTGTGTGTGTGTGTGTGTGTGTGTGTGTATTTGTAATGTTTATTTTGAGAGAGAGAGAGAGAGAATGGACGTGGGTGGGGAAGAGGCAGATTGAGAGAGAGAGTGACAGAATCCCAAGCAGGCTCCACTCTCACTGCTGGAGCCTGACAACAGGGCTCAGTCCCATGACTGTGAGGTCATGACCTGATCCAAAAATCAAGAGTCAGAAGTTCAACCGACTGAGCTACCCAGGTGCCCCTGTATATAAGATGTTTTAAATAGATTTATATCTCAATTAGTAAAGATTATCTTTAGTTTAAGGAAATGTGCAATTTTTTGTTTGTGTTGCATCTTTGTAATGCCTTGTGATCTGTGGCTTACACAGTAAATTGACCCTGTTTTATAAGATTCATTATGTTCTTGTAATAAGTGAGATTTTCCTAGAGATTTTCCTCTGTTAAGTATTGAAAAATTGAGTGCTTTTGGGGCATTGTAAGATTTCGGACTCATTAAGTATCTTCATTTCAAAAGAATCTCCATGTAATAAGCAGTGTTTATATAGATTTTAGCCTGTCTACAAAGAATTGAGATAAAATTTCCAAATCATACTGACCAGGCATTGCAGGAGTAGGTAAACTTTTTAAAAGCTGATCATTCAGTGGTCTTCAACCTGTAAATAAAAGCATATAGTTAAAATCTTAGTTTTTATAGCATACCTCCATATTCCATAAAATTAGGACATTTCACTATCACTCTCTGTTAAAAGAAGCAGATTTATCAGTGAACTTCTGCTCTTAATTGTAGCCTGATTCTCCTTTTCCCATCCATCATAAATAGTACACCTTTGGTCATTTCTGTGCTCTCTAATATCTGAGTAAAAGAGATGAGATCGATTACAATCAATGCTGCTTGTATTAAGCAATATTTTTCAGAGGAGAAGTTGAAATTACAGACATGGGTATGTATACTGTCTTTTTCATCCACTTGTATCAGTAGATCTCTCAACAACTTGGTTTTGAGCTGCGTGAGTCCACTTACAGACAGATTTTTTTATGTAAATACAGTGCAGTATTATACATGTATTTTCTCTTAAGATTTTCTTTTTTTTTAGGTTCATTTCTTTTATTTTGAGAGAGAGCGCGAGCCGGGAGTGGGGAGGTCAGAGAGAGAGGGACAGAATGAGAATCCCAGGCAGGCTTCACACTGTCAGCGTGGGAGCCCGACGTGGGGCTCAAACTCGTGCACTGTGAGAGGATAATCTGAGCTGAAATCAAGAGTTGGATGCTTAACCGACTGAACCACCCAGCTGCCCCTTCCTTATGATTTTCTTAATAACGTTTTCTTTTCCCTCTCTTCACTGAAAGAAATAGTATATAATATACAAAGTGTGTTAATTGACTGTTGATGTTATCAGTAAGGCTTCCAGTCAACAGTAGGTTATTAGTAACGTGTTAGGGGAGTCAGAAGTTATAAGTGAATTTTTCACCGTTGAGGGAATCGGCGCTCCTAACCCACACTGTCAAGAGTCAACTAACTGTATTTCATTTATTTTCCCATCTTGTTTTAAAAAGTTTTTAAAGGGGCGCCTGGGTGGCTCAGTCGGTTAAGCGTCTGACTTCGGCTCGGGTCACGATCTTGAGGTTCGCGAGTTCAAGCCCCGAGTCGGGCTCTGTGCTGACAGCTCGGAGCTTGGAGCCTGCTTCACATTCTGTGTCTCCCTCTCTCTCTGCCCCTTCCCTGCTCATGCTCTCTCTCTGTCTCAAAAATAAATAAACATTAAAAAAATAAAAAAAAAAAAGTTTTTAAAAATCTCACTTCACTGTTAAGTACAGTTTAGAATTAATTTTACAGGGACATCTTTCTAGTGACCTTGCAAAGGAAAAAAACAAAAACAAATATTCTTTCTCATGAGGTTCCCCCTTCACTAATGGATTGTGAACCCAAAATGGCTTTTGTGTAGCTAAAAGAATTTTAAATGGGTAGAATTAACATTTGACTTAGTTAAGCACTGAATTTCACTTATATATAACTGTCTTGTCTCTTTTAAGGTAGGCCACTGGAGGAAGGCAAAAAGTTCCTCTTTTCTTTCTTTTTTTTTTTTTTTTAATTTTTTTTTTTCAACGTTTATTTATTTTTGGGACAGAGAGAGACAGAGCATGAACAGGGGAGGGGCAGAGAGAGAGGGAGACACAGAATCGGAAACAGGCTCCAGGCTCTGAGCCATCAGCCCAGAGCCCGACGCGGGGCTCGAACTCACGGACCGCGAGATCGTGACCTGGCTGAAGTCGGACGCTTAACCGACTGCGCCACCCAGGCGCCCCACCTCTTTTCTTTCTTGTATGAGAAAATAAAATTATTTATAAAATACAAAAATTTACCAATTGAGTCAATCTTTTCCCTTCATAATAAAATTTACCTTTATACTTATGCTAGCTTTCAAAAAATCACCTTAATCTCTTAATAGCTACTATTAGCTTTAAAAAACAAAAGGTTTGCTTTATAGATATTTTCTTTTAATGTTCTTCCATAAAACATGAAACATTTTCATGTTATCTTTGAGGGTTTGGCGCTAGTTCCTCAAGGCAGAGAGCAGATGTAAGAATTGAGAACTTTGTATAAAATTACCAAATAGGAGTTAGACAGAAATTAAACACAAACAACTGCCAAGGGACCACAGATACCAAAGCAGCTTTCATTACTTCCTTTTTAAGTCATGTTTATCATGTCATGTGTATTGGCACATCTGGATCCGTGTGTCAGAGTCCAGAGGGCTGCAGACAAGAGTCCATGACTTCCTCCCTCCCCTTAACCCATAGAAGGGAAGAAATTTGTTCGTGTATATTTTTGTTTTTGTTTTGAAAGAGAGCATGCACACTTGCTCAGGGGAGGGACAGAGAAAGAATCTTAAGTCAGTCAACCGGCGGGCTCCATTTCCCGACCCATGAGATCATGACTTGAGCTGAAATCAGAGTCAGACATTTAACCAGCTGAGCTACCCAGGCACCCCATGTCCCTGTGTTTTATAGGAGAGCCTTACTAGAAATGTGCTGAGAGCCACAGCTCTGGTACATATGTCTTGTGAGTGCTATATATTGGGTTTGCTAACCGTCTAGTTCATAGTATAGCATGCAAGTGCAATGTAAGTTGAAAGGATCTGGGGAAAATTAGAATCCTTTTTCCATATACAGAAAATCCGGATTCCTAATAGCAAGTAGGTATACAGTTGGATGTACCAGTTATTTTTCTGATCATTTTTCTAGGTAAATTGTTGGTTCTTTTTACTTTTACATTTAAGCATGCCTCAATCTTACTTCATTGTCTTTCTGTTTTCATTTAAGCATTTATAAGAAGTTCAGGAGAGCTATTCTGAATAAGGCTTTTTTTGTGAGTTACAGTTTTCTGCTCTAGTTATTTTAAGTTTCCCCCATTAGGCTCTTAATAAGTCTCTAAGAAATTATCTTAAGTGGATTTGACTATAAAAGAACTCCAAGTGCTCATGTTAGAAAATTTCTGTCAGTCTTCACAGAAGTTAAGTCTGTACATTACTAAACATATAGGACAATTACTTTGAACCTCTCAAAATATTTGAGTGTGCTTAGCCTATCCCTTTATCTTTATATGCTTCCCTTTTGCAAAACTGCCATTTTCTCTCCTGGGTTGTTAGGAACCTCTGTCACGTGGATTTTAACATTAAAATTCATGTGCTTTGCGTAATCACCCTGCCAGCTCCCAAGATGTTTACAGAATGAGGATTCTACCTACTCTTGTTTACTCAGTACTGCCAGGGATCTGTATACATTCAGCTGAATGGGAATACTCCCAAGCCATCCTTAAACCCATCTTTCTGTTGATTTAAAACAAACTATTCTAGATCTCGCAGGCTGCCTTACTCAACTGATAATATATAGAATTTTAGTTGTCTAATTTTCATTGTTGCTTTCATTGAATACTCTATGAATGCTGAATTGATACTTATATTAGTGTGGGGAAAAGAAAAAGGCATTAATGAGAATATTACTATTTGGTTTTCTTTGGTGACATATTAGTATATTCTGAGTCATTAGTATATAATTGGTAGTTAAACTGTAGGCTATTTGTATGGTAGGAAGCCAGCCTGAAGAATGTTGTCAAAGATGGTGCAGTGGTCACCTGGTTTCAGTTAGAAACCAAGATGCCAAATTGTATATTCTCTGTGGCCTCGTCTATATAAAATATGTTCTGTATATACATAAAAATACTTGAAGAAAATTCCTTAAAGTGCTACCATGTTTATTTTGGGGAGGTATGATTGTGAATTTTTTAATTTTTTTTTTTAGTTTTTCTGAATCTTTTAGCTTTCTCTGTGAAGAATCTGTTTTTGTATTTTTTTAAGTGTTCATTTGTTTATTTTGAGAGACAGAGAGAAAAAGAGTCCCAAGCAGGCTCTGTGCTCACAGCAGTTGTGGGTCTTAATTCCACAAAATGTGAGATCATGACCCGAGCCAAAATCAAGAGTTGGACGCTTAGCCAACTGAGCTACCCAAGCCCCCTGAATATATTACGTTTTTAGAACTTCTCTTGGGTTATTAGGGTGAGGGCTGTTTAAAAAATGATAATATCTACAGTACAAATTATCAGAATCAGTCACTGTTCTTACATATACTTAGGTGTTTGACCCAGTTTTAGCTTACCCTTATTTCATTTGTCTTTAAACAATTGATTAAGGAACTAGTTACGCTAATAGCAACAATTGTTTCTTGTTTTTCAGTGTAAAGAGTTTTCGGAGTGTTAGTACTCATCTACACCTTGTGTGGGTAAGGAGAGAGAGCTCAAAGGGAGTTGTGACTTACAGGAGGTAATGCCGCCATGAAATGGCAGAGTGTGCCCCAGCTCCTCCAGATCCTCCAGCTCCTCAGGCTCCTATCATTATTTCGGAGCATCCTAAATCGATGCTCACCTACGTCGTGACTCATTTAGAGAGAGGTTTCTAACCCCTCATAGTTAAAAGAAGCATTCTAATTTAGTGGAAGCTTGGTATCTTAGTGATGAGTTCATTAAATGTATCTTGTTTTCCTTGTAGATGGTATGGAAAGAAACTGCATTCTAATTTTAGTGTAATTAAATCTCTGCTCATGCATTAAATTTTGAATTCATTGAAGTGTTTCTCAGAAATGATTTGATGTTATTACATGTCCATGGTTTATATAAAGTTTCCAAAGTTCACATTAAATTATAAATTCCATCAGTCAAAGCCCTGTTAGCCACCTCTGTAGTTACTGGGCAGATGAACCTTTGAAATACTTAGTCAGGGTCTACTTTTCTGAAGATTTCAGACCAGGAACAGAAATCTTCGGATGGTATGTTGAAACACCTTTCCTAGGGCTTCATGCTGGACCAGGAAACCTGTAAATGGTTGGGTAACATATTGTACATGTTTGAATCATCATGAGATAGCTATAAGTTACTCACTTGCCTGGAATTTGTAAGAGAAGAGTGGACCATATTGTATCCAGATTTTAAATTATTCATTATAAATTATTTTTTCTAGATGTCAAATTCAAATGCTGTCATTGGCTGGGCAGAAAAATATGTGAACGTATGAGGTAGAAGGCAGTAGGGATTGATGAAGATTGTGGGAAAGTGAATAGAACACATCCTGCCTAAAGTCGTTCATATCCAATTTCTTCTAAAAACCCTCTGGTGAGAGAAACACATCTGAAGCCTAATACATTAGTTATTTAGCAAACATTTTTTTAAGCTGCCAGGTGCTAGTGACTAATCTAGGTTAGATATGGTAACTTTGGAAATGCTTTATCTCTTGACCAAAGAAGGAAGACCAGAACGTAGTAGGGCACTGGCAAAAATTGACATTAGATGAGTGGTTCTGAATTTTGAACCTGTATCAGGATCACCCAGAGGGCTTGTTAAAAACTGAGATTGCTGGGCTTCACCCCCAGTTTTTGATTCAGTGAGTCTGGGAGTGAGTTTCACAAATTTGCTGTTCTAACAAACTCCCAGGTGATGCTGATGCTGCTGGTCCTAGGACTTTGCTTTGAGAGTCGTTGTATTTGCTAAATGAAGCTGACACGTGAGAAACTTTGTAGCCATATGAAAACTCAATTCTTGAAGCTTTTGGGTTTTTTTCTTTGCAGTTTGCAAAAATTAAAATTCTGAACTGAGGGGAAATCCTTGATCGAGCCTCTCCTCTATTTTTTTTATAAGCTAAAAGATCCAGGACAACTTGAAACTGCTATCTCTTTAAACCTGCTTACTTTCAGCAGTACTGACCAGTTACGTATCTTTCTTATTCAGAGTTAATCCTGCTTTCTGGTATTACTAAATGTATTATTTCTAAAATTACTTGAGCCTGCTTTGACTCCTGAAGTTTTTGCATTTGGAGTATGATTTCCTTTGAAGTTGTGTATTCTGCTTAGATACCCTTAAGTTTGTCCACATGCCATAGTTTTACATTTCTATTGCTGTGTGACAAATTACCACAATTTTAGTGGCTTAAAACAATGTACATTTGTCTCACGGTTTCTGTGAGTCAGGAGTAATCGGATCTTCTCAGGGTGTCACGAGACAGCAGTCAAGGTGGCAGGAACTAGACACATTATGGATCTACATTATCTTTAAAGCTCATGTGGTTTTTGAGTGAATTTGTTGCCTTGCAGATGTAGAACTCAGAATCAGAAGCTGTGTCTTTAAGGCCAGAAGGAAGAACCCCTTTCCAGTCCTTCAACTTCTTTTAAAGGACTCACCCAAATAAGTGAGGGTCCTAAGATAACCTCCCTTTTGATTAACTGAAAGTCAACTGATGAATGACCCTATCACCTCTGTGATACCCCATCCTATTCAACCCTTTTACCACGCTCAAGGTGAAAGTTTTAGGCAGAAAGCATCCGCCAGGGGGCAATAATCTTGGGGCCATCTTAGAGTTCCTCCAGCCACAACCATATCATGTATGGATGGATGTTAACCAAATGGTCAAATGCCTCTATGTCCATTCCAAGTTTTTTTTATTTTTTATTTTTAAAAATTTTTAAATGTTAATTTTTTAGGGAGAAAGAGTGTGAATGGAGGGAGGGACAGAGAGAGAGGGAGACAAGCACGCTCTAGGCTCTGAGCTGTCAGTTCAGAGCCTGACATGGGCTCGAACCCATGAACCATGAGATCATGACCTGAGCCGAAGTCGGAGGCTTAACTGACTGAGCCACCCAGGGGCCCTGTTTCCAAGTTTTTTTTTTTAAACTAAAAAAAAAAAATCTATAGCCCTCTGTACTCCTGATGCAATATGGACTAGGTACTCTTTAGGCATACTATGTAGTTCTCATCCTAAACCTTCCTCTCTCTTTATGCCCATTTATTATTTGCACTGTATCTCCTGGACACTGTTTTCTTTCTTGGTTTTACTGAAGCTCGTTTTCCTGTAGTACCTGAAAATGGCTCAGTGGGAGATGAATTTTGAGCCATAGTATATGTGAAAGTGTCTCCTCTGCCTCCTCCTTTTATAATTGAGTCTATATCTCTAGATACAGTGTGAGGGCTTTTTTTGTTTGTATGTTTTCTTTTTTTTTTTTTTTTTTTTTTTTACCATTTTGCTGTTTAAGTCTCTGTTGGGCCGTTTCAATCCAGCTAGTTTCCCTAAATTTGGGAGATTTTCTTCTGTTAAAAAAATTTACCTGTACATTTTGTCTTCTCTTTATGAATTGTCCATTGGTTGGATGGTGGACTTCCTTTTTGTCTTTTCTACCATTTTTTTCCCCTTTTAATCTGCCTTTTTTTGTTTGTATGTTTTCTTTTTTTTTTTTTTTCTTTTTTTTTTTTTTACCATTTTGCTGTTTAAGTCTCTGTTGGGCCGTTTCAATCTGGTTAGTTTCCCTAAATTTGGGAGATTTTCTTCTGTTAAAAAAATTTACCTGTACATTTTGTCTTCTCTTTATGAATTGTCCATTGGTTGGATGGTGGACTTCCTTTTTGTCTTTTCTACCATTTTTTTCCCCTTTTAATCTGCCTTTTTTTGTTTGTATGTTTTCTTTTTTTTTTTTTCTTTTTTTTTTTTTTTACCATTTTGCTGTTTAAGTCTCTGTTGGGCTGTTTCAATCCGGTTAGTTTCCCTAAATTTGGGAGATTTTCTTCTGTTAAAAAAATTTACCTGTACATTTTGTCTTCTCTTTATGAATTGTCCATTGGTTGGATGGTGGACTTCCTTTTTGTCTTTTCTACCATTTTTTTCCCCTTTTAATCTGCCTTCTGAGGAAGTTTCCTTGACTTCCAGATTCTAACACTTCTTTTTTTTTAAGTTTATTTTTATTTATTTTGAGAAAGACCTAGAGAGCAAGCTAGAGAGGGGCAGAGGGAGAGGGAGAGAATTCCAAGCAGGCTCCACACCGTCAGTACAGAGCTGTACCCAGTGCTTGAACTCATGAACCCTGAGATCATGACCTGAGCTGAAATCATGACCTGGATTTTTAATTTCCATATACATTTTAATTTGCAAACCATCTTTTTCAGTATCTTATTTGAGGAATTTTATAGTGTTTTATAGTTTTGTTTTCTGTTTCCTAAATTCCTTTTTTTTCTGTTCTTTTTTGTTGTGTTTTGTTTAGTTCCTATCATGTTGGAAAGTTTCCTGAAATACCTGGTGATCCTCATCTATGTATTAGAGATATTGAAAAGCTGATTCAAAGCTCTTTGTGACTTAGTGAGTCATGTCATTAGTGAACTTCATGTTAAGCATTTAGGTGGTGGTCTTCTTGGGTGGTCCCCAAGTGTCAGTAAATAGTCTCTGTTGGGCCCTTTCAATCCGGTTAGTTTCCCTAAATTTGGGAGATTTTCTCTTTAAAAATTCTGAGATTGTTGTCTGAGATTGTTCACTTTATCTAGAGAATGATCTTCCACTATATATAACTCTTGGCATTCCTAGAGCAAGGTAAGTATTTTCTTCTCTATGTACCTATATACTGTATGTACCTGTATAATCTGAATACCACATAGGGGAGAGTTTTTGGAGGGCCATGGTTTAGTTTTCCGGCTTTCTTAAGAGAAAGTGTTAAGACACTCCTGTTTTAGGCCCCATCTTTGTCTCCTGCTCTTGGGCAAGGTTGTTGCTGGACTGTGGAGGGAGTGGGGACTCTTATTGCTTCGTTATTTAAATTTTCAATCAATTCCCAATTTTCATCCTATGCTTTACATTCTGTTCTGCATCCCATTGCCTGTAAATCCCACAAGTTCATTTACTAGTTCCCTCTTTGCAGGCAATTTAGTTTCCTTGCCTTTGCCAAGTCAAGTACTATTCCTTCTTTTAAAATTACATCTTTCAAACCGTATTCGAATTACTTGTGCACTGGTGTCACTTCTGTTCTTTGGTATTATGGGTTTATACCTTCTTTTCCCTCCACTTATATTTTAGTGGGATTTCAGAAAAGGAAGATAAATGTATGCAATTAATTTGCTATGTTTGACCAGAATCACTGAGCCTTAGCATTTTAATTTATATAAGTCGTTTTTTAGAATGTGTTGACACTGTTGGTGGTTAATTGATTAGAACTTGGTAAATGATAAAGTGTTGGCTTTCTAAAAATCTCTCACTGTTACCAACACCTGAAAACTCAGTGCATGATGCAAACACATCTCAAAACAGGAAAGGTTAAAATTGATCATCAGCCCAAACCTCAGCAAAACAAAGCACTTACTCTTTCAACTGTTTCAGGTAACTAAGGTGTTGCTGTGGTTTTTTTCGTACTACTGTGCCTCTTGAGCACTTGTAACAAACATAACACACTTAATTTGTGTCATGAATCATGCTAGGCACTGTCAGTACAAAGGTGACTAGACAGCCATGTAAACAAGAAATTACATTACTGCTGTAATGTAATGCACGTGTCTCTGACAGACCGAGAAGGAAGTGCCCACCTCTACCTGGGAAGGTCAAAAAAAAGCTTCATATAGCAAGTTAGGTTTGTTTTGAGAGATGAGTTGATGGGGAGGGTGGTCAATGGGAAGTCAGAACATATGTGAGTGGATATTAGGACATTTCAGGCAGAGGGGTGGCATACGTAGAGCCTCACAGGTGACACATGCTAGTTAGAAAGTTACGGTAGGTACACCTGGGTGGCTCAGTCCCTCAAGCGTCTGACTCTTGGTTTGAGCTCAGGTCATGATCTCACAGTTTTGTGGGTTCAAGCTCTGCGCTTACAGTGCAGAGCCTGGTTAGGATTCTCTGTCTCCCTCTCTCTGCCCCTCCCCCACTTGCGATGTCTATGGCTCACTCAAAATAATAAACTTAAAAAAAGAAAATTAAGGTAGTTTGGCATAATTCATATACAGTATAAAAGTAGATTTGATTAAAAATTAGTCCAGGGTCATATGATAACTATGTGCCATGAAGTACCCATATCAATAAAATATTTGAAGTATATTCCTTCTTATGTATCTAATTCTGTTACATGTTCTACTGTCTATATATATATATTCATATAGATATATTCTAAAACATAAAAACAGAAATGAAAGGAGAAAACTTTTTGTACCCCACTTTAGAGCCCATCGCTTTAAGTAATGGTGAGCAAAGGAACAGTTTTAAGCCAGTAGAGTTATTACTATGCTTGTGTTTTATATTAACTACTCATATTGCAAGTTTTGGATTTGGGGGCTTGGGGGAGGGAAGTGTGTGTGAAAAATGGTTGGGGGTCTTGTAGACCCTCAAGTTTAATTGTGTAATAGGTTAATTATAGCAGTTTAGTCAACAATAATGGCTGGCATTAAGATAGAGTAGAACTGGGGCTGAATTTAAAAGAGGTTTACCTAGTAGTATTTATAGGAGTTAACGATGAACTGTATAGGTATAGAGGGATAAGGAGATTGGCTTCGTCAGCAATTAGTTGAGGTAGGAAACGAGGAGAAATTTTCAGTGAGGTGAAATGACAAATTAGGTAAAAGCTGATATATTTATGGTCATCCACATGGAAATGTCTTCCAGTTGGATATCCAGGTCTGGAGCTCAGGTAAAAAGGACTGGGCTGAGGATAGAGTTTTGGGAGTCAGTACAATACGTAAGTAATGGTTGAAAGTATGAATGTGGATGAGCTCATTCAGGATATTTATAGAAAAGAGCAGATGAAGCCTTTCTGAGGGAATAGTCATTTAAGGGACAGGCAAAGGAGTGGAGAAAACTGTCAGGCTAAAACAGTGAGAGAATAGTGCCAAAAAGCCAAGAAAAGGGAGTTTTAAGAAATGAATAGCCAGGATCAAATGTAGCAGAAACACCAAACGAAGCAACAGTAGCTCTTAGATGGGGTAGGCAGTGGTCCTTTAATGACCTTACCATGAGAGGTTTGAGAAGCCTGAGATGGAAGCCAAAGTGCCACACGGTGATGATGCTAATGGAATGGATAAGGAAGCAGAGACCAGAAGTGTAGACTTCTTTAAGAGCAAGCTTCTTTGAAATAGTGTAACTTCAGCAAGCTGCAGGGTTAGGAAATTTTTTTGGTTTTGTTTCAAAATAGGATTAAGCATTCTTTGAGGCCCTGGGAAAGGAGTTCATAGCTGGGAGTATTTGAAAATTAGAGTAGAGAGGGATACTTACTGAGGAAAGAGATGGGCGAGATTGTGATCTGAAGCACAGGTAGAATAGTCAACCTCAGTAGGCTTATCTTCCACATGGACTGGAGGGGAGGCTGTAAGGAAGGAAATGACTAGATTAAGTTTGTAGGTTAAAGGGCAGGAGGCTGGGAAAGAGTTCCTTAGCTGGGGGACTTCATTTCCACAATTCATCAATTGATTCATTTAACAAACAAATATTTATTAAGTACTTGCTCTGTGTCTGGCACTGTTCTATGTGTATGAGATACATCTATGAACAAAGAGCCCTGCCCTCATGGTAAATTCTAGAAAATGGTGAAAGACAAGGCCATCTGCTGAAAATGTAGAGAGTGAGGGCTGGTCAGAGCCTTGGGAAAAGAGGTGAAGAATGGGAGAGATTACCAACCATCAATAGCCAGGAGCTTGGAGGGCCCAAACTGGGGTAAAGCCATGAGTTGTTGAAGGAGTCAAAATCTAGTTTGTTGCTTTACCTGAGAAACAGAAAGCTGTGTGTTAGAAGGGTTTTCCTGGTCTCCATTCTGCTAAAAATAAAGCATGAAAGAGGTATGTTCAATTTTTGTAGTGTTAAATTCAGAGTTACTTTAATATGCTACCTTTTCCCCCCTCAGCTGCCCTTTTCTTTAGAGAACATTCCATTTTTTTAGGAAACCAACCTAGTATTAAGTTTGCCAGAGCACCACCAGTTTCTTAACAGTAGATGTCTTTTCTATCTCCTGTGATAAATATAAATATTTTTAGTTTTTTTTGGGTAGGGTGGGCTTTTGTTCTCTTTCTAGTCTCTCAAAGTACCTGTACCCCTTTGCTGATTTTAATCTTATTGTGACAGTTTTGGTAGAATTTTTTTTAAAGGGAATTTCCTGTTGAAGGGATTTGTTTCAACTAGTGAATTGAGCAGTATTTTTCTTTTTTTATAGAATTAAGAGGCAGTTAAGAGAGGCTTGAAAATGAAATACATTTTTACTTTATCCTTTGTTGTGTAAGATGTAATTTCATCATCAAACTCTGATGGCACTGGTAGCATTTTTTAAAGTGTTTTTTTGTTTGTTTGTTTGTTTTTTTCTTTAAAAACCTTAGGAGATTTAGGCCACAGACGCTGTAGCTGTGGCAAAGCCTAGCCTGGCACAGTATGGCACAGTACAGGGTGGCTTAGTAGTCACATCAAGGTCTCTTGAGCCAGCTAGTGGCCTAATTTAAATTATTGATCTTCTTTAGCTCTGTGATCTTGGACAAGTTACTTAAGTTTTGTAGGTCTCCATTTCCTCATCTATAAAATGGGGATAGAATTGTGAACATTAGAGGACAAAATACAAGCAAGTTTGTTGAAACGGTGGAACACTTAACTACTCACTACATCGTGGTTATTGTTATTGTGGCTTTTATACAGTTACATTTCTGGTACTCAGCTGAATTTTTTTAACTTCTAAATAGGCAACATGAAAAAAAATTAAGCTTTGGTACTACTAAAGGTGAAAAATAAGTTTATGGGATTTATCCATCTTCTTATCAAATACCCATTAAAATCATCCCTCCCTTTCTATTTTATGTCCAAAGAACTTATCTGTTTAATGTTCTTTTTTTTTTTTTTTTTTTAAGTTTATTTATTTCGAGACAGAGAGGGTACAAGTTGGGGAGGAACAGAGAGAAAGGGAGAGAGAGAGAATCCCAAGCAGGCTCTGCACTGTCAGCGCAGAGCTCAATGTGGGGCTCCAACTCACAAACTGAGATCATGATCTGAGCTGAAATCAAGAGTCAGCGGCTTACCTGACTGAGCCACCCAGACAGCCCTATCTGTTTAATGTTCTAATTTCATTGATTGTCTTGAAATATTCTGATTTTGGGGATCTTGATGGAATCATGAAAATACTACTTCTCAGTAAGGAAGTTTGAATATTGTATATGATAGAAATCACTCCACTGTAATAAATCTTATAAAATTAAAAAAGTCAAATTTAAATAATGCTGTTTTTATGATAACTATAATTAGGCCATCTTACTGATCATCTTATTAAGTCTACAGAGAAGTATTTAAATATCTGATTTGGTCTTTTTTATTAAACATTGTTCACCAATTATGGGATTCTTAAAATCAGATATTGTTAAGTTACTCAGATTAAAATTTAATATATGAAATGTTAAGTAGAAAAACCATCAAAAATAACACATGATCTGTTTGTGAAAGATGTATAACAATGTAGAGAAAGGCTCATGTTGAAAAGTTTGCAATATTTTGGTGTCATCAGATGGTAAATTCTGGTCTTTTTAGTTCACTACTTAGGATGTGTGATTTTTGGGCACTGTGGAGTGATTATCCCCTATGAAAATTCAAAAGAGACTGATACAAAAACTAAGATGGCAACTTATTAGTTAATTATTGTAAGTCATTAAAAATACATCATCTGCCATAGAAAAAATGCCACAGTGGAAGCCAGATTGTAATCAGAAGTTTTCTTGATAAGAAAGGGTATTTTATTGGATATCCACTGCTACACCCCATGCATTGATCTCCATTTACCACTCAGATACATCAGGCCGCCTCTCGCCCAGAGAGTGCTAGAGGCACTGCCTGACCACCTCTCAGAAATCCTTGTTTCTAACTTACGTAGTTCTCTACTTTTCTCTTGTATCTTCTTGAAGACAAAGGCGAAGCACTTGGGGAGATTTTGTGCTTAGTCATTAGCGTGATCATTCCTGCCTGAGTTTACAGCCTTATCTTGGTTGGATTTGAGAAGCTTAGATAGACTCCTAAATTTTTTAAATTTAAAGTCTGTATTATGGGAAGTTTTAAGTATATAAAAACATTAAGAGAATTGTATAATAACCCCCTGTCATCTTTCACTGTGGTTCAACAGTTAATATACATATGGCATATATTGTTTCATCTATACTGCCTGATCCTCTTAGTATTATTTTAAAGCAAGTCTAGACATCATATGGTTTTACCTGTAAAATTACATTTGGTTGATAAATTTCTTGAGTCTTTGAATCTATAATAGCCACCTTTCCTGCTGGCTGTTTATCAAATATGTCATCTGGAAATCTTCCACATTCTGGATTTGGCAGGCTATGTTCTCACAGTGTCATTTAACATGTTCCTCTGTTCTCTTATTACTGGTAAACTTACAATTAAATCTAGGTTTAACTGGACTCAGTTTTGAATTTTTTCCCCCCCACAAGAATATGTTATAGGTAGTGTGGTATACTTCCAGTCTATTTTATTACTCTAGAAGGCACATTAAAATTTCTTGGCATTTCTTTTTTTGTATGTTAAAGTTGATCATGGGACTCCATGTTAATCAATTTGATCCATCCATTATATTACAAAACCATGATATTTTAGTTCTTCCTAATTTTATTCTCAAACAGTACCTTGTTGTGAAACATTGCCTTTCTTCTAATCTGTTCTTCTCATGCAGCCAGGATGATCTTTTACATATAAATTGGATCATAGACCACTCTGCTTAAGTCATATCGCATTATTCAACGATTAATACCTATACTTTCTACCATGGTCTAAAAAGTCTGCATAGCCTGGTCTTAATCTACCTGTCTCCACCTCATTTTATGCCATTCTGTCCTTTGAGAAGCAGTATAGAATTTTGCATAGGATAGGCTTTTGCACTAGATTGCCTGAGTGTGTGGACTTTGGCAAGTCATTCAACTATTTTGTGCCTTGATTTTCCCACATATAAAATCAGTGTTTTAAGAGTACCTACCAACAGAATTGTAATGATTAAAGAATACATGAGTCACTTAGAACAATGCCTGTATAACACAAATACCAAGTGTTAGCTGTCAGTTGCTGCTGATATTGGTGCTATCATTTTCTGTATCTGCCTTTAAGCCTCACTGTACTTTTCAGTTTCTGGAACTGCCAAGTTCTTGCGAGCCTCAGGATCTTTGCACATTGTCTTGATTACCTCTTGCTATATAACAAACCACCCAAAATTTAGTGTCTTATAATAACAACAATCATTTAATTAGCTCATGAATTTGGAACTTGGGACAGGGCTTGGTGGGGATGGCTCATCTCTGCGGTATGTGGCATTAGCTGGGGTGGCTTAACTGGGGGCTGCAGTATCTACTTTTAAACGAGTCATTCATATAGCTGGCAAGATCATGTTTGCTTTTGACTGAGAACTCGGCCAAGGCTATGGGCCTTGGTTCCTCTCCATAGGCTGATTGGCTTTACTCACAGCATGGTGGCCAGGTTGTAAAAGTGAGTGTCCTTGTGGGGGGAGGGGAAAGTGGGTGATGGGCATCGAGGAGGGCACCTGTTGGGATGAGTTCTGGGTGTTGTATGGAAACCAATATGACAATAAACTTTATATAAAAAATAAATAAAATAAAAGTGAGTGTCCTGAGAGAACCAGGCTGATGCTGAGTGGCCTATTACAGCCTGGCATCTAAAGTCACAGGGTCACTTTTGCCTTATAATTTTGGTCCAGTCTTACAGGGCCATTCAAGTTTAAGGGGAATGGACATAGACTCTACCTCCTGATAAGGGGATGGGAGGGTTCTTGAAGAAGGACAGAGATACTGTTGCAGCCATCTTTGGAAAACACATTTCGCCACACGTGCATTTGAGTCTGAAATGCTGTTAACACTCTGATTCTCACTCTTTAGCTAAGTATCCAGTCTAAATTAGTTCCCTTTTCTTCCATTCCCATTGTGTACTTTCTTTC
Organism: Puma concolor; assembly: GCF_028749965.1. Taxonomy (NCBI): domain Eukaryota; kingdom Metazoa; phylum Chordata; class Mammalia; order Carnivora; family Felidae; genus Puma; species Puma concolor. The sequence goes on from NC_141667.1 coordinate 97,187,186, forward strand.
TCATAGCTCTTTATTTTCCTTGGCAACCACCGATCAATCACAGTCACAGTTGGTAATTTTCTCCTGAAGTCCATGAAGGCTAGAGCGTGTTATATACCTAGCACCATGCATAAATCCTGTTGAAATGTTAAAATGTATTATATGAAGCTTACACATCTTAACACCACGTATTAATTCCCACTAAGAATAGCATATTCTAAACTTTGTAGAAGGAAGGGAACAGATACAGCAATACCTGGAGTCAGTCCTTTAACTCCTGATAGTTCACGTTCTACTGCCTAGCTTGGGGTGAGGATAGGGTGGAGAGGAGAAACATGTATGTATAAATTTTGTGGGGGAAAGGGGGTGGGTAGTGTAAGTTGGAAGAGCTGAATCCCTGCTTAATCTCTCTATACTTTTAAAAATCAAATTCACAAATACATTTTCTCTTTCTCTATTTCTCTAGTATCCATTTCATGGCAAAAGGCTTCTAGCTGGTCTCACAAAGAATGGTAGTCTAAGAAATATTCAGTACTGTGCTCTCAGAGCAGCCAGATAGATGTCCTTTACTCAAGGAAACCTAACCAGACCCTCACTCAGAACCACTACCCTTTCACTTTTGGCATAGATCTAACAAATTTACTTACTGGGTTTCTCAGCCTCCTTGTGATTGGGTAGGACAAAGAGAATAGACAGTGGGGTACAGCTAATAGAACAGCTGCTAATACCTTGGATGTTGTAAGCCTGGGAATAGTAATGTGGGATAGAAATTTCCACAAATTCTAAAGGCTTTCATTTGCTTAATAAATACTGCATACCACTTTGTTGGGTGTTGGAGACATAAGAGCAGATAGAATTTACATGGCCCTTGCCCCCATGGAACTTAAAGTCTGGGGATGGGAGTATACTCATGTTTGCAAGGTATATATTTTTTCATCCTCTTACTTTTTTTTTTTTTTTTTCTTTTTTTTTTTTAATTTTTTTTTTTTTTCAACGCTTATTTATTTTTGGGACAGAGAGAGACAGGGCATGAACGGGGGAGGGACAGAGAGAGAGGGAGACACAGAATCGGAAACAGGCTCCAGGCTCCGAGCCATCAGCCCAGAGCCTGACGCGGGGCTCGAACTCACGGACCGGGAGATCGTGACCTGGCTGAAGTCGGACGCTTAACCGACTGCGCCACCCAGGCGCCCCTCATCCTCTTACTTTTAATCTGTATGTGTGTTTGTGTTTTAAATGATTTTATTTTTTTAATGATTTAAAAATTTTAATAAGCATCTTATAGTTGAGTATTACTTTATATCCAATCTTAAAACCTCTGGCTTTTAGTTGGGATGTTTAGATTGTGTCTATTTAATATGATTACTGATATGATCAGGTTTGTCTACTATTTTACTTGCTTTCTGTTTGTCCGTCTGTTTTTGTTGTTGTTGTTCTCCTCCCTGTCTCTCTTTTGACTTATTTTGGCAAACTTACTTGAGTATCTTTTATGGTTCCTTTTATTTATTTTATTGGTTTATTAACTACCTCTAGTTCCTTTTTTAAATGATTCTTTATAGAGTTTATAGTATACAGCTGACCATTGAACAACACCAGTTTGAACTGCACAGATCCACTTATCAGTTATATGTGGATTTTTTTCAATCAATACAGTACTTTTTTGTTTGTTTGTTTGTTTTGGGAGCATGCATGTGGGGGAGGGTCAGAAGGAGAGAGAATCTCAAGCAGGCTCCATGCCTCGTGCGGAGCTTGACTCAGGCTCGATCTCATGTCTGTGAGATCCTGACCTGACCTGAAATCAAGAGTCAGAAGCCCAACTGACTCAGCCACGAAGGTACCACAATATAGTACTTTTTTTTTTTTTTTTTTTTTTTTTAAGAGACAGAATGTGAGCAGGGGAGGGGCAGAGGGAAAAGGAGACACAGAGTCTGAAGCAGGCTCCAGGCTCTGAGCTGTCAGCACAGAGCCTGATGCGTGGCTTAAACCCATGAACACAAGATCATGACCTGAGCCAAAGTCAGATGCTCATCGGACTGAGCCACCCAGGCACCCCCCAATACAGTACTCTAAATGTATTTTTTCTTAGGGTTTTAGTAACATTTCTTTTCTCTAGTTTTATTGTAAGGGTACAGTGTATAATATAATGTAATAAAAACTACTTGTTAATCAACTGTTTATATTATTGGTAAGGCTTCTGGTCAAACAGTAAGCTGTTAACTTTGGGAGAAGTGAAATTTATATATGGGTTTTTGACCACACAGGGGTTCAGCACCCTTAACCTCTGTATTGTTCAAGGGTCAATTCTATAACTTATCACAGACTACCTTCAGGTGATATTATATCACTTCACATATAATAAGAACCTTACAGTAGTATCATGTTATCTTCTACCTTTGTGCTACTGTTACACATTTTATCTTATTTTATTTTAGAGAAAGCATGTGCAAGTTGGGTAGAGGGGCAGGGCAGAGAGAGAGAGAGAGAGAGGGAGAGAGAAAGAAATAACTTAAGCAGGCTCCACATTCACCATAGAGCCTGATACAGGGCTCGATACCATGACCCTAGGAGCATGACCTGAACTGAAATCAAGAGGTGAATGCTCAACTGACTCAGCCATGCAGGTGCCCCACTTACATTTTACTTCTAATATAAACCCTATAGTACATTGTGATTACTTTTTGCTAAAACAGTCATTTATTTTTAAAGATATTTTAAAAATTAAAAATGTTGTATTTACCATTTTTATGTTCCTCATTACTTTGAGTAGATCCAGATAGCTATATGGTATCAGTTTCTTCTACCTGAAGCTTCTTTTTAATATCCTTTTAGGTTTCCGATCAACTGATGATGAAGTCTCTCAATTTCTGTGTGTTTGAGAAAATCATTTCACCCTCATTTAAAAAGAATTTTTTTGAGATAAAATGTGAAAGTAACCACTAACCATTGAAAGTAACCACTAACCATTTAAAAGTATATAGCATTCATTGCATTCACATGTTAGGTAAACATCATATTTGTCTAGTTCCAAGACATTTTCATTTCTTTCACTTTTATTAAATTCAATTTCATTTTTGAAAGAATTTTTTCTGGGTAGAGAATGTTTGATGAGTTCTTTCCTTTCTGTACTTGTAAAATGTTCTGCTGTCTCCTGGCTTGAGTTGCTTCTGATGAGAAGTCTGCTGTCATTCTTATCGTTGTTCCTGTTTATGTAATGTGCCCCACCACCCTAAGACTGCTTAAGACTTTTTCTCCATTGTCGGTTTTAGGCAATTTAATTGTGGTATACCTTGGTATAATTGTCTTCACGTTTCTCTTTGTGCTTCTGATTTATTGAGTTTTTTGGGTCTGTGGCTTTATGATATCAAATTTGGAAATTTTTCAACCATATTTCTTCATGTATTTTTTTCGTCTCTCCCATCTTTGAGGACTTCAGTTAGATGTGTATTAGGCCTCTTCAAATTGTTTTTTGTTTTTTGTTTTTTTAATTTTTTAATGTTTGTTTATTTCTGAAAGAGACAGAGACAGAGCATGAGCAGGGAAGGGGCTGCTGGAGACAGATGGAGACAAAGAATCTGAAACAGGCTCCAGGCTCTGAGCTGTCAGCACAGAGGCTGATGTAGGGTTCGAACTCACGAGCCATGAGATCATGACCTGAGCTGAAGTTGGAGGCTCAACCTACTGAGCCACCCAGGCGCCCCGGAATTGTTTTCAATAATCACATGAATAGTTAATTTTTTTTAGTGATTTTTTTTTTCCCTCTGTGCTTTATTTTGGATAGTTTCTATTTCTATATCTTCACATTAACTTGTTTTTTTTTTTTTCCTCCTGCAAAGTCTAGTTGGATGTTAATTACAACCAGCATATTAGTCATCACTAGAAAATTGATTTGAAGCTTTTATATATCTTCAAGACTCTCCTTAACATGGTTGTGCTTTCCTCTGCCTTCTTGAACCTGTGGACTGTAGTTACAATAAATGTTTTAATGTCCTTGTCTACTTATCCTATCAGTGTCATTTATGGGTCTGTTTCTGTTGATTTCTTTGTGCTGATTGTATTTTACTTCTTTAAATGTTATATATTTAGATTTGTAGTTTGCTGAATATTTTTGTGTTTTAAAAAACTCTTGTAGGGGCGCCTGAGTGGCTCATTCGTTAAGCATCCGACTTCGGTTCAGGTCATGATCTCATGGTTTGTGGGCCCAAGCCCTATGTCATGCTCTGCGCTGGCAGTGCAGAGCCTGCTTGGAATTCTTTCTCTCCCTCTCTCTCTGCCCCTCCCAACTTGTGCTATCTCTCTCTCTCTCAAATAAATAAACTTAAAAAAAATTAAAAATAAGATATTCTTGTAAAATGATCTAATGAAAGAGGTAGGCTATTTTCTAATATTTATGTGTAGATAATAACTTGTATAGTTACAATGCTTGTCTTAAGGAAGTGAGGAAATAGAATGTATTTTGTTAGCCTGACATAAAAATTTGTAAGCTAGGAAATTTTGAGTTGGTTACTGAGTTACTCAGAAGTAAAGAAAAAGGAAATTTAAGTCTAGTTTTCATTGACAGACACTATTCTCTTGTTTGGGAATAGTGAAAGTCATGGGCTTTGGATTTAGTCATGCTATTCAATGTCAGAAATACTGGGGTGCCTGGATTGCTCAGTCAGTTGAGTGTCAGACTTCAGCTCTGGATGTGATCTCAAAGTTGTAAGCTTGAGCCCCACTTCAGGCTCGCTGCTGTCAGCGTGGAGCCCATTCCATTTTGCATCCTATGTCCTTTTCTCCCTCTCTGCTCCCTCCTTTTCATGCCCCCCCCTTCTCTCTCTCTCAAAAATAAAATAAACATCAAAAGAAAAAACATTGATACTAGTTGTGACCTGTGGCCAATTAGTTAAATCCCTCCTCCTTTAGTAAGTTTTTTTTTTAATTCCTTTTATCTCTTAATGTTATTTTGATAAGGAAATGAGAATATATATATATATATATGCATATATATAAGGCATTTACATGTAGTAGAAATTTAACAAAATGTTGGTTTCTTCACCTTTCCCCATCCTTCAACTGTTTCATTTATGCAACAGTGCTACTTCCGAATCACGTGTTGATTTGATGTTTAGTGAAATGGGGAGAAAAATAGAGTCACTACTCAACTACACTTATTATTCTTGAACAATTACTGTAACTTTTCCCATAGCAATCATTTTTTATTCCTGAGCTTTAATTTTTATCAAATTACACTGCAGTTGAGGATACCCAGTTGGTAAACAAATTGCCTAAAAGTGCTTTAAGATATTCAGAATTGCTTCTATTAAGATTTTATGCTGTTTTCAGGAATTCTTCCCCTACTGAGTAAACATATTACTTGAGAAATATGATTAGAAACTTACTTTTAATAGAATTTAGAATAAACTAATCCTATAAATGGTAGAAAATTAGTAGATTTTAACTGGATGAGGATTTGTGCCATAGTCCCCTCCCTTATCCATGGTTTCACTTTCAATGGTTTTAGTCACCTGCAGTTCTGAAGCAGATGATCTTCCTTCTGATCTCTTGTCAGAAGGTCAATAGTAGCCTACCACTGCGTCACAGTACCTGCATCATTCTTCTCACTTGGCATTACATAGGCATTTTATCATCCCACGTCATCACAGAAAGGGTGAGTACAGTCTAATAAGATATTTTGAGGGGTGCCTGGGTGGCTCAGTTGGTTAAGCATCCAACTTCGGCTCAGGTTATTATCTTACAGTTCGTGGGTTCAGGCCCCACATTGGGCTCTGTGCTGGCAGCTCAAAGCCTGGAGCCTGCTTCCGATTTTGTCTCTCTGTCTCTCTGCCCTTCTCCCCCTCGCATTCTGTCTCTGTGTTTTTCTCTCTCAAAAATAAATAAACATTTAAAAATTTTTTAAATAAACAAAAATATTTTCAGATCGAGAGACCACATAGCTTTTATTACAGTATATTCTATTAGTTACTGTTATTTTTACTGTGCCCAATTTATAAGTTTAACTCTATCATAAGTATAAATGTATAGGGAAAAACACAGAATAGGTAGGGTTTGGTACTACCTGTGGTTTCAGGCATCCACTGCAGGTCTTGAAACACGTCTTGCACATAAGGTGGGGACTACTATGTCATCTACTGTTGTATTAGTTTCTTATGTTTGCTGTACCAAAAAAAGTTCTTGGCTTAAAACAACACATATTTATTCCCTTAAAGTTCTAGATGTCAGAAATCCAAAATCAGTTTCACTGGAGGTGAAATCAAGATGTGAGCAGGGCTGCAGTCCTTCAGGAGCCTCTGGAGAGAATGGCTTCCTTGCCTTTTCCAGCTTCTAGAGTTATATTCCTTGCATTCGCGGTTGATGGCCTCTTCCATCTCCAAAGCCAGCACTGTACACATCTTCCAACCTCTCCCTCTTTTCCCTTTGTGACATAACCTTCTTTTGTAGCTAAATCTCCCTCTGCCACTTTCTTATAAGGACTTGAGATTACGTTTAGGGTATACCCATCTAATCCAGAACAGTCTCTCCCATCTGAGGAGCTTTAACTTAATCATAGCCTCAAAGTACCTTTGCCAAATAAGGTAACATTTGCATGTTTAGGTTTTAGGACCTATGTATCATCGGGGGCATTCGTCCTTCCACAGTCATTTAAAGGAGATGTCAATAAATCTTACTTTTTGTATGTTAGAGTGTTTTTATGCAGTCTTATATTTAAAAGTCTGCCAGTTTACTGAGATCTCCTGTTAACTTCCCCTTTTCTGTAGACTGTTTACAATTTCACATGGTAAAGTATGTTTTTCCACCTATCTCCACAAATATTTAGTTGTGATGATTTATAAGAAAAACACGGTCTTAAGAGTCCCATTATTTTCAGAGAATTAATAAGTACTTTCAAAAGTAGTTCATGGAACCCATTTTACAAAACTTGTTTTTATGAAATTTAGCCTTTCTGATTGTGTGTAAATTCTCTCATGGTTCAGATAGCTTTTATAGAACATATACACAACTTCCCCACGAGTACAACTAGCTAGGGAGTTATATTTAAAAAAAATTTTTTAATGTTTATTTTTATTTTTGAGAGAGAGAGAGTGGGGGGAGGGGCAGAGGGAGAGGGAGACTCAGAATCTGAAGCAGGCTTCAGGCTCTGAGCTGTCAGCACAAAGCCCAATGCAGGGCTCCCAACTCACAGACTGGGAGGTCATGACCTGAGTCGAAGTTGGATGTTTAACTGACTGAGCTACCCACACACCCCTAGCGAGTTACATTTAAAAAACCGAAAGGAAACATTTTCCTGGAAAAACTCTTTTATCAGAGGTGAAGTATTCAATGAAATAAATACTGGAAGTATTAAATTCTTAGATGCTTTTACTAAAAAGAAACTAAATCAAGATTGGGAAAAAGAGAAAGTAGAAAGTATATTTGCACATGTGCAGGTATGTTAACAGAATATACATATTCTTCCTATCTTGTGATACTTTTCAGAAATGCCATGTATGATTAAATCTAGCCAGTGTGTGAAGCAGATGTGAAGTAATTTGAAATTAATAACATCTAGTCTCAAAGACCAATGCTTTCACTTCACACAGGCTAACATCCTCACCAGTATTCTTATGGAATTCTGTTAAAGAGGTGGAATCATTGTATCAAAATACAAATCAGAGAGTTTGGTCTTCCTTGCAGAAGAACAGCTCAAGAACTATGACAATTGGCATGACTAAAAATAAGTTTTTGGATTCTCCCAAACCATACTATCCTTCCAATAAAGTGTTAGATTACAAATTGCTTTCAGTGCATATATATACATCCGCTGAAAACACTGAAGTACTCCTAACGGTGCTTACCACGCATAGTAACCATAGTTGTGTAGCATACTATCCCACTTCAGTCAGCAAAATTACAGGAGAGAGCTAGGCAAATGTTTGGTTATAGCATAAAGTCTGGTCTACATGACTAAAGAATTTTTTTCCCATCCATAGACACAGCCTAGGATGAAGTTGTGCGCTCTAGAGCCAGGTTATGTTTGCTTGCCGTCTCTACTGCGTGTCATCTTATGAGCAAATTATGTATGTACCCTCTCTGTGCCTTAGGATCCTCACCTTCAAAAGAGGGGTAATAGTAGCTACCTCATAAAGGCTGAGAGGATTAAGTAACACAGGGGCAGTGCTTTCAACAGTGTCTGACCATAGGGTAAGTCTTCACAAATGTTAATTATAACCAAAGAATTTACCACGCACCAATTTATAAGTTGAGGTTTTTGTTTTCAGGCCTAGGACTGGCATATTTGAATTTCTCAGTTTGAATTATCCAATCTATGGCTTTCCTCCATTAGCATAAATGAGTGAAGTTGTTCATTTGTGTGCTCATTAATTTATAAAAGGGAAATGGTCGAGGTATCACATTCCAAGGGCAAAAGGTTAAAAACTGTCAACTTTTTTTTGGTACTGTGTTTTTTTCAAATTCAAAAGCTACTGTTTAAGCTATTCAGTTTTTATTATGTTAGATGTGTAAGCTTTCGGTTTCTACATAGAATTTCCAATAATTTGTAAGATCAAGAACAAAGTAAAGCAGTACAGTTGAAAACAGTTGTTGAAAAGCAGGTGAGTAGATACAGCAGACACCCGAGATTACATTACTGAGGGAAAAATAGCATAGCTGAGTTTCTTGGCAAATGAGTGAGAGGTGTATTAGGTTATAGTCTTATTTGGATATAACAGCAAGCAGACGAGTTTTTCCCTAGCACTGTCACATGGGATACTGAATAACATGGGGATTCAATGGAAGTTTCTTTTATCAATCTATTAAAAAATTCAACGGGGAGCCTGATATCTTAATTCAATGAAGGCTTTCTTCAAAGGAATTAAGATAAGCAGAAATTTGCCTTCTGAATGTATTACTAGTGGGGAGGTGGGAGCGGTTTATTCTTAGTTTAGAATAGTTAACCGGTTCCTTAAGCAAATACTAGATATCTGCCAAAGTACCATAATAATATATGAGAGTGAATGATTTAGGATACTAAGGATAGGAAGGTGTCTATTTTGTGTTATGGCTTAGCTTATAAATTCATATAAACTTTTCATTCTTTTCCTTAGTCTCGCCGTATTTATTTCTGATACGATTTTCATTACCATGATACAGATTGTTGTAGGAGACATGCTGTGCTCAAGCTGCTGTTAGTAGTACTCTCCTTGTTAATTCCACTGCTCTCTTTTTTTCTTGATAAGCAAGGCTAACTTGTTTTTCTGAAATGTCTCAAAAGAGAGTTTGCGTCTCCTAAGCTTTTTCTCACATGGTGAGAGGCTGTTTTTGAGTGGAAGAGATTTTAAAAGTAGGTATTAGTGCTTTGTCAGTACATCAGAATATGCCTTTTATAGAAGAACTGAAGAGAACTGATCTCAGTGGTCACCAAAAAGTTGTGTTAGGCAACCTTAATTAGATTCCTGATATTACCCATTTAAATATTGTGGAATGTCTGCCAAACACGAAGGCTTTAGTAGAATTGGTACTTTTTGTATTTATCACTTGGTTCAGCTAATATTTGTATTTTGTTAGTTAAACTGTCATGATCTTCTATGCTGTGTTAGCTGGAAGAACCAGTTAGGGAACTTTTCCGATTGAGATGATTGGCTTTCTTAGAGTTGATGTATTGTGAGAGTTTGTAGGACAAGCTTCCTGATTCACACAGTGATACAGTTATATTTTTTACTTGCTGTGCAGGATAATTATAGGTATTTTTAAACATCATAATAGAACTTTAAGTGGACCTCATTGATGGAAAAACTTGGATCAATGGGGATTTGTGTCTGATTTATAGTGGTTGTCTATGGGCAAGAGATGAATCCATTATCAATAGGACTATAATATTTTTAATTGTCATTTACCTTTTTTTTTAAATTTAAGACATATATTCTGTCAGGTGCGTAAATCTACAATTCATTGAATTCTTACACATATATTTATCTGTGTAATCACCAAGGTAACTTTCTAATTGTTTTTTATTTTTTATTTTTTAAATTAAATTTAATTTTTTTACTAGTTGTGTTTTTTAAAGCAAATATATTGCATGATGGTTGTTTGTTTAAAATTGTATTACAAATATAGCATATGTTTACCCCCTGAAAAACTGAGTTAAAAAACCAGTCACTTATAAATTCTACCACCTAGAACTCTATATTTCTTAATATATATTCATTCATTCATTCATTCATTCATTCATAATGTGACTAATGTGTGCCAGGTATTTGAGTTGCTTGGGGTCATTAGCAATAATTTTAAAAGACTTAATTCTTGCCCTTGAGGAGATAACATTTTAGGAGAGGGACAGTAAATAAGAAAATACATTGTATGTCACATGCCAATAAACACCAGGGGGAGAAGTTAAAACAAGGGGATTGGGGAATCCCGGGAAAGAAGAGGAAGGAGTTGCAGTTTTTACAGAGAGCAATCAGGACCAGCCTCACTGAGAAGGTAACATTTGAGCTAACAGCTGGAGGAAGCAAAGGAAAATGCTAGACAGATCTGAGGTCAAAGAGTACTTCATGCAAAGGCCCTGTGGTAGGCAGTGCTTGGCATGTTTGAGAAACACCAGGAGAGCCAGTGTGGCTGGAGTCAAAGATACCACATGGCAGATGAGGTTGGAGGGTGGGTATCCTGGTGGTTCTTCCTCCTGGCTACACAGGACAATCGCCTTTCAGGCTGAGGGTTTCTAACACAACCATGGTTGAGAAACACTGGTAGAAGGCCTTTAGACTGTTGTAAGGACTTTAGTTTTACTGTGACTAAGTTGGTAAACCACTGGAGGGTTTTGAGGAATGACCCACCTAATTTAGGTGTTAACTCTCCTGAACCACCATCATCACACCCACTTGAGTAGCCTTCCACATTTTGCCTTTCTTGCTTTATCCTCACCCTTCCACCCTTTTTCTTCCCCATAGTTTTTTAATGCTAGCTTGGGTTTTTAGAAGGACAACTCTGGTTTCTGTGTTGAGAGAAGGAGAGGCAGGACAAAGACTGACTATAAGTACTAAATGTCCTCCATATATTTTTTCTATGCATATAGGTATATTTTAAACAAAACATACTGTATTCACTATTTTATAAACTGTTTTCATTGACTGTTTTGGACATCTTATGTCATTGAATATTCTACTACTTTGTTTTTAATAGCGACATAGGATTCCACTATATGGCTTTACTGTAATTTGTTTGGTCTTACATTACTGAACATTTGAATTTACATCTTTTGGTTATTGTAGATTATGTAGTGATACAACCAGCTAAATACATATTGTAGATTATGTGGTGATACAACACAGCTAAATCTCTGCATATTCCCCTGATTATTTCCTTAAGGTAAATTCCTAGAATGGAATCGATGTGTCAAAGGATACGCACAAAAATTTAAAGGCTTTTGATATACGTTGTCAAAGTGTTTTTCAAAAAGACTTTAACTGATTTGTACTCCCACCTGCTGCTTTTGAAAGTGTCAGGTTTCCTTAAACTCTCACTAACATTGAGTTTTTTCATTGAAAAAAAGGTTTCCTGTTTTGACAGGTGAAAAAATAACTTGTGGTTCTAATTTTCAGTTCTTAAATTTCTAGTGAGACTGAATTTTATTTTCATTTGCATTTTAAAAATGCTTATTCATATCATTTGCTAGCTGTGTGACTTTGGGTGCGTCACCTAGGACCTATGCTTCTGTACCATGAAGTGGGTATTGTGTGCCTGCTTCACATGGTTTTCATGAACATTAAATGAAAGCATTTTGTAATGCCTAGATTTTTAAACTTTTTGACTATGATTCACAGTAAGAAAAAAAAAAAGTAGCTTACATTGCAGCAAGCATAAATAAATATGTAGCCCAAAGTTTCATGGATAATAAATATGTACACTGCTAACAAGTAAGATGTCCTCTGATATTTTACATTGTCATTCACTTTTTATAATGCCATTGTTAACCATTAAGTTGACCATGACCCTCTGGGTTGCCACAGTGTGTAAAAAAAACAGTGCTATAAGCTGTAGAGTACTGTATCTGGTGCCCTTTTTATCAGTAGTGATTACCTCATGTACCTCTCTGCTAAAATTCACTTTCAGAAAGGCTAAAAAGGCCAAAGACACCCCCACAACGTAGCTTATTGTATACATATATTAAATTTATCATCAGTGAAAAATAATAAATACATTCACAGGGGCGCCTGGGTGGCGCAGTCGGTTAAGCGTCTGACTTCAGCCAGGTCACGATCTCGCGGTCCGTGAGTTCGAGCCCCGCGTCAGGCTCTGGGCTGATGGCTCAGAGCCTGGAGCCTGTTTCCGATTCTGTGTGTCTCCCTCTCTCTCTGCCCCTCCCCCGTTCATGCTCTGTCTCTCTCTGTCCCAAAAATAAATAAACGTTGAAAAAAAAATAAAAAAAAAAAAGTGCCATGGGAGACTTAAAAAAAATAAAAAATAAATAAATAAATAAATAAATAAATAAATTCACAATCAGAAAGTTTGGGATTCACAGTCAGCATTTGGGACTCCATAATGCTGTAATGACTGAATTATTTTAACACCACTGTTTTGAAATAGATATAATGCATTTGAGCAAAAACCCTGTGTCATTATAGAGATTGTATTTGCAAAACCCCAAATTGGGGCACAGCATCTGACAAAAATTTTTGTCTATAATCTTTGTTTCCTGAGAAGCTGACAACAGTGGGCATCATAAATCACATTTAATTATAGTTAATGCAGCCCTTTTTCAATAGAAAAAATAAGTATATTAAAGTTGGATAATCTGAGAAACTGAGAATGTGTGGCTACCGTACATAAAATACCAGATGGTGTTCGTTGGTAGACTTACATATAGCTAACATACTTGAAGACCACTCAGAAAGGAGTTAGCCAGATGTAGTTATTACCTGTGAATGAGAAAACTCCATTAGATAGAAGTGATTCTTTCAAGTCTAAGGAAAGTTGGAATGGAAATTGTGTAGAAGTGGTGATAGTGTTTAATATTCGAAAAACACCCATGAGTTTAACCTTTTTGACAGTAAAATCACACTATGACTTTTGACTTATAGTTTAGCATTAAAGGTTAGGTTTAAAATTTTTTTTAAAGTTTATTTCTTTCTTTTTTGAGATGGGGGGCAGAGAGAGAGGGAGAGAGAGCGAATCCCTACCAGCCTCTGACGGCACAGAGCTCTATTCGGGGCTTGAATTCATGCACTGTGAGAACTGTGATATGATGACTTAAGCCAGAATCAAGGGCCAGATGCTTAACTGAATTACTCAGGAGCTCCTGGATTTGTTTGTTTGTTTGTTTGTTTGTTTGTTTGTTTTGATAAGAAGCCAGGAAAACTTTAAAAAACTCTAAAAGTTTGACTAGTACACATTTATTACTCCTGTAGTCACCCCTCCACAAAGGAAAAATTTTGAAGAATGTCAGGAACAATTTGGTATATAAAAACTAAAACTATAATTTGCCTTTGGAAAAGAGCACAATTTATGTGCTATATCTATACTGTATTGATTTTCAAACATTAGATGTCCTTAGATTTAGGGGAAAAAAGCAACTTGGTTTTTCTGTACTTTAGTGGGTGTTGACCTCAATTAGGTTTATACATGTTAGAATTATGAAATGTTGCCCTGCATATGGTTTGAGTGCTGAATTTTGGATTCTGGTCTCTTTCACTCTCTGAAGCTAAAATAAGGTTTTAAACAAGCTCAGGAATAAGTATAGAAATCTACTGGACTCAAATGGGTCAGAAGTATACGAAGATCTCCTAAGCCTCACTAGTAATCAGTGTTATGCAGATTAAAGCAACATTGAAATACCATTTCATGCCCATCAAGTTGGCACAAATTAAAGATGCTACTTGGACATTACCAAGTGTTGGGAGGAAATTATCTAAGACTATTAAGAATATAAACTCAGGGGCGTCTGGGTGGCTCAGTCGGTTAAGCATCTGACTCTGGATTTCAGCTCAGGTCCTGATCTCATTGTTCATGAGATCAAGCCCGCGTCAGGCTCTGCACGGACAGCATGGAGCCTGCTTGGGATCCCCTCCCTCTCCCTTCCTCTCTCTCTCTCTCTCTCTCTCTCTCTCTCTCATCTCTCTCCCACCCCCCCACCTCGCCTGCTTGATTCTCTCTCTCTTGTGTCTCAAAATAAATAATAAACCTTTTTTTATAAAAGAATATAAATTGGTACATGTGCTGTGAAGAGCAAATTGGAAATATGCTTTGGTGCATACCTTATGATCAGGAATTTTTCTAGTATATCTTCTTGCATGTGTGCACAAGTAAACATACAGGGGCATTGTTTGTAATAGTGTAAAAAATGGAACTTCTGTGTCTGTCAGTAAGGAAATGGCTACATAAAATAGTCCAGTATTTTCTACTTGAAATACAGTGTGAGCATCTTGTATAATTTTAAATTTATTGTTAATGTTTTAAAAAGGTAAAATTGGTTTTAACACATTTTGGCACAATATATCCAAAATAATATCTTTTTAATATGTGATTAATATAAGAATCATTGGAATATTTTACATACTTTTACTTACTAAGTTTTTGCAATCCCTTAGGTATTTTGTACTTAGAGCACCTCTCATTTTGGAGGGTAAAATCAGAAATACTTGAACTCAATTTAAATTTCATCAAATGTACAGTTGAAATAGTAGATTCACATACCCAGGTTGTCCTGTATATGCTTAAATGTGTTTAAGTGACTTGGGTATCAAAATCTAAATGAATTCACTTTATCAATTGCATAAGCCGTATTTCAAATATTCAGTAGTCATGTGGCTAGTAGTACTGTATTGGACAGTGAAGCTCTAATTAGACCATAGACTTTTGCGTCACAGTTAAATGATCTACATATCTATAAAACATAGCTGATTATTCAGATTTCACAGTGTCAATAAAAATTCTAAGAGAAGTGGTGTGAAGTTTTATTGTTGGTTGTGAGCTATTTAAAATATTCAGAATAGGGGCGCCTGGGTGGCGCAGTCGGTTAAGCGTCCGACTTCAGCCAGGTCACGATCTCACGGTCCGTGAGTTCGAGCCCCGCGTCAGGCGCTGGGCTGATGGCTCAGAGCCTGGAGCCTGTTTCCGATTCTGTGTCTCCCTCTCTCTCTGCCCCTCCCCCGTTCATGCTCTGTCTCTCTCTGTCCCAAAAATGAATGAACGTTGAAAAAAAAAAAAAAAAATTTATAAAATATTCAGAATAATACAGGGAATAATGTAACATTCATGCAACTGCTATTCAAATGTAGCAAACATTAACATTTTGCCACAGTACCTTCAATTCTTTCTCTTCAGTCCTGGATTTATTTCTTAGAATAGTTACTTCTTCAGATACTATATGGATTGAGTATCCACTTGGTTAGTTTGTAGTAGGTGTACAGGAAAAGTACCTAAGAGTATTGTTGTTCCTTCAAATATTATTGGTATTAGAACTTATATAATCTTCTGGGCGCCTGGGTGGCTCAGTCAGTTAAGCATCTAACTTCAGGACATGATCTTGCAGTCATGGGTTTGAGCCCTGCTTTAGGCTCTGTGCTGACAGCTCAGAGCCTGGAGCCTGCTTCAAATTCTGTCCCCTCTTCTCTCTGTCCCTCCCCCGCTTGTGCTGTGTCTCTCTCTCAAAAATAAACATTAAAAATTTTTTTTAAATAATATTTTTACATTTTACTCTTAAAGGTTTTAGGAATTGGATGTCTACTAGAAAAATTTTTTAGATTTTTTGGAATGCACCACCTATTTTAACACGAATTGAATTTTCATTAATAAGAGGCTTTTTTCCTTCGATTTCCCTTTTGTATATTTTTAGTTTTCACTATGTAGCTTTATTTAGTGGAAATCATCTGGGTAAAGGATATTTAAAGTCTAATAGAGTTGGAAATAACAATACTAATTTAAAATTTTATTTATTTTTGAGAGAGTGCAAGTGGGGAGGGGCAGAGAGAGAAGGAGACAGAATCCAAAGGAGGCTCCAGGCTCTGAGCTGTCAGCACAGGGCCCGACCCAGGGCTCGATCTCACAAACTGTGAGATCATGACCTGAGCCGAATTTGGATGCTTAACCAACTGAGCGACCCAGGCACCCCGCCTTTAAAAAAATTTTTTTTTTTTCATTTATTTATTTTTGAGAGACAGAGATTAAAATTTTTTTCATTTCTTTATTTTTGAGAGAGAGACAATACTAATTTTAAATATAATGAGTTATCAGGAATACCTCTTTATTTTTATACATCCAGGATTTTATCTGAAATGGATATGGTTTAAAATGGAGAAGAGGTAGGGGCGCCTGGGTGGCGCAGTCGATTAAGCGTCGACTTCAGCCAGGTCACGATCTCGCGGTCCGTGAGTTCGAGCCCCGCGTCGGGCTCTGGGCTGATGGCTCAGAGCGTGGAGCCTGCTTCCGATTCTGTGTCTCCCTCTCTCTCTGCCCCTACCCCGTTCATGCTCTGTCTCTCTCTGTCCCAAAAATAAATAAAAAACGTTGAAAAAAAAAATGGAGAAGAGGGGAGCGCATGGGTGGCTCAGTTGGTTGAGCATCCAACTTTGGCTCTGGTCATTATCTCGTGGTTTGTGAGTTCGAGCCCCACATCGGGCTCTGTGCTGACAGCTCAGAACCTGGAGCCTGCTTCAGATTCTGTGTCTCCTCCTCCCTCTGCCCCTCCCATGCTCATGCTCTCTCTCTGTCAGTAATTAATAAATGTTAAGAAAAAAAATTTTTTTTTAATAAAAAATAATAAAATGGAGAAGAGGGGCAGGGATGATGTCACTTGGTGGTTATTTAATAAATAGCATGTCAAGGGGCACCTGGGTGGCTCAGTTGGTTAAGCATCTGACTCTGGATTCCGGCTCTGTTCATGATCTCATGGTTCGTGAGTTCTAGCCCGACATCGGGCTCCGTGCTGACAGACATCAGCTTGGGATCCTCGCTCTCTCCCTCTCTCTCTGACCTTCCTCTGCTCACTTGCTCGCTCTCTCTCAAAAATAAACTTTAAAAAATTACTTAAAATTTTTTAAAAATAAAAATAATTAGCAAGTCAGGTTCTTTGAGCATTGAATCAATTGATAATTATCATTTGCTAAAAAGTATATACTGAGTGGGATTGCTTTTCTTTACTATGAATTTTGTTATACCTCTTGATGTTTTAAAAGTGGCTAATGATTGAAGTGCCCAAGGTAAATAAGTACTATAATCTCTTTTAATAACTAGTGCAGTGGCCTAATGATAGGACTAAGATTGATGAAAACCGCTTTTAAAATGAGGGATGGTATATAAAGAAATAGTATTTTTACTAACTATAATTTTGTAATTTAATAATCTTAAATTCCAAATGGAAAATTTTAATTTATTTGATGTCATGAAAGTTTCTGACGCTCAATTGTGATGCAAACGATGATTTTCTAAAAAAATCTTTCATTCAAAGGGTCATTTAACCAATTACAAGACCAAGGAACTCTATTTTTAAACATCAAACAGTTCTAAGAAATTCTTCCAGAAAAAATGTTTTGTAGTTGTTGGCGTCACATTTTGAATCTGCATACTTGTGGTATAACAATGTCACTTTACAGTTTTGTGTTGGCTAAATAGTAACTTGGAAGTTTTAAAAAACATATGCCTGCTATGTTTTTGGTCCATCACTAGATGGAGTTCTTGTAGTACAACTATGTGTTGGGTAGCCATTAGAATAATCTCTGCTTCCCTCAAAAGAAGCTTGTATTTTTCAAAGGATAACATTCTAAATGTATATGCAGTCAGCTGTTAAACACATAACATGGCAATAGAAGTACATAATTGGCAATATGCAGTTACAATATTTGAGCAGCATCAAGACAGGTATTGTAGTCAAGATTTTTCTCGTGTGGATGTATGGGGAGACGGAGTTAAACCAGTTCCCCAATAATCCCAGTGGGATTACAATTTATATTATTACTTGTGCAAGATAATACTTTGGAGGAAATCCAGGTGCTTGAGCTCTGACTTGTCTGAAGACATTCTGTGCCACCCCCAAGTGGCACTGAAGCTAAGTTCTTCAGGTATTACATCTAAATTCAGTGATCATTGGTGTCTGTTCACTCCCTGTCTGATCCTTGCTCATGTCGTTTTGGCCTTAACAAGTATTATCCAGCTTCTCAAATTCCAAAAACTGAGCTGACATAGAATGTTTTTATCTTAGTGTGTTTTTACTTCTAACGGAGGAGAGTATTTTCACCTCACCAAGAAGTAGACATACCTTCAGTCTTGGATTTAGGCATGTTTGGATTTCTGCTTCTCTCCCACTTTCTCTCTATTCCTCTTAATGAATAATAGAAATACCTTCATAGCATGTACTGTTGAGTCCATTGAGTTCCAAGCTATTAAAATTTGTCACTTATTCTTTGGTTCTCTGGCAGTCTTCATAAGTGGTCCCTAAAACATTCTTTTCTTGGTGTTAATTTTGATGTGTATCTAGATTCCTCCACAATGCCGCTTTAAAAAAGTCTTTTTGGTACCTATACAGAGTTAAAAAATTAAGTAACACTTGGAGTTTTGTAAAGACAATCACTAGTTTCCCCTTCATCTAGCTGCATCACTAGAGTCAACTGCTTTTAAAACCTCCAGTTGTTACTTCTCTTGGTGGTTTTCTCCCTATCTCTAATATGTGTTATACTGCTATTTCTTAAAAGCTTAGGGTATTAAATTCTTAAAGTAGAAAGTCAGTTGATAGTGAACTTTTGCCATTGTCACATTTCTTCCTCCCGCCTGTCTGAGTGCAGTTAGTCTTAGGAATTTTTTTATTGATTACCTCTAGAATTTTAAATGACCCCCCCCCCACCCCCCACCCAAATCTAATTGGATATGCTGTGGGGTTGTGTTATAAAGTTGATGAATGACCAGTGTATAGCTAGCCAGGAGTTCTGGAAGACCATCAGTTACATTTTATTGAGGGGCACTTCATTGTAGGGTTTATTTCATGTAAACCTCTTCAATTATCATTTATGTAATTTTTTTTTTTTTAACATTTATTTATTTTTGAGACACAGAGAAAGAGCACAAGTTGTGAAGAGGGAGAGTTAGAAGAAGACAGAGAATCCGAACCAGGCTCCCTGGACATGGGGCTTGATCCCATGAACCATGAGATCATGACCTGAGCCAAAGTTGGATGCTTAACCAACTAAGCCACCCAGGCGCCCCTCATTTGTGTGATTTTTAAAGTGAAAATAACTTGCTTGAAACAATTAGGAAACTTATTTTACCACATAAGCCTGGAGGCTAATTCACTGATTCAGTGACAACTCAAGGAAGCAGATTCTTTGTCTTTCCATCTGCTATTCTTAGCAAACAATGTTGGCTTTGTTCTCAGGTTAGTGGCCTCATAGCATTAAAATGACTCCTTTAGGTCCGATGTCACTGCATACACAGTGTTATTTAAGAGAACACCTCTTGTTATGTGTGAATCTCTTTGTGACTGTACCCAGAAGCTTCCAGCAAACATTCCTTGCTTATCTCATTGACCTGAATTGCTTCAGAGGTCCATTCCTAAATGGACTTCTGGTAAGAAGACTGGAATTGCCTTGATTATTCTAGTGAAGCTCACAGTCATGTGAAGGAAGGTTGGAGCACCAGAACAAAATGCAGGGAGATGTTAGGAGGGAGTGCTGAAGAATAGTTGGTGGATAGCCAGCAAACCGTCTTTATAACAGTGTCAAACTCTCAGTGGAAACTATGATTAACCTTGGGGTTTCTTAAACTTCTACTAGGCTGCTTTCTTCTGAAAACTTAATTAGAAAGTCGGGGAATTATTTGAAACCATAACCTTCTTTATATCCCCTTTGCTACAATATTTAATTATATTTACATATATGAAAAAGAGTATTTGTAAACCAAACCTTAAAAGAAGACTAGGGAGGGGTGCCTGGGTGGCTCAGTGGATTAAGCATCTGACTTTGGCTCAGGTCATGATCTCATGGTCTGTGAGTTCCAGCCCCGTATTAGGCTCTGTGCTGATAGCTTGGAGCCTGGAGCCTGCTTCAGATTGTGTCTCCCTCTCTCTCTCTGCCCTCCCCTGCTCATGCTCTGTCTCTCTCTCAATAACAAATAAACATTAAAACTAAAATTTTAAAAGAAGACTAGGGAGTGTATAATTTCTTTTTCTTCCCTTGAGCTTGGTTGTTAGTATTGGACCCATACCTTTGCACTTCCTTGAAACATAAGTTTATTGCATAATCACATAATGTTTGCAAAAATACAGATTTCAGTAATTTTTAAAAAGCATTATCATTGAACTTTTCTAAATCAAAGCTATCCAGATGATGAAAGTTAACTTTTTCCTTTTTTTTCTAGATCTAGAGTTTATATATTTCTTGGCAAGTAGTCTTTTTTTTTTGCTTCAGTTTTCATTGTTGTTTTTTTTCTTATTACAGAGATAAGAGTTAAATATACTCATTCTTTATGTCAATTCTAATGTGTTTAAGTAAACCTTGTTTTTAAAACAAAACTCTGATTTTACCACATTTTTCTCAGGTCATCTTGTACTTCCATTCTTCCAGTTTTTCACATCCATATTAAGTTTTGGAGTTGATCACTGCATGTAGTACTTTTACTGCATTTTAGCCCAAGATGAAGAACTTCAGAATTGTTCTTGTACCAGCTTCATAGAATTATTTTATGAACCAACTGGAAAATATTCCAGTAAGCTTTTCTTATAATAGGTCATTTGAACTACTCGTTGTCCTGATAATTGATGGAAGAAATGCCAAAGTAGATGATTTTCTAGTTTTAAAGTGTGTATGGGTGTGGTGTGTGTATCTGGTTCAATTGCATTTCTCTAAGGCAGTTTAAAGCATTTCATGCCAAATTCTATTTGCTTTAAAATTGATAGATTAATTCCTTAGAAGAGTTCCTTTCAATGTCATTTAAGAAATAATACTCTAGTCGTTACTAAATAAAGCTTCCATTTTGTATTGTATTTTTTATATATGTTTTCTACTGACAGTAATGTCAGTAAAAATGGCAGAATATCCAGAGCAGCTTACAGTGAGATACTTTTACCTCAAAATTTATCTTTTGATTTTCATATTTTGGTTATAAATATAAGTCCTATGACATGTTAACGTGTAACATGGAAAAGAATTTTGGGGCCAGATAATTTTGCCACATGCTGGGTTACTCAGGCCTAAATGGGTTTCTTTACTGCAGGATGTTTTAGAACCTTTAATACACTAATGTACATTATAAGTATTTCAGAATGGGACAGAACAGTGTTTACAGAATTTATTTAAACACGGAACACTCATTTCTAAGACTGTTGTTCCATAGAACGTATTTTGGGAACTATTTGTATCTGATGCAGTTAGTATTTTTGTGAATTGCTCTAAAGGAAGTAGTGTGTCTAACCTTTATTGATGAATGCCATCCAGTTTACTTAAAAAAGTATTAACTTTAACACTTGGACACTTGGGCCAGTTAGTTTCAAATGCTTTACGGATCCTTTTAAAAATTAAGAGCTTTAAGATTTCAGGTATGGCTTTTCTCAGCTGCTTCTAAGCTTTTCTCTAGAATGAAATTCATCCACATGCTTAGTGTTATTGAAATGGATCTTAAACAGACTAGTGTGATACGATCTCTTGATGACTCCCCCAACTTTTTTCTCCTCCGTGGTTTTCTCTACTGTGCTCCAAACTAATATTTTTAAGTTTCCATTCTGACAGTTTTATATGCAAACCCTTATACACATGTGAACATGGTCAAAACTTCACTCATCCTCTCCCATATCATTGTTCCTCAAACCCAGACTTCAGTTTCTGTTTCCCAACATGGCTAGTGGCACTATTGACATTTTAGTCTGGTTCTTTCTTGTAGGGGGCTGTTCAGTGCATTGTAGATGATTACCGATGCCCCTGGCTTCTACCACCTAGGTGCCAATAGCAGTCTTCCTCAGTTGTGACAACCAAAAATGTCTCCAGAAATTGTGAAAGGTCCCAATGGGACAAATCACCCCTGTTTGAGAAACACTGCTCTGCAACCAATCTGTTGCTTAATTTTACTGATTCTGTTTTCTAAATTTACCTTTAATCCCTCCTCAATCTTCATTCCATTCCCTAACTTCCATTCCCCTTCCTTCCTTCCTTCCTTCCTTCCTTCCTTCCTTCCTTCCTTCCTTCCTTCCTTCCTTCCTTCCTTCCAGGTTTTATTTATTTGTTTTTGAGAGAAAGAGAGCACAAACAGGGGAGGGGCAAAGAGAGTGAGGGAGACACAGAATCTGAAGCAGGCTCCAGGCTCCAAGCTGTCAGCGCAGAGCCTGTTCAAACGGGGTTTGAACCCACGAACCATGACTTCATGACCTGAGCTGAAGTCGGATGCTCAACCGACTAAGCCACCCACGCACCCCATTCGTCTTTATTTCTAATACTTGAGTTTTTCTCGTAAGAGTCTGACTAGCCTTCTTGTGTTCAGTCTTGTTTCCTTCCCATCCACCCCTTCAGTACTGCCAAATGTGTCTTTCTAAAATGTAGAGCTGTTCTCTATTTACAATCTCTGAGTAGTTTCCAGAGGGGACCCACATGAATTGGCTTCTCTCTTTAGCCTCAGTCTTCAAAGGCACTCACACTCACTAAGGTTCTTGATACACCTACCTGTGTACTATTGCCTCTTCCCACTGTTACCATACTTTGTTTCAAATTCTACTAAGACATCACATTCTCCATGGTAGCTCTCGGTCACTTATTTCCAAAGAATCTGTCATGGTGAAGAGCATTTTATTTTTTTGACATCTGTCCTCCCTCATCATTTTCAGGGGCAGGGACCATCTTTATCTGTTTTTGGCTTGTAGATATTCAGTAAAGGTGTGAACTGTTTATTAGTATGCCTTGATAGATGTAGTAACTTCCTTGTTACTTCTAGGAACTCTGTTCCCTGTGTCAGCAGTGAAATTATTTTCCTAATATTTTTAATCTAGAGTTTGACAAGATTTTGACCAGAAATCTTGAACTGTAATTTTAAGAAGTCTCCTATTCAGAAGAGAATTGAAGAAAAGCAGTGTACTTGGTTGATACTCAAATTCATAAGGCACACTTGTAAAACAGCTAGTTTAAAGATTTTTATTCACAAGGGAATTGAATTTATGGATTAATTGTGCAGATTAATATAATTATGTGAATTAAAATGTGGAAAATATTTATGAGACTCAAAACACTAGATTTCCGCTGATAGGGATTTGTTGATTGGCCATATAAGATGTGTAAAGGCAATATCATTGTCTTAACTATTTTTGTTTCTTATAAAATACATATATTGCAACACCCTGCACTATTTAGAAATTTACTGCTTGTCAAATGGGGGAGAAGTTGTTAGATAACCCTAGAGTTCCTACTTCCCTTCCCTCCATGCCCTAAATAAATACATTTGTGTGTTTCGGTTTTCCTGTGGATTGGAACTAGTTAGTTACAGTCAGGCTGACCAACTGCACTACACCTAGAACTTTAATTAAAAGGTGAAGAGAAAAAAAAGCCTCAAGGTTTGTAGGGCTTTTTGGAAGATAACCCAAGTGTAGCCTCACTGAAAAATTGAAGGATTAAAGATAGGGAAAGAGGGAATGAACTAGACCTTTCTCAAATTCAGAAGAGTTCTTCATCCAGGCACAATGCCTTGGGAGGTTGTGAATAATTATTTGTTGAATGAATCTATATATAATATGAGTTAAGCCAGAAGTGATGACTCTCTGCTTCAGTTTTTAGGGAGTGGCATAAAATGTATCAGTTGCTTCACAACAGATTCTTAGAATAAGAAAAGTTGTTATGGAGGTTTCCAGAAATAAAGCTGGGTGGAGCCAGGTTACCTACAGGGAAGGGGCCTCCCTTTCATACCTGCTCTCCAAGGGCTGAAGAAGATCATAGACAT
This sequence comes from Puma concolor, assembly GCF_028749965.1. NCBI lineage: Eukaryota > Metazoa > Chordata > Mammalia > Carnivora > Felidae > Puma > Puma concolor. Next base: position 97,211,033 of record NC_141667.1, read on the forward strand.
ATGTATCACCCAGCCTATTACTGTTACCTGAAGAGTCGTCTTGCCATGGGCCAGACTTGGCTTGCCTGTTTTCTAACTTCTTCTCTTCCATACTCTCCTTTCTTTACTGGTTAAAATTCTCTTTAGGACCTTATGTAGCTTTAGGAAAGGAAGATGTTGTGTAATTGAAAGAAATGAACTTTATTTGGGCTCAAAGCAAAAAAGCCTGGTAAAGGCTGTTTCCAGAAGAACTTCTACTCAGAACTTGGAAAATTTTGCATTCTCATGCTTCTGTTGCATATATATCATCACATGCTTGTTTTCCAGACTGTAAAATAAGCTAATGATATTTCGGATACACATTTTTTAATAGTTTGGGGTCTTGAAATTATTTTTAAAATCTGTTTAAGGCCCTACTCAGTAAAAGATACTATGGTTGTGAGCTACCTTGTTTTCTGTATACTTTTTAATATAGTAGAGGTCAACTTTTCTCAGTAAGTTTATTACCTGTTACTGGATTAATCTAGTTTTAAATAGGTGAACATTTTTAACCTAGTGGTTATATAAAGTTCTTGTATTTTAATAGAATATAGTCGGTTCTCATTATTTAGAGTAGTTGTGTTCTATACAGGCATCACGAACACTGAATTATCAAATACTCAAAGATTGCTTCTAGGGGATACAGAGAGTTAGGTTCCTACAAGCCTCCGATCACATTTTCATCAACCAGTCAGTACATAAGCTTGTTTTATGTGTGTTTGTATTTAAAGACCCCTCATTTACTATAGACAATTGATTCATTACCATTGAACTCATGGCCAACAGCACTATAATTCATGCCTGAGCATAGCTTATAACGTTCTCTCCGTAAGACACATCACAGCCTTCTTGCATCCAAGAATAGACCGTGCTTCAGCCCTATGCTTGGGAGCTGTTTTACACAGTGAAAACACCAACAAAAAGCACAGTATTATGAAATGCATGGTGCCAAATAGATCACAAAAAGGACACTTGTTTATAGTATGGGAGCTGAAATAAGGCAGAGTGTTGCCTTGATCAACCTCAGATGGAAGCATGCATGTCAGGCGATTGCATCTTTCCACTACAAAAGACTAAGAAGGTACCTCAAGTACTGATTTTGGAGTTACAAATACATTTTAGTGAGTAGACAGATTCGTCACATAATGAGAATGGACTATAATTGTTTTAAAGAAGCTTATGATTGAATACTTACAGTATTCAAATATGGAACAATGTTTCTATCGTCTTGGGGGATGTGGGAGTTTTGGGGTAAGTGGAGTCATCCTCACAGATTTCATGTTCTGTTGTCCAGTGCAATAAAATGACTGCTTTCAATCTGTCATTTTATTTTCTGCCTGATAGGGAACAACCCATCTTCAGCACTCGAGCTCACGTCTTCCAGATTGACCCAAACACAAAGAAGAACTGGGTACCCACCAGCAAGCATGCAGTTACTGTGTCTTATTTCTATGACAGCACAAGAAATGTGTATAGGATAATCAGTTTAGATGGCTCAAAGGTAAGTTATATTCTCTTTAAATGATCTTGCTCTTTTGCTTTTTATAGTAGAGCATCTTCTGTTTTATTTGGGGAATTTTCATCTTTATTAAGATACAATATTTCCTTTTGAGTTTTAAAAACTTCAAAAAGCCAAAATTGATCATTTTTAGCAACACTTTTTGTCTTTTTATCTTCTAAATTACTTGGATTGACCACCTTATTTATATTGAGTTACATTCCAAAATATTCTACAAATTTTAGGTTAGTTTATTCGATATATTATATATTCATTGCATATCTATTACATGTCAGGCACTATGCTAGTTGCTAGGAATATAGTGGTAAACAGAATGGACAGTTTCTACACTGTTGGAGCTTACAGTCTAGTGAGGAGCTAGAATTCTTTTCAGATACACTTTTGTAGATTATTCAGTAATTCTAAATCCCTAAATGGTATGAAGTCTGGTCAGTGTCAGCATTAAAGCTGACATCCCTTACTCTGAAGGGAAGCATGTGGACAAGACCTAAGTTTTTATTTTTAGGAGAGGCAAATAGTATAATATTTAAGAGCATGGACTGCCTGGGTTCATATCTTAGCTCTGCCATCTACTAAGTTTTTGACTTCTAGCAAATTACTTCTCTGAGCCTCATTATTCTTAGTAAGGATTAAGTGAGTTAATATCTGCATAGCACTTTGATCATTGTCTTATAGATAGTATGCCTTTCAAAGGGGGGGAAATTCCATTTTTTATCAATGAATTTTGAATAAGAAATACCAAACATCAGATTCTGGATAAAATGTGTATAGAAGGACAAGGGTTTCATTCTTCTCCTTCACGTTTTTTTTAAAGCCATGAGGCCTTTGAACTTGCAGAAATTTTAGCAGGTCAGCCCAGGGTCTAAGCACACACTCTAGACCTAGACTCCCTGGTTTGAATTTTTGCTCTACTGCTTCCTAGCCATGTGACCTAGATTGAGCAAGATAGTTCATGTCTTCACACCTTAATTTTCTCACCTGTAAAAAGGAACTAATAAAAACACCTACATCATTACACCATGGGATTCATGTGAAGATTAATTAATTTATGCAAAAACACGTAAAGGGTGTATAGTAACCACTATACAAACACTGCTCTTGTTATCGTTATTAATATTTTTAGGCTATTAGGTATTGCCTAGTGGTTTGGGGAAACAAAAGATAATTTAATGCTCAACTTTCAGTTCATTTTCTCTTGTGCTCACTGCTTATCTCCTTAACTAGATTACAGAACCCCAGGGGCTATTTGCCCCTTATCTTCTACTTAAGTGACTAGTACGTATTTATTAGAATAATTGATTCTCTTTCATTTTTACTTGGAGGATTTAAAGGACTTGAGAAATAATAATAGTTAATTTCTATAAAACTTCTTTAATGAAGAATAAGTTTGTCATATTTTGTAACTATTTAGTGACATCAACAGGTATTAATTGTTGTGATCTCAGCCACTAGAATATTAATTTCTTTCTTTTCCCTGACTGGAACTTTCAGTTCTCTATAATCTGTATTTCCCTCTTGGCCCAAACCACAGATAAGATGGAGTTTTATCAGATGGGAGACTTAAATAGAATAAAGTTCAACTGAAGTATTCCCATGTCCCGTGTGATTAAGTAACTCTTATGTGTCCTTCCTTCTGAGGCGATAGGAACTATTGCTTCTGGCCTCCATTCTTGAGTATACTTTGCAGCTTGTAAACATTACACTCTTAAATAGCTCTTGTGAACAAGTTTTTATTTATTTTAACAAAATCTACCCTCTGTAGCAGTTTTGATTTCTATCACATGTTCCATTTTCTAGTTAACTTTTTTAAAACTGATGCTGGTAACTACTGCAGTTCCCTGCAGGCAGAGTTGTTTTTGGTAAGCAATAGTGTAAGCAGAGTGGCTTACTTGTGGCTGAGTGTTTTCTCCTCCCTGCCCCACTTCTATTTCTGCACTGCGTGATGAGTTGGAAAGCCCTTAGGTGCCCCTGATTAGAAAATGTCCATTTGTTCTCATTTAATGCCCTTACTGTGCATGTAAAGTTTGCTTAAAGGCTTTCTAATCATGCTGCAGAGACATCAGCATGGCCGAGGGCCAAGATAAGAGCACTACATGATCTGTAATGACACAGCATTTCTACCTGTTTTCCTTGAAAGGATGGGAACTCTGGGATTGAGAGAAAATTTATTTTAAAGAATTAAGATTTTCCTTTTAAGTGGATTCATCTTCAAAAAATTCAAACCATTCTATTCAAAGAATTCTAATGAATAATTTTTTTAAGTTTTTTTGGGGGACAGGATGGAGCAGAGAGAGAGAGTGGGGGGAGGGAGAAAATCCCAAGGAGGCTCCCTGCTGTCAGCACAGAGCCTGATGTAGGGCTCAAACCCATGAACCATGAGATCATGACCTGAGCCAAAACAGATTTGGACACCTAACTGACTGACCCACCCAAGCATCCTATGAATAATGTTTTTTAAGTGTGGGATCGTCTTTCATTTTAAAGTTTTTCTTCAGTGATTAAAGAATCCCTAAGCAAGTAATCCCCAAGACAAGTGGAGGCAAGGAAAGGTTCAAAATGGGGATTAAAATGGGACTCTTAACCTTAAAAGCATCAAGAAGTTCATTTGAAAGAGCTGAAAGTGAAGGTCTGTGACCTACAGCAAATGGGTCATTTTTCTTACATGTTTTCTTACAGGTTTTCTTATAAAACCTATTGCTACCTCACTTTTTGAGAGTTACTGAGATCCCATGTAAAATGCCCTTCTCTCCTTGAAAACACTTAGATCTGAGCTCACAAGCATCCTCCTCCGGGAACACTCAAGGACCGCCAAATCTAACCTAGTACCTGCCAGTCCTTGCCTTCTAGACTCCCTCTCTCTATCAGATGCTGGTCTTACAGGCTTCGCAGCACATAACACTCTGAAATTACATTAGTCAGTTACTTACGTATATGTTAATTGACTGACTGTTCTTGGTTTAGAATGTAATCCACAGTTACATTACCGTTCAGTGTTGCATTTCAACCCTCTAGAATTGTGCTTGGCATTTAATAGGTACTCAGCAAAAAAAAGTTGCATAACCAAATGATTCCATAACCAGATTCCTTACCTTTTGTTATATTTTGTTATTAACCATTTGTTAATATATCCTTTTCCGTTGAGTCTTTTCATTTCATGACTACCTGCAATTTAGAGTACTTTGTTAGCCACATTTTACAGAATCTAAAATGACACGCTAGGAAAAGCAGCTTTTGAACTGAAGGGTAAGGAGGTTTGAGTATGAGTATTTAAATTTTGTCACAGGTAAAAATGCTTAATCAAGGGTAAGGGCTCTCATAGAACTACAGATAACACATCTGTTTTTGCGACAGAAAGCAAGGGGCCAGCTACTCTTACTATCTTCTTTAGTAGGACAGGTGTCATACATTTATTATAACTTCATCAATACATGCATACTCATAAGTATTTATATTTGTACTGTTCACGTGTTCAATAGATTTTGCTTTGTTCTGAAAATGCTTGATTTTCATTCTACATTTGGTAGTTCACCAAAAAACTGCTTATGAATTTGGTAACATGTTTATTTCTATTATTACTGGAATCACTTTGTAATCTGAATTTTGGAGGGCATTAACTCACTAACTTAACTGATTATATACTTTTATAGTACTGGCAGTGAGAAGGTACTTCTCTTAATATGATACACAGTAATAGTTGGAATTTATTATGGTGTTCACCAAAATCAATATTTAATAACACCAAAATACTAATTTTGTAAGAAACTGTGTGTTAAATAGAAATGATAGTGAATCTCAGTATCATGAATTTATACCACTTTGTGGGAAAAGAAGTAAAGTATATATTTAGGGGTTGTTTTTCCCTTGAGTAAACTCATTAGAAATCCTTTGTTTTTTTACAGAAGTAAATAGTCCTGTGTTTAAATGCCTGTTTGCTAACTTTTGGCTTGTAACTCATATTTATTTTATTTTTTAGGCAATAATTAATAGCACCATCACCCCAAACATGACATTTACTAAAACATCTCAGAAGTTTGGCCAGTGGGCCGATAGCCGGGCAAACACTGTTTACGGGCTGGGATTCTCCTCTGAGCATCATCTTTCAAAAGTAAGTCAACTCATTAGATTACGTGGAAATCTTCGTCTTCAAATCATAGGTCTTAAATATATAATAGCAAATGAAAAGTGTAAAATATAGGAGAAATTTAATACTCTAGAACAATTATAGTGATTTTAAAGCAAGAAGTGAGAGATCATTGGATTTCACTGTCAATTGGGAAATAATTTATACACATTAAAAACGGTCACCATTGATAGAGAAGTATTTGGGTGGTTAACTCTCTGTATGGTAGTTCACATAACAGTTGGGGATTATCACTTCTGAATGGACTTTGCCCAGGGATTAGCACCCTTAGTGGAGATGGTCTGCAAGAAGGTAAACAGCAAGCTCTTCTGAATTGTGAAAACATAAGCTGATAGTGATACAGATTTCAGCTTTTTGACATGACAGCAGGCACTTAAGAATTACTTTGTTTAGGGAAAATGGTGCTTTCTCTGAGAATTACTTCAAACTCTGTAATATAGTACAGAGTGGTGAGATCTAACAAACACATGAAGAGTTCCTGCAAGATACTGACCAAGTGAATGACTGTGGCCAGAAAGGCCAACAAAATACAGAACATCACCAGGCTAATTACTGGAAATAAAAGAGTTGTCCCGCGTACCAGCAGCAGCTTGCAGTGTTTATACCAGCAGTGCCTTGTGGGTGTCATCCACAAAGACTAAGGCAAAGGAAACTGTCTCAGGATAAGATACTGATCAAGGAGATGAGGAGTACTCACTTGGCTCGTCAGATTTTATGCTCACCAGACCCAAAGGTTTATTCTTTGAACTTCTCTATTTGAAATGTTCAATTAAAAGGATAACCCTACCTTTCACAATAATTTGATGCCTTTTGGGAGTTACAAATGTTCAGCTTCAGGGTCATCAGACTCTTGTAGGTATACACTGTTTATGTTTACACTGTAAGCTATTCATTACACAAATCATTCTGATGCTTAAAAATAAGTTCTTTTTAAAAATAATCTTACGTTTTTGTGAATATTGACTCGTGGGTATAGTTAGATCAATAATTGAAGTAATCTTTGCTTCCATTTTTTTTGGTTGTAGACATTACTTAACATGGTTGTTTTCAAATATTTTTATTACCTTTAATATAAATTACAGTTTAGGGACCAATTTTAAGGCTATTTTAACTTTCGCCTTCATGATTATAAGTCCATTCTCTGTAGGATGATGAAAATGAAAAAGTGTTACTGATTTGTTTTCTGTTACACCCATCTTACTCTCTAAATACATTTCTTGGACTGTGGTAAAGGTATGAATTCTAGATTCAAAGTATTTCAACATAGCAGGGACACAGGTATCCAGCTGAGCATTGCCCCTCTGGAAATAATCCCCTTAGGAAATTACACATTTGTTCTAATAATTTTGCCATTACTCAGATGGAACCTTTTTGGAACTTCCTTTTGGAATTGTCTATTAAAGTCTAGAGCAAAAAAAGTTGATATATTACCCTTGCTAAATTTCTTGACAGGAACTAAATTGTGGATTAATTTCTCAAATAAACTTGTATGAAATGATTTTTGGGCATAAGTAATTTTGACTGCAAATTAAGTTTTTGTCACATCTTTGAGGTTACTGGGCAGCTAGCTAATGTGGCAAAGTAATAGCTTATTAAATTCTGTCAGTTATACTGTATCCTTTCATTTGATCTTTTTTTTCTGAGAATGGCTTTTATATTTCAAGAATTTTTCCTCTTTCAAGTTAACATATACTTTTGACCAACCTTACTGATAGTGATTCCTAGTATTTTGAGGGAGAATCTACATTAAATAAACTAGACTTGGCTCCAGGAATTATTCACTGGACTTGGCTCCAAGAGTTGGTGATCAGTCTCTTCATAATGTTTTTGTCCAGAGATGACAAAATCATGATTTCTTTTCCATGCTACCTTAAAGACCATGTTGCTGCTTTATAGACTATAGGGGATCCCAAGGAGTTTATAATCTTTTACATAAATGAAGCAAGCATGTAATTATTCTGGCTTATTTTATCATTAAAAACCGTAAGTGAATCAAAGCATTATAAGGGTTTTAGAAAGTCTTAAGGCAATTCTAGACAAGGATCTCTCAAAATAAGAGAGAGTAGCAGTATTGAGAGAAATGTTTGGTCCGTAGGGTTGATGTATGAGGAAAATTGCAACTGTGCTTGGATTGTTAGAGTGCTTACTAAGTTGTATTTTGTTACCATGGAAACGCAAACCTATAAAAATTAACAGTAGTGTGAGCCTTTATGAAGTTGAAAGAGTTTTAAACATTAACTATGTTGGAATGCTAGATGAGTGTAAGAAAAACTGTGTTCTACTTCAAATTACATTGAGAGAAATTAATTATGGTTTCCTTTTTATTCCATTTACACAAGTGTGAATGAGACCTTTTTAGCTTTGTGTTCAGATTACTTGAACAGAATACCTCCTTACTTGAAAAAGGAGTAGTAATATACATTCAGTTCCCTGATCTACAAGTTACAGGTGACAACTTTAATGTAAGAAGGAAAGTTGTAATGAAAACTTAAATTTTAGCCTTCTTCCAAATGTCCAAGGCAGGTTAGAGTACAATGACCTTTCCTTCCCAAGTTTTCCTTCTCAATATCAAAATGAAATCAGGGTTGGCTTATGGGGTTTGAGTAGGGAACCATAATTTCATATTTTAATTACTAGCTCTAGCTGGTGTTTTAAGTTGCATAGAGATTTTTGACTTTTTAATTTGATTATTGTGTAGCCTTAACTTACTCTGAGAATAACGTAAACTAGTTTCCACTTCCAAAGCAGTAATAGATAATCTTTGTGGCTCTGACATTTCTAGATTACTATGGATTTGTAGGAATTAGCATTTTATGTACCATAGTTTGTTGTTGTTGTTACCAATTTTAAAGACCTTTGTGGAGTTCATGTTATTCCTCTCTGCTGTTGTACATTAGCTGTTTAAGAATCTTTGGAAATGAAGTTTTAGTAATGCCATTTAGCGATAATAGAAAATGTTGCCATTTATGTTGTTGAAAATAAAAAGCCTCACATAATATGAGAGTTTATGTTCCAGTAAAATTTAAAAGCACACTCCAAATACCGAGATGTTTATGAGTAAATACCTAAAAGATTCATTTTTTTCCCTGTGATAAACAAAGTATGCTAATCTTTACTGATTCCACTCCCATCCTATACTCTGCACCTTGGTCTTAGTAAAGTGTATCTGAACACTGAGGAAGAGACGTAGATAAACTAGCTGACCTCAAGTTCTAAGTTAGTTATCATGATGTCTTTGACTGCAGTTTGTCCAAGGAGTTTGTAGTGTACAGATAAGTGTTTGGTATTAGATTTCTTTTTCCTTCATTTTCGTATTACACCTATAATTGATTTAATGGCTACGTCGCTTATGTTAAGAGTCAGTTATTCAGCAATTGAAAGAAAACCAAGGTAAAAGTGGGCAGTGAGACCTGTTTTTATTTTATTTGGTTAATGTATATAGTCTTTATACATTCAGTTCGCAGAAAAGTTTCAGGAATTTAAAGAAGCTGCTCGACTAGCAAAGGAGAAATCACAAGAAAAGATGGAACTTACCAGTACACCTTCACAGGTGGGTATTTAATTTCTATTCCTATTTTTGAGCCTCACTCATTTCCGATGGTATCCTTTATGCCAGGGTTACATTTGGGAAAACAATGGCAAATTTAAGGACATAGAATATGGACATAGAATATGCCCTTCACTTAATCTGTAATAGTGGAGAAAGGTGGTTTTTTGCTGTATGCCAATGTCTGCAAGAATCTGGGGAGGAAATGAGTTTAATAATTATAACTCAGATTTTTTGATGTGCATATAACTTTAAAACAATCATGTGTAAAAAGCATAGATTGGCCTAATGTTTTATGTTCTGTGATGGTCAATCACAAGAGGAGACACAGGAGAGGCTCAGGAAAATGAGTTTATTGTACTCACAGGTCTTAGAAAAAGGCAGCATAGCATACATCTGAGGGGCACATAGGGAAGCCTCAGGGTGGTCAGGAGGCAGAAAGCAGGAGCATGGGAAAAGCTGAGGCTAGAGCTATATTGGGAGTTTCCTTGGGAATGGCAGGGCAGGGTAGACAGTTTATTTGGCTTGTTGAATAATTTCTGTAGGCTCTAAACTTATAGGGTATTCCCTTGTTGCCTGGTATCTGGCTCTGGGATGATTAAGGCAGAGGAATTTTGCATCCTGGGTGTGTGGGCCAGATGAAGGAGGTATAGCTCTGCGTTGGTTAGTTTGCATATCAAAGGCATGCCCCCATCTTACCTCCTTGCTCTAAGAATTGGCTAGCCAGAAAGGTTTTTTTTTTTTTTAAGATGTCAAAATGTCAAATACATAGAAAATTTAAAAAAAAAATCTGTTTTATTTGATTTTAGTCTGTTTTCCTTGATTTTAAGTGTAATTAAATCTGACAGTTGGGACATCTTTATACTTAGTACTGAGACCCAAACAATTTTCCTTTAACAATTGATTTAATACTGTGACTTGCCCATCATAATCTTCCTTCATTTGGAAATTAATTAGATCTCTGAGTTAAGTTCCTTAAATACTCCTATTTCAGTACTTTTACAGAGGTTTTAATGTACATGGTATGATTCAACTTTTTTAATAGGCTTTTCTAAAATTCATTTTCAGGGATGCCTAGGTGGTTCAACCAGTTAATGTCCACCTCTTGATTTTAGATCAGGTTTTGATCTCACAGTTCGTGAGTGCCAGACCCATGTCCAGCTCTGTGCTGAAAGCATGGAGCCTGCTTGGGATTCACTCTCCCTCTCTCTCTGTCCCTCCCCCCACCTCAAAAATAAATAAAATAAAATAAATTTTTATTTAAATTTGTGCCCTAAGTGTAGAGTTCAGGTTTGGGCTGGGTTCTTGTCTATAGCAGTTGTTTTTGAAGCATACTCAGGAGTTTACATGAAAAGGAAAAATCAGATGTTATAAATGTTTCTCTGGAATATTGTCAGTAGTAGCAGATTTACATAAAACTTGAGGAAGTAAATCGGAGTTGCCTGGGAATTTAGTGACTAGCCATTTTTGAAATTTTTTTGCTCTTCACCTTCCACCTCACACCTGGCACCCCACTGGGTTTTGATAAACCCTACTGGTATAAAGAGTTGGGTGGGTTTTTTTGTTTTTGTTTTGTTTTGTTTTGTTTTTACAGAAAAAGAGAGCTCTGTTAACTATGCTTAAAGTACATATTTCCTCATAGATTAAAGGTGTGCCAAGGCTCCATTGTACCTCCTCAACATTTGCATTGACCTGGAATAACATGAATGATCATTTTGAAACTTGCGTTGAATCTCTCTTCCCTAAGTGCTACAGGAGTTAGAGTATACTTTTCATAAAAACCTATTTAAAGTTTAGTACCAATACATGTTGGGAACTCCAGGTCCTCAGGTGAATGATTCTAGCATTGTAAGAGGATATTACAGCACATGCAGTTAGAGAATAAGCAAAGGACTGCAATAAAATTATAATTGATTACACTTGGCCGTTGTACTTAGTTCTTGTTTCTCTGATCATAACATGTCTTTATTTAATTGGCCATGAGCAAGTTGCTGGTAAGATATCTGCCCCTCTTTGATGGTAGGAATGTCTTTAAGCCTTCACTTTCATCAAAAGAGTATATCCAAGATGTTTATATATGGAAAATACTATGAAATAGAAGGACTAAAAAAGATCTTAAGTTCATCAGTATTTGAGAGCCAAAATACACTGACCTTAAGTTGTCTTTTCAAAACATTTGAAGTCTGGTTGCTAATTTGATGTACAAAGCAGAGTAATATTTTTAAAAATATATACTTATTTTCATTTCCATTTCCTCCCCCTCCTTTTTGTGACATTCTCTTACATATGTCATTAATATCTCTGTTTTACTTTGAAATATATGACTGCTGGCCACTCTGATTATACTCATCTGGAGAGTAGAGTTTGATTCTCCCTGATTTAACCTAACCTGCTAAATTAACACTCTGCCTGAAGAATAGACTACTACTCAGGAATTAAGGGGATCAAGAAGTTAAATGGAATAATTGATAGTGGTAGTCACTCAGTTGGTCATAGCTTTTGAAAAGTATGGGTTTTCAAGTGAGACAAACTTGTACATAATTTTTTTTTTTTTTGTCACTATGTGATATTGGGAAAATGGCTTCACCTAGGTCTGTTCATACATGTGTAACATGGGAATTACATACTTACACTACAGGATTGTTGGAGAGGATAAATATGATTTAATGGCAATGTCAAACGATAATGGCACTAATGTAGGTTTTATAGCCTGTTTTTTTTTAATCTGGGCTCCAGCCCTTACTAGTTTGTTTTTTTTTTTGTTTGTTTGTTTGTTTGTCTTTTTTTTTTTTTTAATTTAGGCAAGTTATTTTTTTTAATATATAAAATGAGAATAACAGTATCTCCTAAAACTAATATAATACTGTATGTTAATTATACTGGAATTAAAATTAAAAACTTGATGGGAAAAAAAGAAACAGTATCTCCTTGGAGGGTTGTTGTGAGAATTAAATGAGGATTACAAAGTGCTTATTATATAGTAAGTGCTTAAGTGCTAACAGCTGTCATTGGTGATGTGGCCTGCATCAGAGTACCCTGGAAAACTTATCAGAACACAAAATGCTGAGTCCTACTCCTGGCATGTCTGATTTAGTATGGCTGAGATGGGGCCTGAGAATTTACATTTCTGATGACAGCATTCCAGGAGATGTGATCTGGGACCACACTTTGAGAAGCAGTGCTGTAGACAAACTATTCCTCATCCCTAAGGGCATGTAATGAAGAGAGTCGGGCATTTAGAACCGAGTTAGCTGCTTCCCCATTCTTAAATTCTTGGGCTAAGTTTGTACACTTGATAGAATGTGTGGTCATGTCAGATAGTCTTTATGTTGTCTTTATCAGGAAAAAACAACTCCAGGAATAAGTTGAATCATGTATTTGTTGTTAGTCTGTTTCATGTCCTTCTTTAAATAACAGACATTAATTTAGAACTTCTCCTCTTTTGGAGATCTTCTCTTCTTGTGTTTCCATGGGAATCTTTTAATAATCTTGACATAAAATCAAGAGGGATGATTGGCTTTAAAAGGGGCTACATAATCAAAATAATGCAATTTTTTCTTCACTGGAGTTTAGAAAAAAATAAGTTTTAGCTGACAGTTCACTAAGACTTTTAAATGGAGTGAAATATTAATGCATTAGTTGTTTGTAGTCAAACAAAAGTTAGGTTCCCCCCTCCCCATATAAATTGTCAGGTTGTATAGTATTAGATATGTTGTAGCCTCTTAATCTATATTTAGACTAGCTTTTTTCCTCAGATTTTTAAAAATTCACTTTATAGAAAAAGTAGAATATGTCTGTATGTGTATATTTAAAGAAGGAACAAAGTTTCTTTAGCTTTGTTATAAATACCATAATTTTTTAATGTTCATTTTAATGGTAAATTGTATTTACTCAAATGAGGCACTGTTTTTTTGTAACTGATTGTTAGTATCTCTGTGACTAGCTATTTGATTTTCTACAAGTCACTTGACCTGCCTGGGTAGTAGTTCTTAAATCTGTAAGGTCAGAGGTTTGAATTATATGATCTCTTCGGACACTTCAAGTATAATAAATCTCATATACTTCAGATTTTCTTAAAAAAGGATGTTACTTGCTATAACATGGATTTTTTTTGAAAGGTGGTCTGTATTAGCCAAGTGTTACTAGTATGAACTGTATTAGTTACATATCTAGCGTACAAATATACCATTGGAATTAGCAAATGCCTATAAATTAATGTGATAATTTCTTACTATCACATAACAAAAGTGGTTTTACTGAGCCAAATAGCTCAAAACAATCTCAGGAAAGGTTCACTAGAATTCTCTGGATATTATGGTTTGCTGTCCAAAGTAAGGACAGTGGACTTAAGAGTCTCTAATCCTGTTACTTGCCTCAGTGGAGTATTTATCCATTTCTCTATTGGGTTTACCTCCTAGGTCTTTGCAGTGAGAATAGAGAGGAGGAAATAGATATGACAATGGTGAAATTGACCCAACTTGGAGAAAATACAGCAGTTGAAGGAATGGTGAGGGAGGCTGATAAAACAGGAGCTGTATGTTTTTGAAACTTCTATTGTTGTTTTGTAGCATGAACTTCAGAAGATTTCCACTTCACATACTGAATTTGTATCCTAATTGAGCATCAGGGTATGTGTCCTGTATGTAGTTAGATATTTTGAATTGGAGCGAAGTCTCAAGAGTCATCAACAAGTGAGTATAGTTAAAGCTATAGGAGAGAATGACATCATCCAGAAAGAAAGTAGAATGCAAAGATAGGGGAAGACAGGGTCAAAAATTGTCATTTGAAGATTGTCACTTAAATTGAAGAAGATACAGGGAAAGACACTGAAACGTGGTAGGAAATGAGCCAGCAGGAAATGTTAGCACAGAAGTCAAGAGAAGAGCATTTTCAGTTGGAGGCGATGATTTGGCAGTGTCAGAGGGGGGTTCTAGTAGGATGAAACTTAAGAGTACTTTAAACCTAACTGGAGTTCATTGGTAATTACAGGTGGACTGTTAGTGAAGAAAGGACAATGCGAAGTAGTTTCTAGAATTAAAGGAAGTAGAATTGGTGATTTTAAGGTATTCTTGAGATGGAAATGTTTGATAGTGAGAATAAGGTCACAAATACTTGTTTCTTTTCTATGAGGAGAATTAGAGTCAACATGATAATCTCTGGAGGATGTGAAGCTAAGAATATTTCTTTTATGTATGTGTGGGAGTGATTTGAATATGTTTTTAAATGTAAGGAAGGAGTCAGTAAAGGACAAAGAGAAGAATAGAAAGAATGGATCATTGATGGAGCATTGTGCAGGGGAAGGTAATGTAAGCGAGGAGTTAGAGACAAATGAGCCACTTCTTCATCTGAGACAGGAGGGAAGGATAAAAATGAATTCAGATACAGGTAGGAGGAAGGCCGAGGAAACCCATGCCAGTTTATTTCTATTTTCTCTGGATGGAAGAGTTGGGTCATTCACTGAGAGGAAGGACAGCTTGAAGAGAGAGGAGGCTTGAACACAGATTTGGAACAGCTGTTAGGTAAAGTAAAAAAGAAGAGTCCAGTGGGAGTAGTAAGTAAAATTAAAGCTTATTCAGTATTTCAAGAGCATAATTGAAGTCAGAGCTCAGGATTATTTTCATGACACTAATCAGCATACCTAACAGTATTTTCTCTCAAAACTTGATAGCTTGGGCACGTAAGAATAGAGAATGATGGTTCAGTTGATGAGAATTGGAAATTGGCAAGATAGTTATTGTGGAAGGTAAAGGAATCCCCCAAATTGGGATGATGCTAGTGAGAATATCATTAAGGTGATTGGCATTCTGGTTTAGGCTGAGTGTAGAGAGATTGCACCTCACAAAGTAGGATAATTGCAGAGGGCCAAAAGATACCAGGTTAAAGAGCAGGTTAGGTTGAGAGGATAGGAGGTTGTACAGCACCTATTACCTGTTGGAATCAACATTAGTAGTTGATAAGTTAGTGAAAAAAGTCAGTTTCGATGATGAAGTTTTTAAAAAATCTTTAAAAATTTGTAAAATAAAATTCAGTAATACTGTGTTTTATGTATTCGCCAATATTTTTATTTAAAGGTCAAGTGTTCTCTTTGAATATGAATCTTGATTGGAATTCCATGTTCTTTCTGACACAAACCATGTTCATTAATTGTCAGCAATTTCCTGTTTTCCTTTAAGTAGAGCTGACTCTTGTCACTTGCAAAGAAATCTGAGTATGATAGTAGATTTTTATGTCATTTTTCTGATACTATATGGGTAGCATATAATGTATGTTATGTAATCGTTTATTATATACAGCGACTTCAATAGTGGATTTTATTTTCTAGTCATTTACCTTTTAGTCATTTCAAAGGATGTAGTTTGATTTTCATCAAAATAACCACTCTAGGTTTGCATTCAGATTTTATCAATTTGTATAATATGTAATTGAACTATATAATGATATGAATACAATTGGCATAAACATGTTTGGGACAGATACAGCTGATTCTTGGTTATCATTTAATGCAGCTGGTAGGTACGAGAATATGCAGAATAGAGATTAACCCAGTAGCACTGTGCATCAGTCCGTACACTTTACATAGGGAAGGAAGAACATGAGTTAATCTAGAGTCAGTGTACAAAGAGACTCTGTGGTTGTCAGAAAGTGGGATTTCAGAGATGGTGACCAGGTAAAGGGAATGCTTTGTGATAGTAGACATTTATCTTAACCTTATCTTCCTTTATATATCTTTTTGCCCTTCTGTGTCTCTTCCCTAGCATTTTTTTCCGTATCCACAGCCATGGGAACTCAAAATCCTAAGGTTGTCCCTCAGTTTTTCCTGTCTGAGCCTCTGCCCAGAAAAGAGTATTCTCATCTTCATTTAAATACAAGCGACAGGAAATAGAATAAGTCTTCTTTGAATATTTGTTAAATGATTAAGAGAAGAGGCTCTGTTTTACTGAAGTCAGAAAGGGTGAAACTGTAACAGGAATTTTCATTTAGTCTTTATTGGAATTAAAGGGAAGATGTTAGTGGTATTTAGTCTAGTGGGGAAGGGCAGTGCCATCACATCCTTCCAGCCCACTCTCCTACTACAGCACAGATACCAGAGAGGATGTTGGTGATACTACCCTAAGGCCTGGAGAGAGGGCCCAAGTCATTTGTTTTTCATGTTTTACGTTTTCGTATTTTATGTTTTACATTTTTCATTTCTCTTATCACCTTTGGTGTATGTATATACATACATACATATATCAAAGAAGGTATTGTGTGATAATTTTTTCCTTAAAATGGCCATATTAGCTTAAGAATGTCTTTCTAGGGGCACCTGGGTGTCTCAGTCAGTTTTAAGCATCTGACTTCAGCTCAGGTCATGATCTCACTTCGTGGATTCAAGCCCCACATTAGGCTCTGTGCTGACAGTGCAGAGCTTGCTTGGGATTCTCTCTTTGCCTCTCTCTCTCTGCCCCCTCCCCACTTCGCTCACTCTCTCTCTCTCTCTCAAAATAAATAAACTAAAAAAAAGAAAAAGAATTAACAGCACTGTAGAAACAAAAAATGGAATGTCTTTTTAAAGACAAATTACCCTTTTTTTCTTTGAAAAGTTTCTAGTCAAATAAATACATCTCCAAGTTTTTTATTTTAATATTTGAATTAAAGATAGAAAATGTTGACTTTATGGAAGGTACACCTTTAGGGACACCTGAGTGGCCCAGTGGGTTGAGCACCTGACTATTGATTTTGGCTCAGGTCGAGATCTCACAGGCGTGAGATTGAGCCTGCATTGGGCTCTGCACTGACAGCATGGAGCCTGCTTGGAATTCTCTTCCTTTCTCTCTCTCTCTGCCCCTTGCCTGATTTCTCTCTCTCTCTCTCTCTTTTTCTCTCAAAATAAATAAACATTTTTAAAAATTACACAAAATTTAGATTAAAAAAGAACTAGATGTTTGGAATATGTTAAATAAAACAGCTGTGCTATTTTCAGCATATATGAAATTCCTGGAAAGTTTCACAGAATACTTTTCACTACCTGTGGGGCAGTTAAAAGTCAAAGGAATCTCATTTTCCTTTTATGCTCCAATGCACTGTTGGAACTCTTTCTTAGGATTTTATGAATTTTTAACCTGCTTTAAAAAAAAAAAAAAACATGCTCTGGGCTTTTTGTTTTCACTTTAGATATAATGTCTAGGGTAACTAAATCTACCTTTCATTAAATATAGCTAATATTCAAGTTTTCTAATGAAAAGCTTGTTGAATTGCGATACTGGAATTGTCGCAGCCTCGATCGCTTTCTTCCTCTCCTTCCTTCTTCCTTTTTCTCCTGCCTCTGAAATGGTTTTTCTACTTCAGTAACATCAGCTTTCCTAATCCCCCCAAGACCCATGCACCCAAACACTCATTTTCCCCCGAAGGCAGTGAGAACCAGAAATGAAACAACTGTCCCTCTTTCTTCTCTCTCTTTTAATCCTGATCTACTTTTGTTCCTCACACTCATATCAGTCAATTCTAGCAAATCTCTAGGTGAATCCTTAGTTGCTAATGCTGGTTATGCCCTTTCAGGTTAACAACGTAACTTATTTTGTTCTCATTTCCACCGAATCAACTTAACTGTTTAGCTGATTGGACAGTCCACCTTGATTATTTTAGTTTGGTTTGGTCTTTCTTGGAGAGAAATAGCTCTGATTAATTTCTTCTTGCTGCTTAAACTTTTTCCGGCTGATTCACGTGATCCATAACTGACCTAGAAGTAACCACCTTGGATATGGTTTTATGTTGTAACATTATACTGTAAACCTTATTCTTGGACTGACCATCAATTACTAGAAACAAAGAGGATTTAGGAGAATGAAATTAAAGGTCAATATGGAAATTCCATTAATAATTGAAAAATAGTGAAGTGATAAGGTGGAATCAAGAAAGTAGCCTTTTGACCTTTAATAAGCTTGTATAATTAATAGCATTATGGTATAATGAGTTAAAATATTTACATATGAAATAAAATACATGCAACTTAAAACCAGAAACCCACAAAAGAAAGTTACCCTCACCACAGTAATATTTTCTATATTCCTAACATTTCTCCATGTACAATATTTTTAGGTAAAGTATATAAACTATCATAATCTAGATATTTCCTTATATTTACATATTTTTCTAATTCTAAGCATTTTCCTGTATTACACATATTTTTCTTGATGGTTGGTTTTTTTTTGTTTTTTTTTTTTGTTTTGTTTTTGTTTTTGTTTTTAAAGTAAACTCTAGAGTAGAGATTCCAGTCCAGTAGAGATCAGGAGTCATATGCTCTAGGAACTAAACCAGCTCAGGTGCCTGTCTTGTTTTTATTTGAAGAAAACCTGTATTCTTTCAAGTTGGCAGATGGTGACCATACCTACCCACTCTCCTCTTGGACACTGATGTTTTCATTTTCTTCACTAGCATAGCCTAATATTTCAGTTGTAAACTTTCAGTGCCCAGAGATCCCAAGGGGTCCCCAGAGTTGCACTTTAATGATCCCATGCTAAGATTGCCCCTGGTTAACAGGTTTGTCCAATGAGCCCTTGTTCTGATCTCTACTAATACCAAATTTAGATAATCTTATGATGCAGTGACAATAATAAGTGTCAGTTTGAGCTGCATTTTAAAGCCCACTTGTTTTCCAGAAGAATAAATTAAGTTTGCCTTGATAGACAAATCTTAATTAAAAGTAGAAATAAGACAGAAAATTTTGTGAAGAAAAATAATTCCATTATGAGTAACAGGCAAGAAAAGCTGAAATAAACTCACTTTGTATATGTTACAGAGAGATTTCTGGCTGCTTTTGTAGATAACTCCGGAACTGAAAAGTAGGGCAGATAAAAAAATTAAAACTTGATTTCTTTCTTCCCTTTGCCTTCCTACTTCCCCAAGTAAAATCACATTTTCTTCCATTTTTGTGCTATCTTCTTTTTCTTCAGTAATTCTTTGAATATCTTTTCTTCTAACCAATTAATTGCTTATATAAACCCAAAAGCTTTTCAATTCTTTGAAACTACCTTTCTAAATTGTGTTATCTTTACATTTCTAAATTGTATTGTTTCAGATAATTTTATGAGTTGCTTTGCTTTAAGAAATTATTTCTCCTTTAAATTTCCTTTTTTAAATCTTTGACTCATATTTCAATGGAAATATGGTTTGTAAGTAAACATACATCAGAGTCACTCTTAACTTGAAGATAATCTTGTGTATTTTAACAAAAGCGTAACACTTTTATCCCCTACCTCCCTTTTTTTAAAGGAATCAGCAGGCGGGGATCTTCAGTCTCCTTTAACACCAGAAAGTATCAATGGAACAGATGATGAAAGAGCACCTGACGTGACACAGAACTCAGAACCAAGGGCTGAACCAACTCAGAATGCATTGCCATTTTCACATAGGTACAGATTCAATTCAACCATCATGATTAAGTAAAATGTGTAAATATGGAAACTTACTTGGTTTTAGATAAATCTTGCAAAGTTACTACCCTGAGTGAAAATTCCAGGTCAGTCTTTTTTTTTTTTTTTTTTTTTTTTTTTTACTTTTTCTGTTAACCTCAGAAAGGTTTTTATAATTTATAGTTTATGGATGGCTAGATGGACTGGAATGAACATTTCCTTTATGTAGAAAAAGGGCTACCTAGTTAATTGCAGCACAAATCACTTTTCAGTGAAACAATATCTTATTATAAATCTCTTCTCTCTTTTTTTTTTTAACACAGCCGTAAAAGGCCTCTTTGTTAACCTGGTTTCCACTTTCATCTGTGTTC
This sequence comes from Puma concolor, assembly GCF_028749965.1. Lineage (NCBI taxonomy): Eukaryota > Metazoa > Chordata > Mammalia > Carnivora > Felidae > Puma > Puma concolor. The sequence goes on from NC_141667.1 coordinate 97,231,020, forward strand.
TTGAGGGTTATACATTTTTTTAAAAAAACAGGCTTCCTACTCTGAAATTAAGCTTTACCGTACTCTTAGAGGTGATGTCACCATAGGATTTCACAGAAGGAAACAAGTTATTGTCACTTCTATTAGTGTTAATGTCAGATTTAGATTTTGCATATCAACTAACAGAAGATAAATCTTCACATACTTCTGAATTTTAAAAGAATTTGGTACTTGAAAAAGATACAATGTATCTTAAATGTGTTCTAAACCAGTTACATTAATTATTTGCTATTCTGTGGTATTTTTAGGATGTAGGGAGGTATGTGGAACTGTACCCTTGTAAATGTAAACAAAAACCTATTAGTCACTGTCTTAAAATTAATTTTCATCCTTTGGAAACTTTTGACTAGGTAATTTTAAATAAAGTTAAGAGATGCACAACATAGGAAAACTACTTTCTTTTCAAGACCACTTCTTAAAAAATCAAATTCTTTAGCATATTCAGAAAAATTGTGAAGTGATATCATCCAAACTCTTCCATGAGAATTCTAATTTCGATTGAATTTGTTAACTGTTAGAGGCAGCATAGATTTATACATATCAGAGACAAACATTGAGAGACCTCATGGTCAGATTGAGGAAGAAGAAATTAGTTACAGGGTTTTTTTAAGAATGTGTGAGGAAAACTATTTGATTTTGAGGTATTCTAATTTTGTTCCTAAAAATGCAGTAATTTTGCATAAAACAGTAGACATATCTTAGAATTATCATGGAGATCATGCTTTAACTATTGCAGTGTAAGCATATTCTCTTTTCTGTTGTTACAAACATTACTGAACACATGAAAATTTTTGAGTTCCCTGAAGACTGCATTTTCACATTGATTTATAAAGTACACACTTTTTTTGAATATACAATTAGAATTAAAGAGCAATGTGATTAGTATGTAGATTTAAAAAAATGCCAAGGGAAGGAAAAATTTTATTCCTATTAAATTTAGCAGACCCATTTCAAAGACTTAAATGCACTGCATATAATTACAAACTTGATTTCTTTGGCTAACACTTAAATGAGCCATGTGCATTGAATACTGTAGCTTTGGAAATAACTTTTATATTTAACATTTGTAAAAACTGTTTCTGCTTTACTTTATACACCCCAAATTCTCAGAATGTTTGTTTTACTAATCCTTTGTACTTGAATTTACTAACTAGAATTAGTCATCTATTGATTTTCTCTGTTCCTGGGAGTCTAATAGGACTTACTTTGATTTGAAGATACAGCTTCTTTGGTAGAATCTATAGATTAGCCATGGAGATATTTTGAGTTCTGAAAAGAATTTAACAGGTCATTTTAAGCTTTTAATTATGTTAAAGGTATTAACACAATTTTATAGTTCTCCTGTTAGAGTATTTTAAATACTCTTTAGTTTATAAGATTTTTGAAGATTATTTTCTGAAGTGGTTTGATTTCCACCTGAAATAGAAGACTGAATGTTTTATAGCCAATGTTAGAATCCCAAAATAACAGAAGAGACCTTAAAGATGGTATAAACCAAGATCTTCCAAACTGGTAGTTTGAAATCAATTTAGGTTATTCATGGCATTCTGAGAAATGAAACATAATAAAATAGGAAACATCAGAGTAAAATCACGTTAAAAGTAGAAACTTTATTTTAGTCCTATACAGATTTATGTGTGTGTTCTGGATCATGGTGTAAAACGTCCAAGTTTGAAAATGTGTACCTTTGACACATGAGGAGACTAAATCACAGAGGTTAGGTGAGTTGTGCTAGGTCACATTGTTCAGTAGTAAAAACTTTAGTAGTAGTACAGATCACCTTTTGACCCCAGTAGGTACAGCCGGTGGTTAATAGTGTATTTTAGCTCCATTCCCATAACATGCACATTGTTGTCAGGAAGTTAATAACTTCCTGTCCTAGGAGAACTCTGTAGACATAGGATCAGTGTTTCATGAATTAGAAACACAAAGAATATTAAAGTAATCTTCACTTAAATCTGAAACTTGTGTTTACACTTGAAACACTTTTTTTTTTCCCCTGGCAAAGGAAGACAATTAATGTTTTTAAAGCTTATTTAGGCTATTTTGCCTTTTTTTCCTTATTTCAAGAGAAAAGAATGAACAAAAAATATTTTGCCAGCATTTCTCTGTTCTGCCATCTTATTGCTACATAAGGAGCAAAACACTCGAATGTCTATGTCTATGTGTTGTCCTTTGTAAAGGAAGGATATGGGGAACAGTGATCTAGTTATTCAAGTTAATTAAGAGTTGATGGTGTAATAGCACGTAGCAAGACAATTTGTGCTCTTAAAATTCAAACTGTATGCCTAAATCTCATGAATTAATTAACATACCAAAAGAAAGCCCTGATTTTCATTTGGTCCTGAAAATTTTAGTAATGTTGCTACAGTTGGCTCTTTACTCTCTGTAAGTTTTATGTACTTTTTAAAAAGTACTAGCTTTAAAGATACAAGCAAGATTTTTTTTGTTCCTCTTTAAACTTATACAATTTTTCATATGTTTATGAAAGAATACTGTAATGAACTCCCATTAGTGCATCACCCAGCTTCAAGAATTATGAAGAAATGGCTAATCTCAATTCATTTCTATCCCTGCACACTCTTCCACTTTTGTATTATTTTTAAAACAAATCTCAGACATAATTTCATCCGCAAATACTTTTTAAACTACTTTTTAGCTTTTTAAAAACTTATTTACGAGGGTAGTACAGTTTTTTATATTCTCTAATTCAGTGGCATTATCAGGTTACCTTGAATTATTTACTCTTTGATTTGTAATTATACTGCTGAACTAAATTTTGAAATGTATGGGCTGTTAAATACTCCGTAGTCAAGTGCTAAAGTACTGTTTTATGCCCTTGCCGTCAGCTATGCAAAAACATTCTAAGTTTCAATAAATTAATACATTTATAATGTATTTATTTAAATGCTTTTTTAAAGTTTAGGGTGTGTAAACAAGGGAGTTTGTGAGGATGAAAATATTCACTAATTTCTTTGAGGAAATAGCATTACATTTTATCTAACTTGCTATATTTTCTTAAAATATTTTTTAACCTAAATGATAAAAATCATTTTGGGACTGAGCAGGTATACACTGACCAACTGAAGTGTTCAGGGCATCCTTTGAGACCTTAGTCTTGGATTAGCTATATACTAAATGAAGAGCTATATGCTAATAGACCAGCATATACAGTTGGGTGAAGGTTTTGTTTTCTCCTCCCAGGGAGTTACTGTTTCTTCATAACATTGACTGTATAGAATTCTGAAATTACTTGTTAGCACTTAAGAAGAAGAAAATATAGGATTTGTTTTTTTAAGATTTAAAGCTGTTTAAAATTCTCTTGGAAATAGTTAATTTTATTAGTGTCCTGGTGTTACAACGTAATACTGAAAACTAAAACTTTTTATTTTGTTCATTGTAAATTTATGCTCCCAAATATACAGGAATATGTTGATAAATAAGTGCTGTTACCATATTTCTGAGAGTCCAGAACAGACATACACATGCATTAGTAGTTCGTGAAACTATTTTTGTAGTGACGAATTTTAATAACGTTTTGGTTATCTTAATGGAAAAAAGGTTCTTTTAAGCACTGATTATATTTACATTCTTTTAATGTTTCAATAATATATTCTTATGGTGCTGCTAGAACTTCTACATTTTGGGGGTACTGCATGTATCTTCTGTTAAAGAGATTTTTCTGCCACTTTGTGTGTTTCCAACAGATACTCATTAAAGGATGTATGCAGAAATATCACTCTTTAGTACATTGATTTTGCTTTAAATCAGCATAACTATAATTTTACTCAAATTTATGGAATCTGGGTGGGTTCATTTCATTCCTATTTAATAGATTAATTCATCCATTATCAGAGTTTCAGAAAGCTACTATTTTAAAACTGATGAGGGATTTTTGTACAGTTTCAAAAACTAAATTTCATTGGAAATGTTACACACAGTTTTACTTATATGTTAGAATTGTTAAGAAGTGCTTTATCTTGAATCAAATACAGTTTGTACTGACTTGAAAGATGATAGAAACAAGAAAAAAGTTTTGAGTTCTGGGGTTCTATACTCTCCACAGCTGTGCCTTCTGTCTCCCCCTTTTATGGATAGTAGGCAAAATTTACAAGATTTTAGTTGGGAACTAAAATAGATATAATTTCTGTGACTGACTCTTGTTTGGATAAGATTTTGTGTGTATGGGGCGCCTGGGTGGTTCAGTCGGTTAAGTATCTATCTGACTTCAGCTCAGGTCATGATCTCGCAGTTCCATGAGTTCGAGCCCCGCGTCGGGCTCTGTGCTGGCAGCTCAGAGCCTGGAGCCTGCTTCAGATTCTGTCTCCCACTCTCTCTGCCCTTCCCCTGCTCATGCTCTGTCTCTGTCTCAAAAATAAATAAAAATATTAAAAAAAATTTTTTTTTAAGATTTTGTGTGTAAAACTGGGACTTGAGTTCACAAGAAGTGCTTTATCATGAATATAATTATAGATAAAAATTTAAGTTGTAGGATTTCCCTTATAGTAACAGTTAAAAATGACATAATTATTGTTATTTTTCCACCATGGAACCTCAAAATTTAGAGTAGGCTTTTTAAAAATTAACTAAGATTATGAAAGATTGTAACTTAACAATTTAGAAATGTCAGAATTTCCTTTACCTTCATTGTGAACAGGTATCATTTTATAAGAGGTGCTATAGTAATTCAGTAATAGATACAATTTACATTCTCTGGGAAGTGAGAAACAATGTATGTATTTTTGAATAACAGGCAATAAAAAAATAGAGTTTAGTGACCCGAAGTGTTTACTTTATTAGCTTTCTAAATAAGTATACTTGAATTTTTACTTTGCATTTTTCAAGAACTAATCCTTATTCTCTTCTAACGTCTTCCAAAATATTTTGAAGAAAATGTGGAAATTTGCTGAAGCATTTTTTCAGGTGTTAACACTTAATACAGGTTATTTGTAAGAAGAAAAATACTATTCATATGAGACAAAGACATTACTAATTCACCTCCATCAGGGATTAGTCCCTTCTCCTTCTTCCCCCTACCAGTGTCATTAATAGGAAAGAATGTTTACCAGTCCATTCCAGTGATTGTGAGCTTCTATTTTCAAAATTACTAGCTGGAGTTAGAGGTGTGGTTATTCACAATGGTACAGATTGATCCTAGATTAACTATGATCTCTTCCCTGTAGAGGGCTTTTAAATTTCCTTTTATTGTTTCATTTCTGTTTTTAAAAGACCATAGTGGAGATTATGTTGGAAGGGAGGTATGTGATATGGATAGTTCTGTTCTAGGACTTAGAGGAAAATGTTCTTTGAATTTGGCTTCCCATTTTCCCTCTTATTAGAGAAGTAAGGGACAAGATCAAGATGTGTACAGAGGCAGAGGTCAAACAGGCTATGTAAATGTGTGACACTTGTGGTGTGGAAGAAATGGTGAGGTCTGTAGTAAAGTGAAGTGTGCAAGGTTCATCTGAAGGTAATAAAGTTTTTAAAAAATAAGGTCACACAGAGGGGTGGGGACTAGATGACCCATCCGGTTTCTGGTCTACACTTTCCAGAGGAAACTTTGATTCACGTATGGTTTAACTCATGGGAAGAATTTTAAGCAATTTCTAGCTAGTAATATTTGTTGTTGTAATAACTTATAAACTCTTGGTGGAGGTATTTGGGAGGATATATTTGCAGATGAATCCTGGGTATGTCCTCTTTGGTGACATATTACTCTGACAGGTGTTCGTTCACAAACAAAAATCACACAGTTTCAGTGGCATGGTATATATATAGACCACTCCATGGTCATCAGATGAGGCTTCCTCAGCCTCATCATCCTGTGCTTCTGTTGCTGTTGCCCCAAATTGCTTGTAGTTCTCCATATAGCAGCAACCATGCTGTTTCTCATCTGCAAGTCTTTGCTTCCTTGTTTTGGGAATGTCCTTCCTTCTCTTTGCAATGGCCTTGTACCCACACCCCATACTGCCTACCACCCACCTCTGCCTTTAATTCAGCCACCGACTGTTTGACCCCTACATATCCTTCAAGCTTCAGCACCACTGCCTCCAGTAAACCTTACTCTGGTGCCCTCATGTTGAGTTACATGTCCTCCTCTATTAAATCTCTATTACCTCCTAACTTAATATGTGCAGGTTAACATGAAATTATCAGTTTCTCCTGCGGCAGGGATTGTGTTTTATCCATTTGTATTCCTGGTGTTTAGCATGGTAGACAGTCAGTAAATATGAATGCAACAGTTTCCCTTACAAAAATTGAGTACATGCACTGAATACCCTTGGTAGGGCTTCAGTCAACTGAAGTTACACCTACAGGTTCATAAAACTTTGAAACTAAAATGTAAAACTAGCTATATTCTTTGAAATTCAGTCACTCTTAACAAATTTAAGTCTTGAGTTTAACTGACTTAGTCTAATTTTCTTCGAAATTTCCTAGTTTGTATAAAGAAATTTTAAAAATAGTGTGTTAATAAACAATGTTCTTAAGTACCTGAATAACGTGAAAGATGCTAAAATGCTTTATTGTAACAGAATAATTTTTTATCCTTTTGATAATAATTTTTCTTTTTATCTAAAAAGCACTGCAGAATGTTTCAGTGATGTATTTTTTTTTTGTAAAATTAGGCAATACTTATATTCTTTGTTTTTAAAACCAGTTGTGACCAAAATGTGTTTTTTAAAAATTTCATCTCTTACCAAGGTCAACACAAGCACTTATTATTTGACTCAAAGAAGTGAATTTCAGGACTACTGATTTTTTTTTTAATTAAGAATTGTACTATGTACATTTCACAGAAGTAAAGATTGAGAGAACACATTTCATATGGCAATAAGCTCACAGTACACTGAAAAGTATTGAAGGTAGTCATGCCCTAGGGACTAAACCTTCCTTATAGGGTATATAAAATGTAAATATGACTAACCAGTTAAATAAATGTACATTTTACTTGTATTAATTTTCCATCATTTTGCCATTTTCCTCTGACAATTTAACTTGGCCGTGTATCCAGTGGAAACAAAAGAGTTAATTTTTATGACTGGACTAAACTGAAGTCTAAACGTCGATATTAGAACTTTGGAGATAGGGGCGCTGGGTGGCTCAGTCGGTCAAGCGTCCAGCTTTGGCTCAGGTCATGATCTCGCGGTTTGTAAGTTTGAGCCCCACGTCAGGCTCTGTGCTGACAGCTCAGAGCCTGGAGCCTGTTTCGGATTCTGTGTCTCCTTCTCTCTCTGCCCCTCTCCTCCTTGCGCTCTCTCTCAAAAATAAACAAACAAATAGAACTTTGGAGATAGAAGGAACTTTATATTACATAGTCTACCCACGTCATTTTACAGAAGTGGAAGCGAGTCCAGGGAAGGGGTATGCAGCATCAGTGTTTGCTAATGGCTAGATTAGAACAGAGAGGTCTCCAAAGACATTGATCATTAGGGTCCATCCTGGTTGAGGCAGCACTCCTGCTGCTAAACTCCAAGAGGGTTTGTTTTCTGTGTCACATTTCAAGATACTTTTCATCTGGATATTTGTCATTGTTCAACCCATATTTACCATTACTTGTTAAATTCATCTACTAGATTCTTAGCTTGTGGAGTAAGTCTTACTGGCTTGCATTTCTTGGTGTCTCATATAGTTTCAAGCCATTTAGATATGTAATAGATAAATTAGTGAATTTGTTGAGCAAATAAATGTGTGTTTTTACCATTACTGAGATGACAGAGAAGTTGGTACATCTTGATCATTACCAAGAAAAATACACCATATACTAGACAGGGCCGACAAAGATAATATAAAGAATAATTAGTTTAACCTTTTCAATTCTAACAGGATCCACTTAGCTATTAATATTACCATCAGTAATTTTAGTAACTACTTTATTGAGGTGTAATTCACACACTTAGCCATTTACCTGTATAAAGTGTACAATTCAGGAGGTATTTAGTATATTTTGTAGAGTTGTGCAGCCAATACCACAGTCAATTTTAAAACATTTTCATCATCTCCCCCAAAGCCCTGTACCCATTAGCAGTTACTTTCTTTTTCCCTTTCACGCACTGTCCCTCCTTCCCCCAACCCAAGGCAATCACTGATTTTCTGTCTCTGTAGATTTGCCCATTCTAGATAGTCTGTATCAATAGAATTATATATCTGGTCTTTTGTGACTGAATTCTTTACTGAGAATGAGTTTTTCAAGGTTCATCCGCGTTGTAGAGTGTATCAATACTTCATTTCCTTGTATTGCTGGATGATACTCCATTGTGCGGATATACTAGACTTTATTAATCCACTCATTAGTTGGTAGACATTTGTGTTGTTTTCACTTTTTGATTTTTTTTTTTCAACGTTTATTTATTTTTGGGACAGAGAGAGACAGAGCATGAACGGGGGAGGGGCAGAGAGAGAGGGAGACACAGAATCAGAAACAGGCTCCAGGCTCTGAGCCATCAGCCCAGAGCCCGACGCGGGGCTCGAACTCACGGACCGCGAGATCGTGACCTGCCTGAAGTCGGACACTTAACCAACTGCGCCACCCAGGCGCCCCTGTTTTCATTTTTTGAACGTTACACCATTGTTATGAATAATGCTGCTGCTGTGAATATTTGTGTACAGGTTTTTGTGTGGCTATATGTTTTCAGTTCTCCACATATATTGTACAACTAGAATTGTTGGGTCATATGTTAATTTGATGTTTAACCTTTAGAGGAGCTGCCAAACTGTTTTTGCAAAAGCAGCTGCGCCATTTACAGCAGCAGTGTATAAGGGTTCCAGTTTCTTTACATTATCAGAAACACTTGGTATTAGATGTCTTTTTGATTATAGCTATCGTAGTAGGTGTTAAACGCTATCTCATTATGGTTTCGAATTGTACATATTTCCCTGATAGCTAATATTATTGGGTATCTTTTCATGTGCTTGTTGGCCACTTGTATATCTTCTTTGGAGAAATGGCTACTCAGATCCTTTGTCCATTTTCAGTTGGTTTGTTTGGTCTATCTTTGTTGTTGGGTTGTAATTCTTTATATATTCCGGATATAGAAACCCCTGATCAGATAATGATTTGCAGATATTCCCTCCAATTCTGTAGGTTGCCTTTTCCCCTTCTTTTTTTTTTTTTTTTTTTTTTAATTTATTTATTTTTGAAAGAGCATGAAAGGGAGGGGCAGAAAGAGAGGGAGACGGAGAATCTGAAGCAGGCTCCAGGCTCTGAGCTGTCAGCACAAAGCCTGCTGTGGGGCTCAGACCTACAAACTATGAGATCATGACTTGAGCCGAAGTCGGATGTTTAAGCAACTGAGCCACCCAGGTGCCCCTGTCTTTTCCCCTTCTTGATTGTGTCCTTTGCAACACAAAAGCTTTACATTTTAATTAAGTCTAATTTACCTACTTCGTTCCATTTCTTACACTTTCGTGTCACATCTAAGAAACCGTGTTGTAATTCAAGGTAATGAAGGTTTACACGTGTTTTTTTCTGAGCGTTTTACAGTCTGAATTCTTACATTTAGGCTGATTTTTGAGTTATTTTTTTCTGTACATTGTGAGATAGAGGCTCCACTTCATTCTTTTGCCTGTGGATATCCACTTGTCCTGGCACTATTTGTTGAACAGATCATTCTTGTCTTACTGAATTGTCTTGGCATCCTTGTCAAAAATCAGTTGACTGTACATTTGAGGGTTTATTTTTGAACTCTGAATTCTAACACACTGATCTATCTTTACTATGCCAGTACCACACTGTCCTCACGATTATAAGTTTGTAGTATGTTTTGAAATTCGGAATTTAGGTCCTCCAACTTTATTCTTCCTTTTCAAGACTGCTTCAACTATTCTGAGACCCTAGAATTTCTGCATAAGTTTTCGGATCAGCCTGTGAGTTTCTGTAAAGAAGCCCATTGGAATTTTGATAGGAATTGCCTTGAATCTGTAGAACAATTTCATGGGTCATCTTAATGTGAAGTCTATCAGTCAGTGAACCTGGGATGTTTTCCTATTTATTTACCTCTGCAATTTCTTTCAATAGTGTTGTTTAGTTTTCAGAATGTAATTTTTACGTTTCTTTTGTTAGATGTATTCCTAAATATTGTTTTTTTGATGCTGTTATTGAAATTATTTTCTTAATTTCACTTTCTAATTGTTCATTCCTAGTATATAGAAATAAGATGGTTTTTATACAGTGATCTTGTGTCCCATAAACTTGCAAAACACATAATTTTAATAGTTTCTAGTTACTTCCTTAGGATGTTTATATACAAAATCATGTCATCTGCAAATAGAGATAATAACATTTCTTCCTTTCCTATCTAGATTTTATTTCATTTTCTTGACCAATTGCCCTGTCTAGAACCTCCAGTATATGCTGAATAGAAGGGACAAGAGTGGACATCCTTGTCTTGTTCATTATCTTAGGGGGGGAAGCTTTAAGTTTTTTATCATTAAGTATGACAGTATCTACAGATTTTTCATAGATGCTCTTTATATTCCTAGTTTTTTGACGTTTTTTTCCATTGATACTCTAGTTGGTTAGTGATTTCCTCCCCTTAGTTGGTAGCTTTAGAAATCTGTGCTTTGACAAATACAGCAATATGCTTTCCTTGTGTTTATCTCTTAAACGGTAATTGATAGTTTCTTTAACTGATAAAAAGAACTTAATGGAGAGAAAGAATTCCTTTATAAAAATGTTAATATTTTTTATTTTATTTTTTTAAGTTTCTTTATTTTGAGATTGAGAGTGAAAGAGAGAGTGCGTGCCTGAGTTGGGGAGGGGCAGAGAGAGAGATGGAGAGAGAGAGAATCCCAAGCAGCCCCACACTGCCAGTGCCGCTGGACCCCAATGTGAGGCTGAAACTCGCGAGCCTCGAGATCATAAGCTGAGCTGAAATCAAGAGCTTAACTGACTGAGCCACCCAGTTTCCCCTATCGATATTTTTTAAAAGCACATCACTAGGCTTTAGTTTTTCTATCTAAAATTATGAAACCTTCCAGTTTTCTAGCTTTTTATCTTTCCAAAGTATGTGGAGCAGCTTTTATGAATGGTGGTAGTAGGGGTACATTTACTTCCTTATCTGATTTTTGAGTGACTTTTTTCTTCATTGATTTTTTATATTAAAATAATTAGTAAAGGGGAACCTGGGTGGCTCAGTTGGTTAAGTGTCCGACTTCAACTCAGGTCATGATCTCACGGTCCGTGAGTTCGAGCCCCACATCGGGCTCTGGGCTGATGGCTCAGAGCCTGGAGCCTGTTTCAGATTCTGTGTCTCCCTCTCTCTCTGCCCCTCCCCCGTTCATGGTCTGTCTCTCTCTGTCTCAAAAATAAATAAACGTTAAAAAAATAATAAAAATAAATAAAATAATTAGTAAAAATATGCCCTATTCATTTATTTTTGTTTCATTGATTCTTTTATTTTTCTTTTCAAATTTTTATTTAAATTCCAGTTAGTTAACATACAGTGCAATATTGGTTTCAGGAGTAGAATTCACTGATTCATCACTTACATACAACACCCAGTGCTCATCATACCAAGTGCCCTCCTTAATATCTATCACCCATCTAGCCCATGCCCCACACTCCTCCCTCCGTCAACCCTCAGTTCTCTATCTTTAAGATTCTCTTATGGTTTGTTTTCCACTCTCTTTTTTCTTTTTTTTCCCTTCCCATATGTTCATCCGTTTTGTTTCTTAAATTCCACATGAATGAATGAAATAATTTGGTATTTGTCATTCTCTGACAGACTTACTTCGTTTAGCATTATATACTCTGTCTCCATCCACATTGTTGCAAATGGCAAGATACCATTCTCTTTGATGGCTGAGTAATAGTCCATTGTACATGTATACCATATCTTCTGTATCCATTCATCAATCAATGGACATTTGGGCTCTCTCCATAGTTTGGCTATTGTTGATAATGCTTCTATAAACATCAGGGTGCATGTACCCGTTTAGATTCTGTACTTTGTATCCTTTGGGTAAATATCTAGTAGTTCTATTTTTAACTTTTTGAGGAACCTCCATACTGTTTTCCAGAGTGACTGTACCAGTTTGCATTCCCACCAACAGTGCAAGAATGTTCCCCTGTCTCCACATCCTCGCCAACACTTGTTATTTCTTGTGTTGTTAATTTTAACCATTCTGTCTGGTGTGAAGTGGTATCTCATTATGGTTTTGATTTGCATTTCACTGATGATTAGGTATGTTGAGCATCTTTTCTTTTAGCCATCTGGACATCTTTGGAAAAATATCTATTGGGGCACTTGGGTGGCTCGGTTGATTAAGCGACTGACTCTCGATTTCACCTCAGGTCATGATCTCATGGTTCATGAGATTGAGCCTTGCATCGGGCTTTGTGCTGACAGCCTGGAGCCTGCTTGGGATCCTCTGTCTTCCTCTCTCCCTTTCTCTCTGTCCCTCCCGCACTTGTGTGCACGTTCTGTTTCTCAAAATAAATAAATAAACATTATCTTTAAAGAAAAGTGTCAGGGGTGCCTGGGTGGCTCAGTCGGTAAGCGTCCAACTTCAGTTCAGGTCATGACCTCACGGTTCATGGGTTCGAGCCCTGCATCAGGCTCTGTGCTGACAGCTCAGAGCCTGGAGCCTGCTTCAGATTCTGTGTCTCCCTCTCTCTCTCCTCCTCCCCCACTCACACTCTGTCTCTCAAAAATAAACATTAAAAAAAATTTTACAAAAGAAAAGTGTTGGAGCACCTGGGTGACTCAGTTGGTTGAGCATTCAACTTCAGCTCAGGTCATGATCTTATGGTTCGCGAGTTTGAGCCCCACATCAGGCTCTGTGCTGACAGCTCAGAGCCTGGAGCCTGCTTCAGATTCTCTGTCTCCCTCTCTTTCTGCCCTTCTCCCACTCATGCTGTGTCTCTCTCTCTCAAAAATAAATAAACATTAAAAAAAAACTGGAAGAAGAAGAAAAATGTCTGTTCATGTCTTCTCATTTTTTTTTAACTGGCTGATTTGTTTTTTGGGTGTTGAGTTTGATAAGTTCTTTATAGAGTTTGGTTATTAACCCTTTATCAGATATGTCATTTGCAGATACCTTCTCCCATTCTGCATGCTGCCTTTCAGTTTTGTTGATTGTTTCCTTCGCCATGCAGAAGATTTTTATCTTGATGAAGTCTCAATAATTCATCTTGGCTTTTGTTTCCCTTTTCTATGGCGAGGTGTCTGATAAGAAGTTGCTCCGGCTAAGGTCAAAGAGGTTTCTACCTGTGTTCTCCTCTAGGATTTTGATGGTTTCCTGTCTCACATTTAGGTCTTTACCCACTTTGAACATATTTTTGTGTATGGTGTAAGAAAGTGGCCCAGTTTCATTCTCCTGCATGTTGTCCAGTTTTCCCAACACCATTTGTTGAAGAGACTGCCTTTTTTCCATTGAATATTCTTTCCTGCTTTGTCAAAGATGAGTTGACCATATAGTTGTGAGTCCATTTATGGGTTTTCTTTTCTGTTCCATTGATCTGTGTGTCTGTTTTTGTGGCAGTACCATACTGTCTTGATGATTAAAGCGTTGTAATATACCTTGAAGTCCACAATCATGATGCCTCCAGATTTGCTTTTCTTTTTCAGGATTATTTTGGACATTCGGGATTTTTTGTGGTTCCATACAAATTTTAGGATTGTTTATTCGAGCTCTGTGCAAAATGCTAGTGGTATTTTAATAAGGATTGCCTTAAATGTGTCAATTGCTTTGGGTAGCATAGATATTTTAACAATGCTTATTCTTCCAATCCATGAGCATGGAATGTTTTTCCCTTTCTTTGTGTCCTCTTCAGTTTCTTTCATAAATGTTCTTTAGTTTTCAGAGTTGAGATCTTTTACCTCTTTGGTTAGGTTTATTCCTAGGTATCGAATGGCTTTTGGTGCAATTGTAAATGGATCAATTCCTTGATTCTTTCTCTGCTACTTCATTGTTGGTGTTTAGAAATGCAGCAGACTTCTGTACATTGATTTTATTTCCTGTGATTTTGCTGAATTCATGTATTAATTAGTTCTAGCAATTCTTTGGTGGAGTCTTTCAGGTTTTCTTTTTTTTTCAACATTTATTTATTTTTGGGACAGAGAGAGACAGAGCATGAACGGGCGAGGGGCAGAGAGAGAGGGAGACACAGAATCGGAAACAGGCTCCAGGCTCTGAGCCATCAGCCCAGAGCCCGACGCGGGGCTCGAACTCACGGACTGCAAGATCGTGACCTGGCTGAAGTCGGATGCTTAACCAACTGCGCCACCCAGGCGCCCCTCAGGTTTTCTACATAGAGTATCTTGTTGTCTGCAAATAGTGAAAGTTTGACTTCCTCCTTGCAGATTTTATTTTATTTCTTTTTGTTATTTGATTACTGAGGCTAAGACTTCCACTACTGTATTAAATAGTAATGATGAGAGAGGACATCACTGTCTGTAGGGGAAAAGCTTTCTGTTTTCCTCCATTGAGGATGCTATTAGCTGTGAGTTTTTTGTATATGGCCTTCATGATGTTGGGGTATGTTCCTTCTATCCCTACTTTGTTGAGGGTTTTTATTAAGAATGGATGCTGTGTTTTGTCAAATGCTTTTTCTGCATCTTCTGAGAGGATCATATGGTTCTTATCCTTCTATTATTAATGTGGTGTATCACGTTGATTGATTTGTGAATATTGAACCAGCCCTCCAACCCAAGAATAAATCCCATTTGATCATGGTGAATAATTCTTTTAATGTACCATTGGATTCAGTTTGCTAGTATCTTCTTCAGAATTTTTGTATCCATGTTCATTGGGGATATTGTCCTGTAATTCTTTTTAGTGGGTTCTTTGGTTTTGGAATCAAGGTAATGTTGGCCTTGTAGAAGAGGTTTAGAATTTTTCCTTTCATTTCCATTTTTTTGAAACAATTTGAAAAGAATAGGTATTAACTCTTCTTTAAATGTGTGATAAAATTCCCCTGCAAAGCCATGTGGCCCTGGACTTTTGTTTGTTGGGAGATTTTTGATTACTGATTCAGTTTTTTAGCTGGTTATGGGTTTGTTGAAATCTATTTCCTCTGTTTCAGTTTGGTAGTTTGTATGTTTTTAGGAATTTGTCCATTTCTTCAAGATTTCCCACTTTGTTGACATATAATTTTTCATAATATTCTCTTAAAATTGTATTTCTGTGATATTGATTGTGATCTCTCCTCTTTCATTCATGATTTTATCTGTTTGGGTCCTTTCTCTTTTCTTTTTGATAAGTCTGGCTAGAGGTTTATTAATTATTAATTGTTTCTAAGAACCAGCTCTTAGTTTCATTGATGTGTTCTACTGTTTTTTGTTTATTCATTTATTTCTATATCACTTATTTTTGTTCTAGTCTTTATTATTTCCATTCTTTCACTGGCTTTAGGCTGTTTTATTGCTGTTCCTCTTCTCGCTCCTTTAGGTGTGAGGTTAGGTGGTGTATTTATTATTTCCCTTCTTCTGATGGTTTTAGGCTTTATTTCCTGTTCCTTTTCAAGTTTTATAGGGTTGTGGTTTGAAAATAATGTGTGGTATGGTCTCAGTCTTTTTGTACTTGTCGAGGGCTGATTTGTGACCCAGTATGTGATCTGTTCTGGAAAATGTTTCAAGTGCATTCAAAAAGAATGTGTATTCTGCTGCTTTAGGATGAAATGTTCTGAATATGCTGTGAAGTCCGTCCCACCCCATGTGTCATTCAAAGCCATTGTTTCCTTGTTGATTTTCTGCTTCACTGATGTGTTCATTGTTGTAAGTGGGGAATTAAAGTCCCCTGCTACTATTGTATTATCAATGAGTTTCTTTATGTTTGTGATTAATTGATTTAAATATTTGGGTGCTGCCACATTGGGGACATAAATATTTACAATTGTTAGGTCTTCTGCATGGATAGACCCCTTAATTATGATGTAATGCCCTTTGACATCTCTTATTACAGTCTTTGTTTTCAAATCTAGTTTGTCTATAGCTACTCCAGCTTTTTTTTGACATGCATTAGCATGCTAGATGGTTCTCCATCCCTTCACTTTCTGATGGTGTCTTTAGGTCTAAAATGAGTTATAGGCAGCATGTAGATGGATCTTGGTTTTTTTTTTTTTTTTTTTTTTTTTTTATCCATTCTGATACCCTATGTCTTTTGATTGGCGCTTTTAATCCATTTATATTCAGAGTGATTGTTGATAGATATGAATTTAGTGCCTTTGTGTTACCTGTAAAGCTGGCATTTCTGGTGATGTTCTCTGTTCCTCTCTAGTCTTTGTTGGTTTTGGTCTTTTTTCCCCCCACTCAGTCCCCTTTAGTATTTCTTGCAGGGCTGGTTTAGTGGTAACAAACTCATTTAGTTTTTGTCTGGAAAACTCTATCTCTTCCTCTATTCTGAATGACAGCCTTGCTGAATAAAGTATTCTTGGCTGCATTTTTTCCCATTCAGCACATTGAATATATCCTGCTCTTCCCTTCTGGCCTGCCAAGTTTCTGTGGACAAATCTGCTTCAAATCTGATCTCTCTTCCCTTGTAGGTTAAAGACTTTTTTTCCTGGTTGCTTTTAGGATTCTTTCCTTTTTCTCTGTATTTTGTGAATTTGACTATATGTTTAGGTGATGGCCAGTTTTTTGTTTTTAATTAAATAGAAGTTCTCTCTACTCCTTGGATTTCAGTGTATGTGTCCTTTCCCGGAATAGGGAAGTTTTTAGCCACAATTTGCTCAAATAAGCCTTCTGCTCCTTTTCCTCTTCATCTTTTGGGACTCCTGTGATATGAATATTATGTTTTAAGAAGTTGCTGAATTCCCTAAGTCTACCTTTGTGGTCTAATACCTTTGTTTCCCTCTTCTTTTCAGCTTCATTATTTTCGTAATTTTTTCTTCTCTATCACTGATTTGTTCCTCTGCTTTATCCATCCTCATTGTTATGAGGGTTTGCATCTCAGTTTTCACATTTTTAATTTCAGCCTGACTAGATTTTCATTCTTTTACCTCTGCCTGAAGTGATTCTTTGGTGGCTTCTGTGTTTTTTTCAAGCCCAGCTTTAATTCTAGTTCAGACATCTTACTTACACCTATATTGATTAAATCCCTGGCCGTAATTTCTACTTTCTGTTCTTTTTTTCTTTTTTTTAAAGTTTATTCTTTGTTTTTGAGAGAGAAAGAGAGAGCGAGAGAGCGTGTGCTGGAGAGCAAGCAGGGGAGGGTCAGAGGGAAGGAGAGAATCCCAAGCAGGCTCTGCAGTGTCAGCACAGAGCCCAATATGGGACTTGAACTCACAAACCATGAGATCATGACCTGAGGTGAAATCAAGAATCAGACACATAACCAACTGAGCCACCCAGGTACCCCTCTACTTTCTGTTCTTTCTTTTGGGGTGAATTCCTCCATGTTGTCATTTTGTCCAGGGGTAAAACAAAAACAAAGACAAAAGCAACTAGCTCCTAAGTGTGTTTTGGTCTGCTTGGTAAAAGAAGCTAGATCCAGAAAATAACAGGAAAAAATATATAGTTTATACTTTAAATAGTAAAAATAAATAATAAAAAATAAAAAGGAAGCTGGATCCTATTTCCTTAGAGCTAAAGCCTTGTAGCACCCTATAATCAGTAGACTTGGTATCTGCCAGTGATTTTTGCTGGTCTTCTGGAAGAAGGGCTCTTGTGCTGTTTCTCAGGTGTTCTTGCCCTAGTGGAGATGCTGTCTGCAGGGCGTGTCCGGGCAGGGCTTGTTGTAACGGCTCCAGTCTCCACTTGGTGGCTCTGTTTAGCTCACAGAGGTGGGTCAGTGCTGGTGGGCAGGGGGTGAAAATGACTTTGCCATGCTCTCTTGCCTCCAGAGTGGGGAGCTCGTGCCCACCACTCCTCAGGAAGCCCTCACAGAAGAGCAGTCACCCCTCCTGTGTCCCTGGATTCTGTCAGATCCCCACCTTCACCCTGTATCCAAGCTGTCTGCCTGGTAGGCTGCATAGCCCTCCTGTGTTTTATCTCAGATGTGGCTGTGTTTCAAACTTCTGAACTTTAGAGACCCCACAGTCTAACCCTGTGCTTATCCCCAGGGGGAGGGTCTCCCCCACACTGTGGCCGGTGCCAGTCTGTCCTAGAAAACGGTGGCACAGTGGTTCAGAATTTATGGTAAATCACAGCACAAAGTCAGCACCTAGGTTTGCTGCCCTCAGCTGGTGTCTTTGTTCCTATGCTGGTGAGCAGGGCATCTCAATGGTGCCTGCTAGGTCTTTTGCCCCTGAGGAAACCATATCACCTCTGCCAAATGCACTTTCAAGCAGAGGAACTCTTCCTCCATGTGACCCAGGGGATCCTTAAACCACACTGCCTGCTACCTGCCCTCCTTCCCCACCAGAGCATTGCCAGGCCTAACCCTGGCAGTAGCATGGACCTCCCAAACTTCAGACTCTGCATTCTGCTATGATAAAAAAAACTTGAAATATTTAAACCCTCTCCTGTTTCCCAGTCAGTAGTTTTAGGGAAGAATTTTTTTGTGTGTAATCCCCTGCACGTGTTTTCATAATTTTTCTCTTTCTCTCTCGCTCCTCTCTTGCTCCCTCCCCTCTGCAACTCCTGTGCCTCTTTTCTCCCTCAAATCAACTCCACAGTTGTTATCTTCCACAAGGTAGTCATTTTTTCTGCTTGTAGATTTGCAGCTTTGTTCTCTGAGTCCTCAGATCAATTTCTTGGGTGTTTAGAATGATTTGATATTTATGTTGCTATGTTCTAGGGAAGAGGTGAGCTAAGGGTTGTCTTACTCTTCCACCATCTAAACCCTTCCTTTTTTATAAAAGATTAAGGATTTTCAAAAAGATAGTAGGTAGGGGCGCTTGGGTGGCCCAGTCAGTTAAGCGTCCAACTTTGTTTCAGGTCATGAGCTCAAAGTTTGTGAGTTTGAGCCCCCTGTTGGGCTGTGGTGCTGACAGCTTAGAGCCTGGAGCCTGCTTCAGATTCTATGTCTCCCTCTCTCTGCCCCTCTCCCACTTGTGCACTCTATCTCTCTCTCTCTCTTTCTCTCTCAAAAATAAATTTAAAACATTAAAAAAACCTAAAAAGAGATACTGGATAAATCACAACATTATTTTAGTGAATATAAAGCATGTTCTTTCTGTAAATAGAAATAGACATTAAAAATTATTCATTTCACATAACTCTGATTTCTAGTGTGATTATTACTCCATAAGAGTCATCAGATATATTTCCTTATTGCATCATAGAAATGTTAGTTTATGATTATCTTAAATCATCTGTTATGTTATCAATACTTTTTTTGTGTCAGTAGTGTTCTTCCTGGTTTATAACATAGTGCAGGTATTTGTGGATGCGTGTAGTCTAAGTGAGTTTTGGGCTTATTTGTGCATTAACCTTTAAGCAACATAGGGATGTTATAATCATATTATGGGACACTTTAAAGGCTGCCTATGCATATAAATTAGAAAATTAAGTCACAAGCTAAATTAAACCAAATTTTTTCAGTCTTTGTTACCTTGGGCACCAAAGAGGGTCTTTATGTTTTGCTTCAATTTTTGATTTTCACCAGTAGAAATTCTTCATGATAATTAATAAGAAACCTTAAATGTAAGCATAGAAAGAAATTTTCTTCCTAGTAGCCTTGGAGTCTATAACATGAAATTAATCAAAAAGCATTTAATAAAAGAGTCTTTAGAAAGTATATTTAATCCTTTGGCTTAATAGTTTCTTGTGATTAGATCATTCTAGGGTATGCTTTACTCACAAACTAAGGTACTATTAAAGAGACCACCTAAGGCCTCTCTGGCTCTACGAAATAATAGATTTTTTTCTTTGGATATATAGAAAATGAATACTGATATTTATTAAATTATGTGAAGAACGATATCACTGGGTATTATCTGAGTCCAAGGAACACTGGGATTATATAATATGCCTGCTGGATAGTTTTTTTTATAAAGTCAGAAAAGATCAGTTCTCCAAGTTGGATTTTTTCTTCTGAGAAGAAAGCCAATTTTCCTTGGCTGACTGATGATTTCTGTGGCCATCTTTAGTTTTGGAGCTTAGTGGAGTCACCATTTCCTGTGGAAGAAGTTCTGCAGTTTATCCAATAGAAACCACGCAAAGAGCCCCTGACTGAGAGAGCGTAACTAACATGGAAGAAACTTGACAGTTTTAAGATACCTAATCTTCACAGTTTCAACTTTGAAGAGTCCAAAGAAGTGGAACCTTTAAAGAAGATAACTTGACTGTTAGAATTCCTTTTTATTCTTAGATAGCATTTAAGATATTTCCATGTAGCAGAAGAAAGAAATGTTTTTTTCCTTTGGCAAAATCCTATTATATGGGCATACCTTGTTTTATTGGAGTTTGCTTTATTGCACTTACTAGATAACCCTTTTTTTTTTTTTTTTTTTTTACAAATTGAAGGTCTGTGGCAACCCTAATTGAACAAGTCCATTTGGCACTGTTTTTTCAACAGCATTTGCTTACGTCATGCGTCTTTGTAATATTTTGGTAATTCTCTCAATATTTCAAACTTTTCATCATTATTATTTGAACTTCTGCAATCTCACAATCAAATTTTAACGGTTGAGGAGTTGCTTCTTATGGATGAGTAAAGAAAGTGGTTTCTTGAGATGGAATCTACTCCTGGAGAAGATGCTGTGAAGATTATTCAAGTGACACCAAAGGATTTAGAGTATGACATAAACTAAGTGATAAAGCAACAGCAGGGTTTGAGAGGACTGACTCCAATTTTGAAAGAAGTTCTATGCTTCAATGCTATCAAACAATATCACAAGCTACAGAGAATTTGTTGGTGAAAGGAAGAGTCAGTTACTACAGCCGACTTTGTTGTCTCATTTTAAGAAATTGCCACAGCCACCGCAACCTTCAGCACCCACCACCCTGATCAGTCAGCAGCCATCAACATTGAGGCAAGACCCTCTACTAGCAAAAAAGATTGCAATTTTCTGGAAAGCTCAGATGATAGTTAGCATTTTTTAGCAATAAAGTATTTCTTAATTGAGATATGTACAATTTTTTAGACATACTGCTATGGTGCACTTAACAGACTACAGTATAGTGTAAACATAACTTTTATATGCCCTGAGACACACACACAAAAACTCATTTGACTCACTTTATTGTGATAGTCACTTTATTGTGGTGGTCTGAAACTGAATCCTCAGTATCTCCAAGGTATGCCTGTCCTTTGCTCCACTTAATTTTTGGAAGACTTAAGAGCCCTTCATGAGGAAAAATTCCTGTTTCTTGAGAATCCCAATAGCCACTATTCCTGGTACAAAAGAATGGAAAAGAAGTAACCTAACTTGTGAAATAGAACTGTTTATAGATGTCATTTCCTTAAGACTTAACATAGCCATTTTCCTACGTGTAATCTGTTACTCCTATCTTGGTCCATTTCTTTTGTTGTCATATATGAAAACTTTACTCCCCACCTCACAGGGATGTTGTGAGGCAAATTTTAAATGTTCCTAAGAAAAGTGTAGAATTATAACTCTTGACTGTTTCTTTGTTGGTAGTTTCTATAATTATAAAATTTTGTTTATTTTTCAATTTACAAGTGTTTTTTATAGTTATAAATGGATAGTAGGTATATTAAAATGGAAGATAATGAAATTGTAATTGATTTATCAATGAGCATCCTTGTATAATTTAAATGAAATGTTGCACTGATTTTATTTTTAAAAGAGCTTTTATAACATTTTAATTAAAGAAAAGCTAAAGTAAGTGTCTCGTTTCCCCTTTTATTTGAGATCTAGTTATTCATACCTCTTAGAAAAAAGGTAACCCAATTCATTAAATTCTAATGAAAAGAAAATGAAAACTACAATGAAATAGATACAAGTTTAAAAAAAAAGTGAAAATCTTGAAACAAAGTTGAAGCTTAAAGATGCCTAGAATTAGCTTTGTTAAAAGCTGAGTAAGCTCTGTGTTATTAGATAGAGGTGAAATTTTACTAACACTTTGATTAAAAATAAGATTACTATGATAATAGAAATTTGAGGGGCGCCTGGGTGGCTCAGTTGGTTAGGCGTCCAACTTTGGCTCAGGTCATGATCTCATAGTTCGTGAGTTCAAGCCCCTACCCGGGTTCTGTGCTGAGAGCTCAGAGCCTGGAGCCTGCTTCGGATTCTTTGTGTGTGTGTGTGTGTGTGTGTGTGTGTGTGTGTGTGTGTGCCCCTCCCCCGCTCACAGTCTGTCTCTGTCTCTCAAAAATAAATAAACATAAAAAAAAAGAAATTTGATAAGCACTTGGTTCATATGACAGCAAAAGAGTCAGAAAGAAAATTTGCATTAAGGAAAATGAGTTAAAATTCATGCATAGAAAATTCTTGATAGCCTGCAGAATTTGGTTTCATCTGTACAATTCTATTTTCGTGACATATTTTGGGAAGTAATTATATAATGTTTTCTCTTTCACATAAATCAACCCGAGTTTTGCAAGCCAAAGCTTAGTTACAGCACATGAATTATCAGTTAGTTAATGGCTCCCAGAATGAAGGTTTAAAATCATTATCAAATGTCTACTTCTGCTTTGTTCTTACTATCATGGAATCAAAAGACAAGTTAATTCAAAGTGAATTTAGGGATTCAAGTTTATAATCTTTATTTGTAAACAAATAACTTAGGAAATATTTTCTAAATTACCATATTATTTAAATGCTTGTTTTATAATTTATTCTATATGCTTTAAAAAGGAGAATGGATATATAGTCCTAGGTTAAAAATGCTGGGATTAAGAAAGCACTTGACATCACAGTGTTGTATTTTTGTATGCCTCACTTTTAAAACATGTAATGGCTTTAGATGAGCCTTTCACACTTGTCTCTGCCAGTCTGCTCCTAGTGTCATATGTACCACAGAATTCACTTATGTTGTGTAATTTATTTAACTTCTGTAGGGGTGGGAACTATACAAGGGACTTTTTGTTGTTGTTTATTTTTGAGAGAAAGAGAAAGACAGACAAAGGGTGAGTGGGGGACGGACAGAGGGAGACGGAGACACAGAATCTGAAGCAGGCTCTAGGCTCTGAGCTGTTAGTACAGAGCCCAATGCAGAGCTCGAACCCATAAAGAGTGAGATCATGACCTGAGCCGAAGTTGGATGCCCAACCAAGCCACCCAGGCACCCCAGAACTTTTCTTTAGCTAATTCAGTTTGTCCCTGTAATTCTTCCCTCTTTTAATAGTTTCATAGTTTGCTCTCATTTAAGATTTATGTAGTAGATATGCATTCATATCTGATAGGAATGGTATAAATTGGTTCATTGTGTATTAGTGAGCAATGGTATAAAGTGTATCATTTTTTGTCTAGTTTAATGCTCATATGTTTGTTTGATTACTGCAGCAAGAATAATACTTTGAAAATTCTAACCTCAGAGTAATGAGAAAAATTCGATGTGAACAGTGAGCTAGTTTGAGGGTAATAATGAAATTATTGATAACATTTTATGGATAATAAGCACTTATAAAAATAGAGCCCCTTTCAAAATAATTCTGGGAGCGCCTGAGTGTCTCAGTCAGTTAAGCATCCCAACTTCAGCTCAGATCATGATCTCTTGGTTCGTGGCTTCGAGCCCCTCATTGGGCTCTGCACTGAAAGTCTGGAACCTTCTTGGGATTCTCTC
The DNA here is from genome assembly GCF_028749965.1 of Puma concolor. Lineage (NCBI taxonomy): Eukaryota > Metazoa > Chordata > Mammalia > Carnivora > Felidae > Puma > Puma concolor. The sequence goes on from NC_141667.1 coordinate 97,254,632, forward strand.
TTCTTCTGTCTCTGCCCCTGTCCCATTCTCTCTCTCTCTCTCTCAAAATAAATAAATTAAACAAAAAAACAAGAAAACTAAAATTAAAAAATAATTACAATTCTGAACCTGACTTTCATTGCCCCTACATATTTTTTGACACCAAAAATGGAATCTAATACTGATATGATAGCATTTAATATGTCTACTCTTCTAGCCAATCTGTCATAGGAAGTACATATTAAAAGTTGGTGACCATGTGCCACAGAAATAATGGAGAAATACAACAGTATTAGTCATTATCTTAACAATATTATTACTTATCTGATCTTTAAAATTTAGAAGGGCTATGTTGTATCAGTGCCATTTTACTATGAAAACAGTTTGTAGAATGAATGCATGCTGAGCTTGATGTAATTCGATAGAGAATAATTTCGTGGGAGGAACTATGAATAACATAATGGTTTTGAGATCATTGTATTGATTTCTAAAAATAAAATACATTCTTATCATCCTATCCCTCTCAGAAATAAAGGGGTGAACTTGGATTTTCCTGGCTGTCCTACCAGCAGTATTCATTTTAGGCAAATTACATCAACTCTCTAAGCTGGTTTCGTCATCTGTAAAGTAAAAGAGAGGAGTAAATAATGATTTCTAAGGCTCTTTCTCTTGATTATCTTAAATGATCTTGCCTTAGTCCAGGAAATAAGAAAGGTGTCCTCTTGTGATCTCCTGTGGCTGGGCATCATTAAAAACATTGATAATGTTACTCTGCTACATAAAAGAATCTATTCTACACATCAAATTAGCTATCTCTGTCTTAAGTAGAACATTAGGAAAAAGCAGTATAGTATCCTATGCTTTTGTGTTATGTGCACACATAACTGACATTATCTAACTTCCTTCCAGATGGCATTATAGATTCAAAATATGTGATCAGTCCATCAGTTATTACTTTTCAACAGTAGATTCATTTAAAATTAGAGCACTAGCATAGGAGACTACTGTCATAGAATGGATTATTGTAATGGGATACATTTTTGAACTATAATGCCATCTAATAGCTGGACTTAGATTGAAACCCATAATGATAATTAAACCTTTTATACTTGGGAATGGAATTTAGCAGTATTAAATCATAAACACCAAACTGAAAGAAACTTGCTATATGTAGTCCCTCACTTTGAAACCTTCAGGTTTCAACCCCAGGAAAATGGTGTAGTCTGATATGCTCTCTTGGGAAAGTAAAATGTAAGAATTTAATAAGTGATATATTGCTGTTGCTGTACCTGGAAATAATAGCGCAGGCATTGAGCACCTCAAATCTTGTTGTTGGATGTCCTACCTGTGAGTCATACCTCACAGTCTAATATAAGTTCTAAACTAATTTATAGAAAGAAAACATTATACTCCAAAAAGCCAGAGAAGACTACTCCTTGCTTTTAACTCACTGAAGTTCAGTGATACCAATTGAGAGAGAAAGATCATCTTTGTTCTTTTGTATTCATTTTTCTTCCTGAAGAGATCATCTTGTGATAGTCTGTTTATTTCAGTTCAGAACTCTGAATGCCAGGCTGCGTGCACTATTAGTACTTCTAAAGATTAGGTGATATAGTATATATGGAAATCTCTTCATTAAAGGGCCTAGGTGGCTTTATACTTAAAACTATGTTTTTATAATTTTTAATTTTTTAATCTATTTTCTTTTACACTTGTCTCATGAGAAGATGAACAGATATAATTTTGTTGTTTTCAGAAAACAAACTTGAGGTGTAAGGAGGTTAGAGAATTTTTCTAAAACCTGCAGACACCAGAATTAGAATTTGACTCTAACCTTTGGCTTTTCTCCCCCAGTCTTCCCCTAATCTATCTTGAAGACATTTTAGTCTTCATATGGAAACGAAACTTGGAAGAGAGGGTAATTGACAAAATTCAGTCATTATTTGCCACAAAAATAGCTTATGAATCTTTAAATGTGTGGTTGAAATTCACCAATAAGTAGTAGCTCTGTAGGCATTTCATTTATTTGAGGACATGTTATGTATTGAGGTTAAGTCGATATGGTCATGTTGATATTAAAGTTACTTACATTGACAACCATCTTAACAAGGTTTGGTGTGTAAGTTTGTGTGTGTAGTCATAGAATTCTTGCTTGTAGAGCCTGCAGGAAGGGAAAATATTTAGGTAATCAGATTTGAATAATTTGTATTTGCAATTTGTACAGGAATTTGTATTGTATGTTTACTGTGTACTTATACATTATATGCTTTCTTTGTTCTTAAGTCTATTGATCTAGTAATGTAGTAAAGAATACAGTCTGAGTGTTGACCAAGTAGCTGGCTAACGTGTTAATTCTCCTTAGAGCTAAGCTTTATGTTTCCAGAACCATCATGGCATGAAGAAACATTTGAAACCCTTGTCCTATGAGTTCTCAGACCTGCATGGAATGGTCCTGACAACTTAGCATCTAGAGAGTGCCCCTTAACAATAGTCATTTCTTGAGAACATCTAGATGAAACTTGTAAACAGCTGCAAAGATAATTTGCAAAATATGATCATAGTCTCTGAATAGTTAAAAAGTAGATTCTGAATTTTATTTGAAGGTGAAGAGGTTAAAAGTAGCTCTACTATAAACCTGTGATTCTAAAAACACAGCCAGAGGCTCAGAGCACCTGGAAGGCACAGTGACCTTTGTGAAGTGTTTATATGTATGTATATATACATGTATTATCACCTGGATTAGAAATCATTAAACTAAAAATTATATGTGTAAAATCACAAGAGCCACACACAAAAACAATGTGTGGTCAAGCTAAGCATGACCAGCTGTTTCTGTCAGTTATCCACATATAGGTTCATTTTAATACTCACTTGTTCAAAATCAAGAATTTATTGAGCATGTCTGTGAGCGAGGACAAAGTGAGTAAGATTGCCCTTGAAGAGTTTTGTGAGGCAGAAATATAAGCAGTTATGGTAATGATCCCTGGGGTGCTCTGTAAGCCACGAAGAGCCCCATCTCTCTCCATTGCTACTAAAAACTCTCTCTAATCTCAGATCTCACACTTCACTTTCTTTTGACCTATTTGAGTGCCAGGCACTGTGGATGCATCATTGAACAGGAGAGCGTTTTACTTCTCATGGTATTTAAACTTAAGTAGTAGGGGAGTAAGAAAAATAACTACTTAAATAACAGCATAATTACTGTTATGAAGAGTATCATGAAAGAAGAGATCAAAGGGAAAAGGAGAGGGCAGGTAGTGGTATGGCTGGTTCAGTAAAGTAGGCCTCCTTGAGGACCACACATCACTCCTCCTTCCAGAGAATACAAGTTGGCCTAGGAGAGAAGGAGGAGCATCCAGGCAGAGGGAGGGGCATCTGCTTGGGCCTTAAAGCTCCTAGGTGTTTAGTGATTTCATCAGAGGTCATGGTAATGACAAAGGAAAGACATGCTAGAGAAGGGGGAGCCTGGGTGGCTCAGTCAGTTGAGCATCTGACTCTTGATTTCAGCTTAGGTCATGATCTCACAGTTCGTGGATTCGAGCCCCACGTTGGGCTCTCTGCTGACAACACAGAGCCTGCTTAGGTTTCTCTATCTGTCCCTCTCTGTCCTTCTCCCGCCCTCTCTCTCAAAATAAAGAAACTTAAAGGAAAAAAAACAAAACAAAACTAGAGAAAGACTGGCCTGGAAGAAAGTAAGGAGAAAAGTTTTGCTTTGTAGCTTTGAGAGCAAAGGGATAGAAAGAAAGCAAGATGTTTCTAGTCCACTAGCTTGTAAGCCTTTTGAGAATAAGAACCATGCTTATTCACCCTTGACGTTGTCTGGTAGAGTGCTTGATACATAGATGTGCAATGAATATTTGATGAATCAGGTGACTGGTTAATTGTTCCTTATATATTTGGTTTCTTTTTTCTTTTTCTTTTTTTTGACAGTTAAGGTAGAAATTCCTTTGAGGATAAGAAAAATGTCATATAGGGGTGTCTGGGTGGCTCAGTCAATTAAGCATCCAACTCGTGATTTCTGCTCAGGTCATGATCCCAGGGTCGTGGGATCAAGTCCCACATCAGGCTCTGTGTTGAGCTTGGAGCCTGCTTGGGATTCTCTGTTTCTCCCTCTTTCTCTGCCCCTCCCCTGCTTGCACATACACTCTGTCAAAATAAGTACGCATTTGGAAAAAAGAAAATGTCATATACATTTATACATATCTCAAAAATATTAGACCCATAAAAGCAATAAATGCTGTTGACTTAGCACTGATTGCTTGAAATAAATTCAAAAATTGTACAAACTGATAGCCTCTTTAGTTATCCAATAACCATTAAAATGCTAGCATCACATGACTAAATAAATTAGAAATGAAAATCTTAATGTATTGATAGAAAATAGACTAACACGTCTTTGATTATTTTATCTTTTTTCTTCAAATAGAACCCAAGAGCCAGAATATATAAATGCCCAAATTTTATAAAAATTGTTATATGGTTCTCAGTTGCTAAAAATTTTAAGGAAGAAATACTTCTGATTGTTATAAATCCAGAATATCATTTAGCACTGTCTGCTAAGATCTTCTATGAGTATAGTGCTAAATGGTATCCGTAAATAGAGTTGAAAATAATCTAAAATATTTTTTTTCCTTCTTGAATCTATTCACTTTTACAAAAAGGCATCTGAAAGAGTTAACTATACTCTGAAAATATCACCATTTAAAAAAAATTTTTTTTAAATCTTTATTTTTGAGAGAGACAGAGCGTGAGTGGGGGAGGAGCAAAGAGAGACAGGAAGACACAGAATCCAAATCAAGCTCCAAGCTCTGAGCTGTCAGCACAGAGCCTGATGCGAGGCTCAAACTCACAAGCTGTGAGATCATGGCCTGAGCCGAAGTCGGTTGCCCAACCACCTGAGCCTCCCAGGAACCCCTGAAAAGATCACCATTTTTAAGTTGCATATGTAGTTGCCACAAGTCATGTCACTGTAATATAATTCTTGAAAAAACTTAGCATAGAAGCTAGCTTTCCAGATCTGTATTTACAGAGTCTCTCCAAAGTTTTTTTTGTTTTTTTTTTTTGTAGTTTTGAGAGATGTTTGAAAACAGCATTGTATAAGTGTAAGGTATACAATGTGTTGACTTGATATACTTACATATTGAGACATGATTACCACCATAGCATTAGCTAAATTAACCTGTGTTTTGTCACATATTTACCATTTCCTTTTTTGTGGTGAGAACATTTAACATAATACTCTGTTAACAACTTTTAAGTATAGAATACAATATTATCAACTATAATTACTATGCTATATATTAGATCCACAGAATTTATTCATTGAATAGCTGGAAGGTTGTACTCTTTTTTTTTTTTTTTAATTTTTTTTTTTCCAACTTTTATTTATTTTTTTTTTTGGGACAGAGAGAGACAGAGCATGAATGGGGGAGGGGCAGAGAGAGAGGGAGACACAGAATCGGAAACAGGCCCCAGGCTCTGAGCCATCAGCCCAGAGCCTGACGCGGGGCTCGAACTCCCGGACCGCGAGATCGTGACCTGGCTAAAGTCGGACGCTTAACCGACTGCGCCACCCAGGCGCCCCTGGAAGGTTGTACTCTTTAACTGACATCTCAATCCCTTCCCCCCCCCCCCCCCCCCCCCCCCCGTCCCTAGTTAACCACTAGTCTATTTCTATGCTTTTTTTTTTTTTTTTTTTAATTCCACATATAAGTGGTATCATACAGCATTTACATTTCTGTCTCTGACTTAATCCATTTATCAAAATGCCCTCAGGGCCCATCCATGTTGTTGCAGGCAGGATTTCTTTCTCGTAGCTGAATAGTATTCCATTTTGTGTGTGTGTGTGTGTGTGTGTACATTGTCTTTATCCATTCATCCACTGATAGACACTTAGGTTTTTTCCATATGCTGGCTTTTGTGAATAATCCTGTATTGGACATGTACTAAGTACTTAATTTCTTTTGTATAAGTCAGTGACAACCACACATACAATTTAACTAGTTGAATGGTGGGAAAAAAAATCACCAGTCATTACAAGCTCATCAAAAAGGACAGCTATATAAGGAGTTCACTGATATGGGTGAACTTAATGTATCTGATAAAAACTCTCAAACTTGGCATATGAGATTGAGGTAGTTTTCTGAAAGCTGTTAGTAAATCCAGTAAACCTTAGAAGCATATTCTAGTACTAAGAGCCTAGTTTTAGTGGCATGTGCATTCATTTGTATAAAACAGCTTAGTAGGTATTAATAGAAGGGTGTGAAGTAGTTCCACAGATATTCACATTTATGTGTTATAAAATTATTTACTTTTCATGTAAATGTAAGCAAAACATGAGGTCATCCATCTCTGTATTATAAAGTTTTTGGTTTTGACTAGTGATGTGTATATCTAGTATTTTCATATCCTCGAAAAGAAATGCAAAGATCCCACTTTATTTTGTTTTTGAAGGTTTTTTTTTTTGAGAGAGAAATAAAGCACAAGTGGGGGAGGAGCAGAGAGAGAGGGAGACAAAGAATCTGAAGCAGGCTTCAGGCTCTGAGCTGTCAGCACAGAGCCCAACATAGGGTTCGAACTAACGGACTGTGAGATCATGACCTGAGCTGAAGTCAGACGTTTAACTGACTGAGTCACCTAGGCATCTACAGAGAGACATCCTTATTTGTAACCATTCTCCACTCTGAAATATGTTGTGCACATTTTGCTATAATGTTGAAGGCCTTTCAAGCAACAACTTAAATCTGTTCAATTCTATACTTCATAAGACTGTCGGAGTGACATTTTCATTTCTGATCAATTTAATCTGATTATCACTGACTTCTATTCATATTCTAAACTAATGAAAAGTGATCAATTATTTTTCAGTGATCCTTGCATAGCATTGTCAACACCTTTATATATGACTGTGTATAGTCAGTTGCAGATTATTTCTAAAGTAATAGAGCGGAGGAATAGCACATGTAAGAAACGACTGTGTAGTTGGAAAAATCTTTTTTTTAATGTTTATTTATTTTGAGAGAGAGAGGGCATGGGGGGAGAGGCAGAGAGAAGGGAGAGAGAGAATCCCTAGCAGGCTCCATGCTGTCAATGCAGAGCCTGACGTGGGACTCAGTCTCACAAACCATGTGATTGTGATCTGAGCCTAAATCAAGAGTGTGATGCTTAAACAACTGAGCCACCCAGGAGCCCTTAGTTGGAAAACCCTTAAGGCAGGAATCGTAATTCAGGTCCTAGCTTTATTGTTGTTATATGGAAGACAGAAAGTTTCCATCTGTTAAACCATTTTGGATTGTTATCTAGGTTATTTAAAAATTTTTTTTTAAATGTTTTTATTTATTTTTGAAGGAGAGCGAGAGCAAGAGCGAGAGAGAGAGAGAGAGAGAGAGAGCATGAGCGGGGGAGGAGCAGAGAGAGAGAGAGGGAGACACAGAATTCGAAGCAGGCTCCAGGCTCTAAGCTGTCAGCACAGAACCCGATGTGGGGCTCGAACTCACAAACTGTGAGATCATGACCTGAGCCGAAGTCGGACGCTTAACTGACTGAGCCACCCAGGCGCCCCTCTCTGGGTTATTTAATTTGGGTTAATTAATTCATTGCTTAAGCTTGATATAAATGAAGCCCAAGTCAGTGGTCTTGAATCATATATGATAGCTTCACACCAAGAAGAACTTTTAAAGTCGCAGATTACAAAAGAGGATATTCGATCAAGGAGACCTAAATTGGGGTGGATATGCTCAAGTCTGTCACTGTTAGTAGGAAAACAACACGAAGGAAATATCCTGCTGACCAAGATGTCAGTTGTGTCATCATCTTAAAGCTAACGTGATGGCTTGCCGACATAATTTGGAGCTGAAGTAAAGCCAGTCTTCATTACTGTGGCCAGTAGAGTTGGTTCCCAGAGTTATAATAGACTTTTGCTTCCATGCAGGCTAATCAAGCAGACTTTGGGGCGGGGGGGGGGGGGGGGTGGGGGGGAAGCCTTTATTGAGAATGGTAGTGGATTAACATGTTATTAATTCTGAGCTATATTCGTATATACTTATATCTAGCCCTCCTTAAAGTTCATTTGCATAATGCTTTTGATCAGGATCCTTGTACAAATTATTTATATAGTACATATATGCTTAAATAAATGAAGTTTGGTATGATGAACTGCTTCACCTAACACAATAATAGTTGCAATTAAAATTGTGTTCATGCTGTTAGTCAAACATTTGAGTAATTTGAAGTTTTATCTTATGATCCTGGCCTTCTCTTTTAAAAAAAAATTAAACTGAAATCCAAAAGTTCTCTGATTCTGAATATCATATAGTGAGTGGTCAATTAGATTATTGATCACAACTGTTTTTTTTAAAGAATGAAGTTTTTATGCCAGGAAATTAGAAAATAGAGATTTTAACTGTAAAATTATTCATATATTTCTACCCAATTTTAGCTTTGGCAAAATATGTTAATAGCATCTTTTTCATTCTTCCAATACTGAAAGTGATTTCTATTATTTTATTTATAATATTTCCCCCCAACAATACTAATATTGTGCTAAACAATTTTGGGGATGGATTTTCCATACATGACGTGCTTTGCAAGGAAACAGACATCTTAGAAATCAAATTATGGATGGACAGATAAAAATACTTATTTCTGTCTTGAATACAGTATAATGATTATAATTCTGTTACCCTGTAAATAAAAGGACAGGCTTAAAAATAGTTGTACCCTTTGCAGAATGCAAAAGATAGATGTGTATTCATAAGAGATGAGAGAAACATAATTCTTAACTTAGTATGTAAGGCTGTTTCCCTGAAGTTATCTCCCCAATAGGATAGTCTAACCTCGTGCTCTGAATAAATTTTAAAGAAAGTTTTTAGTGACTGATCAGTTTATATAAAAGGGAAACCCGCACAAATATTAACTTGTATGAAAGTATCAGATACATAATTCACAGTATCTCCTTGAGTAAATTCTTTTCTCACAAACTAACAGTAGGCTCATTAAGTAGCTTTTTTCTTCCTACCCTTATATCCAGCACCCAACCCTCCAAATTCACACATGTAGAGAAAGTATTATTTACATTAGAATATTTAAAATGCCTGTAATGTAGTTTAAACCTTCCACAAATATCTTTGAGCGAGCAAGTAGTGTCCACATCTCCTACCACAATGAGAATGGGCTGCTTTAAATTTTCAAAGGGAATCTCTTCAGAGGTTTTAGAACATTGTGGGTAGGAACTTGCAGCAGGAGTAAAAAGTGGTCATAATATTGGGCCTCCCGTGATCCCTTCACCTTATATCTTCATTCCTTGGCCACAGGTTCCTTAAGGCACGGCAGAAACCACAGAAGTCACTATGTTAGGCAGGCAGTGCCATAAATGTTACAGAGCCTTCTTAATGACTGCAATTCTAGCATGTAGATATGCTTCTGTTACTGCTACGAGCACAATTAGGGGAGCCAGGAGATTTCTAGAGGCCTCTTTTTAGTGGGTTTATGGGTTCCTTCATTTTGGTGAATACAAATGGGGTAGAGCTAGACTTTTCATGCCTGCCAAAATCAAGTGGGAAACTCTGTAGGATGTTTTACTAGGTAAACCTGACGTAGTTCAGATTCAGATTTCATCTTCCATTCTCTCCTCACACAATTAACTGTGCCACTTTATGAGAACCTTTGCTGTTTGTTTTCTCATTCCTCCATTATCTTGCAAAATATATTCAGAGGTCTACGCCAGAGGTTTAGGCTTACTATGAATAATGCATCTGTAATACCCAAGGATGATGACAAAACTCACTGAGTATATGCTTGAAATGGTTTTGATTTAAATGACACCTATTTAAGTTATTTACATCACTAGACAAAAACATTTCCCTTAAAATATTTAATATTAAATCTTTTAGCTTTTTCATAGCTTACTGAAGATTCTTTCAAGATTCCTTATTGCATGTGCATATACAGAAGGTACTAATATATGAATGTCTTTTATGTGCTTTCTTCAAGGGTACTTTTATGTGGGCTGTTTGTTCTCAAAATCACCCAGTAAGCATAGTTAGTATTAACCATAAATTTACAGATGAGGAACCCAAGGCCTAATGAAGTTAGATAATGTACCAAAAGTCCCATAACTAGCAAGTAGCTGGAGCCACAGTTTCAACGAAGTCAACTCCTCAGCTGGTGCTTTTTTTCCTTTCCCGTTTTTTTTTTTTTTTTTTTTTGAGATAAAATTGACGTATAACATTTTATTAGTTTTAGGTGCACCCGAGCCTGTATTTTTAACCACTCTATCACACTGGTTCTTGTTTAATGTATACATTTAACAAAATTCTCTATTTCTATTTAAAGACTGATGAAGGCATGGGTTATATATTTTAAAGTAATTTGTTTCAGATTAATTTTATAACTTGCTCAGAAAAGTCCATGATGTTTCATTTTCTTTACCAGAGCTAAGTAAACTTCTGTATTTTACCTAGTTTCAGATGCCTTTGATGATAAGACACATCATTATTTTATATACTACCAAGAAAACACATTGTAGATTAAACTGAATATAACAGTTCTTTCAGACATCTGTTTAGACACAGATGTCACCACATCTATAACATTTTTGTACTTAGGTAATTAATATGTAGAATAAATGCCTTAAGATGTTCCTACGCTTTCATCATACTCAAAGTCCAGCTCTTCTGGTTCACTTTCTGACTACATGTCCACATTTTTCAACCCCTTTTGGGCTATCAGGAATGTTGGAGATAGAGTGTTTCTTTAAAAATTATGTCACTGTAATCTCTGAGAGTTTCTTCTAATCCACTATTCATTAAAAACTCTAATACATAATCCATTTCAGTTCTAAACACTATGTTTTCTGGAATGTGATTTCCATTTCAGTACAGGGACTCTTTTTAGGAGTTTATTTATTTATTTTTTAAATGTTTATTTATCTTGAGAGAGAAAGAGTGGGGGAGGGAGAGAACTCCAAGCGGGCTCCGTGCTGTCAATGCAGAGCCCAACATGAGGCTTGAACTCATGAACTGTGAGACCATAACCTGAGCTGATATCAAGAGTCAGATGCCAAGCGACAGAGCCACTGAGACTGTTTATAAAATTTTATCAGCAAACATATCTTCATCTCTACCAGTAGCCATCAGTTTCTATTTTGTATGTTATCCAGATGTGGTAGGGTATGTGCAAAGGTAATGGATTGTGGGGCACTTGGAGGGCTCAGTTGGTTGAGCATCCAACTTCAGCTCAAGTCATGATCTCGTGGTTTGTGGGTTTGAGCCCCACATCAGGCTAGCTGCTGATGGCAGGGCTCGCTTCAGATCCTCTGTCCCCCTTTCTCTCTGCCCCTTCCCTGCTTGCACTCTCTCTCTCAAAAATAAATAGAACATTAAAAATTTTTTTAAAAAAGATGATGGATTGTAAGTTAGGAAGGAATCTGAGCTAGAAAGTAAGATTTGGGGGTTTATCAAGGCATTACATTGACAACAAGGGTCAGAAGAGGCCCCGTTTAGAAGCAGGTGCCAATAGATGGATAAGGAACAGAACAATGGGAACATCTGATAAGAGGACCCCAAGGACAAGGAAACCAATTACAGTAAGCTTTGAGAGACACCTTGGTAAGCATTCAGGCACTTTGAGGTTTGCAGGTATATCTAGTAGAATAATACTTTAATTTACTAGATTATTTGCCTGGCAGAATCTGAAATCCTTACTCATAGAAGTCTTTTTCATAATAAATAATGTTTGTAAACAATGCAGAGTTACTCTCTTTTCTTCAAAGGGATACTTTCTTTCTGTAACAGGGTAACTTAAATTGTATTAAGAAACACAAATTTAGACCCCAAACTGTTGAAGAAAGCATTAGTTTCTTTTTTTTTTAATTTTTTTTTTTTATGTTTACTTATTTTTGAAAGAGAAAAAGAGCATGAGCCGGGGAAGGGCAGAGAGAGAGGGAGACACAGAACCTGAAGCAGGCTCCAGGCTTCCGAGCTGTCAGCACAGAGCTGATGGGGGGATCAAACCCACGTGCGGTGAGATCATGATCTGAGTCGAAGTCAGATGCTTAACCTACTGAGCCACCCAAGCAGCCCTAAAGCATTAGTTTCTAAGTGGAACTTGCTTGGGGCAATAGGCCAGCATGAGAGCACCTAGTTCATGAAAGTGGCACACATGTACATTGAAGTCCAGGTTGTTTGTTTCTGAGCACACGGGTGTGCAGGAAGAGTAAGGAGACAAACCAACAGGCTGTCCTTAGGGCAGTATTGGGGGTGCTTGAGTCACTCTGTTACTTTCATAGTGAGGGAGTAACCTCAATATCGTTACTGACAATTGTGTCCAGATTTGCCTATTGCAACCTATTTTTAAATCCCATTCTAAAAATTTATCTGGGGGCGACCTGGTGGCTCAGTCACTTAAGCATCTGACTCTTGATTTCAGCTCAAGTCATAATCTCATGGTTCATGAGATTAAGCCCTGTGTTGGGCTTAGGGCTGACAGCCTGGAGCCTGCTTGGGATTCTCTCTCTCTCTCTCTCTCTCTCTCTCTCTCTCTCTCTCTTTATCTCTCTCTCTCTCTGTCCCTCTCCCCCTCCCCAGCTCTCTGTCTCTCAAAATAAATAAGTACACATTAAAAAAAAAAGCTTATCTGGATATTATTTATATTTCTACATAATTAGCATGCTTAAGTATATGCATAGGGCTACCATTCTAGAGACTGATGGTGAATCTGGGCCCTGGAGGCATGGGGGAGAAGCATCTTTCTTAAATTCTATAACTGACCATTTACATACAGGATTTACTTCATAGATTAAATAAGTGCATTGCTCATGCATTAGACTCTCATTTGTTAAATAGTCTATTAGATAGTACTTTTTCTTCTAGACTTTACATAACTAATTTTTTTTTTTTTCAACGTTTTTTATTTATTTTTCGGACAGAGAGAGACAGAGCATGAACGGGGGAGGGGCAGAGAGAGAGGGAGACACAGAATCGGAAACAGGCTCCAGGCCCTGAGCCATCAGCCCAGAGCCTGATGCGGGGCTCGAACTCACGGACCGTGAGATCGTGACCTAGCTGAAGTCGGACGCTTTACCGACTGCGCCACCCAGGCGCCCCTTTACATAACTAATTTTAATGAAGTTTGCCACTTTTTGTAGAATTTGACTTTAGTTCAAGGAAACTTGTAAAATTATAGTTTAAAGAGCTATTTAAATGATGTCTTGGGTATGTTTTGAACTCCTTCATCTGACTTGTAGATCTGAAGCCAACAGGAAACCGGCTGGTCCTTTTTGAAGGGAATTCTTACCAGTCACAGGAATAAAGAATTATTTTGCCCTTATTCCAGCAAACAGACATGAGATCATAGTGGTATTTCAATATCTCTTCTGACTCACTGGTGTCTCCAGCTAAACAATTTAGTGGTTTCTTTGTGAACAATTTACTTAATGTGGAACTATCAAAACTGTACCTGTAAAAAAGGACCAAATTAGCAGCCAAAGCTAGAGCCCTAACATTTTTTTAAATAAGTATTCCTAAAATGTAAGATGCTAAGCTTAAAGTTTTGCTATCAGCATTAATCCCAAGGTATTCATTACTGCTAAATCTGTCTAATGGGTTACTACTAAATCCATCTAATAGGGGAGGAATGGGCTGGCTTAAAGTTCTAAGAAAATAAACGTTATTTTTTCAAAATTTGAAAATATGCGAAGTATTTAAAATTATACATGAGGGCTGAGCACTTCTGAGGTAACTGAGATAGCTCATATGTAGGACTTCTTTCAGGATGCTTTTTAGAATTTATTACACAAGTTGAAATTGTATAGGGTGTTCTAATATACTAGATGGTGAAGGGAATATATGAAAAAGCTATAAAGAGAAAACAGGGCAGATGGACGAAAATGAAAAACATATTTCCTAAATTGTGTTTCACACTGTGCTCTAGAAAGATAGATTACTGAAGAAGTGGCTCATAAAATGGAGGAAGCAAAAGCAAGAATGTTTGGAAAGATTCAGATTTACCAACAAAGTTAAAATTTTGGTTGATATTGCAAAATAGACTTAAAAACACATACTTACTTTGGAACCAAGTGTAAGACAATGCAGAAAGTATATTGAACTGCTCTCTCCTCTAGTAGTCACTCAAAGATTATTAGGTCTCATATTGTGATGGTTTAATGTATTCTCGTGCAATATGCTTCAATGTATTTGGTATGACCATTTTCTTCAACATTTACCTTGTTATTTAAACAAAATCAGCAGAACTTTGGGGCTCTGCAAAGAAGAAAAAGGTAAATGGGAGTCCATTGGACAGCTTATCTGTGGCCAGATCTCACTACTTAATATACTAGAGGCACAAGACATATTTAGGGAAATGAAGTAGAAAAGTTTTATAGCATATTGAAACTTAGTACCTTCACCTTTTTCTATCCTGATCCAAAGGCTTTGTTTCAGTGTCTTACTGCCCAACACCAGTGTTTATTATGCCTCATCTATGTCCTATTCCTTTCCTATGTATATCCCTGCCTCTATAATCCTGCTTCTCCTATCTACTTCTTATCACCATCTACAGATGCCCACTCACCTCCTTCCTTTTTATTTTTGATTCTTTTATTATGTGTTTCCTGCCCACCCAGTCTCTTCCCATGCCAACAAATACAGACATGATTGGAGCTGCTTAGAGAACATTCTACCAGTTTCAGACCCTTCCAGCTCTTACTGTTTGTAATCCTACAGTCACAGAAAGTGTATTTAAGAGTGCTTAGAAAGCTTTTTACTTTTCTTTTGGTAATGTGATAATTTTTTAATGGAAGTATAATTTATATATAGTAAAATTTACCCTTTCTGCTCTGCAATTTTAATCACTTCTGACACATTTGTATAGTTGTGTAGGCACCAACACAAAGTCAAGTTCTATAACCCCCAGATTTCTCTCCTCCTCTTTGGTATAGTCAACTTCTATCCGTGCCCCCCAGCCACTGGCAACCAAGGATCTCTTTTCTGTCCCTATAGTGTCTTTTCCCTAATGTCATATAAATGGAAATCATACAATATGTTGCCTTTTTTTCCCTTTTAAAAAATTATGGTAAAATATATATAGCATAAAATTTATCGTCATAACCATTTTTATGTGTACAGTTCAATAGTGTAAAGTATATTCACATTGTTGCAGAATCAATCTATAGATTTTTTTTTTCATCTTGCAAAACTAAAGCTCTGTACCAATTAAACAGCAACTATCCATTCCTTTCTTCCCTCCAGCACCTGGCAACCACCCTTCTACTTTCTGTCTCTGAATTTGACTACTCTAGGTAACTTTTTAAGTGGAAGTGTATAATATTTGTCTTTTTGTGACTGGCTTAGTTCACTTAGCATAATATCCTCAAGGTTCATCCATGTTGTAGCATGTGCCACAATGTTTTTCTGTTTTAAGGCTTAATAATACTCCATTGCATGTATATCACATTTTGTTTATCCATCTGCCACTGGACACTTGGGTTGCTTCTATCTTTGACTGTTGTGAATAATGCTACTGTGAGCATTGTTTTGCAAATATCTTTTAAATATATGCTGAGAAGTAGAATTACTAGATCACATGGTAATTTCATCCCTAATTTTTTGAGGACCTGCCATACTGTTTTTCACAGCAGCTGCACCATTTTATATTCTCACCAACAGTGTACAAGGGTTCCAATTTCTCTGAATCCTCACCGTTTGTTTTTTTGTTTTTTTTGTTTTTTTGAGAGTAGTCATCCTAATGGATATGAAATGATGTCTCATCATGGTTTTGATGTGCGTTTCTCTAATGACTAGTGATGTTGAGCATCTTTTCAAGCTCTTATTGGCCACTTGGATATCTTTGGAGAAACATCTCTTCAAGTCCTTTGCCCATTTTCTAATCAGATTATTTGGGTTTTGTTGTTGAATTGTACAAGTTCTTTATATATTCTACATATTAACTCTGTGATTTGGAAATATTTTTTCCTATTATGTAGGTTGTCTTTTCATTCTGCTAATTGTATCTTGATGCCCAAAAGGTTTTTTTCGTTTGTTTTTTTAATGTTTATTTTTGAGAGAGAGAGAGGGAGAAAGTGGGGGAGGAGCAGAGAGAGAGGGGGGGACAGGGGATCTGAAGCTGGCTCTGTGCTGACAGCAGAGAACCCAATGTGGGATTCGAATTCACGAATCATGAGATCATGATCTGAGCCGAAGTCGAACCCCCAACCAACTGAGCCACCCAGGTGTTCCTGATGCACAAAAGTTTTAAATTTTGCCATGGTCCAAATTTATCTTTTTTTAATTGCCTGTGCTTTTTATGTTATATCCAAGAAATCATTGCAAGTCCTTTGTCCTGGAGCTTTTCCCCTATGTTTTCTTTTTAAGAGATTTATAGTTTAACTCTTACACTTAGGTCACTCATCCATTTTTAGTTAAGTTTCGTATACGGCATAAGACAGAGACCTAGCTGCTTTTGCATGTGGGTATTCAGTTTTCCCAGTATCATTTGTTGGAAAGACCATCCTTTCCACATTGAATGATCATGGCAATCATATATGTGAAACCCAATTGACCATATATGTGAGGCTTTATTTCTGGCCTCTATGTTCTATTCCATTGGTTTATATGTCTGTCTTTACGTAAGTACACACTGTTTTGATTATTGTAGTTTTGTATAAGTTTTGAAATCAGGAAATGTGAGCTCCAACTGTGTTCTTTTTTTTTTTTTTTTTTTTTTAAGATTGTTTTGCAATTTGGAGTCCTCTGAAATGCCATATGAATTTTAGGATGAATTTTTCTGTTTCTCAAATTACATTGTTGGGATTTTGATGGGATTACGTTGAATCTGTAGATCACTTGGGGTAGTATGGACATCTTCACAGTATTAAGTCTTCCAGTCTATGTACATGGAATGTTTTCCTGTTCATTTGTGTCTTCTTTGATTTCTTTCAGTGACCTTTTTAAAAAAAAAATTGTTTTTTAATATTTATTTATTTTAGAGGGAGAGAGACACACACACAGAGTACAAGTGAGGTAGGGGCAAAGAGAGGGAGACACAGAATCTGAAGCAGGCTCCAGGCTCTGAGCTGTCACCACAGAGCCCGACACGGGGCTTGAACTCTCGGACCGCAAGGTTGTGACCTGAGCCAAAGTCGGACACTTAACCAACTGAACCACCCAGGCGCCCCACTTCCAGTGACTTTTTATAGTTTTAAGTGTACAAGTTTTTTATCCCCTTGTTCAAGTTCATTACTAAGTATTTTATAAGCATTTTATTCTATTGGATGCTATTATAAATGGAATTGTTTTATTAATTTCCTTTTCTGATTATTTGTTGTGTATTAGAATTACTTCTGGTTTTGTGTATCGATGCAACTTTGCTGAACTCATTTATTAACAGCCTGTTTGTGAAATCTTTAGGGTTTTCAACATAGAAATTATGTCTCCCGCAAACAGATAATTCTACTTCTTTCTTTCCAGTTTAGACACATGTCATTCATTTTTGTGCCTCCTTGGGCTAGCTAGGACTTCCAGTACCATGTTGAATTTAGAGTGGTGAAAGTGAGCATCCTTGTCTGGTTTCTGATCTCAGAGGAAAAGGTTTCAGCTTTCACTTTTGACTCTGATGTTAGCTGTGTGATTTTCCTACATGGCTTTTATTATATTGGGTAGTTTCCTTCTATTCCTCATTTATTGGCTATTTTTATAATAAAAGGGTATTGAATTTTGTCAAATGGTTTTTCTACATCATTTGAGATGATCATGTGTTTTTTTTATTCTATTAATGTGGTATATTACATTGATTTTTGTATGTTAAACTTTCCTTGCATCCCAGAGTCTCTTCATTTTTTTTTTTTAAATTGGGTCTTTCAAAGAGAAGTTTGTAATTGTTATGAAATACCTTTTATCAATTTTTAATGGATCACACTTTTGGTGCTCTATCTAAGAAACTTTTGCCTAACCCATGTTGACAAGGATTTCTTCTTTTGTGGTCTCTTCTTGAAGGTTTATATTTTATAACAATTTTATATTTTCAGTTCATTTTTATATAGGATAGGAGATAGGACTCAAGATTTTCTTCTGTGTGTGTGTGTGTGTGTGTGTGTGTGTGTGTGTGTGTGTGGTTATCTAGCTGTTTTGGCACTATTTGTTTAAAAGGCTATTGATTCTCCTTTGAATTGCCTTGGGATTTTTTATATAATCTTCGTTTAATTTTTTAATATTTTTTAATATTTATTTTTGAGAGAGAGACCAAACGTGAGCAAGCGGAGGGGAAGAGAGAGAGAGAGAGAGGGGGCGGGGGCCAGAGAAAGACATAGAATCCAAAGCAGGCTCCAGGCTCCAAGCTGTCAGCACAGAGCCTGATGTACGGCTTGAACTCAGGAACTGTGAGATCATGACCTGAGCCGAAGTCAGATGCTTAACTGACTAAGCCACCAGATGCCTCTATAATAATCTTCATTTTAATCATGTCCAGATATTTTCATTTTTTTGTGAGGATCCAAGTTCCTGTCTAAAAAACTTCCTTCATTTTTCCTGTAGTGTTATCTGCTGGTAAGGAATTCCTTTAGCTTTTGTTATTTCACCTTCATTTAGAAAAGTATCATCCCTGTGTGTAGAATTCTGGGTTGACAATTGTTTTCTTTTGGCACTATCACACTGTTCTCTTATGAACTGCTTAGTTTGTGATGAGAAACTACTATAATTGTTACCTTTGTTCTGTATATATGTTTTTGAGTTTTTTGGGTTTGTAGTTAAATGCCCTTTATAGTTTTTTGAAAATTGTCAGCCTTTGTCTCTTCACATATTTTTTCTGCTTTCTTCTCTTTTCTTTCTGGGATGCCAGTTACACATTTGTTAGAAAGTTTGATATTGTCCCCATGTCTTAGATACTCTGGTGGGTTTTTTTGTTTATTTTTTTCTCTCTGTGTTCAGCTTGGCCAGCACAGGGGTGCCTGGGTGGCTCAGTCAGTTGAGCGACCAACTTCAGCTCAGGTCATGATCTCACAGTTGGTGGGTTCGGGCCCCACGGTGGGCTCTGTGCTAACAGCTCAGACCCTGGAGCCTTCTTTGGATTCTGTGTCTCCCTCTTTGTGCCCCTCCCCCGTGCACTTGCACATGGGCCCATTCTCTCTCTCTCTCTGTCAAAAATAAATGAAATTTTTTTTAAAATTTCTAGATTACACAAAACAAGGCATTTGGTCAGGAATACTAACCTTTTCCTGAACAGGTCCTTTGTAAATACTCCAAGTCCCAGATCTGAATTTTATACGTAAAATCTCCTATATTTTGTATGCTTGATCAATTGATTTAAAACAGAAATCAAGAAACTGTAGGTTCTACTAATTAAAGCTAGCGTGAAATCCCGTCCCTAATGTGAGATTCAAAATAATTATATTTAAGAATTTTCTTAGTATTGAAAACTTAATTATGATTTAATTGTTGTAACATTTACTATTCATTATATTCAACAACTTAATCCTAGGTGGGTTTTGTACTTAGCTCATAAGTTCATACCTTTACTTTTTCATTTAGATAGTCAATGTGTTTACCTAAACACAAGCCCCGAGCTGTGCTGGAAACTGGAAGGTTCGGTGGTATAGCTAGAAAATACTTGTTGGAGAAGACCTGAATCCCTGAAAGAGAAGAATGCATTCTTATAGATTGATGCTGAATATGGAAAGTTTTGGGCAAAAATTCATAGAGAGGAAAATTAAAGTCTAATTGGGAGGAAGAAACTGTCACAGGAAAGCCAGCTGACTAGAACAGGAGCTATAACCCATGGCTTCGATCCAGGAAATAGATTGGTACCACCAAGCAATTAACTCTGATTGAGTGTCCCACAATTTTAACTCAATTCTTAGACTGCCTGGAGGGAGCATCAGATCCCACATATCAAGGGCTCAGTCCCATAAGACTGCTTCTTCAGATGCCAGGTTGCAAGTCCAGGTTGTTACCTGTGTTTTTGATTCACTGGCTATAAATTAGAGATAGCTACAACCCCCTACCTAGTTCAGTTAATTTGCTAGAGTAGTTCACAGAACTCAAGGAACTGGCTTTGCTTACTCGATTACCAGTTTATTACAAAGGATATTAAAGGATGTGAATGAACAGCCAGATGAAATAATACATACAGCAAGATCCTAACAACTGGAGCTTTTTCCCCTGTGGAGTTTGGGGCCTAGCACTTGAATGCTTTCTGGGTCACCAACATGGCAGCTCTTCTGGGTTTTTATGGAGGCTTCATTCCATAGACATGATTGATAAACTCTTTGGCCATTGGTGACTGTTTCACTTTCAGCCCCTCTCTCTCTCCCTGGAGGTCAGAGGGTGGGAGTGAAAGTTTTAACCCTGTAATCAAGGTGGGTTCTTCCTGCCACCAGCCCTCACACCTTTAGGAGGTTTCTAAAAGTCACCTCATTAACATAAACTTAATTGTGGTTGAAAGGGGCTTGTTGTGAATAACAAGACATCCATTTCACTTTTATGGCTCTAAAGTGATTTCTGGGGCTGCAGACAAAAGACCATATATAACAAAAGATGCCCCAGGAGTTTTACATTTGCATATATCTAGTGTTTAAATTAGTTCAGTAAGATTTTAGTTAGCAGATTAAAAGGTCTGTTTAAATAAAACTTTATAGGGAAAAAATGGTAGGTGGTTTTGAAAAAATCTGTAATTAAGTGAGAACAGGTGCATGCTTTACTCAGAAAACCTGAATTTGGAACATCATTTCACAAAAGACCGAATAGAAAAGAGTTTTCTTTTCAAGGCTACAAGTGGGCTGTTAAATTAATAGCTTAGCTTATTGTTTGATTTTTATTCATTCATGTTTTGAGGAAATTTCAGTAAACTTTAGAAAATTTTAAAAACTTTTTATTTGAAACTAATTTTAGACTTACAGAAAACTTACAAAAACTATGTGGAGAATCTCCATGTACCCCTCACCCAACTTCTCTTAATGGTAGCATCTTACACAACCATAATAATTACCAAATTAATATAGACACGGTACTACCAACTAAACTGCAGACCTCTTTTCACAATTGTCCTTTTCTGTTCTAGGAACCTATCCATGATCACACTTTGCATTTAATTATTTCTTCTTAATCTCCACCATTCTTTTTCTCAGTCTTTTGATACTTTTGAAGAATACCAACCAGTTATTTTGTAGACAGCCCCTCAGTTTGGGTTTATGATGTTTGCTCATGATTAGAATAAGGTTATGCATTTTTGACAAGAATACCACAGAAATTATCTTTTATCTTTCCCTATGCATCATATGAGAGGGTTCATGATGCTGATACATTTTATTACTGGTGATGAGCTTTAGAAATTCTTGATGATAGATGCTATGATTTCTTTTATATAATACATATTAAAATTATTATTAAGGGGGCGCCTGGGTGGCTTAGTTGGTTAAGCATCCAACTTTCAGTTCACTGCATGATCATGCAGTTTGTGAGTTCAAGCCCCGCATTGGGCTCTGTGCTGACAGCTCAGAGCCTGGAGCCTGCTTCAGATTCCTTGTCTCCCTCTCTCTCTCTGCCCCTTCCCCTCTCATGCTGTGTCTCTCTTACTCTCAAAAATAAATAATAAGACATTTAAATTTTTTTAAATTATTATTAAAAATACCAGTCCATCAAAGCATTTGCTTTGTAATGCAGATAATTTACCAAAAACCAAAATGCAGATTAGGGAAAGCTGTTATCATCACTAGTTAATTAATGGGATGAGGTCTGTAGAATTTCACTAAAAAAAGTAAATTGTTCAATGATAAGAAAAAAACACCTTTTTCTTTCAAATGAGGCAATTCTTTCTTCATTGGACAGTTAACAAAGGAATTATCAAAAGAAGAATCTTCCCGAGTAATAGAATTGTTTTTGTAGTAGAAAAATTGTCTTGGTTGAAGCAATTAACTTTGGATAACTTATCAAGTAGAACAATAAATGAGGAAATAGGTGATTGCTTTTAGGTTTTTTTGTTCTATGTGTAACACTGGAATTCTATCAAATTAAGTCATTAAGACCAGTTTCTGGGGTGTAGCCTATCATCATATCTGAAATAAATTTATTGCAACAAATTTTTTGTATTTTGGGCATTTCAAAATTATGAATAGCATGAAATAAATCAATAATAATTTCAGAGGAAATACTACATTACATGTCCCATACCTTATTGACATTGAATCATCCTCATATGTTTCAGAAAGGAATGAAATTGTGCTTCAGGCTTTGATGCACTTAAAAAAATACAGTGTATTTTAAAATACAGTGTATTTTAAAAAGACAGTATGGAGGCTCCTTAAAAATTAAAAATGGAGATACCATATGATCCTTCTGGGTCTTTACCCAAAGAAAATTCTAATTCTAAAAGATATATGCACCCTTATGTTTATTGCACATTATTTACAATAGCCTAGATATGGAACACCCCAAGGTCCACCAATAGATGAATGGATAATGGATGAAGAAAATATAGTGTATATATATATATACAAAATGGAATCTTACTTACCATAAAAAAGAATGAAATCTTGCCACTTGCCACAACATGTTTGGACCTAGAAAGTATTTTGCTATAAAATAAGCCAGAGAAAGAATACCATATAATTTAATTTATATGTGGAATTTAAAAAACAAAACAAACTTGGGACGCCCGGGTGGCTCAGTTAAGCATCCGACTCTTTGTTTCTGCTCAGGTCATGATCTCACATTTCATGAGTTCCAGCCCCACTCTGCACTGTCAGTGCAGAGCTTCGGATTCATTCTCCCCTCTTTCCACCCCTACCCCATTCATGCTCTCCCACTCTCTCAAAATAAATAAACTTAATTTAAGAAATCAAAAAACAAACAAAAATAGACTCATAAGTACAGACAACAAACTGGTGGCTGCCAGAGAAAAGGGGAGTGAGGGGAAGTAGGTGATCAAGGGGATTAAGAGGTACAAACTTGTAGTTATAAAGTAAATAACAGGGATGAAAAGTACAGATTAGGAAATATAGTAAATAATGTAATAATAGCTTTGTATAGTGACACACAGTAACTGTACTTACCATGGTGAATATTTTGTGATATATATAATCATCAAATCACTATGTTATACACCAGAAACTAATATTGTATGTCAAAACTGTGTTTTTATGAAATAAAATTTTTAATGATATCTCCCTCAAATATACAGTAGATTATTAGGTTTTGCTGATAGGTATATCTATATATACCTATATAGATAGATATAGTGTTTATTCCTCAAAAGAGAATGAGTAGAAACTCTCCTGTAGATATCTGTTACCTGTCATAATGAAAGTGGGAACTAGCTCACATTAAGCTTTCTTCACTTGCTAGGTTTTCTTCACTAGGAACATTTCATTGAAATAGTTGTTTTTATACTTTTTGGATTATCTTTGAAGCATCCGTGAACTATAAAACTAATAGAACTGAGTCCTGCTGTCCCTTCAAAGTAACAGTATTCAATGTAATTGATAGCATTTTCTTTTATTTTAGTTCAGCAATCAGCAAACATTGGGAGGCTGAACTGGCTACCCTCAAAGGAAATAATGCCAAACTCACTGCAGCCCTGTTGGAGTCCACTGCCAATGTGAAACAATGGAAACAGCAACTAGCTGCGTATCAAGAGGAAGCAGAACGTCTGCACAAACGAGTAAGTTCAGAGCTGCTGCCATCCATAGGGATTTATGGCTAACAGACTTCACTGCTCAGCAGAGACTTACATGTAGTAGACTCAGTTCAAGGACATCTTTTGGAGATAATCGTTGGTTGTCAGAACATATAGATAGATGGTAGTATAAGTGGGTTTATTTAGTTAAGAAAAATATTTTCTATTCTGTCATTATCTGTGAAAATCTTGGTAAGTTATGTCTTTCTTTCTGCTCAGTAATCTCATCTGTAAAATAGAAATAATAATTGATACTGTGTAGAATTCCTGTGAAAATTAATTGAGAAAGTGAACTGACATTTAGTTGCACTGAGTTAATGATAGATGCTTTTATTATTTTATTTTTATTTTTTATTTATTTATTTTTTTTAATTTTTTTTCAACGTTTATTTATTTTTGGGACAGAGAGAGACAGAGCATGAACGGGGGAGAGGCAGAGAGAGAGGGAGACACAGAATTGGAAACAGGCTCCAGGCTCTGAGCCATCAGCCCAGAGCCTGATGCGGGGCTCGAACTCACGGACTGCGAGATCGTGACCTGGTTGAAGTCGGACGCTTAACCGACTGCGCCACCCAGGCGCCCCTATTTTTATTTTTTAAAAAAGGAACAGGAGTGCCTGGGTGGCTCAGTTGGTTAAGCGTCCAACTTCAGC
The DNA here is from genome assembly GCF_028749965.1 of Puma concolor. Classification (NCBI taxonomy): domain Eukaryota; kingdom Metazoa; phylum Chordata; class Mammalia; order Carnivora; family Felidae; genus Puma; species Puma concolor. The sequence goes on from NC_141667.1 coordinate 97,278,921, forward strand.
ACTGGTCATGATCTCACAGTTTGTGAGTTTGAGCCCTGCGTGGGGCTCTGTGCTGACAGGCCTGAAGCCTGATTCAGATTTGTGCCTCCCTCTCTCTCTACCCCTTCCCCACTCACGCTCTGTCTCTCTCTCACTCTCTCAAAAATAAATAAAAACATTAAAAAAAGATTTTTTTTAAAGAGCAACTTAAAACATACAGGTAGGAAACGCTTTATAAAAGTTGGGAGGTGCCTGGGTGACTCATTTGGTTAAGAGGCCAACTTTAGCTCAGATTATGTTCTCATGGTTCATGAGTTCGAGCCCCGCATCAGGTTGTCTACTGACAGCACAGAGCCCACTTCAGATCCTCTGTCCCCCTGTCCCCCACTCATGCTCACTCGATCTCTCTTTCTCTCAATCTGTCTCTCTCTCAAAAATAAACATGAAAAAAATTTTAAGAAAAAGTAGTCAGTTACACAGGTTTCCCCCACTATCCAAAAATAAAGCATTGCTGTGAAACCTTTCCTAAGCTCAAGTGGCATAAAGCAAAGACTATCCCCTACTTTAAAGTTCACATCATATCACTTCACTTTTACAAAAGACCTACATTAGTATCTGTTTTTGCTACTTGACAGAAATCTGAAGATGATTTTCAGTTTTACCAAAAAACACCATTACCATACTAATCTAGGTCTTTCATAAAAGTGAAGTGGCATAAATGCAAGCTCTCGGGGAGCACCTGCATTTGAAATTCATATAGGAAAAGAAAATCAGAAACCCCAGTATAAATAATATCAGAAGCCCAAACAATTACTTGTGAAGAATTTTTTTTGTGCTCAAAGCATTTACATTTACCCAACAGGAAGCAGATGCCACTAATTTCCTTTTTTAGAAAGGATGCCAAACAAGTGAACTTCATAGACAATAGGAAATTGTCTTACTACCAGAGCACAATTTAAGGAATGTAATAGGACCAGAATGACAAGGGAAATAATATAGAAATGGAATAGACACAGGGAGGGAGAGTAAGAAACCTGAATAAATATCATCCTATTATATGTATAAAGGTTAACTTAAGAGGAAGAAGAAGAAGGTTGTTTAATGAGTATAGAATTTCCATTTAGCAAGATGAAAAAGTTCTAGAGATATTTTTCACAATGGTCTGAGTATACTTGTGCACTTAAAAATGGTAAGATGATAAATTTAATTATGTGTTCTTTACCACAATAAAAAAAATTAACTCACAACAGTTAACTCATGAGCCAATAAATATTCATTGAAAAACTATCATATCTCCTTATTGAGTAATCCTTGCCCTTAAGGAATTTTTGTTGTAAATAATTAATTGAATTTTAAAGATTTAAGAAATGAAATCTTTCTGTTCACATGTTTATAATTTTCAGTGCTCTTCCTTCCTTTTTATAGATTTGATTTCCATCAAGGTATCCTTTCCCATTGGCCTGAATTAACTTTGCAATTTTGGCCAGGTATCAGGACAGCTTTTTGACTTAACTACAGGTTGCGTTTTCCTATTTCTTCACATGTGTACTCATTTTGAGTTGTGTGTTAGACATTAAAAATTAGATGCTATGCTGCCTATAGATGCTCTCATCTTATTCTGAATGATGTTTTTTATTTGAGCAAGCAGTTAAATGACTTACAGATTTCCTAGAATTTGTGAAGGTGTGGACTTACGCTTCATTATTAGAGTTGTTTTATTTTAATTTTGCCCTTAACCCTCTGGAGAATCCCCTAGTCCTGAGAAATCTTTATTTCTAAGGCGTAACCCTTCGGATGCTTCAGTGGAAAGCTTGAGGTGATAACCAATGTCCTCTAATTTGGTGGGACTCAAACTTCAAACTGTTTTCTCTATGGTGAGCATGAGCACTACCACCTTAGCTCTTTCAGCCTTCCAGCTCCCCATACCCCACCATGCTGGACTCCTTGGATTCTTACCTGTGCATGTTTAGTTCAAGGGTTGACCAAAGACTTGGAAAAAGTCTCTATGCTTATTTGGGGCTTTTTTCATACAGTTCCCTCAATTTCTAGCTGTTTCAGCTGTTCTAAGGAGTCCCCAAATCATCAGGCTCCTCAGGCTATCTTTTACTCTTTTGCTCTATTTGGTCACTAACCAGGGCATTCAAGCAGTTGAATTTTACATTTCGTTCATGATGTGCCATTGTTATCTATGGGAAAGTTTTTTTAATAAAAACAACTCCATCATTATGAGAACTGGAATTCCCCGTAAGGAATTTATTATCTAATTGAACAAAGAAAACTAATAAACATTGAAGAATAAGGAAATAATTCCCAAGATTTTCAATACATTTCATTTTGTGGACCTTGACAGATTGAGTAGATAGGAATGGCTTTCTGGTGAAAGTGCTTGCTGAGCTGAGAGTAGAGGGTTTGATGAAGTCTGAATGGCCTCAGAGGTAAGAGAGGACATTCATATCCAGCAAGATGGGTACGAGAGTTGTTTATTCTTTCTTAAAGTTTTATTTATTTATTTTGAGAGAGAGCATGCCCAAGCCAGGGAGGGGCAGAGAGGGAGAGAGAAGGAATCCCAAGTAGGCTTCTTGTTGTTAGCACAGAGTCTGGCACAGAGCTTGATCTCATGAACCATGAGACCATGACCTGAGCTGAAATCAAGAGTAGGATACTTAACCGACTGAACCACCCAGGCACCCTGAGAGTGGTTTGTTCTTAGGACAAGGAGACTTGCCTGCTTTTAGTTGGAAAAGTGATATATCACATACTGTGAGTGTCTTGGATGATGAGGATAGTTAAGTAGTTTATGACTGGTATATGCAAGACCTGAGGGTTAAGATTTGACGTAAAAAAAAAAAAAAAAAGAGCCTTTGAAAGGCTTTGAATGAGGGAGTTAAAGATCACAGATGAATGTTAGTTTGCAGAAGAGGTAAAAATAGATTACAGTTAAGTCTTCTGGCAAGCCATTGCTGTTCTTTAGGCCTGGATGATAAGGGTCTGCACAAGGCTATTAGTACATGAATAGAAAGGACAAAAGTGTTAAGAAAGGTAGAGTGACATTTGTGGAGTGTAATTAGATACTTGGAAAATGTGAAAGAGAAGGATTTGCTATGTTTCTTTAGCAGTCTAGAATTCACTGCAGTCTAGTCACCCAAAATGTATGAGCTCCCGATGTATGTAAAGAGCTGTGATTGGAGGTGTATGCATGTTTTTATGTTGACTTCTGTCTCTTTTGACTGTCAAATCCAACAGTGTTGTTGGACAGGATAACTTTTAGGGACTCTGTCCTTCTCTGTTGTCTCAGAAAATATCCAGTGCTTATTAAAAATTAGGTAGCTCTTTGGGCCCTCAGTACATTGTTATTGACTAAAAAATGTTATCTTTTGCCACAGAGACACTATTGATATGAAGTCATTCTAGTAATAGAATGATTTAAGTTGTATTTTTAAGCATATCTTTTCTTCCAGATTCTCTTAACATTTTGGAAATGTATTTGAAAAATTTCTCACTTCTGCAAGGCCAGTTTTCAGAAGCCATGTTTAATTTGAAAGCTACAGATGGAAGGCAGATGGCTATATCTGATTTTGAATATGTTTTCATAGGAAATTTTTAAAGAAAACTTCATTATAGGGATTCTCTGCTATCATTAATCATTTAATTTTAAGTTTTCCTGATTTTGCCCATGACCAAGCCATATAAATAATTATTTCCCTAGTCTTTTTTCCTTGTCCTAGATTCGTGTCTTTAAAGAATCTATTCATTCTACAATAAGTGTCTTAATATTTCTCAAAATTGATTTTCATATGTCGCTTCAGAATTCATGTTTTAACTATCAGGAGTTACTATATTTTCAGCAAGAAATCCTTTGAAGTAGTCATATGACTTACCTGTGTTCTCCTTTCATTCTAGGTGACTGAGCTTGAATGTGTTAGTAGCCAAGCAAATGCAGTGCATACCCATAAGACAGAATTAAATCAGACAATACAAGAACTAGAAGAGACGCTGAAAGTGAAGGAAGAGGTATTTGCTACTTTTTACTCATCTGTAATCTGGCTAACATATGTATACAAAATATTTGAGCTTATGTCAGATTTGCAGGTACTTTATGGAGTAAAGTAAGGTTGTGGGATGCTGTTTAGGGGTGTGAAATGTTTTTTTTTTGATTAATATTAAGCTTGTTCATATTTTCTCCTTCCTTATTTCTGCTGTTATGAACAATGATGAGGCAGTCAGACTGAGATGCTGCCTCTTGCCTTCTGTATGAGAGTTGCATTCATAAAATCAACAGAAAACCAGGAGAGGTTAAATGAATTTTATACGCTGTTGCTTTCTCTGGTTTCTGGTCAGAAGATTTAACATCCCAGGAAAGAATTATATCCACAACCATAACATATTCTGATGGTTGTTTCTAAGCAGTGCTGTCTCAAAGCCGGCAAGTGTACTTGTTGTTTAAGATTATCATGTAGTAGACACCATACCCATAAAGACAAATCACCCCTCTAAAATTTAGTCAGTATAAAGGAATGTTTTTTTAATTATTTTTTTCCAGGGACTGGAACAATGATTTCAGGAAAAAATAAGACTTTCTCTTTCCTTGATTTAGTTTAAATATTGTTGCTAAAGACCTTGCTGTACTTTTTCTAGGAAATAGAAAGATTAAAACAAGAAATTGATAATGCCAGAGAATTACAAGAACAGAGAGACTCTTTGACTCAGAAACTCCAGGTGAGCTGTAATGACGTTTTGATTCATTTCTGCACAGGAAGGCATCACTCATTATTTCACATAGTAATGACTTTTTTCTCTGAAATTTCATTTCGTAGGTTCTCAGTCCTTTTTCTTTTCCAGGACTTCTCATTCGGGCCTAATCTTTGATTTGTCAAAAATTACCTGATACCTTTATCTAGGTAGCATATGATCATCATAGATGGTCATTTATAAATTGTCTTCAGTAAATTATTTTAGAAATTTCTACTTTGTAACATAAAAAATACCCTGAATTTAAAGAGAATTTCTCAAATGGATTTCATTCACTTGAGGAGTTCTCATTTTTTTTTAACACTGAACTACTTAGCATGAATTACAAAAGTAGTTGTGCCCTAATGGAAATCAAGTTAGTACTGTTTTTCTTCCTTTATACGAATTAATTTTACTCACTTTTTTTGCATAAGTAATATGTTTCTTGGCTCTCATTTACATACGTATATCCTGTGTCAGTGGTTAGGGAAGAATTTTAGAATTCGTTATCAAAGTGCCCTGGCACCTCAGCTACTTTTACACCCCAGTGGTTAGCTGCCTCTATAAAGAGAGGTTAGGGCCACTTTAGAGTTGGGAGTAGAAATAAATGTATGTATGGAGTGAGGAATTTGGGCTGAGTGATGATGAGTAGGACCTGAAAGCCCAGTATTAAAAGGAGTACCATAATTATAATGAGAATGTCCAGCATTAATTGAGTGCTCACTTGCACCAGACACTGTGTTAAGCACTTTACTTATATTGTGCATTTATTCCATGCAACAGTCATAGGAGGAAACTGAGGCTTGTATAGGTTAACTTGTCCAATCTCTCTTTAAGTAGGCAAAGTTCTTTGACAGTGGAAATGGGTTCTTTATAGAGCATCAACTATTTCCCTCTCTCTCTCCCGTCATTTGACTTTCAGCAGTCTGAGAAAAAGGAGGTGGTTTGTTTTGGTTAGCCCTATTAAATGTTGTTCCTACATTTTAATGATCTGTGTAAATTAGTGGTTGTCAACTGGGGGCAGTTTTGTGCCGCAGGGGACGTTTAACAATGTATGGAGACAGTTTTGATTTTCACAACTAGGACTGTACTATTGACATCTAGTAGGTGGAAGTCAAGGATGCTGCTAAACATCCAATTATCTGGCCCAAAATGTCAATAGTGTCAAGGTTGAGAAAGCCTGGTGTAGAACTAAAAGATGACGCATGTAATCAGGGCTAGAGGAGGTGGAAGAAATCAGTGTGGCTTTGCCATTTGTTCGTTTGTTTCGGGCTGTCATTGTCTGAGTACTTGCTATGCTTCAGGCATTTTGCTAAGCACTTGTATACCATCGCTCTAATTCTCAACTAATTCTCACACTAACAAATGTGGTAACCCCATTTTCAAAGAGAAGGCAGCAGTTCGGAGGTGTTAACAAGTTTACAAGACACTGAGCTAGAAAGTAGTAAGGCCTAAATTTGTTTTGATTCCAAAGTCTCTGTTCTTTCTGTATTAGCACCACACTGCTCCAGGCAGTCAAGTGGCCAAGACATTCCTGACAGTTCTTTAAAAACATTTTTCCAGTTACATACACATTTACATTGTCCCAGAGAAACCAACAGGTGATTTTTCATATCAGACTTCTAAATGTATTTCATCATTGACTGAGCAGTAATTGAATTTTAAAGCTGGCTCCTGGAATAGTGAATATCAGTGCTTACCTTTTCTTTCACCAAGTATCAAAAATGCTTATCAAAACAACCTACATGGAACAGGGCAGGGAAGCTTTCAGACCTTCAGATGCACTGGTCCCTATTTGTTTTCAGTCTTGGCTCACGTGTTAATTTCTCCAACTTCTCAATTTAAGCACTGCTCTGCAAGGTCCTCCCAGCCCCCTACTCCCCCCACCCCAGTTACTCTTTGTAATATTACCATGTTTTATTTTCCTAGTAGCCATTGTCAGTATCTGAAATGATTTTATTTATTTTCAAAATTTATTTTGGAATGATTTCAGATCAGAAAAACTTGCAAGAATAATACAAAAATGTTTTTCATATACCTTTCACCCACATTTCCCAAATGTTAACATTTTTTGCCGTATTTGTTTTACCATTCTGGAACTCTATCTGTGTATGTATATATATACGTACACACATACATACATACATATGTGTGTATACATACATACATATATACACTTTTATGTGTATATATATATATATATATATACACACACACACATATATCTTTTTCCTGAAATCTTTGAAAATACGTTTAAGATACAGTATCTCTCTTTTTTTTTTTTTTTTAATGCTTTATTTATTTTTGAGAGAGACAGAGACAGAATGTGAGTGGGTTAGGGGCAGAGAGAGAGGGAGACACAGAATCCAAAGCAGGCTCCAGGCTCCGACTGTCAGCACAGAGCCCGACGCGGGGCTCAAACTCACAGACCGTGGGATCATGACCTGAGCCAAAGTAGGATGCTGAACCGACTGTGCCACCCAGGCGCCCCAAGATACAGTATCTCTTTACCTCTAAACACTTCAGTGTGTATTTTATAAGAGTAAGGACATTTTCTTCTATAACCATCAAAAATGATCTATCTACAGACCTTACTCAAATTCCCATAATTGTCTTAATAATCTCCTTTATAGCAAAATTTAAAAATTGTTTTTCTGGTCCAGGATTTATTCCAGAATCACATACTGCATTTAGTTGTCATGTATATTTATTTTGATGTTTGAATTGTCCCGCATTTGGCCAGTTGAAACCCCTTCCAGCTTCTGGTTCCTTTTGATATGACACTCTAATTCTTTAAAGAATTTCTTTATGTTTTAGTACAACATAATCCAGGCTCATCTTGTATTTTTTCAACTTTAGCCTTGGAATTAGCTATTTCTTCAAGGAGAAATTTCTTTTAGCAAAGATTGATATTTAGAAGCCAAAACCTGAGTACTAGATAAGCTTCTTGTTATTAAGTTGGCATTGTTTCTTTTCCATCTTAATAAACAGAGCTAGAAGTACACGCATACCACATTATGTCCATTTCAGGTACGTATATATGTCTTTTAAACTGAATTCTTACCCATACCTCCCACTGTAGTCTAATACTATGAAGTTCATTTTAGCCTTTTCCTTATTCATATCTGTAACTTGTTTACCCAACACCAAGAAACCTGGAGGCACCTGGGTGGCTCACTCAGTTAAGCACCTGGCTCTTGATTTTGGCTTAGGTCATGATCCCACAGTTCTTAAGTTCGAGCCCCATGTCGGACTCCACGTTGACATTGTGGAGCCTGCTTGGGATTCTCTCTCTCTCTCCCTTTATTTCTGCCCCTCCCCTGCTCACACTCTCTCTCTGTCTCTCAAAATAAATAAATTAATTTTAAAAAATACTGAGAAACCTGATTCTTATTACCCACAGTATATTTACTTACTTTTTTAATCTCAGAAAGCACAGAAAATAGTTGTTGAATTACTAAATAAAACCACTGCAAGAAAATACAAACAAACCCTTACCAACTAGAGATCAGTATAATTCTTTTTGTCCTTAGCCTGTATCCAAAGTTTATTGGGTGAGTTCTTCCACTCCTCTGCAATTGGCTAGGTTCTTCATTTGAAACACATTTATGTTTATTTGTGTCATATTCCATTTTAAATGTATTTTATTTTCCATTCTTCTTCATTTTATAGCATGCATTTAATGAGTATATGAAACATTAGTGTGGTTCCAAAAATCAGAACTATTCAGAAAGATGTCTTTAGAGAAGTATGAGCCCCTTCAGTCCAGACTACCCTAGTTTCTGTCCCGTTCTTCCCACCCCCCGTATCCATCTGCCACCCGTCGGTAACCAGTCACATTAGTTTCTGGTTGATCCTTTCTCTGTTTCTTTTTACACAAATGAACAGATCTATTTGTTTACCCTCTCCTCCCTTTTTTTAAATGATTACATCCACTAGATTATTCTTTTGCACTTTGCTTCTTTAACATGAAACATATTGTAGAGATCACTCTGTCAGTTCATACAGATCTTGTTCATGTTTGTTACAGTTGTATAGTACTTCATTTCTATGTTGATAGTTTATTTAGCCACTCCTTTGTATGGGTATTTAGGCTATTTCCAGTGTTCTGCAACAATACTACAAGTAATATTGTGCATAGGTATTTTGTTATCATTGGAGGTGTGTATTCAGGATAGATTTTTTTTTTTTTTTTAGTAATCTGTACACTCAACATGGGGCTTGAGCTCATTTTGACCCCAAGATCAAGAGTCTCATGGTTGGGCACCTGAGTGGCTCAGTCAGTTAAGTATCCAACTTCAGCTCAGGTCATGATCCTGTGGTTTGTGAGCTCGAGTCCCACATCAGGCTCTGTGCTGACAGCTCAGAGCCTGGAGCCTGCTTTGGATCCTGTGTCTGTCTGTCTCTCTCTCTCTCTCTCTCTCTCTCTCTCTCTCTCTCTGCCCCTCCCCTACACGCACTCTCTCTCTCTCTCTCTCTCTGTCTCCCTCTCTCTCTCTCTCTCTCTCTCTCTCAAAAATAAGTAAACACTAAAAAAACAAAAAAGAATCTCATGGTATTCTGACTGAGCCACCCGCAGGAAAGATTCTTAGAAGCAAGATTTCTTAGTGAGAAGATAAACATATAAGTAGTTTTGTTAAATATTGTCCAGTTTCCCTCCATAATGAGTTATGGCAGTGCTCACTCATACCACCAGCATGAGTGCATGTGTCTCCATAGCCTCACCAACAAAATGTGTTGTCATACTTCTTAATTGTGTGATAGGTGAAAAATGGTATCTCTTGTGTATCTCGTATTATTATGAGTCACATGAACTTCTTTCATAAGCTTAAAGATCTTTTCAGTATCTTTTTGTATATGTGTGGATTGGGTGTTCATGTCTTTTGCCTTTTCTCGATAGGTTTTTTGGTCCTTTTTCAAGAGTTCTTTGTATTCAGGAGTTCTTTATATATCTGATTACATGTTACAAATATTTTCTCCCAATTTGTTGTTTTTTTTACTTTTTCCAAGATAGTGTTGCTTTATGTAGTAGTCAGATTGATTCCTTTCTTTACTTGCTTGTGGCTTGTGAATAATAGAGTTAGTTAACTCTTCTAAACTGAGATAATATAGGAATTTATCCATATTTCCCTCTAGCACTTACAAGGTTTCGTTTTTTACTTTTAGATCTTCGAGTACTTGGGGTTTATTTTTTTGTGTATGGTATGAGATGGGTATCCAATTCCATCTTTTTCTAAATGCCTGTCCAGTTATCTCATTACCATTTATTTAAAACATCATTCTTTTTTCCAGAGATTGGAGATACTTGATTTCTATGTGTATTTTGATCTATTGCTGGACTTCCTGTTCCACCCCATTGGTCACTCTATTCATGTGTCAGTCCCACACTGCATTAATTGTAGAAGCTTTAATGTCTGGGAAGGCCAGTTAATCTTCACAGCGTTTCTTCTTCATTGCTTTTCTAAATATTCTTACATATTTATTTTATCATATGAACTTCAGTATTAACTTCAATACCAGTTTTTGTGTCAACTAAAAATGTAGCTCTATAAAAAACTTTTATTGGGATTGCTTAAAATTTACTTAGGAGTGTTTCAAGGTTTTTGTGTGTTTTTGCATATTTCTTGTTTATCCATATTTTGTCTTTGTTTCAAATGGGATTTTTTCTATCATTGTATTTGATTATTGTGTGTATATGTTGAATTCTGTATGCTTATTTTATATGCTGCTACCTGACTATTTTATTACTTGAGGCTGTTTTGTCATTTATTGCACTGATTCAGTAAGATTTTTTTGGTACGGTAACACATAATTTGCAAATAGAGGTAATTTTATTTATTTCTCCAATTCTTATGCCTCTCTTGATTTTTCTTGTCGAATTACACCTTAAAAACAGTAGTAAAGGGGCACCTCTGAGATTCAGTCGATTGAGTGTCCAACTCTTGATATGGGCTGGGGTCATGATCTCAGGGTCATGAGATTGAGCCCCACGTCTGTGCTGTCAGCACAGAGCCTGGTTACGATTCTCTCTGCCCCTTCCCCACTCACATGCTTGCACATGTGCTCTCTCTCTCAAAATAAATAAATAACCATTAAAAACAAAACAATGGTATAGTGTTAAACAGTAGTGGAGTTAAGGGCTTATTTTGTCCCTTATCTTAGTGAAAATGCCTCTATTATTTTTCCATTAATTAAAATGCTGGATTTAACACTAAAATATATTTTATCATATTATGAGACTGTCTTTCCTGTTTTCACCAAAAATTTTGTTAATGGCTTTTTTTAAGTATCTTTGGAGATAGCCATAATTCCCTCCCTAGATCTATTAATATGTTTTGTTTTATTAATAGATTTTCTAATACCAAACCACCCTTGCATTACTGGAATAAGTACCGTTATCTATGATATATTATTCTCTTAATGTGGTTTTAGATTTTCATCTTTTATTATTTATAATTTTTACATGATACTCATTTGTAATATTGGTCTGTAATTTTCTTCCTTTGTGGGGAAGCTGTATTTATAAGATTTAGGTATCAAGGTTATACTTCATACAAAGTTATACTTCAGGAGTGCCTGGGTGGCTCGGTTGAGCATCTGATTCTTGATTTCAGCTCAGGTCACAATCCCATGTTCAGATGCTCAACCGACTGAGCCACCCAGGTGCCCCTTAAAAAACAATTTTTTGGGGGGGATGCCTGGGTGGCTCAGTCTTTTGAGCGTCCTGACTTCAGCTCAGGTCATAATCTCACAGTTCGTGAGTTTGAGCCCCGCATCGGGCTCTCTGAGGACAGCTCGGAGCCTGGAACCTGCTTCGGATTCTGTGTCACCCTCTCTCTCTCTGTCCCTCCCCAGCTTGCACTCTGTCTCTCCCTCTCTCAAAAATAAATAAAACATTAAAAAAAATTTTTAAAGAAAAATTTTTTAAAGTTATACTTCAGTTATACTTCATATACTTTCTTCATTTCCTGTGCTATGGCGTCATGGATGTCATATTGCAGCTATCTGATCTTTGAGCATTTAATAAAGCTCTCCTTTGACACCATCGGGGCCTGGTGCATTTTTTGTGTAGTTCCTGGATTATTCTGTCTTCTGTAGCTATTGGACTGTTTAAGTTTTCCTTCTAGCTTTCATATATTCAGCAAGAACTCCTATTTTATATAGTTGTTCATTATCCTTTTCTTCTTGATTAAAGTTAAGCAATGGTATGTCCATTTCGTTAAATTAAAAAAAAATTTTTTTTAACGTTTATTTGCTTTTGAGAGAGACAGACAGAGTATGAGCAGGGGAACGGCAGAAAGAGAGGGAGACACAGAATCTGAAACAGGCTCCAGACTCTAAGCCGTCAGCACAGAGCCTGACGTGGGGCTCGAATTCACAAACTGTGAGATCATGACCTGAGCCGAAGTCAGATGCTTAACCAACTGAGCCACCCAGGCATCCCTAAAAAAAATGTTTTTTAATGTTTATTTTTGAGAGAGAGAGAGAGAGAGAGAGAGAGAGATAAAGTGCTAGTAAGGAAGGGTCAGAAAGAGGAGACACAGAATCTAAAGCAGGCTCCAGGCTCTGAGCTGTCAGCACAGAGCCCAGTGCGGGGCTTGAACTCACAAACTGTGAGATCATGACCTGAGCTGAAGTCACATGCTTAACTGACTGAGCTAACAGGCACCCCTATTTTGTTAAATTATTTTAAAAATACTTGGTTTGGTTCATCAGTGTCACTGGCTTTCTATCCTCTACCTTACGAATTTCTCCTTTTAGCTTTACTATTCCTGCTTCATGCTTTATTTTGGTTGACTTTTTTATTCTTTTTCTAGCATTTTAAGAAGAGAATTTAATTCCTTTATTTTTATTCTTTCACTTTTATTTATACATGTGTAAGGCTATAGATTTTCCTCTGTTGCTCTAAAGTGTATTCCATAGATTCTGGTATTTAGTATTTTCATTATCATTATTTCCTGAAATTCTGTAATTTTGGTTTTATTTACCTTGCATGCAAGAGGTGTTTAAAAGAAGGTGCTTTAGGGGTGCCTGGGTGACTCAGTTAGTTAAGCATTCTGACTCTTGATTTTGGCTCAGGTCATGATCTCACAGTTTGTGAGTTCAAGCCCCACTTCAGGGATTGGGGATTCTCTCCCTCCTCACTCTGTACCTATCCCCAGCTCATGCTCGCTTGCTTGCTTTCTCTGTCTCTCTCTCAGGATAAATAAATGAGCATTACAAAAAATAAAGGGATGCCTGGGTGGTTCTTTCAGGTGACTGTCTGACTCTTGATTTCAGCTCAGATCAAGATCTCACAGTTTTTGAGTTCGAGCCCTGCATTAGGCTCTGCTCTGAAAGTGCAGAGCCTGCTTGGGATTCTCTCCCTCCTCTCTCTGCGCACCCATCCCACCGCCCACCACTCACTTGTGTGCTCAGTTGTGCACACTTTCTCTCTCTCTCTCTCAGAATAAATAAACATTACAAAAAATAAAGGGCAGGATAAATTCTGTCGGTTAAGTGTCCAACTCTTGATTTCAGCTCAGGTCATGATCTCATAGTTAATGAGTTTGAACCCCATGTTGGGCTTTGTGTAGAGCCTGCTTGGGATTCTCTCTGCCCCTCCCCTCCCCCCAAATAAATAAATAAACTTTAAAAAAATAAAAAATAAATAAAAGAAAGATCATGGCTTGAGCCTAAATCATGAGTTGGACACCCAACCAACTGGGCCACCCAGGCACCCCTAGTAACCATCATCCATCCTTGTTTTATTCTTTGATATATATTATTTTATTATTTTTTATATTATTTTTTAACCATCATCTGTCCTTGTTTTATTCTTTGATATATATTACATATAGTACATGGTCCTTTCTTTGAAGTTTCCACAATAATCTGTTGGTTGGATGAAGCTTATCTTTAGTGGATGGTTCCCGAAGAGCTTATGGTTTTAAGCTGTTTTTTTAAAAGACTTAGTACTTGGGTGACAGGTAGATATAAAATCCTTGGTTTGTAATTTTCTTTCTTTGAGTTTCTTGAAAATGCCGCTCCATTATTACCTTGTTTTTATGTCTCTTTTGAGAAATCTATTCCAGTCTAGATGCCTGGCCTTGGAAGTTTAGAACCCATTCTGTTTGTATGCCCTGAGGATTTTTCCTTTATATTTAAAATCTAATAGTTTTACTAAGATAATTCTGAGAATTGATTGTTGAGGGTCAGTTTTCTCAGGTACTTGGTGGGCCCTTTTAATTTGTAGATTCAGGTCTGCCTTTATTTCCAGGAAGTTTTCTTGTGTAAAAGTTTTAAATATTAACTTTGTCTTATTGGGGTGTTTTCTTCTTCAGGAGCTCCAGTGATACGTAACTGGATTGGATTTTTTTGTCTTCTGTTTCAACCACTTTCTCTCTGATTTTTTTTATATAAATGTTTATTTAATTGAGAGAGAGAGAGAGAATACGGGCAAGGGACAGACAGAGAGAGAGGGAGAGAGAGGATATGAAGCAGGCTCCAGGCTCCAAGCTGACAGTGGAAATCCCAATCTTGGAGCTTGAGCTCATGAACTGTGAGATCATGACCTGAGCTGAAGTCGGACACTTAACTGACTTGAGCCACCCAGCCACCCCACATTCCCTTGAGTGTTGAAAAATAATAATTGAATAAACTATTTTTTTTGCAGATGTATTTTTTATTTTATAATTCAGTCTTTATTTCTGATGTGATTTTGCCTTTTTCTTCTGTTTCTATCAAGCTTTAATCACTCCTCATTTTTTTTTGTTTTTTGTTTTTTTGGCCCATTTCTGTTTTTCATGTTTAATATCTGACTCAGGCTCTATTTTGAATGCTTGACAGTATTTAAAGTTTATTTTGGGTGTAATGTCTACACCCAACATGAAGCTCAAACTCATGACCCTAAGATCAAGAATCCCATGCTCTTTCCCTTTTAAAAAAAATATTTTTTCAAGTTTATTTACTTATTTTGAGAGAGAGAGAGGAAGAGAACAAGCACAAGCCAGGAAGAGGCAGAGAGAGGGAGAGAGAATCCCAAAGAGGCTCAACGCTGTTGGCGCAGGGCCCAACTTAGGCCTCAAACTCACAAAGCATGAGATCATGACCTGAGCCGAAATCAAGAGTTGGACACTTAACTGACTGAGCTACCTTTGTGCCCAAGAGTCCCATGTTCTTCTGACTGAGCCAGCCAGGTGCCCTGTTTGATGATATTTAATTTCCAGTGGAGTCTTCTGTTTTCTTGTACTTCATAGTTGGTTTTTTGTGGGGACTTGTATTTTCATTCAGTGAAGTGTCTAGAGTTTCATTTTCTGTTTTCATCTTACTATAGTTTCCGTAGATGAAGATATGTCACATCTTTGTATTTGGTGGACTGAGTGGCAGTTTTGGGTAGTTTACAAATTCTTAGTTAAAAACCACTCACTTTTTGGGAGACAGGTAAGAGAGAAGCTTAGGAAATGTCTTTGCTGGAAATTGAAGTTTGTATTGTTCTATTTCTTCTAGTAACTTTGAAGTTGTGAAGTTTGTGTGGTTTTATTCTTGTCATTGATTTATTTAGTTAGGGAGGATGGTTAGGAGATTTCACTGTATGCAGTCACCATTACCTCAGCTTCCCGGAAGTCTGTTTTGTTTGCTTTTTGTTGCGAGTATCCTCAATCTAGATTGCATGCTGCATTCAAACAAGAACCATCTTTGTTTATTCTCTGCTTTATCTCTATTTCTAGTACATAGAAGATGCTTAGTAAATAATTGTTAAATAGCTCTTCTTCAAAATTTGTGTGTGTGTGTGTGTCTGTTGCCCCTTTTTTTCTGTTGAAATACTAGTTCTTGTTTTGATGATTTATATATGTCTTGTTACATATGAAGGTTGATGATCTAATAGGGCAGTATATCTTACTTATATCAGCTTAAGATGTGAATCAGATATCCAAGACAATTTTCCTGTAACTTTTATTTAGATTAAAAATGCAGGATTTAAACTGTTAGAAAATGAACCTGATCTGGTCCCATTTATGATGGTAATAATTGTATAATTTTTTTTAATGTTTATTTATTTTTGAGAGAGAGGGAGAGAAAGAGTGTGAGCAGGGGAGGGGCAGAGAGAGAGAGGGAGACACATAATCTGGAGCAGGCTCCAGGCTCTGAGCTGTCAGCACAGAGCCCAGCGTGGGGCTTGAACCCATGAGCTGTGAGATCATGACCTGAGATGCAAGTCAGATGCCTAACCGACTGTGTCATCCAGGAGCCTCTGTAAAAAAATTTTTTTAATCACGCTAGTGTTTAGGCTCTATATCTAACACAGAGAGTGACCTTCTACCCATTAAGATTTTATACTTTTTTTTTTTTAATATTTATTTATTGCTAAGGGAGAGAGAAAGAGGGAGAGAGAGAACCTCAAGCACTGTCAGCACCGAACCCAACATGGGGTTCAAACTCACCAACCATGAGATCATAACCTGAGCTGAAATCAAGGACCGGATGCTTAACCATCTGAGCCACCCAGACACCCCTTTATACTTTGAATTATTGCCCTTTAAAACATTCGAAGGGCCTCCATGGCTTTATCAGGACCGAACCAGGTCTGGATGCCCCTGGCACATGGTTACCTGTCAGGGAAGGAGAAGAGGAAATTAGTAGCACACAAGTGGTTATAAGTAGAAGAATAAGTTAGGAGTGAGAATAAACGGCAAGAAGAGGCTTGGAAAACATGGACATAAGGTGGACTACTGGGAAGTGCCCACAAACCAGGGCTCCAGTTGCCTTGTGTTGGCCCATGTGCACAGCGTTGGCCATTCTTGCTCTAGGATTATATTCTCTGCTTCAGAATAGACCAGCACTGTCAGCACTGTATTGGATCCCTTTTGTTACCTGCCTACTAAAATTCCTCCAATCAGAGAAATGGTTGAGAGTATGAAACTCTGTCTAGAGAGAACAATGCAATTTTAATAGCTGAGGAAATTTGGTGTTTTGCATGCTTCCATTGAAAATGTTTGGATGTTTCATTGATTGGCAAGGAGAACAAAGAAGGCTTTCATTTTAAGGAAGGCTTTAGAGGGCATAATGGGTGGTGCCTGGTGAAGTGGGTGTTTTCTAGTGAATGACATTTGGTCTATTTTTATAGTTGGAAACATTCTACTCTTAAGCTTATTGTTTAAGCAAGCAAGAGAGCATACTGTGCAATCATGAGTGGAATTTTTACATTTGATCCCAGGCTCTTTTTTCTCCCTCATAGTTTGGAGCCTCCATGAATGTGCCTATGAATTTATAAGTATTTTATTGGTTTCAGATCCTGCTCTCAGTTTACTTATCTTCTCTTTGTGGATTATTCAAAGGAAAAAGATTAGAAACATACTGGGAAATACCTAACAGTAAATGCTTTTTTTTTTTAACTTTTTTTTTTAATGTTTGTTTATTTTTGAGAGAGAGACAGAGCATGAGCAGGGGAGGGGCAGAGAGACAGGGAGACACAGAATCTGAAGCAGACTCAGGCTCTGAGCTGTCGGCACAGAGCCCAACGTCGGGCTCCAACCACAAACCGTGAGATCATGACCTGAGCCAAAGTCGGACACTTAACCAACTGAGCCACCCAGGTGCCGCTCATCAGTAAATGCTTTAATATTAGATTGGGGTTTCTTAAATTCTTCATTTATAACTCATTTGAGCTGCCGTATTAGTTTATTATATTTTCCCAGGTTCTTGCAGCTCCTCTGTGACATTCTTGCTTAGGCCTTTCTCTTAGTTATTTCTGTCAGAGCAAGTGAACATTTATGTTCAGAATCCTAGATCAGGATTACTTTCTTCTGTGTATTCAAGCCAAATTCCCAGTTATTTTTCTCAAAAGTTGAATTTTTACAGGTATTTTAAGAGAAGTAAATATAAAAAGTAAAAATACCCATAATCCTAACAACTGCAACCATTTCCTATTATGTACAGTAATTTCCAGTGCTTGTCCTCATGCATACCAATTTTTGTCTATTTGCACTCTGCTGCTTGGTATTGTTTTTTTCATTTAACATTTACCGGATTCTTTCAAGAATTAAAAAAAAAAGTGTTCTACCACCCTTTAGACTTGCTGTAATTTTTTTAGAGATTTACACTTAAATGATGCATTAACACTTGAAACATAATGTTTTCTCGGGCTGATTCATATTGTATTATTAACACCAAAATTTTGTCTTTGTTCCATATAATTTATATATGTAAATATAATTTGTGTCAATCACTTAATTCCTCTCAGATGTAAAAGTGAGCTTTCCTGGGGGCGCCTGGGTGGCTCAGTTGGTTAAGCGTCAGACTTCAGCTCAGGTAGTGATCCCATAGTTTGTGGAATCGAGCCCTGTGTTGGGCTCTGTGCTGAAAGCTCAGAGCCTGGAGCTTGCTTCAGATTCTGTATCTCCCTCTCTCTCTCTCCCTCTCCTGCTTATGCTCTGTCTCTGTCTCTCAAAAATAAATAAACTTTTAAAAAATTTAAGGGGCGCCTGGGTGGCTCACTTGGTTAAGTGTTCGACTTTGGCTCAGGTCACGATCTCACAGTCCATGGATTCAAGCCCTGCTCTGTGCTGACAGCTCACAGACTGGAGCTTGCTTTGGATTCTGTGTCTTTCTCTCCCTCCCCCCTTTCTCTCTCTCTCTCTCTCTCTCTCTCTCTCTCTCTCTCTCTCCCCTGCTTGTGTTCTCTTTCTCAAAAATAAATTACATTTGAAAAATTTAAAAAGTAAGGTTTCCTGGGGTACCTAGGTGGCTTAGTCAGTTAAGCTTTCCAACTCTTGATCTCTGGGTTGTGAATTGAAGCCCTGTGTTGGACATCATGCTGAGTGTGGAACCTACTTTAAAAAAAAAAAAAAAAAAATGAGCTTTCCAGAAAGAATATATAACTTTCTATGAATTGCTTATCTGAATAGCTTATTTAAAGTGTAATAGTCTGTTTTCTGCCGTTTTTCTCATTTAGAATTTTTAACCAAATTTAAGTCTCTAGCTCACTATATCCTTTTGTTTTTTAGAGTCACTTATTATATTTGTTATGCTTAGGAACATTTTTAGAGCAGTAATAACTTCTAATTTTTAAGTATGCTGGACTTCATTCTGTTTTTTAAAAAAAATTTTGTCATGTACCTTTACTTCCCTTTTGTCGTTTTCTCTTCTTTCCATGATTTGCAGTATATTGGAATGTCAGCTTTCTAATTCCCTCGTATGTATACTTATTACACGTCTTGACTATAGTTTTTAGCCCTTGAGCTGTTTGCTCTGCCACCTCGATCCATTTTGATAGGCAAAACAAAGAATAATGAACATGCTCAAAGGTTCCTAACACCACATTTTAGAAAGTTGTTGTCTTCCCACAATCTTTCTCAGGAATTGCCAATGAGGAGAAAAAAATTTGTCTTTTTCTCTGTTTGCTTTTACCTGAGTGTGTTCGCAATTGTGCAATAAGAAGAATGGGCAGGCAGAAATTGACATGAGATGTAGCTAATCCACAAAATGGGTCTTTAATCCTATCTAAGTATTTGAAGTGCCTGAAGGGTTGCCTAGCACAAAGTAAGCAATCAGCAAGTTTTTGTCGGGTGGATGGTTGGATGGATTCATGAACAAGCCTGTCCATAAAACGCATGGATTTCTCAGATGGCAAAATTCTAAAAATCTCTTTAAATGGTACTACCTTGAGATTCAGAAACTCATCCTCCTACTCGTCCACGTGCATTAACTGCCAGAATATTAGTAATAACAAAAGTTATATTGCTTTCTAAGTCATGAACTGACCTGTGTATATATATCACACTTTTGTTTCTAAAGGAAGTAGAAATTCGGAACAAAGACCTGGAGGGACAGCTGTCTGACTTAGAGCAACGTCTGGAGAAAAGTCAGAATGAACAAGAAGCTTTTCGCAATAACCTGAAGACACTCTTAGAAATTCTTGATGGAAAAATATTTGAACTAACAGAGTTACGAGATAACTTGGCCAAGCTACTAGAATGCAGCTAAGAAAAGTTAAATTTCAGTGCCAATTGATTAAAAAATACACTGTCTCTCTTCATAGGACTGTTTGGGCTCTGCATCAAGATCGCACAAAAAAATTGAATATCATTCCTCCTCCAGGAGGATGATCTTTTGAAAATTGGAATTGTATATTTCAGTGTAAATTTTAGAATTCAGCTTGTAGCTAGTTGGGGAAAAAAAAAGAGATGAAAACTTGAACTACAAATTACCTCCATGTATATTATTGGCCATAGTTAACTAGAAAGTTATAAATAGACACTTAATGCAATCTTTTTTTTCTGATATTAGCCAATGGGAGAATTAACAATGTCTGGGTCACATCCCCTTTTTGTGTTCAACACAGTGAAGGTTATCTGCTTCTTAAATTAATTTATTTATGATATCTAAAGCTGTGTTTTGTGCAAAAATTTAGTGATGAAAGCCCTGTCTTCTGTTGTAATCTGAATAATTTCTCAGGATATTTTTGCACTGCTAAGAAGCAGTGCCATTACCAATTAATTCTTGCCAGGAGTGAGAGAGAGCTGTATCTTTAATTGAAACATACTTAACTAGAACTGGGTGTATAGAGTTCTTCCCTTTTTTTATACTGGAAGATATTTCACTCGGTGACCACTCTGGTACACTCTGGTGTTCTTTAATCTTGTCTGCTGTATAGTTTACTTTTCCACATTGATTCCATGTATTTATGAGAAGATATTGTCTCCCATTTTATTACACATTTTAAAGCCAACTAACGAAGGCAGCTGAGTCCCTCAGAAATTTTTCTTTTTAAATTTCTAATAAATTTGACACACAGTACTGAAATACAGCAGCCCGTCATTGACGGTCTGGTCTAGCAATGTTAAGTATATTTACAGAATATGCAGTTACATTTATTTATATATTTTGCAAGAAATCTTTTCTGAATGATCAATGCATTTCAATTTACAAATAATAATGGTTACTGGGGAACTGTTTATTATAGATAATTTAAAGTGTATAGCAATTTTAAAGGGGATCCATTTCCATCAAACAGCCAATCAGAGGACTGTGGGGGTTGGAGCCGTGTACTCTGTCTGGGTCTTCACATCAACCACATCTCTAGTCAAACCTCACAAGGCAATATTCTGAACTGTTAACTAGGCATTTCAAAACAAGAATTCAACAGGCTCTTCTCAATGAACAAGTTTTAATGTTGTTTTGATGTAATTTTAAAAGACTTTTAGCAAACATGCATTTCTTTCTATATTTCTTTGAAGAAGCTATTTTAAAAGTGAGCCAAGTGCTGTCTAGTCTGCTTATGGAATTAGGAATGCATCAGAGTCCATATATCTTTGCTGTACAATGCCTGTGATGTTGAGGAGGGTTCTTTTTTAAAGTGTATGCTTGAGTATCTGACTCTGTGGAGTCTACGAATGCACTGACTTTGTTTGTACCCCAAAACAATTGAATTGTTAAGTACAAAATTAAGCTAATTAATCGATTTGTAACCATTTTTTCACTCACAAGCAGCAACGCAACACTAGACAATTTTGTTTTATATATGTATGTGTATGTATGTAAATACATACATATTAATTTATATTAGAGTGAAAAATAAATGGTTTGTTTCTAAAGTTAGTTTCTAAAGTGAGTTTTCAGGTGTCTCTGAACAGTTTATATCAGACACTTAATCATCATGTATTATATGTGCTATAACATCATGTAAGTTACCTCCATCTATTTTAGGATATTTTCCTCACCTGTTTATTATAGGGAGGATGATTTAGGTACACAAGCTCAGAGCTGAGATATTTCTCTGATAAATCAGGTAATAAAATTATTTGATTGATGGAATTTTGAAGTAGATGTGATTTTATCCATCAGTTTCTGAGTAATAAAGAGCACCAGATTTTAATTTAAATAGGGGATTTAACACTAGGGATCAGGGAATTTAGTTATGAAGAGTTAAAAATTAAAAAAAAAAACAGTATAAGCTATTGAAATGGTAAGTGAATTATTTTAATGATGTAATAAGATATTTTTAAATTTTGACATAGTTGTCATTTAATGGGAAAATAACTCACCAAAATGTCTCCACTTGAATTGTACTGATATGTGAGACATGTGTGTAATTCAATATATACATATACCCATATGTATATACAGAAAATTATTTTTAATATTTTCCTACTGATAAGAAATTTAAAATTGGAAATTTTGTGAGTTTTTTCCTTGTCCAATGAGGCCTAATTTTTTTTTTCTTTTTTTAGGGATTTAACAACTTGAGGGCTGCACCTTTAAATTCCCAGAATGTCTTTAGACGTGTACAGTATATGGGATAAGGTGGACACAAGTGCACATATAAATAAAATCTTCTTAGTAAGACTGTTTTCAGTATTCATTTACAGTAGGAGAGTATCTAGAAATCGTCATCTACAAGTCATAATTAGGTTGTGTGCCTACTGTAGTTTTCTCCATTTCTGTATTATAGAAATAAAAGTTTGCATATTAAAATTTGATTTTTCCCAGAGACAAGTATTATATGATGTATCTATATTTAGATCAAACTGTGGTAATATATTTATCAGAAAATGATGCTGGGGACTGTAGCCTGAACATGGACTTGAAGTGACACAGAAAAGGAGAGCAGAGATCGATCCCATTGTGTATAAGTTACTATATGATAATTATGAATTCTTGTACAAAAAACAACTGAAAAAAAGGAAAAACAAAAATACAGTTTTTATTTTGAAATACATTTGTTGTTCTCTGGAGAATGTACTTTATCTTCTTTTTCCTTCAGTCTTTTACAGATACTTTTTAAAAGGCATTTAAGTGATGGCAGCATTTGCTCAACTCCTACAGGTGCTACTGGATTTCACATTTAGTGTGTTATGTTGTGAAATCCTAACTTTGACATAAACGGTTTTATGAGTATCTCCCTGCCTGGAAAATTAGTTTTTGTTTCTCCTCTCTCTCCTTCTCTCCCTCTTTGTCTCTCGCTCCTTCTCTCGCGCTCTTCTCTCCCTTTCTTTCTGCAGATTAAAAAAAGTTCATGAAGTTACATCCGTCCTTGTCCTCACAGAAGAGCTTCAGCCCTGTCATGGATTTCATGTTTTGCTCTCATTTAACTGCTGGGAAGCAATTAGAGGAAAAGCTTGCAGGTTTTTTTTCAAGTGGAAATAAAAGGGACACTCGAAATTAAACTACCACCTTTTAAAGCTCCTTTTCTGCCCTGTTAAAATTAAATGTATTCTCTCACATGTGTGCTCTGGCCTTCCATGTTTGTGTTTAACTGTGGAGTGAGCATCTCAGCTGCTCTCTCCCTGCAGACCTGGTTTTCTGTCTGTTCTGGAAGGGACACTGGCCAGAGACAAAACTTGTTTGGTGGCAGTGTTTTGTTTTTTAAGAAATTGTGTCGTTTATTGGGTATCAAATGATTTTACCCTTCCCGATAAGCTGTGCGTGAAGTCCTGGAATAGTCTTCATTGAATTTTTGTCTTCTTCATGTTTAGCTCTGTTTCCTTATCATTCATAAGGTAAATTAATTTATATAAAATCTTGAGGAAGCTTTCAGGTAAGAAGTAGTTCAGAATGACATGTTTAAAAATTTTTTTTTTCTCAAGTAGGATGCTGTACTATAGTAAGGATTGGTTAAAAAGATAATTTTCAAATGAGAGAATATTTTTTAAACTACTAGAAAAGGATAATTTTAGAATGGAAGCAGGTGAATCATTCACCCTACTTTAGATTGTGAAATACATTTTTTCCAACCTAAAATTGGACCTTACATTTTGACAACAGTTTTTCTTTATGGGAAATTGATATGTACATGTCACAGAAATGTAAGCATCATTATTGAATTAAAGAAATGGTTTGTTGTTCATATATTACCTAGTAAAATAGCTAACAATTTTATCCAAGAAAAAAACCTCAAAACTCAAATCAGCACTGCACTGCCTAGTGATTTCTGCTTCACTAGATAGAAAAGAAACATTTGAAGTTATTTTTACCCAAAACAGGTGACCCAGGTAGAGAAATTGCATCTGTACTAGAATAGGGAAAAGGCCACAAGCTCCCAGTTTATTTCTGGTCAATTCTCTGATCTCATTAAGGTCCCTTCTATCCTTTGGATGAAAGAACACATTCCAGCAGGTGGCAGGAGCTTATCTGGAGGAGGAGAGGATATTTTTTGAGAAAGCAGGGCCAGCAAAGAGTGGGAGCGCGCTGCCCTCAGTCTTTATCTATCTAAGGCAGGTCAGGCTAGCCAGAGACATTGTCGTTTTTCACTAAACAAGTTGGGGTTGCCTTAATGAATTTTAAGGGCTTTCAGAAGATCCTGTCATTTGTATTGTCAGCATTTATAACCTAACAGAAGACACCTCTCATTCAGAACTCACCATTCTGTGAATTCTGACCAACTTTTGCCAATTCTTTTCACATCAGGGGCGCCTGGGTGGCTCAGTCGGTTGAGTGTCCGACTTCGGCCCAGGTCATGATCTCACAGTTCGTGAGTTCGAGCCCTGCGTCGGGCTCTGTGCTGACAGCTCAGAGCCTGGAGCCTGCTTCAGATTCTGTGTCTCCCTCTCTCTCTGCCCCATCCCCACTCATGCTTTGTCTCTCTCTGTCTTAAAAATAAATAAAACATTAAAAAAATTTTTTTTTAATTCTTTTCACATCAGATCTACCCAGGGATAGAAATAGTACTCTGCTTTCTCCTAGTAACACCAAATTAAGATGATAATGAGTACCTAATAGATGCAAAGTTAAGCCCATTTCTGTACCACAGGAAAATGTCTTTTGTGAGTATTTTTTCCACCAAAAGTCAAGGTTTTATCTTGTTATCTGTGTTTTATAACTATATAGTAAGTTCTTATCTACATGACTTGTGTGTAGGACTTATTTGATTGTTACACCTTAAATGGAATGACTGTTTCATAAAACATGGCCAGAAAGCAGGTGCTCTTGAAGTAAATGATTTCTCAACAACCTCAGTGTGAAGTGGAACAGAAAGGAGTGTTTGTTGAATCTGTGCCATGTGACGGACACTGTACTAACTGTTTGACATTTCATTTCTATGTATAGGGGCCCTTGCAGGGGTGTTCCTTTGCGAGGGGGATGAGGGAAAGAAAGGGAAGAGGCTCAGATGATTTCACCTGCTGGGTTGCTACAGACATCAGTCTGGTCGTCCAGTACACCAGTCAGAAGGTGGAGATCTTGTTCATGTTTCTGGTACAGTTTTTCCCTCTAGCTTGACTGCCTTGTTTCTAGAATATCTGCTAGGGTACTTCTTAACTGTATATTTTATATTTCCTCCTTTTGAACTTTGTCCTTCAGCCTCCGTTGGTGTTTACAGTGCTTGCTATCACTTGGTTGCAAATGGTACTTTGTTTGCAGATCATATTTATGCAGTGTGTTTTGGTTCCAATTTTTTTTAACTTAAAAACTTCAGATAATCCAAGGACAGTGCACTTGTTATGCAGAGTTCCAGTCAATAAAATTTAAGTAGGAACTATTTATAACTATAAAGACCTTGGGAGGACCATTTGTCTCTTAAATTCCTTAGTGAAATAAGATGTAAACCTGTAAAACTCATCCCCCAAGAGTAAACACTAGTTCAGCAGGATGTGGGTTTTGCAGTCAGTGTTAGTTAGGTGACTTTGTGGTCAATTCTGGTTGCACAGAAGTCAAGGCCGCTCCAGGTTGATCACATCATTAGATCAGCTGCAGAAGTATCTCATGGCCTAGATTTTAGGTGATACCGATGGAATCATATGATATTTGTCTTTTTTGTGTCTGGCTTATTTATTTCACTTAGCATAAACTTTTCAAGGTTTACCCATATTGTGGCATATATCAGAATTTCACCCCATTGTATGGATATACCACATTTTGTTTCCATTCATCTGTTGATAGACTCTTGGGTCATTTCTACCTTTTGGCTGTTGTGAATGATTCTTCAGTGAACCTTCATTTACAAATTGTTTGGGTCCCCGCTTTCATTTATTTGGGTATATGTATAGGAATGGAATTGCTGGACAATATGGTAATTTTACGTTTAACTCTTTGAGGTAGGATTGGGTTTCAGTTGCGTTAATTTCAAAGACTCAGAGTAAAATGCCATCTCACTGGAAATCAAGCTGTGGGGTCAATGTTTGTTAACAGACCTATAAGTGACCCCTCGATATCTCACTTAGGCCTTTTACTCTCTAACCTAGAATATTATTGAGTACAGACTATGTCCTATGCCCCATTTTGGAATAGAGACCAGAGAGAGAGTCTCCTAATCCAGTGTAGGATACAGACAGTTACTTCACAGTATGCAAGTGCTGTCATAAAGGAGAGCACTATTGGGGCGCCTGAGTGGCTCAGTTGGTTGAGCATCTGACTTCAGCTCAGGTCATGATCTCACGGCTTGTGAGTTCAAGCCCTGCATCGGGGTCTGTGCTGACAGCTCAGAGCCTGGAGCCTGCTTCAGATTATGTCTCTGTCTCTACCCCTCCCCCACTCATGCTCTGTGTCTCTCTCAAGAATAAATAAACATTAAAAAACAAAACAAAAAGGAGAGCGCTATTATGAGGGAGCCCAGAGAGAAGAGGAATTGTGAAGTCTTTCCCAAAAGACTGAAGATTCCTGACTGAATCTTGAAGAAGGAGTAGGAGCTAGCTGGTTGAAGAAGGGGTAAAATTTCAGAGAATTTCAGAGTATGTCATGTGTAAAGGCCCAGAGAGATGAAAGCATTGAGACATTGAGAAAATTAGAATGGGTTAGTGAACTGAAATACAGGATGTTAGGGAAGGAGATATAGCAAGATGGTGGTAGAGGAGGCGACAAAGGGTAGATCAGTAAAGTCTTTGTAAGTCATATGGAAGATTCGGGTTTTATTCTGAAAGTAATACAGAGATAGTGAAGGATTTTTTTGTAACGAAGTGATGTAATAAAAAATAATGTTCTGAGGGTACCTGGGTGGTTCACTCAGTTAAGCGTCCAACTCTTGATTTTGGCTCAGGTCATGATCTCACCGTTGGTGAGATCGAGCCTCACATCAGGCTCTCTGCTGAGAGCTTGGGGACTGCTTGAGATTCTCTCTCCCTCTCTATCCCTTCCCCCACTCGTGTGTGTGTTCTCTCTCTCAAATAAATAAACATTAAGTATATATATACATATATATATACATATTTAACATTTATATATGTTCTGTAAGTCTAGGCAGTTAGGCAAATCCCAGCATTCTCTCTTGAAAGGCTGCAGTATGGCAGTGACAATGGAAATGGAGAAGATGGAATGGATTCAGAGGGCATTTAGGAGGTAGAATCAGTAGGACTTCTTGCCTAATGTAGATGGCAAGGAAAAGCAAAGAATGCAGGATGATTGCTAGATCTCTTGAGTTGACCAGCCTCATTTACTGAGAGTAAATTCAAGATGTGGAGGGGTTTAGTTTGGGTGGAGGCAAGGAGGCAAGACAAAGCAAGATGAATGATGAGTTAATTTTGTTTTGAGTTTAAGGTGCCAATGGACTAGCCAGATGGAGATGTGAGTCTGGATGGAGCTTAGAAGAAATATATGAACTGGAGATCGATGCTTGGGAGCTGTCAGCATACGTAATGGTAACTGAGGGCGTGAGAAATGAGAACACAAGATAGAAGTGTCACTTCGGGGCAGGTGCAGCACAAAAGCTTGGGAAAGAGACAAGCAATGGCCAGGAGGGGTGAGTGGATACACAAAGAGTAGGGACTCATGGAAGCCTAGAGGAGAGTTTCAAAAAGTCAGATTTCACACAAAAACAAAGCAACTCATGTCTTAAGGCATTGATATTCAAACTGTGTTGAAACCCTTTGTTAACATTTAACTTTTAAATATATTTTAACTGAAAAAAAGTAAAAACCGACCAACTCAAATATGTCGCTTATAACATGTTAAAACATGGAAATCCAGCAGACGTCAGTACCAGGTTAACTGTTTTTGTGCAGAGGCCACAGTAAGGCCGTCTCGATACATTGAAGAGCATCTTTATATTTCAAGGTGAGTTATTAAATAACTCCATTTCCTAGTGTGAATTAGGACTTTTTTGATACTTTGCAACTGAAACAAATACAGAAATAGGGTCTACTAAGCTCACGTCACTGTTCCATAAACCCAGTCTCAAATGCTTGTTGTTTATGAAAATAATTTCACTTTTCTTACTGACTTATTGATTAAATTAAATGTCATGCAGCACCTTTTCTGTTATTGTGTTGGTTTTCCATGTAGCTGTCGTTTCCAAAAGGTGGTTGCGATAGAGGGCCACAGATAAAAGGAAGTAGACACTTTCCTACTAGAACTTGGCTTATTTTTCTGTGACTCCCTTGCCTCTCCTCAAAGTCAAGTTCTAGGGGCTGAAATGTATTTCCTGCATCTTGTTTAACGTATTATTTGGATGCTTAACTCATTACTAGGAACAGGTGATTTTGTGTTTACATTGCTTTGGGAAGTTTAGAGAGTTAATACTTATGTTATCTTAAATGACCTTTATTCTTTTTCTTCATACTGATTCGTAAGTAACTGTATACAAATTATTTCTGGTAGACACGATCTTAAACAATGAAAACAACAACACTCTGTGTATTTGGTTTCAGACTGTGGTATGGTGTTTGACTTTTATTTCTAGTTTAAGTTAAAATTAGCTTGAATTCCTTGACTAGACACAGCTTGCACTACCTGGGCAGCAAATGAGCATGTTAGACATTCCAGGAAGAAAAGAGGAGCTCCTGTTTTTCACATACGGCTCCAAGTGATCCATAACATTTGCAAATCATTTGTGCATTGTGAAATAAATTCTAACTTTTAAACCATTTTTTGTTCATATTTTTCTATTTACTGATTAATCTTGGTCCCCTTTAGCAGAACGCTTATTTTAGAGTATACTCTGCATTGAAATCCCATGGTATATTTCAAAGTATAAAGCATAGAACTTCATGATCTGTGGCACATGGCCACCTCACAACAGTCAACGACAAATTTTCACAACAATGTCATGACCTAAATGTTACTGTTCTCCCCGCTTTGTAGATTTTACAGAGCCTGAGATTCCGCAACATTAAGTGATTGGCCAAGTCCAGAGGCCACCAAGGAGTAGAATACAGGCCCTGTACCTGCTAACCCTGTACCCATCCCACTCCATCACGCCCAAACTATGAACTGCAGACCTTTTTTAAAACGACAGGTACAAAAGTTTATCAATTCCTGGTATTTAACAACCTGTCACTTAATGAGAAAAATCGTTCATTTTCTGTTTAACAATGGTATAATGTCTCTGAATATTTATGTCTCTGCTTTCTCCTTTTGTAGAAAAAAAACTTTAATTATTCTACTCGTTCATATATGCTTTCGTTTTGCAAACATTTTTAATAGTACAGTAGAAAAAGAAAAAGAACGGATGTAACATTCTTAATAAGAGTAAAACAAAAATCACCCTTGATCTGTCAATTCCTTCCCTAGAAATTATGTCCTTTTAGCATATTTATATGCCTTTATATATGATATTTATGTGCTTATAGAAATATCTAATTGGGGGGTAGGGGGCACATAAATTCTATTACAGTGCATCTTGCTCTATAATTTGCTGGGGTTTTTTTAATCTCTTTGGAAGCTCCATCCAAGTACATATGGTTTTTAACTTCTTCAGAGTGTTCCATTTTATGGATATATTACAGTTTAAGCATTTCCATTTTTTTTCTTTCCTTTTTCATGCTACCCTCTTGTTCTTGACCTGGAGGCTACTTTATTAAGCACAGTATTAGGGGTATTAAAGATTGGTTAGTGCTCAGTTACCAAATGTCCCATAATTCCTTCTATAGCACCAGTCAAAATGAACTTCAAGTGAATAAATTTTCCTAAAAACGAAAACTCAAAAAAAAAAAAAAAAAAGACTTAACTGGTCTTGATAAAATTATTTCTAAATTACACTATAAGCAACACCTAGCAACGTGCTTAGAACATAGCAGTCACTTGATAAGCGTGTGGAATGACTAAACACACTTACTGTCTTAGAAAAGAGGGGACACCTAACAGAAACTAACCTTTGCTTAGTGACTTGGTCCACTAGCTCTTGTACACAGTGTCCCCATCTGGGGTGCCTGGAGGACCATCAGGGGTGTATAGGGCAGTTTAAAATGCAAGCTGCTGTGCTCTGTAGTCCTCAAAGTAGAGAAGAAGGGGACAGGACTAAAAAGGAAAGGAGAAATACAGAGATACTTAAACTGGTATTTCCACGGGGCTCCTGGGTGGCTCAGTCGGTTGAGCGTCTGACTTCGGCTCAGGTCATGATCTCATAGCTCGTGAGTTCGAGCCCCATGTCAGGCTCTGTGCCGACAGCTCAGAAGAGCCTGGAGCCTGCTTCAGATTCTGTGCCTCCCTCTCGTCTGCCCAACCCACTGGCATCCTGTCTCTGTCTCTCTCAAAAATAAGTAAACATTAAAAAAAAAATTATTAAAAAAAAAACAAAACTGGTTATTTCCAGGCAATGCCTCCCCCTTAGGCCAAGAGCCTTTTGTCACCTTGATGGTGGCTTTGCAGAAGATGCTGCCTGTTGGCTGTTGATTCAAACTTTTTGTGAGTACCTACAGTGCCACAGGGCACTGTACTAAGCACAAGGAACAGAAAGGTGATAATTCACAGTCCTTACCCTCAAGACGGAGGAAGCAGACGTGTTAATTGATAGGTACAATGAGCTAGTAAGACTGAACGGAGTCATAGCTTCTGGTGAATAGACAGGAGAAGTTGGGCATTGTCACTGAGGCGGTGGCATTTGAGCTGAGATAAAGATGAATACATGTCCACTTTGACAAAGATTCAGATGGATCTTTGGATGTATGAGGAGCCTAGGGGAAAGGGCACATCACAAAGAGCCACACACACCAATTTAGCCTAACACCCTGGCGGACCCATCAGTGGCTTAACTAGGAATCCAGAGCAGATGAGGTGGGCACATTCCAGACCGCAACCTTGTCTTGGGTTCTCAGCAGTTCTGACTTCTCCTAAAGGGAGTGGATGGCACTGAAACCTTGGATGAGGAAAGTAACATGATGACTAGATTCACATTTTAGAGAAAGTAAATCACTCTGGCCACAGTATCAAGAATAAATTTAAGACTACGTGAGATGAAGGAGGTGTTAACTTTATTGTGGTAATCACTTCACAATAAATACGTATATCAAATCATCACATTGCACACCTTAAACTTACACAATGTTATATGTAAAAGATATTTCAATAAAGCTGGGGAAAATGGATTAAAGGTTCTGCAAGACCAGATTGAGAATTCAGGATGACTTGTTTTTTTTTTTAATTGTGGCAATCCAGGTAAGAGCAAACAAAAACTGGAAATGATGCCAGAAGAGGAACTGAATATGAGAGAGACTCAAGAGGTATCTGATGGGAAGATATTTTGAAATTCTAAATTTCTGTTTTTGTGGCATTTATTGCTTCGTTTCCCTTCCTCCCACCCCCCAATTCAGGCAAACAAATGCCTTCTATTCCCTGGCCCTCAGGATTGGGTTGTTACTGCAGTAATGACAATCATTTCTTTCTTATTTAAAAAATTTTTTTTAATGTTTATTTATTTTTGAGAGAGACAGAGCACAAGCAGGGGAGGGCAGAGAGAGAGAGGGAGACACAGAATCCGAAGCAGGCTCCAGGTTCCGAGCTCCAAGCTGTCAGCACAGAGCCCAACGCGGGGCTCAAACTCAGGAACCACGAGATCATGACCTGAGCCAAAGTCGGACACTTAACTGAGCCACCGCGGTGCCCCAATGACAGTCATTTCTCTTCTTTTGAATTTCTGCACTCACATGAGGTTCTTATGGGACAGGGAAGTGGAATTGAAGGGAACAAGATAATGAGAAGGTAGCAAGTACCCCTAAGAAGGGGCCCTGGACACTGCTCCTTCCCTTCAACACACCAGCCTTAGATCAGAGGTTGGAGGGTAAAAAAATGACCCCCCAACAGGATGGAGGATTGGAGACCCATGCCTCAGTTTCCAGGTTTGCCTACAGAAGAATTCCCCTGGGCCAGGATGATGGAGCAGCTGCTGAGGAGAAATGATGTGGTGTGTCCACTAAGAGAGTCCCCAACAAGTTTGTTGGAGCTCAAAGAAAGTGCCTGAAAAGCCTCCCTGCCCCAATTTCAGCACGTGAAGAAGCAACTGAGGAAGAAGCCGGTGAATTGGGAGAAAGGGTCACCTGTGTGGATCTGGCACCAAAGATCAGATGGACATCTCCGTGGATTCTGGTGCAGAAGGCTCTCAAAACAAATGCCAGCATCGATAGAAGTGGATCGAGAACCAGAACCTGCCACTTTCCTAGCCCCTTGAGTACTTTGACACTTTATGGAACTCACTTGGATCCCTAGGAAGGAAGTGGTAGGAAGGGAAACCTTAACTGGCTGATTTTATCTTGAGTTGACAAAAGCAATGTTTCTGCTGCTGGGCAGAATACCATTTAGAATAAAATTGATAACAAAATTATTTGCATATCCTGCTCATGGCCTGTGAACATGTACTCGTTACCAGTAGATTTTGCAGGACGTGGTAACTGTTGGGAGGATTTCTAGGTTTCCAGATTTGGTGTGAAGAAAGATAAGTTCTGTTTTGGACATGTTGAGTTGGAGGTACTTCTCCAGCATGGAGGCTAGAGAAATAAATTTTGAAGTTACCAGAAAACAGGCTGATGATGAAGCCATAGGCAGATGAACTCAAATAGATGGTGAAAAAGACAGGCCCAGAGGGGCGCCTGGGTGGCTCAGTAGGTGGAACATCTGACTCTTGATTTCAGCTCAGGTCATGATCTCAGGATTCGTGAGTGCAAGCCCCGCGTAGGGCTCTGAGCTGGCAGCATGGAGCCTACTTGGGTTCTGTCTCTCTTGTCTTAAAAAAAAAAAAAAAAAAAGGCCCAGAGCCATAGGAAGCCCTGTCATTTACAGGGGCATGGAGAGAAAATGGAATTAGGAAAACCCTGTGAATAAAGGTCCAAGTAACCTAGAGAAGAACGAGCAGGTGACACCAGGTAATCAAATTGATAGCTATCTAATTTTATAGTGAATGGGATCCAGCCCCAAAAGAGTTCATGGTTATAAACTAAAATTTTATGTGTTTGCTTTTTTTGTAAAGGCTACTATTTAAAAAAAGTTTTTTTTTAAATTTTTTTTTTTAACCTTTATTTTTTTTTTTGAGACAGAGAGAGACAGAGCATGAACTGGGGAGGGTCAGAGAAAGGGAGACAGAATCTGAAACAGGCTCCAGGCTCCGAGCTGTCAGCACAGAGCCCGACGCGGGGCTCGAACTCACAGGCTGCGAGATCATGTCCTGAGCCAAAGTCGGCCACTTAACCGACTGAGCCACCCAGGCGACCCTAAAAAAAATTTTTTTAACGTTTATTTTTGAGAGAGAGACACAGCATGAGCGGGGGAGGGGCAGAGAGAGAGAGGGAGACACCTGAAAGTAGGCTCCAGGCTCCAAGCTGTCAGCACAGAGCCTGACATGGAGCTCGAATCCATGAACCACGAGATCATGACCTGAGCTAAAGTCGAACACTTAACTGACTGAGCCACCCCAGTGCCCCTAAACTAAAATTCTTTGTGACATCTCTCCTTATTGACCAGGAAATTATCTGCCTCATTTTCCAACTTGAGACCATGTTCTGGTTGCTTGAGGATTCTGGGATTCTGACTACTGGAGCCTAATTTGGGTTGATACAGTGCAATCTTACCTCCCTAGTGTTCCTGCAGGAGAGATTGAAGTTCATGTACATTACGTCAATATGCTGCCGGGATTTTTTTTTTTTTTTTTTTTTATGTTTGGCTGTATAACCCAGTTCCCCTTTCAAGAAAAAATCTCCATCACAACTTGTTTTCTGAGAATAAGACGAAGCAAATTTGGGGGGAGCCTATGTTTCTTATTTCTGGGTAATGAAAACTACATAAATCCATCATTTCCGTATCACCCTGGCTACCAGGAAGCTGAAAACCAGGTTTTAGGCTTAATTGCTGTCGTGTTCCTCAGGTAGGAGTTCTCTTAGAATTTGGGGCTTTTTTTTCTTCTTTTTGGACCTTCTTTATTTTTTCCTGTTCCTAGTTTTTGATCGGTCGTTTGGTCTTGTACTATCTGGTAGTACCTATATTTTTATAATCTACCTCAAATCTTTTATGAGTTTGCAAGAAACAGAATAGCTAATTTAAAAATAAAGGACATGTCATAATTTTGCAGTTTCTTTTTTAACCTGTATCTCTAAGGCTGACCTTTGAGACCTTTGGTCTATGGTAGTAACCACGGTCTTCATTTTAGTTACAAAATTCATTCTGATGAATAATTCAGAGAAACTTCCCCCACTGCACACCCCATAGTCAAACTGTTTATCAACGGCAGTAGCAAAAATGAAACATTTGATTGCTTGATGATAGAAGTCATTTAAGGAAACAAGGTAACCCCAGTGAAGTGACACCAGACATCTTTCCTCTTTCATCTCTTAACCCGGCTTACCTATCTTGGCCGTGTTATTTAGAAATGTGGCCAGTCATCTTAAAAGTCATTTGTATAAAATTTGCCTTCTCCAAATCCCATGTGAGAGCTGATAACAAGCTTCTTGCTCTGTTGAAGTATCGTGGGCAAGAACTCAAAAATAAATAATAATGTGTTTCCCTCTACTGTGCTTGGTTTATAACCTTGGACATGGTTTCACTTGCCACATCTTTGGGACTATCAGATCTTTTTAAGGTGCCAGGATCTACATTTACCATCACCAGCCAGGAAGATACAACACATCCCTCCTAAGTGAAGAGTGAACTGTTGAATGGCACTTGGTTAAGACCAAATATTTCCCCCAAGACTCTGCCAGAGCTTGCCCCCTGGGCCAGATACATCCTCCTTCAGAGAGTGAAGCACATACCATGTGATCTTTCTTTTCCTCAACTGGTGTCAAAATTAATCACAGAGCCACGTTTACCAGGTTAGAATGGAGTTACCAGTCACCATTGCTTTAATTCTCCCACTTTAGATGGCCCTGAGCCACCTGATTTGAAAGTTGGAGGAAACTGTCCTTTAAATAAAACTCATTGCAAGACTTAATGTAGCCTTGGTCTTCAGCCAATGTCTGCTAAATTCTAGCTCAGGTTCCAACAAAAAGAAAAGGTCCAAACTGTCCTTTTGTCTGATGATTTTTTCGTCAAGCCAAAATGTCTCAAACCTATAATTCTAGTCTTAATTGGTTTCTAGGTTGAGTTCATTCTACTTGAAAGAGCAAGCGCTACAGAGGAGGAGAACAGGAACTTTTATTAACCACAGAGCATGTATTGGGCACAGCATGTACAAGATCCAGAGCGGGTCCTTACAACAACCCTAGAAAAATGAGTGGATGAGCACCCGGAGACTCCAGGAAACCAGGGGTCACCCGGTACCATATAACTGACAAAGGATGGAATCCAGTTTGAACTCCAGTGGGCTCCAATTTTTTCCAAGAGGCATATTTTTCTGGGCCAACCTCAGCACTGAAACACAGAAAGATAATGGAAATCACGGAGTTGACTGCTTCCTGAGGAGGCTGTAACAAGATTGGAGCCAGGGGCCTGTTGGAGTCGTAGGGCAGTGTCCTTGGAAAAATTCCTGAATTGCTGACCATGATTCATTCATTCCTTTCTTTTGCCTGGCTTATTTTTGCCTGGCTTATTTTTGCCTGGTCCCGAGACTGTGCTATAATTTTGGGGGTGAATAAAAAAAAGGCTAAGAATCTCTGTCGTACGCAATGCTCCCATCTAATGTCTTGATTCCCAAGATGCCTACTTCATGCATAATGGGGAAAACACCTACAAGAAAGTTGTGTGCAATGACCGAACTACATTCAAAGTACAATCTGCCATTGTGCCAAGGTAGGCTAATTCATGTGCGCTCAAGAACCTCGAGGATAAGGTTTAGAAAACCAAAACCTGGGGTTCAGGA
The DNA here is from genome assembly GCF_028749965.1 of Puma concolor. Lineage (NCBI taxonomy): Eukaryota > Metazoa > Chordata > Mammalia > Carnivora > Felidae > Puma > Puma concolor. Next base: position 97,314,532 of record NC_141667.1, read on the forward strand.
AGTTCAAAGTGCTGACAGTAATGATAGTGCTTGGTGCTCCCCATATGGAGTCCTCCTGTGCCTGTCTGTCTGGAAAGAGACCCAAGGTTTGTTGGAATTGGATCAAATAAAGAAGGAGTCAGTAAAGATGAAGCTGATGACATACCCCCATTCCTCTACCTACAGAACCTTCTTAGCCTTCCCCATATACATTCTCCAGCAAAGAACTCCCTTCCACCTCGGCCTTGCTAGAATCCACAGATTTCAAAATGGAGATTTTGGTTCCATCCCTACCTCAATACTGAGATAGTTTTTGTTGCAGACCGAAAGCAGGCAATGTGATTTTGGGGCCACAAGATGTTGGGTTCCTTAAAGACAAGCAGCATGGAACAAATAGGGAAGCCACAGAACCACTTCTGAAATTCAATTTAATCTTCAAGCTGTAAAACCCACTGCAATAATGATGAGGGCTTTTGTCTTCTCTGAGTAGCCCGGGATTCCTTTGAGAAAACTGACAAATTTGTAAATGTGGTAAAGATAACATTTTCAATAAGCTTTTATTTCTTCCTCTTCATTATGTGGTACAAAGGATCCTAAAATTCCATTCCAATTATTTTCACTTTGTGAAAAATGGTCACACCAAGAAACACTTGACCAGTATATTCTTTTTGTATAACAAATTCTCTTCTCAAAGTTTTTTTTCTGAGAGAAATAAAAATAATTTTATTTGCCGTTGGGTTATTTGAGTTCCTTCTAATAACATTTTTCCTTTAAGTACACTTTTTGACTTACCTGATTGCAGTGTTGATTGCAACACTTAGTGTCAGTAGTGTCCCATCTAAAATAAGCTTTGCTGTTACTGCTAAAGAAGATCTGATAAATATCCTTCTAAGAGTCGTGCATATGGGAATGCAAGCTGGTGCAGCCACTCTGGAAAACATGGAGGTTCCTCAAAAAACTAAAAATAGAAAAAAAACAAAAAAAACTAAAACTAGAACTACCCTATGACCCAGCAATTGCACTGCCAGGCATTTATCCAAGGCATACAGGTGTACTGTTTCGAAGGGACACGTGCACCCCCATGTTTATAGCAGCACTATCAACAATAGCCAAAGTATGGAAAGACCCAAATGTCCATCGATGGATGAATGGAGAAAGAAAATGTGGTGTGTGTGTGTGTGTGTGTATAAAATGTGTATATATATACACATTATATATATATACACATGTATATATATAATGTGTATATATATATAATGGAGTATTATTTGGCAATCAAAAAGAATGAAATCTTGCCATTTGCAACTACGTGGATGGAACTGGAGGGTATTATGCTAAGTGAAATTAGAGAAAGACAAATATCATATGACTTCACTCATATGAGGACTTTAAGAGACAAAACAGCTGAACATAAGGGAAGGGAAACAAAAATAATATAAAAACAGGGAGGGGGACAGAACAGAAGAGACTCATAAATATGGAGAACAAACAGGGTTATGGGAGGGATTGTGGGGGGGATGGGCTAAATGGGTAAGGGGCACTAAGGAATCTATTCCTGAAATCATTGTTGCACTTTATGCTAACTAATTTGGATGTAAATTTAAAAACATAAAATTAAAAATTTTTAAAAGAGTACTATAGATAAAAAGAGTCATGCATGATAATATTGACAATGGAAAGCAAACATGAATTGATTTTTTAAAATTTTATTGATTTAAGTAACCTCTACATCCAGTGTGGACCTTGAATTCATAACCCCAAGATTGGGAGTTGCATTCTCCCTGAACTGAGCCCCCCAAGTGCCCCCATGAATTGATATTTTAATTAGAATTTTGTTTTGCGTATGTTTTGGATTAAGAAAGAGATGTGGTCAGTTAATGATTCTATTCTATTGTTTTATTGCAAACAAGACTGAGAAAGGGAACAAGTATTTCCACACTGGATTCTTCTTGAATGAATTCAAGCAAAGTTTCATCAAAATGAAAAACTGCCAAGTAGCTTTGCATTTGGTAAAGGTGTGAGATTGCACCCACAGAGGTGCTGATTTGCTCCTCCTCCAGAAGGACCAGCCCTTTAAATGTGCAGTGCTGGCCTCAGGGGGAGTGTCTGCACATGTCTGTTAAGTCCCAGGGACTTGAGGGGTTTTATCAGAAGCTTATGCTAAACACTATTTTTTCCCACCAGATTCTAGGTAGAGAAACTATGTCATCCAGTGTAGACGACTAGGTCATTTCTGAAAAATTTTTAAAAATATTTATTTTTGAAAGAGAGAGAACATGAGTTGTAGAGGAGCAGAGAGAGGGAGACACAGAATATGAAGCAGGCTCCAGGCTCCGAGCTGTTGGCACAGAGCCCGTCACAGGGCTCGAACCCACGAACCGTAAGGTCATGATCTGAGCCAAAGTCAGATACTTAAACCGACTGAGCCACCCAGGCACCCCATAGATCATTTCTAACTGACAGTCCACAAGCCTAACATTGTGAGCCAGCTCCCAGCTGTGCAGCTCTTCTCGACATTTCCTTCCGTGAAGAACCCTGTGTTCTCGTGTTTGCCCTGTAGTGTTCTTGACACTTGTGACTTGCCAGAATCTTTACCCTACCTTGCAGCTCTGTTTTTGGTGGGTGCCTTTATCTCCTCAGGCCTCAAGGTCCTCCTCTGCAAATGAGGGATAGGATCTATGACCTGTTCCAACCTCTTCTTCCATCTCTAGAATATTCAATACATTAAGAGAAGGACTGAGTTAAGAACCAATGCCTTTAAAGAAACTGGGAAGTTTCTCTCATCTGAGGGCTAAGGGGCACTTGGCAATCACTTATTGTTGTCTCAAAATTTTGTGAACTTTCCTTAAACATACACTTATGTTCTAGCCTTTCTTCTAGCTATTGACTCCAGAGAAATAAAAACATATCCAAAGACTTACATATGAATCTTTATGTTAATATTATCTATTCACTTTTTTATTGAAGTACAGTTAACACAACTATATTACTTTCAGTTGTACAACAGTGATTCAACAAGTCTGTACGTCAGTGCTGTGCTCACCCCAAGTGTATCCAGCATCTGTCACCACGCCAATACAGTATGATCGACTATATTCCCTATGCTGTGCCATTTGCTCTCGTGACTTACTTCATAGCTGGAAGCCTGTATCTCCCACTTGCCTTCATCCATTTTCTTCATCCCTCACCCTCACCTTCTGGCTACCACTCAGTTTATTCTCTGTTTTTATGGGTTTGTTTCTGCTTTTTGTTCATTTGTGTTTTAGAGTCCATATATAAGTGAAATCATACGGTATTTTTCTTTGATTTATTTCATTTAGTATAATACCCCTGAGGTCCGTCCATGTTGTCTCAAATGGCAAGATCTCATCCTTTGTTATGGTTGCATAATATTCTATTGCGTGTATGTGAATGAGTGTGTGTGTGTGTGTGTGTGTGTGTGTGTATGTGTGCTATATCTTTACCCATTCATCTATTGGTGGACACTTGGGTTGCTTCCATGTCTTGGATATAGTAAATGTTGCAATGATGGGGTGCATATATCTTTTCAGATTAGTGTTATTGTAGTCTTTGGGTAAATACCTCAGTGGAATTACTGGATCATGGGTATTTCCATTTTTAATTTCTGGAGGAACCTCCATACCGTCTTCCACAGTGGCTGCACCAACTTACATTCCCACCAACAGTGCACAGGGGTTCCTTTTCCTCCTCTTTCTTGCCAACACTTGTTTCTTGTGTTTTTGATTTTAGCCATTCTGAAAGTGTGAAGTGATAACGTATTAGAGTTTTCGTTTGTATTTCCTTGATAAGTACTGATGTTGGACATGTTTTTCATGTGTCTGTTGGCCATCTGTATATCTTCTTTAGAAAAATGTGTATTCAGGTCCTTTGCCCATTTTAAATTGAATTATTTGGGGCAGGGGGGTTAGTGTTGAGTTGTGTAAGTTCTTTAATTATTTTGGATGTTAATTCTTTATCAGATATGTCATTTGCGAATATTTTCTCCCATTCAGTATGTTATCTTTTCATTTTGTTGATGGTTTCCTTCGCTGAACTTACGCATGAATATTTACTCACAATAGCCCCAAACTGGAAACAACCTAAATGCCCATTAACAGATGAATGAATAAACAAAATGTAGTGTATCCATACAATATACTACTATTTCGCAATAAAAAGGAACAAACTACTAATACATGCAACATGAATGAATCTCATTCTACTGAATGAAAGAAGCCAGACACAAGGATACAGGCTGTATGAGTCCATTTATGTAAAATTCTAGAGAATGCAAACTATTATAGTGACAAAAAGCATTTCACTTGCTGCCTGTGGCCTGCAGAAGACAAGGGCTCTTTTGGTGGTGAACGAAATGTTCTGTGCTGTGACTAGGATGGTAGTTTCATGGGTATCCACAACTGCCAACATTCATCAAATTGCACACTTTAAACGGACAGAACTTATATGTAAACCATTTCTCGAGGGTACTGAGGAAAAATTTTTGTAAGCTCTTGACTGTTCAATCTGAGGCTTGAAGAGAATACTTACTGGGCAACGGAGAAGTTTTGTGGGGCTATGACATCACAAAAGGGTTAATAATCTTAAACATTCCGGAAAGCCCTTTAATTTCTGGGCAGCACATATGAATTTGTCGTGCAAAAATTTTACCTTCTGGTTTCCGGTAAGCCTCAGACAAAGGACTGCCTTGAGGACTTAGCAGGGCCCTGGGCTGGATGAGCCAGCCTGCTCTTTCTCCAGCCTCGTGCAGATTCCTGAGAGCCAGCTGGCTCAGCAAACAAAGGCCAGGTCTCCTGTCTTTTTAGCATGTCAGGCTTCTTAATACTGATTTTCCTTCCCTCCGCCTGAGGTGGTATGTGTCCACCTGGGGAGATTCCGTTCCACTTTTTTGAAACTAGAAAGCTGTAGGCCACATTCTTCCTTTACAGGCCACCTGGAGCGACCTATTTTAGTTGGCTCCACTTACAGAATCACAGGATGTGAGAAATCACAGGATGTTAGAAAGAACTTGAGAGATCGTCCTGGCCAACATCCCAAAGGAGGAAACGGAAGTCCAGAGAAGGTTAGTGACTGGCATAGGCTCACACAGCCAGGGCAGGACTATCAATTACTGTCTTCCCAGGTCTCTCTGCTTCCTTATGTTGGCTCTGACCTGCTGAGAAACTGCAGCCCAAGATCCCTGGCTGTCAAAAACTAGGTCCAAAACCCAAGATCGACTTCAGCGTGCGGTACTTTTTTTAAGAATGAAAGTTGCTGGGGTGCCTGGGTGGCTCAGTCGGTTAAGCGGCCGACTTTGGCTCAGGTCACCATCTCGCAGTCCGTGTGTTCGAGTCCCGCGTCGGGCTCTGTGCTGACAGCTCGGAGCCTGGAGCCTGCTTCAGATTCTGTGTCTCCCTCTCTCTGCCCCTCCCCCATTCATGCTCTGTCTCTCTCTGTCTCAAAAATAAATAAACGTTAAAAAAAAATTTAAAAAAAAAAGAATGAAAGTTGCAAAATGGTTGGATTCTAGCTGGAAGAAAGGCAGCAGAGAGTTCTGACCTCCTATGAGGAAACATAAGGATCAGACCTCAGCTTGGGAATGAATGAGAGGCATTTATGATTATCGTAGAACTTGGCAGCAATTACAAAAGCCTGTTCCATGGTGGAAGCGACCGTGTTAAATTTCCGTTCTTATTTGCATTTATAAAAGTAAAATAAAAGTATTTCTGGGATAGGAACAATCTTTGTGATTGGGAAATGCCTCTTGGTCATTATTGCTCTTTTCACTCTTCATATATTTTTCCTTGATGGCTATTGAAATAGCAGATATTTTAAACAGAGAGAACATTCATCATGGCGGATTCTTGAAGTTGAATCTGATTCTTCCAGTGAAGTAGCCACTGCCAGAAAGTAAATGAGACCTTTCTGGAAGCTCCACTAACAGTCCCACACGGCTCTGGTTTTAAACTAGAGTTTGGCAGGCCCAGGTCTCCGTGTCCTCAACCCTCTCCTCTCGCATCTGGCCCATCGGTGCCTGGGCAGGAGCTGGGGTACAGGCGGCTGAGGGTTCCTTGGGGATCATGCTGCTCTTTCCCAGCGGTATCCCAGCAGCACCCTCAATGCTGGTGTTGGCTTGGGGGGGGGGGGGGTGCGCAGAGATGACAGCCGTGTAGTTACCAGTGGTCTTGGACATTTGCATTGCTTGCTGTACTGGTGACATGTTTTGTTCTTCATGCAGATTCCCCAGAATAGAAGTTGCAGAATTTGGCAGAATGATTAGGGTGGACACTTCAGGAAGAAGACTTCGGGTTGTTAGAGAGAAGCTCCCCCACCCCCTAAGCTGAAGAAGAAGCATCCGCACGCCCTGCTTCCACCTGGGGACTCCCAGATTGCCACCCAATAGCACCTCCTAGAGGTGTCGGCAGTGGTGACTTCCAGAGAGACTGTTTTCTGTGCCACTTTGTCTTGCCCTGGTGGTCACGCTGTGTTGTGGCTGCAGCGAAAACCTTTTGTGTGTCAGACATGATGGGCAGCGTGGACAAGTCACACTGGTGCCCAACACCTCCCACCACTGAGCACTGTGAGGGCAGAGACTTGGTCTTCTTTGCAACCTATCTCTACCCCCTCAAGTTGAGGATACCTGTATACCCACAAGGACATACCATCAGCGTGTAGTAAATCTTGCTGAATGACAGACAAAGTGACATGTTGAGCAAGCAGATGATGAAAGTTTCTGACCTTAAATGTGGACTAATCAGATAAGTGTACTAGTGATACAAGAAATCACGGAAGATGCTGTGGGAGAAGAACTGAAACTTCTTCTAGAAAATCCATTAATGACCAGAATAGATCTCTGGCTTTTTTCATGTGCATTAGATAACAACCATGGAGAATTGAGGTGGGTACTTTTCACTTCACCTCCTCTAATCCTGTGATTTGAAATCATTACCGTCATTGGGGCCACAGGTATTTGGGGCACCTGAACTGGCTAATTTATTTTCTCCTCCATTTTCTCTTTATTAATTATAAATGTGGTCTTTTGCTTACCTAAGAACCAGGGATAGGACAGCTATTTCAAATCATCTTAATTTTTACTATTTTTTAAACTTTATTAATTTTGAGTGCGAGAGAGAGGCAGAGAGGCAGAGAGAGAATCCCAAGCAGGCTCCATGTTGTCAGCACAGAGCCCGATGTGGGGCTTGATCCTACCAACTGTGAGATCACGACCCGAGCCGAAATCACGAGTCTGATGCTCAACTGAATGAGCCACCCATGTGCCCCTCTCGTACTGTTTTTTTTTTAATTAGCGTACAAGTACACTGTCGTGTCTCTTACTTTAAAGTTTACCTTTAATCCTCAGACCTATCAGTTGATTTCTTCTTTTTCACTGAAAAACTCTGAAAAAAATGGTGTCTTCGTGAATTAGCTCCACTTCCTAACTTTGCACTTGCTCTTCAGATTCCTCCCTTGTGGCTTCTGCCTTTCCTGCTCCACCAAAATCGCTCTCTCCAAGCTAACCAGGAACCTCCAGCTTGCCACACCGGGGGGCATTTCTGCCTCTTCTTACTGGCACGCTCCTCACGGGACCAGCTAAGCATCCTTCTCTTGTACATGAAAGAAAATCCAACCGATTATAGCGAGAAGAGTAAGTTTCTTGTACTATTTTTCATTTTTAAAAGACTATTTTTTTTTCATGGTTATTTATTTTGAGACAGAGAGAAAGCATGAGCAGAAGACAGGCAGAGAGAGAGAGAGGGAGAGAGAGAATCCCAAGCAGGCTCCAGGCTCCAAGCTGCCAGCGCAGAGCCCAACGCGGAGCTCAAATTCAAGTACCGTGAGATCATGACCTGAGCTAAAATCGAGAGTCGGATGTTTAACCAACTGAGCCACCCAGCCTCCCCTCTTGTACTGTTTTTTAAATAATTTTCTCCTCTCTGCTTTTTTCTACTCCCCAACGTCAGTCAGATATCGGATTAGCTGAATTAACCCTAACTATGTTTTCTGTTGTTCGTCTCTTTAGCTGTTTATTTGGCTCAACGAGTTCCTGGCCTCTAGCTTTTAAACCTTGCATTGAATTTGTCATCTCACCTGTCACGGTTTTTGTTTGTGTCGTTCGTTGTTCTCAGAATATTCCTTTTTATTGCAACACATTCTTATTTCATGGGTGTAGTATTTCACCTTTTCCCGATAGAAGTAACTTTTTCCCCCTAGTCTCTGAATTGTCTATTTTCCAAGAGTTACTTTCCTTAGTTTGTTTTGGTCTCTCTCCATTGTGTGGAGATGTTCTGAAACTGTGTCTCCAATTCTAAGCAGTGTGTTCACATTCTACAGTGAAACCCTGGGGCGCTGGGGTGAGGGATGTGGGGTGGAGCAGGCTGGCTGGTGGCTTTGGGGGGACATTGACCGGTCGGAGGCCAGCTTTGTCATCTGGTGACCCTCCTCCCATCCCCACATACAGATATCAACATGGGGTGGTCTTTTCTCTGCAGCCTTTTAGTTCCTCTAGAGAGGGATCTTCAGATGCCTCTGGGGGCTATAGATGGCCAGCTGAGGCCCATCTCCGAACCAGGCAGGAGAAAGCAGCCAGGGGCCGCCTGGTTCTGGAGGTAGATTGTAACTTAATCCTCCAGCGTTCGGCGTCACCCTTGCCCTCCTCTTGTACTTGCGCTTAGATTCCAGACCCTCTCTGACTTGTTTATTCCAGACAATGAACCTCTAGGTTCTTGGCTGGACAGGGGGCGGGAGAAATGGGGGGCGGTGGGGGGGGGAATCTGTCGCGCCTGTTTGAGACGTTTCGCGGCTCTCCTTTGCAGCCTCCTCCTTCATCCCCACCTTGCAGGGGAGGCGGTATCTCCACACGCCAGGCCCCTCAGCTCTCCGAACACTTGCCAGTACTCCCCGCAGACTCTCCGGCAGCTCCCTCCCCGGCTGAGTCATTACTCACCCTGCTTCTTGCAGACACTGACCTTCCTTGTCCCTAATTTTCTCTTTTGCTCTTCTTGATTGCTTCACTGTCATGGTAGGGATTTAGGAAGGAGTGTCAGTAAAAGCATGTTTCAGTCCATCATATTTAACCAGAAGTTCTTTGTCATTCTTTATATTTTTGGATGTTTTGATTCTTTAGGATTGTATTCCCACAGAACATCAGAAAATAGAAATTCTGCATTTTTCAGTGACACCCAATTCGCTCTACAAAAAGTAAAGCATGAAAGTAAGGGTTTGTTTTTGTTTTTGTTTTTGTTTTACTGTTAATATAAAATGTTGCCTCTTGCGTAATATTCCTTTTGTGACATGTGAATGAAATTACGTTCCCTTAAAGAAGGAAACATACAGGATTATTGCTGCCTTTCAGATTGTCCAGGAGCAATCTACTTCTAATCTCAGATGTTCTTGCTGCTAGATTCCTCAAATCTTTGAGGTTCTTTGTGGGAAATTTTGGTATCCTATTTTCAGGAGTATATAGCTAACATTTACGTATGTGCAAGGCACTCTTCTATTTAATCCATGTAGCCACCGAATGAAGTAGATATTACAGTCTCCATTTTACAGATGAACAGATTGAAGCATGGAGAAGTAATCTGCCCAAATCCACACAGCTCAACTAGGTGTCCTGAGTTGCAGCTGTTGACCACTGTGCCATATGCCAATTGCAACATCTTTGTATGTCACGAACTTGTTAAAGACCTGTCCACCTACTTCAGAGGAAACTCATGATATTAAAACACAGAGGAGTTCCTGTCTCTCCCTCTCTCTCTCCACACACACACACATCCACACACACACACACACACACACACACACACACACACACACACAGCGTGAATTAAAAGGAACAGAGAACTGTGTAGACCAGAAGTTTGAGATGAGTTTTTTTTCCCCCCATTGGAGCACAAAATGTGTTCTGATTTCCTGGCAACTAATGAAAACAAAAGTGAAATGTTAGATTATATGGTTCTCATTGTTTTGTAGAGCAAGCATGCAAATTATTTTGCAGAGAAAAGTTTTTGGCAACTGAATTCTAGAAGCAATTTCTAGAATTCTAATAAAAGAATTCTATATTAAGGTTTTTAAAAATCTTTTTTATTGTGAAACGTAATACTCAGAAAAATACATTGACATAAATGTACAGCTGACTGAATTGCTGGAAAGAGAGACACCACCTCCCCCCGCCCTGGTCAAGAAATAGAAGCTTCACGGCCCCAAAGAAGCTCTCCTTGCCCACAAACATGACCATTATCATAATTTTTATGACAATCATCTCTTTGCTTATTTTTTTTTTTACAGTTATACTACCTAAATAGCACACACACTGTATTTTTGCCTGTTTGTTTTTTTTTTTATTTTGATATGATTAGAATCACACATCATTCTTTTTGGCTTCTGTTGTTCAACTTTATGTCCGTGAGATTCATCCAAACTGGTCTGTGTAGCTACGTTCATTTTTATCGCACTGTGGTACTTGACTGTACTTGGCTGGACGACATTTAGGACTCTCCCACAATTTGGCTACTCATTAGCTGGTGGACATTTGGGTTATTTGGGTTGTTGGCTACTATGGAGAATGCTGCTGTGAGCACTCTCATGTGTATCTCCTGACTGAAGTGTGTGCATATATCAGCCGGGTCACAAGGCGAACATAGAGGATGTTTTTGTAGAGGATGCCTAGTAGTCTTCCCAAATGGTTGTACCATTTAAACCACTGCTAGTAATGTATGAAAGTCTTCTAAATTCTTTTTTTTTTTTAATTTTATTTAATGTTTATTTATTTTTGAGAGAGACAGAGACAGGATGTGAGTAGGTTAGGGGCAGAGAGAGAGAGGGAGACAAAGAATCCGAAGCAGGCTCCAGGCTCGGAGCTATCAGCACAGAGAGCGACGTGGGGCTTGAACTCACAAGCTATGAGATCGTGACCTGAGCCGAAGTCGAACGCTTAACCAACTGAGCCACCCAAGTGCCCCCTGAAAGTTTTCTAAATTCTTGAGAACACTTGAAATTCAGTCTTTTGCATTTTAACCATTCTTGAGGGTGTAATGGTATCTTAGTGTTCTCCTTATTACTTGTGACGTAGCCTTTTTTGTGTGCTCACCTTTTGAATCTCTTCTATGAATTCACTGCCCACTCAAGCTTCATGCCCAGGTTTCTACCACATTGTCTTCTTTTCCTTATCAGTTTTTAAACAGTGATAGCTGTTACAAGTTTAATTTTTACCTGATACCAGTATATAGAAATTGTTGATACCCAAATACTAAATCTTATCAAGTAATTCTTACTAAAACTCTTAACAGATATTTTTTTGATTTTCTACATACATAACCATAAATGTGCCCAACACTGTCATTTTCTTTCTGATCCTTCACCTTTTCTTTTTCTTGCCCGACTGCAATGTTAGTTCCCCTGATAGGGTGGTGAAAGGAAGCAGTGACAGAGGCCACCCTTGTCTTCTTCCCAATCTGAAAAGGAGGCTCCATTGTCTGGTAGTGCATGAGCCCTGTTTGTCACTAGGAAAGAGAAATATTAGAGCAATGTTTATGGACTCTTCACTGCTTCGGGCTGAAAGTGATGCTTATTACTGCTTCTTTATTTCATTGGACAGGTAGGACCAGTTATGTAGCTCTCCTAACTGCACGGGTGCTAGCAAATGTAGGGAGAACCTGTAGATTACCTGGTTAGCAGAACTGTGACAGAGGATAAGGGGGGACCTACTCAAGGATGGGTGGGACATCCTCATGAGATGATATGTACATGGAAACCAGAAGGATGATGTCTTCATTTCCTAGGACTGCTGTATTAAAGTACCACAGACAGGGTGTCTTAACCAAGAGAAATTTATTGTCTCACCTGTGGTCTTTAGATGTTAGAAGTCCAAAATCAAGGTGTCAGCAGGGGTAGTTCATTCTGAGGACTGTGAGGGAAGGATCTGTCCAGGCCTCTCTCCTCGCCTTGTACATGGCCATCTTTCCTGTGATGTCTCTCCACATCATCGTCCCCCTATGCATGTTCATAAATTTCCCCACTTACACAGATACCCTAGTGGACTGGGGCCCACTTTAACTTGACTGCTGCTGTAAATACCCTATCTCCACCTTCTGAGGGTTAGGCCTTCAACATATGTACTCTGAGGAGACAGATAACTTGGTCATACTAAAAGAGAGAGGGAACAATTCTAGGAAGAGGACAGTTTGCCTAGGGCCTAAGATAAGAAACAGATTATTCATGTGGCTAGAACTCAGCAAGCCATGGGGCTGGTAGGAAGGGTCAAATCACAGCCAGCCTCGTTGGCAGTCCATAGGAAGACTTGCAATTTTATTCTAAGTGCAGTAGAAAGTAATTGGAGGTCTCTGTGGAGAGAGATGTGATCTAACCACTTTATGGGTGGAGAATATTGGAAGGTGACAAGAGTGGCAATGGAAGGATCAGTTAGGAGGCCAGTGGAGTAGTTTAGTTGAGAGATGAAGGTGGTCTGGACAGAGAGTGATGACAGATGAGGGTGGTAAGGGACAGAGAAAGCAATGGAGGGAGGTCAGATATAATTTGGAGCTAGGCTTCATAGGACTTGTTGGAGAATTGGATGTGGAGGGTGAGGGTAAGAAAGACAGCAAGGAGAATTTGCAGTTTCCTAATTGCAGAACTGGATGAAGTGTGGAAGATGGGCAACCTGGGAAAGGTTGGGCTCAAGTTTCGACGAGATGGGGGTCAAGGGCACCATTCTGGACATGTTATATTTGAGATATGCATGGGGCATCCAAATGAACAGACCGTTAGGCAGCTGAATACATACAGATCTGGTGTTCTGAGAAGAGGTATAGATCAGAAAAAAGAAAAACAAAAACAAAACTGGGAATCATCAAGATACATGTCATTTAGAGCCATGGGAAAGAGCACGGCTAACTAGGAAAACAGTTATGAAGAACATCTATGAACATTTAGAAATAGGTCTGTCTTCTTATCAACCATCCATGAAAGTCAAGGTATAAAGTCATTGTACTTGTATCTAATGCAGTGACTCACTGAACCCCTAATGCTGGGGTTGGTGAGGTAATAGGTCTAGTAACCCGCCTCCTGAGGACTCAACATAATGTGATACCACAGCTGAGATAACACGAGAGAGATTTATAGTTGACATTAGAAAACCTTCCAGCAAGTGCTGGGTCACAGTAGACTTACGGTTGCACTTTATGATGGTTGTCAGGCAACAGAGTTAACATTTCAAATAGTGTGGAACTGACCCATATATCTGCCCAGAGGTGGGTCACAGAGATAGTTTTAAAAAGTAATTTTGAAAAGTAATTTTTAAAGGTGGATCTGAACCACTGAAACACTTGAACATTTACTCAGAGAAGATCCCACAGGTTTTGGTTTTTCTTTAAGCATGAAAACGATCATTTTGGCCTACAACATGGCTGGGATGTTGGTGCCAACGGGACTACTTCGACCATAGAACCATAGTATGGCTTTTGCACAATGGAATTTTGTGTGTGTGTGAGGTTTATCTTTGAGAGACAGCACACGCATGCATGTGTGCATGCTCACGTGGGAGAGGAGCAGAGTGAGGGGGAGAGAGAATCCCAAGCAAGTTCTATGTCAGCACGGAGCCCGATGCGGGGGGCAGCTTCATGAACCGTGAGATCATGACCTGAGCCGAAATCCAGAGTTGGAAGCTTAACTTACCCACCAGGTGCCCCGCATAATGTAATTTTGAAAAAGATGATGTCACGATATGCTCTTGACGGCTACGTGTGGTGAGTTTCTTCCCATCTTGTTATTCTTCTCCCAAGTCACTTAATGGTGTTAATTTATTCTTCTAGCTTAAGTATATATTTACACACTGTACCACATACACGAAAATTTAAAAATTCAGAGTAGGGCTTATTCTAAATCTTTCATAAGAAGTTTTAAGAATATAGGATTGATTCCTGCCAGACTTCGTTTTCTTTCCATTAAAAAAAAATGGTCACAAACAACATAAAGGTTTCTTGCACTTTTCCAATTTCTCATCATCATTGGTTACAGAAAACCTCTGTTGATGGAGTTCAGTGCCCTTAGGGATAAATAACTAATTGTTCGTGGTAGTAAACTATTCCAACAGAAATCAACTAGCAGGTTTAACTGATGTAAGGCTTTTCTTCAAAAACCATCATATCCACAGTCTTGCAATGACTTGATTAAAGCATTAAGATTATTTCAACATAAAGGGTCTCCAGATCAGAGAGAGAGAGAATATGCGAGGAATTTAGTGAGAGTTGAAAGAGCTCAAGTTGGCCCCAGTCAGTGGGGATGTTGTAGCTCTAGAATCATGTGGACAGAAAGAAATTGCCGAGACTAAAAGTGTCAGCATCTGCAGTTTAGAGACCTAACTGGATGGAAGTGAGACAGAGAACTGTGTAGGCATATATGTATGTGGGGATACAGATGCTCCTGTGACTCCCCTTGTAGAAACTGTGTTGTGGGGAACAAGTTTCCTGCATCTACACTATTAGCCCTATGACTAACCATAATTAGAGTCTGTGACTGACTTTATTTGAAGTCACATTTTGATGCCTTTGACTTTTTTCTGCCTCTTGAAAATTTTCATTGGTTTTCTCTAGCACATCTCAAAACAGGAGACTCAAGTCTAGTATTAGCTTAGAATGAGCTCTTTTCACAACAGTCTAAAACTAAAGCTGAACACTAGTTGAGCCTTATAGGGTTAACAGTGAAATTGGAAGTTGCTGTGGGGAATAATGGAGGGGTTAAATCAAAGCTGCCACTTAGTAGCCGTCACTGTGAACATCTAAACCTTTTTATTCCTTTTCTGTGCTTCAAATGAGGAGTAACATTTGTAGAATTGTAAGGATTATATTGGCTTCTTTAATTCTTCCTCTTACACCTTTTTAAAAAATATATTTTAAGAGAGTGTACAGGTGAGCGGGGGAGGGGCAGAGAGAGAGAATATGAAGTGATTCTACACTGACAGCAAGGAGCGCAGGGGCTCAGACACCAACTGTGAGACTGACCTGAGCCAAAGTTGCATGCTTAACCGATTGAGCCACCCAGGTGCTCCACAGCTTAACTTTCTTATTCCCCTACTTCCAATGTTCTAAGAATGTTGACACATAGGGATAGTCATAGTTGCCTACATGCTTTCCGAATTAACAATGGATGGAATTTAGATGGTGTCGATGTAAGAGAAACATTTTAGGCAGACACGTACAGGTAGAAAGGCAGGAGATGAGCATCTAAAATGGAAACAGGGCTAAAGGCTTGGAAAGGAGACCAAAGTCTGCCCACTGAAAGCCTTGTATATTGGCGCATGTTTTACTGGCCAGAGGCAGGAAGTGTAGGACTGTACTGACTGCCCTGCAAACCTGGCCATTGGAATTAGGGATGAATGTGAGATCAGAAAGACGCTTAATGCCCTGAGTATATGGAGTCATTCATAGCAACTGCCAAGAGCAGATGGAGGAGGCAAGAGGAAGAGAGGTAGCTGTGATTTGGAGAGACCCACGTGAACTCACACTGATTTTTGAGAGTGTGCGCCCAAGCGAGGGGCCGAGAGAGAGGGAGAGAGGGAGCGCAGAGCCTGGAGTGGGGCCTGAGCTCACGCAAGAGGATGTTTTCTGGTTAGCAACAGAGTTGTGGTATCTTGTCTCTGTGCAAAGGGTATCCATGTAGTAACGTGACAGAGGGACAGACAGCTTGGGAAATATGATCAAACTTGATTATCCATCAGTAACTGTTAGCATGTGATGGAATGTTGCTATTTTTGCACCAAAGAATCTCAAACCTCTCCCAAACAGCTTACTTGAGCAAAGAATTGACAAGGTTTTCAACCGGCTTATGGAATTCAGCAAGGTCAGGATGTGGGACAGTTGCAAAGGACTGAGGAATTCTATTGGGCCGAGATTTCCACGTTTTGTGTTTTTTTACCTGTCGTAGTAAAGGTGGCTGGTCCAACAGAGGGGTCACCCACTGAGGCTACCCTTAAGCCACCACACCATGACTTTCCTAAGGATGAACTAGATACTAGGATTCTTCTGAAGTGTTAAGAGTTTAATTCAAGAGGCAGAGGTGATAACTTGTCAGTTTGGCTAGACATCCTCTAGTAATCAAACCCTTCGGGCTAGTTTCTGATGTATGTGCAGACAGAACACATGGAATTAAGGCCCCTTCCTTCAGAGAAATTTCTCAATACAAAATTCCGAAGCTGGAAGAAGTACCAAGTTCTACTGTGTTCAGCCTGTCATTTTAAAAATAGTAGTTTGGGGAAGGAACAAATAAATCACTTAATACCAGCCTGTGAACCTTTTCACATAGATAGCCCTAGTAATAAAAAATCAGCAACAAAAATCCTCTAAGGGGGCAAAACTGATTTCAACTGCACAGGGAGAGATGGAACTGGAGCCCTTATTCAGGGACCAGGGTACCATCTGGGATCTAAGTCCCTTTAAGGACACCTGCCCTGAAATGTGTGCCTTGTGTATGTCAGGGGCCACATCAGGTCAGCACTGGATAAGGGTATCTGCTGGGTTCCATTTAGGTCAGTCCCATGTTTAAGTGTAAAACCAATAATCCCATTTAAATGGTCAAAAATTGCTTGCTAAAATGAAAGGTATTTAAAGACCTTCCAACGTTGAAAGCCAACATTGCCCAACGATGTGGACAGCTTTCTAGATCACATAAATAAGGCTGTTATTACCACAAATTCAGCTACCGTTAAAACGCTTCATTACAAATAGGAAGAGGCACTGGTACAGGGGTACACCATCTCTGAAGCCCGTTTATCATCTTATAGCAAAAGCACACCACCAATGCATTTTTTTCTTTTTAAGTTTATTTATTTTGAGAGAGGGAGAGAGAATCCCAAGTCGGCTCCGCACTGGGGAGGAGGGCTCGAACCCACAGATGGTAAGATCATGACCTGCACCAAAATCAAGAGTCAGGCGCTCAACTGACAGAGCCACCCAGGCACCCCACCAATGTTGTTTTAAACAAACAAAATGAAGTTAACTCAATAAATATCTTTTATTAAAGAAAAAGAGGAATATTGTTAAGCACCAAAACTGTATGTTGTTACATTGCATGTACAAGAGAAGGTGACTGCAATACTTGCTGTACAAGTACTTAACTCTGAAGTCGTAAGTGTAAAAAACAGGAAATACAAAGCAGTAATTACAATGCAGAAAAGTTGCACTAAAGAGCAAAAGGCAACAGTCAAAACAATTATTGGAGATTTCAGAGTATTGCTATAAATGCCTGCTTAGTTTTTTCTTTGTACTTTTAATACTTTAAAATATTATTAATGGAGCATATAAGTATTGTAAATTTGCAAGAGTGGCATTTACAATACACTGTGCATACTTCCATCTAATGTACGGTGTTAAAGCCATCTTTAAAAGCCAAGCACAATGTGCTAGTGTTTTGCTTCTACCATTATAATATTGCACAAAGCTAGTAAATAGTGAATTGGTCTGCCATTGTAATTTTCATTGAACCAGAAAGGCTAAAAAACATGTCAGTTTCATTAGCCCTTATGGGCTTTCATCATGCAAAATGATCTGTAGCCTTCGAATTTTCACAAACAATATATATATTATGGTTTCACACTTGGCAAGACATACAGTACAGTAAGAAACTCAATGAGACAGTGTTGATTCTGTCCGAGTCGAAGAAGTCAGAAGTCACTGTCTGGGTTGTATCGTCTACCCCTCTTGGTTCACAATTGAAGGGAAAATGCCATCTTGTGATCATGAAGACTTCTTAAAACCAATGTAATTAGTATTGGGAAAAGCTATAACTTGTTACACTCTTTGATAGTTAACCATAGAACATGCAAGTTAAAAAAAAAAAAACAAAAAAAACCCAAACTTCCCTTGTTAAAATTCAGCTCTACAACCAACACCTATACCTTTCTGTATACATCTAAAAATCACTTTGCACAGCCTTTCCTATCCACCCTTAATTCCCCCAAATTGAGGCACTCTTATAACTGACTTTAAAAAAACAAACAAAACAAAAAAACAGAAAAACTTTCCCTTACCTCTCAAAACAAATGATTGCTTTGAGATTCAGTGTGAAAGAGCATTGATACAATATTTAACATGTCAACCTCAGAGGTATTTTCTGTACATGCACCTTAGTGGCATAATTATAGAGGGAAGGGGAGAAACATTTAGAAATTTAGATTCTCAAATTCCTCAAATACCAAGCTGTACATTTACTGTGGGCAAAACATTTTAGAATGAACACATCTTCAAAGTAACCCAATGGGCAGACATTTCTCTCTCTCTCTCTCTCTCTCTCTCTCTCTCTCTCTCTCTCTCTCTCACACACACACACACACACACACACTCATCAAATTCCCTCTCACCGTAAAAAAAAAAAAACCTCTGTTTACATACATGATAGTTTAGGCAGCAATATAAACTCATTTTTTAAGAAAAGCTTTTAAATTAGATTATTTATAGGATAAAAAATACCATTGCTTTATTTTACAAAGCAATTTAAGCAGAGGTTCCTCCTCATGTGCTTTAACTAAAGAGCACTTTGTAGCAAAGTTCAGAAGTAACTACTGAATTGTTCAGCAGCACTAAATCAATGCAACACGCTCCAACAGTAAGTAAGGTGCTTCTTTTTTTACCTCTTCCCTCTGAAATCAATCGTGCTGGCCCATCCTCTAGCACTAAGCATAGCTCTTCTAAGCAATAAAGGTGAAATAAAATCTGTTTATAATGCACATTTAACTTTACATTATCATTTAAATTCAGTGCAAGAGTTAGGGACAACTTATTAGGGTTTCTGTTCTCCTTATCAAATGGTTGCATGTTAACAATGCATCTGCCACGATTTTTAAATGTTTTACAGCTGTTCAAGAAGATTTCTTAAAATAAACCTGGTAAAGCATATGAAATTTCAACTCCCTGATAAGGCCGTCATGGACCCATTAGTGCTTTACAGATTGCTATCTCATGATACGTATAAGTTTTTCTTTTTAAACCTGTACTTAGTGAAAGAAAAACTTTCCTTAGGCTAAAAGCACGGATTCACATTTATACACAAACTCAATGAATGCAATTAAAAAATGGCATCTTAGGGAATGTATAAAATTGTGTTAATTGTATCCTGGTCCCATTCCAAACAGAGGATGCTGCCCGTTCATTTTTGTTCCACTGATATATGAGTTTTAATTCTTGGTGCCTGCTATGATCTAAGTATGCTTTACAATTTAACACTTTTATCGCAAAGTGGTCGTGCCATGTTACCTAATATTGGTACACAGTTCAGCTTCGTAGAAACCAGGATTTCCACCCCCCCCCCCCCCCATTATACAGAGTAAATGAAAGTGCTGAAGATTTTCTATGGTTTCACATAATGAGAAAAAACCCACATTCCCGCTGTGGAAATCCTACACCTGATCCACTCTTAGAGCTGTGCCTAGTTGTTTTAAAAATACACATTAAGAAATCTTTCAGTTCTGCAATGAGAACTAGGGAATGATTGTTTTCAATACTACTCACCAACTCAAAACCTATAAAACATACAGCAAACAAGACAACTGCTCATCTTTTAAAAATCTCTTTAGCCAAGCCTTTTGTCATACTGCTACCCCACAGTACCCCCCATATTGGAGATGGGTAGGAATACGTTTTCTGTGTGCCACATTGGTTATATACACAACAGTTTGAGTATTAAGTGGCACTCAAGTGGGCAGTAACATTAGCCTTACAATACCCCCAAGTTATCTATTTGTTTCCCCACTTAAAATATACTGCAGTCGAGTCTAGACTGATAAATCAACTCCTAAACTGATTCGGCATAAGCAAGCAGCTGTTTGTGTATTCTTATGACAAATGATACACGGAGATAAAACTATCAAATATTTTAAACCATATAAATAGTACAGGCAAGTCCAGTACTTGAAACATGATCACCTGTAAATGTCATCCTAACTAAATATATAAAACCTTAATGTAAAGCACAAAAATGCTCATTTTTTTTTTTTTAAGGGCAGGTGGAGAAAAGGGGAATTTAACCATGCTTACATAATTTTGTTGAGTTCCAAAACCTCTTTAAAATTAACAGGTTGGGGGGAGAAAATAAAATTTACACGAGGATTCAACTGGTAATGTCATCTTGGACAAATGGACTGGAGTTATTTGAAATTTTAGTATTTACGAGCTCCAAAGGATGGTGATCTGCACTAACTTGTACTTCTGTGGAAGGAGGAATCGGAATCTTAAGGACAGAAGATACGTGTACTGGAAAAGTTACTCAGCAGAGAATAAGCACAGCTGGTTGCTAACAAGACCGCACTTTAACCTGCTCATCATCAAGTGAGATGCCCTTCATGGAGTGCCACAGTGGGATGTGCTCAGAGGTATGGATGCACCTCCAAAGGATTCACAGGGGTCTGTACCCCTCCAGTATTTGCCAGAGACTTACTAGAACATGGCTGTGAAGGACAAGTCACAAGACCCATTTCTAAGAGAACCTGTCTTTTGATGGAATCCCAGCTCTAACACTAAATGGGGAGCAATTCCTGGCATAGAAAAATCCCAGTGCTTTTGCTGTACGTTTAATATTAGGTTCTCCTGTATTTTTCAGAATGTCAATGGATGAAAAAACGAACTGATCCATAAGCATCCAGAAGTTTGAAACTGATACGTGATTTTTTAAAGGTTTGCAAACTTGCTTAAAAAAAAAAATGAAACCAATCAGTCTTTGGTTGAAAAGAATGCTTCAGTTCTGTACTGAAGGAAACGGGAGGGGAGGGTCCACACACACCTCCCCGCTGTGAGATGAACATTAAAATATATATCTCGTGTACAGATGTAATCTTCCAAGATAAGAAGTGGGAATAAAACATGAATAAAATATGAAACATGTGAAAATGCTGTGCAAAAGCTCCTACTCATCAGTAAGCAGGAAGTTTTCTCAATTATTTTAAAGGAAGTAACATCTTAAAGGGACAAATCTGTGAGCATTTTTTTTTTCTCTCCATGAAAACCACTTTATACACATTCAAGGACTTTTACTCTAGGACTGCTTTTCTGGGTCTAGGCCAGAGAAATGCCTCAGAAAAAATAAAAGTTCTTTTTGGTTCCTCAGTCCTTAACTCCCTTCATATAAAGGCCAACATGTGTCTTATACAGAATTACACTCTACAGAATACTATAGACTGGGTCCAACAGATCTACCTTCGGTCAAGCCCCCAGCAGTCCTGCTGAGAATTCATAATGGCTCCTTTCACATAAATGCATCTTTCAGGACTCCAATACAGCAAAATCAGCACCTAGAACTTTATACCTATGTTTTAAAAAGTCTCCTGACAGTAACAAAGGCTCTCTCCCAAAATCCCACTCAAAACATGTGAGGATAGTAAAATGCCAGCCCAGAAGGCTTTTCTGCCTGTCTAGTTTCTGCATTATTTGTAGAGCACATTTCACTGCGGAGCATAACAAAGGGAAACTTAAATGTGCCCGTTACAAAGATTTAAGATCAGCATCCCTATTATTGAATCCTCTTTTTTGATTCTCAATAGGAAAGTCATGTTGCATTACACTAATCAAGCAATCGTTCAAACAAAAAGACTAAAAATAATTTGAAATATTATCAAGTTACAAAGTATTGCTTTTCATACACAAAGTTGCACATGAAATTCAAACTATTATAAATTCACAATTATGAAGAGCTATTTAAAAGCATGGAAATTTTTACTTCAAAACCTTACAAAGTGTAAGAGTGTGTGGTCTTTTAAAAATATGCCATGGTAAATCTATCATGTTGTGGTAAACACATTAAATGCATCTCTGTGGTTATGTTATCTTTTCAGATGTTGAACATCTTTAAAATGTGAACATTTTCAGTGCATTTCCACCTGATTCTTTCCAATTCCTGTCCTATAGCTATCATGATACACTTCTTTTTCAGAGTGCTGCACTATTTATATAAGCTGGTATGGAAGAGGTGCTGTCTTTTCAAGCAGAGGACTATTCAGTGCACTTAAAGATGGATTTCAAAGCAGACTCAATACAGCTCACAGTAGATCTCTGTCAACCCAGTGTTCTTCCAACTCAGAGCAACCCCTAGCTTTACTGGCCACTACAAGGATGTAACTGGGTGGACAGGAGGGGAAGGTGCTTAAAAAAACCAGGCATGTCCAGAAGGCCTTTTCTTCACTGCATCAGGAGCACTGCACATCTAAAACTCCTGTTAACCACCAACTACTGGAATGACTGGAAAAGCGATAACTTGCCAACTGTGCCTCTGTTTTTTCACACCACTGTGCCAATACACTTTGCATCTAATGGAATCCAATTGGGAAATCGCATGTTTAAAATTTTGTTTTCCAAAACAGTAAGAACTGATCTTCAACTGTATTTTTTTCTTTCCGTTGAGTCACCTGTTTAGAAAAAAATAATACAATGTATTACAAAATGATGGCTTATTAAGGTCAGTGTGTATATATATGTTCCCACACAACTTCTGTAATACCCAGATGAACACTGATCAATAGCTTAGAAATACCCATTTGTAGACATAGCATACAGGAGACACTTTTTTAAAAAAAGGATACATTTCTATTCATAAAACAGTAAAAATGAAAACAAAATAATCTGAATATGGATTTTGATCACATAAGGTTGTAGGGTAGATTCACTTTTATTTCTTCTACTAACATTTTATGTCAAAACTATACGGTAAAAAGGAAAAAACAGTCTAAAATATTGGCGTCAAACTGCCAGTGTAGTAAGAATTGTTAAATGATATTTTAAAAATTCACTAGACTGTGAGTTTTTGTTATATTGCTATTTAGAGGATAGGATTAGTACTGGTCTTTAAAGGGATCCTTGTGGTAGGGCTTTTTAAGTTTCAGAATAGTTATGTTTGAGATCCATGGCTTACATATGGCATAGGAATAATTCTTTGAAAGACCTACTTGGCAGATAAAAACAGACATGCATTATTAGTTCTGCGTTATTTAATACTATAGCTACATGTGGCTTTTGAGCACTTGAAATGTGGCTAGTCTGAGAAAATGGATTTTTAATGTGATTTAAATTGAAATCTGAAGCAGCATAAAATATTTGTTCATTAAATATAATTTTATTGTTTTGGTTAAGACATTTCACATTTAACCACTGAATACTTAGCATCAACACTGAGATGTGCTACTAGCTAAAATACACACTGGATTTTGAAGACCCAGGTACAAAACAAATGTGAAATACCTCGTGAATTTTTTTATAGCGATAACATGTTGAAACATACGATTTTGGATACATCATATAAAATAAGTATTAATGAAATCAATTTCACATGTTTCTTTTTACCTTTTTAATGTGACTTGAACTGTTTAAATTCCATCCATCCCTCAAACTGTATTTCTAACAGACAGTATTGTCATAGTTACTTCATAACTTTATGAAGGAACCCACAGAAAACAAAATAGAAAATAAAAAGCTTATATATGTATTTCATTCCGTTTAGAAATTTCCTTCAAGGACACTATTACCTATGGCTGTCCCAAGAAGAGTTTTCAAGAAAGACAAAGCAAAACAGGATATCTTCACTTTCTACTTCATGAAGTTTTGAGAAATTTTATTTATTTATTTATTTATTTATTTATTTATTTATTTATTTATTTATTTAACAAGAGACAGGGTGTGAGCAGGGGAGAGGCAGAGAGAGAGAGAGAGAGAGAGAGAGAGAGAGAATCTGAAGCAGGCTCCAGGCTCCGAGCTGTCAGCACAGAGTCCGTCGTGGGGCTTGAACCCATGTATGTGAGATCATGACCTGCGCTGAAGTTGGGACACTCAAGCAACTGAGCTACCCAGGGACCCCGAGAAATTATCTTCTTTGAAGAGCTAATGGTTTAAAATCTTAAACTAGGGGTGCCTGGGTGACTTGACCAGTTAAGTGTGCAACTCTTGATTTCAGCTCAGATCATAATCTTACAGTTCATGAGTTCTAGCCCTGCCATTGGGCTCTGCGTTGGCAGTGTGGAGCCTGCTCAGGATTGATTCTCAATCTCCCTCTCCCTCTGCCCCTCCCCCCTGCTCTCTCTCTCTCTCTCTGAAAAAGAAACAAAAAAAATATTTAAAATCTACAAAAAGCTGACTTATAGGAAATACAAATTATAGCCTGTTTAGCCATCTGTAGAGAAGCCATCTAAAAGTTCAGTCTTTAAAAATGATTTCCCAAGGGGCACCTGAGTGGCTCAGTTGGTTAAGTGTCTGACTCCGGCTTAGGCCATGATCTCACAGTTCGTGGGTTCAAGCCCCACAATGGGCTCTGTGCTGACAGCTCAGATCCTGGAGCCTGCTTCGGATTCGGTGTCTCCTCCTCTCTCTGCCCCTCTCTTGCTTGGCCTCTGTCTCCCTCTCAAAAATAAACAAACATTAAAAAAAAAAAAAATTTTTTTTTTTTAATGATTTCCCAAGACCACAAGACAAGGCAGTGAGAATAGCTCCTTTATCACTGCCTGCTCAAATTGGTGGGGATCACAACTAGTCTATGGTTTGTTTCTGGTGTAGGATGCATTGTTTTTTGTTTTGTTTTGTTTTTAAGTGACTTTGCAGATATCTGAGCTCATACAATTTTTCTGGGACCATTTCATTGTTTCAACATTCTAACACATACAACAGTCATAAATAATCGGCCAAAAAAAGAGTTTTTAGGCAACTTTCAAAGTGATATTCATATTCTGGGCATATTCTTAACATCTGCTGTAAGGGTAAATTAGCAGCCCAAAGCTATAAATAACCATGGAGGCACTTGAACATACAAAATGCTGCTGCAATGTCTATGTCTTGGGCAGGATCCGGTGAGAAGGCAGAAAACAGAAATGATGGGCTGGCCTGAGCAACAGCAGGTGGGTCACATACCCCAACTGGGCTACTGTGGGCAGCTGTATCAAAAGGACTAAACACTCGCTTATATGAAGGCCCAATCTGTGCTAAGATGGCAGTTTTAGGCATAGGCTTAGCAGCTCACTGAGAAGCTTCAAGCAGGAGACAAGACGACAGGTAACAAGCACTGTAAAGTGGGAGACAATCTACAAGATTGAAAAAGATTCCCAGTCAGGCACCCTAAGTCTCTAGCACTGAGTATACACAATAATATATTTGCTATCTTCTACAAAGCATAGTGTACATATGTTAAGCACAAATGGTCTGAAATTATTTTGGGATTCAAAAACACTGAATCATACAGCATGATAATTAGGGCCTCTATAAATAACAGGGGGAAAAAAGATACCAACAGCCCAATACCCATGGCATAACACTGGTGCTATCAAATGTTGTCTGGAGCATCACCACTTATTGAGATTTTTCACCCCCATTTTGTTAAAGCTACTGACAGCAGATGCTGAAGGGAAGTGGTACAGATGAGAGTATAATACAGGAACATCTAAATTTTCCTGATGGCCCCATGCCCAAAAGGAACAAGTAAAAACTGCTTTTAGTAGTATTTTATTTGATATATCCAAAACTATCTTTTAGCATGTAATCAGTATAAAAAAATTAATGACATACTTTACC
Source organism: Puma concolor (assembly GCF_028749965.1). Classification (NCBI taxonomy): domain Eukaryota; kingdom Metazoa; phylum Chordata; class Mammalia; order Carnivora; family Felidae; genus Puma; species Puma concolor. Next base: position 97,340,028 of record NC_141667.1, read on the forward strand.
TTTTCTGTATGGAGTTTTCAAAATCCACATGTACGCCCGCATATACCTCAGATCTACTCAGAATTCATGGGAGTGAAAGCCAGGAATCTGCATTTTTAGTAATTTCTCAGGGAATTCTTACGATCAGGCATGCATAAAAAACACTGGCTAATAAGTAAGTTTATTATTCCTATATCTATTCCCCTTCCAGAACTATGAGTCTTCCCCAGTTTGGTGAATATTGTGAAGCCCACAGAAGCAGTCCATCAAGAGAGCAATTAAGATGCTTAATAGAATATATCTGCATAGTTGCATTACAGTTTGCACAAATTATATAATTTCAGTTATGACTAGTATCAGTTCTCTATATACTATATGTAGCATGTTATCTTTACTGACTCTATATTTAGCAGAATTTGTGCCATAGTACTATGTAATTAGCTTCCTAAAATGTGGTAGAGTAACAACTCTATTACTTTAGGAAAATGTCCAATGTGTAACCAATACCATGGGCATACCCAATAAGGTATGCATACACTTATTACATGTTTGTTATTTTAGCTGCAATTTTATCTGGATTATGCAGTAACTATGATAAACCTTAAAATGATAATTTTAACCTTAATTTTAAAGGCTTAGAAAGCTAAATAACCAAACAATGCAGTAATTTTTCTGGATTGATCTCAGACAATTCCTTTCTGGGCAGCTAAGCAGATATCACAATTCAAGGGAGGAAGCACCTGAGTGGATCAGTTGGTTGGGGTCCTACTTCGACTCAGATCATGATCTCACGGTTCCTGAGTCTGAGCCCCACATAGGGCTCCTTGATGACAGCTCAGAGCCTAGAGCCTCCTTCAGATTCTGTGTCTCTTCCTCTCTCTGCCCCTCCCCCACTCATTCCCTCTTCCTCCCTCTTCCTCCCTCTCTCAAAATGAACATTAAAAAAAAAAAAAATCAAAATTCAATATATATAACAGTTTGTACCTGAAATACTTTGGTGAGGAAAGAGCTTTTGGGTTTTAAAGTAAGAATAAGACTGCCACCTTACTGGAATCAGTCTATCCTCTTTATTTGGGCTATACTGTAGAAATTTTTAATGAGCAGGTATAAACCTGGCATTTATATAACAATATCTTTGAAAAGTGCTTTACTGTTTGTTAGGTTTCTAGAAACTACACAAAACCTGAAGTTTACAGATCTATGGTCGATTCTATAGCTGAGCTATATAACAATAAACCTCATCAATAAAATATAACAGACCTCATCATCCGCTATTAGTGAATGCTACTAAAGAAATTAAGACCATTTACTTGTTAGTTTTCCCAATCTGTGCAGGGTAAAGCCTCCTCTTCATCCTCTGACTCAGGGGACGCTTCTTTGATTCTTCTAAGAGCTTCATGGATGCTCCGTGTTAGAGGATCTGTGTCAGGCAGAAGTGTGAAGGATTCTCTCAAAACTTCCTTCTGTACCTTCTTCAATTTCACCCCTTTCCGTATTTGTGCCAAGATATTATTACTATCATCTTCATCAGGAAAAGGAGGCAGAGTTCGCTGTTCAACCTTTTTCAGATGAAAACTACCACGCTTCAAGGAAGCTAGCACCTCATCCATGGGTGAGCTCACTTTATAAAATGAAAGAGAAGAATTACAGTTAGGATCCCAATTAGAGTCAAACTGATAACCTCTAGACTTTAGGACTGTGATAGCCAAGGACACTGAAAACAAAATGAACCATGAACCATGGACAGGTGTGCCAAAAACACATGAAATACCAATTGTACTTGTTTAAAAAAAAAAAAAGAAAAAGAAAAAAAAAAGCAGGGGCACTCCTGGATGGCTCAGTCGGTTAAGCCTCCAACTTCAATTCAGGTCATGATGTCACAGTTCCTGAGTCCGAGTCCCAAGTCAGGCTCTGTGCTGACAGTTCAGAACATGGAGCCTGCTTTGGATTCTGTGTCTTCCTCTCTCTCTGCCCCTCCCCCGCTCTCTTTCTCTCTCTCAAAAATAAAACCTAAAGGAAAAAAGCCAGACTCAACTTCGAAATTAGTATTTTCATAATTTCCCCTTAAGACACCTAAGCAGACTGGGAGCTGGGAGGTAGTCTTTAGGAATTTCATAGCTGAGACTCCCAAAGGCACCAGCACAATCTAAATTCAGAGAGCAATTTGAGTTACAAATGTAATTTTAAAGAACTAAGTTTTGATCCAGTATGTTGTTTTTTTTTAAGAGTTTTTTTTTTTTTGTTTTTGTTTGTCTGTTTTTTAAGTAAACTCTACCCCTGATGTGGGGCTCAAATGCACAACACTGAGATCAAGAGTCACATGCTCTACTGACGGAGCCAGCCAGGTGCCCCTACTACGATGATTGTTCTGTTTTACCATTTAGTTGTTTTACATATGAAATTCTCCAGTTATGGTAAGAAATATTTTACTAAACGGTCTCTCAGATTAAAATGTAATATGCAAATTGTTTTATATAATGTTCTCCCAATGAAAGCTACAGACAGGGATTATTCTCTGTTCTTTTCAAAAAGAGCTTTATTAAGGCATATCGGACACACAATAAATTGTCTATTATTACTCCCTATCTTTCCTTGTTTTTTTTTTTTTTTAATACAAAGAGTGTATCAAGGCCCTCAATAAATATGTAACCAAATGTTGCATGGTCCTGCCAAAGCCATCTTAGTGTTGACAGCCCTTCCCAACTGTCTTACTTTTTCTGTGAATACTGTGCTTGTATTTCCTAGGTTTAAAATCAGATTTTTGGGGCACCTGGGTGATTCAGTTGGTTAAGCATCCAACTCTTGGGGTGCCTGGGTGGCTCAGTCGGTTGAGCGTCCGACTTCAGGTCATGATCTCAGGGGTTCGTGAGTTCGAGCCCCGTGTCAGGCTCTGTGCTGATGGCTCAGAGCCTGGAGCCTGCTTCAGATTCTGTGTCTCCCTCTCTTTCTGCCCCTCCCCCGCTCATATTCTGTCAATCTCTCTCTCAAAAATAAATAAGCATTAAAAAAATTAAAAAAAAAAAAAAAACATCCAAGTCTTGATTTTGACTCAAGTCATGATCTTATGGTTGGTGACACTGAGCCCTGCATTAGGCTCTATGTTCACAGCAAAGAGCCCACTTGGGATTTTCTCTTTCCCTTTCTCTCTGCCCCTCCCCTGCTTGTGCACATGTGCACTCTCTCAAAAATACATTTAAAAAATGATAAAAATGAAGTCAGATTTTCTTCTTAACACAAAAGGAGCCACTTACTATTATTACCAGTTAGATTAAGTACTACCTCAGAATATATAATTTTTAAAACATCCCTAAGAGCTCAAGAAGGTACACATTTGTGTCTAGGCTCATTTGTTGATGTGGGTTGGTAGAATTCTGCCAGGCTGTGACTTTGAAACCTATTTGCAATCAAATAATGCCCAAAATAAAATAATGTTTTAAGCTTTGTTGGGTCCTATGAAATAAAAGGGCCTTTGATTATGACTCACTTTACTCAACAGATTAAAAATGTGTTTCTAACTTACCTCTCCTCCTCTGCAAACCTTCAGCAGTCTTTTTGAGCTTCTTCCTGGCACTGACCAGCTGACTACTGTCAAAGAGATGTGCTGAGGGGGCACTCGCAGACTTGGGGATCCTCTTCTCGTTCGCCTCTGTTCTAGGCAGACCTTTCTCCAGTGTCTCTGGGGAGGTGTCTTTAGCAACAGGCAGAGGTGGTGGTGGGGGAGGGGGAGGAGGCGGTGGCGGGGGAGGTGGTGTTGGAGGAAGAGGTGGGGGGAGTGGATCTATGGTAACGGAACCTGGTTCGAGGTCAGTATTATTCAAAAGTGGAAGAGAAACAGTGGGCGGCAGTTCAGAGGTAACACCACTGAGAGGTAATGAAGCGGCTTCAAGTTGTGCTAGCGAAGTATCTTCAAGGTGTGCGAGGCTTTGGTCTTCTGTTTTGTGTGATGACCCAAGCTCGCCTATTCCTTCCTCTGCCTTTGCACTTTTCTCTTCTACCTGTAGTGCTCCTGGCAGAGAGTCACACTGGTCCTCACAGGGCACAGGACTGGCTGTGCTTCTTCTTCTTGCATGAGCCAGTCGCAATCTGGTTGATTTAAGTATGACTTGGCCAGGGTACCTCTAAAAAAGTAGAAGTGATTGTAACTGGTCAAATTAGTTTACAACAATCTATGAACTGATGGCTATTTTCTCCTTCAGGTCCGAGATGTTGTTTCGGAGCTGTTGTGATTTCAGGGGGAAATTCTTTGATACAGTTATACGGAAGACCAGAATACCAAAGCATAATCCCTTTCAACAGCCGTCATCCAACTCTATTTGCTTATCAAATCTTTTATCAAGGCCCTATTCCCTCTTATCCACTTAAGAAGTCAACTATTCAAAATTACCACAGGATTTAAAAAAGATCTTTAATTACTGAAATTACTAGCTTAAGTGGAAAAATAATAGCAATATAAAATATCAAACATCAATGCTATTGGGGCGCCTGGGTGGCCCAGTTGGTTAAGCGTCCAACTTTGGCTCAGGCCATGATCTCGTGGTCTGTGAGTTTCAGCCCCATGCCAGGCTCTGTGCTGACAGCTCAGGGCCTGAAGTCTGCTTTGATTGTGTGTCTCCCTCTCTCTCTCTTTCCCTCCCCCATCTGCACTCTCACTCAACATTAAACATTAAAAAAATGGTTTTAATACATGCCATTGGTATATACTAAGCTATGGAACTATTAGTTTCTTACATGTATTTTCAAATGCTTACAGATTAAAACATTAATCTTTTTAAAAAGTTTCTTGGCATTTAAAAAAACTCTCAAAACAGTATGTACATTTTATGATGGAAGGAGAGGGAATAAAATTTTTCAAGTACTGACATACATAAATCTCATTCTTTTATTATAATAAAACCTAGCATTAATGGATTTGGTGAACAACATTTACTCAACACAGGGTGGTCCACAACCACCATATACTCTCTTCACTATAATACTAAGAGAATTTCATCAAAAGCTTCCTGCACCTATAAGGTGATCCCTCGGCACAGACAATGGAAGTAGATTCCTGAGCACTTATGACAACTGCCAAACCATTTCTGACGTAAGCTGATCCATTCTCTAATTCTGCCACTGGTCCCTCCCACAGATTACCACCGTAAGGTTACTGAATGTGTTCTGGTGACAAGTTCATGCCTAAAATGGACAGTCACTTGTGAGCCTGTTAATTTTATAAAACTCAAGAAGAATTCAGGTTTGCCAGAGGCCCTGACCACTCCTCTTACACTACTAAAGTGGAAGGCCAACAGCACAAGAATATTAATTCCAGATACAACTGGAAGAAGGGTAGCCCTGTAATCAAACGTTAATTTAAAATTTTATTTTCTAAATAATAAAAGGGAAAACCAAGTTTTTATCATAATCTTGTAACACGAGTGTGTATGCAGCTCTGCTTAAAAAGCAATGAAAAACAACAGATGGGCCATACTTTTATTACCTGTTTAAAAGTTCGAAGTCTGTCCAAAGTTCTTTGTCTCTCTTGGCTAACCCAGGCACTTTTTCTTTCTTCTTCATCATGTAATTTTTCTCTCTTCTGATAAAAAATTAATAGTAATTCCATTATGATGTGTCCCATTCATTTTTATTATTAATAGGGAAAAAAAGAGAGCCCTCCCAGTTAAGTAAAATGGGTAACTCCAATGAATGATTCATTAAACAGTGTTTATGGCATGAAACTACCAGTTTTAAATAGAAATCATGATTTTAAAATCCAGAATGATACGCTGACAAAAACAATACTGTTTCATTTTTGCATTTACCCACAATTAAAGATGTTTGCGCTGAAATAAAGTCAAATTTTCTCTGAACTAAAAAATGTTCCTGTAGGGTTGTGGCTTCAACAGCTTAAGTGTAAAATACCTGTAGCTGCTATATTCTGCTAAATTAAATAGTTGACCTTAAAAACAAAATCAGCAACCACCTGGCCAGTAATTTAGACACTGCACCTTAGTTCAACCAACATAACCAGCAGCTAGAAAAAGTATTTCTTGCATTTTACATGAATCATTTGGCTCAATATCACCCCTTAAAGTTGGGAGTTATCAGCACAGAAATGTAAAATTTTTTCCCATGTTAATGCTAACCAGTGCAGCAACTGTGGAAAACAGTATGGAGGCACCTCAAAAAATTAAAAGCAGAGACTCCTGAGTGGCTCAGTCCAGGGAGCCACCCGACTCAGTTTCAGTTCAGATCATGATCCCAGAGTTGTGGGATCAAGCCCTGCATTGAGTTCCACACTGAGAGTGGAGCCTGCTTAAGATTCTGTGTCCCTCCCTCTGCTCCTCTACACCACTTGTGCATTTTCTCTTTCTAAAAAAAAAAAAAAAAAGAAAAAAAAATTAATAAAAATAGAACTACTGTATTGTCTAGTAAGTAATTCCACTGCTGGGTATTTAACCAAAGAATACAAAAACACTAACTCAAAAAGAGATACACACCCCTATATTTATTGCACCATTATTTACAATGGCCACATTATGGAAGCAGCCCAAGTGTCCATTAATGGATAAAGAAGGTGTGGTATATATACATGGAATGGAATGTTACTCAGCCACAAAAATAATGAAAATTTGCCATCTGCAGCAACATGGATGAAGCTACAGAGTATAATACAAAGTGAAAAAAAATCACAAAAAGACAAGTATCATATGATTTCACTCATCTGTGGAGTTGAAGGAATTTAAAAAATGAGCAAAGGAAAAAACACAAATCAAGAAACAGACTCTTAACTACAGAGAACAAACAGATGGTTATCAGAGCAGGTGGGGGGAGCAGATGAAATAGGTGAAGGGGATTAAGAGTACATTTCATTTATCACGACGAGCAGTGAGTAACGTAAAGAATTGGTGAATCACTATACTGTACACCGGAAACAAATAGAACGGTGTATATTAACTATACTGGAATAAAAAAAAATTCTCTATACTGTTCAAACAATGAAAAGATATCTAATTACATCTCATTTTGCAGAATATTAAAAGGCTATCGAGCTATGCAGATAGGTTATGGCTTTCATTCCTACTTTGTTTTAAAAACTTAGAGATACCTCCTACAAGACCAGTTAATGTTGTGTGCACAGGACAGTGGTCTCCAGTGTGTCATTAACTTGTCTCTCTTCCATTCATCCTGTTCAAATTCAATCTTCCATTATTCCCTTACATTACTACCTCTCTTCTTCCCCACCAGCTCCTCTAGTCAGAGTTACTGCTTCATTTGTCGTGGATGACCACATCGGAATCTACAGGGTGACTTGAATCTTCAGGCACAAAGTGAACATCCTGTTTCAGAAAACTCTGTTGCACACTCATCACCTGGTAAAGTCACTGGACTTTCACAATAAACAAAGACTGAATATTCAGGCAGAAAATGGGTTGAGGGAAGGGAGACCTCACGCCTCTCGACAGCAACAACATTCAATGTCTCCAGAAGTTTGACAGAAAATATGGCACTGTGACCTAGACAAACTGTTTCTGACTTAGAAAGGAAATGGACAAGCATTCCCAAAATATGCCAAAACACAGTATGAGGACCATGAAACGTTCCGGAAGTAGTACCTTCATGAACGTTAACTAACTCCAAGAAAAATCAAAATAAAGTCAGGAATAGAAAAGTTGTGATAATCTATTTTGGTATTGATTTTTTTTCACATTTTCCTGTATTGCTTTAATCTTTTATAATGATGATGCATATCTCTTTATAAACACAATGAGGTTTCTTTTTAAAAACGTATAGGAATGGTAGAGAAGCACTTTTGCAAGCCAGTAATTAAAACTACTCATAATAGAAGGATTTTTAAAGAGTCAAGAAATTTAGAATGTTTACATATATATATATATATATACACATACATATACACACACACACACACACACACACACACACACACACACACACACACACATACACACATACACACAGCAAGATAATTACTCAGGAAAAAATTCACCTTGCTTAGATAATAGGACAGTATTACAAAATATTAACTAAAAAGCAAGAAAACTTTATCAATTCACAGAGTAAAAAAGATAGCATGTAAAATACCATCTAAGAGAGGGGCACCTGGGTCCCTCCGTCAGTTAAGTGTACAACTCTTGATTTTGGCTCAGGCCATGAACTCATGGTTCGTGGGATCAAGCCCTGTACCCGGCCGGGCTCTGTGTTGACAGTGCAAACCTCCTTGGGATTCTCTCTCCCTCTCTCTCAGCCCCTCCCCTACTTACACTCTCTCTCTCAAAATAAATATTTAAAAATATACCACCCAAGAGAGTAAAATGGTAGGGGAAAAGCTGCTTAAGATAAGGAAATGCCATTCTTCCATGAAATGCTTACCAATTACGTGTCAGCCAGGCCCTATATTAAGCCCTAGGAGAGAAGCAGGAATGAGTAAGTGGTGGTGAGGTAAGTGGCAGGCATGTTAAGCAGAGAGGGTTAGCTGTCAAGCACCAAGGAAGAAACTGACCCTACTGGAGGAGGAGGTGGTGAAAAGGAGGATAGTTCCTAGAAGAAAGCACAAGCAGTAATCTCTTAAACATTGGTCTTAGCAACATTTTCTAGATAGGTCTCCTAAGGCAAAGGAAACAAAAGCAAAAATCAACTATTGGGGCTACACCAATATAAAAAGTTCTGGCAAAACCATCAACAGAACAAAGAGGCATCCTATTGAATCGAAGAATATATTTGCAAATGATATGTCCAATAAGGAGTTAATGTCCAAACTATATAAAGAATAGCAAGGAAAATAATAATCTGCTTTAAAAATGGGCAGAGGACATGCAAACGGCCAAAAGACACATGAAAACATGCTCAATGTCAGTAATTATCACTAATCATCAAGGAAATACAAATGAGTACCAAAATGACATATCACCTCACACCTGTCAGAATGGCTAGAATCAAAAAGAAGTAACAAGTGGTGGCAAGGATGTGGATAAAAGGAACCCTCATACACTGTTAGTGGGAATGTAAAATGGTAGAGCCACTATGGAAAATAATAAGGAGATTCCTCAAGAAACTAAAAATAGAAATACCCTGGGGCGCCTTGGTGGCTCAGTCGGTTGAGCATCCAACTTTGGTTCAGGTCATGATCTGATGGTTCGTGAGTTCAAGACCCACATCGGGCTCTACGCTGTCGTTCAGAGCCTGCTTGGGATTCCTACCCCCCCCCCCCCCCGCCATATAAAAGTCAGCTGCTTTCTAATATACTAGCAAGGAACATCTACTAGAGTTTGATATTAAAAACTATTTGTATTACCATAAAAAAAAGATTTAGGCATAAATCTAATAGTTTAGGTATAAATCTAGTAAAATATAATAAATGGGGAGCTATTCCTTGTTTACACATAGGAAGACTCAATATTGTTAAGGTGTCAATTATTCCCAAACTTGACCTACAGATCTGACATAATCCTAATCAAAATCTCAGTCGCTTATTTTGTGGAGACTGACAAGCTGATTGTAAGGTTTCTTTGGAGAGGCAAAAGACTTAGATGAGAGAACACAGAGCACAAGAGATCCAAACACATTCAATCAACTGATCTTTAACAAAGGAGCAAAGGCAATCCAATGAAGAGAAGTAACAGCTTTTTAAACAAATGGTGTTGGAACTACTAGACATCCACAAAAAAAAAAAAAAAAAATTAGCCACAGACCTTACACTCTTCATGTACATTAACTCAAAACAGATCACAGACCTGAATGTAAAATGCAGAACTATAAAGCTCCAGCAACATAACCCAGGAGAAAATATAAATGACCTTGGTTTTGGTGAGGAGTTTTTAGATACAGCGCCAAAAGTACAACTCATGAAAGAAATAACTGACAAGTTGGACTTCATTAACGTTAAAATTAAAAAGTTCTATTCTGCAAGATATGTTTTCAAGGGAATGAAAACACAAGCCAGAAATAGGGGAAAAAATACTTGCAAAGTCCAGAATACACAAAGAATTCTTAAAACTCAGTAATAAGAAAACAACCTAATTAAAAATTGAGCAAAAGATCTGGACATAACCTCAGCAAAGCAGATGGATGACAAAAAAAGCATTATGAAAAGATACTCATTATCACATGCCACTAGGAAATTGCAAACTAAAATAACCATCACGTACCACATGCCTATTAAGGGCTAAAATACAAAACACTGACAACACCAAATGCTGGTAGGGATGTGGAGCAACAGGAACCCTCTCGTCCACTGCTGGTGGCAATGCAAAACAGTACAGCCACTCTGCAAGACAGTTCGGCAGTTTCCCACAAAATTAAATAAACTCTTACATTATGATCCAGCAAGTACTGCTCCTCAGGATTTACCCAAGAGATGAAAACTTATGTGCACACAAAAACCTGTATCAATGTTTACAGCAACTTTATTCATCACTGCCAAACCTTGGGAACAACCAACATGTCTCAGTAGGTCAATTGATAAACTATGGTACCGGGGCACCTGGTTGGTTCAGTTAATAGAGCCTGCGCCTCTTCATCTCGAGGTTTTGAGTTCAAGCTCCACACTGAGTGTGGAGCCTACATAAGACAAATTTTAAAAATAAAGTGTGGTTATCCAGACAATGGGTTACTATTCGGTGCTAAGAAGAAATGAGCTATCAAGCTATGAAAATGCATGGAGGAATCTTAAAAGCACAGTACTAAGGTAAACAAATCTAAAAAGGCTACATATTGTAGGATTCCAATTAAACATTCTGGAGAAGGCAAAACTGTGGAAACAGTAAAAAAGATCGGCGGTTGCCAGGGGTTTGAAGAGAAAGGGAGATGAATAGATGGAACACAGGACATTTTGAGGGCAGTAAAAAATATTTTGTATGATATTATGATGGTGGATTCATATCGTTATACGTTGGTCAAAAACAACAATAGCACCAAGAATGAACTCTAATGTAAACTATGGACGTTAGGTGATAATGATGTATCAGTGTTGGTCCACTGACTGTAACAAATGTACTACTCTTTGCTTGGTAGGGGAAGCTGTGAGTGTGTGGAGGTATATGGGAACTGTCTATTATCTTCTGCTCAGTATGTCTCAAACTGCTCTTAATGTGTGTGTATATGCATACGTATTGAACTGCAAACATACATATATATGGAATTAATGCTAATATCTAGTTGTTTACATTTTCTTATTCTCTATAAATTTTATCCACTTTGAGACAGGTAAAAAACCAGTTTTGTTCTAATTCTCTGAGTCCAAACTTACTAGTTGTACTGTGTGATGGGCTCTGTATTCATCTTCACTCCGAAGGCGTTGTTGGAACTTTTCATTGTGTTTTGCAATACAAATTTCCTATAAATACATAAAATGTGTTTTAATATAACTGAAACCTGAAAGACTCAAACCACCACACCGGGGCCTATTTTATTGGGTTTAACTTTCATCTTAACATGTACCTACAGGAAAACACCAAACAATAAGCCACCTGGATTGCTCAACTGGAGTACTGAAGCAGCATGAGCCAAATCATCAAGATCTTTAAAAAAAAAAAAAAAAAAAAAAAAAATATATATATATATATATATATATATATCTCAACTTCTCTAGAACTCACTTCTCTCTCTCTTTGATGGGGAGGGATGGGACAAGACAGAGTCGAAGAGGGTGTCCTTAGGTAATCTCACAGGTCTCTTTTAGTTCTGAAGTCTGTGGCCAAAAGATTCTAAGTCTTATTGTAGTCTTTATCTTTTTTAGGTAATCTCTACACCCAATGTGGGGCTCAAACTCACAACCCCAATATCAAGAGTCACACGCTCTACCCACCGAGCCAGCGAGGCCCCTTATTGTAGTCTTTAAACTATGCTGGGCAAAAAACAAAAGGATTTACAACTTTTGGCTTAAAGTCTGTGTTCTTAAACTTTGATGGGTTAAAAAACATGACGTTGCCTGGAGGGCTTTAAATAATAACATGAAATCTGTATCTTATGGTTAGAGCATTCAGAAGGAAAAGAGACTGTCCAGAGGCACCTGGGCGGCTCAGTCAGTTAAGCATCTGAATCATCATTTTGGCTTAGGTCATGATCTCATGGTAGGTGGGATCAAGCCCTGCATCAGGCTCTGTGCTGATGGAACAGAGCCTGCTTGGGATTCTCTCTCCCTCTCAACGCCTCCCCTGCACATGCTCTCTCTCAAAGTAAATAAAGATTTGAAAAAAAGAAAGAGGGGAGCCTGGTGGTTCAGTCAGTTAAGCATCCGACTCCTGATTTCGGCTCAGGACATGATCTCTCACGGTTCTTGAGATTGAGCCTCACATATTTGGATTCTCTCTCCTTCTCTCTCCATTCCTCCCCTGTTAGCACTCTCTCTCTCTCAAAATAAATAAAAACATGATAATAAACTAGGAACTATGTGCCTCTTTACAAAATAATGCAGTATTATCTGGAAACTTTACAGTAGCACCATGCTAAGTCTTCATTTTCCCTGGGTCTTCCTGGAGAAGTATTCCAGGTAAAAAGGTGGCCATTAGTTTACAACACTCTCAAAACTACACAAACTTTTAACCAGAGAAAGTGATATGATAAATGATCTTTTAAGCTGGTGAACCAGAGTTTAAAGCATTTGTATCATATTTTTCACCCACATTGGGTTGACTCTAAGGCCTAACCAGTATGAATGAAGAAATTAACCTGTTTGGGACAGTCTCCAGGGGATAACAAAGGTAGTATTGTATATAAGTAACAGGATATAGTGATACAATGACTCAGGCTTCTATGTCACTCAGACCTAAGATAGAATTCTACCTTTGCCCCATATTAGCTGTTTTTCCTTGGGTGATCTGTTTAACTACCAGTAGCCTTGATTCCCTTGATTATAAAATGAGGATATAGGTCCATAATCCCTTATTTTCAGACTTCAGAAAGATGGTATGTTACATATATAGTATCTAGTAACTCCAGCAAGATCTGAAGTAGCACCCTATAAGACTAAAACTAACAGTGTTGCAGTGAAACATATGAATAGTCAAAGTAAGAGAGACTCTCAAATGGACAGCTTCCTCTCAGCTCTGGGTTTGTCACCACATCAAGTATGAGAATGTTTTTGATCTGTGGAGCTTTCTCAACTTTAGGCAAAAGAATATTATCTCATTTGACTATCAATATCATTAAAGAAAATAAAAATGCATAAAGAATATTCATCTTTACAAGTGTATTCACAGTGGCACCTGGGTGGCTCAGTCAGTTAAACATCCAACTCTTGATTTGGCTCAGGTCATGATCTCACAGTTTTGAGACTGAGCCCCGAGTCTGGCTCTGCACTGGGCATGGAGCCTTCTTAAGAATCTCTCTCTCCCTCTGCAACTCCCCTGCTCACTCTCTCTTTTAAAAAAAAAGAAAAGAAAAATCTAATCACAAAGTACAGACTTTAAGTCGTCATGGCATAGCCAGAGACCATCATTTTTTCAAAAGGAAAGGCAGGGCATGACTTAAAGTCACAAGTACTCCCCTGGGTATGAAATCCTACCAAGGATGCTGGATAGACCAAACACCCTGTGACAGTGAACATGTTGACATGTAGACAAGGAATATAGGACGATGTTACACAGAAAGGCATACTTTCATTTTTTGTATCATAGAGGTGACCTTCTCATTATCTTTCTTTCTAGGACTTAGTGTTTCTAGTTTCCTGTCTTCTCAGCCATCTTTTATCACTCCTTTTACCCCCTGTAGTTCTCCCACCTCAGGTGGTAAGTGAGGGCTGGGGGTAGGCATGGCGGAGGGCAAGACCATTTAGAGCCCCTGACTCTGTGTGATATGATGGGTTGCAGGAGGTCTGAGGCTGCTAGTCTAAACGGGCAGATTCTCCAGGAGTGAACTTCCCTACCTCAGATTTAGATTAATAAGAGTTAAGAGTAAAGAATATGGATTAATTTTTTTATATATAGAATTCCTTAAAGATTGAGATCAGAATCAAGACATGATTATACAACAGGACTGGCCTCCTTAAATAATCAGGAGCAGAGAACTGCATTACATGGCATCCTGCAACCCTGTCCTTTACCAGAGCCACTTACGGGGTGTTGGAGGTAAATAGCACATCATCACTGGCTGTTCTAATGTGTTTAACAAGGCAGTTCTCAGAAAACTCTATAATGTTAACATAATGGCTTGAGTATTGAGAAGAGGTAACTCTCACTTAGTTTTAAAACATGTAACTGCTAGTGACAAATCAGGTTACAATTATTAGATATGGGTCAAGGATTAAGTAATGACTAACAAAAAGTCTTAAAACTAAGGCTATATATTTGATAAATAACCTAAGCTATTATACCTTTTTATTTCTGAGGTAGGCTTTCTTGGCTGAAACTCGTCCACGCCTTGCTTCCAGCTGGCGTGCTTTCTGCTGAAGTTTCTGTAGCTCTTCTCTCTGTAAGTGCACAGACACTGCCATCTCTTCCTTCTCCAGCATGGCCTCCATGCTTTCGTAAGTGTCGTAATATACTACCTCATCTCTCTTTTCTGTAACAAAACAGCAACAAGGGGTAGTGGTTAAGAGCAGGAGCTCATGGAGCCAGAAAGAACAGAGTTCCAAGCTACTTATTAACTCTGTAACCTCAGGCAAAGCCGTTACCTCTTGAGCTTCTTTGTAAAATAGCAATTGTTAGGAAATATACCTGCTAGGGTGAGTGTGTATACAAAACGCTCAGCAGTGTGTGGCACAGTTAAATGCTCGATAAATGTTAAGTATCATCATCCCTCAAATTCAAAATTTTTCTGGCTGAAACAACCTTACAAAGTGAGTATTTTACAAAGGTAATAGCATAGTTGCATTGCTGAGTCTACTAAATAACTTGAGTTTCAGAGCTCCTTTAAAAGGTTTTACGTTGGAGCGCCTGGATGGCTCAGTCGGTTCAGTGTCTGACTTCAGCTCAGGTCATGATCGCACAGCTCTTGAGTTCCAGCCCTGCATCAGGCTCTGTGCAGACAGCTCACAGCCTGGAGCCTGATTCAGATTCTGTGTCTCCCGCTCTCTCTGCCTTACCCCCCCCCCCCCCGGCCCCTCCCTCTTCTCCCTCTCCCAAAAATAAACATTAAAAAAATTAAAAAATAAATTAAAAAATAAAAGGCTTTATGTTAAGACATTCTTAGTCTCAACAGAAGAACCAGCTGACGACTATGTGTATTTCCCATATGTATTAATTTTTTTCCTGGATTTATGTGGTTGAATGCACACCATACCTGATATAAGTCTTTTGATGCTTTCCAGTTGTGCGGTCAATAGTAACTCTTCACACTTCAGGATTTCAAACTGTACTTCATACAACTGAAGTTGTAGGTCATAATAATCAGCTTCTAACTGATCCAGCCGGGCTATGGCCTCTGTACCACCCTGCAAACTCTGCATCTGCATTGAAAATAAAAATAAGAACATTTCTAATTGGATGGGACAAGGAAAACAAATCAGGTTGGGATTAGAAATGAAAACTAATCATACAGCATAAATCCATGAAGCAACTGTGCCAAGAAAGAACCTTATAAACAAGAAGTAAAGATTTTTTTTAAAAGACAGAAAAACAGCAATAATCCAAACATATAGTTTTGGAAATAACTAGACATACATGGTAAAAATAACGTTTTTAAGTTTACTCATATCACAGGTCATATTTAGGATACTATATTATTCTAATTATTCTGACATAAATATTAATAGTGTTCTTTCCTCTCAAAAGTGGATGTACTAACCTATGCAGTTATTCCTTCCATATATGAATGAAATTATGTATGAATGAGTAAGATATGTAAATAAGATTCATCCATACTCAGATAGTTATAACCAGGGGGTAGAAGTCTGGTCACCCTACACATCCAGAGCTGTGAGCTGTGTTTTGCTCCATGGTCACAGCTTCATTAGCTTCTAGGAGCTGGTCACTGGGGGAGCAAGGTGAATAGCAGGGCAGAAATGACTGTAGGAAAACCCCTGCAATCTACTAACAATGATAACTATTAGTATCTTTACATAAATGCAGTTAGGATCCTACATCCAACCTAAGGTGAGACTGAACGGTTTCTAGACAGGTCTCATGAAGTGGTGGGTGTTCTCGTATGAAGTTTGCTTGGTTGGTCGGTTGATTAGTTTTTGGTCCAGAAAGGAGAGGGAGAAGAGATTTTGCCAAGCAACCGAAGGAAATTACTATGAACAAAGTATGCTTCAGATACTAGTCCCCAGCCCCACTATTTCCATGGATTCCTACTTGGATCTGTGAAGAAAGATGGCTCTATGGAGGAGCTGACAGGATGGCTTTTCAGGAGTCATTGAAGGACAGGCATGTGAGAGAGTAAAGCATTCCTCTCAAAACATCTAAGAATATAGTACTACCACTTTAGCATATTAAATGTTCATGCTTAGAGGGGCGCCTGGGTGGCGCAGTCGGTTAAGCGTCCGACTTCAGCCAGGTCACGATCTCGCGGTCCGTGAGTTCGAGCCCCGCGTCGGGCTCTGGGCTGATGGCTCAGAGCCTGGAGCCTGTTTCCGATTCTGTGTCTCCCTCTCTCTCTGCCCCTCCCCCGTTCATGCTCTGTCTCTCTCTGTCCCAAAAATAAATAAACGTTGAAAAAAATATTAAAAAATAAATAAATAAATAAATAAATAAATGTTCATGCTTAGAAACTGCAGGACACGGTCACAGGTATCAGTGTGCCCTGGAAGAACAAGCAACACTTGTGAGGAGGCCCTGGCCTCAAGTGGCATCCCAGGGGATGACTACCAAACGGGGTGGAGGATAAACAGAGGAAAAGGAGGGAAATGTTTGTGAGCTCCTCTGAGGGGTAACCTGGGGCTCCCAGAATACCAAGGAGATACTTGGCTGGTACCCTCGGGACAGGCTTGGCAGCAAAGACAGTGAATTCTTATGGCTGCAAAATGATCCCTTCTGTCTGATGAGGTTGGAGAATCGTGTTAGCACATAATGAGAGTATGTTTAAACAAGAGTCCAGCCTGGGGCACCTGGGTGGCTCAGTCAAGTGTCTGCCTTTGGCTAAGGTCATGATCTCATGGTTCATGAGTTCGAGCCCTGTGTCGGGCTCTCTGCTGTCAGTGTGGAGCCCCTGTTCCCTCTCTCTCTGACCCTCCCCTGCTCGCTCTCTCTCTCTCAAAATAATAAACTTAAAAAAAAAAAAAAAAGACTAAACAAGAGTCCAGCCTTTCCTTTAAATTCTAGATATCCAACACAGTCTTACCTGAAGACTAGAATATTTTTTAGCATATAATTTCAAGGTCCTTTTTTTTTTTTAAGGTTCATTTATTTTGAAAGAGAGAGAGAGAGAGAAAGAGAGAGAGAGGGAGGGAAGGAGGGGGAGGGAGGGAGGGAGAGGGATGGAGAGGGAGGGAGAGGGATGGAGAGGGATGGAGAGGGAGGGAATCCCAAGCAGGTTCCGTGTTGTCAGTGCACAGCCTGGCACAGGGCTCAATCCCACAAACCGATCCTACGAACTGTAAGATCATGACCAGAGTTGAAATCAAGAGTTGGATGCTTAACCAACTAAGGTACCCAGATGTCCCTCAAGTTCCTTGTAAACTGCAAAGCAACACTTAGCCTGTAATCTAAATGTGCAATGGTATACACTTAACGGTATACATTTAATAATAATCAGGTTAATTAAGTACAGTGCTCTTTCATAAATGTTATAAAATTTTTACACTGAATATTTAATGAATTGTAGGCCAATGATCCTGCTGCATTAGGAAATATTTTATGAGTGACAAACAGTAAATATGGAACAAACCACAAGATTCCATTACAGTGTCTCATGGAGGAGAATACTGACAAAATGAAATCCTGGTGTTTTGGTCCTAAGTCATAAAATATGAACATGTCATTTCTTGTCTGAGACTTTCAGTCTCACTATAAATTACAAACATCCCTTTGCATACAACCTTGGGCTTCTTATCTAGCTCTGGAGACCACAGCTCCAGAATGCATATTCCTCTGTTATTAGCACCCATACTTTCTGTGAGCACAGCATACAAACATGTGAAATACATAATGTTGGGGTGCCTGGGTGGCTCAGTTGGTTAAGCATCCAACTCTTGGGTTTTGACTCAGCTCATGATCTCACAGTTTGTGAGATCAAGTCCCACATCAGGCTATGCACTGACAGCGCGGAGCCTGCTTGGGATTCTCTCTCTTCTTCTCTGTCCTTCCTCTGCTCACACACTCAGTCTGAAAAATAAATAAATTAAAAAAAAAAAAAACTAGTGAGAAGATTAAGCTTTAAAAAAAAAATAAAATACATAATGTTAAAGGCTTTATTCTCTGGAAAATTATAATCAGTTAAGATAAAACCTTAGTGTGTATCAGTCTAAAACCTTCATGAACAGTGACACTGTTCAGATCAAGGTCTGGAACTATTAGTTCCACCTTCACTATCTCTAGTTCTCTCAAGCTGAAAGCAACCATTTGTCTGCCGTGTTCATATCACTGTGCTAGGGCTTCCCCTATACTCTATAAGTTTGACTCTTGTCCAATACTTTGCTTAAGGAAAAGAAAGCTGAAAGCCCCTTATTGGCATACTTTTACAATGTCAGCCAATATCAAATATCAAACTGAGAAAGGAAGGGGTGTATTCTTACAAGAAGTGACCTCATCGCCAACTTTCTGGTTTACTGAGTTCCATTCAAAGCAAGGAAGTCAAGAGGTAGATCTGCTATCGCAAGGTACAAAAATGAAAAAACCTCAGACGCAGAAGTGCAGGCAGAGGATCTATTGAATCCCAACCTCTGAAAGAACAAACAATAAAGCAGGGGTGGGCATCATGACAAGTAAAAGGGTTGTAGGGACTGCAGTAGAGAGGATTTTTTTATGGGATAAACTAAGGAGAGAGAGATAAGAGACAAGGGAAATTTGGGAGGGTAAAATTGTGCTCTAAGGTTTATTTAAACTTTGACATGGAGGCAGTGAAAGACATGCAGAGTTATATTAAGTGTATGCTGCTCCAAATCCCTTCCCTAAAATATCTTAATTTCCAAACTGATTTTTCTCCTGGTATCTAATTCAGGGGACAGGCACAGAACTAAGGGAATGGGAATCAAGAGTACAAGCAACACTAATTCTGGACAATGGAACAATGCAGAGAAGGTAGATGCCATAGTTGGGGCACCTTTGTTATGCCTAGGGTCACTGCTTCCCTGGGCAATAAAGAAGCCTAGAAAGTAAGGTAAGTGCTCAAAAGAGACAATCAAATTGCCAAGTTTTCACACTTTGCTATCTTGAAATTTTATTCAGCTCAACTTTTACCTTCTGAACAAACTTCTGGTATCAGGATATCAAGACCCCCAAAACAAACTGCCTTCCCAGTGTAATGCAGGTAATACCAGCAACATTGTACCTGACCCAATCCTCCCAATTCCTAGAAGAATGGCCTTTCCACTAGACATAAGTAGGGAGCACCATTCTAATAAATATGGAAAAGAAAAAAAAGAAAAATGTTTTTACAGTAAATCTAGCAAGGAAATGAAGTACCAATCAACATCCAACATCCACATAAGGACATCGTACATTACTAACCCCACTGATAATCATTCCCACTATGCACAATAACAGTGGTGTTCTTGTTTCCTATTTTGACTATACTATACCATGAAACAAGACATGAAGCAATTTATACAAACTAATGATGCCCCTATCTTGCCTTTCACTCTACTATGATCGAAAAACTCCATGACATGTGAGGAGCTACAAAAATTAGAACTTTCAGAGTATCTGTGGGTGGAGTCATGCATTCAATAAATTCTCCCTGGGCACCTGCTGGCTGTCTGAGTTATGGAAAGTATAGCAGTTAGCAATAAATGAAATGAGGGTTCAGTCATCATGAAAACCACGTACCGCACAAGAGACATAACATTAAAGGCAAGCTAAGCAAGCTGTCAGTCAAGACTAGCCCTTTTACTATGTGGCAAGGATGGAAAGTACATGAGGATTGGTACAAACAAACCTGAGTATATGAGGTTCTACCAGTAACAGCTTCACAAATATGGAGAATACATATAAACACAAGGAATTATCTAGAATTCCACATTTCAGAACTCTTTGAAAACTAAAAACAGCCATAATTTCTTTGATGTCAAAACCTAATCTCGTAATCCATTTGTAGGAAGCTATCCAGAAATGATGTGAATCCCTATTTATTCCATTTAATGAAAGTATGTTTCATTAATGGAAAAACAACACTTGTCTGAAGTTATATGTCCTAATCTGTCTAAAATTTGGAAAACTTAGAACTCTAATAAAACATATCTGGCCTCAGAGATTTGAAACAATGGCTTATAGGCTTGTAGTATAAAGGGTTATGTTTTAGATTTAAGAGATAATATACATAAAACACTAAAGATAGGGCCAGAAACATTTTTATACTTTTCTATTTATTTTTTTGTAATCAATATCAAAATATATTAAGATGACTAAAAGAGAATTTCGTAAGTAATATAAAAACTTTTACAGTATTACCTAGGTTTTTCTACTTAAAGACTTTGAAATTTCTAATGTATAGATACAGAACAGGCTATCTACATGTTTGTTAATAAATTAAAAACAAAAAAAGAGAGTCACTACCTGGACTAGCACCCTAGCTGCCCTACCTCTGTTCAGACTGTGTCCATCACACCAAAGCTCCCTGCTGTTGAAACTTCTTGGCAAGGTCCATTTGAAATACAACTGTCTGAAGCATGGGAATTGTATTTTTCCCATCTTTCTATTCCCTTCCTTGATACTTGCGTAATATGTAACACAGATTAGAGTAATCGTGTCTAAGATTTATGGAGTTCTTACTCTATGTGCCAGGCATTATGCTAAATACTTTATATACATTAACCAATGAAATCATCACTTTCCTAAAAGGTATCTATTGATCTTATTTTATAGAGAGGTTAAGTAATTTACCCAAGGTTATGTAAGTAGTAAGTTTGCAGAATCAGGATCTACATTATTCTGTCCAAATATGGTAGCCTAAAGTTACATGTGGCTATTTAAATATAAATTAAATTAAAATTCTGTTCCTCTGTCACATAAATCACTTTTCAAGAGCTCAATAGATATCTGAGTAGTAGGTACACTACTGAAAAGTGCAAATATAAAACACATCCATTGTTGTAGGAAGTTCTACTGAATAGCACTGTCTAGACCCTAAGCTTAGGTCCCCTAGGGTATACTGTAAATGCTCCATAAATACTTAATGATTTAAAGAGAAATGACATGGGGGAATATAACCTTAAAAACACTTTAGCTGTATGATTTTAGAAGAATAACAAAATTATGGATAGTGAGGATGTAGCCTCAGGATTGGTATGTATTTAGCTCAATATTCTAGCAGTAGATATATGTACATAGAGAGGAACTCAAGGAATCAAAGTTTCTAAAAAATGTATGGCTTCATTCTCTGCCGAGAAAAGAAAGCACATTGGTATCTTTCTTAGAACGTTCAACAAGGAAGGACTGTCATCCAAAAAGTTTTCTGGTTAATTCTCTGTTAAGCAGAGAACATGCTAAATGAGATGTGATTGTATTTTCTGATGTTTCATCCCAGCATCTCAATCTTGGCATCTCCTATTTCAATTAATAACTACAAACAGAATCCCCTTATTTCATTAATAATCCTTATTTTAATAATACTTTTTACACATATACTATTCCTAAGAACCCTGGGTTCTTTCAAAGGTATTGAGCCAAAGAGACATCAATGTTTTCAGGAGTTTTTGATGGGAAAATTTGAACACCAGTGGCAATCTGGGATCAAAGGTTCAGGTACAGATGATTTGCAAACCTGTTAAATTTGTCTGCAGAACTGTGAGTATATGCATATTTCTCTCAGCAGAGAGTTCCTAGGTTTCAAATTCTTTTTTATAGAGAGCGAGCAAGCAAGAGAGCACAGACATATGCAAGTGGGAGGGTGGGGAAAAGGGACACAGAGAGAGAATTGCAAGCTGGGCTCCATGCTCAGAGCAGAGCCCAACAAGGGGCTCGATCCCATTACCCTGTGATCATGACCCGAGCCAAGGTCAACAGTGAGATGCTCAACCAACTGAGCCACCCGGGCATGCTCGCCCCACCCCTACCCACCCCCACACACACCATGCCAGCTTTCAAATTCTTAATAGTGCAGGAGTCTGGACCTCAAAAGGGTAAGAATGACTACAATCAAGATCCAGAAACATTTATAAAGGAGACAGATTAAAAGAAATGGTATGTACTCCTAAAGCATATTTAAAGGAGTTAAAGAATTTAAATGTCAAATATAGTTTTGCTTATGTAGGTATAATTTAGTACTTAAGAATTTACAAGTTTAGCACTACACTCATATCAATTATTAGTAAATATTTTTTAATTTCTGATTTTTTTTAAATTTCTGATTTTAACTAAAAAAAATTTTCTTAATGTTTATTTTTGAGACAGAGGGAGACAGAGCGTGAGTGGGGGAGGGGCAGCGAGAGAGGGAGACACGGAATCTGTAACAGGCTCCAGGCTCTAAGCTGTCAGCACAGAGCCCGATGCGGGGCTCGAACCGATGCAGGGCTCGAACTCATGAACTGTGAGATCATGACCTGAGCCAAAGTCGTACACTTAACTGACTGAGCCACCCAGGCACTCCTCTGATTTTAATTTTTAAAGTATTTTATGTTGTCACATCAGGAAGAAGTTTTCTCTTTAAAAACAAAAACAAAAAAAACCAGACACAATATAATGTATTTTTTTTTAAAGAACAAAAGTCTCCCCATAATTTAAATAACAGAGCAGTACTGTATTATCAAGTGTTCAATGGAAAATCATCTGTTTGGGATGGACTTAATTCATATTTGCTCTGTTTCTCATGAGTAATGTGGTCACCTTAAATTAATGCTAATAAAACTGGTGTAGTACATCATAGATATACATAAAAAACACAATATGTACATTATATACACTCAAGCATAAACCTGGCAAGAATGACTGGTATGTTAACCAAACCCTTTGAAGAATTTAAACACAATCCAGAACATTAAGAAGGAGACCATTAAGGTAATGGGGTGGCCCCAGGGAAAATGACCCCACAGGTAATCATCCTAGACTCCTGGGGCCCATTGTAGCCCAGCCCTTCCTCTACAACCCTAGACCAACTCCAGTAAGAACAATGTTCTTACAATAGCAAACAGTCAGAAATCGTACCCTAAGCAGTTCTTTTAGGCACTCTATAATTCACTGTCAGCCTGGTTAGAACAACAAAGCTAGCACATGTGATAAAGACAAAGAATGGTACTCAACTTCCCAGGCAATAAAATGCTAGGATTAAAACACACACACACACACACACACACACACACACACACACACACACACACCAAAAACCAAAAACCAAAACCTAGGATTTTACGTTTTAAAAGTTCTGGAACTTAGTATTTCAGACAGCTTGTGACATAAATGAGAAAGCTTACTAGGAAAAGGAGATTGCAATAGAAATGCTTCAGGAGAACATGAGTAGGACTGAAATCCTTGCAAAGAGATTCTGAATACAGGGTGAAAAAGTTCCAGGACAAGACAAGTTACAATTTTGCCTTTAACACTAGTAGTAAATAAAATATAAGGGGAAAAAAAAAATCACAATTTAAAGTCATTAACAAAAAGATTTCTTTCTAGATCATAGTCATTATACATTATAAGCTATCTCACTACTTTTTAACAAGAGTAGATAAGCATATGCACTTTTAAAATGTCAATAGGGACCAACTAAGCCAAAAAAATTTCATACAGCTGTACTAATAAAAGCGGAGACATTTTGTTTTTCCTTAGAGACTAAAATATACTACTGCCACATATAGCCAGTGTTCTAACAACCAATACAGTCAATCCATAGAATGGGAGCAAATATTTTCAAATTATGTATCTTATAAAAAACTTGTATATAGAATATATAAAGAAGTCTTTCAACTTAGTAATAAAGAAAACCACAATTTTAAAATGTAAAAGGTATGAACAGATGTTTCTCCAAAGAAGATAAATAAGTAGGAAATAAGCAAATGAAGAGATACTCAATATAAATACCATGAGGGAAATGCATCTAAAAACACAATGAGGGGCACCTGGGTGGCTCAGTCGGTTAAGCGTCCGACTTCGGCTCAGGTCACGATCTCACTGTCCGTGGGTTCGAGCCCCGCGTCGGGCTCTGTGCTGACTGCTCAGAGCCTGGAGCCTGTTTCAGATTCTGTGTCTCCCTCTCTCTCTGACCCTCCCCCGTTCATGCTCTGTCTCTCTCTGTCTCAAAAATAAATAAATGTTAAAAAAAAAATTTTTTTTTTAAATAAAAACACAATGAAATACCACTTCACACTCAACCAAGATGCCATAATAAAAAAGACACATTTTAAGTGCTAATGATTGTGTAGAACAAGATGTGTAGAAATTCTAACTGTTGTACACTGCTGTTGGGAACAGCTGCTTAGGAAAACAGTCTGACAGTTCCTCAAAAAGTTAAACAGTTTTCTCCTAGGGACATACCAAGATAAATAAAAACCCTATACATGACAGGGTTCACAGCAGCATGGTTCATAATAGCTCCAAAAGCAGAAAGAGTCCAAATGTTTATCAACTGATGAATGCACAAAATGTGGTATTAACCATATAAAGATCATTCTATCAAAAAACTAAATTAAGCATGCATGGTTTCCCAAACAAAAACTAAAGCAGTTGTTGACCACACTAAGCCAACCCTGGAAGAAATATTAAAAGGGGACTGTGGGTGTGTTGGGGGAGAGTGGCAACAAAGACTAGAAAGGAACAGAAACACCAACTTTACACATAACACAAAGACTCTGAATTCGTATCTATCAATAGTCACTCCAAATGTAAATGGACTACATGCTTCAATCAAAAGACACAGGGTATCAGAATGGATAAATAAAAACAAGACACATCTATATGCTGCCTGTAAGAGACTCATTTTAGACCTAAAGACACCAGAAGATTGAAAGTGAAGGGAGAGAGAACTATCTAGCATGCTAATGCACATAAAAAGCCAGAGTAGCCATACTTATTATCAGACAAACTAGATTTTAAACCAAACCCTGTTAAAAGAGATGAAAAAGAGGCAGTACATCCTAATTAAGGGGTCTATCCAAGAAGAAGATCTAACGATTGTAACTATTTATGCCCCCAATGTGAAAGCACCTAAATACATAAATAAATTAATAATAAACAAAGAAATTCATTGATAATAATACAAAAGCAGTATGGGACTTTAACACACCATGTACAAAAATGGATAGTTCACCTAAGCAGAAAATCAACATGAAAGTAATTGCCTTTTTTTTTTTAGTTGATTTATTTATTTATTTGGGGGGGGTGGGGGCAGAGGGAGGGAGGGAGGGAGAGAGGGGGGAGAATGAATGAATATGAATGAGTGGGGGAGGGACAGAGAAAACAGGAAAGAGGATCCAAAATGGGCTCAGTGCTGACAGCAGACAGACCGATGGGGGGCTCAAACTCACAAACCAAGAGATCATGACCTGAGACAAAGCTGGATGCTTAACTGAGCGAGCCACCCAGGGGCCCTGAAACCATGGCTTTGAGTAACACACTGGACCAGATGGAGTTAACATATATTCAGAACATTTCATTCTAAAGCAGCAGAATACATGTTCTTTTTGAGGGCACAAAGAACATCCTTTAAGATCTCCTACTGGGTAACAAGCCCTCAACAAGTACAAAAAGACTGAGACAATACCACACATATTTTCAGACCACAATGATATGAACTTGAAGTCAACCAGAAGAAAAAATTTGGAAAGACCACAAATAACGTGGAAGTTAAAGAACATACTACTAAAGAATTACTAAAGAATGAATGCAGTGGCTCAATCAGTTGAGTGTCGGACTTCGATTCAGGTCACAATCTCACAGTTCGTAAGTTTGAGCCCTGCATGGGGGCTCTCTGCTATCAATGCAGAGCCCGCCTGGGATCTTCTGTTCCCTCCCACCCCTCTCTCTCTGCTGCTCACCCACTCACGTACTCTTTCTCTCAAAAGTAAATTAAAAAAGTTAAAAAACATATATATATATATATATATATATATATATATACACATATATGTGTGTGTGTGTGTATATATATATATATATTTTACATATGGCCTACTGGTGAAAAGAAACTGACTTCATGTTTTTCCAAAAATGACTTAATGACATAATGTATGATACAATACATTGCTGACAGTGCAGAGCCCACGTGGGATTCTCTCTCTCTCCTCTCTCTGCCCCTCCCCTGCTTGAGCTCTCTCTCAAAATAAACATTAAGAAAAAGAGCACCAACTGAACAGCTGTGCCTATACCACATAGGACACCATCTTAGGTTTATCCCTAACACAAGCTTTAATCTTCATTCATTTTTAAAACTACAGGTGACACATGAACAACAAGGAGATTTGCTTCTTCTAATAGGAAAACTATCAGCAAATGACCATGTTGAATACCCTTTCATAAGAAGCCATCTGTCCCTGATGAACACAGATGCAAAAATCCTCAACAAGATATTAGCCAACCAGATCCAACAATACATTAAAAAAAATATATTAAATTTTTTTTTTCAACATTTATTTATTTTTGGGACAGAGAGAGACAGAGCATGAACGGGGGAGGGGCAGAGAGAGAGGGAGACACAGAATCGGAAACAGGCTCCAGGCTCTGAGCCATCAGCCCAGAGCCCGACGCGGGGCTCGAACTCACGGACCGCGAGATCGTGACCTGGCTGAAGTCGGACGCTTAACCGACTGCGCCACCCAGGCGCCCCTAAAAAAAAAAAATATTAACCGCAACCAAGTGGGATTTATACCTGGGCAGCAGGGCTGGTTTAGTATCAGCAAAACAATCAATGTGATTAATTCACATCAATAAAAGAAAGAGCAAGAACCACATGATCCTCTCAATAGATGCAGAGAAACCATTTAACAAAATACAGTATCCTTTCTTGATAAAAACCCTCAAGAAAGAAGGGATAGAAGGAGCATACCTCGAGACCATAAAAACCGTGTATGAATAATAAGACCCACCGCTAATATCATCTATAATGGGGAAAAACTGAGTTTTCCCCCTAAGACCAGGAACAAGACATGGATCTTCACTCTCACCACTGTTATTCAACATAGTATTGAGTGTATTAGCCTCAGCAATCAGACAACACAAAGAAATAAAAGGCATCCAAATCCGCCAGGAGGAGGTCACACTTCACTCTTCGCAGATGACCTAATACTCTATATGGAAAACCCAAAATATTCCACCAAAAAACTGCTAGAACTGATCCATGAATTTAGCAAAGTGACAGGACATAAAATCAATGCACAGAAATTGGCTGCATTCCTATACACCAACAATGAAGCAACAGAAAGAGAAATCAAGGCATTAATCCCATTTAAAATTGTACCAAAACCCATAAAATACCTAGGAATAAATCTAAGCAAAGAGGTAAAAAATCTTTACACTGAAAACTTATGAAAGAAAGCTTATGAAAGAAATTGAAGAAGACACACACAAAAAAATGCAAAAATATTCCATGCTCCTATCCAGAACACTGTTAAAATGTCAATACTACCCAAAGCAATCTACATATTCAATGCCAGTACCTATCAAAATAACACCAGCATTCTTCACAGAGCTAGAACAAATAATCCTAAGATTTGTACAAATAATCCTAAAATTTGTAAGGAACCAGAAAAGACCCCGAATAGCCAAAGCAATCTTGAAAAAGAAAACCAAAGCAGGAGGCATCACAATCTCTGACTTCAAGCTATACTACAAAGCTGTAATCATCAAGACAGTATGGTAGTGGCAAAGAACAAACGCTCAGATCAGTGGAACAGAATAGAGAACCCAGAAATGGACCCACAAACATATGGCCAACTAATCTTTGACCAAGCAGGAAAGAACATCCAATGGAATAAAGACAGTCTCTTCAGCAAGTGGTCCTGGGAAAACTGGACAGCGACATTTAGAAGAATGAACCTGGACTTTCTTACACTGTACACAAAAATAAACTCAACATGGATGAAAAACCTAAATGTAAGACAGGAAGCCATCAAAATCCTTGAGGAGAGAGCAGGTAAAAACCTCTGACCTTGGCTGCAGCAACTTCTTACTCAACATGTCTCCAGAGGCAAGGGAAATGAAAGCAAAAATGAACTACTGGGACCTCATCAAAATAAAAAAGATTCTCAACAGCAAAGGAAACAAACAGCAAAACTAAAAGGCAACCGACAGAATGGGAGAAGATATTTGCAAATGACATATCACATAAAGGGTTAGCATCCAAAACCTATAAAGAACTTACCAAACTCAACACCCAAAAAACAAATAATCCATGAGGAAATGAGCAAAAGACATGAATAGACACTTCTCCAAAGAAGACATCCAGATGGCCAACCAACACATGAAAAAACGCTCAACATCACTCATCATCAGGTAATTACAAACCAAAACCACAATGAGATACTTCCTCACACCTGTCAGATTGGCTAACATTAACAACTCAAGCAACAACACATGTTGGTGAGGATGCGGATTAAGGATCTCTTTTTGCACTGCTGGTGGGAATGCAAGCTGGTGCAGCCACTCTGGAAAAGAGTATGCAGGTTCCGGGGCGCCTGGGTGGCGCAGTCGGTTAAGCGTCCGACTTCAGCCAGGTCACGATCTCACGGTCCGTGAGTTCGAGCCCCGCGTCGGGCTCTGGGTTGATGGCTCAGAGCCTGGAGCCTGTTTCCGATTCTGTGTCTCCCTCTCTCTCTGCCCCTCCCCCGTTCATGCTCTGTCTCTCTCTGTCCCAAAAATAAACGTTGAAAAAAAAAAAAATAAAAAAAAAAAAAAAGAGTATGCAGGTTCCCCCAAAAGACTAAAAATAGAACTACCCTACAACCCAGCAATTGCACTAAGTATTTATCCAAGGGATACAGGTATGCTGTTTCGAAGGGACACATGCACCCCAATGTTTTATAGCAGCACTATCGACAAGAGCCAAAGTATGGAAAGAGCCCAAATGTCCATCGATGGATGAATGGATAAAGAAGATGTGGTATACATATACAACGGAGTATTACTCGGCAATCATAAAGAATGAAATCTTGCCATTTGCAACTACGTGGATGGAACTGGAGGGTATTATGCTAAGTGAAATTAGTCAGAGAAAGACAAATATCATATGACTACACTTATATGAGGACTTTAAGAGACAAAACAGATGAACATAAGGGAAGGGAAGCAAAAGTAATATAAAAACAGGGAGGGGGACAAAACATAAGAGACTCTTAAATATGGAGAACAGAAGGTTGTTGGGGGGATTGTGGGAGGGGGTATGGGCTAAATGGGTAAGGGGCATTAAGGAATCTGTTCTGGAAATCATTATTGCACTATATGCTAACTTGGATGTAAATTAAAAAATAAATTTTTAAAAAGGCCATCTGTTCTGGTCAAATTTAATAATGAAGTGTTTAACAGTGTTTAAAGAGAATGGCCTCAGAGGTAATAAAAAATAGTATAATTAATGGTTTCAATATTGTCAAGCAAGACGGGGGGGGGTTATTCCACATTGCACTGGACAGTATGAGGATACTAAAACCACTGATGAACAGGACGATGATGAAAAAGTAAATTTTAAAAGATCATTTAGATAAATTTTAAATATGTCTATCAGCAACCTTTTCAAGGATTTGTAAAACTAGTCTTTTTTGGGGGGGGGGGAGGGTTCATGACGAGGTCTTAAATTAAGTACAGTCAAGAAAATGGACCTCTGTTGAACCTGTTTTGTGTTCAGTAATAAAATGGGAAACTCCAAAAGGTAATGGTTCTGAATTAGGATTTTTCTTTATTGCTCTGGGCAGTGCAACTTTTTAAATAATTGTCAGAGCTTTAAGGGGTGTCTGGTGGCGGTTAAGCATCCGACTCTTGGTTTTACCTCAGGTCACAATCTCACGGTTTCACGAGTTCAACCCCCCATGTCAGGCTGTGTGTTGGCAGCACCAAGCCTGCTTGGGATCGTCTCCATCTCTCTCCTACCCCAGTTGCAAGGTCTCTGTCTCTCTAAACAAACAAACCTTTTTAAAAGATTTTAAAAAATAACTGTCAGACCTTTGAACCTTACAGTACAAAACATTTAAAAGACAACAATGAAATTCTAATGTCAACTTTTTTAAATAGTGTACTGCTGCCTACAGTCACATCGCGACGCTTATGAGAATACCTTATATGTCTCTTACTAGTGACCAACTCAAATCAGAGGCCCCCATCTTGAGTATCATCTCATGGAAACACTGCAAAATTAACTGCCTAGAGAGTCAGAAAATGCCAGTCCTGTACAAATACAAAAATGAAATAGCAAATCTTATCTTCAAATATTATACATTTTTCTGATGGTTTTTGTTACCTCTTCTTTTAGTGCATGTTTCCTCTGTTCCAAACAGATCTCTTTTGCTCTCATCATCTGCAAAGTCTCCTTAGAAACAGCATACTGGAGCTTTTCCATTCGTTCTGCAGCTGCTGCCCACGATGCTTTACCAAATTTCTTCTGATCTGCTCGCATTCGATCGTACACAGCTATTAATAATAATTTTTTAAAGAGACATTAAGACGTAAGACAACTTGATACTACACAATTTGAAAGTTTCAGATTTCACTAACCACACACTTAAACATACAAATCCTACTCCCTTAGGTTTCCTATATAGCGGCTCTAAAACACAACTCAACTGTATCTTAGATTCTCCAATCATCACTAAGAAATCTAAATAATCATCCTCAGAAATTTCTGAAGATAAAACTGATTTGTCAGATTTTAAGACTTTTGTTTAAAAATATGTATTTTGAGAGAGAGTAAGCACACAAAAGCAGGGGAAAGTGGGGGGGGAGAGAAGAGGAGAGAATATTAATCCCAAGCAGGTGCTGCACTGTCAGCAGGGAGCTGGGTATGGGGCTCAATCCCATGTACTGTTGAGATAATGACCTGAGCGGAAATCAAGAGTCAGACGCTTAACCCAATGTGCCACTCGGGGACCATGATTTTCAAACTTTTAAGAATATTCTTCCATATGTTTAGTGTCATTAAATTCTAAGTTTTTATACTTTATTCTACAAAGGTTTATACTTTTTCCTGGGTATGCTAATTGAAATCAGTCATAACTATTTAAGATTATTTATTTAAATCCATGTGTTAAATTTGATCATTCTGAGTCCTCCAAAAATACAATGATCTGATGGAGCAAAAAACAGATCCTAGATGTTATCATGGAGCTTACTCAGAGGTTAGAGCTGGAACGGCACAATCAAGACTCAAAGAAAACATCTAGTTTCATCTTCCACCTCCCCCAAAAAGAAAAAAGAATTTTTTATTTACAACAACAGAGCCCTATGTCAAGAGATACTTCTTGACATCAAACAGCTAGTATCTTCTAGTTAAAGAAGTTTATCACTAATAATATAGTACAGTAGTGGCTTATCCTGGGTCCTTACGCAATAAAACCATCCTTATGCCCACCCACTTTAACAGGTCAGAGATACACTCGTTATAAAAGAGGTAGGAGATGTGATTAGTACTGAACATCATCTTTAAGTCAGTACACACTGATTAGTAGTATCTTTTATATGCCCAGAGGTAAATGATAATTAATTTTGTACTACCACTGTGTCCTAACCATCTTGTGCAAGGAAGTGTATCTCAGTAATCTTTGCCTCAGAGTTTTATGAAATCTTAAAAAAAATTTTTTTCCAGTAACACAAGTACATACGTAAAACTTAAAACTGTACAGGCAGGGTTATAACTAACAAGAGCAGTTTCTCAGGCTCAGCTCTTCCCTACCCCCTAGTCTCAATGCCCAATGCTTTTAATTGTTTCTGGTGGTTATTTCAATAAAAAAAAAAAAATACTGCTCTTTATCAATTTACAATTAAAAACTATCTTTTGAATTCCTATTAGATAAGAAATTTTGCTGACTTATAATCTCCTCTGAATATAGTTAAATCAATTATTTTGATTTCTGTTTTCCTGTGGCCTTCGAGTGCTAACACAAAAGGGTTAATTTTTTAGTGCATAACTTTGCTCTGAATCTCAGTTTTAGGCAAACAAGTAAAATCTATTCATGTTGGCTGAACAAATGATTCTGCAATTTTAAATTTCTGCAACCATAAGATCAATACAGTAGTACAATGTAGGGAGGAAAAAGGATTTGAAGTGAAATAATTTTGAGTTAAATTCCCAATTCTACCTATAATTGACACATAACTTTTGGCAAGAAACTTAATTGTTCTTGGGTTCAATTCCATTGAGTTAGAAAAGGAAATATCGTACCTAAGTCTAAAAGCCTTTGTGGGAATTGAGAGAATGACAGTTACTTAAATGTCTCTTCCACTTCACATGGCACCATCACTTCCTCTCTACTTTAGTCTGAGGGGTAGCTCCCTGTCCTAATTCAGTCTCATGTTTTACCTACCACAACAGCTAGTCAATAACTTAGTCTTCTAATACCTTGACTAGAACATAGTCTTACATCTCACTGTTAACTCA
Organism: Puma concolor; assembly: GCF_028749965.1. Lineage (NCBI taxonomy): Eukaryota > Metazoa > Chordata > Mammalia > Carnivora > Felidae > Puma > Puma concolor. Next base: position 97,372,539 of record NC_141667.1, read on the forward strand.
CTTCATTTAGAATTATTCTCCAACAGCTCAGAAATATGACAGTAATAAAGAAAATTGTTGAGTGTACGATGTTTGCAATACCCCTAGAACAGTATAGGATATCTCTACAACAGATTCTTCTCTCCCTATGATGGCAAGAATAAAGATTCTTGCTAAGGATACCATTTAAATTATCAGAATAACAACTCTATTATAATGGTCTACGAAGATCAGTCAATGTAAAAAAAAAAAAAGGCTCTGAAGGCAATGAAGTTCTGGTATTCACAAAGTATCATGTTAAATCTGTAAGAAAAAAAAGTTTAATGTGCTAACATGTATACTTGTCAGAAATGAGCCAATTTAAGATGTTTTTAAAAGCTGAGCAGAAATTGGGGTGCCTGGGTGGCTCAGTCAGTTAAGCATCCGACTTTGGCTCAGGTCATGATCTCACCGTTCATGAGTTCAAGCCCCACCATCAGGCTCTGTGCAGACAGCTCAGAGCCTGGAGCCTGTTTCGGATTCTGTGTCTCCCTCTCCCTCTGCCCCTCCCCTACTTCTGCACTATCTGTCTCTCAGAAAAATAAACATTAAACAAAAAGCTTGGGGCGCCTGGGTGGCTCAGTCAATTGAACGTCCGACTTCAGCTCAGGTCATGATCTCTCAGTTCACAGGTTCGAGCCCTGCGTCGGACTCCGTGATGACAGCACAGAGCCTGGAACCTGCTTCGGATTCGGTCTCCTTCTCTCTCTACCCCTCCCCCAGTCGTGCACTGTCTCACTCTCTCAAAAATAAACAAATGTGGGGCACCTGGGTGGCGCAGTCGGTTAAGCGTCCGACTTCAACCAGGTCACGATCTCACGGTCCGTGAGTTCGAGCCCCGCGTCGGGCTCTGGGCTGATGGCTCAGAGCCTGGAGCCTGTTTCCGATTCTGTGTCTCCCTCTCTCTCTGCCCCTTGCCCGTTCATGCTCTGTCTCTCTCTGTCCCAAAAATAAATAAACGTTGAAAAAAAAATTAAAAAAAATAAAAAATAAAAAAAAAATAAACAAATGTAAAAAAAAAAACTAAACTAAAAAAAAGCTAAGCAAGAATATATCAAAATTAGGTTACATGTGGCTCTGTATAAGAAAGAAAAGAAGGGGCTGTTTTACTCTTCCTCTAAAAAGAGAAATTAGAAAGTTAACTTTCTTTTTGGAAACAAAGGAGGACTTTTACTCTCAGCAGCATAAAGCCGAAGAGAGATCTTCACTTCGTTTCTCTAACAGGGGAAAGGAAACACACACATGAAAGGAAAATTAAAAGTCCAAGCAAATATGTGTTTAGGTTTAAGGGCTTCCTGCTAGGATAAAGTCACCAGAATTGAGGTATAAAGAAGGCTACAGTGACTCTGATGAATTATTTGAAATCCTAGAATGATGTTAATCATATGTAAAAAATGTTCTGATTAAAACTGGAGAAGCACAGTATAAAGAACAATCATCAAAACTGTAAAGAACCAGAACCAACAAACTATAGGCCATATATGAGAACATATAATCATTGCAATTATGTAACAAACCATGTATTAAAAAACTGATAGGCACACAAAGTGGCTGCAGAGGTAGTAGGATTACAGATGTGTGTGTGGGGGGGGGGGGTTCCCCTCTAATATTCTAAATTTTCTGTAATGATTATATATTTTTAGCATAATGCAAACTTTTTTTAAATATTAAAAAGTGCATCTAGAAAGCAGACTCTAAACCAAATAGTATACATACAACTATTTCATATAGTTTACAGTAGAAAATGACATCTTTAAACATTTAAAGGAACTACCATTAACGTTTTAATGTATTGTTCTCTTAATTTTGTAAAATTAAAATTTTAGTTTTTATAATTATCTTAATGCTCTAAGTTAAATACTCAGGAGTGGGACTGCTGGGTTATATGGTAAGCATATCTTTAACTTATATAAGAAACTGCATTCACTTTGCAGATTGCCTGTACAATTTTGCATTACCACCAGCAATAAAGGAAGGGTTCTTGTTACTCTGCATCCTTTTCTGCTTTTGGTATTGTATTTTTTATTTTAGACATTCTAATAGGTGTGTATTGGTATCTCATTGTGGTTTTAATTTGCATTATACTAATGACTAATAGTCTTGGACATATTTTAAGTGCTTCTTTGCCATCTTTATCCTCTGTTCAAGTCCTTTCCACAGTTATTAACTGAACTGTTTTCTTATTGTTTAGTTTTAAGAGTTCTTTATATAGTCTGGATACAAGTCCTTTGTCAAATGTTATTTGCAAATATTTTCTCTCGAACACTATCTTTTCATTCTCTTGGTAGTACCTGCCAGAGTAAAAGTTTCTAACTTTGGTGAAATCCATTTTATCAATTTTTTCTTTTATGGTTCATACTCCTCAATTACTTTAACAGTTTGTATTTGTAGTGCCACTGCTACAAACTCTGCCTAACTCTCTAGGTTACTAAGATTTTTCTCTTAGTTTTCTTCTGGAAGTTTCACAGTTTTCATTTAGATCTATTTTGAGTTCATTTTTGTACAAGGTGTGAGGTTTTGGTCAAGGTTCATGTTTCTACAAGTGGACGGCCAAGTGTTCCAATACCACTTATTGTTTCCCACTGAATTGTTTTATCAAAGAGTAAATGTCCATGTGTTGTGCATTTATTTCTTATTCTCCATTCTATTCCATTGATATACATGTCTATCTCTTCCATTAATACCATACCACAGTAGCTCTATAATTTGTTAAGTCAGGTAATGTGATTTTGCTTGTGGTTTTCTTTTTTCCTAAACTGCTTTATGTATTTTAGTTCCTCTATGCCCTTTCATGTACATTACAATTAGCTGGTTTATGTTTATAAGAAAAAGTCCTGCTGGTATTTCCATAGGTACTATAGGTGTCTATACATCACTTTGGGGAGAACGGAGATCATTACTATGTTGGATATTCCAATATGTGAACACAACATGTCTATCCATTTACTTATGATAAAGAAATCAAAGACCTGTTACGTAATTGTAAGCATTCAAATTCTGTACATGTTTTGGTAGAAAGTCACTTGTTTAAAGAGTTTTAAAAAATAGATTCCATACAGTTTTCGACATAAACAATATTAACTAAAATGGGGACAATTTTATTTTTCTTGCCATATTACAACTAATATTATATTATGTTGAACAGGGGTGGTGTTAAGAGTAAACATCCTTGACTTTGTACCTATTTTAAAATGGGGGAAACAATTCGGCCCTTCATTAAATGTGATGTTGGCTACAGGGTTTTTGCAGATGCCTTTTATCGAGTTATGGAAGTTCCTTTTCTATTCCTAGTTTGCTGAGTGTTTTCAACATACAGGATGTTCTATTTTGTCAAATGCTTTTTCGGCATCTACTGATATGACTGACCATGCAAGTTTTCTGAAAAGACTAAAGCCTCTCAACCTCAACACTTGTGACATTGTGTTCCACAAAATTCTTTGGGCCATCCTGCATAACATAGGATGTTTAACATAATCTATGGCCTCTGCTAGATACTAGTTAACACCCTGTGTAGCTATGACAACCAAAAAGGTCTCCAGAGACTGCTAAATGTCCTTTTGTGATACATTTATCTCTAGTTAAAAACCACAGCTTTAACCTTCAATTTGGTGGATTACATTGATTGATGTTCAAATAGTGAATCAAGAAAAATCCTACTTGGTCACAAAGGTTAATTTCTTAAAAAATTTGTACAATACTTTAAGTTTGCCAATATGTGCAGGATGCTGATCTGTAGGGTTTTTTAATACTGTCTTTATGTAGTTTAGGATTTAGGATATTGCTGATCTCAGTCATATAAATTCGAAGTATTCCTTCCTCTTCTGTATTTTTGGAAGATATTGTGTGAAGCTGGTCCTACTATTCAAATGTGGTAAAAATTTGCCAGTGTACCTCTTCAGGCCTAGAGAATTCTTTTTCTAAAAGTTTTAATTACAAATCCGATTTCTTTAATAGTTATAGGGATATTCAGGTTATTGATTTCATCTTGAATTGATAATTTTATCTTCCTACAAAAAATTGTTGCATTGGACGGTGGGGGGCGGGTCCTGTGTGGTTCAGTCAGTTAAGCATCTCACAGTTGGTGGGTTCAAGCCCTGTGTTGGGCTCTGTGCTGACAGCTCAGAGTCTGGAGCCTGCTTCGGATTCTGTGTCTCCCTCTCTTTCTGTCCCTCCCCTGCTGGCACTCTGTCTCTCAAAAATAAATGAACATTAAAAAAAAGAAGAAGAAATTGTTGCATTGAATCAGGTTTGCTGGATTTGAATGCACAGAGTTGTCGGCAATATTCCCTTATTATCTTTTTGGGCAAGGAGCACCTGCCTGGGTGGCTTAGTTGGTTGAACACCCGACTTGGGCTCAGGTCATGATCTTGCGGTTTTTGAGTTTGAGCCCTGTGTCTCACTCAGAGCCTGGAGTCTGCTTCAAATTCTGTGCCCTTCTCTCTCTCTCTCTCTCTGCCCTTCTCCCTTTTGCTCTCTCAAAAATTAACATTAAAAAAAATTTTTCAATAAAACACCCAGAAGTGAACTGAGAATTGTGTAGAATCTAAATTAAAAAAAAATATATATGAAACTCTCCCGAAGAAAAGATGTAAATAAAATGGCAAGATATACAAACTATACGATTTCTTTCAATCATATTAACATAAAAATAAAGCATTTACTCTTCTCATTAATATTAAAATCCTCTTGTCAAATTCTACAATATTACAGTTCTTAATAGAATTACATTGATTTTGGAGTGCCTGGGTGGCTCAGTCAGTTAAGCATCCAAGCCTTGATTTCGGTTCAGGCCATGATCTCATGGTTTGTGAGATGGAGCCCTTCGCAGAGCCAGCTTGGAATTCTCTCTCCCTCTCTCTCTGACTCTCCTCTACTCATGTGTACTCTCTCAATCTCTCTCTCAAAATAAATTTAAAAAACATTAAAAAAATAAAATAGGGGCACCTGGGTGGTTCAGTCAGTTAAAGATCCTACTTTGGCTCAGGTCATGATCTCACAGTTCGTGGTTTCCAGCCCCGCATCAGGCTCTGTGCTGACAGTTCAGAGCCTAGAGCCTGCTTCAGATTACGTGTCTCCCTCTCTTTCTGCCCATCCCCCACTCATGCCCTGTCTCTCAAAAATAAATGAATGTTAAAAATAATTATAAATAAAATAAATAAAATAAAAGCTGGTGGTGTTTACAAATATAATTTGTATACAAAGAGTTAAATAAGCAAATGTATGACTAATTGGAAATAAAGGATATGAAAATACCATTTATTACATGAAAACAAAAAAGATCAACTTAATAATAATCAAAGAAATGCAAAATTTAAAAACACAATACTATTTTTCACCTAGCAAACTATTTTGTGTATGTGTGTTAGTGACAATGTCAAATGATTCTGAAAAACCAAGGAAAGCATTCTCCTTTGGCACAGTGGCATTCTGAAGGAATAAACTGCTTCAAATAAACCTTTTAAGCAAGTGTGGATTTGCTGAAGGAATAACCTAAAAGCTAAACTGTGTTAACGTCAGGTAAAAAATTAAAACAGCAAATAGCAGGGGTTTTAAACAGCTATTGAAGGATTTCTGTGGTCCCGTGGAAGGAAGCGGGAAGAAATGGACCTTGACAGACCTTGCCCTATGTATCTCTTCATTTGGCTTGTCTTGATTTGTATCCTTTTAAAATAGTAATTGTTTGTGCTTTCCTGAGTTCTGTGAGTCATTGTAACAAATTATCAAACCTAAAAAGGCTGTATGAACCCCCAAATTTGTAGCAATTGGTGAGAAGTGCAGATGACCTGGGAATCCTCTAAAATTCCAAGTTGTATCTTCAATGGGGGCAGTCTTGTTGGGAACTCTGCCTTTAAGCTGTGGGGTCTGTAATTTGTTAGTCAAAATTGAATTATGCTATAATAATACCCCATTACTATTTTTTCAGGTGGAGTATATGTAAACACATGCCCCAAAAAGAATGAAAACATATACCTTAATTTCTTGATAGTAATCTTTTTCAATGGCAAGACTATGAATGGTCTTTATACACTTTTCTACAAACCTGCTGCAAACATAAAATATTTAAACCACTCCTTTCCAAAAATATCTAACAAGGATAACTTTACTAGGAAGCTCACCTTTTTGTGCTTTAGCTGTTATTTCAAAATATTTGACAGTAAGATCCTGAATAGACAAAACAGCCATATGAGCTTTTCGCTGCCAATCAGCATCTTCTTTTTGTAGACTTTCAATTCTTCGGGGACCCAGATAGTCATTCTCCATAGAAATCTTTAGAGGAAAAAAAGAAAAATTAAGAAGTCTATTTCTTTATTCACTCCTTAAACATTTACTGAATATTTAGACATCAGGCATTGTGCCTGGTGCCAAAACAAAGAATGCTTGTATTTTCTTGCTCTAGAGTATAAGCTATTAATTTACAAAACAATTAACCCATTATGTTAAAGACATATTTTTTTAAATTATTTTTTTTTCAACGTTTTTATTTATTTTTGGGACAGAGAGAGACAGAGCATGAACGGGGGAGGGGCAGAGAGAGAGGGAGACACAGAATCGGAAACAGGCTCCAGGCTCCGAGCCATCAGCCCAGAGCCTGACGCGGGGCTCGAACTCACGGACTGCGAGATCGTGACCTGGCTGAAGTCGGACGCTTAACCGACTGCGCCACCCAGGCGCCCCAAGACATATTTTTTTAAATGTTTATTTATTTTGAGAGAGAGTGAGAGCAGGGGAGGAGCAGAGAAAGAATCCCAAGCAGGCTCTGCACTGTCACCACAGAGCCTGGTGCAGAGCTTGAACCCACAAACCACGAGATCATGACCTGAGCTGAAACCAAGAGTCGGATGCTTAACAGACTGACCCACCCAGGTGCCCCTAAAGATATTTAATACAGAAATTTGTTTCCCATTCCTCTTTATCTTCTTTTTCATCCTTCCCCTCCTCCAAATATAAGCAAAGGACATACAGCAAATGTTAAGATGTTATTTTTGGGTGCTGAGATAACAAGAAATGTATTACCTCCTTTATGATAGTTGCATTTTCAGGTTAAGAATTATTTGTGCCTCTAGGGGTGCCTGGGTGGCTCAGTCCGTTAAGCGGCCAACTTCAGCTCAGGTCATGATCTCACAGTTCATGGGTTCAAGCCCTGTGTCGGGCTCTGTGATGACAGCTCAGAGACTGGAGCCTGCTTTGGATTCTGTGGGTGCCTCTCTCTCTCTCTCTCTCTCTCTCTCTCTCTCTCTCTCTCTCTCTCTCTGCCCCTGCCCCATTCATAGTCTCTCTCTCTTTCTCTCTCTCTCTCAAAGGTGAATAAATGCTAAAAAATTTTAAAGAATTATTTGTGCCACCAAAATACTTATAACTGACATAAATAAATAAAATAATTCAAAACTCAACTTGTTAAGACTGATAATAAATAAAAAATCAGTCCATCTATCTACTAACAATCTCTGGTCAGAAGCAATAGACAAAAATTCACTACTGCTTGCAAGAGTTACAACTAAAACAAAAAGACAAAGAAGAGTTGAAAATCGAATTATGGACAGGGAGGTACCAGATGAGCACTAAAGTAAAATCACACAAGTGACAGTGCTCTCCATCATGCTTTATCATACAGTGAAAAAAGACAGTTTAAAAAATTAAATGGGGGGGGGGCGGTGAGGGTCATCTCGGTAGCTCCGTTGGTTAAGCGTCCAACTTTGGCTCAGGTCCTATCTCACAGTTTGTGGGTTCCAGCCTCACAGTGGGCTCTGTGCTGACCGAGCGGATTCTGCTTGGGACTCTCTTTCTCTCCCTGCACCACCCCCTTTCAAAATAAACTTAAAAAAATTAAATGAAAAATCAACACCTTACTAGGATGATGAAAAAAACAGACAAAGATATAAACTCACCCCTGGCACAATTCTGAAAAACTAATCAACTATCATGAGCCACCAAAAAATTTGTTTAAAAAATTCAGAAGTAGAATAATACAAGCCATATTCTCTAAATGGTGCAATAAACAAATTAAAAGAATAGCCTAAAGCCAAAATAAAATTTTAATCACCAGGAAATTTAACCTACAGGAAGGCTAACATTTGGTTTTACTCTTGAATAGAGGCGGAAATATATGAAAGAGCACATAATATAGAGCCCAGCACACACTGAGTAATGTATTAGCAGTGTTATGAATGGACAATGGCAAGCCACAAGGAGGGATCAAGAATGACTAGGGAAAAAAATTTTCATGTGGAACTGCCACTTCCTCAAAAAGTGAACAATGGAGGACTGGCTGGTTTCAAAGGAGAGCAGATCAAGCATTTGATTTTACATATGTTAAGTTTGATTTTGCAAAGGTCATGGCTAGAAATATAAATTTGACAGATGATATTTATAGCCATGAGAGTGAATGAGGTTATCTAATGATGTCAGAAAAAAAAAGGCTCATGATGGAGCCCTAAGGAATTCCAACATTGTGAAACTGGGGAACAACATACAGAAACCAAGCCAGAGGGAGTGGGGACACCTGGAAAAGTATGGACTCACATAACAGAAATTAACCTTGTGCAGCACCGCTTGGGGGTCAAGTAGGGTGACAACTAGTATCCCAGATCTAACAACATTAAGATCACTGAACTTAGCAACATCGGTTCTGAAGTATAGACAAACATCCTTTGCCTATTAACTCCCATCACATCCTCAGATCTCAGTTCTGGACATAAAGTTACTAGTTCATGAACTCTTCCCTGACTCCCCCCATTATAACCTTTTCAGTGCAACACATTTAACTTTCTTTCTTTCATAGCATTTACCATAATCATACTTTATATGATTTCGTGAGCTTTAAATATTGTTTTTTATTATTTTTTTTAATGTTTATTTACCTTTGAGAGAAAGAGAGACACAGCACAAGGCAGGGAGGGTCGGAGAGAGAGGGAGACACAGAATCTAAAGAAAGCTCCAGCCTCTGAGCTGTCAGCACAGAGCCCAAGGCGAGGCTCGAACTCACATCTGCGAGATCATGACCTGAGCCGAAGTCGGGCGCTTGACTGACTGAGCCACCCAGGCACCTCCTGTGAACTTTAAATATTAACTGCTTCCCCCTTTCAAAGTTCCATGAGGGCAGAGAATACATTTTGGGGGGGGGGGGGGGGGATTAGGTTTTTTTTATTTTTTTGCTTTTCACTAGCACAATGCCAGGCACAATCCAGGCAATCAAATGGATGAGTAAATTAAAATTCACTCTACACCTGTTTTTGATGAGGAGAGAGATGTAGAAGTGTGTATAAATAAATACTCCTTTGACTGATTTGTCTGAGTAAACAGAAAAAAGGGTGGTGCTAGAAGAAGACAAAGCTTAAGGGTAGACCCTTTGCTTTTTGTTTTCTCTAATGAGAGATCACAGATGAGTAGTGACAAGAAATATCCAGCAGAGGAAAAACAAAGATACCAGGGGGGAAATGGGGCTAATTATAGAACATGGGAAAGGACAGGATTCCAAGTACTGGTGTAGTGATTTGCTCTTGGTAAATGTAGGGGTAGTTCCTCCATGGACATAAAGGAAGGCGGGTTTTGGATTTGGTAGAAGGATGAGGAGGAATTCCTGTTTGATCACCTCAATTTTCCCCTGTAAAGAAAGAATCCAGAAAATAGGTTGGTACAGGAGAGGGGAGGAGAAAAGATACAACTTGGCTGCTTTTAGATAGTAGGATTTAGAAAGACTCAGTAAGTAAATATTTTTTAAAAAGTAGCCAGGGTTAGTGTGGTCATGGTGAAACAGGTAGAAACTCACATACTGCTAGTAGAACTATAAGCTCATGAAAAACTTTTCTGGGAAGTGTTTTATGATACCATACTCATGGACAGTATTTTTTAAAATACCATTTTCTTACCTATTTAAGAAAATGTCTTCAAAGAATAATAACCAAAAATGTTAATTGCAGTGCTGTTCAAAATAAAAAATGTGTTCCAAATATCTAATAATAGAGAATGTTACTTATGATACACCTATAAAACACAATTATGTACAAAAATGCTTATGAAGTTTTTAATAAAGGAAAATGAATGTTTTAATATTAAGACAAATCAAATCAGACATAATTTCAACTACATAAAATAATCCAGAAAAAAAAGAGAAAATATGTAGAATGTATTACTGATATCTTTTGTCTGATTATGGGTGACTATTTTTCTTCCTGTTTAGAATTTTTACTTTCCAAATATTTATTGTATCTGTGTTGCTTTTACAATCATAAACTAAAAAAATGCTTTATCTCTTCTTGGGTTCAAAACCATACCAACTAGACAAGCTGAAGGTTTGTATCCCAGAGGTTTCCTACTTCTGGCCAAGCAAACAATGAGCTCCTGTTTTCATATATGAGGACCAGCAAGAGGCAAAATTCTAAGACTTACCTCTTTTGTCCAGTGTGTGTAGGAGGGAGGGGAAGTGGAGATATGATCAGAACCTAAATGTCTTCCTTAATAGTTGGAAAACAGAATTTTGTGAGCTCCATTTCTGGAACTACAAAAATAGTGCCAAGTAAAGACAATTAACTCAGTAGCAAAAGTTTAGATTCTTGATACTGGATTCCCTACTCACCTGGACTCGATTTTTTAAACTGGCAGAAAACAATTACTCTATCTCCAATCACATACTGCTAAAGTTAAACATATGATACTACTGGATATGGTTGTTTTGTTTTGTTTTTTTTTTAGACTTTACTATGGCTAATATTTGGATTCATTCAATTATCTAACTTGAATAAAGAACCCACTGTACTGGGTGCTTCAGGGGAAATACTGTGAGGCACACAATCTCCTCCTAAGAAACTGAACAATCTAATTGGAGGGTGGGGTAAGCAAAGATATCTGTGATGTAGATATCTGTCTTCAAATTAGCAGACCTGGGTCTGCTATTAAGTGGGAGACCTTAGACAAAATCACTTAACATTCAATTATTCATTCAAAATGATGACATGCTGTTTTCCCAGTGCCAGCATCGTACCAGACACTAGGGACAGCAATATGTATTCAGCCTAGTTGAAGACAGAGGAACCGCAATAAAGAATTACAACAGAGTATGAAAAAATATCATGATCAAGTATACCTAAGATACCATGGCAAGCACCAGCTGTGCAGGGTGCAGTACTGAGTCTGGGAACAAAATTTCTAAAGGGAATTATAAGTAAATTCTTAACAAATAAGTAGAATTTTATCCAAGTATTAAAAATGATGAAGGATGTCTCTGAAAAAGAATAAAGGTATTTAAGACCTTTAAGAAAAATCAAAGGTTTGGAGGGAGAGAACTCATTTAGCTGTTTAGATCAGGATATACTTTACTGAGGTTCAAAACTACAGAGGGCTTTTTGAAAGAGGGGTATGATTTTGAGAGATACATATGGAATATATATACAGAAAGAGAACCACCCAAAAGGCCTAATGGAGGCAAGAATTAATCTCAGCAGAAGCCTAGAGGCGGTTTAAGTTCAGTGTATGGTCACAGACAGTCCAGCATGGTTGCAGTTTAGGTAAAATAGATAAAAATAATGGGAGATAAGAATAGTGAAGGAAGTTGTGATCACTATTAGGGGGTCTTTAAATTTAAATGTCAGGCAAAGGAGTTTATAGGTGGTTTGACAGGCTAAAGGAAACCACTGTGGGATTCTTAGCAGTAAGTGGTATATTTAGACATTAGCTCACATAAAAGGCCCCCAAAAGGGGCACCTGGGTAGCTCAGTAGGTTAAGCACCCAACTCTGGATTTTGGCTCAGGTCATGATCTCACAGTTCATGGGATCAAGCCCTACATTGGGTTCACAGCTGATAGCACAGAGTCTGTTTGAGATTCTCTCTGCCCTCCCTGCCCCCCCCCCCCCCGTTGGCATGGAGGCACACACTCTCCCTCAAAAATAATTTAAATAATTAACTTAAGGGGGGGAACCAGAAGACTTGTTATATATCCAACAAAACCATCAAGGTTTGTGCTTTGTTACAATTACCTCTGATTTTAAAACACTCAAATTAAAAGGCTTAAGATTTACATTCACAAGATTGGAATAGAGATTTAATATGTTGAATACTGCAGCCAAATTTTAATGTTTACTCAGTACATTACGTTGGAAGTCCTTTTCTCTCTCTCTCTCTTTTTTTTTTTTTTTAGTTTATTTTAATGTTTATTTTTGAAGGAGAGAGAGCAAGCGCAATCAGGGGAGGGTAGAGAGAGAGGGAAACACAGAATCCGAAAGGCTCCAGGATTTGAGCTGTCAGCACAGAGCCTGACATGGGGCTCAAACTCACAAACCTGTGAGATCATGGCCTGAGCTGAAGTTGGATGATTAACCAACTGAGCCACCCAGGCTCCCCTAGAAATTCTTTTCAAAGACATGATTAAACTTTGTGCCCTTTAAAGGACTTGGTTTATTGTACCTAAGGCCATTGCTAGGTTACTAGGTTTTTTTTTTTTTCTAACTTAAAAGTTTGAAGATGAATGTAAATTCTTGTCTATCAGTTCCCAAGTTCATCCTTATGCCTTTTGATGCTGGGGTTAGGGCTCTGTAACCCACATTTAAGCCTTTGTCAATACAAAGGGTTTAAGGAGGGAGAAGACATATGCTTCTTCCTACATGTATCACTTGACTTTCTTGTTTGCTACTCCCCTGAGTATCACCACTGACTCACATCTTCATTCCAGCATCTGCAATTACTTCCTGAAGCAGTTAACAGAATCCAGTTTATAGTTTCTCACCCTTAGTAGAACTAGCCTCACTTTGTGGCCCCTAAGGCCATCCAGCACCAGCCTACCCTATTCTTAGAAATATGGGTCTCTCCACTGAGCTCAGACACATGAGCACTTGACAAGCAATGCTGCCTACCCCAGACTTCAACTCCACACAGTCCATTCTCCGTGCTAAAGTTAAAACTACCATCTCTTTCCTGTGTGCCGAAGCCACGAGTAGTGGCTGTTTTTGCAACTGTTAGCTCTCATATTTTAGAGTTATATTCTTAACTATCTGGGTAACAACTTTATACCAAGTTAACAATTATTCATATTAAGTTCCCTCTGCTGAAATAACTGGCATACTTTTACAATCAAACCCCTAAAGACACAGCTATGGGATAGAAATTTAATAAATAGAACAGTGTTCAAACTTTAAAAATCTCAGATTAAACAGAAATCCTTTTCACTTGCATTGCTAAATACCATACAGAAGTGAGGAAATTTGCATTACAGCTTTTTAAAGAGAAAAAAAATTTAAAAATCTGGTGGTAATTATTTGAAGACAACTTGTACTTTGTTATCTTTACCTTCACTGTACAGGTATATTCAAATATACACAACACAAACACGTTCACTATGCTTCTTTAATGCTGTTTAAAGGACTTCTGAAACTCAGTAGTTAATGCTGCAGACTTTTTAAAAGTATTATTATAGTTTATTGTACTGAAGACATTAAGCCAGGATACTAAGTTCTTTTCCTAACTTGGCAAGTTTGAAAATGTACGGCATTGGTCAGCTGAATCATGTGCTAAAAACAATGACCTCTCTATTTTCAATTTCAGAGCTAGAAAGAAAACAGTGCCTGTTTTTAAAATGGAAAAAAAGTATGCGTCAGTTTAGGTAGCTATAGTGAGACTAATTTATAAATACAAATTTCTTGGTATCAATTACTTATTATGAAGGGCATCATTTCCTTGGATACTGGGTTTTATATGAGAAACTTAAGTGGTATTCTTGTCCACTGCTGGATTAGTGACTCAACAAGAGGGGGAAAAGAAAACAAAATCTCCAATTCTCAGGTGAAACAGATGCCAAGATCAACCTGTATAAATACTGATGCAGTAGTACCTTTCACACAAATTTTCCAGGCCCAGGAATCATGTGAATGTGACTAAGATTAACAAAATGAGGGGAACCTGGGTGGCTCAGTCGGTTAAGGGTCCGACCTCAGCTCAGAGCATGATCTCATGGTTCATGGCTCGAGCCCCACATCAGGCTCCGAGCTGACAGCTCGGAGCCTGCTTCAGATTCTATGGTTCCATTTCTCTCTGCCCCTCCCCTGCTCTTCCTCTCTTTCTTTCTCAAAAATAAAAAAGCACTAAAAAAAATTTTTTTTAATTAAAAAAAAACTTTTTAAATGAGATTAGATTTGGAAGCATCTGCTCACGTATTTTTATATACAAAGTAAATACTAAATGTAACATTCTCAGGGACAAGCATGAAATGATAGTTTTTTTTTTTTTTTTTTTTAGCGTTTATTTATTTTTGAGACAGAGAGAGACAAAGCATGAACGGGGGAGGGTCAGAGAGAGGGAGACACAGAATCTGAAACAGGCTCCAGGCTCTGAGCTGTCAGCACAGAGCCCGACGCGGGGCTTGAACTCACAGACCGCGAGATCATGACCTGGGCCGAAGTCGGCTGCTTAACTGACTGAGCCACCCAGGCGCCCCTATGAAATGATAGTTTTAAGGTGAGAAAATTAAAAGCAAAGAAGAGAAAGAAAAAGTAGCTCAGGTAAGAGATAAGTACCCTAATGCACATTGATGGCACTATATAGTTCACAGCTGGCATGCTTACAGTATATAGCTGTCCAATAGTATAAAAACTGAACCCTGAGCAAAGCACCCAGTCAAGGGGGCACAGAGTGGTGACTCAAATTTAGTGCATCTTTTTGCCAAGCCATATACTGCTGCATATGCCCAGAAAAGGGCCCTCTTCTAACTTGTCTGCTAGAGTATGGGCTGGGGAATGTGTATCTATTTTACATGAAGACACCTACAGATTTGCTTGGTCCTGAGGGAAAGGAAAGGGAGGAAGAGCACATTTAAGATACACATAGGAGACAACTGGCAAAACAAAGTGCCTGGCTACAAAGGGGAGAGAAGCATGGAGGATGCCTTCAAGATCCTAGTTTATTTACTTTCAGCAAGTATTAAAAGTAAGTTGGCCAAGGGGCACCTGGGTGGCTCAGTTGGTTGAGCATTTGACTTTAGCTCAAGTCATGATCTTACTACTCATGAGTTCAAGCCCTGCCATCAGGCTCTGTGCTGACAGCTCACAGCTAGGAGCCTGGAGCCTGCTTCAGAGTCTGTGTCTCTCTGCCCCTCCCCCACCCCTGCTCATGTGCACTGGTGCTGTCAAATATAAACATTAAAAATTATATAAAAATAAAAGTTGGCCAATGTGTTTGAAGTGCTTTTAGCTAACTCACAAAGACAATAGGCCAACTCAGTAACTGACCCTGACTCATTATTATGCATGGTTTAAACATCTATATAGAATCATCTAGATTGAATCTCACTCTGCAGATGCAGAAAAACTAAGGCCCAGAGAGATTTTAACTTTGAGTTCAGTGTGTTCCTTCCCTTAGCTGTTTAAAGTTCTTTTAAACTTATGGTTCTCAAACTTCAGTACGTATCATAAACACCTGGAAGGCTTGTTAAAGACTGCTGAGCCCCTCAGCGGAGTTTCAGTAGAGATCTGACCTAAGGACAGAAATCTGTATTTGTAAACAAGGTTCCAGGTGATACTGATGCAACTAGTCTGGGGTTGTAGTTTTCAGAACCAATGTTTTTAAGTTTATCCATTTTGAAAGAGAAAGAGGGAGAGAGCTAGGAAAGGGCAGAAAGGAGAAGAGAGACAGAATGGGAATTCCAAGCAGGCACTGCACTTTCAGCACAGAGCGCGATGTGGGGCTCACACTCTTGAACTGTGAGATTATGACCGGAACCAAAGTCGGACGCTTAACCAACTGAGCCACACTGGCACCCCAAATCCTATTTATAGAGTATGCTTCATGAATATGTTCTAGATGCTTTGTGGCGTAAGAGAATTACTGAAAAATCTATATTAATTGCCATTTATGTAAATACAACTAAAACTATATTACAGTATATTTAATACATTATTATAATTTTAAACATAAAACATATAAACGCATTATACACTCAGGGTGCCAAGTTAACTTTTCTATCACACTTTAATATGTAAGTCAATGAAAGCAGTGGAAATTACCTTCTTTCTAAAGAATCTAGGGGGGCACCTGGGTGGGTCAGTCAAGTTAAGCAAGTGACTTCAGCTCAGGTGGTGATCTCACGGTTTGTGAGTTCAAGTCTCACACCGAGATCTCTGCTGTCAGCACAGAGCCAATTTGGATCCTGTGTCCTCTTCTCTCTGCCCTTCTCCTGTTTGTGCACGCTCTCAGAAATATTTATTTAAAAAATATTAATAAATAATCTAGAGAGCAAAGGTCAAACTCCACAGGATCCTTTAGTGTTCTAGCTCCTGACCAACTTTCCTCTAACTTCCTGCAAACCCTTAGACCCACGACATAGCAAACAATTTACACCCTGTGGTGTAACTAAAACAGCAAGCTTTGCAGTCAAACACACGTGTTTCAATCTCAGCCACGCTATTTACTGGCATCCACCAATGATGCCAGGTGGTAGTGAAGCCTTGGTAATTTGCTCAATAATTCATTTCGACTAAAACCATAAACACATGCCAATTCACTGTACCATTTCTGTTTTTATCTTTATCTGGAATAATCTCTATTCCAATCTCCACTGCATACATATATATATATATATATATATATATATATATATATATATATATATATATATATATATATATATATATATATATACCCCCTTCCTGCTGAATTCTTATTTAATCTTCAGGGGTTAAGTTCTCTATATAATCTTTCATTATATCTTCAGGTAGTTTTGATCACTCCAGTTTGTGTGCCTCTACATCAACTTTTACACGGTGCTCATTTTTCTATTTAAAAGAAAAAAATCACCTTAAGTTATAATTTACGTATAACAAAATGTTCCCGATTTTCAAGTATAAATTTTGATGAATTTTCAAAAGTTTAAATATCCATGGAAACACTACAATCAAAATTTAGACCTATCAATCACCCTAAGGATGCTGTTATACCTGTTCCCTCTCAGTCAATCTCCACCGCTCCACTCCCAGGCAACAAATGTTAAGCTTTCTGTTGATGTAGATCAGAACTATCATCTCCAGAATTTCATGTAAATAGATTCATACAGTTCACACTGTGTCTTTTGTTCATTATCATTTTGTCAACTATTTTATGCATTCTCTGTACACCCAAGAAACAACCACCACAATCGAGATAAAGAACATTTCTATCACCTCCAAAAGATTGCCCACGCCCCTTTGCAATCCATCCCTTCACACAAGTATATACTCCTTTGTATTTGGCTTCTTTGACTTAGCAAGATGTGAGGTTTATCCATGTTGTTGTGCCTATCGATAGTTAATTCCTTTGCGTTGCTGAGTATTATTCTCTCATATGGAAATACCACATTTTGCTTATCCATTCACCTGTTGATGGTTATCCGGACTTGTTCCTTAGAGGCTGTGAAGGTGGCATGAGTATTAGTGTATAGGCCTTTTTTGTGAACAGAGGTTTTCATTTCTCTTGTATAAATAACTAGGATTTGAACAGCTGAGTCGTAAGGTATGTATACATTTAACTTTTGAAGAAACAGCCAAACTGTTTTCCAAAGTAATTTTACCAATATAAAATGTGCTAGCAATCTAAGAATTCCAGTTACTCTACATTCTCACCAGCCCTTTCAAGTGCCAGAGCTTATTAAAATGTTTATTGAGAGGGGCGCCTGGGTGGCGCAGTCGGTGAAGCGTCCGACTTCAGCCAGGTCACGATCTCGCGGTCCGGGAGTTCAAGCCCCGCGTCAGGCTCTGGGCTGACGGCTCAGAGCCTGCAGCCTGTTTCCGATTCTCTGTCTCCCTCTCTCTCTGCCCCTCCCCCGTTCATGCTCTGTCTCTCTCTGTCACAAAAAATAAATAAACGTTGAAAAAAAAAAATAAATAAAATAAAATAAAATGTTTATTGAGAGAGAGAGAGAGAGAGAGAGAGAGCAAGCGCGCGCCCCCCTCCGCCCCCTGCAGGGGGTAGGGCACATAGAGCCAAGAGAAAATTCCAAGCCGGCTCTGTACTGACAGCAGAGCCCAACACGGGGCTCAATATCATGAACTGTGAGACCATGACCTGAGCCAAAATCACTCAGTCATCCAGACACCCCAGAATTTTTAACTGTATTTATTCTAATAGGTGTGTATCTCATTATGGCTTTCAATAAGTAACTAGATAAGTAAATCAAGTCTTTAAGTCTATTTATTTTGAGAGAGAAACACAGCACAAGTGGAGGAGGGATAGGAGGGTGGGGAGAGAGACACTCCCAAGCAGGCTCTGCACTTACAGTAGAGAGCCTGATGAGGAGATGGAACTCAGGAACCTGGGAGATCATGACCCTGAGCCAAAATCAGAGTCAGACACTTAACTGACTGAGCCATGCAGGTGCTGTCTTTAAGTGTTCTTTAAATATTTCTCCCAGTCTGTGGCTTGTTTTTTCATTTTCTTAACAATCTTTCAAAAACTAGAAGTCTTTAATTTTGGTGAATTCCAACCTATCAATTTTTAGTTTATGGTTCAAGGTTTCTACATCCCGTCTACATGAACTTTTACCTTTCCTTCCTCCAAATTGTGAAAACTTTCTTCTGTTTTCTTATATAAGTTTTAGAACATGAGATTTTATGCTTAGGTCTAAGATGGCTTTCAAATTAATTTTTGTATAGGATATAAAGATTGAGATCGATTTCTATATAGGGGTATACAGTTCTTCTAGTAACCATTTGTTGGAAATGGTTACTCCCAAATTGCTTTCTTAACCTGATGGAAAACTAACTTACTATATAACCATGCATCTATTTCTGGGTTCTAGTCTATTCATTTGATTTACATTTCTATCCTAAGCCAATACTACAATGTCTGGAATTCTCTAGCTTTTTAATTTTTAAAAACAATTTTTTAAAATTTGGAATTCTCTAGCTTTTTACTAACCTTTGAAATCAGGTAACAGAGGTCCCTAGGTGGCTCAGTGGGTTAAGCATCCAATTCTTGGTTTTGGCTCAGGTAATGATCTCGCAGTTCATGAGTTCAAACCCTACCATCGGGCTCCATGCTGGCAGTGCAGAGCCTGCTTGGATTCTCTCTCTCCCTCTCCCCCACTCATTCTGTCTCTCTCAAAATAAATACATATTTAAAAAAAATTTTTTTTTTAAAGAAATTAGGGGCGCTAAGTGGTGCAGTTGGTTAAGCGTCTGACTTCGGCTCAGGTCATGATCTCATGGCTCGTGAGTTCAAGCATCTTCTCTCTCAAAATAAGTAAAAAGTAAGTAAGTAACTAACTAAACTACCTAACTAACATCTTCCCAGAAAAACTGTTCCCAAAACTTCTGGTAAGGAAGCTTAAGGCTACACAGTTCCCCAAGCATTAAACAGGAGGAATAGAGGGAGAAGAAAAGTACAAGAAAATGGGGAAGATGGGGATTTCTCAATGTATCTACAACTTTACTTTCTAGACTCTTCTCATCCCCGGGTACTTAACAGAATTGCCTCGGAGACTGTTTAAAATGAGGTGCTCAGGCTGTATAGAACCTCAATCTAGCAAAATAGAATCTCTGGGGAGAAAGGACCACCTATCAGCACTTTTAAAAAGCTCCTCTTATAATTAAGATGGATAGCCAGCCAGGCTGAGACTATAAAACAGGCAGGCTTGGGGCGCCTGGGTGGCGCAGTCGGTTAAGCGTCCGACTTCAGCCAGGTCACGATCTCGCGGTCCGTGAGTTCGAGCCCCGCGTCAGGCTCTGGGCTGATGGCTCGGAGCCTGGAGCTTGTTTCTGATCCTGTGTCTCCCTCTCTCTCTGCCCCTCCCCCGTTCATGCTCTGTCTCTCTCTGTCCCCAAAATAAATAAATGTTGAAAAAAAAAAATTTAAAAAAAAAAAAAAAACAAAAAACAGGCAGGCTACTGTGTAGGTTAAAAAAAAAAAAAAAAAAAAAAAAAAATACCTTTATCTGCTGTCTCCGTAGCATGGCAAGTTCTCTCATGTCTCGGAACGGCTGTAGTAAATACTGATATAGTTCAGTTGTGGCTTCTGCAAGGCTGCTATACGCTTCATCCTCCATTTGATACAAGTCCAGAAGCTCAACCATGCTTTCTGTATTCTTGTGCTTATCCAACAGCTGTGGAACAAGAAAGTTTTATTATAAAGAAATCTGATTATAATAGCCTATAAACATTTGCTTTTAACTCCCTCTCTTATCATCTTACAACCCTGGATCATTGAAACACAGATGGAACGAAAGGGACTAAATGCTTTTCGTAACTCATCTCCATGCCCCAAGATGTGTTACTACTCAAGACCATGGCCTCAATCAGCTTTTCAAACTGCTCTCAGTTTTTCATAACTGAAAAAAACTCTCTGAAAAAAGCTCTCAGCTTTTCATAACTCATCTCCATGCCCCAAGATGTGTTACTACTCAAGACCATGGCCTCAATCAGCTTTTCAATACTGCTCTCAGTATTATTCCTGTTGTATTTCCTGGGACTCCATACTATTTATCCACCCAGGCTTATATCCTTACAAAATTTTTCCCCACCTATGTCATAGCTTTCTCTGTTTTTATATGAAAAAAAAAAAAAAAAATGGGAGTTGGGGGAGTCACATGGATGGCTCAGTCAGTTAAGCGTCCAATTTTGGCTCAGGTCCTTCCTGATTTTGCAGTTAGTGAGTTTGAGCCCTGAATCACACTCTGCGGTCAGCACAGAGCCTGCTTGGAATCTTCTGCCTCATGCTCTTTCTGTCCATCTCCCACTTGCTCGCTCTCTCTCGCTCAAAAATAAATTAAAAAAATGTTTTTCATTGTTAATATACACAGTAGTTAGTTATCAACCCCTGGCAATATTATTTACTAATTTCCCCAAATCTCCTTGCCACTCTGCTCCTCCTCCCAGTTTGGAACATTCCCAAATTAACTTTTGATAGCACAATGTAAGAATTAGAGAACTCAGTGACTCATTAAAAAGGAGTAACATCTGAACCATAGGGGTCCCAGAAGATGAAGAGAGAGAAAAAGGGGCAGAAGGTTTATGTGAGCAAATTATACCGGAAAACTTTCCTAATCTGGAGAAGGACACAGATGTCAAAATCCAAGAAGTACATAGAACTCCCACTAGATTCAACAAAAAATGACAATCAACAAGGCATATCATAGTCAACTTTTCAAAATACACAGACAAAGAAAGAATTTTGAAAGCAGCAAGGGAAAAAAAAGTCCTTACACTATAAAGAAGACAAATCAGGTTCACAGCAGACCTATCCACAGAAACTTGGCAGGACAAAAACAGGAGTGGCAGGATGTATTCAACGTGCTGAATCGGAAAAATACGCAGCCAAGAATTCTTAATCCAGCAAGACTGTCATTCAAAACAGAGAGAGCAAAAGTTTCCCAAATGAAAACTAAAGGAGTTTGTGACCACTAAACCAGCTCTAGAAGAAATTTTAAGGGGGACGCTTTGAGTCGAAAAAAGACAAAACAAAAAAGACCAAAAGCAACAAAGACTAGAAAGCACCAGAGATCATCATCAGAAACACCAACTCAACAGGCAACACAATGGTGCTAAATTCGTATCTTTCAGTACTCACCCTAAATGTCAATGGACTAAATAAATGCTCCACTTAAGAGACACAGGGTATCAAAATGGATAACAAAACAAGCTGTTTAAAAGAGACTCATTTTAGACGTGTAGATTAAAAGTAAGTGCATAGAGACCCAGCTATCATGCTAATGGTTGTCAAAAGAAAGCTGGTATAGACATATTTACATCAGACAAACTAGATTTTTAAATAAAGTCTGTAACAAGAGATTAAGAAGGGCATTATATCATAAGGGGCCTATCCACCAAAAATATCTAATAATTGTAAATATTTATGCCCCCAACGCCGAAGCACCCAAATATATAAATCAATTAATCACAAACATAAAGAAACTCATTGTGGGGCGCCTGGATGGCTCAGTTCGTTGGGCAACTGACTTCAGCTCGGGTCATAATGTTACAGATCATGAGTTCGAGCCCCGCGTCGGGCTCTGTGCTGACAGCTGAGAACCTGGAGCCTGCTACAGATTCTGTGTCTCCCCCTCTCTCTCCCCTTCCCTGCTCACGCTCTGTGTCTCTTTGTCTCTCAATAACAAACATTAAAAAAAATTTTTTTTAATAAAATAAAAATAAAGAAACTCATTGATAATAATACAATAACAATAGGGGACTTCAACACTCCACTTACAACAATGGACATATCATCTAAGCAAAAAATCAACAAAGAAACAATGGCTTTGAATGACACATGAGACCAGATGGACTTAAGAGATATATTCAGAGCATCTCATCCTAAAGCAGAATACACATTTTTTGAGTACACATGGAACATTCTCCAGAATAGATCA
Organism: Puma concolor; assembly: GCF_028749965.1. Lineage (NCBI taxonomy): Eukaryota > Metazoa > Chordata > Mammalia > Carnivora > Felidae > Puma > Puma concolor. The sequence continues at coordinate 97,394,871 of NC_141667.1, forward strand.
CATACTGGTACACAAATCAGCCTCAACAAGTACAAAAAAATCGAGATCATACCTTACATGTTTTCAGACCACAACGCTGTGATACTCGAAATTAACCACTAGAAAAAATTTGGGAAAACCACGAATACTTGAAGATTAAAGAACATCCTACTAAAGAATGAATGGGTTACCCAATAAATTAAAGTGCAAATTAAAAAGTACATGGAAGCCAATGAAAATGAAAACATGACAGCCCAAAACCTCTTGGATGCAGCAAAGGTGGGCATTAAGAGGGAAGTATATAGCAATCCAGGCCTTCCTAAAGAAGAAATAAAGGTCTCAAATACACAAACTAACCTTACACGTAAAGAAAAAAAAAAATGGAAAAAGAAGAGCAAATAAAGCCAAAAAACGAGCAGAGAAAGAGAAGTAATAAAGATTAGAGCAGAAATCAACAATATCAAAAACAAAAACAAACAAAAACCAGTAGAACACATCAATGAAACCAGGAGCTGATTCTTTGAAAGAATTAACAAAATTGATAAAACCCTACCCAGTTTGATCCAACAGAAAAAGGAAAGGACCTCAATAAATAAAATCACGAATGAAAGAGGAGAGATCACAAACAACAATGCAGAAATACAAATGATAGTAAGAGAATATCATGAGCAATTATATGCCAAAAAATTGGACAATCTAGAAGAAATGGACAAATTCCTAGAAACATATGAACTACCAAAACTGAAACAGGAAGAAACAAAATTTGAACAGACCCATAACCAGTAAAGAAACTGAATCAGTAAATCTCCAAACAAGAGTTCAGGGCCAGATGGCTTCCCAGGGGAATTCTACCAAAAATTTAAAGAGGAATTAACACCTATTCTTTTGAAGCTGTTCCAAAAAAAACAGAAATGGAAGGAAAGCTTCCAAACTCCTTTCTACGAGGCCAGCATTACCCTGATTTCAAATGCAGACCAAGACCTCACTAAAAAGGGGAAATACAGACTAACTTCCCTGATGAACATGGATGCAAAAATTCTCAACAAGATACTAGCAAAACGGATCCAATAATACACTAAAAGAATTATTCACCACAATCAAGTGGGATCTATTCCTGGAATGCAGGGCTGGTTCAGTATCTGCACATCAATGTGATACACCACATTAATTTTAAAAAAGGTTAAGAACCATATGATCCTCTCAATAGAGAGTGAGCATTTGATAAAACCCAGCAAGCTTTCCTGACAAAAACTGCTGATAAAGTAGGGAGAGAAGGATCATACCTCCAGATCATAAAAGCCATATACAAAAGACCCACCACTAGTATCATACTCAATGGGGGAAAAACAGAACTTTCCCCTAAGGTCAGCTACACCACAGGGATGTCCACACTCGCCACTGTTATTCAACATAGTATTGGAAGTCTTAGTCTCAGCAATCAGGCAACACAAAGAAATAAAAGGCATCCAAATCATCAAGGAGGAAGTCAAACTTTCACACTTCGCAGAAGACATGATACTCTATGTGGAAAACCCAGAAGAGTCCACCCAAAACCTGCGAGAACCAATACATGAATTCAGCAAAGTCGCAGGATATAAAATCAGTGTACAGAAACTGGTTGTATATCTAAACAATGATGAAGGAGAAAGAGCAATCAAGGAACTGATCCCATTTACAACTGCAGAGCCTCAGGCTACACAGCTTTCTAGACTACTCACTCCACAAAGACTGACTACTGTGCAGAGTTACACCGGTAATGGACAGCAGAAGAAAATCCTAACTTCAATTTCCAGGACTAGCACAGGCCCTCTCTCATTCTCCATTGTGCCTGTTTTGCCCTTCCTCTTCTTCATTCCCTTTATCTGCCTGGGCCTTCTTGGCATCACTTAGCACAGTAACTAAAGTTACTACAAGAACTAAAGTTAGGTTTGGAGGCATCTGGCTGACTCATTGGAGGAGCGTGTGACTCCTGATCTCAGGGTTATGGATTTGAGCCCCATGTTAGGTGTAGAGATTACTTAAAAAAAAAAACAAAAAAACAAAAAAACATAAACTTTAATTTTTTTAAATGTTTATTTTAATTTTGAGAGAGACAGAGACTGAGCATGAGCAGGGGAGGGGCACAGACAGACGAAGACACAGAACCCGAAGTAGACTCAGATGGGGGGGGGGGGGGGCAGGGAGAAGGGGGCTTAACTTGGGAATGGGGAGATCATGACCTGAGCTGAAGTTGGTTACTTAACTGACTGAACCACCCAGATGCCCCTACACTTTCTTTGTTTTATCTCCCTGAGTTCTACCAGATTCTAAATGAAGACTGGCCAAAACCCTTGTGTCTGGCAGAGAATGAGTAGTGTGGCCATTCTGCAATATGCTCAGGGATCATTCCATCTTAACAAGGCCTGTCCTCAAGAAAAACTATTTTACCATAGCCTTATGTACTAGGGTTTCACCAGACCCTAAATGACCTAGGGAAGAGAAATGCTCAACTCCTGTCTCACTAAGGAGTGGGGGTTGAGAAGTGGGATACTGAGGAGCACTTGTGAAAGTAATAGTCCCAGGGTACAGACAGGTTAAAAAGTATTCATAAGTCTGTGATTAGCACTTCCCCTAATTCCTTAACATTGCATCAGCAGACCTCCCGTGTAAAAGGAGAATAAAACCAAAAAAATTTCATACCTTAGGTTTTTATTTAAGAACTAATTAAGTGTCTGACTTTGGCTCAGATCACAATCTCACGGTTTGTGGGTTCAAGCCCCGCGTCGGGCTCTGTGCAAACAGCTCAGAATGTGGAGCCTGCTTCAGATGGTCTCTCCCCATCTCTCTGCTCCTCACCTGACTCTCTCTCTCTCAAAAATTAACAAACATTTAAAAAATTTAGAAAAACAAAATTACAGGGCATATTAGAAGTACAGTTTGAAGAGATAAAGCAAGCATCAAGACCATATGCACGTATAGCAGGAATATGGGAACTATCAGACTGGGAATTGAAACTATAACTTATATGCTAAGGGAACTAATGGAAAGGCAGACAACATGCAAGAATGAACATATGAAATGTAAGCAGAGAGTTGGAAATACTAAGAATCAAAAGGAAATAAAATGAAAAAATACCTTTGTGGTACCTAGGTAGCTCAGTTGGTTAAGCATCCAACTCTTTTTTTTTTTAATTTTTATTTATTTTGAGAGAGAGAGTGTGAGCAGAAGGACAGAGAGAGACACACACACAGAATCCAAAGCAGGCTCCAGGCAACTAACAGATAATAGTTTGCTCAAAATAGTAGCCATAATATATCCAGCAATTACATCTTATGCATTAATAAGATAAAAAAAAAAAAAACTGACAGAAATGTTAAAAGGGACAGGAGGGAAGAACTGGGAACACCTTGTTACCAGGAACCTGTGCTACAATATGAAGTGCAACAGCACTATTTGAAAGAAAGCTTGGTTAGTATTGCAAATGTATATCCCAAAATTGAATGCAAGCACTAAAAAAAGTTTAAAAAAGTATCACAGATATGTTAAATTGAGGATATACTAATTGATAAAAAACCAGAATATAAAATGCTTAATTAATACCAGAATGCTCAAAGAGTGGAAGATGGATAAAAGAAAAAAACAACATGGCAATAAACAGAAAATAGTAACAGGATAGATATTACTCCAACTGTATCAATAATCATTTTAAACATCGATGTTTAAAATACACCAATTAAAAGACACTGTCAGGTGATTATAAAAACAAGATCCAACTATATATTGTATAGAAGAAACTCACTTTTTTTTAAAATTTTTTTTTCAACGTTTTTTATTTATTTTTGGGACAGAGAGAGACAGAGCATGAACGGGGGAGGGGCAGAGAGAGAGGGAGACACAGAATCGGAAACAGGCTCCAGGCTCCGAGCCATCAGCCCGGAGCCTGACGCGGGGCTCGAACTCACGGACCGCGAGATCGTGACCTGGCTGAAGTCGGACGCTTAACCGACTGCGCCACCCAGGCGCCCCAGAAGAAACTCACTTTAAATACACACACAGATAGGTTAAGGTGATAAAAACATACCATGCTAACACTAATCAAAAGAAAGTTGCAGTAGTTATATTACTTTCGACAAAGCAGACCTTGGAGCAAGGAAAATTATCAGAAAAAGGAGATCGGATAGAACTACCAGGCTATGATACTTGGAGACTTCAAGACCCCTTTATCAATAATGGACAGAGCCAACAGTCAGAAAATCAGTAAGGATATAGGTGAACTCAACAGCACCATGAATCAACTGGACATAATTGACATCTATTAACTACTTCATCCAACATATTCTTCTTGAGCTCACATGGAACATTCATCAAGACAGATCACATTCTGGGCCTAAAACACACCGTAACAAATTTGAAAGAAGTCACATGAAGTATGCTCTCAGACTAAAATGAAATTAAACTAGAAATCACTAACAGAAATATTGCTGGAAATCCCTAAAATACGTGTAAATTAAAGAACATAATTTTAAACAGTAGCTGGATCAAAGAAAGTCAAGAGAAATTTTAAAATATTTTTAACTAAATGAAAACAATTTATCAAAAATTCTGGGATGCATTAAAGATGCTTAGAGGAAAGTTTATAGCACCGAATGCATATATTACAAAAGCCTAAATCCAATAATCTAAGCCTTCACCCTAGAAAACCAAAAAAGCAAATTATAATTTCAAGAGTACAAAAGAATAAAATTTAGAGTTTAAATCAGTGAAATTAAAACGGGGAAATCAATAGAGAACAATGAACAAAAAAACTCTGGTTCTTTGAAAACATCAATAAAGTTGATAAACCTTTATCAAGGTTAGCAAAGAAAAAGAAAACAGTAGAAAAAGGGACATAACTACTGCTGCCATGAACTTTAAAAGGAATATTAAGAAGATCTCTATGCCCACAAATTCAACAACCTAGGTGAAATGGATGAATTCCTTAAAAGATACAGTCTAATAAAACTCACACCCAACAACAGATAATCAGAATAGGCCTATTACGTACACTAGAAGTTGAATTTATAATCAGTAACCTTCCAAATTAGAAAATACCAAGTCCAGACAGGTTCACTGGTAAATTCTCCCAACCAAAACATTACGAGAAAACTATAGATCAACACCGCTTATGAATGTAGATGCAAAAATCCTCAACAAAGTATTAGGGAGGTATATCCAACACTCTATAAGAAGATTATATATTACAACCAAATGTGATTTATTACAGGTATGCAAGACTGGTTCAACATTTTTTTTTTAATTTTTTTTTTAACGTTTATTTTATTTTTGAGACAGAGAGAGACAGAGCATGAATGGGGGAGGGTCAGAGAGAGGGAGACACAGAATCCGAAACAGGCTCCAGGCTCTGAGCTGTCAGCACAGAGCCCGACGCGGGGCTCGAACTCACGGACTGCGAGATCATGACCTGAGCTGAAGTCGGCCGCTTAACTGACTGAGCCACCCAGGCGCCCCAAAGTTCAACATTTAAAAAAAACAAATCAATGTAACCCATCACATTACAGTCTAAAGGAAAAAAAAAATCATATGACATCAATAGATGCAGGAAAAGTAGTGGAAAAAACCCAACACCATTCATGAAAAACACCACTAGCATACTAGGAATATAGGGAAACTTCCTTAATTTGATAAAGAACAACAAAAAACCTAGAGCTAACCTTTTTAACTGTGACAAACTAGACGCTTTCCCATAAGGCACAAGGCAAGGATGTCCCCGCGCATCATTCCTATTTAACATTGTACTGGCAGTCCTAGCTAATGCAATTAAGGAAAGAAATAAAAGGCATACAGATTAGGAAGAAACAACTGTCTTTATGTGGATGACATTGCTGTGTAGAAAATCCAAAGGACGAGACTAAACAAAAACAAAACCAAAAAATTCCACAGAACACAAAACCTTCCACATATCATTTACATTAGCAATAAAAAAAATGAAATACATATCAATCAATGCACAAGATCTGTATGAGCAAAGTTACACAACTTTGATTCAGGAAATCAAAGATCAAGACAAATGGAAAAATATTCCACATATATGGATTGGAAGATTACTGTTGTCAAGATGTCAGTTCTCTCCATCTTGATCTATAGACTAAATGCAATGCCAATCAAAGTATCATCAAGTTATTTTGCGGACATTAATACGCCAATCCTATAGTTTATACAGAAAGGCAAAAGACCCAGAACAGCCAACCCAATATTAAAAAACAAAGTCAGAGAATTGACACTATACAACTTCATTAGTCACTAAAAAGCTACAGTAATCAAGACAGTGTGGTAATGAAAACACATCAACAGAGGAGAGTCGAAAACAAACCCACAGTCCAGTAAACTTTTGACAAAGGAGCAAAGGCAATTCAATGAAGAAGAGTCTTTTCAACAAATGGTACAGAAACAAATGGGCATGTACATGCAAAAAGGGGGGGGGGGACCTTATACCTTGCACAAAAATTAATGCAAAATGGACCATGCAAAACTATAAAACTCCTAGAAAATAGGAGAAAATCTTGGTGACCTTGGGTTTGACCGATGTTTTAGCCATAACACTAAAAGCATAATCCATGAAGAAAATAATTATTAAGCTAGACTTTGCTAAAACTAGTAACTTCTACAAAAGACATACAAAAGAATGAAAACACAAGCTACAGACTGGGAGAAAATGCTTGCAGAATACATTTCTGATAAAACACTGTTAAGCAAAATATACAAAAAAAACCTCCCAAACTCAACATTAAGAAAGCAACCCAGCAGTTTGAATAGTGGTGCGATTAAGTAGAAGGTGGGATCTCCCCGGCTATCTGACTAGTCTTTTCTCTGCCTTGTTTGAGCTTGAGCAGAATTTGAGATGGTAAGGCTGGGAAGGATTCCAGAAAGGCCAAGACAAAGGTGGTACCTGAATTGGCAGGAAATGCATCAAAAGACTTGAAGGTAAAGCGTATTACCCCTCATCACTTGCAATTTGTTATTCGTGGAGATGAGGAATTCTCTCATCAAAGCTACAATTGCTGTTGGTGGTGTCATTCCACACATCCACATATCTCTGATTGGGAAGAAAGGACAACAGAAGACTGTTTCAAGGATGCCTGGATTCCTTATTATCTCAGGATTCTAAATATTCTTATCTGAGGACTCTAAATACTCTTAATAGCTGTCCAGTGTTGGTGATTCCAGTGGACTGTATCTCTGTGAAAACACAATTTTGCCTTTTTGTATTGAGCAAGTTGGAAGTTTAATTAGCTTTCCAACCAACCAAATTTCTGCATTCGAGTCTTAACCATCCATATTTAAGTGTCACTGGGGTTTCAAAGAAGCTACTGATTCTGAAGTAGTGGGTTTTGATTGAGTTGACTGTTTTTAAAAACCTGTTTGGATTTTAATTGTGATGCAGAAGTTATAGTAACAAACATTTGGTTTCGTACAGACATTATTTCCACTCCAGTGGATAAGCTCAATAAAGGTCATACCCCAAACTTAAAAAAAAAAAAAAAAAAAAAAAGGCAACCCAATTTAAAAATGAGCAAAAGATTTGAAAACATCTCAGGGCACCTGGGTGGCTGAGGTGGTTAAGTGTCTGGCTCTTGGTTTCAGCTCAGGTCATGATCTCAGTTTGTGGGTTCAAGACCCATTTTGGGCTCTATGCTGACGCTACAGAGCCTGCTTGGGATTCTCTGTCTCCCTCTCTCTGCCCTACTCACATTGTCTCTGTCTCTCTCAAAATAAATAAACTAAAAAAGAACTTCCAAATTAAAAAATAAAAAAATCTTAAAAAAAAAAAGATCTGAAGATATCTCATCAAATAAGATATACAGATGTCAGGTAAGCAGAGGAGATGTTCAATATCATACTATCATTTGGGATCTACAAATTAGACCAGTGAGATGCCACTACAGATCTGACAACACCAAATACTGGCAAGGAGGTGGAGCAATCAGAATTCCCACTCACTGCTGGTGGTAATGTATTCTTATCATCTGTTTTTAGGCATGTGCACATCAAGGATTATTAGATCTTCTTAGAGAATTAACCCTTTCATTATTATGTAATTCTCTTGATCCTTCATAATTTTCCTTGCTCCAAAGTCTGCTTTGTCTCAAATTAATATACCTACTTCACATTAATATAGCTACTTTAGCTTTCCTTTGGTAAGTGGTAGCATGGTATTTCTTTCTTAGAACACTAAATATATTCTCACCATATAATCCAGCAATCCTGCTCCTTGATATTTACCAAAATGAGATGAAAACCTAAATCCAAACAAAACCTGCACATAAATATTACAGGAGCTTTATTCATAAATGGAAACTTGGAAGAGGTATCTTCCAATAAGTAAATGGATAAACAAACTGCGATACATCCATATACTGGAATACTCATTCAACAATTTAAAAAAATGAGCTGTCAAACTACAAAGACAGGGAGGAACCTTAGATACATACTGGTAAGTGACAACAAGTCAATCTGAAAAGGCTACATATTGTCTGATTCCAATTACATGACATTCTGGAAAAAGCAAAACATGGAGACAGTAAAAAATAGTAATAACAATAATAATCATCATCATCATCATCATCATCATCATCACTACTTGCCAGGAGTTGGAGATGTGGCACACCCCAATGAATGAATAAGGGAAACATGGTATTTTCAGAGCAGCGAAACTGTTCTTTCTGTATAATATTGTAATGGTAGATACAGACATTCTGCACTTATCAGAATTGCATAACACAAAGAATGAACTCTAATGTAAACTATGCACTTTAATAACAGGGGAGACTGTGGACAGGAGGGGAATAAATGAGAACGCTATTTTCTGCTCAATTTTTCAGTAAACCTAAAATTGATATAAAGCAAAGCCTATTAATTTTTAACTGATACAAACCTTTTTTTTTTTGAGACAGAAAGCCAAAATCAAGTTGGATACTCAACCAACTGAGCCACGAAAATACCCCCTAAAGACAATTTTGTATTTCACCGTATGTGTGCTTATTTTTAAGGTAAAACAACAAAAAAAAAAAAGATTTAAAAATAAATTCATAATAACCTATTAACACTGATTTTCATCTCTGCTAAGTCCTATTATTTCATAAGGTGATCAGATCAATGTCTTTTTCTGCTTTGTTAACAAGTAGTTTTTACTTGTTTGGTTTTGTTAGTTTGTTTTAATATAAGTCAACTAGAACAAAAAGAATCAACTCAGATATCAGTGACTAAACCGGTAACATATATGGGGCACCTAGGTGGCTGAGTAACTTAAGCATTCAATTTTGGCTCAGGTCATAATCTGTGGTTCCCAAGTTTGAGCCCAGCGTCAGGCTTTGTGCTGACAGCAAGCCTGGAACTTGTTTCAGATTCTGTATCTCCCTCTCTATCCGCCCCTCCCCACCTCAAAAGTAAACAAACATTTAAAAAATTAAACTGATAATATATAAATGATTTAAAGATGTGGAAAGAAGCCAGGCCAAGTGGGATCTTGCTTTATGCTGAAAGCGAAGAGCTATCATTAAAGGTTTTTTGTTTTATTTTTCCCTCTCAAGACCTCTCTGGTTACAAGAAAATATCAGGGAATACTTTCCCAAGTAAAAGAACTTTATCTGCGCTCTGAATGATGAAAAGACAAACTAGACAAAGTGGGAAGGGAAGACTGGGTCAGAAAGACAGAGAGGAACGTCCATGGAGACCATAAAACATGGTTAACAAACTGGAGAATAGAAGGGGAGAACACAATGGAAGAATTCTGGAGACACTAACAGACCCGGCCTGCCTTGAGTTATACAACGACAGTGAGAAAATATTGGAAGGGGGCACCAGTGTGCATGCAGAGGGATCAGTTCACAGGCTCCTAGATGAGTCCATGAAAAGTTGGTGGAAGCTTACATTTTGGGGTAGAGAAAAACAAGATTCAAGAAATGCTTTGGAGATAAAAATCAACAGTACTTGGGCAAAGACTACTAGGCTTCTGACACTAATTGAGACAAACAAAGGAAGAGAGACAAGTTTTTAGAGGCAATGATTAACAGATTCAGAGACACTATATCCAAATTGTTTTAGATATGCAAGAGGAAAGGTCATATAGGGGATGTACAACATCCAAGATAAACTATCTTTAAGAGGTCTAAAATCTAGGAGCGCCTGAATGGCTCAGTCGGTTGAGCGTCCGACTTTGGCTCAGGTCATCATCTCACAGTTCATGGGTTCAAGCCTGGCATTGGACTCTGTGCTGACAGCTCAGAGCCTGAAGCCTGCCAAGGATTCTGTGTCCCTCTTTGTGCCCCTCCCCTGCTCGTGCTGTCTCTCTCAAAAATAAACATTAAAAAAATTTTAAGTCTAAAATCTAAATAGGGAAGCAAAGCAACAGATATAAAAGTAAAATACTGATTATTAAAGACAGTAAAATTTTAGAGAAAAGATGGATTAGATAGAGGAGGCTAGAGCAGTTGGAAAAGGTGTTCTAAAGCTAGGATTTGAACTGGGTCTTGAAGGATGAGAAGTGCTGGGTAGGTGAAGGAGAGCAGCCGAGACTTGAGAAATCATGTGAATAAAAGCATCTCAGATGAGAATTCTGGGTAGGATGAATGAGGTAACCAAGGGTTATGTTCCCTGAAGTCTACCTAGAAAGTACACATGAGGGAAAAGAGCATCACACTGAGTCTGTAAATGCAACACATTCCAATGAGCAGTGAAACCATCTATGGAATAGGAATAAAGAATGTTGTCTGTGGTCAATTCGCTCTCTTTAATTTTTAGTTGGCAGAGTTCAACTTAGCTAAATAATCATATTTAAATGATGGTCATTTAGTAACTTGGTACTCAAAATATGCTCTGTGACTAGCAACACCAGCATCATGTGCAAACTTTTTAGGAATACAGAACCCCAGGGGCTACTCCAGATCCACAGAATCAGAATCTACATTTTAGTTAAGATTGTCATGTGTTGAGCATGCACACCAAAGTTTGAGAAACTCTGCTTCCTTAACACCTTAATATACCCATATTAACAACATGAGGCAGAAGCATAAGTGAGCGGCAGGGCTGGCTGATGGTAACAAGGCTGAGAGGCTGTTCACAGAGCAAGTTGAAGGTGAATGCCAGAGGAATTTAGATCTCAGCTAAAGAGTATTCCAGTAACTCAACTTTCCACAAGTGGACCTTCAGAAAGTCATGATCTTCTTCAAAAAGATCTTCCTTGTGAGAAAAACAAACTTTTGCCCAGTTATCCTCTTGAATTACCAGAATAAAATCTCCAGTTCAACCAAGATAAAATGAATTTCCCAAACTCAGAAACATGTGGGATCTATTTGCTCCACCATAATTACAAATGGAATTCAAGGCAGGATAGTGGATTCAGCCTCTTCCATTTAAGATCAAACCTTTCACTGACGATTTTGAGGGGTAATGATGAGACTACTGGATTTGAAGATATTAATGACCCATCAGAAAGCTAACTAATGGCTAACATTAACAACTCAGGCAACAACAGATGTTGGCAAGGATGCGGAGAAAGAGGATCTCTTTTGCATTGTTGGTGGCAATGCAAGCTGGTGCAGCCACTCTGGAAAACAGTATGGAGGTTCCTCAAAAAACTAAAAAGAGAACTACCCTATGACCCAGCAATTGCACTACTAGGCATTTATCCAAGGGATACAGGTGTGCTGTTTCGAAGGGACACATGCACCCCCATGTTTATAGCAGCACTATCAACAATAGCCAAAGTTGGGGCGCCTGGGTGGCGCAGTCGGTTAAGCGTCCGACTTCAGCCAGGTCACGATCTCGCGGTCCATGAGTTCGAGCCCCGCGTCGGGCTCTGGGCTGATGGCTCAGAGCTTGGAGCCTGTTTCCGATTCTGTGTCTCCCTCTCTCTCTGCCCCTCCCCCGTTCATGCTCTGTCTCTCTCTGTCCCAAAAATAAATAAAAACGTTGAAAAAAAAAAAAAAAAAACAATAGCCGAAGTATGGAAAGAGCCCAAATGTCCATCAATGGATGAATGGATAAAAAAGATGTGGTATATATATATATATATATATATATATATATATATATATATATATATATATATATATACATACACACACACATACACACACACACACACATACATACAATGGAGTAGTACTCGGCAATCAAAAAGAATGAAATCTTGCCATTTGCAACTACGTGGATGGAACTGGAGGACATTATGCTAAGTGAAATTAGTCAGAGAAAGACAAATAACATAGGACTTCACTCATATGAGGACTTTAAGAGACAAAACAGATGAACCTAAGGGAAGGGAAGCAAAAGTAATATAAAAACAGGGAGGGGGACAAAGTATAAGAGACTCATAAATATGGAGAACACAGGGTTACTGGAGAGGGTGTGGGAGGGGGCATGGGCTAAATGGGTAAGGGGCATTAAGGAATCTACTCCTGAAATCATTGTTGCACTATATGCTAACTAATTTGGATGTAAAATTTAAAAAATAATATAAATAAACAAATAATGAACTAATGGGAGAATCACACTTGATGATGGAATGTAAACTTGGTTATCTGTCGTCTATTGTGCCATTCATGAAAACAGAGAGGCAGCATCTTGCTTGTGTTCACGTACACAACATTAAAACCGAGACACAAGAAAAAATGAACAATAACATGAGGCTAAAAGTCTCTGTAGTTATACAGACAATGGCAGATCTATTTTTTTTTTAAGGTTTTATTTTATTTTTTGAGAGACAGATCATGAGCAGGGGAGGGGCAGAGAGAGAAGGAGACACAGAATCTGAAGCAGGCTCCAGACTCTGAGCTGTCACCACATGGCCTGACATGGGACTCAAACCCACGAACAGGGTATCATGACCAAAGCCGAAATCAGACACTCAACCAAGTGAGCCACCCCCACGCCCCTAAATTTTCTTTAATCAAAAATTTTCCCTCTCATTTACTATTAGATCAATTAGCACTATAGGCATACCTCTTTTATTTATTGTGCTTCCCTTCACTATACTTCAGGTATTTTTGCTTTTAACAAATTCAAGGTTTGTGGCACTCCTGTATCATTCAAGTCTATCAGTGCCATTTTTACAACAGCATGTACTTCATGTCGGTCATATTTTGGTAATTATCACATTATTTCAAGGTTTTTCATTATTATTATCTTTGTTAGGTGATCTGTGATCAGCACTTTTGGATGTTGTTACTGTAATTGTTTTGGGGCACCATGAACCACACCCACACAAGATGGTGAACTGAACTGATAAATGTTGTATGTTCTGAGTGCTCTACCAACTGGCCAATCCCCCAACTTTCTGCCTCTCCTCAGGCCTCCCTATTCTCAGACACATCAATACAGAAATTAGCCTAATTAATAGCCCTACAATGGCTTCAGGGTGTTCAAATGAACACAGTCACATGTCTCGCACTTTAAATCAAATGCAAGAAATGATTAAGCTTAATCAAGAAGGCATGTTGAACACCAAGAGTGACCTCTCACAGTTAGCCAACTTGTGAATGTAAAGAAAGACTTAATAAAGGAAATTAAAAGCACTATTCCAGTGAACACACCAATGATAAGCAAAACAGCCTTACTGATATACAGAAAACTTTTAGTGGCCTGAGTAGATCAAACCAGTCACAACATTCACTTAAGCCAAAGCCTAAATCCAGAAAAAGCCCTAACTCTTTTTAATTTTTTGAAGGCTGAGAGACATAAGGAAGCTGCAGGAGAGCAGTCTGAAGCTAGCAGAGGTTGATTTTCATAAGGTTTAAGAAGAGAAGCAGTCTCCCTCATAATATAAAGGTTCAAGGTGAAGCAGAAAGTATGCACATAGAAGTTACAGTAAGTTGTCCAGAAGATCCAGCTAAATAAAGTAAATCATGAAGGTGGCTACATTAAACAAGAGTCCCAATACAGACAAACAGTCTTAGATTGTTACATTAGAAGAAGATGCCTTCTGGGACTTTCATAGCTAGGGAAGAGAACTTAGTGCCTGGCTTCAAAGTTTCAATGGATAGACAGACTGACTTTCTTGTTAACAGTTAATGCAGCTGGTTGAAGCCAATGCTCACTTCACTTACCATTCCCAAAATACTAGGGCCCTTAAGAATTATGGTAGATCTACTCTGTGCAAATGCCAAAGTGTAGCCTGGATGACAACACATCTATTGACAATATCGTTTACTGAGTACTTTAACCTCACTGCTTAAAATATCTTCTGCTCAGAAAAAACAATTCCTTTCACAACATTGCACATGGACAATGCACCTGTCACCTATGAGTTCTCATGGAGATGAACAGTAAGATTAATATACTTTTCATGCCTGCTAACACTACATCCATTCTGCAGCCCATGAATTAAGGAGTAATTTTGACTTTCAAGTCTTATTCTTTAAGAACTACGTTTCACAAGACTATAGTGGCAAAAGATAGTGATTCCTCTATGGATCTAGGCAAAGTCAAGTGAAAACCTCTGGAAAGGATTCACCATTCCAGACAGCGTGAAGAACATTCACAATTCATGGAAAGAGGTCAAAATATCAACATGCACAGGAGTTTGGAAGAAGTTGATTCCAATCTCATGAATAATTTTGAGAGGTTCAAGACTTTGGTGGAGGAAGTAACCGCAGATGTGATGGAAACAGTAAGAGAACTAGAATTACAAGTGCAGCCTGGGGCACCTGGGTGGCTCAGTGGGTTGAACGTCCGACTTCAGCTCAGGTCATGATCTCCCGGTCTGTGAGTTTGAGCCCCGACTCAGGCTCTGTGCGGACAGCTCGGGGCCTGGAGCCTGCTTCCCATTCTGTGTCTCCCTCTCTCTCTGCCCCTCCCCTGTTCATGCTCTGTCTGTCAAAAATAAATAAACATTTTTTAAAAATTAAAAAAAAAAAGTGCAGCCTAAAGACGTGATTGAATTGCTACAATTTCGTGATAAAACAGATGAGGAGCTGCTTCTTATGGATTAGTAAAGAAAGTGGTTCCTTGAGACAGAAGATGCTATAATGACTGCTGAAATGACAACACAAGATTTAGTATATTACTTACTCTTAGGTAATGAAGCAAAAACAGTGTTTGAGAGAAGTGACTCCAATTATGCAAGAAGTTCTAATATGGGTAAAATGTTATCAGTCAGTAACAGAAACTAAGAGAAATTGTTCACAAAAGGAAGAGTCAATTGATGCAGAATACTTCCCTTGTGTCATTTTAAGAAATAGCCACAGCCACCCTAACCTTCAGCAACCACCACCCTCATCAGTCAACAATCACAATACTAAGGCAAGACCCAAGGTGCCTGGGTGGCCCAGACAATTAAGCATCTGACTCTTGATTTCAGTTTAGGTCATGATCTCACGGTTCATGAGTTCGAGACCTATGTTGGGTTCAGTACGGATAGTGTGGAGCCTGCTTGAGATTCTGTCTCTCCCTCTCCCTTTCTCTCCGACCCAACTGGGCACACTCACGTGCTCTCACTCCCCTTCAAAATAAACTTAAAAAAATATATACTAAAGCAAGACCCTCTATCAGCAAAAAGACTACAACTCGCTTCTGAAAGCTCAGAAAATGATTACCATTTTTCAGCAATGAAGTATTTTCAAATTAAGGTACATACATTGTTTTTGTTTTCAATGTAATGCTACCAAACACTCAACAGACTACAGTATAGTGGAAATGTTTATATGCACTGGACAACCAAAATATTCATTTAACTTGTTTTATTGTGGTGGTCTAGAACCAAAACCACAGTATCTGTAAGGAATGCTCAGGTTTAAACTAAAATTTAGCCCCAACTCCCATTTCTCATGGCTCAGTTCTCTACTGATGCATTTTTACATGGGAGGGGGGATAAAAAGGCATTTTTAGCTATTCTTAAAAAAAAAAAAAGTTATGACTGAAGCTAATCACAGAAAAATCATTAAGACAGGTAAAGGGTGACAAATAAGTCTGGTCTTTTCTTTAGCACTGGCCAGGATCTTACCTCCAGTCCGTAAGCCTTCACGTATTCAGTGAAGGTTGAAGTTTAAAGGCAATGGCCACTGATTTGAGATCATCAAATTGACTCTCTTCCTTCTGATGACATGCTTGCTTTTTTTATTATTATTAGCTTTTTACTCCTACAAACAAACAGTAAAATGATCATAAAGATATTCTAGTTCTGGGGCACGTGGCAGGCTCAATCAGTTAAGCAACCTACCCACTCTTGATTTCAGCTCAGGTCATGATCTCATGGTTTGAGAGTTTGAGCCCTGCATCACACTCTGTTCTGACAGCAGGAGGCCTGCTTGGTGGTATTCTTGCTCTCTGCCCCTCCTCCACTCTCTCTTCTCAATAAACTTCTAAAAATATTAAAAAATAAAAACTGGCAATTTAAGAATGCAATTTAGAATAAACTGAAAAATTGGAACAGAAAAAGCATTCAATAAGCTTAGTTATAATTTGTATGCAGAAACCAACAACCCTATTATAGTAAAAACAGCTAGCAAGGATTCCATTTACGACAAAACAGCAACAAAAACAGAAAAATAGTAATAAACTTAAACCTCTTAAGAGGTTTATATAAACACATAAAATGTTTAAAGGTACCAAAAGATGATATAAATTTAAGACTAATAACAAAACTATCAATTCTTACTAAATTAATCTATAAATTTCACATGGTAAAAAAATAACTTGACTTTTTTATTGCATAAGAAGAGGCCAATTTTAAAGTTAAAAAAAAATTTGGGGCACCTGCATGGCTCAGTCGGTTGAGCTTCCAACTTGGGCTCAGGTCATGATCTCACAGGTGCTGAGTTCAAGCCCTACATTGGGCTCTGTGCTGACGGCTCAGAGCCTCGAGCCTGCTTTCAGTTCTGAATCTCCCTCTCTCTCTGCCCCTTCCCCGTTCACATGCTGTCTCTCTCTCAAAAATAAGCATTCAAAAAAATTGAAAAAAAAATTTTTTTTAATTATGAAGAATAACTGTGGAGGGGGCAATGGCCTTATTATTTGTATTATTACTATTGATATTATTTGATAAAAGCATCAAATACAAATACAATGAAGTTCAGCTATATCAAAGTTTAGTGCACAATAAATATGATCATTCAAGAAATTGTGTGGTAACTCTCATTTATCAGGAAATACAGTAAGATGGATCTGCATCTTATTCCCTACACCAAAATAAATCTCAGCTAGATCAAGAATGTAAATGCAAATAACAAAATCATAAAACTAGGAGAAGACATGTAGGGTTTTATTTGTTCTTGCTTTAAATAATCTCATCATGAGAGGCTTTAAAGCATGACTCAAAATCCAGAAACTATCAAAACAGACTAATAAATTTTGCTGCAAAAATTTTCATCTGGCTACAAAGGCATACAAAATAAAATCAAGAGGCAAATTATTTTTTAAAATTTTTTTAACATTTATTTTTGAGAGAGAGTGAGACAGAGCATGAGCAGAAAGGGAGACACAGAATCCAAAGCAGGCTCCAGGCTCCAAGCTGTCAGCACAGAGTCTGATGCAGGGCTTGAACTCACAAACGGGGAGATCACAACCTGAGCCAAAGTTGGATGCTTACCCGACAGCCACCCAGGTACCCCAAGAGGCAAATTATTAAAGGAAAAATACTTTCAACACATAGACAATTTCCACAAACAATACAAATATAGGTAAAGAATGTAATGGATTCAAAGAAATGACTCCCAAACAAATGAAAACTTACTCATAAGAGAATTGCAAAATAAATTACAAACTAAAACTTGTCACCAGTAAGACCAAAAAGTTTTTGAAAACATACTCTTGGTGTGACTGGGTGGCTCAGTAGGTTAAGCATTTGACTCTATTTTTGGTTAAGGTCATGATCTCACAGTTCAAGAGTTTGAGCCCCACATTGGGCTCTGTGCTGACAGTGCTCAGCCTGCTTGGGATTCTGTCTCCCTCTCCCCCCGCCCCCCCACCCCTCACCCTCCCACCTCTCCACCCCCCCACCTCCCCACCTTCAGTGCACGTGCACACGTGCTTTCTCTCATAAACATTTAAAAATATTTTTAAAAAATGAAAATACACTTTAGTGTTGAAAAGGATGTAGAAACAAAAGGCACCCTCCTTTTGTTTGAGAGGGAGTAAACTGGTGTACCTCTACAGAAAACAATTTTAATCAAAATGCATTCTTTGACCCAGAAATTCCCCTTATAGAAATCTACCTTAGCTCACAGATATACTAGTACATGTGGGAAAAGATACGCTATTTTAACAGCAACAGCAAAAAAAAAAAAAAACAACCAAAAAACCTATCAAAAAAAATATACATTCAGCAGAATACTATTTAGCCATTAAAAAAAAAAATGCAGCCTGGGGCAGCTGGGTGGCTCAGTCGGTTAAGTGTCTGACTTCCACTCAGGTCATGATCTAACGGTTCGTAGGTTCGAGCCCCGTATTGGGCTCGGTGCTAACAGCTCAGAGCCCAGAGCCTGTTTCAGATTCTGTGTCTCCCTCTCTCTATGTCCCTCCCCCACTCACGCTCTGTCTCCCTCGGTCTAAAAAATAAAAAACATTAAAAAAAATTAAACAAATAAAATAAAATGCAGCCTGTTAAGAGAACACAAAACAAAACAAAACAAATATAACAGTATGTAGAATGCTACCATTTGAATGTTAAAAAGATGGGAAGTTATGTATGTCCTATGTATCTTTGTATATAGGACTAAATCTGAAACACACACTAGAAATTTGATTGCCTCTGAGAATGGGAACCACAGACAGGGAAATGGAGGTGACTGGGGAGGAGATTTACATTTATACTTTTTTCAGTCATGATCAAGTAAATACATACTTTTTTTTTTAAAGGTTTTTTGTTGTTGTTTTGTTTTTTTGAGAGAAACTGAGAGAGAGCGAGCACACGCGCACACGGTCAGGGAGGGACAGAGAGAGAGAGACAGAATTCCAAGCAGGCTCCGCAGGAACCCATAAACCCTGAGATTGTGACCCGAACCAAAATCAAGAGCCAGATGTTTAATGGGCCACCCAGGGACCCCTGTACTTTTTTTTTTTTAAGGAAGTGTTTGTACTCTATTCCTTCTCTTTTTTTAAAAAATTTTTTTTTTTCAACGTTTATTTCTTTTTGGGACAGAGAGAGACAGAGCATGAACGGGGGAGGGGCAGAGAGAGAGGGAGACACAGAATCGGAAACAGGCTCCAGGCTCTGAGCCGTCAGCCCAGAGCCCGACGCGGGGCTCGAACTCACGGACCGCGAGATCGTGACCTGGCTGAAGTCGGATGCTCAACCGACTGCGCCACCCAGGCGCCCCCTCTATTCCTTCTCTATGTCCCTAACTCTAAGGTATTCTGGCTTACACATCAAAAATAGGAAAATTAAATTTTCTCCTCTGCCACAACATCCAAAACTACCTAAACTTTTCCAAAGGATGAGGTATGAGAAATATGAAAATGATACGTTTCTCTTCCTGTGCCCACCCACTATTCAAAAAGTAGCTAAGTCATGTGTTGAATCATCTATTTTTAGCTACAATTAAAAAGTAGAGTTATGAAAGTAACAGCAGCTGATCAATTTTTTTTTTAATTTTGTAAATGTTTATTTTTGAGAGACAGAGTATGAGGGGGGAGGGGCAGAGAGAGACGGAGACACAGAATCTGAAGCAGACTCCAAGCTATCAGCAGAGCCTGATGCAGGGCTTGAACCCACAAACCATGAGATCATGACCTTACTCAAAGTCGGTCGCTTAACCGACTGAGCCACCCAGGCGCTCTGCATCTGATCAATTTCTAATCACAGCACAGTCCCAGAAAATCAGTTCTAACTGGTGGCAAAGGTGCTCACCTCCACCATGGCTTACCATCTCAAGGCTGTGGCATATCAAAAATGTAACTAGATTAAGGAAGAGTAAGAAAACTAGGGGTAAAAGTGAATGTGTAATAGCAACCAAAGAATGGATTAAAATGAATTTTTACAATAAATTAGAAACTATCCTTTTATAGTAAAGGTAGTAATTTCCTTCTTGCCAGAAAACGTATATTCACAACCCTCTATCTTTTATTCCACTTAAAAGTGGATGACTTTCTTTGAGATAATGATTTTCTACCCAAGTTTTAGGAAAGTTAAACTATTAAAAGAACGAGAAAACAAAACTATAGAACATCTCTCAATAATAAAGTTTCTGGAGTCATTTACCAGTGATCAAATGCTACCATTTAACAGTAAGACAATCCTCAGACACTAGGCTTCTTTGAGCTCTTCTTACAGAGACACTAAAGTAAATGTAATACACTAAACAGACACTATTTTCTGCCAACACAAAACGTTAAGTCACTATACACTTATTAATTAAATCACATTACCACTCTACGTGGATGTGTAATTGACAAGACAAAAATCAGTTACTGCATCCAAATGTTAATATATTTACGTATTATTTGCAACATGGTTTTATTCTGAAACAGAAAAGTACTTTAGAAGGCTATTATGCAGCAACTAAACTTAATACTCTTGCAGAGAAGCCCAAGGCATCTCACCTAACACTGCTAATTTATTAATTTGTTCTCTCTGCTATAAAGTTTCATGTTATTCCACATTAGATTACCTTAAAACCAATTATAGCTCCAATTAGTAATCTATTTTAATCTAAATAGATTAAATATAGAGAAAAAATAGAGAAAATACTCAAAGTCTATGCATTTTAGAACTTCAAAAGATGCAAGGTGCCTGGTGGCTCAGTCGGTTAAGCATCCAACTTCAGCTCAGGTCATGATCTCACAGTTGGTAGGTTCGAGCCCCGCAACCGGCTGTGTGCTGACAGCTCGGAGCCTGGAGCCTGTTTTAGATTCTGTGTCTCCCTCTCTCCCTGCCCCTCCCCCACTCACCCTCTGTCTCCCCCGTCTCAAATATAAACATTGGAAAAAAAAATTTTTTTAAAGAACTTCAAAAGATGCAATTTAGTAAGCATTAGACTTTAGTCTAAACCTTTCCTATAACCTATGATAAAAAAATTTAACTGATCAAAGAATATAATCACTAACCTATTATAATAACTATTTTTTTATTTTGATAACCAAAACTCACAAAACCCTGGGAATAAATAAACTGTGCTGCAGACATTAGCAGGTTACAAACTGAGAAATGTGCAAGATACTATAAATAAAAAAAAAGTACAAAGAAATTGATTAGAGTTGGACTGTTTAGGATTAAGGATGTTTGCCATGTATAGGAAAGGCCTGAAGTTAAAATACAGAAAATGCAGGTTTGCTAAATTTGGAAATATTCACTGATGGACACAAACTGAGTCAGCATGTAGACTGATCTGAATGAGAATCATAACATGCCTGACACAAGAATGAATGGGCCAAGGGCAGCCAACACAATACGCAGATGCTCATAGTAGTAGGATGCAGAGGAAAGAAGAAACAGCAGGGAACAGGGGCACAGAAATACCAACTTGAGTTAATTTCTGTTTCAAGACCTGGCACATTTCATGCAATTCTAGAAAGTTACTTTGCTCTATTGATACACTTAAAAAAAATGAATCACAATTGCATAAAGCATTAATTAAACAAACATATTAGCCTCCGAAGAACATTTTTATCTTTCCCTTCTTTCTTGTTTCCCTAATGGATACTTTATTTTTGCCTCCTCTGATCTAATCCTGATAAGAACTAGGCTCTTAACCTATGAGGTCTCAATTATCCAGTATTTGAAATAAAACTCTTCTGCTCTCCGCAAAATTTTTCTAGGGCAAAGGTTCTTAAAGGAGTCCGTGACAACAGTTAAAAAAAACTTAGAGCCTCCCTATAATCACTGCAAATAACCGTGCACCACTCCTCTCCCCAGTCTTATTCAACTTGGTTTCTTTGCCAATGATCAATACCAGTAGAGGAGGAGAGAGGGAGAAGACATCTCCTGTTTGTCTAACTATGTATGGAGTCCCCATTCTGTACCTTCCCAAACTGACTTCATTCAAGCATTATTTCTCTAACTTCAGGATTAGAGGACTGCTACTATCCTTGAAGACCATGAAATAATTATTGAAGTTCTAGACATAAAATTTAGAAGCTAAACTCTCCTGTGTAGTTTCATAACTTTGCTTCCTACTCTGTGTCAAACCCCAAGGCTGAGTGCCTTCTTATATTTTTTTAATTAGAAAGATGTTTAAGAAGCAACATAATGAAATCTACAAATATCTTCACTTTTAAATTATTGCTAAGACATGCAAATAATTACCAGCTGGTAAAAAGGAGGGACTCTGGACTAGCACTAGGGTCCTCAGATAGGAGAGTCCTAACCCAGTAATGAAACTTGATGTGTGGCCCTTGGAACTCCCCTTAGGTCTATTAAATCTGTTTCTTCAAGTGAAAAGTAAGGACTAAAGCCAAACATTTTCCACATTCACAAAGCACATTGCTCAACTCTGTTCTTGTTCTGTAAAACTGCTGAATCATTTTTATGTTATTTTGTATGTTAATCACTGATTATCTATTAATAACTATTAAAGCTGAAACCCAGTTTTATCAAGTATAAGGGCTGCTGACAGTAATTACTCATTCTGGTATTTCAAACATTGATTTACAGCCTCTTTATTCCACAGAAGCGGTAAATTTGATTTTACTCCTGGAGAAACACATACCTTTAATCAAAATGTTAGCTACATACACATGTCATGTAGAGAAGCCAATTTTTTGAAGATTAAAGAACATTAACTGAGTACCTCCTGTATACAGAGACATTGGGGAATTTGAGGCATTAGAAAACAGTAACAAGAAAATTCATCTTTGTCTCTTAGGGGCATATAATGCACTTTAAAGGGCAGGAGTGGCTCAAATAGAGAAAAACACAGGACAGCAATTATCATATGTAACATAAGGCCTCTATGATCTCTGAATTTCTGACAGAAATTCCTGACAGTGGTCAGAAATGACTTGCTATGAGGGGGCACTTCATCTGGCCCTGGAAAGAAGGGTAGAATTTAGACCAAAAAAGGAAGACATTAGGGGTAACAGGCTAACCAAAACATGGATGTCTCAGAATGTCAGGAATCTGGGCTCTGTCTACAAGGGCAGAGGTAAGCAATGGGAAGAGTGCAGTTTGTTCTCTGTGTGGTTTTGTTTTTAGAGAGAGCGTGAGCAGGGGAGGGGCAGAGAAACAAGGGGAGAGAGAGAGAATCTCAAATGGGCTCCATGCTCAGCAGAGACAGAGGAGGCTCAATCCCACGACAAGATCATGACCTGAGCAGGAATCCAGAGTCCAACGCTCAACCGAGCCGCCCAGGCACCCCTGTGTATTTTATTCTTTACTACTAAAATTCACATTATTTCTGAATCAAATGTATTTACAAATCAATGTGTACATAAAAGTGTTTTTTTTCCTCACACTGAAGAAAATCTGTCATAAAATCAAACATATGTCATAATCGATAGCTTCTTAAAACCAACACCAGATTTGGAAGAACTGAGTAATAGTTCTGGGAATTGAGGGGAGTAAGGCATTTCCACAGAAATAGCAAAGACTCAGATTAAAGGTGCTGCTCCATAGAGATCCACAGACCAACTCAGGGATGGCAGGTGGAGGATGTGCTCTGGATAAATGGAATGAAATGAAGCTCAATAGAGCACCCAGATCAAGGGAAAGTTGGAAATGTTAGACTTAGAACTCTAGGACGAGAGAGGTACCTGGGTGGTTGAATAAATTGAACATCAGACTCTTGAATTCAGCTTAGGTCATGATCCCAGGGTTATGGCATCAAGCCCTGTACTGGGTTTTGCACTGGGCATGGAGCCTGCTTAAGATATTCATTCTCTCTCTCTGTCTCTGTCTCTCTCTCCCTCTGCCCCTCACACCCCCCTCTTGCCCTCTCCCTAGAATAAATACATGCATGCATACATACATACATACATACATACATACTATTCTAGGATGAGAGATGACCACAGGGTAGAAGGAGAATAAAACTCAACTTATCTTAAGACTCCAGGAGCACACATGCAAACATAGACATCAAACACCAGTTTTAAAAACAACCTATTCACACACTACATGAGAAAATGACAAAATTTTAAAAATTACGAAAACTCAAAAACTTTATCTCCAAAAACCTTGACCTGTAGCACAAGTGATGTGCTGTAATCCTCCCTCTACCAATTTATTCCATTACACTTTCCAAAATGGCTACTTGATTCTAAAGGTATTATTGCAGTATACCAGCCCTGCTGCACTTTTCATGTCATTAAGCTAGAAAAGAGGTTTAGGACTATTTCCAGAAAAAAAAAAAAAAAAATTGCACTAATAGTACTGTTCTAGTGTAATGACTGGGGTTAAGCTTGGCACATTATTTTCTACAATGGCTTCACATTTCAAAAAGTGAACATTATGAGACTGGTACAATTAGGTAGCTTACATATACAAAATTCAAGGGTGAGATGAAGCAAAATCTGTATTACCATCTAGATTCTGTATCCCAAATGCTTTACCTTCCCTGTAATAACAATTACAAATGCTATTTTATCTGTAGAAGAAAATATGTTATTTATAGTAAAGGAAAAAAACCAGAGGTATACCCAATTGTCCTAGAGCACATTAATTATCCACTCCTCTTCAACCAAAAAAAAAATATGGCAATTCTCAAATTTGACTTGTTTAAAAAAAAAAAAAAAAAAAGTCAGGGCACCTGAGTGGGACAGTCACTTAAGCATCCAACTTCAGCTCATGTCATGACCTCATAGTTCGTAGGTTCAGACCCTGCATTGGGCTCTGCACTGACAGCTCAGAGCTTGGAGCCTAATTCAGATTCTTTGTCTCCTTCTATCTCTCTTTCCCACCCCCAACTGTGCTCTCTCTCAAAAATAAATATATAAACATTTTTAAAAATAAAAAATAGGGGCGCCTGGGTGGCTCAGTGGGTTAAGCATCCAACTTCTCTGGTCATAATCTCGCAGTTCATGGGTTCAAGCCCCAGCCAGGCTCTGTGCTGACAACTCAGAGCCTGACACCTGCTTCTGATTCTGTGTCTCCCTCTCTCTCCATTCCTCCCCTGCTCATGTTGTCTCTCTCTCAAAAATAAAGACTAAAACAAACAAAAACATAAATTAAGTTCAATTAGAATGACAGTATTTGGGGGCGCCTGGGTGGCTCAATCAGTTAAGAGGCCACTCTTGAATTTGGCTCAGGTCATGATCTCTAGGTTCGTGCAATCAAGCCCTGTGTGGGGCTCTGCAATGACAGCACAGAGCTGCTTGGGATTCTCTTCCTCCCTCTGCTCGTCACCAACTCTCTCTCTTCTCACAAAATAAATAAACTTAAAAAAAAATTGTAGTGAAGCTTAAAGAAAAGGGCTGTGTCTTTGTTTTCTATGGCACACCTAGCACCTGGCACAAAAGGATATGCTAAATAGATGACCAATGAGGAGATTTAAGGACTGTATGGACTTCCAGAAGTTAATCCTTACTATCTTCTTTTAAAAATATTACTTATTTATTTTTGAGAAACAGAGCATGAATGAGAGAGGGGCAGAGAGAAGGGGGGAGAGAGAATCCCACCCAGGCCCCGTACTGTCACCACAGATCTGGAAGCAGGCCTCAAGCTTACCTGAAGTGGGACTGCAGCTCAAGAACCATAAGATCACGACCTGAGCTGAAGTCGGAGGCTTTACCAACTTAGCCACCCAGGCACCCCAATCCTTACTATTTTCTTAAATAATTATTTCAGTTAGAGTATCTAGAAATCAATTGTGATCAGGGTTGTCTGGGATACTTATAAACAAAAGGGATGGAGAATATTAAAAAAAAAAAAAAAAAAGGAAGAGCTATAGAAAAGGCTGACTTTTAAAAAGACCATCCTATCCTGCAAAGTCGACCAAAATATTAATATTCACATGAGCCAGCAACAAGGAGTTTGGGAACCAGGGATTAGGAGTTTCTACTGGGGATACAGTAAGAGTTAAAAACAAACTGTCACACTTTTATTACCATTTTGACATTCATTTATATAATTTCCACCAAGATACATAAAATAGTCTTATTTGAAATTTGAAAGGTGCAATGTGTAATATAAAACCAATTCAAAAGCCAACTTCAAGGGGCGCCAGAGTGGCTCAGTCGGTTAAGCGACCAACTTCAGCTCAGGTCCTGATCTCGCGGTTTTTGAGTTCGGGCCCTGTGTCGGACGCTGTGCTGACAGCTCAGGGCCTGGAGCTGCTTCGGATTCTGTGTCTCTGTCTCTCTCTCTGCCCGTCCCCTGCTCACATTCTGCCTCTATCTCTCAATAACAAATAAATGTTAAAAAATAAATAAAAATAAAAAGCCAACTTCAAGGCCCTCCAACAAGCACCCACAAAGGCTTCAAACTGTGGGCTGGCATGTAATTTCCTAAAATAAAGATATCCATTCCCACTAATTTTTCAAGTTTAAATACTGCTGAAGTTAATTCTTTACCCCTTTCTCTCTTAATCCTTCATTTCTTTAACCCTACCTTTCATAACCTTTTCATTTAGCAACCCCACTACCAAAATTCACATCACCTAATACAAGAGAAAAAAGGGGTAGGATTTCCAATTAAAAAAATAAAGAGAAGTTAACACACTTAACTGCCCTCTTCCCCTGTCTAGCCAGAAAAAAATTAGCCAATAAGATAATTAAGTGGAATAAGTAATTAAAGGAAAGGGAGTGAAATATTCACTATTAAATGTTATGGACTAATTCTTTAAATGAGAATAAACAGCAGAATAGGTAGGTAGATTTCAGGTCTTAACTCAGATTATATCAAATTCTCTAGCTCTACCATGGGGAGAAAAAAGCATTAGAAAATATTTTGGAGAGAAAATAAATCATCTTTAAAGTAAAATACACTTGTGAAAAGGAAAATCATCACACTGTCTAAACCAACTCACCCTTAGCAACCTTATATACGCAGAAGAATTTACAACAGAATATTTAAATATCAGTACATTTTTTCTTCCTGTGGTTATAAAAAATTGTATTTAATGTTTATTTTTGAGAGAAAGCACAAGTGGGAGGGGGCAGTGAGAGAGGGAAGGAGAGCATCTGAAGTGAGCTCTGTGTTGACAGCAGAGTCCAATGCAGGGCTTGAACCCACAAATAGAACCCTGAGATCATGACCTGAGCGTATGTCAGACATTTTAGCTGAATGAACAACCCAGGCTCCACCCAAAATTATTATTTTTATAAATGATTCTTTTAAGACGGACATATGCATCCTATCTCACAAATGAGCTTCATGTACCATAAATGCAGGCACAAACTTAAATTAGCCTCCTATATAATCAGTTTTCCAAAAACACTCAGTAGCCAAACACTGTTAATGTTTTCACCCAGGGATGAGACATTGACCGTGTGTTTCAATTTGACAATGTTTATCAGCTAGCCTCACTCCGTTTCTACAGGAAAGAGGATGGGCCTATGGTTAAGAAAGCAGTATAGAATCAATCAGGCTTGAATTTGAATCTGGTCCACTTACATGCCAGATGTTACCTTGGACAAATTTATCTACTCTCTTTGAATTTGTTTCCTCTACTGTAAAATCCCTACATCTTAGTATGATATGAAGATTAATATTAAGGGTTAACATTTACCAAGTGTTTTGCTGGGCATACAGCACTGTTCTAAGTACTTGAATAATTTTTTTTAATGTACACTTTTTCTTATTTTATGTTCATTTTTAAAAAAAAATTTTTTTAATGTTTATTTTTGAGACAGAGAGAGACAGAGCATGAACGGGGGAGGGTCAGAGAGAAAGGGAGACACAGAATCCAAAACAGGCTCCAGGCTCTGAGTTGTCAGCACAGAGCCCAACGCGGGGCTTGAACTCACGAACCCCAAGATCATGACCTGAGTTGAAGTCAGACGCTTAACCGACTGAGCCACCCAGGCGCCCCTATGTTCATTTATTTTTGAGAGAGAGAGCGTGCGTGTGCGCAGGGCACGGGGGGGGGGGGGGGGGGGGGGTGCGGGGGGCGAGAGACAGAGACAGACAGGGGATCAGAAACAGGTTCTGTGCTAACAGCACAGCCCCAATGCAGGGTCGGAACTAACTGTGAAATCATGACCTGAGCCAAAGTCGGATGCTTACTGAGCCTAGGTGGGATGCTTAACCACCTGGGTCACCCAGGTGTCCCTACATTAGATCTATTTTTAAAGGCAGCAGTATTCTCCTCACTTTACAGATGAGGAGAGCCATATTCCGTTTACAACAGCAGTACTCCCTGACTTTACAGAAGCAGCAACCAAGGAAGTAAGAATTAGTAAGGCCTATATTCACAAAGCTATTAAGTAGAGCAAAGACTCAAAAAAACTCAAATCCTACCTCTCAACTCCTATCTACATGCTAATTTAGATAATGTATTTAAATACTTCAGCACAGTGCTTGAGCAACAGAAAGCAGGGAGCATTCAATAAAGGTTACTTTGATGACTGAAATTAAAATCTCACATACATCACTTCACACAGGTCACTCCAGTCATGGCCCCACTGGTGTCAGTAAAGAGGAAAGAGACTCACCTAGATAGGAAGGTGAAGAGGAAGAAAAGCTTAAAGAAATAACTTTAGTTATTAAATGTTTAGTAACTAAACATTTGTTTCATTTTTTTAACATTTATTTATTTGAGAGAGACAGAGCGTTAATGGGGGACGACCGGCAGAAAGAGAGGGAGACATAGAATCTGAAGCAGGCTCCAGGCTCTGAGCTGTCAGCACAGAGCCCCACGCAGGGCTCGAACTCACGGACCGTGATATCATGACCTGAGCTGAGGTCAGATGCCCAACAGACTGAGCCACTCAGGCGCCCCTAGACATTTATTTTACAAATGTAACTTCAACTTATCTAAAACTGGGAAAAGCAGTTTTAATACTAGAAACCACAGGGAAATGCACCAAAGGAAAACAAAACAAAAGAAAACAAAGCACCTTCAACAACAGGTAATGAACAAAGGGAGCCCAAGAACACAAACCCAAGAACAGGAAGAAACACTTCTGCCCTCTTCTAACGCTCTCTGCACCCAAAAATGAATCAGGGCTTTTTTCGGAGCCTAAAAAAATGTAGTAAAATGAAAAATGCTGTGAGTTAAACAGTTACCTTACAGCAGGGAGACCTACACCTGGATACAAGCACATAAAACAAATGGATCAGGTCCCAACACTTGCTACACGGGGACTGTAAATCACCCAGATCCTTTATCTCTAACCTCAGTCTCACCTCAGACATTAAGACAAAGGAGGGTAAGTGACAGCCCTAAGGTCAAGCCACTAGTATCAGAATTAGGAGAAAAATACACATTTTCCTGAGCCATGTTAAGTTTTCTTTCCCCTAAACACTAATTAAAGGCAGTGTAGTGAGAGCCTCTGTAAAAAATACCCTGCCGTAAAAAATAAGATGAAAATAAAAACAATGGGGTGCCTGCGTGGCTCAGTCAGTTGGGCATCCAACTCTTGATTTCTGCTCAGATCATGATCTCACAGTTCATTAGTTCAAGCCCCCACATCAGGCTCTGCACTTACAGTGTTGAGCTTGCTTGGGATGTCTCAGTCTCCCCACCCGCCAAAAATAAACAAACATTCTAAAAACCAAATCGATAAACATTAAAAAAAAAAAAAAACCTGCCTCAACTAATTCCTAGCAGCAGGCCAATCTGGTGATGAACCATATTCAAAATTTCTTCTGAAGAAAATGACATATTTTTATCACTGTATTCTCCCTATGTTTATGTTACCTAAATGCATTAATATTCATTATATAAACTAAGCCTCTAGCCATCACTTTCAAACACTGAAGTTACAAATAAAACCCCATGTTAATGAAGTAACTTTGGGGACGCTTGGGTGGCTCAGTTAGCCGTCCAGCTCTTGGTTTTACATGAGACCTTATGGTTCGTGAGATCATGTGAAGCCTACTTGGGATTCCCTCTCTCTCTCTCTCTCTCCCCCATCCCCCCCCCCCCCCCCCCCCCGGTACCTCCTCTGCTCGCTTTCTTTCTCTGTCTCCAAATAAACATTTAAAAACAATTTTTTTTAAATAAAGGAACTTCGTATATTTATCCTTAAGACCATTCTCCTCTAGCCCATCAGGCCTACTTTCATTTCACAGCCTATAGTATAAAACCTTCAACACAGAGTGAAAAGAGTCTATCATATATAATTATAAGCATATAAAATTTAACATTCAAGGACAAACGTACAAAGGCAATTTTCTACACTTAAGAAAACTCACGAAATTTTCTAGGTTTTTGCTGGATGAATCCTTCTCTGCCCTTGTGGAGCTTTAACAACTTACTGCATTAAGGCTACTGAGAAATAACAGTCCTCTACAAGAAGCCTGAAAGGCCAAATGTACTTCACCACCTCTACCAAAAACTAAACAGCATCAAGAACTATAGTTTAGTCTTCATTGTGTTTTCTTACCCTTGCAACTTAAATTTTCTCCCATCAATCACTGAGGGAACTGGACAGATTTAAAGGGAGCTGATCCTGGCCTATTAAAGAGTGAAAAGAGCCATGAGAAACTTTCCATTACAAAAAAAAGTAAGCACACAGACTTTTAAGCATCAATGGAAGACCACCTTTTGCTTTCAATTCCCACTTCTCACAATATTCCACAAAGTTCAAATAAAGCAGCAATGGAGAACACTGAGACTGATTAAAGTTACATGTGAAGATTTCAGGAGTGAAGATTGCTAATTCAAACCTAACAATTGTAGGGGCGCCTGGGTGGCGCAGTCGGTTAAGCGTCCGACTTCAGCCAGGTCACGATCTCGCGGTCCGTGAGTTCGAGCCCCGCGTCGGGCTCTGGGCTGATGGCTCAGAGCCTGGAGCCTGTTTCCGATTCTGTGTCTCCCTCTCTCTCTGCCCTTCCCCCGTTCATGCTCTGTCTCTCTCTGTCCCAAAAATAAATAAACATTGAAAAAAAAAATTAAAAAAAAAAAACCTAACAATTGTGTTTAACAAACCAAACCTCCCACTCACCTTCCTTCTCCCTTCTATCTCCCTGCCCCCCTCCCCCAAAAAACCCCTTGAACTCACATTGCTCAAGTGCTTGTCAAAGTTGGCCTTGTTTTATCAAAGAGGAAACATGCCTGATTTCATGCCTGTGAAATATGTGGTGGACTGGGCATCATGTGATGTTAACAGCAAGTAGAGAAATGAAGTGAACATGAACCGGTTATCATGAAGGCTGCTGCTATCCTGCCACCAGCCTCCATGTTTCTGCATTACAGATACACTAACCTAAAAGCATATATTCATCTCTTTTCTATACTTTTTCTTCAGTGATGTGAAAAATGGCCAAGTTTATTTCGGCACATGATTGAAGAAAATGATTAGTATCTAAGTCATTGTTTTCATAGCCTCTACCGTTCAAGTCTTTCATCAACTTTCAAGAATCACACAAAATTCACTTGGCTTCATTATTCCTCAACTGTGTTTACACTGTTTTTATGGGAATATACAAGCACAACAGCTCTCCCCACTGCAACTATATTACATCCTTTCTGAGCCTGCTTCTATTATTTGTACCTAATCATGGGTCAAGGCACACCGGCCCAATGAAAGGCCAGTACCCTAAGGCTCTAAAAAGACTGTGACTTATCTACTCTATATATAGTTTAGATTTCAATGTGGCTCTAGAGTTTTGTAATCTTAGTTTTTCACAAAAATTAAGTCCTAATTGGGAGAAGTGATGGTAAGCATTCTTCCTAGAGCTCCTGGCCCTTTACATTAAATAATCTCTCAAGTCAGGAGTCATCTATAGCTGAGTCATTTTAAGATAGAAAGGAAAACAGCAATTAGGCACTCTTATCTAACATAAACCCACCCTTACACCCCTAGGGAACCTCTTTCTTCTGTAACACAACATGGAGACTCTGACCCACACATACCTATCAAAAAGAAACTGAAATTAAACAAATGAGTTATTTAATTTAAAACACATTATTGAACTAATATTTTTAAATAGTACCATTCTCTCATTCTCAGGAGACTGACATCCCTTTTATTGTCTTCAACAAGGCACTGCAGAAAAAATACGTTTGGATTAAGACAAATCTAAATTTGAATTTGAGTTTGATCACAACTTAGCTGTTTAAGATTGGCCAAATCCAACATCTTCAAGTCTCAACTTCAGCCCCAGTAAAATGGGTATAAAATACCACTTATCAAAAAAGAGGCTCGGGATGATGAAGAGATAGTAAATAAGAAACTCCAATACCTAAGTAGTTCCAATAAAAACTAGTTACATTCCCTGCAATAAATGTTGAGGTGAAAACTCTGCAGAATCCTTATTACAGAACAAACAAACAAACAAAAAAAACCAAAATAAACCCAAAAATGAACATTTCCTGAAGCCTCCTTTATACGTGCCAGACACACTGTTAAGCACTTTTTCATAGTATCTTACTTAAATCTCAAGATATCCTTTAAATATCTTCCCCTTTTCCCTGTTTTAAAAAGGTTAAATAACTAAGCAGGTCAGAGAAGTGGTGAGTCCTATTTGGAAGCCATGTCTTTGTGACTCCAAACACTAGGTAGACTCTGTCTACAGCATGCCTTACATGGCTACTTATGAAAACACATGCAGCTCTCAGTGTTTTGTTTTCTTACTGGAAATAAAATCACTGGGAAGAAGTTACCTGAGCAATTTTATAAACATAATAAATTTCAAAGAGAACAATGATTATTAGATCTTAATCAAGCCTACTATCATAAAGTTTACTATCTAAAGGACCACAACCATTTCAACAATAGTTGTCCTTACACAGAAATTATTTACAAAATTCAGGTCATCACAGGTAAGTAAGCCATAGTATGGGCCACCCAAGCACATACACTATAATATGATCCTCAGCTCTGACCTACAACCAACACTACTGCTGCAACCATTCCAAGAGGCCCTGGTGGCACTGGGTTCAGGGATTGAGTGCCTGCTATACAAATAGCAGTACTTCACTAAACCCTTCTAAAGTCCAAGACAAATCTAATCTACCCTGTAATAAATTTCAAGATTAAAGCTCTACTTACAATTCTTATGTCATCTAAAATTTTTTCATTAATATTGTGTCAACTGCAGCTCCTCAGAGTATTTCTAGTCGACCCAACTTGTGAATCACTAATAAAACTTTTAGCAGAAAACCTAAGATTTTCATTCTTCACTATTTCACAAAACAAAGCTGTAGGAGTATTTCTTATAACCCATATTAAATCATAAGTGTATTCCAATACTTAAACTCCAAGAGTTATGCCCAAAGTTTACAAAGCAAATGAATTACCAGTACAGATTTAAAGCCCTTTCTGAGGAACACCTTGAAGAATCTGATAAAAGTCTTTCTCTCCAAAAATCCAAATATGTCTGTGCATATAAAACTTGGCTCACTACCTTAAAGGACCCCATTAAAGTCCATCTATGGCTCCCCTCAATTTATAGGGAATTCATCAATGCCAGATAACAACCTCTTATTTAGAAAGTTCTTTACAGTTTTAAAACATTTTACTCCTACTTCTCAAATTGTACAGTCCCTTAAGGAATTTACATTTATCATTTTTTAAAATTTTATTTACCTACAACTATAAATCAAAAAGATTCTTCCAAATCCTTTAAATTCTCATAATACTAAAAAAACAAAAACAAGCAAAAAAAACAAGCACCTCTCATGTTCTTGGTCCACAAATATTGAGTGTTCACAAGATGTGTGGCCCTGAACCAGGGATGGCAAAGAGAATTCCAAGATACTGTCAAGGCCAGTGACCTTGAAAAGTTTACAATCTAGCAGTACAGTCTGTTCTACTCAAAAAACAAAAAAAATAAAAAATAAAAAACAAAAAAAAACAACTCCTTTCAACAATTTACTGAGTATTTTGAACAAAAACAGGTGTGGTTTTTAAGCTGAAGCCTTTAAATAGATAGGAAAAGGAATATTATGGAGGAAAAAAAAGCAGAATAGACCCAGAGAAATTAAAAAGAGGGAAAACCATAACCAAAGACTAAATTTTCTAGTAACATGTATCTAAAAATGTGTTTAATTTACCAGGTACACCTGGCTTGAACACCTATAGCCACTGCCACAAATTAAGTCAACTTCAAAATTGGGAACAAAAAACCATTCAATGAGAGGTAATAACTAAACTTAACAGAATCATTAGTACTCAACTGACAAAATATTCATAAATATTTTACTTTAAAAAAGTTATTGCAAACTATTAAAATAGTAAAAAACTTAAGCAGTTAGGGAACAACAACAAAAACAAGGCTGGTGTGCTCTTAAACTCCCATTACCAAGCCCAGAGCAGACGTCACTAATTAAATCACACCACCCTTTTTTCCCCACTAAGCCTCATTTCTTTCAAAATAAAGTTCCAGTAGCTATCAGGGTGAGCACTATAAGTGAATTTGTTGTTATTGTTATTTTTCAAATACTGTTCAAGCCAACTAAATGAAGCACCAAAAATGTATGTACGTATTTAATGTCCAACGAATTTACAATAAACTTCATCTGAGTTGTTTTCCAGAACACAAAATACTCTTTAAAACTTTAAACCTCTCTCCGTTAAGGAGAATTTATTATGGTCAATATAACCTTAATTAGGAAAAGATATTCTTTTAAAAAAATGTAACACTCCACCCCCATGGAAGAGTTCCAGATAACTGTAATTAATTAACTAAATTTTTTGGCAATCCTCATTTTTGACCCTATTTGAATTAAACCAGACAAAATTACTTTTTCTGAATATCAACAAAACTAAAACTAAACCTGCCTACATCTTTAGAAATGTAAGAATTGCAAAATGTAACAAAAAGTATAAGAGAAAGAAGCACTAATTTGTCCTTCCAGTTTAAAAAAAAAAATACAGGTCAGTTTTAACAAAACTCTAAAGAAAATATATGTGACCATTTAAAATTTGTCACTTCCTTCCAAAAAGAATTTAAGGGAGAACACAGATGCCAGAAGATAAGGTGGAAAATAAAAACAGATCACTGGGACTCTAGGATCACATTACCAGGTGGGTGACGCTTAGCACTAAATAACAGGAAGGAATGAAAACCTGAATTCAGTAAATTTTAAGAGAGCACTGTGGGATTAGGGAAACAAAAAGTTATTTCCTAAGTCTCCAAGTCTAGCAATGAAAAATACCATACTATTCTATGAAGAAACCAGGAGATGAGCATCCTAGCCTTAATAGCAGGATTCAAGTATTACGTAAACACAGGCATGGTTAACAGATGACAACACAATGTCAGGAATATAAACACCATAAAAAGGAGCATTTCCCCACCCCACCTCTAACCTCAATTAATAGTAATACTAAAAATAGTAGCTTTGAGGAAATATCTGTTAGTGTCCATTGGTAAAAACTAAAGTGTATCTTTTTTTCCCCAAGATGTTTTATTTTCAAGTAATCTCTACACTCAACTTGGGGCTCCAACTCAACCAGGAGATCAGTAGTTGCACACTCTATACAGACCACCTGAAAACTAAAATATATTTTGGAATACTCTTTTAGTAAAGTTCCTTCAGCAGAAGCTGTTCTGTAGGCAGGACCTCAAATTATGCATATCTTATCTTGCTTGTAGAGCTCCGCATGCATACCCATGCAGACTTTTTCCATTATTTCATGTAATTTTAAGCCTAAGAAAGTTTGAAAAGGTTTGGTACTACTTTTACTCTTAGAAGGACACAAAGTATAATAAACATTCCTGCCCAGGACCTTCTTTTCCCTCCCTAAAACAAGAATGAAACATGAGCCAGTTATCAAGACTTGAGAGATTCTGAGAGTAGTTATAAACCTTTAAAAATACATTTGCATCCAATGGAGAGTGGTGCCTTTTCATTTAGACAGGCCACTCACTTGGAGGAAAACGAATTTAAAATTTGCCGAAGTTGCCAAACTACATATGAAGATAAAAAAAAAAAAGACCAAGTGTATTCCCAAAGACAAACTATTATGAGTAAATGAACAGGACCAGAAAAGTAGGGTTAACATCTGGGCAGTTATTGCTGGAAAGAGAGGCAAGAGAGAAATGAACACACGGTGTCCATTTACCTGACGCCTTTGGCCTCAGTGGCTCTAATTTTATTTCCAGCACGGAGGAGTAAACCGAACTCTTATTATATAGAACCTATTTGATAAATGGAAGAAAAAAATCTAAAGACTTATATCAAAGTTCCTTCAGAGGGCCAATAAAGGTAAAGCACGGTTTTCCTACCACTGAAAGGAATTAAGGGGGAGAATGGTAAGGAACCCATCTTCTTCCTGTTCTCTTGTCCAGAAAAACAAGTTTCCCAAATGCGCACAGTCCAGACTGAGGTTTCAACCCCCGTCAGTGAGCAACCAAAAGCAAGGACTGCTGCAGCCCAGACTAGGTTCTTACCTCCTGGATGCGCTTCCTGGCCCGCTGAAGCACTTCTTCGTAGCCCTTCTGCCGCAGCTCGCTAAGGCTTTCGTAATACTCCTCAGGGTCGTCGGTCTCAGTGAAAAGTACCTGGGACAGGATCTTCCAGCCGCAGGTGTCCAAGCCATGGCCCAGGTAGACCTGGAGCTGGTAACATAAAGTGTCGATCTCCTGCTCGGTCATCTCTGGGGCCCCCCCAAACAGCACGGTCCACATGCCAGAGGGCTCCTCAGGGAACACGGGTAGGCACTGCTCCAGCTGCGAGTTCACAGAACACAGCTGCTGGTGCACAGCACGCAGATCCTGGAAGGAGAAGAGCCCAGCCCAGCTACACTCCTCTGCCGGAGACTCCAGCTCGGCGGTAGGCGGCGGCTGCTCCGCGTCCGAGAGCGCCAGGGCTCCCGGGGCCACCTCGTCCTCCCTCACCATTTCCAGCACCTCGATCTCCTCGGAGACCGCCCCGCAGGCGCTCACTACTCGCACCGAGGACACCGGGGCCTCCGGAGGCGCCGAAGAGGCGGCCCCCGCCACATCTCTGCCTTCCGATCCCCTTCGAACCGGGCTAGTCTGGGCCCGCACTGGGCTTCTGAGAGGGCTCTCCGCCCCTTTGCCGGCCGGACTCCGCAGCAGCGGGTCCCCTCGAAGGCTGCGCGCACTCCGCGGAGAGCCGCCCTCCGCCCAGGCCGGACTCCTCCGGGGTCCCGGGCTCCTGCCCAGAATCGCAGAGGCCGTGGCCTCGGGCCGGCCCTTGCCAGCTGGACTGCCCGGCCCGCGGGTCCCGTCCGACGTGGATGCTCCGGGCTCCGCGCCCCCTCGCGCCCCCGCCTGCTCCCGGGAGCCGCTCCTCTGCCTCTGGGCCGTCCGGTTGTGGCAGGTTATGGCAAACTTGCCCTCAATCTCGTTCCAGGCCACAATGAAGACAAACTTGTGCTTCTCGCGCTCGTCGAACACATGGGGCCGCACGGCCACCCAGTCCGACTCGAGCGTCTCCTCCAGCGCGAAAGACATGGTGGCTCCGGAGCCAGGCCGCGGGGGAGGCGCCGAGGGCCCTGCCCGCCCGAAGACTCACCGGCTGGCTGCACCGCGCCCCCTGCTCACCCTCGCTGGGCGCCTTCGGCCATCTTAGCGCGCCAGCCGGCTCTCCCCGCTTGCTCGCCCGGCCCTCAGCACTCGAACCCGCCGCGCTTCTTTGTGGCGGGGCTCGCGGGAAAGACAATACGCGTCCCCGGAGCAGGTAGTTCACATGGTCACGTGCGGCTGGATCTGTTTACAAGCCCCGCGCTGCGGCGGCGCCTCGCGTCCGACCCGGCCGCCCCCAGCGCGAGGCCGCGGTGCTGCGTCTTCGGCTCTCTGAAGGTGAGGCGCGGGTTCCGCGGGGCCAGGCAGGCCGGTAGGCGGTCAAGACCGGCCGCTCGTCCAAGCGGATCTCCCCGCCCCTCCTCCTTCTTCTCTTCTTCCCGACCGCCCGGAGCCGGCCTGACGGAGAGACGCGTCTCCTAAACTCTGAGCTTCAGAATCGCCACAATGTTGCCATTTGGCTGCTGACGTAGGCTGCTCCACGAGGGACGTAAACACGGGCACGTGCCGCACGCTGGTGACGCGGCGGCGGCGCGCACACCCCGTGCGCGCGCGCCGGCTCCGCCCCTCGGCGTCCCCAGCCCTCGCCTGCAAGCGGCCGCGCGCAGGACTCTGTCCATCTTTCCGCGCAGCCTCCTTCTCTCAAGACTGGAGCCGGCAGTTGGCAGCAGTCAGTCTGCTGGCTCTGGAGACGGTCGGAGTGCCAGGTGTGCCTTGCGGTACAGGTGCCTCTGAGTCTCGAGAAGGAAGGAACAAAGGTGGAGGAACTGAGATTTTTCGAAGCCCCGTCATTCAAAGGCACCTTGAAATGTAAATGTGTTTGCTTTCGCTCTGGTGGAAGTCGGTATCGATAACTCCTATATTCAGAAAATACTAGGTAACATCACAGGAGCTATGTGCTAAACTTTACTAGGATACCCCAGATTGTTGGATTCTCCCTAACACTCTTGAGACACCGTTTAAGATATGAAAGAGAATTGTCTGAAGACAACCCAAGAGAACTCCAAAACTAAATTAAATTAAATGAAAATTCAGTCTTGTTCTAATAGTATGAATGTTTACGTTCCAGTTCAGCCGTGTTTTATTGCTTCTGATTTCATCATTGTGTACTGTTCTGTGAACCTCGTTTTGAAGTCACTGGCTTAAACCCTTTTGAAGTTGAATTCAATTATCAGAGATCACAGAATGCACATACAAAAAAAAATCATGTAAATCTGAAGAATTCTCTTTATGCTGAACGATGATGAAACACATTTTTAAAATTGCCTGGTGGATCTTATCTAGTTTATATTATTGGCATTCTCTTTCGCATTAGCACTCCATTCATAGTGCAGGTATTCTGCATCCACAGTAAAGTACCATGGGAATTATTCTTTTACTTTTGTCCATATTTCATTTTTTTAAGTTTATTTGTTTTGAGAGAGAGAGGGAGACAGAGGATCTAAACAGGCTCTGTGCTGTCAGCTCAGAACCCGACTCCAAGCTCCAGCTCCTGTACTGAGCCCAAACCAAGAGTTGGAGGCTTAACGGACTAAGCCACCCAGGCGCCCCATTTATGCAAAACCATTTGGATTAAAACCATTATCTAGGTTTACTTCAGTATACTGACATCTGAATAAACAGCCAAAAGTTTTAACCCTATCACTCAGGAGGACATTGTAGAACTGTAGATCTACTTGTACCGAAAAAAAAAAAAAAAAATTGGGGCAGGATGAGCAAAAAGGGGAAAGGACAGATTTTTTAACTCTTTTTTTTACTATTCTTTATGTGGAACCACAAATTTTCAAGTCTTGTAACTGAACTTGTGCTAACTCTCTAGTGCAAATAAATCAGAGATCTAACTTTCAAAAGGCAGGAAGAAAGAGAGACAGAAAACCCATCGCAAATCTGTATCACCAGGTAAGCAAACATTATTTTCCTGTCTTCTGCTAAAAATGTACCACTAAAAGTTTTTCTGATAAAAAGTGATGACATGATCACTAGCTGTCATAGTACATTACAGATAACTATGAATACCAAGAATGAGCATTAAAAGGATATGTTCATAGGAAATATTTTTATTATGTTTATTAAAATTGCAATATTTATCCACAGATATTAAATTGTGTCTGATCACAATAGTGCAGGAGAACATTGTTTGGTGGTCACACAGGTATTAAGCATTTTCCCCAAATACTCTGGTCACTGTGTTTGATCAAAAGGGTTGTTTCGATGTTTCTCATTTCCTCTAAGTAATTGTTATCCTAGAAATGAAAAGAAAGAAACCAAAATTCCCATGGCAGCTTACTGTATACTACTCAACAATTCTTTATTTAGGTATGCATCTGATTGTCAGTCAAGCAAGATATTTGAGTATATAAATTACTCCCTAGGAGTTAGTAACGCCATAGGAAACTATATCACCTTACCAGCTTTGAAAGGCCTTGAAAACAATTATCTGTGTGAATTTTTTTTTAACTATTGAGGACTGTTAGGTAATCTGCAAAATGATTTAACTCTGTAGGCCTTTTAATAAAGACTGTAATCATTTACATAGCAATATTCAAATTACATAGCATTTTCCTGCACATTTTCATTTTATCCTCACATCAATCATGTAATGTACTTTTGAAAGGAACAAGTCTTTAGTTTAACATGTGAGAAAACAGCAGTTCTATTACTTGGGTCACACATCCCAGGACTGGAAACAGGGAATGACTTGAGTTCAGAGGCCTAATGGATGCATCTGTCTCTATTAGATTCTCTCAGAAGCAGATGCAAAAGTTTATGGGGGGCTGGGGAGGGGGCGGGCAGTAACACCTGTAAAAGAAAAGGGGCAGAAGCAGGACTGGGCAGGCTACTCCAACAGGGAGCTCCAGAACAAACGTTATTCTTTAAACTTCCCCCATTGAGTAGAAATGATTAGGCCTTGCTCAGTCATTAACTGGGGACAACCCTGAGAAAAGCATAGGATGGTAACCAGAAATTGAAGACACAAACAGCTGGAGAGACTGTCAGCCAGCTAACCACATTCCTTGCAGCTGCAGGGTGAGTCCTTTCTTAAAAGACGATCTGATTGACACATCCC
Organism: Puma concolor; assembly: GCF_028749965.1. Lineage (NCBI taxonomy): Eukaryota > Metazoa > Chordata > Mammalia > Carnivora > Felidae > Puma > Puma concolor. The sequence goes on from NC_141667.1 coordinate 97,435,364, forward strand.
CACATCTGCCAGTTTACCTTGTGTGTCCGTGGATCTACTTCATAACATATGTGGGGAGCTGCCCCGTCAGGGCTCTGGTTGGCTCCTCTTCCTGAGGGGAAAGTTAGAAGAAGGAAGTAAAGAGACTATAGCCTCCACAGCTGTGGTTGGTCTCACAGCCAAAACTGGTACTCATTAAGTCCCTTCTCCACTGCCTGCTCTAAAATCCCTCACTCTGTTGGTTTCAGTGGTTTACGTGGTGGTGTTTCCCAAACGCTCATTCTTGAGGGGTCTGAGCTCCTGGTGACCTTACCTGCGTTTACCTGACCTTACCTCCATTACCACATCATTACATTTGTCACAATTAGGCAAGTACGTACCAAGATGCACCCAGTCGCCACCTGAGTTCCATGCATGTTCCTCCCCTCTCCCATCAAGTAACACAAGCCCTGCCTCCTTCTGCTGTGTTAATTACCCCTAACAAGATGGTGATTCCTATTCTTGCCTGCTAGTTTCTGGCCACACAGAGCCCAAAGTGTTCAAGTGGCAGCTGTAGCTTATCGTTCAATAAGGTCTTGGCTATCTTGTGACAAGAGCATATGTATTTTGAACATCAGGATCTCTAACCTTGCAGAATTCAGAGCTGTGGGGCCTTCAGTTGGTCACACAAAGTGACGGGGAGGCCACTCCTGCTTCCATCCTTTGGTTCATGGACCCATGTATTCTTCCTCTTGGGGACATAGTGCTATATAAAGTTCTGTAATTCAATGTTTATATATGTCTTGGAGGATGGTACCCCCATCCTTTTGGGGTGTTGCCACTGAGCTGATGCTACAGCTGTACTTTCAAGATGCCACACCAATACTCTATTTAGCCAGTAGCTTCTAGATGACACAGTATATGACATGATCACTGGACCTGTAAAATGAGTTCCCTGATTGGATCTTATGTTGTTTCATGTCTGTAGATCAGGCATTCTATAAGTGGCTTGATAGTGCACAGGAAAGGCAAACCCGTACCCAGATTAAGTTTCTAGTCCTGTGGGAAAAACCACTGCCTCTTCCAGGATGAAAATGGTCCCCTGTAGACCATTTGCTACCAAGTGGCCAGTTAGTCTCCACATTGGTGTCTGTTGCTGGCAGATTGATTCAAAGCATACAATCACTAGATTGACCTTCATAAGTGGAAGTCATGTTTTTTGACCCATGCAAAGCGTCTATCTCTTTCACTGTGATCATGTCATCTGTTTGCCTATCATGCCAGTGAATGTCAGCTAGTCACGTTACTTTGCTTGGTCATTTGGGTCTCAGACCCTGTGGGTGCTTTCTAATGGGTATTAAAATACAATATAAAAATCTTCACACCTTGTTCCCACTCTCAAATGTCTGTCTACATGTCTCTTTTTCAGACCTCCTTATCTCTGATATTTGTATTTTTCTCCTTCCAGGCTTCTGACCGTTCCCCATTGGCCAGAGCCCATCTATGTTTTGACTCTAGGCCAGTTTCCCTTTCACACAAAGTGGATGACCAGGTACATCTGAAGTTCTGCCCATTGGGAAGATGTTTCTTTCACAAAGAGTCTCATCACCATTTTTCACAGCCACCTTGAATAAGTTATATAATGCAGGCAGCATCCACTTTGGGTGTTTGCCTAATGCTGAATCACCCATCCATAAACCAAATGGGGGAGGGGGACTCCTCCTTCTTCAGTTGATTGAATAGGAGATCCATGTGGCCACTGGTGTGAACTCAGAAAGGACACTCCTACATAGTGGATGCCATGAGGTCCTGGATCCACTGTTCATGCCCCTGGCAGCGTCATTTTTTCCTGCTCATACTTAGTCTCAAATGTACCATATCCATCTTTTGATGGATTGCTTACTTTATGACTTGTTCCTAACTGATAATGGGCAGTTCCAGACTGTGGTTGCTTGGCATCCCAAAGTCCAGCATTTCAGCTCTATCAGGGCCCGTTAGCATGCTAGGAGCTATTTTACAAAAGGGGCATAACTCTCTGCTGCAGATGGGGTGACCTTGTTCCATAACCCCACGAGCCTGAGTTGTGGTTGTTCCTTTGGGACTTGTCATTAACTTCTTGTCGTATCTTTTTGTACTACTGACATCTCAAATACCATAGAGTGTGCTGAAATCATTGTTCTAAACAGCAGGGCTACTTGCTCTACAGTTAGGACCGTTACCTCTAAAGTCCAAGAAGGCTTCACAGTCATTGTATTTCCTTCTTGTAACAGTGGATGCATGATGCAGCAATTTCCCTTTACTTTGAAGGGAATGTCTTGGCATGTTCCTGACTGTGGGATGTGCAGAAACTTTACTGAGTTGCCAAGTACCTGAATTTTTGTAGAGTGTGTCTCTCTCCGTCTGGAGTACATGTGTCTTACCAATTCTCTAGCACTCTAGTACCCTCTTACTTACTCATCTGCCAGACTGTCATCATGTCATCAGTGTAATGAATCAATATGATGTTCTGTGATATGTCCAGATGGTCCAGATGTCTTCAGGCTACACGATGACAAATGGTGGGAGAGTTAACACAGCGCTGGAGCAAACCATTTCTGATCATCTTTCCTGACTGGTTTAGAAGAATATACACTCACCAAACCAGTGGCTGCATACTGCATACCATATTATCTGTCCTCGCAAAGAAACTACATCTGGCTGGATGACTGCGATCAGGGCTCTTTCTTGGTTGAGCTAGCAGGAGTCTGCAAGATACATTTGGTTTCTGCAAGGACCAAACCAGCAAATTAAACAGAGATATGCGGGGGACCAGCATGCCTGCATCTTTAAGGGTGGCACTAATCTCTGCCATCCCTCTCCAGGGTTACACTGTTTGTGATGTAACACTATCTTGCTGGGAGTTAGGCAGTCTCAGAGGGTTCTGCTTGGCCTTCCCCACTATCAGAGCTCTCACCAACAGGCCCAATGTGTGGGTGACTCCAATCACCACATATATCAATCCCAATTATATATTGGAGGGCTTGGGAAATGAGTACCAGGTGAGTTCAGAGACCGAGTGGACCCAGACTTTGGGTAAGACTCTATTTATCACCTGGCCCTTGTGTGTGTGTCCTCACTATAATACAGAGCCTGGGACAAAGTTTTGGGTCTTTGAATATCAGTACCAACTTGGACCCTGTGTCCAACAGTACTTGAAATGTCTGAAAGTTTCCCTTTCTGCAGTGAACACTCACGCCATACGTGGCCTAGATCCCTTTGGAGAAGCACTGGGGAAATCTTTATGTATTACAGAGTCCTTCCCCCTGAGACCCAATCATCTCTTCAGTCATTGGGCACCAGGTCTGAAAACTGAAAAATGGTTCGGGTCCAGAGACGGGGCAAAGGACTCTTTTGGGGTAACTTCGTTCAACCTCCTACTCATCCACTCTTGCTCTGTTTTGACTATGTATATGAAGCAGTGCATTTTGGCTGTGCAATTATTTTATCCTTCAAGACGCTGTGTTCTCTTAACCCTCCCATAACTGTGGACACTGTGACCCTCTGGCTTCTGGTGGTGAAATACTACCACCAGCCTTTCTTACTCCAGGGCCTTTTCATCCTCACTGCTATCAGTGAGTTAAGTTCTGTAACTGCTTCTCCTGCCATTAGCCCTGGCCTCAGAAGAGAGCCACACTACACTTCATAGTGATGCTGGGGCACCATGTACTAGCTCATTTCTAACACTCTTGATGAATGGCAAATCCTTTGGACCTTCCTGGGAAACATAATCCTTCTCCTGGCCTCATGTAACCTTTAAGTTGTCATCACTTACATCCTTGAGCTAAATCCTAATCCTAAATATTGGTATCCTAAATCTTTGAGCACATAATTATTTCTTTTTATTCTTAATGACCTATCTAGAGAATCCTTTGAAACCCATACATTTAACCACTGTGTTACTGAAGATCCTCCAAGCAGATTCCAAGATTAGATGTGGGAAAGATTTTGGAGGGAAACACCTGTGAGGGAAAATAGATAGGCAGCCAGAGCCAGGGGGAGAGCTGGTAGATTATGATGGAGAGAGGGAAGAAAGGAAGTCTCCACAGAAAGCATCTTAGAGTACAAAGTAGTTGAAGAAAGTTTTTACAAGGCCAATGGGGAGTCCTCAAGCCAAGGTCATCGGTCAGGGGAGTTTCCTCTCTCCCTGCCTCACTCAGTCCTTAGCTGGGAGCAGCCTATGAGAAGTGTAGTAGATTCACAACATAGCAGCCCAGGCCATCAGTATTATGCTTGGAGATCCGAGAGACGCATTCTTATGGCTGCCACAAACACCATCTGTGCTTTAAAAAAACTTGGAACTATTTATTCACTGATTCATGACACATCTAGGGCACAAATATGTGTATGATGTAGTGCTCACATTCTAGCAATTGGCTTCAGTTTGAGTGGACTATCATGAATAATTTTCAGAAATTAGGAATAGAAATAGACATATTTTGAGAATCTCCTGAGGCAGATCTTCAGGGTATGGCTTCATTATTTTGTTTGAAATGATTTGACATTCTAAAGTAAGTTCTAAGCTAAATACTAAATGGGGTTTGGGTTCTTCCTCACTTCACCCAGGAAGCTATACAACTGTACCTAAAAATGTTCTTCCTTTAAAAAAGGTCTGGATTAGGGGCGCCTGGGTGGCGCAGTCGGTTAAGCGTCCGACTTCAGCCAGGTCACATCTCGCGGTCCGTGAGTTCGAGCCCCGCCTCGGGCTCTGGGCTGATGGCTCAGAGCCTGGAGCCTGTTTCCGATTCTGTGTCTCCCTCTCTCTCTGCCCCTCCCCCGTTCATGCTCTGTCTCTCTCTGTCCCAAAAATAAATAAACGTTGAAAAAAAAAAATTAAAAAAAAAAAAAGGTCTGGATTAGGGGCGCCTGGGTGGCGCAGTCAGTTAAGCGTCCGACTTCAGCCAGGTCACGATCTCGCAGTCCGTGAGTTCGAGCCCCGCGTCAGGCTCTGGGCTGATGGCTCAGAGCCTGGAGCCTGCTTCCGATTCTGTGACTCCCTCTCTCTCTGCCCCTCCCCCCTTCATGCTCTGTCTCTCTCTGTCCCAAAAATAAATAAACGTTGAAAAAAAAAAAAAAAAAAAAGGTCTGGATTAGTATGGCATTTTGGCACAATGCTAATATATGATGAAATTGGGTCTTAAGTACATGACTGTTTACTATATTACTTTATTTTTTCTGTATTTTAAAAATAATTCATAATGGGGCGCCTGGGTGGCGCAGTCGGTTAAGCGTCCGACTTCAGCCAGGTCACGATCTCGCGGTCCGTGAGTTCGAGCCCCGCGTCGGGCTCTGGGCTGATGGCTCAGAGCCTGGAGCCTGTTTCCGATTCTGTGTCTCCCTCTCTCTCTGCCCCTCGCCCGTTCATGCTCTGTCTCTCTCTGTCCCAAAAATAAATAAACGTTTAAAAAAAAAAAAAATATAAAAAAAAAATAATTCATAATAAAATTAATAATTAAAAAATACCAGTCATTAAAACAAAATTAATTACAGCTACACATATTAACATGGATATATTTCAAAAGCAACATTAAATGAAAAAAAAGAAATTGCAGTCAGCTCTATATGTCCTGATGCCATTTCAGTTTTTTAAATAAGCAAAGTGACATTCTATATTATTTACAGATCTATAGTTAGGTGGTAAAAATATTTTAAAATGCAAGGGCAGGACACACACCAAGATTCAAATAGTTTTTCCTTAGAGGAGAGAGGAGATGAATAAGATTGGGGAGGGATACAAAGAGGATTTCCAGATATTCACATTGGCTAAATCTGGGTATGGAGTACATGGGTGTTTATTATATTACACTCGGTACTTCTTGATATGTTTGAGATACTTCATATTTTGAAAGAATGTAAACATTCCATTCCAACGGGTCTTTCCTTTGGTTCTTTTTTTTTTTTTTTTTTTAACGTCTGTTTATTATTGAGAGACAGAGAGAGTCAGAGAGCATGAGCATGGGAGGGGCAGAGAGAGGGGGGAGACACGGAATCCAAAGCAGGCTCCAGTCTCTGTGCTGTCAGCACAGAGCCTGACATGGGGCTCAAACTCACAAACTGGAAGATCAAGAGCCGAAGTCACATGCTTACCCGTCTAAGCCACCCAGGCGCCCCTTTCCTTTGGTTCTGATGAAAGTGACCACATAAGAATATACCATTGCTTGGTTGGTATGAAAAGGAAAGTAAAAAAATGTCTTTTATAAATCTATACTTGCCATTTCTTCTCCAATATATCCTTTGCTGCACCCATTTTTCAAAACACTGGCATGACATCACTAATTAAAAATACTCCCCAATGCTTATATGCCCAGTGATTTTTGTGGGTGCTAACTCACATTGCTTCAGTGGGAGAGAAACACTGGAGTAGTCAGCCACGGAAAATTAAAGAATAAACATGGTGGTAGTTAATTCTGCTATAGATTGTGCCCCCCTACCCCACTAAAAATGCATATTTTTAAAAGATTTTATGGAAAAGGAATATTAAGTCATAGCTCTTTACTTCCCTTCCTATTACTTACTCTCTGATCTTTATTAATTCACAGATCTCTGTTTTGCATAGGTACCAATCCCTCCATAGGGATTTTGTTGTTGTCTTTTTATCTTTTTATTTAATTTCAGTTAACATTTGTGTGCATTCACCTAGTCAGTCTTCTGTAGTTTTCCAGCTTGATAATGTACTTCAATTTATTCAACCTTAACGCTATTGTTGAATTTTTGAGAGTTTTCCAACTTCCCAGTCTTATAAGTATTGTTTCTGTGACCATCTTTGTACTTTTTTTCCTTTCTGGCCATTTCCTTGAGGTATAATTTTAAAGTGGAGTTAGGCCAAAGGGTGTGAATAGTTTTACAACCCTGAGTTCATATGCCATTATTATATCAACTTACTGTAGGCCCAACAATATTGGATTTATACATTTTAATATATTTTTTAAAATTTAGTTATAACAATATAATGATTGTTAAAAGTCACCTAATTAAAAATTCCTTCAGATGCTTTAAAAAAAATTTTTTTTGGCCTATTAAGAGTAATACTTTCTCAGGGCAACGGGGTGGCTCATTCGGTTGAGAGTCTGACTCCAGCTCAGGTCATGATCTTGCAGTTGATGAGTTCCAGCCCCATGTCGGGCTCTGTGCTGAGAGCTCAGAACCTGGAGCCTGCTTCCCATTCTGTGACTCCCTCGCTCTCTGCCCCTCCCCTGTTCATGCTCTGTCTCTCTCTGTCTCAAAAATAAACATTAAAAAATTTTTTTTAAAAATTAAGAGTAAAAACAAAAATTAAGAGTAATACTCTCTCATTATGGAAAAAGTAAAATGAAGCAAGTGAAAGTGCCCTCTAAACCTCCACCCCTGGGCACCTGGGTGGCTCAGTCGGTTAAGCATCCAACTTCAGCTCAGGTCATGATCTCACAGTTTGTGGGTTTGAGCGTTTGTGGGTTTGTCGGTTTCTGTGTCTCCCTCTCTCTCTGCTCTTCCCCTCCTCATGTTCTGTCTCTGTCTGTCAAAAATACATAAATGTTAAAAAAATTAAAAACTATTTTTTTTATGTTTATGTTTTTTTGAGAGACAGAGTGAGACAGAGTGTGAGGGGGGACAGAATCTGAAGTAGGCTCCAGGCTCCGAGCGGTCAGCAGAAGAGCCTGACTCAGGGCTCAAACCCACGAACTGAGAGATGATGACCTAAGCCAAAGTTGGACTGAGCCACCCAGACGCCCCCCCAAATTTTTTAAAAATAAATACATAAACAAACCTACACCTCTAAAAGACTCCATGCTCCTATTTGGTTTACATTCTGTCATGTTATTTTAAATGCACGCAATACTTTCATTCTTGGGACTTTGGGCAACATTTGTAAATTCTTTAGAAACCCACCCAACCAATCCATCCTATGTGTTGGTTCTTTTCCCTCTTGACTTTGCTGTTCTTTCAATTACTTTCTTTCTCTTCAAATTTACAGCACTATTCTGTTGACCAACTCTTTTCCCTCAAACTTCCAATATAAGCCAATCTCCCCAAACTTTTATTTCCTGCTATTGGACCTTTCAGTTACAGGCTTGTTTTTATACTTCACAGTCTCTGGTTCTAATCCTTACCAGTATCTCAAAGCACTATTCTCCGACCTCATCCCCAGATTATTTATATTAATATCTTAAAGGGTAGGACCCAGGAATATGCATTGTCAAAAGTGCCCCTCGGTGGCTCAATGATGACTCAGTAGAGATCTCAGGTGATGATCTCTCAGTTTGTGAGTTTGAGCCCCACATCACATCAGGCTCTCTGCTGTCAGTGCAGTACCCGCTTTGGATCCTCTGTCTCCCTTTCTCTCTCTCCCCCTCCCCCGCTCTTGTTCTCTCTCTCTCCCTCTCTTTCTCTCTCTGTCTGTCTCTCTCAAAAATAAGCATTTAAAAAATAAATAAAACATATGGGGTGTTGAAAACTATGTTGCTTTAATTTCTAGAACGATTATTCTATACTTGCATGTTTTTACTATTCACTGATCACTTTCTCCTTAACTCTCTATAAACTGAGTCTTCTGCTTTACTGAAACTAGTAACTTCCTTTTGATCAAATTCAACACCATTCAGTCACGAGAATAGGTGTTAGGTCTAGAAATTGGGTCTTCTGCCCCCAGTATATTTTTCCTGTTACTTTAGGAATTTCATATTTGTTTATTTTGAAGTTTCATGCTTGTTAATACACATTATCTATCGCTGCATTGAAAATTGCCCCAAAGTTTAGTGGGTTACAACAACAAAAATCGTGTCTTTGTTCTGATTCTTCAATGTGGGCAAGGCTAGGTGGGGATTGCTGGTCTCTGTTCCATGTGGCATTGGCTAGGACAGCTCAACTGGGGCTTGAGGATCCAAGATTCTGGATTCGCCATGTCTGGTGCCTCAGCTGTCTCCTTTTCTCCAACGGAGAGGCGGCACTTATTTTCTACAGTGGCTCAGGGCCCCCGGGAGAGCAAAAGCCGAAGTTGCCAGGTTTCTGACGCCCCTGGCCTGTGACCAGAAGGGTGCCACTTGTGCCATGTTCTGTTGGTCAGAGCAAGCCACAGGCCAGCCAGATTCAAGGAGAGAGGAAACAGACTCGACTCTGGATGGAGAGGAGCAGCATGTGTGAAACCATGGGAGGTTTCAAGCAGGGGAAATATGCCAGGCATGTGATAGACAAATAATATCAGTTGGAATCATTGAGTGAACAAATAAAAAAAGGATTAAATGAATGGAATAATAAAAAACATATGACAAATATTTTAAAATACATAGGCAGTACATAAATAATTAATTTTATATAAAGGGAAATGTATTCAGTGGTAGAAACTGATTGCTTTCAATTTTGCATCGAAAGAGAGGCTGAGAGAAGTGATGGATATTCTACATCAAGACAGATTGTGCTGGGTCAGGCCAGGGTACATTAGGCAAGAATGACAGACACAAAAGGGGCCCAGGCCAACAGCAGACAAGATACTGGGCATAAGCCTCAAGCACGGTGCTTGTCTGGAGTATAGGTCTGTAGGGGCCAGCCTGGCACTGGGTTGGTCACGTTCTTTTTTCTGTTTCCTTACTGGATCATCTGTTCTCCCTACCCGAATTCGCACAAGAAGCAGCTCTTAGTATGAGTTGATATTCATCATTTTTGCCAGAATTACTCAAAATGTGGTGTGGTAGCCAGCCCCCAAGATGGCCCCCCATGATCCCCACTTCTTGGTATCACACCCTTGTCTAGTCACCTCCCATATTGTATGAGGATTGGTCTGTGTGACCCATGGAGTATGGTAAAAGTAATGGTATGCCACGTCCAAGATTAGGTTATTAAAGAGTGAGGGTTCCATCTTGGGCTTTCTTTCTCTCTCATCTCTCTCTCTGTGTCTGGTCATTCACTCTGGGGAAAGCGTGTTGTCATGATGTGAGGAGCCCTGTGGAGAGGCTCATTTGCTGAGGAACTGAAGCCTCAGGCCAATAACCACAAGAGTGAACTTGAAAGACACATTCTCCCACCTAGTTGAGCGTTGAAATTACCTCAGCCTCTGCTAACAGCTGAACTACAACCTCATGAGAGGCACTTGCAGCCACCTAAGTCACTCCACATTTCCTCACCCTTAGAAACTGTGTGAGATAGTCAATAGGTACAATTTTAAATTGCTAAGTTTGGATGATTTGTTATGCGGCAATAATTCCTTAATACATGTGGTCTGTATCAGAATTCTCTGGAGAGATTTTTTTTTTTAATGTTTATTTATTTTTGAGAGAGAGAGATACAGAGTGTGAGTGGGGAAGGGGTAGAGAAAGAGGAAGACACAGAATCCAAAGCAGGCTCCAGGCTCTGAGCTCTCAGCACAGAGCCCGACCTGGGGCTCAAACCCGCGAACTGCGAGATCATGACCCGAGCCAAAGTCGGATGCTTAATGACTGAGCCACCCAGGCGCCCCTATTATTTTTTTTATAAATTTTTTTTTACTCTTTATTTATATTTGAGAGAGTGTGCGAGCAGGGGAGGGGCAAAGAGACAGAAGCAGAATCCAAAGCTGCGAGGTCATGACCTGAGCCAAAGTCAGAGGCTTAACTGACTGAGCCATCCAGGTGCCCCTGGAGAGATTACTTAACATGCAATTCCTAGGTCACACCTGAATGAAAAATTCTTTGGAATAGGGGCCAGAAATCTATATTTTTAACAAGCTTCTGGATGATTCTTATGTACTCTTAAATTTGAGAAGTACTGCCTTATGCATTTAATCCATCAGTATTACTTCTTTCAAATGACTTTGCATTTTAACCTAATTTCTAAGGCTTGAAGCAAGAGGTATTATTCAAGATTATTCAAGGCTTAAACACTAAGCTTAGAGATTCTTGATGTTTTGAGTTCAAGACACTATTTTACAGCTATACTTTTGGTTTAATGTGTGAAGCAGTTAAAACACAGAATGAACACAAAACAAGCCAGCAATGGTTATAACCAATTGCTACAGTATAGCCTTGTCCATGAAAGTGTCCACACAAAATGTACTACTCTGCTGGTCATCCTTAAACCCTGGGCTGCTGTTTGAGTTACATAACTTATTACTCTGACTGTGCTCACTCATAAACTCAAGAGGTCAACATTTTCCACATTCCAGCAAAAGCATGTTAAGTTTTGTGCTAGACTTGTGTTGGGCCTCATCATTATTTTTGCATTATCTTATGCCCTATCTAATATCCAACTCAACTCAATGTCCGTTAAAGATTCAAACCGGTTCAGAACCATGGCCCAAACTCTTGATGATAGTCAGCAATAGAAAGACTGAACATTCATACTGCAGTAATTTGAGGAGTAGGAGCAAAGGTGTGAAATGGGTGTAGGGAACCCACAAGGCATAGCACCTAGAGGCAAATAGCTGAGCCATCCCTGAGGGCCAGGGAAGGGATTGGTTCCTGGAACTGGAGACACAGAGAGGGTAGTGTGGATCATATAACTACCTTAGAAGAGCTGAGCTGAGATCTTTGGTAGAGGGAGGAATTTAGCCCCTATTGAATTCCTTGTGGAGGGCACAGAATAATGCTCTGACCACATCTCCCTTTTTGTTCTCTTTTGCTCCCCATTGGCCAGTATTCACTTTGGTGAACACTGCTCCAGATATATTTTTCTTCATTAGTATTGTTTTTTGGAAAATGTAGCATAACAGACTGAGCAGGATATCTTTCATGTAACTAACCAGTTTTTAAAAATCCTATTGTAAGATATAATTTCAGCTTTATTAAAACAAAATCTTTCAACACCCTGAGAACAGAGCTAATTCTTGACCTTTTTTTTTTTTAGCAGGAACCTCTATCAGTAAGTAGCTAGCCTCTATTCTGAGTTGCAGGGGGAAAACCACACGATATAATGATATACTGGACTCTAACATCTTTTAAGCACCCACATTTTTAGGAAAATACCCTGGATTTAAAAAAAATTTCCTTTTTAAAATGCACACTTTATAGTTGATAGAAATAATAGGGATGTAGGGATTAATTTTAAAAATGCTGAATCAAGTGATTGTATCATAATGCCAGGAAATTCTCTCTCCCTTTGTTTTAACTCTGAATAAAGTTGCAAGATTTTATCACTTACTTCCCGCTGATTTAAGCTCAATTTGTTTAGGTTTCATATAGGCCTGTCTTTGTGGTTCGATGTAACATAAATACTGAACCAAGACCCAAAGGATAGACTGTAGCTCTCAACTTCCTGAAAACTATGTTCCTTTATTTACAGGTGTTATTTTTTTCTTGCCCATTCCGTGCCTTGTTATTTGAATCTTTAAATGGTCAGAAAACTCCAGTTTAAGACATTTTTTAAGTTAATAGTACAAAATGGGATCTTAGGAGTTCAAAATTGTTTAGCTTTAAATTTGTTTGAGGGGTGCCTGGGTGGCTCAGTCGGTTAAGCATCCGACTTCGGCTCAGGTCTTGATCTCGCGGTGCGTGAGTTCGAGCCCCGCGTCGGGCTCTGTGCTGACAGCTCAGAGCCTGGAGCCTGTTTCAGATTCTGTGTCTCCCTCTCTCTCTGACCCTCCCCCGTTCATGCTGTCTCTCCCTGTCTCAAAAATAAATAAACGTTAAAAAAAAAAATGTTAATTTGTTTGAAGGAAGAACAATGAATTTTGATTTCCAAATCTGTCATGTTACAGAAGTTAGCTTAAACCTGTAAGACACCTAATAATCACACACCCCTTTCTTTTTTTTTTTTTTTTTTAATTTTTTTTTTCAACGTTTATTTATTTTTGGGACAGAGAGAGACAGAGCATGAACAGGGGAGGGGCAGAGAGAGAGGGAGACACAGAATCGGAAACAGGCTCCAGGCTCCGAGCTGTCAGCCCAGAACCCGACGCGGGGCTCGAACTCACGGACCGCTAGATCGTGACCTGGCTGAAGTCGGACGCTCAACCGACTGCGCCACCCAGGCGCCCCCACACACCCCTTTCAAAATACCAAGGACTCAGTTCTTAGCAGAAAGAATATGTCTTAATACTTCACATGCTTATATCTTCTTGATTCCTCCTTTCCCATTTAGAAACTACATTGAAGTTGCTTGCTATGAGATAATAGAAAATATATGTGTTGCTCTCTGCCCTCAGTTCCTAGCACAAGGCACCTGAAACTCCTATAATTTCCTAAGTAAAAAGAGTGCTATGAGCATCTCTTGTTCTAATACTTGTCTTTTGCCCCATCTGTGAGACAGGGCTCCTAAAACTCTTACAGATTTCTAAGTGATAAGAGCACCTTGATCATCTTTTGTTCTATTGAGGTGACTCTGGGTAGGCTTCTGGATGGGGGCTGGTCACAAGAAGGACCAAACCATGATAAAAGCTTGGAATTTTCAGCCCCATCCCTCATTCTCCATCCTGGGGAGAAGGCTGAAAATGGAGTTGGTAATTGATCATGCTTATGTAATGAAGCCTCCAGGGTTCAGAGAGCTTCCGGTGGGTGAATATATCCACCAGGAGGGTGATATACCCCTAACTCCATGGGAACAGAAGCTCTGCACTTGGGACTTTCCCAGTCCTCACCCTATTTTTCTCTCCATCTGGCTGTTCATCTGTATCCTTTACCATATCCTTTACTAAACTAGTAAACATAACTGTTTTCTGGAGTTCTGTGAGCCACTCTAGCAAATTAGTGGCACCTGAGAAAATTGGACAGCAGTTGTGGGTAACCTGAGGACCTACCACTCTTTTTTTTTTTTTTTAAAAAGAGAGAGCTAGTGGGGAAAGGGGAAGAGGGAGAGACCAAATCTCAAGCAGGCTTTGCGCTCAACACAGAACCTAACGCAGTGCTGGATCCCATGACCCTGGGATCATAACCTGAGCTGAAATCAAGAGTCTGTTGCTGAACTGACTGAGCCACCCAGACACTCTGGGACCTACTACTTTTGATTGGCAACTGAAGTGGGGTCAGCCTTTGGGACTGAGCTCTTAACCTGTGGTATTTGGCATTATCTCCAAGCAGACAGTGTTAGAATTGAATTAAATTATAGAATGCCTCACTGGATTCCCCACAAATAATTCTCTGTGTTGCAGAGATTTGGTGTGGGGAAAACTACAATGCACATTTGGTTATGTCAGAAATATCAGGGGTACCTGGGTGGCTCAGTTGGTTAAGCACCTGCCTTCGGCTCAGGTCATGATCTAGCTATTTGTGGGTTCAAGCCCTGTGTCCTGCTGTCTCTGTGCTGACAACTCAGAGCCTGGAGTCTGCTTCCAAATCTGTGTCTCCCTCTCTTTCTGCCCCTCCGCTGTTCACATTCTGTCTCTCTCTCAAAAATGAATAAACATTTAAAAAAATGTCAGAGGTGGAACATTCTGAGTCACTAGTACAAGAGATACAAAGGAGAGAAAGATAGAAAGGAAGAGTGAGGTTTTTCCAAAAACACTTCCCAACAATCTTTGATTTATTATTATTATTTTTTTTAACCTTTATTTATTTTTGAGACAGAGAGAGACAGAGCATGAGCAGGGGAGGGGCAGAGAGAGAGGGAGACACAGAATCCAAAGCAGGCTCCAGGCTCCGAGCTGTCAGCACAGAGCCCGATGCAGGGCTCAAACCCACAAACTGTGAGATGATGAGCTGAGCCAAAATTGGTTGCTTAGCCAACTGAGCCACCCAGGCGCTCCTGACAACAATCTTTTATTGGGAGCATAGAAAAAAGTGTCAAAGGTGAAAAATGAGAGAAAAGTCAGAGTACCCACTCATCTTTATCAAAAAGGAACACTCAAGGAGAACCATGGAAAAGATGATTCCAGGTACTCTGCGATACAGGCCCCTGATCACATTGCTTACATAACTTTGAGACCATACCACTGGACTGAATCAGGATTTCTAGAATTCTAGTCTGTACTAGCTGATGGGTTCATGAGATTGCTAACCGAAGATTGAGCAAAATAGAATTAATTACTTAAGACTGGATGAACTAAGGAACGGTGATTATGGGTTTTCTTTGTAATATTGTGGATCCTGTTCTGTTTTTTGCATATAATGAACCCATTTTTCTTTTCTCTTTCTCTACCTATAGCTCATAAGAAATTAATAAATATGCTTTTGTAAACAGAAATAAAACAGTTGTTTTTTTTCCTCTTGCCTGAACCCTCCAGAATTTGGAAATTCTTATTGAGTATTCTTATTTTCATGGCAACATAATTATTTGCATAGGTTAAATAAGAATCTTCCCCCTTTGTTAACAGTGCATGATTGGAAATAATGGTTACATAGCCAAGGCTTTGACTGAAATAGCATATTTGAGAATGATAGTCACAGAATTAGATATGACCTAGCATTTATAGGAGCTAAGGTTAGTTTTATGGAACTAATGTCTACAAAGCTTTCTTGGGAAAACCCAGCCAGGTATCTGGCTTAAAGAGTTCCTAGCCTTACATGAGAGTAAGAAGGTCACATCCTGGCAGGCCCAGGAAACTGATGATATTTTCGGGACCTTGAAAAGAGAATAATTCATCCGAATCTAAAGGCATTACAGTAAAATCTGATGGTGAGTTCTTGGCTTCCCAGTCTTGCAAGACATTTAAAAGTTCTATCTGAGGGGAACCTGGGTGGCTCAGTTGGCTAAGGGATGGACTCTCGGTTTTGGCTCAGATCATGATCTTAGGGTTTGTGAGTTTGGGTCCTGCATCAGGCTCCACCACAGGCAGTGAGGAGCCTGCTTGAGATTCTCTCTCTCCCTTTCTCTCTGCCTCTCCCCTACTCATGCTATCTCTGTCTCTCTCAGAATAAATAAACTTAAAAACAACAAAAGTTCAATCTGAGATTCTTTATGAGAACTTCCAGTGAAGAAAACTTAAAAAGATCTATCATGGCGGGGCGCCTGGGCAGCTCAGTTGGTTAAGCATCCAACTTCGACTCAAGTCATGATCTCAAGGTTTGTGGGTTTGAGCCCCACGTCTGGCTCTGTGCTGACAGCTTAGAGCCTGGAACCTGCTTCGGATTCTGTGTCTCCCTCTGTCTCTCTTTCGAAAATTAATAAACATTAAAACATTTTTTTCTTGGGGCGCCTGGGTGGCTCAGTAGGTTAAGCATCCCACTTCAGCTCAGGTCCGACTTAGGCTTGCGGTTTGTGATTTCAAGCCCCAAATCAGGCTCTGTGCTGACAGCTCAGAGCCTGGAACCTGCTTCAGATTGTGTCTCTCCATCTCTCGGCCCCTCCCCTGCTCATGCTCTGTGTCTCTCTGTCTCTCAACAATAAACATTAAAAAAAATTTTTTTTTATTTTTTTTAAATAAAGTTCTATCATGGTAAATTACCATTCTTGCTATACCTATGCATATAATCAAGCCAAATCTAGTGAGACTAGCCTTATTTTATCATCACAAATAATCTTTGTTTAGTATTGTCTTTGATCAAAGGGTGGTGTGGTAAACTGTTATGAAAAATTTTGTTTCATTAGAAAACTATACCACTTTTGTGGGTTATCAGATTCTAGTTCTATGTATTGTCTTTGAATTTTATTGTACCTTTTTATTAATTGGAGATAACTGATGGGTAAGAAAAAATATATCTAAAACATGTTACCTACCTGTAAATTGGACTAGATCTTGTCATCTTTCATTCATTGCCACCTTTTACCAAATTTCATTTCTTCCATTTTTCTTCATTGGCCACATTCTCTAAACTAATGTTTCAGATTTTTCTCCCTCCTTTCTTGACGTAGCATTGAGAATTAAAACCTAACTACTCAGGGGGCTCCTGGATGGCTTAGTCAGTAGAGCATGTGATTCTTGGTCTTGGGACTGAGTTGAAGCCCCACATTGAGCCTAGAGCTCACTTAAAAAAAAAAAAAAAAAAAGAAAAGAAAAAGAAAAAGACCTGACTACTCAGGTCCCTATTGGGACTCTAGGTTGCCTTCCTTTTTTATTTATTTTTTTAATGTTTTTTTTTTTTTATTTATTTTTGAGACAGAGACAGTGCATGAACGGGGGAGGGCCAGAGAGAGGGAGACACAGACTTGAAGCAGGCTCCAGGCTCCGAGCTGTCAGCACAGAGCCCAGCACAGAGCCCGACATGGGGCTCGAACTCACGGACCCTGAGATCATGACCTGAGCCGAAGTCAGACGCTCAACCAACTGAGCCACCCAGGCGCCCCAGGTTGCCTTTCTTTTTTAAAAAAAGATTTTGTTTTTGGTGCACCTGGGTGGCTCAATCGGTTAAGCATCCAACTTCAGCTCAGGTCATGACCTCACAGCTTGTGAGTTTGACAGCAGAGAACCTAATTCACACCCTCTGTTCCCCTTTCTCTGTCTCCCTCTCTCTCAAAAATAATATATATATATATACCAGCTCCCAATATGGAGCTGGAATTAATAACCCTGAGATCAAGAGTTGCATGCTCTACTAACTGAGCCAGCCAGGTGGCCCAACTCTAGGTTCCTTATAGCTGGCCTTTTTCTTGAAGGTCTGTAGAAGCATTGAGAATTAAAGCCTCACTGTTTCATACGTACTTGAAAGAACATCACTGTAGCAGTCTATACATGGACTAGTTTTCTCTCCGGACAAGTCACTGTTATGCCTAGAATTCGTGATCCCCAAAGACCACCAGGGAGCCGAGTCCGAGGCAAAAGCAAAGAGCCTTTATTGGAGCTAGCTCGAGCTCAATCCCCTACCTGCACCGACACAGCAGTGAGATATCAGAGAGAGAGAGAGCAAGTTTCATAAGCACAAAGGTTTTATAGGGATCTAGGGGCAGTTGGTGGGGTAATGATCATGGCCTTAGCCGATTGGCTGGGGAAGGGTCGTGGCCTCAGCCAATTGGCTGGGGAAGGGTCAGTGTCCCCTCACACAGGTTGCCGGGCGTGGTTTGATCCAGAAGTTTGAATGGGTGAACAGGAAGTTACTCAAGGGGAGGAGGCGTGGTCTGAGGTTTGAGCGGGAACTTCTTTCTGCGGCCATGTCAGGGACATAGTCACTCAAGATGGAGGATACAGAACAAGATGGAGGACACAGAACAAAATGGAGTCGGCCGGCCTAGGTCTGCTCTTTCACTGTCTAGGCCATTAAGGAAGTGTAGCAAAATGCTCAAGTCATGTATGGCCTTACATGAAAAGTAATTCTGTGGTTCGTGGGTTTGAGCCCTGCATCAGGCTCTGTGCTTACAGCTCAGAGCCTGGAGCCAGCTTCAGATTCTGTGTCTCCTTCTCTCTCTGCCCCTCCTCCAGTCAGGCTCTGTCTCTCTCAAAAATAAACATTAAAAAAAAAAAAAAAAGTAAGTCTGAATGGGAACAGCATTGCCAAGATCATCTATATGTTAGCTTCAAGGAACTCAATGAACACTGCTGCATAATAGAAAGATTTTCATCTTCCAATCTTAGATTGTAATATAATATTTTATATTAATGTTTCTCTTTTTCACTTTAGGCATCCCTCTTTTAAGATGAGTGACCCCAGAACTGACCTTTGCCACCACCTCTTAAAAGATGGTTCAACTGATTTTGCCAGTGTTCAGGAGACATATCTTAGACACTGCTTTACCCAGTCAGGAGATTTATGATCCTCTGAGTGGTTTAGGTGCAAATGATATGATTGTCCTGAACAAAATGGTGGACTGACAATGTTTAATGTTACTTGATAAGGGAGCGTGGGGCAAGCTGAGGGCAAAGTTCAGGCTAACAGTGCCACCCCCCCCCCCCCCAAGTGGGACTTGTATGGTATTCCTTGGACACTCCTGGCTACACAAAAACCAGAAAGGACAAAAATCTAATGGTTAAACTGGTAAAATTCGCCACCAGTTTACTAGAGAAAGACAATCCCATCAACAGCCTAAAAGTCTGGGAACTCCCTACTATCTTAATGTTAATGCTTTGCTGGAGGGAAAAACAACCTTAGTTTGACGATAGGTAGGCCTCCAATAATCTGTGAGCCTTTGGCATATGAAAACCCCTTTAGGAACTCCCTCTTGACTTTATCTCCCTTGACTCCTGAAGACTGTCACTCCCCACACTTACAGTACAGCTCTTACTGCCCACAAGTCCTGTCCCTGTGCTTTAATAAAATCCCCTTTTTGCACCAAAGACGTCTTCAAGAATTCTTTCTTGGCCGTCAGCTCCAAACCCCACGAACCTTCCCATCGCCCCAAAACTTCATCATTACCTACACCCAATATTAAAAAGAAAACCACAGGCACAAGATGGAGTCACTTATGCTAGTCCAAGTCACCAGACTGGGGCTTAATACCTAACCTAATTGCAATTTCAACCTTCCCCAGAAATGTAGTCTTAACCGGTCAGTCAGGAATTTTCTGGCCAGCACCAATAAGGTAATCTGTCCTGTCCTCCCAACCCCCAAAGGAAGATGAAGCAATCTGCCTATGGTAAACCCCCCTGCTCTCCCACCCTCCCCCTCCACAGGAAAGTGACCCAGCCTGAAACAATCATTCCTTTTCTTTTGCTAATACGTTCCTGGCCCCACCCTCATTCCTATAAATACTTTTCAGTTTTATACAATTCCTGTTCCTGGGAGCTCCCCTCTACTTGCTGTGTGGGATGCTGCCCAGTTCAGGAACAGATTAATAAAGCAAATCAGATCTTTAAATTTACTCAGTTGAATTTTCGTTCGTTAACACTACTGATTCTGGAAAATAGGTCAAAGTTAAGAAATCCTGTATTCTTTGTGTTGTGGAACTCTGCTTGTTGCAAAGAACCAAAGTTCCCCACATAACTTAGGTAAAACTCACTCATGACCCCTTATTTACCTATAATGAGGCCAGACACAGACCCTTTAAATTTCCATAAATGAGTGGCTGAACTGCTTGTCCCATGGAATTAGAAAGTGCCTGTTAATCAAATTTAGGTTGTTTCCCTTTTTCTGCAGACCTCTAAACTTTGACCCACCCTCAGGCTGAGCCAGCCGAACCCTGCCTAAGGACCCAGCTGAAAATAGGCTGACCTCAGGGCATAACATTCTGCATCTACTGTCCAATCACACCAGCCCACCCTTTCATCCTATTCTTGTTTACTCCTCCCTCTCTAACCTTTGAGACACTTGCAGATCTATTGTCACAGAGTTCTCCCTATTGCATTGGTCCCTCCCCTCCTACCCACTCTGCCTAATCCTTTCCAATAAAATCTCTATTTACCTAAATCTGGATTGGCTTTCTTATTTGATACCGTAGAACTAATTATATTCACTTGAAAGCAAGAACTTAGGTGGAAGTAGATAACACTTCAGTGAAAACTTCTATGTGTACCCAAATGAACAGTTCAAAGTACCTGTTTATGGTAGTGATATTAATAGTTCCACAAATTAAAACAAAATTTTTTTTTTTTAATATTTGGGGGCGCCTGGGTGGCTCAGTCGGTTAAGCGGCAGACTTCAGCTCAGGATGAGCTCGTGGTTCGTGAGTTCGAGCCCCGCGTCGGGCTCTGTGCTGACAGCTCAGAGCCTGGAGCCTGTTTCAGATTCTGTGTCTCCCTCTCTCTGACCCTCCCCTGTTCATGCTCTGTCTCTCTCTGTCTCAAAAATGAATAAACGTTAAAAAAAATTTTTTTAAATAGTTCCACAAAAATAAGCAATATAACAGAAGTCTATTATAATAGATTTACTGACAGAACTGGTAGTTCTAGTAATAATATAAATACTGATTTTTTAAAAGTTTATTTATTTTTGAGGGAGAGCAAGAGGGAGGGGCAGAGAAAGGGATAGAGAGAATCCCAAGCAGGCTCTGTGCTGTTGGTACAAAGCCCACAGAGGGGGCTCAAACTCAGGAACTGAACTCAGGAACCGTGAGACCTTGAGCTGAAATCAAGAGTCAGACATTTAACCAGCTGAGCCACCCAGGTGCCCCAATTAAATTCTAGAATTTAACTCTTTTTCTAAAACAATATCCTGGAAATATTTTAATTAAAAAAATTAAGCTGAAAACAATTTTGCATGGTATTAAATGGAGAGCATGTCATTATACATTTGTCAAAACCCATAAAATGGGGACACCTGGGTGACTCACTTGGTTAAGTCCCGACTCTTGATTTCCACTCAGGTCATGATCTCATGAACTGTGAGATTGTGCCCCCGTTTGGGTTCCGTGCTGACAGCGCCAAGCTTGTTTGGAATTCTCTCCCTCTCTCTCTGCCCCATGCACGCGCACACCCATGCATTCTCTCTCAAAATAAATAAACATTAAAACAACAACAACAACATAAGGGGCGCCTGGGTGGCTCAGTTGATTGAGCGTCCAACCTTGACTGAGGTCATGATCTTGAGGTTCACGAGTTCGAGATCTGTGTCAGGCTTTGTGCTGACAGTTCAGAGACTGGAGCCTGCTTCCAATTCTGTGTCTCCCTCTCTCTTTTCCCCTCCCCCACTCACACACACACACACACACACACACACACACACACACACACTCTCTCTCTCTCTCTCTCTCTCTCTCTCTCTCAATAAATAAAAACATTAAGAAATTTTTAAAATAAATATAAAATTTAAAAAAACATAAAATGTTTACCCCCCAAAATGAATTCTAGTGTAGGCAATGGGTTTTGGTTGATAATGTTGGCTCATGGATTGTGTATAACAAATGTACCATTACTGGTTCAGGATATTGATCGTTGAGAAGGCTTTGGTGTCCAGTGGAGCGTGTACATGGGAACTCTCTACTTTCACCTTAATTTTTCTGTAAACCTAAAATTGGCCTAAAAAATAAAGTCTATTTGTTAAAAAAAAAAAAAAAAAGAACATGAAAAAAATCAAAAACAAAATTTCAATTGATTTTCAAATTAATATAACAAGCTAATTTTATACTATCATATAAAAATGATATCATGAAATGGAGAATTTATGAACTGTTTTGTTTTGTTTTGTTTTAAGAAAGAGAGAGCACAAGAGCCTGCAAGCTGGGGAGAGGCAGAGAGAAAGAGAAAGAGAGAGAGAGGGAGGGAGAGAGAATCTCTGACAGCACAGAGCCCAACCTGGGATTTGGGGCTCAATCCCATGACCCTGGGATCATTACCTATGCCAAAATCGAGTCAGATGCTTAACTGGCTGAGCCACCCAGGCCCCCCATGAACTGAGTCTTAAAAAATTGTTACCTAGGCACAATAGATATACAAAGAAAGTCCCTTTTAAGGTTTGAAACTATAGACAATACCCCACTTAATCAACTGGGACCCTATTCAAACTGAGAAAATTATATTGCTATAATTTTAAGCACAATATTGTTTTAATGCAATCAGTCATTATATCAAAAACTATAGATGATCTCTACATTTACCAGCTAAATTTTCTGAAAAATGACAATTCTTTGTTGAAGAATTCAAATTTTTCAGGGCGCCTGGGTGGCTTAGTCAGTTAAGTGTCTGACTTTGGCTCAGGTCATGATCTCGATGTTCATGAGTTCGAGCCCTGCATCAGGCTTTCTGCTGTCAGTGCTGAGCCCCCTTCACACCCAGTGCCCCCACCCCCCACCCCCCCCCCCCCGCTCTTTCTCCCTCTCAAATAAATAAATAAATAAATAAATAAATAAATAAATAAAATAAAAAATTAAAAGAATTCAAACTTCTTGAATCATATGATTTTTAAAAACTTATGTTAGAAAATTGGTGAGGAGGGGCACCTGTATGGCTCAGTTGGTTAAGTGTCTGGCTCTTGATTTTGGCTCAGGTCATGATCTCTCAGTTCCCTGGGACTGACCCCTCAGTTGGGCTCTGTGCTGACAGCATGGAGCCTGCTTGGGGTTCTTTCTCTCCCTCTCTCACTGCCCCTTCCTACTTGTGCTCTCTCTCCTTCTCTCTCTCTCTCTCTCTCTCTCAATAAATAAATATTTTCAAAAATTTAATTAAAAAAAAAAAAGAAAACTGGTGAGGAAAACCTGACATCAGATGTAACTGAAAAATACAATATGTACATGTGTATATATACATATATATTTTTTCCTCTCACTGAATTTACCAATGAATTTACCAATGGATAAAGTACTTTTTACAATTTTTCATTTTGAATAATTTCAAAAAAATTTCAAAATTTTCAAAAAATTATACTAAAGAATAGTACAGTGGTTACTATATTTACTAAATAATTGTTACCATTTCACCATATTTTCATTATCACTGTGTTTACATGTGATGTGGGGGGAATCTTTGTATCTTACTCATTTGCAAGTAAGTTGTAAACACTGTGAAACTTCACCTAAATACTTGAGTCTGTAGTACCCAAGAAACTTGGGGGGGAAGGGCAGCGGGAGAGAGAGAGAGAGAGAGAGAGAGAGAGAGAGAGAGAGAATCTTAAGCAGGATCCACACTGAGCATGGAGCCCAATGAGGGACTCCATCACACGACGCTGGGATCATGACCTGAGTCAAAATCAAGAGTCAGAGGATCAACCAACTGAGTCACCTAGGCACTCCCAGTATCTCATTTATATGTATTTAATCATACACCAGTATTGATGCAGACAGGCCAGGTCTGAGGACCTGGATGGGGTTCCACAGGACCAGCCAAGAGACTTCTTGGCTTTGCACAGAACGGAAATCAAACTCAAACCAGCAGGAAATGAGAGCAGTGCTTATTGAAGAGAAAGAGCAGATATAGAGAGTATCTGGGAGACTTGGAAAGAAAAGGAACACAAGTGGAGTCTTTGCTTGGGGGTCTGCAGTTTTGACTGAGGATAGGGGTCTGGGATATGTGTCCTCTCAGGCATCCAGTAACTGGTTGAACAAGGATGAGTGCTTAGGTGTCCTCCATAGGTCACTTACACCCTGAAGACAGGGTCTTGCTGTCAAGATGTCTGGAGTCAGTGTCTTAGAGAATGTGCATGATGGCCTCACCTGGTCACTCCTTAGATGTTATCTATTGTGCTAGAAGACTCCAAAGAAATTATTAACTCTGTGACCTTTGTAAGGAGGACATACATTAAGGCTCTTGTAAAGCAGGGGTGTAGGTCCTAGCGAAAATAGAAGCAGGAAAAGGAGCAAAGAAAAGAACCAGCTTTATTTGGTGGGGTCCCTTCAATTTCACTGTCTCATTATTGCAACTAACAATGAGGCTTCAGGGTGGTCTGCCCTGGGCGCAGGCAGTGGTGCATTGTCTAGAAGGATCAAAAACCCATAATAAAAACCTATCATGCACTGGTAATTCTAAACAATGTCAATGATAAAATACTTTTCCCTAAAAATGTTTGTTTAGTTGTAAATAATTGCCAGATACAATTGAATAATATATAGCACTATTTACTACCTATGTTTAAATAAATATTGTATTCTAATGGCAGTTAGAAAATTCCCAGTTACAAAACTGGCCCCTGGCATTCCTCATGGTTTAGAATTATTGAGCTAGGTTGGGAAGGTTGGAGGTAAGAGATAGTTTGTGTTTGAAAATCCTGTCGGTACTAATATTCATGCATCTAAACAGAAGATTTGAAATGAATGTTGGCATAGTCATTGTGAAGATAAAGAAAGAGAACATGACTTGCTTCAATTCTGCTATTCTATGTAACTGCTTGGAATCATTATTTGGGTTTAAAATTTAAAACAGCAGTGTGCCTGGGTGGCTCAGTTGATTAAGCATTTGACTCCTGATCTTAGCTCAGGCCTTGATCCCAGGGTCATGAGTGCAAGCAAGCCCCATGTTGGGCTCTGTGCTGAGCGTGAAGCCTACTTAAAACAAAAAGGCAAGACAGAGTTAAAACCGCAAGGTGAAATATTTTTGTTTGGTAATTTTACAACATTTTCTAATATCTAAACAGCTTTAGTTTTGTGGACAGAAATCAGATATAGACCACTCCTGGTTTCACAAAGACTTGATCTCATAAATAGTTTGGGGCAAACACTGAAATGCATGGCTTAGAACAGGCTGGAACTCCTGAGCAGAAGGCTAAAAAGTTTTTGTTCACACATAAGATATCTCAGTTAAGTTAAATAATATCTTTATTTTGGTTGGAGTTCTTCTTATTTAATTGCAATTAAACTCTTATTATTCAAATAATGTTATTATTTGAAAGGCCACAATGGGGGCGCCTGGGTGGCGCAGTCGGTTAAGCATCCGACTTCAGCCAGGTCACAATCTCACGGTCCGTGAGTTCGAGCCCCGCGTCAGGCTCTGGGCTGATGGCTCGGAGCCTGGAGCCTGTTTCCGATTCTGTGTCTCCCTCTCTCTCTGCCCCTCCCCCGTTCATGCTCTGTCTCTCTCTGTCCCAAAAATAAATAAAAACGTTGAAAAAAAAATTTGAAAGGCCACAATGTACAGGTATAATTTTTTCCCTTAGAGATTAAATTAATGTAATTCATAGAATTAATCCATTACATTTTTTATTTTATTTATTTATTTAAATGTTTTATTTATTTTTGAGAGAGAGAGAGAGACAGAGTACGAATGAGGGAGGGGCAGAGAGAGAGAGAGAGAGAGAGAGAGAGAGAGAATCCCAAGGAGGCTCTATGTTCTGAGCTGTCAGCACACATTCCAACGCAGGGCTCAAACTCGTGAACTGGGAGATCATGACCTGAGCCGAAGTCGGACACTCAACTGACTGAGCCACCCAGGCGCCCCACATTTTTTTTTTTTAATTATTTTTTTTTTTAGTGTTTATTTATTTCTTTTTGAGAAAGAGGCTGAGAATTCCAAGCAGGCTCTCAGTGCTGAGCCTGACAGGGGGCTTGAACTCACAAGTTGTGAGGTCATTACCTGAACTGAAACCAAGAGTTGGACCCTCAACCAACTAAGCCATGCAGGTGCACCTGTTTCATTCTTCCTCTTCTTCTTCTTAATTTGAGAGATAGAGGGACCATGAGCAGGGGAGAGGAGCAGAGGAAGAGAGAGAATATCAAGCAGGTTACGTGCCATCTTGAGGCTTGATCCCACAACCCTGGGATCATGACCTGAGCCAAAATCAAGACTTGGATGCTCAACCAACCGACTGAGCTACCCAGGAACCTCTCATTACTTTCTTTCTTTTTTTTTTTTTTTTTTTTAATCTTACTGTCATGTTTTCTATACTCAAGGATTAATAAAATAAAAATTCACTATTTTTCTGGACATTATTATCATTTTGAAGTCATGATTATTACCAGAAATAATTGTGTTGTGTAGAGATTTAGGGGTTTAAAAATGATCAGCTTCAGGGGCGACTAGATGGCTCAGTCAGTAAAGCAGCAGACTCTTGGTTTTGGCTTAGGTCGTGATCTCACAGTTTTGTGAGTTCAAGCCCCACGTAGGGCTCTGCACTCACAGTAGTGTGGAGCCTGCTTGGGATTCTTTCTCTCATTCTCTCCCTGCCCCTTCCCCACTCATACTGTCTGTCTCTCTCAAAACAAATTACACAAATATAAATAAATAAAAATGATCAGCTTCAGGTATCAAATGAAATAGGTAGGCCATTGGTCACGTCTGAAAAATTAGCAATAATTCCCAATCGTTATCAGTATATAACGAAGCAGCACTTTTTAGGCCCTAGATTTTGCAGAAGTTGATCAGATTCAGGGGAAGGGTATTGAATATTTCTACTATCTTATTCCCCCTAGAAAATAAGGTTGAGTGAGCAAGGGAGCGAGAGAGAAGAAACAAATTTGCCAAAGGTTAGTAACGTGACAATAATAATAGTAACACTGACCACAATAATAATTTATCTAGAAAGCTCTTGCTAATGGGTCTAGCAGAAAGTAAATCACAACAGTTTTACAGAATTTTACAGCCTTGCTCCATCTAGAAATAAAGGACTGCCCAGAATAGAATGGGAACACTCTGGGGGTTCCCATAAATTGGGAGTGAGGTAGGGGCTCTGGGCTGCTGCTCCAGTACCAGGGTGGGGTGGCCCCACACTCTACTGGCAGCAAGAAGATAATTCTAGGAGGCAAGAATGTTTTTCTGCTACCGCCTCAAAAATCCCTCAGATTAGTGAAAAATAAGACACTGATTCAGTTCCTTCCTTGCTTTCTTGAACTGGAGGCGGTAACTCTGGGAAATCTATCTCAGCTTTGTTTAATATTTCTTCCACTTTGTCCATTTTCTTCCCCTCCTTGGCGAGGGCAATAGAGAGAATTCTGGGTGGGTTTGAATCTTTACTTACTGCGTAAATTGTAGAGGCTGCTTTTAGGCAACAGGTTTGTGCAATGGTAAGTTGAGCAAGGCAAAAAGACCTACAGTGACCACCAAGCTGAATACAAACAGGCTCATTCAGTGACCTACTTCAAAATAGCCAGGGGTCCTAGCTAATCAATGGGCTACTTACAACCAGGCACAGGTCCTAGGATTACCAAAAAAGTGAAAAGTTCAAACGTTACCATACTCCCTCACTCCACCCTATAACTGTAGCCCCTCACCACCCCCTTGGGGCAGACAGTCTCTCCTTCACTGTCCTGCCTGCTGCTCCTTTGCAGCGCATTCAGTAAAATATCTCTTTGGTGTGGCCTTGGGTACATTCTTTCACCATCCGCACTGTGGTCCCCATCCGTTCCGAATGCTTGACATAAATTACTTATCCCTCCTTAATTTGAAAAGCAAAAATAATAAAAGTGATAATAGTTAACATGTATTGAACAGCTCACTGTATACAGGAGCTTCAGAACCATTATTATTCCCCTTTTCCAGAGAAGAAACTGAAGGTAAGTAACTTACTTGCCCGAGTTTGTCCTATAGACACCTTCTTAAACACTCCATATACTTATGCAAGCAGAGATGGTGAGAGGATTAAATAGGATAATGCCTGTAAACCCCTTAGATTAGTGCTAACAATGTTGAATTTTACCTGAGCCCGGTGATCCTGGAAAACAGCAATGGTTAAAGAAATCCCCCCACCCAGAGTGTTCTGGAAAATGGTTTACTATCCTTAACCTATAGGACTTACCTAAGTAAGGCTCATGAGTTCTCCCTTGTTTACTTATGATAAAGTCCAGACACAGACACTCCAAATTCCCATTCTTGGCCTCGTAAATAATTAGCTGAACTGTTTTGTCCCCACTAATCAATCAGAACAAAATACTTGTCACACAAACTTTGATTAGCATTGTCTCCTTCCCCCATGCTCCTGGACTTTGACACATCCTTGGCCTGAGCTAACATAATGCAGCCTTTAACAGCCTCTCCTGAAAATAGGTTGACCTCAGGGTAAGACGTTCTTTCATCTACTATCAGATCCGTCACTCCACCCCTTCATCCCACTTGCCCACTTCAGATTCCTTCTAGCCTGTTTACTGCCTCCATAAAAGAAAAACCCATTTTGCCTCACCCTTGAGAAACTTGCAAATCTTATTGCCAGAGAGTGCTCTCTCCTATTGCAAGAGTCCCTTCCTCCCCTACTTCCTGTCTTTCAAACGAAGTCTTTCCTTTTCTAAGTCTGGATTTGTTTTTTTATTTGACATTACTGGCACATAATAAGCACTCAGTAAACATTAGCTATTATTAAGCCCTTGCATCTTCTTTTTTCTTCCTGTGTTAAAACTTTGTCACTATAGGCAGGAAGCAATGGGAGAATTCAACTTGCTCCTTACGCCTGATGGGTGTATATTAATCTTGGTCCCTAGGAAATAAATGGTATAATCAAATCTGAATAATTTAAGGAGAATTTATTTACAAGGGAGACTAGTTTAATAGGTGTGGGTGGGGCACCTGGCTGGCTCCGTCAGTTGGGTGTCTGACTTTTCCTCTCAAGACATGATCTCATGGCTTGTGGGTTCGAGCCCTGAGCCCCACATCTGACTTTGTGCTGACCTCTCGGAGCCTGGAGCCTGCTTTGATTGTCTCCTTTTCTGCCTCTCCCCAGCTCACACTGTCTCTCAAAAATAAATAAACCAAAAAAAAAAAAAAAAAAAAAAAGGTGTGGCTGGTGGAGGGGACCACAAGTGATAGTGGCAATGGAGTTTTCAACATCTCTAGGTTTGAGGGGACAAAGAAGGCAGATGTTTCCAGAACATAAAAAGATGGAATCCTGTGGAACAGGCCAATTTGACAGCAGCATTGACCCTCCATTAATGAAATTGATGGGGTTTTGGAGTGATGGGGGTCTGGAGCCAATGACCAGGAAAGAATACTTGAGATGTCTTTGGTACAAAAAAGGTGATTTTATTTGTTTGTTTATATGTTTATTTTTGAGAGAAAGACAGAGCATGAGCAGGGGAGGGGCAGAGAGAGAGGGAGACACAGAATCCAAAGCAGGCTCCAGGCTCTGAGCTGTCAGCACAGAGCCCGACGCGGGACTCGAATTCACAAACCGCAAGATCATGACCTGAGCCGAAGTCGGACACTTAACTAAGCCACCCAGGCACCCTGAAAAAAGGTGATTTTATTAAAGTGCAGGAATAACCCAGGCACCCTGAAAAAAGGTGATTTTATTAAAGTGCAGGAATAGCATCCCTGGGCAGAAAAGAGTTGTACCCGGGGTTGTAAAGAGTGACTGGTTATATACTTATGGAGCTGGGGGAGATAAAGTCAAGAGGAAGTTTTTTTAAGGGATTTCCACATGCTAAAGAAGATTTACAGATTACTGGAGGCCTAGCTGTTGTCAAGCTAAGGTTGTTCTTCCCTCTAGCAAAACATTATGTTAAGACAGTAGGGAGTTCCTGGAGATTAGGAACTGATAAGATTCCTATTGATAAGACTGCCCTTTTCTTGTAATTTTACTAAGATATTTGTAAATTGATGGAGACTCTATCAGTTTAACCATTTGTTTTCTGTCCTTTGCTTGTTCTTAGGAGGCAGGAGTGCCTGAAGAATATCACACATACCCCCTTGGGGAGTCAGCTTGCCTTATGCTCCCTCACCAAAATGACCCATCCAACTTGGATCAGCGAATAAGTCTCCAACCTTACTCTTCTCCCTCCCTTGAATCTTCTGTAGCACTCCATTGGCGAAATCCAGTAGAAAGCCAGAGTGCACAGGAGCCCTGTTAATATAACCCACAGAAATGAGCCTTCTGGAGAAGAAAGCTGGGTGGGAAAGAGTGGAGATATATAAGGACAAGTGGAAAATATCTATCACAAAGGGGTTCACAGGCTTCTATGTGTCATAGATGGGGATCCCTGGGAACAGACTCTGAGACAAAGAGTCTCATGCAGAAGATTTATTAAGGAGTACTCTTGGGAGATACACCTGTAAGAAATGGGGGAGGAGGGCTGGGACACAGAGAGAAACCGACTCACTATGCAGTTGCAACGTTAAGGCCTTAGCCTATTCTGTGAGGTGCT
Organism: Puma concolor; assembly: GCF_028749965.1. Lineage (NCBI taxonomy): Eukaryota > Metazoa > Chordata > Mammalia > Carnivora > Felidae > Puma > Puma concolor. Next base: position 97,465,469 of record NC_141667.1, read on the forward strand.
GTGGAATTGGGATGGGTCTGCAGAGGGGTCCCCGAACTGAGGCCTTGGGGACACCCCTCTGTACCCATGCATCAGCCAGTCAGAGTACAACCTTGGGCTAGGGATGGCCAGTGCCTGTGACCTAGAAAAATTCCCAGGGAGGGATGTAGGTATGAACCTACATGTGGAAGGTGGGTGGATCTGAGTGGAGCACTGCCTCATCCACTACACTGTGTGTGGGGGTGAAGGCAATTGCTGATTAGATGGCCAAGGACAAGTAAAGCGCTGAATACAGAAATGATAAGATACGATATACTGAGTTGGTGAGAAAGGTTAAAAAGAGTGAAATCAGATGCTAAAAGGCATTTGAAAAAATTCAAGCTCTATCCCTTGTAAATACGTAAATAAAAATAACTCTCTTAATAACATAACAATGCTGCGGATAGATACCTCCTAAACACAGCAAATACCCCTATGTATCAACCCAAGAGCTAAAATCATGTTTAATGGGGGCACCTGGGTGGCTCAGTCGGTTACTCATCTGACTCTTGATTTCAGTTCAGGTCACAATCTCACGGTTCCTGAGTTCGAGTCCCGCATCAGGCTCCATGCTGATAGTGTGGAGCCTGCTTGAGTTTCTCCCTCTGCCGCTCTCTCTCTCTGTCAAAAATAAATGAATAAACTTAAAAAAAAAATTGTTTTCACCTATCAAATTAGCAAAGACCAAAAAATTTGATCACGTACTTAATTGGTTATAGTGTGAAGAAACAGGCATTCAGACACAGTGTTAGTGGGATAGTGAATGTCCCCTCTCTGGGACAATCTGGCAACAGTCATTAAAATTAAATACATGCATAGGGGCACCTGGCTGGCTCAGTTGGTTGAGTGTCAGATTCTTGATTTTGGCTCAGGTCATGATCTATCATGGGATCGTGGGGTCGTGGGATCTATCCCCACATGGGGCTTCATACCGAGCATGGAGCCTGATTTAGATTCTCTCTCTCTCTGTCTCTCCCTCTGCCCCTCTATCCTGCTCGTACTCACTTTATCTCTAAAAAAAAAAAAAAAAAAAAAAAAAAAAAAATAGGGGCACCTGCGTGGCTCAGCCGATTAAGTGTCCAACTTTGTCTCAGGTCATGATCTCATGGTTTGTGGGTTTGAGCCCTGTGTCAAGCTCTGTGCTGACAGCTCAGAGCCTGGAGCCTGCATTGGATTCTGTGTCTTCCTCTCTCTCTCTGCCCCTCCCTCTGTCTCTCTCTCTCTCAAAAATATATAAATAAACATTAAAAAACATTTTTTTAAATAAAAATAAAATTAAACACAGGCATATCCTTTTACTAGTGATTCCACTTGTATAAATTTATCTCATGGATATATTCACACATGTAAGAAAGAAATGTAAGGATATTAACTTCAGCTTGTCTTATAATAACAAAGGAAAATAATTTCTGCACTCAATGTGGGACTTGAACTCACAACCCCTAGATCAAGAGTCACATTCTCCACCAACTGAACCAGCCAGTCACCCCAGTATGTAACTTTTAAAATGAATGAAAAAGATTTCTTTGTCCTGATGTGAAGTGATCGTCAAGGCATGCTGCAGAGTAAAAAGAATCAAGAAGCAGAAAAATATGTATGCTCTGCTATTTTTTTAATATGCATAGAAAATCTTAAGAAGGATATATAAGAAAATTGGAGGCAGTGGATACTTCTGGAGATGGAAACTGGATATTTGGTAGGATATATAAGAATATATAAGAAGGGGGTCGCCTGGGTGGGTCAGTCTGTTAAGTGTCCTATTTCGACTTGAGTCATGATTTCACTTCGTGGTTCGAGCCCCGCATCAGGCTCTGTGCTGATAGTGTGGAGACTGCTTGAGATTCTTTCCCTCTCCCTCCCTCTCTCTCTGCCCCTCCCCTACTAACTCTCTCTCTCAAAAAATAAACAAATAAACTTACATATATATATTGCATATATTTATATAATATATAAATACATATTAATATATTATTATAATATATAATAGTATTCTGCATAACATATATTATATAATAATATTATATTATATAAATATATATATATAAGAAGGACACATTTTGTACCTTTTGGATTTTATACCTATCCAAACATTAATGTAAAAAAATAGACCAAAGAGATGAACCCAAATCAAGCAAATACTTAAAAGAATACAACTGACACAACCTTTTTTTTAAATTTTAATTTATTTTTGAGAGAGAGATAGAGCAAGTGGGAGAGGAGCAGAGGGAGAGAGGGAGACACAGAATCTGATGCAGGCTCCAAGCTATGAGCTGTCAGCACAGAGCCCAACGTGGGGCTCGAACTCACAAGCCGTGAGATCATGACCTGAGCTAAAGTCAAACGCTCAACCGACTGAGCCACCCAGGTGCCTCCAAAACCGTTTTATGAACAGAATCTCTATAACAATATGTCAGAGATGAATATAGACATTCGTCACCTCCCAGCCCAGAGCTGTGGGGGAGGGAGGAGATTCCTTTTATGTTTTGTCCAAGAAAATGACTGTTAAAACATCCTCAGATCTACTCAATTTTTTATTTTATGGCTTTTAAGGCCTTGTCTCCCAATGAACTTGGGGTAAACATCAGGATACACTATTTTTGAGCAGGTTGGCAGGTTTACCGTCTCTCAGCGTTTGCAAAAAGGCACACTTGGGCTGGGGTGTGTCTGAGCCCAGAATGGGACTATAGAACAGCAGAAGGACAATGAACTCCATTGTGCTCCTGTTCTATGCAGCAAGCATAACAGTGTCTCCTATGGCTCAGGGACAAATGTGCCTAGGCATAAGCGGACTGAACATAGGCGATAGATGTCCAGCACCTGGAGACCTTAGGGGGTCTTCACTCCCACCACAAGTTGGGAATTGAGTTTGAGGGTAGCCCCTCTCACTGCAAAAAAAGCCCCTCTCACTGCCCTACAAACCAGTTCAAACCTGTTCTCTCACTAGGCAATCCTTACTGTAGGTCTTCACATCTTCACACGGCTTAATATAGATCCCTAACTATTAGGTTTTAAATACCTTTCTTTTGATGCCCTTTCAAAATTTAAGGGAGCTGAAAAAAGGTTGTGAGATCAAACAACAAAGTCAAGGAGGTCTCTTTTTGATTACTGGAACAGAAGTCTTTTTACCATAGCAAATCATACAGACATGGCTCTGTATGATTATGATATAGTTTTAACAGCACATATTAGGGGCGGGGGAGAGAGGATCTCTATCAACAATTGTTTCCACTATCTAACTTCTGCCAGAAAGAATGGCTTGAGTTTCAGCTGCTGCCTTCTGTGGTCTTTTGACCAGAATTCCAATTGTGCCATGCGGCAGGTCAAGTTGTGCAGGTGCCTGACTGTATATTTTGCAGCTAATTCGCCCTGGCAGGCACGTCAGGAAATGATGCTGTTCACAATCAGATGTTCCACAGGAACATTACTGGACTTTGTCTATGGCTGAGTGGCAAAATTGATGATACCTGGTCGGAAAAATTTCCGGGTCAAGCTTATGTACACCAGGCCCTACCCAGGCACTGTTTCTAGCAAGATGAGTCCCACGCAATTCTGCGGATTTGTATGTTTCTTCGGGGACCTCACCCAGGGCCTAGAATGGAGGCAAAGGTGTTTCTTGAAGAAGAATTCTAGCTTTGGCTCAGGTATTCTGCAGCCCACCTTCCCTTCTGCCAGAGGGTTTGTGGCGGGGTTTTTGACCTGTTGAACAGAATGTCAGTCTTGCTACCTGCTTGCTCGATATACAAGATTCATGTATCTTCCACCTGTCAGCAACATAAAATCCTAACACTAAATTTTAGTTGGAGAATAACCTTGAATTTTAAATTATCTCACTCTTTTCAAAACCTAGACAGAGAAAAGATTATTAAAGGGATTATAAAGGGATTATTAAAGTGCCCCCATTACTGAGTTTGTCTTGTAGAGAGTGCAAGGACCAGAGTTTCTATAAAACTATTGAAGTTATTGACCAATGTAGCCTAAACTATCTCCTTACATAAGGTGTTACAAGATGGGCTTATTTAATTAATTAATTTATTTATTTATTTATTTATTTATTTATTTATTTAATACTTTGCCAGCTTAAAAAATGTTTATTTTTTTGAGACAGAAAGAGAGAGAGAGAGAGAGAAAGCTTGTATGTGCACGGGGGAGGGCCAGAAAGTGAGGGAGAGAGAATCACAAGCAGGCTTCGTGCTGTCGGTGTGGAGCCAATGTGGGGCTCAATCCCAAGAACCCTGAGATCATGACTTGAGCCAAAATCAAGATTTGGATGCTTAACCAACTGAATCACCCAGGCACTCCATGATGGGATTATTTTATCATAGGGTTCAGTATTAGGGGGGGAAAAATCCCTTCTGAAAAACTGGTTTCCTCATTTCCCATTCTAAGGGCAAAACGGTGTATTACTCTTCTTTTTCTGGTTGACATAAATATAATTAGTAACCATGCACAGTTACCATGCTAGCCTTTGGGGCTACAGTATATACTTCCTCCCTGTTTTTATGGTTTTGGTATTATATTTCTATACCAATAAATGTGTTATATGTTTATGTCATATTGGAAGCTACTGTATGGCCTAAACTTATTTTTAGAAAAAGTAGGGCTATGAATTTATATCACTGTAGAATACTCGCATAAAAATTACACTATGCTCATTAAAAACAAAAATAACAGCAACAACCAAAAACCTCTCGACAACAGACTATACCCAGGCAAGGAACAAGATTTTAAAACTAAAGTCTGATAAAGAAAGAGGGAAAGTACTCATTATTTGTTTTGTTTTTTCATTCATTAATTCTTTAAAAAATCATTTAATATTTATTTATTTTTGAAAGAGAGAGAGACAGCATGAGTGGGGAAGGGGCAGAGAGAGAGAGAGGGAAACACAGAATCTGAAGCAGGCTGCCGGCTGTGATCTGTCAGCACACAGCCTGACTCGGGGCTCGAAGTCATGAACAGTGATGTCATGACCCGAGCCGAAGTGGGATGCCTAACCCACTGAGCCGCCCAGGCGCTCCTTCATTCATTAATTCTTGAATTCATTTATAATAGCTAAGTATTAGATAAAGTTGTTGATTCTCTAAATGTGGTAATAAATACTGGGTTTGCCAAATTCCATGTTGGAGGTTGGCATCTGCACCCTTTTGGGAGATTGCAGGAAAGGAAAAGAGTGGGGGAATCAAATGGGAGTGGGGAGGGTCACAGGTGTTCTACGTTCGCTAAGCATACGTGCTTATCCATGTCAGCTGCCCTGGTGGGTCAGTCCTGACTCTTCCTGGCCTGGTTAAGCAATGATGTAAACTCTGTGAGGGTAAGGATTTTTGCCAGATACAAATGAGCTCAGGTTTTCTATTGAATGAATGAATGAATGAATGAATGAATGAATGAATGAATGAATGAATGAACGAACGAACGAACAGACGAACCTCACTTTCGTGATGGTGATCCAAGTGTCCCGGAGCCTGAGCTCTTGCCCTTATCCCAATCTTCTCTTGCTGGGAGATGGTAGCCTCACCTCTGGAAACTCTGGGAAGCTGCTTCCCAGAAAGAATGCCTCAGTGGGTTATAGGTCTTAGAAAAGGGATTCTGGTCTTTTCTCCATCCAAACTCCATGCGTATAACTACAAATCTGGCTGTGTTTTAAAATATTATGCTCTTTAAAATACCCGTAAATGCCAAATACATTTCCCCTAATTTTTCATAGCTATATGTAGGACAGTGTAATATGAACATTATGTTGGGTCCTTTGAAGTTTTGTGATAAAATCAACACATCATCCATTTAGAAAACATCACGACATTAGAGAATCAGTCTAATTCAATGCCTTTTGAATTTCAGTGTGTATCAAAATCACCTGGAGTGCTTGCTAAAACTCAGGTTGCTAGACTCTGCTTCCAGGGTTTCTGATTAGGTCTGGGGTGGGGCTCAAGAATTTGCATTTCCAACAAGTTCCCAAGCGATGCTGATGCTGGTAGTTCAGGGATCACACTTAGAGAACCGTGGCTTTAAATCAGCTTTTCTTACCTAATCATCTGCCTATTCTGACCTTTTGGTGGCTTCTGTCCTGAACGCTGTTGGCAAATGTACAGAATGGTCTCAGGAGTGTGAGGCTGACTAATCTGGTGACTGTGACCTGCATTATCTGCAGCTGGTGGCTGATTGCAAAATGGAACAATTAAGGATTAAGACATAAATCACAGGAAATTAATATGAAGCACCACTGAGTATAAAACCCATAACATCGCTGGTATTCCTCTGTTTTGCTTATACACGTGCATCCTGCTTTGCTCTGCTGTGCTCCCCAGCATGGATGTGACCACACCCAGAACAAATAAAAGACTGTCTGTCTCTGCTATCACAGAATGATAAGGTCATGGGCAGGCAAGAGAATGGAAGTAAATTCAATGAAATAAGATTCTGGGGCTGATGATAAAGAAAAATGCCATTATATTCATTTAATTTTATAAATATCTGTACTTCATCTGTAACTGTGGCAGAGTGGAAGTCAGAAAATTTTTTGCCTTTAAAAAGTGGCTTCTCGGGGCGCCTGGGTGGCGCAGTCGGTTAAGCGTCCGACTTCAGCCAGGTCACCATCTCGCGGTCCGTGAGTTTGAGCCCCGCGTCGGGCTCTGGGCTGATGGCTCAGAGCCTGGAGCCTGTTTCCGATTCTGTGTCTCCCTCTCTCTCTGTCCCTCCCCCGTTCATGCTCTGTCTCTCTCTGTCCCAAAAATAAATAAACGTTGAAAAAAAAAATTATATAAAAAAAAAGTGGCTTCTTTATGTCCAAATGATTTCTCTCTGAGTCAGACCTTCATATAACTATTTCATATTGATGAAGTTTTGGGGTAATGGGCGGGGTTCGTGGGGTCCGGAGCCAAGGGCCAAGAAAGAATTCTTGAAGACATCTTTGGTGCAAAAAGGTGATTTTATTAAAGCATGGGGACAGGTCCTATGTGTGGGAAGAGCTGTACTGGGATCTTGATGGGTAACTCATTATATATCCTCAGGTTGGGAGGGGGTCAAGAATAGAGTAAGTCTCTAAGGAATTTTGGAAGCAAGGTTTCCAGGACCTTGAGGGGCTAGCTGTTGCTAGGGAAACTCTATTTATTACCACTTAATAAATCGCAATCATGAGACCCTTCAGATGTATATCGGGGAGCCATAGGCTTGGAGTGCGCCCCAGCATATACCTTGGGGCAGTTGAGCTAGGAGAAGTAAACTTACAGGATCCTGGAGGTTGGGATAATGTTAAGCTAAGGTTCTCTTTTGCCCCTAGCAAAGTGTCATCATCAAGGTAGCTGAGGTCCTAGAGGGAGGTCACTCTGCGGGTTTCAAGGACTCCTCAGTGGACTGTAGGCAGCAAGGGACTTTAATTTTTCATTTGCCCTAGTTTCCCACATCACCATGGCAAGCACTTAAACCACTTTCCTTTGTTATTTCATAGCCAGGAGTGTCTGAGGTACATCACACATATTCTACTGGGGTGTGTGTGTGTGTGTGTGTGTGTGTGTGTGTGTGTGTGTGTGTGTCTGTGTGTGCGCGCACGCGCATGTGTGTGTCCCAGCCTGTATTTTGCCCTCAGCTTGCCCCACACTCCCTCATCAATATGGATTACTTATTGATTTTGATGATATGGCTTCTTAGAATAAAAACCTGAAGCATACTATAAAATAAGTATAAATTTGAAATGTAGGCTTATGAGATGGAAACAAGCTGAAATTTCATAATGCTGATTAACTATTCATTTAACTTCTTGGGAATTTATATTTGTATTTCTTCTTATACACCCTTAATATCAGTTGATTAGCACCAAGAAAAATGAATTGATATAATGTCTAGAAAATCTGGTAGGATTGATTTAAAAAATTAGTTTGAAAACTTTCTTCCTGTTCTATCCCTTCTGAGGTCACAAAGTCACTTTTCACATTATAGACATCTCCAAATGGTTGCTTATTCTCTGATGTTTTCTTTGACTAATCAGAACAAGATGACAGGTTTTTTTTTTTTTATTCATCCTACTAATCTCTGAGTGCTATTTACCTAAATCTGCTCCATCTACAATTCATAATGATTGCATTGATGCACATACTTTAGGATGGAATTGATTTAAATAAAATTTATTTAAATTTAAATTACTACCCAGGAAGATGGAATGTAATAAGTTTGACTGCAGCTTCCTATCTCTTATTTGATTTAACTATAATACGGTTCTCAACTCATAAATAGGTATAGTTTCATTTTTAGAAGCCTACACCATACATTCCAAGTGGTGATTGATTCTGATAATTTCTCAAACTGTTGTTACTGTCTAATCAGGAAAATGAAGCATTTGAAACAAATAGATGTAAATTAATTGAGAGGGTTAAACACCTCTAAGTTAAGACGTTTGTCATGATTTTGTTTGGCATATTTTAAAATATGTTAGCATTATCAACCAAAACAAAAAACAATGTATACTTATATAAATGTTTTATTTGATTAAAAGAGGGCATGCTGACAGTTTTTGAAAGACACACAAAAATGTTGAAATTGATATGACTTGGAGAACAAATCTTTCACCCTCACCCCCTGACTTTGTGGGCACTGGGTACAGTACAGGGAGTTATGCAAACCCATATTTGCAATCACTACTTTACAGATATTAACATAGGGGATGAGGGATATTTTGTGGCAGAATCTAATCTTGCTTAAGGAAAAAGAAGAAGAAAAGGCTGCAATTTCAGAGTTTGGGCTTGTTATGCATACAGGATAATGAGCTTGGTAAGTTTAGAAGCTTGGGTCTAGCTCAACAAACAGATGCCAATGTGGCCAAACAGTAATGTTCCATGCTATCTCCACCGTGCGTCTGGGTCTCTGTACTCATCATCTCATATATATATAGGGCTGTTTTGTTCTCTTAATATACTTCACTCTAAGTATACTACCTTTGAACATTATTGTTTTTCCTTAGAAGGTAGTATGTGTTTTATTTTATTTTATTTTATTTTATTTTATTTTATTTTATTTTATTTTATTTTATTTTATTTTATTTTATTTTATTGTGTGTTTCATTTTAATACTTACCCTCAGGATGCTCAAGAAGAAGGAGGGATATATCTTCAGTTTATACTGAGAGAAAGACTGAAAAGGGCAGACCTTGGAATACTGAAGCCCATGCTGGGCTTAGACTATTTCAGACATATAATTCCCCTGCATTCATTGGACTTGAGAGATTTTTTAAGTTTTCTTAACAAGACATTTTTAAGTCATCTCTCAGTGTGGGTTAATTTTATAGATCCAATGTTGTCTATAATGACAGCTTACATTAAATGCTTGGTAAGTATTAATTCACAATAGGTCCTTAAAACTACCCTGTGAGGCTGATTTTCATTTTTTAGAGGAAGAAGCCGAGGCTCAGAAAGGCTAAGTAAGTTCTTTCCTCTCTCCCCCCAGTACTAAGTACTACGTGGTAGACCTGGGGTTAGGCCTTTCTCAGTCTGGTTCAAGAGCCTGCACTCTGTGGTGTGTGTGTGTGTTTGTGTGTGTGTGTGTGTGTGTGTGTGTGTGTGTGTGTGTGTGTTTGATAAAAGAAAAGTTCATCTCACAGTTGGGGCAGGTTCTGTTCTGGGGGGCAGATGACTTTATCCTTGAGGATGAATGGTTTTTTTGGTTCTTTTAAAAAGTAGGTTGGGGCGCCTGGGTGGCGCAGTCGGTTAAGCGTCCGACTTCAGCCAGGTCACGATCTCGCGGTCCGTGAGTTCGAGCCCCGCGTCAGGCTCTGGGCTGATGGCTCGGAGCCTGGAGCCTGTTTCCGATTCTGTGTCTCCCTCTCTCTCTGCCCCTCCCCCGTTCAGGCTCTGTCTCTCTCTGTCCCCAAAAAAATAAACGTTGAAAAAAAAATAAAAAAAATAAAATAAAAAGTAGGTAAACTGTCTTAGGAAGGACAGTAGGTCTTTTCCTGGGCCCTGCTGAGGGAGATATTCAGGCAGATTATGATTTGGGTGCCACATCTTAGGAAGCCAGCACCTCCCAGAGCAGGGCAACAAAACCAGCAAGGACATGGAACACCTTCTATGTAAAGCAAGAATTGGAAACTAAAGACACTTCCACTTCACGTCCTCAACGCCCATACCTGTCAGAGTCAGGAAAAGATAGGAGAAGAATTACTGTTCTAGAAGTTGGGAGTTTTAGGGTTTTCCCAACAATTCCTTTAAAAGCTGTACGGATATAGACAGGCCTCTTAGCATTGCTGGGCTCAATTTCCTTATCTATAAGATGGATTCTGGGTTTCCAGGGAAGAGGTTCTGCACCAAGGCTGCACAGGGTAGCGGTTAGGAGTAATGACTCTGGAACCAGACCACCTGGCCTTATAACTATTTAACTTCTTCATGCCTAGATTCTTCACCTAAGAAAAAGGGATATTAGTTTCTATTTCACAGGGTTGATAGGGGTAGCAATGGGTTAGTACATATAAGTACAGTGCTTGACCCTTAGTAAGCTCCCAATAAATGTTAGCTATTAACACTATGAGTATCTAGTATAGTGTCAGGATCCAACTTCATACAATGGAGAATATTTAGAGATGTCATCATCTTGGATCCATTTTCTTGGTCTTTCCTAGCTTAAGAGGCTCAAAAAATCAGAATCCTTTTGGCGACCCCATTTTGTCCCCACTCCTGTCCAAGCAAGGATCCTCCCCCAATGCTAAGCTATTGTCTAGGCATCAGTTCAAGTGCAGGGAGGCAAGAATTGGAGCAAAAAAAGAAGGAAGAAGTGGCATTGAGGCCAGATGAAGGGTGTTCATACAAGTTGTATATAAGTTGGGAACCACTTGTATACTAATATGTGTGAAGCTTGATTCTCTCATGCAAATAATGTGCATGGGCAGCTGGAGGTGTCACTGTATCAGGTGGGTCCCACTCTCTCCTCTGTTACCAGCTGGGTCACTCCCACCTGCCTGCACGCTGCTATTCTCCATTTCCCATCCACACTGGCCATCACCACTACCTACATGTCATAATGGCAAGGGAGGTGAACACATGTCATGGCAGATAGTGCCTATCTCTGCTCAGCCTCAGGAGAGGAGCTTCATGAGTCCAAGCATTGCCAGAGCTGGACTCATCCTCTTGAAAAAGGGTGAATGAAATGAGATCATTTTAAAGTTGAGGCTTTATTTATTTATTTATTTATTTATTTAATGTTTATTTATTTTTGAGAGAGAGAGAGAGACAGAGTGGGAGCTTGGGAGGGGCAGAGAGAGAAGGAGACACAGAATCTGAAGCAGGCTCCAGGCTCTCAGCTGTCAGCACAGAGTCTGACGTGGGGCTCGAACCCACAAACCGTGAGATCATGACCTGAGCCGAAGTTGGACACTTAACTGACTGAGCCATCCAGGCACCCTAAAATTGAGGTTTTATAAAAATCCAATGTTTTAAGGCTCTCTATGAAAGACAAACACAAATCCTATGAGGTTTTCTTTAAGGTATAGTCAAGTTCAAACATGTCATTATAGACTAAGACTTATAATTTAAACTATGACATACTTCTTAATTTAAAATATGTACTTGGAATATATATTTTTTCATTCAAAAACTTTGAATTTTAGGAATAAAGGGGACAGCGGAGACCATTCATTTCCATGTCAGCATTTTTAGATGCAGGAACTGAGAGGTAATGAGGTGAAGACACGTGTCCTTGTTCACAGGGCTAATTAACAGAGCTGGGAAAAGAACAGAATACTCAGTCAAGAATTATTTTCCTTATGTCACAGAGGACTCCTCCTCCAAAGTAGTTGTTGTTCTTGCATTGCAAAGGGTTCTAGAAGGGGAGGACAAGTGAAACTAGGAGCACCAGCAGCTCGTGCAGAATGGTGGCAAAGACCACAGGACCTGGGGCCATACCTACATGGCTGGAATCCTGTCTTCTCAACTTCCCAGCGGTGTGATCCTTGGCAAGTTCTCTGTGAAATAGCAATTAGATATTGTGAAGTCACAGTTAACCTCTCTGCATAGTTACAATGAATCGATTGCAAATGTTTTGGTGTATTTGTCAAGTGTTTTGCTCTGTATTAGGAACAGAATTAATATTAGATGCATGTAAATCCGGAACCATGTCTGTGTTTAAGTGCTTAATTATTGTTTCTGAAAGGCCCACTGTGAGTATCTAGAACAGTTATAGTTAATAGCTTTGCTAAATTGAGAATGTTTAGGGATGTCTACATCCTGGATCCTGTTCTAGGTCTTTCTCAATTTTTTTAAGTTTGTTTGTTTATTTATTTAGAGAGAGTATGCACGTGCACGTATATGAGCAGGGGAGGGGCAGAGAGAGAGGGGAGAAGAGAGAATATCAGGCAGGCTCCCTGCTGTCAGTGTGGAACCCAGTGTGTGGCTTGATCTCATGAAGCGTGAGATTATGTAGGTCTTTCTCAATTTAAGAATCTTAAGAAGTCAAAAAAAAAAAAAAAAAAGAATCTTAAGAAATCAGAATTGTCTTCCTAACTTCATCCTGTGCCCACCTTACCCCAAGCAGACACTCTCTCTGACTCTATAATCCTGAGGACAGAGACCTGGGTAGAACTTGATCTAAGCCATATCCCAGTGTCCAGCCCAGGGCCTCAAAAAGAAATGTGTAGTAAAGATTAATGCAGTGGTATCTCTAGAATTTTGATATAAAAATGACTCAGAGGTGATCATCTGGTTGGGACTGAAGATGAGAGTTTGGATTGAAATTGCATTTGCTTAGGAAATAATGGTGATCAAAGAGATGTAGCTAATGTTCCCTCATGCCAGCCCTTGAAATTACCAATGAATGAATATGTGAATGAACGAATAATATATGAATACATGAGTGAATGAGGATAGCAGCACTACAGCTCTCTGTCTCAGTAGACACCACCACTGGGATAGAATCTCCAACCAATGGAGGAGGAATTTCAAAACGAGATCTGAGATGGACTAATCTGATGTAAACTGAGTATTAATATATCTTCTTTACCTGCTGACACCCCTCACGTGGAGAATTCTGCGTTATAATAATTATACAAGAGATGCATGCAATGCCCTTGTAGGAAGCCAAACAAATTGAATACAGCCTTTTCCTGTTAAAAACAAAATTCAACTATGTAAATTTGAAGATCTAATTGGCTTTATTAAAAGATTCATGAATTGGGGACATCCCAGCTAAGAAGTAGAGGGGAGCTCCAAGGAACTGTAGAAAGTGGAACGTTTGTGGGGCACCTGGGTGGCTAAGTCAGTTAAGGGTCTGACCTCTGATTTCAGTTCAGGTCATGATCTCATGGTTTGTGGGATCAATCCCCACATCAGGCTCTGTGCTACCAGAACTTGGGATTCTTTCTTTCCCTCTTTGTCTGCACCTTTCACGATAAATAAACATTAAAAAAAAGTTTCTTTAAAAAAAAAAATAGGAAGGTGGGGGGGGGGCAAGAAAGTTATTAGCACAAGAAAAAGATTGTTCCAGGCAAGGTCGATTTTCCTTTGTGGGAAAAGCAGCAGTCTTATCATACAGATTACTTCATCCACCCAACTTCACCTATCGTTGGGGGATGGAAAGGGCTCCTGTGGCCACCTCTTGTGTGATCAGTAAATTCCTGAGTGACTGATTAAGACTGTATTTCTGGAGGAGGTTGAAACTGCAATTAGATTGGGTATTAAGCCCTGGTTTGTGGAGTTGGCCTAAGTGACACCATTTTGGGCTGTGGTTTTCTTTTTAACACTCCTAAGACCTGTAGCCCGGTTTATTTTACTTTTATCTGATTTTATTTTATTGTTGAAGTCTAGTCGGCTCACAATGTTACATTAGTTTCAGGTGTACAATATAGTGATTCAACAAGTCTACATAAGCTGTGCCCTCCACAAGTGTAGCTACCAGCTGGTGGAATACCATTGGCTACATTCCCCATGCTGTACCTTTGATCACCACAACGTATTCATTCAATAACTAGAAGCCAGTATCTCCCACTCCCCTTCACCTACTTTGCCCATCCCCTCCCCTCCTTTGGTAACCATCAGTTTGTTCTCCGTATTTGCGCCTATGACCCAGTTTAGAGAACAATGTTCTAGATTATGTATACCTACTGATGAGACTCATCACTTTTTCAATTTTCCTCACAGAGGTATGAGATTAATGAGATAACCATTTTACGTCTTGTTGTGAAAGAAACTCCTATATAAAAGCTATTATTGTCATGTTTACAATCCAGAATGGTCCGATGAAGTAGTATATTTAGATATCTAAATGATAATGGAGAGTTTGTGTTAAGTTTTTAATGTATTTGATTGATTTGTTGAATTTTAAATTAATCTGAGTTTTTTAATTGGACTAATTTTTTAATTCATGTGGGACCAAGACTCATATGTCTTCTCTTTGTTGATAGGCTGTATCTTTTCCATGTAATCCTGGTCTCTACTTTTTATTTGCATTTATTTTTATTTCTATCTGGAAACTTGTCTGACTGGTCTTTGCTTCTGAAGACGTCAGGTTATGCAAAACTCTTGGCATTCTTTGCTTGATGACTGCACAAAGGATTAATTAAGTGTGAGGCAAATTCTTGTTAGATAACTCAGTCACATAATTCCAGAGAAATCTCTTGTACATATTACTCATTAAAGTGGTTTTTTTTTTTCATTTTAAAATGACCACAAAAATTACTGAAATAGCAAAAGCTTTGTCCTTTTTCCTTTCTAGAGCTCTTAGTTTTTCTGCTTTCGTCTTCATGGCTAGACTTCTAGAAACTTGAAAACAGTTTCTCTCCTTTCATTGGGGACTTTTTGGCAAACACTGAAACTGAAATATGGCTTGATATATTTTTGTTGTTTCTGAGTTTGTTTATCAACATGATTAATATTATCAAAACTGTCCTTGGGACATAACTTAATCCCTCAGCTTCTGTTCCTGAGGAGGATTCGCTTTGGAGAAATAAATTTTTATTTTTTTAAACATTTTTTTTTAATTTTTTTTTTCAACGTTTATTTATTTTTGGGACAGAGAGAGACAGAGCATGAACGGGGGAGGGGCAGAGAGAGAGGGAGACACAGAATCGGAAACAGGCTCCAGGCTCTGAGCCATCAGCCCAGAGCCTGACGCGGGGCTCGAACCCACGGACCGCGAGATCGTGACCTGGCTGAAGTCGGACGCTTAACCGACTGTGCCACCCAGGCGCTCCGAGAAATAAATTTTTAAAAGTTGCATGCCAGGCAGGATAGCAGCAGGAGCATCCCTTAACCTTCCTGCTTCTGCTCGCGTTTGTTTCCATGCACACCTGTCTGCAATGTCTCTGGATTCATCACGGTGCCTCCAGTCTAGAGAAAACTGTGAATACTCTTTTCTCAGCCTCTACAATGACTTCTTCCTGTGAAGAACCACAAGAACCACTCACTGACACAGAATCCCTTTTCTAAGAAAAGGAAGTCACTGTTTTTAACATGGCACTCCTTAGGAAATCTTAGCCAGGATATTTTATTGAAATACCGAATTTAAAAATTTGGGGTTCTTGGGGCACCTGGGTGGCTCAGTCAGTTGAATGTCCGACTTTGGATAAGGTCATGATCTCTTGGTTCCATGAGTTCGAGTCCTGCGTTGGGCTCTGTGCTGTCAGCATGGAGCTTGCTTGGGATGCTCTGACTCCCTCTCTCTGTCCTTCCCCTGTTCATGCATGTGTGCACATGGTCTTGCTCTCTCTCAAAAATAAATATTTAATAATTTAAAAAAAGATCTCAAGTTCTTTAATAGAAATGAATTTCAGCAATGCTGTTTTCATTCCATGTGCCTCTTCTCTCTTTTCCTTTTCTTTTTTTTCAAGTTCCTTCAGTAAGAATATTTGCACTCTCTGGTGTGCTGAGATCCTGGATCAACAGGATCTCAAGTGTCGAACGTCCTGTCAGAATTTAGGTTCCATTGACGACAGATTGATGACAGTCAATAGTGCAATAGTGAGTTGTTGTTGTTTTACCAAAAGAGGCCATTTCTTTTGTTTTTAAGAGCACCTAAGTTGCTAAGAGACCATAGTTCAGTTCATAATGTTTATTGTATTAATTTGGCTCTTTCCTTAATCCTCCTACATTTCATTTATTTCATTGTCTGCCCTGCTACAAAAAATACCGCTTTATCTCTGCCTAACACCCTCTCCTTCGCACTCCCTACTCTGGTTTCTAAAGAAAACCTGGAAGAATAAGGACAGAAGTCCATGCAAAGAGACTGCAGGCAAGGAAGAAAGAAAAGGAAGATTCTGAGGAGGGCGAACAGCTGGCGAGTGGGGTGGTTAGACTTGTCAGTGCTCCTGGGCTCCTTTTTCTTCAGCTAGCTAACCTGCGGCCAGGACTTGGCCACTGCAGCTTCCTTTGGCTTCCTTCCATTTCTGACTTCAAGACCATGCTCAGGGCAGACTGCCTTAGAAGGCAATTGGTTTCCTCCTGTTGGCCCACGGGGTGCTTCTGCCACTGTACCCGCTGGCCTGGCATCCTGGAAATCTGACAAGCCTGCCTTGCTGAGACAGAACAGATCGGCTTCTGTCCTTTTTTTCCTTTATTACAGTGGAGAGAGAGAGAGGCCCAGAGGAGGAGGAGGCTGCTGGTGCAGAAGTCGCTCTCTGGAAGGGAGCTCTTGTGAAATTCATTCTGCGGGGAAAACAATCGTGTGGGGGTGTCATTTTCAGTTGTGCTGTTGCTGGCAGGATGATTCAAACAGTACTGGTTCCCTGATCTGCTTGGGCTTGGTTTCCACTCCTGCATAATACACACGCGGGGTTCTCTGTACTGTGGGTAGCAGAGAGCCCACAGATACCTGTGGTTGGAAAGCTGCAGGGGTCTCTAATTTTAGGAGTCAAGCAAATCTAAGATACTTCAAAAATTTTTTCTAATTATTATTTATTTTTAATTTTTTAAACTGCTGATTAATTTTGAGGGAGAAAGAGAAAGAGAGAGGCAAAGAGAGGGAAAGAGACAGAATCCCAAGCAGGCTCCATGCTGTCAGCACAGAGCCTGATTTGGGGTTCAGTCTCACTGACTGTGAGATCATGACCTGAGCCAAAAACGAGAGTTGGATGCTTAAACGACCGAGCCACCCAGGTACCCCTAAGATACATATTTTATAAATCTTGTGTTTTTATTGCTAAGACAAGATGGCAATATTAAAGATCAGTTTTAATGATTATTCTATATTTTAGCTATACAAAAAAAAAAAAAAAACACATCACTGCTCAACTCTCACTGAGTGGGTGAGAACTGGGTGCTCATTAGAATCATTTGGGAGTTTTTCAAATTACAGAGGCCCAGGCCTCACTTTAAACCAAGTGACTCTGAATCTATGATGGTGGGGCCCAAGCATCTGTATTTATTTTTAATAAATAAAAAAAATTAATATTTATTTATTTTGAGAGATAGAGACAGAGTGTGAGCAGGGGAGGGCAGAGGGAGAGAGACACACACAGAATCCAAAGCAGCCTCCAGGCTCTGAGCTGTCCTCACAGAGCCCAATGCAGGGCTTGAACCCACAAACCATGAGATCATGAACTGACCTGAGCTGAAGTTTGATGCTCAGCGGACTGAGCCACCCGGGTGCCCCGAAGCATCTGTTTTTGTTTTTGTTTTTGTTTTTTCAGGCATCTGTATTTTTAATAAAGTTCTCAGAGGAGTTGAGAACCACTGGTAGAAGATAATATTGATGAATATCCTGTTTACTCTCTAATCAGATTAAGAAGTAATCTCTCCGTGGTCACATTTCCCTCCCTAATCAGAAGTAATCACTGGCCTAAATTTGGTGTTTATTGTCGTTATCCAAATATTTAAACTTTTACCACATGGGTATGTGTGTTTGCAACTCCAAATGGTACATAGTAGGGCATATACGTGTTTTAAAAACTTTGCAGACATGGAATTATGTCATATATCTTTCTGAAACTTTTTTTTGCTCAAGATGTATTCATATTGATACATGTAGTTTTAGTTCATTTTCGTTGCTATATAGTATTCTATTGTATAATTAAAAAAAATTTTTTTTGAAGTGAGCCAGTGAGTGTAGCATTTTAACAGAATTATTTCCATTTTGGGGGGTATTTTCTCTCAGTTTTGTCTTCAAGCACACTTTTTTTTTTTTTTTAAGATTTAGTGAAAGAGAGAGAGAGTGTGTGATTGGGAGAGAAGGGCAGAGGGAGAAAGAGAGAGAGAATCTCAAGCAGGCTCCACGCTCAGCATGGAGCTCAACTCGAGGCTCGATCCCATGACCCTGGGATCATGACCTGAGCCCAAATCAAGATTCAGAACCTCAATCAACTGAGCCACCCAGACACCCCAAACATATGTGGTTTTTTAAAATATTTACTTATTTTTGACAGAGAGAGATCATGTGCATGCGTACATGCATGAGCAGGTGAGGGGCAGAGAGAGAGGACACAGAGTATCTCAGCACTAACAGCACAGAGCTTGAACCCATGAACCGTAAGATCATGACCTGAGCCCAAGTTGGACACTTAACCAACTGAACCACCCAGGTGCCCCTAGCATACATGTTTTAATAGTGATAATTTCCATTATAACTCAATTTTGGGTTTTCTTTTTCCATTTAGTATCATATAATAAATTTCTTTCCATGTTTCCATAGGTCATGATTATTTAATTAACTACATAATTTTCCTTCATGTCTATTCATCATAATTAATCTAACTATATTTTACCCCTAATATATTTTTTTACCTATTTTTTACCCCTAATATATTCTTGTAGGATGGAGCTGGCAATATTACAAGAAAGATTTGCAGGTATGTGTGCAGCTTACTTGATTTGTTGAATTATTTCTCTAGAATGGTTTTCCAGGAGTCGGATTATTGAATCAAAGCCTTTGAAAAGGCTTGATACATTTTATAATACTGTTTTCTAAACACACTTGTATTTTTGTTATAACCCATCTCTGGGTTAATGCTGAATTATTTTGTTTCATGGGGGAATATAATATTAGGAGTTCTTCTTTTGGAGAAGCCGTACTCTTGGTTCTAAACTCTTAGGACAAATTGAACACTGAGAAGAGTACCCAGAATTGAATATATTTAAGTAGACTAATACACAAAGCTAAATGGAATAGCAAATACATAAGAATTTGCAAATTCACTGGATAAGAAATTAATTCTAGATGTGATTTACTAATAATTATTGAAAATCCCATGCTTATGTTGCCTAATCTCTTTACTAAACCTCAGTTTCCTCAGCTGTAAAATGAGGTTATGATAGAAATAATAATAATAGCCGTGAGTAGCACAACAACATTTTTGCAGTGTTCATCACATGCTAGGCATTGTTCTAAACACTTTACATATACTAGCATTTAATTGGCTTAACAACCCTATCATGTAGGCATAGTTATTATTATCCCTATTTCATATTTGAGGAACCAAGGCACAGAGAGGTTAAATGACTTTTCTAATGTCATACAGCTAGTACATGGCAGAGCCAGAATTCTAACTCAGAAAGTCTGGCTCCGGAGTTAATGCTTATAACCACTAAATAAATAAGATAGTTTATATAAAATACCTACTTGAGTGCTAGGTGTATAGTAAGTACTCAATAAATGCTTGATATTATTATAATTATAACGTGTTTTGAAAAATCATTCGAATGAGTACAAGTAGTGAGTGAACTGATTTAATAGCCCTAGAAAACAATCAATAAGTGGAAATTTCAGCAAGGCAAATTTTCACTCAACAGCAGTAGTACATTCTTAGACCCTGGACATGAACAAGGAGAGGCTGAATGTCCACTTGCCAAGAATGCTGTAGAAGAAATTTCTGTAGCAGGTAAGTGGCTGCCCTGGATGAGCTCTAAGGCAATTTCTAGCTACAGGATTCTATGATACTAGGCCAGAATCTTATGTTCTTTTCCCATATACTAAAGCTCACTTGTTTTCTTTAATATCAGTTTCAGTTTATGAACCTTATTGATGTTATTTTCATTGTAATTATCTGAATCATTCACCAACAAGAGCGTAGCTTTGTAGTTTGTGTAAGCCTTTGGCAGTCTCTTGTGTTGTAAGGTCTGATGTGTTACAATACCTGAACTCATAATGATGGGTGCTGGGGAAACCAACATGTAAACATGTCAGTTTCCTTGGTGGTCAGCCTTCCTAAGCAGGCATCTACAGAGCCACTGTCACTTGGCTAAATATCATTTGGAGTCTGTCATCTTTATCAAGAGAACAGACAGGCCCATGAAATGGCGCTTTAAATGTTTACATTGAAAAATTATGGGACTATGATTGTGGATGTGAGTTGATGTCGCATTTATAATAACACAGTTTGCAAGTGACTCAGGAGAGTGCCAATGATTTCCTGCTGGGCAGGGGGATTGCTCCCTTGATGGAAGTAATAATTTTGCTCAAGCCACAGGGAAGCCACATCTGACCTTAGGATTTGTTCTCCCTTTGGATTTCAGCCCATGCGATTATTTTGTCTATACCATTACATCTGAAGCAACCCTTCAGGGTAATGCACAATTTTATCAGATTCATGTCATTTCTCCAAAAAGAGTCATTTAAAGGGAACAGTTAATTCCATTACAAAGATGATGATGGAATCCATAGCAAATATACTGGATTGGCCCAGAGATCCAGGCTTTAGAAAACGATTTTTTATTGGCTATATATTATTGTCTTTTGTCTAATGTTTTAGATTGTGCTGAATGTGTAGTTACTATGGAGATAGATCAAAATAGGCATAGAGTTTTGAGTATCAAATTGTCAACAAATTTACCGTATAAAAATAAGATGTAGGGGCGCCTGGGTGGCGCAGTCGGTTAAGCGTCCGACTTCAGCCAGGTCACGATCTCGCGGTCCGGGAGTTCGAGCCCCGCGTCGGGCTCTGGGCTGATGGCTCGGAGCCTGGAGCCTGTTTCCGATTCTGTGTCTCCCTCTCTCTCTCTGCCCCTCCCCCGTTCATGCTCTGTCTCTCTCTGTCCCCAAAATAAATAATCGTTGAAAAAAAAAAATTTAAAAATAAGATGTAGAGTGAGAAGGAAGGCAGACAAAGACTTTCAAAAACAGTTATGAGATTTAATCTGTGATATAGGAAGGAACGAGAAAGCAGAGAGCAGACAGGACTTTAGACAATAGATTCTTCAAAATCTTAAGGTAAACCATTTGAAATGATCATTTTTGAATCATCGTCATTGAAACACACAATTTGCCTTATAAAGAAAACAATCTCTTTATTTAGTGGGATTTGACTATGTTCAACATTTGTAATAATTCTAAAATAAAAAGTTACAGGTTAACTTCATAAAAACAACTCATGTATTTATACATGAGTACCGTTGACCTTAGAACAATGCAAGGATTGGGGCGCCTGGGTGGCGCAGTCGGTTAAGCGTCCGACTTCAGCCAGGTCACGATCTCGCGGTCCGTAAGTTCGAGCCCCGCGTCAGGCTCTGGGCTGATGGCTCAGAGCGTGGGGCCTGCTTCCGATTCTGTGTCTCCCTCTCTCTCTGCCCCTCCCCCGTTCATGCTCTGTCTCTCTCTGTCCCAAAAATAAATAAACGTTGAAAAAAAAAAAAAAAAAAAAAAAAAGAACAATGCAAGGATTAAAGGTGCTGATCCCCATCCACCAAGAACCTGAAAATCCATGTATAATTTTTGACTCTTCAAAAATTTTACTAATAGCCCAGTGCTGACTGGAAGCCTTACTGATAACATAAATAGTCAATTGACACATATTCTGTATGTTATATGTACTATATACTGTATTCTTACCATAAAGTAAGCTAAAGAAGATGTTATTAAGAAAAATCACATGAAGGAGGAACTACATTTACTGCACTGTATTTATAGAAAAAAAATTCACATGTAAGTGGACCTGTACAGTTCAAACCTGTGTTGTTCAAGGATCACCTATATTTATATTCTGTGTTTAATTTAGAGACATTGTAACTCAAATGAAAACAATTTTAAAATGCAATTTTATTTTGAGTAAGCGAAGGTTTGCTTTGTAATCTGACCACCTAATGAGCATACATTTGGGGCATCTTGCTTTAGGGAACTCTAAAGACAGTAGCAAGCTGTCTGGTAGTAATTATAAGTGTCATTATTTTTGTGTTATTCATTCTGGCTCCAATAGGATGAGGGTGGTGTGTCTAGTCATCCTGAAACCTGAATTAGAACCCTCAAGACTTGAATGACAGCAGTGGGCAGTCAGAGTCACTGCTGTTGTGGAATGTAAGCAGAATTTCTAAAAGGAACATGTGTTACTTACATACATAAAATAAATATTGAAAGATTGGCTTAGGCTAAAAGTACTCCAGGTAAGTTGTAGGACTGGATAGTAAAAGGATGAGTTCATATTGTGGAATTTCAAAACATAAAAATCTTTTGATCATATCTATTTAAGATGAAAGTCAATTTTTAAAAAAATGTTTTATTTATTTTTGAGAGAGAGAGAGGGAGAGCACAAGCAAGGAAGGGGCAGAGAGAGTGGGAGACAGAGGATCCCAAGCAGGCTCTGTGCTGAGAGGCTGACAGCAGCAAGTCGGATGTGGGGCTTGAACTCACAAGCTGGGAGATCATGACCTGAGCCGAAGTCAGATGCTCCACTGACTGAGCCACCCAGGGGCCCCCAATTTTTGATTCAAATAAAACAGTAGGGAGTTGACAAGAAAAGTTTGTCCAAGAAATGACAAATGTATATTATAGCCAAGCACAAATCTCAATTTAGAAATTGCTCTTAAGCAAATTATACTTTGACCGCATCTTGCTACATTTTAGAGAGTACATGTTTATATATATGAAATGTGAAAATAATTTTGACATATTTTATTTTGTGTAACATTTTGAAAAAAGTATCCTGAGCCAGGCGATCTATTTATCATTTATAAAACAAGGCAAAGACATTGAATTTAGAAACTTCTTGTAGGTTAGTTGAACAAATAGAACTTTCCTATAGATCTGGAAGATGACCTTGGTGTTCCTGTCCATGGTAAAGCCTCGTAGAGGGACAAGGCGGACAATTGGAAAAATAAAAAATCATCCCTCCTCTCTGAAAGGAGAGCACAGGAAGCACAAAGTGATTGAAGCAGCTTGAATTTATGCTTCCTATTTGAAGAAGTCCTTGTAGAGGTATTTCTCTGCCCCTGACACCTTCTGTTGTGGGTTAACTCTGCCAGAGGGTTACTCAACTCAAGAGAATACTTTTTTTTTTTTGTAGGCAGGCTTCATGCCTAGTGTGGAGCCCAATTCAGGGCCTAAACTCACAATCCTGAGTCAAATGCCCAACTGACTGAGCCACCCAGGCGCCCTGAGAATACTTTTTTTTTTTTTTTTTTTTACTGCAGAGAAGGCTGATGAATAACATGTTGAGTATGGCATGGAAAACTTGATATTCTTCTGTTGAGTCCTGTGAGTCATGGCTGCAGATGAGGCATATGAGATCAATGGCCTGCCTGATGAGATTGGAGTGAGGGGAAATCTGGTCAGAGCCATTTGGGGACAAAACTGCCTCCTTGTCAGTATGGTGGCCTTGCCCAGACTGCTTATTTTCTCCTGCTGCATTTATTTTGAAAGAGAGAGAAAGAGTGCATGAGGGAGGGAGGGGTAGGGAGAGGGAGAGAGAGAGAATCCCAAGCAGACTCTGTGCTGTTAGGGCAGAGCCTGACACGGGGTTCAATCCCAGGACCCTGGGCCAAAATCAAGAGTCGGACACTCAACCAACTGAGCCACTTAGGCACCCCAACGTGGAAGCTGCTTATGTGCTTGTGTAGAAAGGACAGACAGGTTTCTCCTCTGCTCACTTTGTTAAGGCAGCATAGATTCCTCTTATGAGTCGGTCCTTCCAAAGAGCCGGCAGCCTCTGCTTCAAATGTTCCTGGGACTGCAGACCTAGTTGGTATCTAAATAGTCTAATTCACCGGCAATGATTCTGGCACAAATCAAAGGATTTAGAACTAGAAGGAACTTGAAAGACTTAAGAAATCCAATCGTATCATTTTACGTGTGAAGAACCAAGACCACGTGAGAGCCACAGAGCTACTTAGTGCTAGAGAAATGGGACAAGAACTCAGTGTCTTGAGCTGGATTCTTGTAAATGGAAGAGCATGTCGTTAATTCAGGAGATCTGTGAGTACCGCCTCCAGGCCCGTGCTCATTCCTGCGTGTAGTTACGAAGCGATGTTGGTAAGAAACGTAATTTTAGAAGAGGTGATTTGGGGCTTCATATTTAAAGAAACGAATTGTCATGAATCTGTCATGTGCAAACGAGTGCCAAACAATTATCTTAACACTGTTTTTACGAAACAGTTGGAAGCCCCACAGCTTTTCCTTATTGGGATGTGTCCTTAACTGAACTCTTGGAGATTAATACTTCATCTTCTAACCCTCTGAGTGTCTTATGCACACATTGAGAAGGCTAAACTTGAAATCCTGAATTTTCTGGCTCATACTTAGAGATGGCTCCTTTTCTAGTAGATACTTTATCTGAGCCTTAAGACTAGACAACTGGGTATTCACTTAATGGGAAGACCTTAATTTTGTCCCTTCCAGGCATCCCGCCCAATTTGCAAAGTGGAAATCCTTGCAACTTTTTCTTTCACTTGGCCTAATATATCTTGTGTAGTTACGTAAATTTACACAAAGCAAAAAATGTTCAGGAAGCGGAAACAGAAAGACAAAAACACTTCATTTATTAGCATCCTGGAAGCAAAGTGCATTGCTTTGGTCCTGCTCTCCATAAGTACAGTAGTTGCCTTTTATCTGCAGTTTTGCCTTCTGCGTTTTAGTTTCCCTCGTTTAAGTGTGGTCTGGAAGCAGACGGTACTCCTGATGAATCATCGGGAGGTCAAGAGCAGACTAACGCTCCATCATAATGCCTACAACATTCACCTCACTGTCATCTTATCACATGGGCATTTTACCGTCTCATATCATCACAAGAAGAAAAGGTAAGGGCAGTCAGACAAGATGTTTTGAGAGAAACAGAGAGACCACATTCAAATAACGTTCATAATAGAATATTGTTATAATTGTTCTATTTTATTATTAATTATTGTTAATCTCTAAATTTATAAATTAAACTTTTTTTATTTAAAAAAATTTTTTTTAACGTTTATTTATTTTGGGGACAGAGAGAGACAGAGCATGAACGGGGGAGGGGCAGAGAGAGAGGGAGACACAGAATCGGAAGCAGGCTCCAGGCTCTGAGCCATCAGCCCAGAGCCCGGGGCTCGAACTCACGGACCGCGAGATCGTGACCTGAGCTGAAGTCGGACGCTTAACCGACTGAGCCACCCAGGCGCCCCTATAAATTAAGCTTTATCATAGGTATGTGTATATATAAGAAAAAAAACAGTATAGGGGTGTCTGGGTGGCTCAGTCGGTTAAGCGTCCGATTTTGGCTCAGGTCATGATCTCATGGTTTGGTTCGAGAACTGGAGCCCCCCTTCTGGCTCTGTGCTGACAGCACGGAGCCTGGACCCTGCTCAGATTCTGTGTCTCCCTCTCTCTGCCTGTCCTCCACTTGCACTCTGTCTCTCACAAAAATAAATAAACATTAGAAAAAAAGAAAAAAAAAACCAGGATATATGTAAGGTTTGGTACTATCTGCAGTTTTAGCCATCCACTGGAAGGTCTTGGAATATATACCTGTGGATAATGGGGCCTATGGTACATAGAAGAACAGAATGCAGATATTGGCTCTATGAAAGCTTTAAAGCAGGTGGATTTTTTACAAAATTGTAAACCTACTATGTGCCAGGTTGTTTTCTTTTTTCTTTTTTTGGCAGCCCTGAAAAGGGCCTTTATTTGGAGAAAAAGGGGTGATGAGGTTTTAGCCCCCAAAGCCATAGAGGGTGCGGCCCTGGTGCTTGAGCAGGTAGACCACCTCCATGGCCGTGACTGTTTTGCGCTTGGCGTGCTCTGTGTAGGTGACAGCGTCGGGGATTACCTTCTCCAGGAAGACCTTGAGTACCCCCCATGTCTCCTCCTAGATGAGGCCAGAGATGCACTTGATGCCACCAAACTGGGCCAGCCGCCAGATGGCAGGCTTAGTGATGCCCTGGATGTTGACGGGCAGCACCTTGCGGTGGCGCTTGGCACCCCCCATGCCCAGGCCCTTCCCGCCCCTGCCGCGATCAGACATAGCTGCCTAATAAACATTAAAATTTTTTTTAAAAAGAAAGAAAGAAAGAAAGAAAGAAAGAAAGAAAGAAAGAAAAAGAAAACCCCAATCGCTGTGACGTGCTGTGCGAGTAGGTCACAGTGATTGGGGTTTTCTTTTCTTTCTTTTTTTTTTAATTAAAATTTTTTTAATGTTTGTTTATTTAAAAAAAAATTTTTTTTCAACGTTTATTTATTTTTGGGACAGAGAGAGACAGAGCATGAATGGGGGAGGGGCAGAGAGAGAGGGAGACACAGAATCTGAAACAGGCTCCAGGCTCCGAGCCATCAGCCCAGAGCCTGACGCGGGGCTCGAACTCCCGGACCGCGAGATCGTGACCTGGCTGAAGTCGGACGCTTAACCGACTGCGCCACCCAGGCGCCCCTAATGTTTGCTTATTTTTGACAGAGAGAGAGAGAGAGCGAGCGTGAGCGAGCATGAGTGGGGGAGGGGCAGAGAGAATCCAAAGCAGGCTCCAGCCTCTGAGCTGTCAGCACAGAACCAGACTCGGGGCTCGAACTCGTGGACAGTGAGATCATGACCTGACACGAAGTCAGAAGCTCAACCAACTGAGCCCCCACCCCCCCAGGCGTCCCAGTTTTTAAAATTTTTAAATGTTTATTTATTTTTGAGAAAGACAGAGAGACAGAGTGCAAGCTGGGGAGGGGTAGAGAGAAGGAGACACAGAATCCGAAGCAGGCTCCAGGCTCCGAGCTGTCAGCACAGAGCCAGATGCGGGCTTGAATTCACAAACCTTGAGATCATGACCTGAACCAAAGTGGGGTGCCCAACTGACTGAGCCGCCCAGGTGTCCCGGGGTTTTCTTTTTTTAATATGTTCTTTCATTCAAGAAGATGCTTTATTCTCCTTCTGGTTGTTGTCTGTCATAAAGACTTATTTTGGGGAAAGGATTTGATGTTGGTTATATTTTAGTTTATGCATTCATTTACCCAGTAAATATTTTTTGAGCAACTGCTATGTAGCAGACACTAAGCTAGGTGATAGGATACAATAGGGAGAAGAAATTAGACAAATCCATGCCTTTTTGGCTTAGTCTAGTGAGGGGCAGAATATAATAACACAAATAAATGTAAGATAAGTTGATGAGCACTGGGAAGGAGATGTACAAAGTACTAGGAGATGGGGAGGATTTCACCTGGTCGTAAGCACCAAGGAAAGTTTCCCTATAAAATGATGCTTCAGCAGAAATGTAAAGGAGTTGGAGTTATCAAAGAGTGAAGAATGATTCAAGTCAAGGAAACAGTATATGCAAAGACTCTGTAATCATAGAGAGTCAAGGGGTATAATATGTATTAAAGTTTTCTTTTGGGGCATCTGGGTGGCTCAGTTGGTTGAGGGTCCAACTCTTGATTTTGGCTCATATCATAATCCCAGGGTTGTGGGATCAAGCCCCACATCGGGCTCTGTGCTGAGTGTGAAGCCTGCTTAGGATTCTCTTTCCCTCCCTCTGTCCTTCTCCCCTGCTTGTGCACTTTCACTCTCTCTCTCTCAAATAAAAAAAAACAAAAAAAAAAAACAAATATATATATATATATATATATATATATATATATTTTATTTTATTTTTTTTTTGCTTTTGCTGTAATGTTGAATAGGTTTGACTGGGGTTAAAAGGGATACAGGTAGACTGGTTAGGAGGTTTTTAAAATGGACAAAACTTGGGGTGCATGGGTGGCTCCATCAGTTGAACATCTGACTTCAGCTCAGGTCATGATCTCACATCTCCTGAGTTCAAGCCCTGCATCAGGCTCTCTGCTGTCAGCACAGAGCCTGCTATGTAGCCTCTGTCCCTCTCTCTCTGTCCCTCCCCCACATGTGCTCTCTCTGTTTATTTTATAAAAATAAACATTAAAAAAATAGACAAAGCTTGGTTAAGAAGGTGGAGAAGATGGAGGAAAACATAATTTTGACCGGATTGGAGGCTGGTTTGAGCATGGAGGTGAGAGAGAGGGAGGTATCATGGATGACTTCTGGCTTTCAGGCTCCTTCAACTGAATGACTAGTTCACTGAAGTGGGGGCTACGGAAGGAAACCAGGTTAGGGGAATTGGTGGGCGTGGGAAGTGGTGAAAGCATGACTTCATTAGACTTGAACATCTTGAGAATCCCAAGAGGCCAAGGTAAGCTGCCAGTTGTATAATCAACTTTGATGCCTGAGGAGACAGAGGCTTGGGCTGGAGATATAAATTTGTGAGTCATCTTTGTGTGGACATTGAGTAGAGAGGGGAGCACCAGGAGAAAGACTATTTTAGAGTGGATTCAAGTAAATGCTCTACTTTCCTCTGGGGATAGGTCTTTTTTTTCTTTTCAAAGTTTATTTATTTTGAGAGAAAGTGCACTTGCATGCAAGCAGGAGAGTGGCAGAGAGAGAGAATTCCAAGAAGGCTTGATCCTGGGGGCTCAACATGGGGCTGGGTTCTCTGAACCAAGAGATCATGACCTGGGCTGAAATCAAGAGTTGGAAGCTTAACTGACTGAGCCACCCAGGTGCACCAAATGGCTTTGATTCTTGATCAAAGTCTTTCAGGTTTTAGAGCAAATGGACAAACTTAGAAATTGGGCAGAAATATCCCTAAAATTATGACACACAGATGGACCTTGCTGGGCTTGTTGAAAAGTTAACTGAAAGACATGAAAGACATTTTTTTAAAATGTTTTTTTTAACGTTTATTCATTTTTGAGAGACAGAGAGAGATACAGTGCAAGTGGGGGAGGAGCAGAGAGAGAGAGAGAGAGAGAGAGAGAGAGAGGGAGAGAGAGAATCCCAAGCAGGCTCCAGGCCCCGAGCTGTTAGCACAGAGCCTGATGCGGGGTTTGAACTCACTGACTGCAAGATCATGACCTGAGCTGAAGTCAGACGCTTAACTGACTGAGCCACCCAGGCGCCCCTGAAAGACATTTTTTTAAATCTTTAAGGAAAACAAACTTTTAGCTATCTGCTTGATGGGCAGATGGTGCATATGGAGAAAAGGTCAGGTAAAGTGCCTAGGTCTATAAAGCAAATTAAATTCTGTGTTGGCAAATGAAGTGATTAAAATTATCAAAGATATCCTTTCAATCTAAAAGTAGTTTGAAGGTGTTGTGTGTGTGTGTGTGTGTGTGTGTGTGTGTGTGTGAAGAATGAATTAATCTAAAAACTAAATTTAAAACATCTTAACTGGTTTTTAGTACATGCACCCAAGAAAATACTATGAAACTTTTTAAAAAGATGAAAGATAATGTGGATAATCTAGATGTATACATTCATAGAAGCAATCCTGTTATATGTTATCAGGTGAAAAAAAGCATGTTGCAAAACATTATTGAGGTATAATCTATTTATTGGCATTTAAAAATTTTTCAACAACACAGCAGAAAAACCAATAAAGACATTCCTATTTTAAAATCATAAGTTGAACATTTTTCCATTTTTAAATATTCTTCAAAAACATAGTTTTTATTCACTACATAATGCCATTATATGAACTTATTGAGCCATTCCTTTGTTTTTAAAAAATTTCATCTTAAAAAATCACACACACACACACACGGTATAGATTCCTAGAAGTACTCAGTCAAGCTGTTTGAGATTCTTGTCAAACTGCTTTTCAGAGAACCTGTCATGATTTTTCATTTCCATCAACAGTGTACAAAAATGCAGTTCCATTGTACTTAAAATACTTTAAAATACCTTTTTTTAATTTAAATTTTAATTTTTTAAAAGTTGCTTATTTATTTTGAAAGAGAGAGAGAACAGGGGGAGGGGCAGAGAGAGAGAGAGAGGGAGAGAGAGAGAAAGAGAGAATTCCAAGCAGGTTCCATGCTGTCAGCGTGAGCCTGATGTTGGGCTTGATCCCACAACTGTGAAATCATGACCTGAGCGAAATCAAGAGTCAGATGCTTAACTGACTAAGCCATCCAGGCGTCTCTAATTTTAATTTTTTAAAATAAAGTTTATTTATTTATTTTGAGAAAGAGAGAGAGAGAGAGAAAGCAAGCAGGGGAGGGGAAGGGAAAGAGGGAGAGAAAGAATCCCAGGCAGGCTCTGCACCATTGGCACAGACCCCGAGCTGGGGCTTGAACTTGTGAACCATGAAATAACGACCTGAGCTGAAGTCTTCAGCTCAACCAAATGAGTCACCCAGGTGCCCCAACTTTTTTTAATTTTAGAGAGAGAGAGTGCATGTGTGCGAGTCGAGGACAGGGGCAGAAGCAGAGGGAGAGAGAATCTTAAGTAGACTGCAGGCTCCATGCTCAGCACGGAGTCTAATGCGGGGCTCGATTCCACAACCCTGGGATCATGACCTGAGCTGAAATCAAGAGTCAGACACTCAACTGATTGAGCCACCCAGGGGCCCCTAAAATACCTTTTCAAAGTTAATAGGAGAAATAGTATTTCAATATCATTTGTAGTTGTGTCATTTGTGTTACCAGTAACATTCAAGTTTTTTGTCGTGTATCAGCCACTTACATTTTTATTTGAATAATTTAAAGTTCTTTTTTTAAATAATTCTTAAGCTTTACCTATTTTTCTATTGTTATAGTTATTTTAAAAAGTAATAGACTTTTTTTAAAGCAGTTTTACATTTATATAAAAATTGAGCAAAAAGTATTGAGATTTCCAACGTACCACTTCTATCTACTCTCTCCTCAGTTGTGTTAGTATGGTATATTTGTTAAAATTGATGAGCCAGTATTGATATATTATTATCAAGTAAAGTTTATAGTGGGTTCACTCTTTTTGTTTTACATTCGATGGGTTTTGACAAATGTATGACATATATCTACCACTATGGTATCATACAGAATAGTTTTACTGCCCTATAAAAATCTGCATTCATCTATTCAGCCCTCCCTCCCCCATAGTTTTTGGCAACGAGTCATTATTTAATGGTCACAACAGTTTTGTCTTTTCCATGATATCACATAGTTGGAATCATACAACATGTAGTCTTTTCAGACTGGCTTCTTTGACTTAGCAATATGCATTTACGTTTCCTTTGTGTCGTTTCATGGCTTGAGAGCTCTTTTCTTTTTAAAGCTAGCTAATGTTTAGTCAATTGAATGGATATTCCATGGCTTATTTACTCACCTATTGAAGAACATCTTGGTTGTTTCCAAGTTTTGGCAATTATGAATAAACCTGCTATAAACAATCGAGTGTTTGGGCATAATTTTCAACTAATTTGGGTAAATACCAAGGACTGTCATTGCTGGATCATATGGTTAAGAGTATGCTTAGCTTTCTAGAAACTGCCAAACTGTCTTCCAAAGTGGAATTTTGCATTCCCATCAGCAATAAATGAGAATTGTTGCTTATAGTATTTTTTGAAACCTGTTAATAGTAATAACAATAAAAAAATCTACACATAAACTAATTGTCTATGAAGGAGAACCATTTGTTTGTTGTACATGGAACAGAGCATCCCTCCTCCCCACCAGCTTATTGACAATATTTTCACACTCATTTTCAGTAGATAGTTTTACTTCACTGTGAGGATCTGCCTATAGTTAAATTCCTCCAGAATTCTATTTTTGATATTCGATGCTTTGAATTTTTTATAGTAATAGTAATTAAGAATTATTTTCTGGGCTCCCTGTGTGGCTCAGTCAGTTAAGCGTCCGAGTCTTGATATCTGCTCAGGTCATGCTTTCGAGGTCATGAGTTCGAGTTGGGCTCCCCACTGAGTGTGGAGCCTGTTTGGGATTCTCTCTGTCTCCTTCTGTCTCTGCCCCACGCCTGCTTATGCTTTCTCTCTCTCTCAAAATAAATAAATAAACACCTTTTAAGAAAAGGAATTATTGGGACGCCTGGGTGGTGCAGTTGGTTGAGTGTCTTTCTTCAGCTCAGGTTATGATCTTGTGGCTTGTGAGTTCGAGTCTCGCATGGGGCTCTCTGCTGTCAGCACAGATCCTGCTTCAGATCCTCGATCTCCCTCTCTCTCTCTCTGCCTCTCCCCTGCTCTCCGTCTCTTTCAAAAATACACATTAAAAAAAAGAATTATTTTCTAAATTTTAGTAAATTCATATGCTGCACTCAACAATACCACACAGAACACATGTCAACATTTTGCTTTTGTTACACAATAGTAAAATCTCTCACCTGTCAATTTTATAAATAGGTAGGCACAATTAACTTCAGTGTGTAAAACAACCACAAAGACTTTGTGCCCAGCTGGGTCATTTTTAGGTTCAACAAGATATTTTGTGAATGTAATTTTCCTATTTCTTATCTAAACATTGAAAAGAAACAGAATGAGACCTTTAATATTATCAGGGCAGGGCTCATCTGTCTCCTCCTCACTCCTGTATCTAGGAACTCCCAGGACTGTCCTGCAGAAATGAATTCATTTAGTCATAGACTCCTGAGCCGCAAACACTCTCAAAGGGCTTTTTAGTTCAGTCATAAGTCTGACCCAATTTAAGTCATACCTGACACAGGATGCTTGTCCTAATCTTCCACAATTTCAGATGTTCTAGTCTTCCAAAACAGACAGGTTCACGAGTTTTTCCTTCTTTAATACATTCTTCATTAGGTCAAAACAATCTTCTTACCTGTAGTTAAAAAATCATTTCTGTGTGTGTGTGTGTGTGTGTGTGTGTGTGTGTGTTTTCTAAAACATCCATGAGCATTTTTCTTAAAAGTTGCCAAGAGAATAGAGCTTAAATATTCTCACCATAACAAGGAAAAATGATAATTATGTGAAGTAAAGTTTGTGTTAGTTAACTTTATTGTGGGAAACATTTTTCAATATATATGTGTATCAAATGATCACATTGTACACCTTGAACTTATACAGTGTTACATGTCGCTTATATCTCAATAAAGCTGGAAAAAATGTAAATCCCTTAGTACCTAAAGACAGATTCCCTCCACCCCCTACCTCGGCTTTTATGTCATTATTCCTATATATGCCTTCCTTTTTATTTCTGGCATTTGCTCTTGTTCTTAAACATACATACAATACACCAGAAGGAATGATTCATTTTTACCTGGGGCTACTGAACAAGTTTTTATTTAGGAGGTGATTTTTAGGATTTAAAGGATTTTAGGAGGAAGAAAGGGTTGCAAAAAGAGAATTCCAACTAGTATGAGACAAGGATGTGAGCATGACAGAACACGTCATGTTTGGTAAGTTTCAAGGTCTCCTTTTGTGGCTAAAACACAGTGTATTTATAAGAAGTTGTGGGGGGAAGTTATGCTGGAACCAGACAGTGAAAGGCCTTGGGCTACTCTTGGGAGGTGGATTTTAGCTATGGGAAAAGACTGGGAAACAACTAGGTTTAAAAGTGAATTCTGGAGGTCTATACCATGTGGAGGGCATTTTGGAGCGGGAGAGCATGCAGGCAGGGAAAAAGTTATAAGCCCATTTCTGTTATCCAAGTGGAAATAGCTAACGGCTGGAAATGAGGCAGTTGCTTTGGGATTGAGAAGGGAGACTTTTGAAGGATGAACTGACAGGTGATAATGCCTAAATAATTGTTTCCAGAATTCTGGTATGGGCAAGTGGTTGGTTGTATGCCTTTCTTTCTTTCTTTCTTTCTTTCTTTCTTTCTTTCTTTCTTTCTTTCTTTCTTTCTTTCTTTCTTCCTTCCTTCCTTCCTTCCTTCCTTCCTTCCTTCCTTCCTTCCTTCCTTTTTTCTTTCTTTCTTTTTTAATGTTTATTTTTGAGAGGGGGAAGGGAAAGAGGGGGGCAGTGGACATAGGACCCAAAGCAGGCTCTGTGCTGACAGCATTCTGATGGAGTACTCAAACTCAGGAACCATGAGATTATGACCTGACCCAAAATCAAGAGTCGGACACTTAACTGAATAATCAGGTGCTCCTATTTATGTTATTTTACTTTCATGCTTTCTCTTTCTGAAATGTCCTCTCCCATTCAGTCTTCACCATTCATCTTTCAAAATGGTTAGAATCGTTTCCTGTTTAAAACTTTCCCTCCCTATTTCACACAGAGAGTTGACTTCTCCCTCGTTTGGGTTCCACTATATCCCAGCAAGATTGACATTTTATTGCACTTATTTAATATTTGTCTCCTTTTCCTAGATACTATCTCACAGAAAGGAGAGATCATGAATTTTTACCTCTATAGCCTCAGTACCTAGAGTAGTGCCTGACACATAGTTGCAATGGGAAAACATTTGTTGAATAATAAATGAAATGGCAGATAAGGGAGATTTTCCAGTCATGTCTTTGCTGGCTTCCATACACTGTAGATCACCAGGAAAGGAAAGTGGTTCTATGTCTATACAATGGGATGATAGACACTCACACTACCTGTGGAGAAGGTTGAGATAGTGGAATGAAAGCTCTTAGGGAATTATAATACAAATAAAACTCTTTATTCCTATATTATGGGGAAATTGCTTCTTCCACTGATAAGGGTGCATCCAGATGGGAATACTGGTTTTACCTACAACTTGTCTACAAGAAGTCTAGAATGTTCAGGATGATTTGGGAAGAAGTTATCTTGAGGGAAGTAGGGTTAAGACAGACTTCACAGAAAAAGAGCAAAATTTCCTTAGGAGCATGTTCTTGGCTTTTTTGGAGGTTTGGTTAATCCTGGGAGGAAGACCTCATATCGTAATTTCTAGGGATGAATCTGCAAAGTCCATAGGTGGGAGAAGTACCTGTTCACAGAGGCTCTGCCCACAGCTAGACTTCGGTGCTGTTTCAAGATGCAGAGTCATGGACTTGCATCTGTGTGAACCCAAGACCCCAGCCTGGCACTGTGAAGGACTGACTGTGACCTAAGCACTGGGGTGCTGGGGCCTGACAGATACCCTCTTGCTCTGGCCATTTCAAGTCCTCAGCTCATCCTATGTGTAACTGAAGTGAAAACGTGTGGCCCACGCTTCGCGCCAAACACCTTTATCCTCTGCTATTCTGCCATGCCATTTGGAAGCCAAGAGGCTGTTTTGTCTCCAGTTCCGTTTTGCACTGAGTATCACTGAGCACTTAATTCACTATTAGGCAAAGACCAGAAGGGAGAAACAGATTTCAAAACATTTAAAAGTATGTAAGTGCCAAAGTGCTTTTTCTAGGGATAAAACTAATAGCAGAAAGTTGGTTTTCATCCAAGAGTTTCTGGAAGACAAAAGCCATTCATTAGAACACATCTTGATTGAACCTGGGGGGTATGGTGGATGGGGACATGGCGTTGAAGTTGGGGGGCACGGAGGGGAGTGGGCTCTGTGTAAAATTGAATGCGGTCTCAGAATTTAAAACGATGTGTCGAGGTAACTTCCCCCACTGTGTCAACCACACTACACTTTTACGAAGAGTAGTTCTAGATCTTAACTATAATTTCAGGCACATTTTTAGTTCAAACACTTAAAAAAAATCCCCATTCTATTAAAGCCGTTATGGATGTTTTTGCTAACGCACAGATCCAAGTTTTTAAAAAAACCCAAGGAGGCCCTACAAAAATTAGAAAGAATTAATTACCTGCTTCCCCCAATTCCCTGCCTTTTAAAAATTAAGCATTCTAAGAAGACATATGTGAGTGGCTAGCATATAAACATTAGTTGTTCTTTTCTGTGCTCTCATATTTCTGCGTTCCATCCTCCTTTTTTTTTTTTTTAATAGCATATTGCATTTAATTGCATGTTTCCACATCCATCTCCCTCATTAAACTTGAGCTCATCTGGGACAGGACTGAGTCTCACCCATCTTAGGCTCATCAGTGCCTATGTTATGAGTGTGGCTATGAAGAGTTGTTTTTCAAAAACTATTTGTTGAATGAATGAAACATCATTTTTAGCTCTAGGCCTTTGTTTTGCTCTCGGCCTAATTAGGTAATTTTTAATTCATAACAAGCGCAGGCTCTTAATCAGATCAAAGGAGGCTCAAGTTCATTTTTAATGAAAGAGGTACAAATTAAAACTCTGCTGAGGTACAACGTTGTCATCTGTCATACCCTTGTATATGTAGTACATGCAGTATTAACACTTTGTTAGTTGAATACACTAATAGTATTTCTAGGGAAGGCCTTTGGCCATATCTATCAAAATTACAAATGAACATGCTTTTTGACCCAGAAATTCCACTTCTAGGATCTTGTCTGGCAGATATTCTTTCACAGGAGGCAATGACACTTGTGAGAACACTGACTGTGGCATTGCTTGCAGTAGCAAAAACCCAGAAATGAACTCAATGTTCAGAATAGGGGACTAGTTAAATAAATAATGGTACATGCATACAACAGACAATCTAGTCCAGAGGAAAAAAAGAATGGGGCAGTCTGTATATACTGATAGGGGATAATTGGTAAGATCTATTATTAAGTTAAAAAATAAAAAACAAGATTCAAGGGGCGCCTGGGTAGCTCAGTCGGTTAAGTGTCCCACTTCCACTCAGGTCACGATCTCAGAGGTCATGAATTTGAGCCCCACATCGGGCTCCGTGCTGACAGCTCAGAGCCTGGAGCCTGCTTCAGATTCTGTGTCTCCCTCTCTCCCTGCCCCTCCCCCCACTCACACTCTGTCTCTCTCTCTCACTCTCAAAAATAAACATTAAAAAAAAATAAATAAAAACAAGATTCTAGACAGCGTGTACCATGTGCTACCATATATTACATGATGATAAGATGCCTAGGTATATTTGCCTGTGTATGCATAGCTATCTCTGAATGGACTCACCAACCCCAGCGATACGGCTACCTGTGGTTTAGGGAACCAGTTGGATCAATGACAGGGAGCTATGGTTTCTGTCACCTGCAACACAAAAAGTCCTATTTTGCCCACTTTTTAAACCCTTTACCATTTTCCTATCACTGTTAGGATTAAGCCCCAAATCCTTCTCAAGGCCTACAAGGTGCTTCAAGACAGAACTCCCACCTACCTCCCCTGTCTCATTTTTAGCCCCTCTCCCTCCTTGCTTGGTTTTCTTTCAGTGTCTCAAACACCGTTTGCTTTCCCGTCTCGTGGTCTTTGCAGATGCTGTTCCTTTGCTTGGAAAGCTCCTCCTCTCACCCTCCCCTGCCTAATTCCTAGTTGTCCTTGAGGTAACAGTGTTGAGGCCTTTGAGGCCGTTTCGTCAAAGAGACTTTTGCTACCTCCCCAGGCTAGTGTAGTCTCCTGATAGATGCTCCCATGACCCCCCAAAGTTCTCTCTCATTACCAAACATGACAATTAGAAATGATACATCATTTGCTTGAAGTCTGCTTTCCTCACTAAGTCACAAGCTGATGTGTATTGTGGTTACCTTTTTACATGTACCTAGCACAAAGCAGGTGCTTATAAACCCTTGTGAAGGGAAGAAATGAAGGGTGAAAGCAAGGGAGGAATGAAGGAGGCAGGGCAGGAGGAAGTAGGAAAGGCAGCCAGGTTAGGGAGAGGGGAGGGAAGAAAGGAAGGAACTACGAACACATTAAAGGCCATTGTAGAGAGCTGTCCCCATGTGCGTTCTTCATTAGTAAGTAGCTAGCAGGCTCAGTATTCTCAGATTAATTTGAAAATTATAATGTTAACTCCATGACCTTAAAATTAATATTTTATAAAACTGATTATTTTGGTTTATTGTTCAATAAAAAGGAATTTATCACCACTGATGGATGCTTGTTTTACGTTAGCCTAGATATCATGTTATTCTGAATATTTCCTTTTTTACCACTGAGGGGCAGTAGTAACCTTTTCTCACACAAAAGGTTAAGATTTCTATTTTTTATGAGTGGGAAGATGTTGTATACATGTTAGGACTTCAGGCTATTTTAAATATTCAACATATTTTTATACTGATGCTGCTGCTTACATATGAATCACACGGGGTTTTGACTGTATTTAGAATGAGATCAAGCCTCTTCCCCAGCCTCCAAGGCCCTGAATGAGCTCTAGTCACACTGGTCCTCTCACAAGACCATCCTCTTTCAAAGCCTTATCACTACTCCTTTCTCCCTGGAACTCTGTCCTTATTCAGATCCCTGCAATTCATCAGGGCTTTCCAGATCTCTCCATGGAAAGTAGCTTTCCCAGGGGCCAGACAGGTTTTATGAGTCCTGAGGCTTATACAATCTGAGAAAAAGAATACAAAATTATGAGTATAGAAATTCACACAAAAGTGAATATTTATTTAGAATAAGAAAAGGGGGCATCTGGGTGGCTCAGTCAGTTGAATGTCCAACTCTTGATTTTGGCTCAGGTTAAGATCCCAGGGTCATGGGATTGAGCCTCACATTGGGCTCTGTGCTGAGCTTAGAGCCTGCTTAAGATTCTCTCTCACTCTCTCTCTCTCTCCCTCTCTCTCTCCCACTGCCCCTCCCTCGCTCACACACATGCTCTGTCTCTTTAAAAATAAAATAACACAATGAAGTAATTTTTAAAAAAGACTAAGAAAAGAAGTCACAACAAAGGACAAAATGAAAAAGCTGACACATACCCCAAATGTTAGGAAAGCCAGAAAAAGAACATATGTTTTTATTAATGAACTGCCTGACATAATATTTTTTACTATAAAATTTTGGCTCCATACTCTTCAATCACCTTTTCCTATGACATTGATGGTGTCACACATCTCTCTATGCAGTGAATACAAGGATAGTTCAGTCTTTGGAATAGTATCATTGATTGAAATGTGTATTTATGATTGAGAGTTTAGAAAAGTTTCTTGGGTTTCACTAGTCATTATCGGTAATGGCATGTAAATTTTTAAGATTGTTGTCAAAATCTCTATTAGGTTTTTTTCATATATGGGCCCTAAGACTTTAGGACATTCTAAGTGTTTTGTTTGGGGATGTGTGGGGGTGTGGCATGTGTGTGCACATGGGACCCTCCACACCAGTGGCTACCATTCCCCCAGGGCTCGGAAGAAGCCTGTGTAGATGAGGAACTCCATTAGTTTCATGGTCACCCCTGCGCCCCCCAACACTTCTGTCCAACTTCCCAATTAATTGTTATCACTTCACTTGGTTTTCTTTGTTTAAAAAATTTTTTTTTAAATGTTTATTTATTTTTGAGAGATAGAGAGAGAGACAGAGTGTGGGTGGGAGAGGGACAGAGAGAGAGGCAGACACAGACCCGAAGCAGGCTCCAGGCTCCGCGCCGTCAGCACAGAGCCTGACACGGGGCTCGAACTCACGAACTGTGAGATCATGACCTGAGCCGAAGTCATTCGCTCAACCCATTTGCTTAACTGACTGAGCCACCCAGGAGCCCCTTGATTTGGTTTTCATTGTCCTCAGCACTTCACACAATCCAAAATTATCTTAATTGGGCATTTGCCTGTTTACAGATGGCCTTCCTCCACTGCAATGTAAGCTGGCAAGGAAGAGAGCCCTGAACAGTTTTGTTCCGGCTGTGCTCCCAGAGCCTCCCATAGGCTTGGACTAAGGAGAGGGGTTCAACCATTTGTTGAATGAATGAGTGAATGAATTAACGTGGGATTTAATATCAATCTCTAAAATTTGTTCTTAGAATTTATGAATGTTGATTTTTCACAAGAGCCATTTAAAAAAACTTAATTGCATATCAAGTGTTATGAGCAATAATTATGCTAATTGGATAATTTTCTGAAATGGCACATTTTACGTGATATCATCACAATGTGTTCATTTCTTTGACTAGAAGTTTTGAAACAGAAAAGCCACAGATTCTTTAGTGTGTGTATGGACCTCAGATATTTGATAGAGCAGCATTCAAACGTTCTTGCTCCATTAGCCCACCAAATAATTTAAAAACAAAACAATTGACACCTGCACACATTTTAAAGTTATTATTTTTTAAAATCATAAATTTAAATATTTTGGCAAAGGATGTAATTTCTGACAGTGTAAATTGACACTTCAATTGTATTAATTAGAAGCAAAATACCAAATGGATTTGATTCCTGCATTCATTTATTTTAAAAATACATTGATGAGCTCTTCTTTAACAGCAGAAAATATAGTTTTCATTTTTCTCCCTTAAATCTGTATTTTCATCCCACTCCTCCTCCTTTCAATGTCAAATATATATTTTTTAATTTTTAAAAATGTTTATTGTTGAAAGAGAGAGAGACAGAGTGTGAGTGGGGAGGGGCAGAGAGAGAGAAGGAGACACAGAATCCAAAGTAGGCTCCAGGCTCTGAGCTGTCAGCACAGAGCCTGACACGGGGCTCGAACCCCCGAACCATGAGATCATGACCTGAGCCAAAGTCTGTCACTTAACTGACTGAGCCACCCAGGTGCCCCAATGTCAAATATTTTTATGCCTGAAAGTCTTCTATGGATAGACCCATCAAACTTTTTTACTACAAAAATATGTATATACATTTAAATCTAAATTTTTAAGGTTTTTGTGATCATAGGCTCAAAGTATTAAAAAATTTTTTGGATTCAGTTATTATAAGTATTATTGATACATAGATTGAAATATAAATATATGACAAATTACGATATTAATTATGAAAAGTAAAATTTTATTAGCAATGCATTTCTTTTTTTTTAAGTTTATTTATTTATTTTTAGAGAGACAGAGACAGTACGAGTGGAGGAAGGGGGAGAGAGAGGGAGAGAGAGAATCCCAAGCAGGCGCCATCAGCCCAGAGCCCAGTGTGGGACTTGAACCCATGAAGCCCCGATATCATGACCTGAGCTGAAACCAAGAACCAGATGCTTAACCTGCTGAGCCACCCAGGAGCTCCACAATGCACTTCTTAATCAGATGGATAGAACTAATTTTTCTGTAAGTTTATGTATCCACATTTGAATATTATTTATTGCAAGAATTACACAGACTTTAGCATAGAGTCTATGCTTATTTGTTGTTTTATAGTTGTAAGTTCTGAGAAAACATACTGACATAAACAAGCAGATGGGAAAGAATGTTTTGTTATAGCACTACTACTCAGTTCTTCAAACTTGCTGGTTTTACAGTAACATATCATCAATAGTTATTGTTAATGCACTCTCAGCTAACATGTCCTGCTTTTATATTGATAGCAAAGAATAAGGAACTTACCTGAAAAGTAAAAAGATTATTTAATCAGCCATTAAAGTCATTCACTTTGTCAACACCAGCATTTAAGAATCTGTCTCTGTGTTTGGTGCCTCAGGGATTTTCCCATCTTTGGACAATCTTGGGGTTTACAATGAAATGCCACAGGTAGATTTGGGATGAGTGAAACGTGTGCTTTTTAAAAATTTTGATGGTGGGGAGTAATTATTAAAGGAGAGATGGTAAGGAGAGATGGTCCACAAATACTTGGACCACATGTATGTTTCCAGGTGGATTAATGGCAGGAAACAGTCCTTTCAGATGCAGGTTGAGAATCTGAAATTGATGTCCTTCAAATGACCTCTGTTTGTGTACCCAAGTGGAAAATGTCAGAGTCACATGGCAGTTGGAAGACCATGTGTTCTGAACCTATTTCAGAACGAGGTGTCCCTCTACTACACACCTTCCCTAGTCCTTCATTCTTGTAGCAATTACTGTTTTCTTTAAAAAAAAAAAATGCTTGGGGCGCCTGGGTGGCGCAGTCGGTTGAGCGTCTGACTTCAGCCAGGTCACGATCTCGCGGTCCGTGAGTTCGAGCCCCGCGTCGGGCTCTGGGCTGATGGCTCGGAGCCTGGAGCCTGTTTCCGATTCTGTGTCTCCCTCTCTCTCTGCCCCTCCCCCGTTCATGCTCTGTCTCTCTCTGTCCCAAAAATAAATAAACGTTGAAAAAAAAAAAATGCTTGAGGTGCCTGGGTGGCTCAGTAAGCCTTTGACTTTGGCTCAGATCATGATCTCATGGCTTGTGGGTTCAAACCCCGCATAGGGCTGTGTGCTGACTGCTCCGAGCCTGAAGCCTGCTTCAGAGTCTTTGTCTCCCTCTCTCTCTGCCCCTCCCCCACTCTCTCTCTTTCTCTCTCTGTCTGTTTCTCAAAAATAAATAAACATTAACAAAATTTAAAAAGTGCTCAATTATAATTCGCTTGTAAAGTTCCAGCAACTGCGGTCAAGGCTAAAATATGAATAAGCTGCAGAAGGAAAAGAGCGTTAGGCTCTGGAGGTAGGCCGTGTCAACTTCTAGAATCTGCAACTTATTCTCAGGATCTGTGGTTTATCTAGGAGTGTC
This sequence comes from Puma concolor, assembly GCF_028749965.1. NCBI lineage: Eukaryota > Metazoa > Chordata > Mammalia > Carnivora > Felidae > Puma > Puma concolor. The sequence goes on from NC_141667.1 coordinate 97,507,630, forward strand.
ACACTTGACAACTGTAGTAAGAGCATCAAGGGTGACCAACAATACTTAAAGGCAATTAATAAGATGATGATTACTTCCAATCACATCCACCAATGTAACATACTCTTTTAGAAAAATAAGCTGAAATTAAAGTACAAATCCAGTATTCAGTGATTCAGTTTCAATTCACCGAGCAAATATTTATTAAGAGTCTACCATGTGCCAAGAATGTACTGGTTGTTAGAGATTTTGAAATTAATTCTTAGACTAATTAGCTTCTTGCAGAAAGGCATGTACAGGGTGATTAAGAGCAGCCGATTCTGGGGCCACCTCTGGCTTAACTCAGCTCCATTTTTGTGGGGGAGGGGGCTTTAGGCAAGCCGCAGTTTCCTTTTCTGAAAAATGGAAATAATAATATGTAGTTTATAGTATTACTGTAGGACTCAAGGAGATAGTCATGCAATAAACACTCAGAAAGTGGTAGTTATTATTATCAGCACTGTTTTTATTGCTCCCTCCACCCCAGCCCCTGGCCTGGTATCTGCACCTAGGGCTAGGCAGTCAATAAATGCTACTGACTCAACAAATAAATGGACAAATAATAAATAACAAACATTTTAATATGCCACTCTATTTGTAAACAAAGGCATTACATTGTGGGCAAAACAGGTTATTAACAAATGTACAGTTTTATTTACAATATTCAGTTTCACTCTAATGCCAAATAACATATTTATTTCTCCCTTCTATTCAATGAAGTCATAGATTTACTTTCAGTAAGACTTCTGTGTTTTAAAACATTCTCCCGTCATTTTTTTTTTTTAACAGAATCTGTGGGCATGAAAATTATTGCAGGCTCTTTTTTTTTTTAATTAATTTACTTATTTTGAGAGAGAGCAAGAGAGAGCAGGAGCGAGTGTGAGTGGGGGAGGGGCAGAGAGAGAGAGGGAGAGAAAGGATCCCAAGCAGGCTGATGCGGGGCTCAGACTCACCAACCCTGAGATTCGACCTGAGCAGAAATCAAGAGTCGGATGCTTAACTGACTGAGCCACGCAGGCACTCCTCTTTTAAAATGGTACATAATAGTTCCAGGAAATCCAAAAGTTTCCTTGAGCTATATGGACCTGTTGGGAAAAACATTTCACATTTTTTAGGATTCCCAGGTGGAAAGGGAGAACCCATGCCATAGTGCCCCGTTGAAGTGAGAGTTTAAAGGACCACTGAGGACATTACTGTAGAGTGTTTTTCTTGCGCCAGTTTGGGGGCTGGTCTGGTGGTAGTAAGGGGCAATTCTTCCCCTTTCTGAAGTGAAAAGCCTAAGCTCCCGGGCTCCAGGGTCTTTCCCAGGGATCCCTTTCTGTTTGTTCCCCTGTCCCTGCCTGTACTTTCACTGCTCTGTTTATCCCACCCAGGGACAACCCCTGCAGTAGGTTGGAGGAAAGGATGGGAATGTGTGCCTTGCAAAACACATTGTAGGGCTCCCACATCCTACATACAACTATTACTTCAATTTTGGTTATGTGAACATGCTCTTTACATTGACCTGGATCCTACTACTTGCTTTTAATCATATTGGGTGGGATGCCTGGGTGGCTCAGTCGGTTGAGTGTCTGACTTCCACTCAGGTCATGATCTCACAGTTTGTGAGTTCAAGCCCTACGTTGGGCTCTGTGTTGACAGCTCGGGGCCTGGAGCCTGCTTCAGAGTCTGTGCCTCCCTCTCTGTTTGTGCCTCTCCTCACTTGTGCTCTCTCTCTCTCTCTCTCTCAAAAATAAATAGACATTAAAAAATGGGTATTGGGTTATTAAAATTCAGAAACATAAATAAAGCCTGGGAACTAGAGAGCAGGCTTTTAAGTGATCACTCTACCAGGTCCATTAATCTAGTCCTGAGCATGCTTGAGGAAATACATTTTAAAGTTTCCCTTAAGGGGTGCCTGGGTGGCTCAGTCGGTAAGCGTCCGACTTCAGCTCAGGTCATGATCTCATGGTTTGTGAGTTCAAGCCCCGCATCGGGCTCTGTGCTGACAGCTCAGAGCCTGCAGCCTGCTTCGGATTCTGTGTCTCCCTCTCTCTCTGCTCCTCCCCTACTCGCACTGTGTCTCTCTCTCAAAAATAAATAAATATTTAAAAAAATTAAAAAAATAAAGTTTCTCTTAAAATAAATATCATTATTTCTAACCATCCTTCCTTTCATATACAAAAAACATTTCAAAGTATTCTTTAGCGTATATTAGTACTTTCGGTGATGTTGGTACTCCCCATCTCTTGTCCTGTTTGAAAACTACTGAACTGTGCAAACAGTTGAAGAGAATTAGGAATTTGTTTTGTTCTCTTTACTAGCTCTGTTTTTCATTCTCTGCACGCCTACTCCTGCCCACGAATCCAAGTCTGCAGTCTTTCTCTCTAAAACATATTTGTGCTTGCAATGTACCCACTGGTTAATTCACACAGCTCTGATTCATCCTGACAGTCATATGCTTCCGACAGGTGAATACCTCCGGGCAGTCACCTGGAGACACTTTTCTGTAATGATACGTATGTTTCATGACGGTGCTATGTATCACCCTCATTTTCCAGGTATAAGATGTGACAGAGTTCTGGTTTCTTGTCCGATACCCTTAAGATATTTGTATTTTTTTTTTCATGTTTCTTTTTATGCGTGTCTTAGCAATCATTTTTAGTTTTTCTAATCTTCTCAATGATCCTCCAGATATTTCATTGTCCCTGTGGTTTTTTTCCCTTCTAGTTTGTAACACAATACTTTGTTGTTCTGGTAATATATTAGTCGAAGATGATTTCTGCAGGGCCACATAAATAAGTAAATAGTGAACCATGAAACCCGCAGGGAAAAATGGGGACATTACAGGAAGAAAACTTTAGCCAACAGGGAATAAGCTGGCTGAAGGCTGGGTTTAGGGCTGGCTGTATTTAGGCAGGTGGAGTGTATCTTTCAGCTTCTCTTTCTCTGTTGCTTCCTCATTCTTTCTTTCCTACCTGCAGCGTCCCTGGACCTCTCAGAAGCTCAGAATTCTCATGTTTCCCAGTTTCCAGGCAGGACGAGAAGCCATCCGTGGAGGACAACCTTTGGTGCATCTGCTATGCATTCCATATCTCCACCTGTTTTTCAACGACTCCCTCATTCACAGGGAGGCTACCTGGTAGCCATTCCTATATTAGACGGCTCTCCCCAGCCATTGTTGATTGGGTCAGGACAGAACATCTTATCCAGACTGCAATTAGATTTTTGTCTCCACAAATCCTGATTCATTCTGAAACTTCGAGTTTGATTCAAAGCTCTCCCCTTCTTTTCAGCACACATGAGGCTCACGGCCCCAATGGCTCACGTGTGATCTTGTGTGTTTGTGTGTCTGAGTGATGGGGGTGGTGCACTCTTCTCTCACAAAAGCCTTTCTTCCATGATACACCCCCTCCAGCATGGGGAGAGGGAAGAGGGAGCAAGAAAAGATGTCTTCTGCGGCGAAATACTCTGCACTTCTACGGGAGTTCATTGTCTCTGAGAGGTATTCCTCAGCTGGCTGCTTGAGGTAGGTTGGCAAGACCAGGGCTCACCAGCCACACAGTCCGGGCCTGAGAGGTAAGGCTTCTCTTTCTTTCAGATTCCAACCAACTTGGAGTGGTTCCCTGCAGTTCCCCTCTCTCAGCTTTGGAGAGGAGGCCAATCCACAGACCAGAGTCTCTTATCCAACCTTGTCTTTCTCCCCAAGGGGATAAGTCTTCTTTTTAGGCCTTTTCGTTATAGAACCTGGCAAACTAGTCTAGTGTCTCTGGTTCCTGAGAGTATGGGAGTCTCTAGTTAGTAACCTCTCCTTTATTTCAGCTCCGAGGGTTTCTTAACTTTTTTTTAATACAGCAGTGATTCCTGCATCCTTCTGCTAACTAGAGGGGCAGGACTAGCCCTCCAGAGCAGAAGCTCACATCCATGCTGCTGCCATAGCTCAAGGGGGCTTTTGTTACTTGAAACCAGTGTCTCAGCTATTATGCCATCAAATAAATTAATTCTTTTATTTTTGAACTTTTAAAAAATGGTTATTTATTTTCAAGAGAGAGAGAGAGCATGAGCAGGGGAGGAGCATAGAGAGATGGAGACACAGACTCCGAAGCAGGCTCCAGGCTGTGAGCTGTCAGCACAGAGGCTGTCTGTCGTGGGTCTCAAACCCACCAGTCGTGAGATCATGACCTGAGCCAAAGACAGAAGCTTAAGCCACCCAGGCACCCCATGAAATAAATTAATTCTATGCATGACATGCATTTGGTAAGGTTATTGCCTACAGAAGTCAATGTGTGTCCCAGAGGAACGAATCTTTCTTGAAACTTCAAATCCCACCATGTTAGTGCCTTATGTGAGACTCGCTCTCCAGAGAAAGCTGACAGCTTCCTGATTTTTCCTCCAGGAGAAGTCAGCAGCTTCTGTGTAGGAATAAAGAAAGTGTGCAGTGGGGTTGCTCCAAGGCTGGGCTTTTCAGGGAGCACAGTGGTAAAGAAGAGAATGAGGAGGTGAAGGTGGACGGTGGGGGAGCCGTTAAAGTGATGGCCCATGAGGCCCAGGGAGTAGAGCATTAAGAGGTTCTCTCCACTTGGCTGTCATTGGAATCAGCTGCGGAGCTTTCAAAGCTTTGCAAGTTGAGTCTCTTCCCCAGTGCTTCTGAGGTCATTAAGGCAACTTACTCGTCCCGAGCGATCCCAATATTTAATGAAGGTTGCAAAACAGCAGTGTATGTTGAAGAAATGAAGGTAAGTAGGCACTGGCAGATTGAAAAGGGAAGGAAAGGTCACGGTATTGGAGATTCCCAGATGTGGGACTGAGACCTGGATTCAGAAGGGAGGCGGTTCTGAGGGTGGGATGTCAGATTGATGGTAATAATGAGTGTCTGGTGTGGCTCAGAGTGGCGGTCTCCTTGAAGCACAAGGAGGTGAGGCTGCGGGCTGGGTCACGTTGGTGGGTGCTTATCACTTTCTGGGGTACTGACCCGAGGCTGTGGGTGCAGAGACAGCGTGTGAGAAGGGGTTCACGCTCTTGCTGACCGGGGGTGGAAGATTGAAAAGGATAGGGATGGGAGGAAGATGGGTGTTTGGATGACACGAGCCGCAAAGAAGAGGCTTTTTGGGTGGCGAAGTGACGGTTGGGGGTCGGTTAAGCATTCAGAGCAGGTCATGATCTCACGGTTTAGGGGTTTGAGTCTCGCATCAACTCTCTGCTGTCAGCACAGAGCCTGCTTAGGATCCTCTGTCTCCCTTTCTCTCTGCCCCTCCACCCCCCTTGTGCCCACTCCATCTCTCTCAAAAATGAACATTAAAAAAAAAAAAAAAAAAAGAAAGTGATGTTTGGAAGTTGCCAGGGGGAGTTTCGAGGAGCAGTAGCTAACCCCTTCCCTGCAGGCAGTTTAGGAGAAGGTTGGTGTATAGGAAAACTGTTTTCCACCTGTGGGTCTCCCTTTTCTGTGTGTCTCCACTACTCACACAAAACACTTCATTTCTGGCCAACAGATTGGGGCGGGCGCTCCCCCACACCAAGCAGTTCTCTGTGACACCAGTTGGGTGTCCTACAACGTAATGCACTCCGCAGGCAGGTAGTGTCAGGTCACACAGGGTAAGGGGCTCAGTCCTACAAGACTGTCCACCCCCCTCCCCCACTTCTTTCAGATGCCAATAGCAAATCCAAGTTGCCACCTGTGCTTTTGACCCATGGGTTATAAATCAGAGGTAGCCATCACCCCCTCCTCAAGTTCAATTAATTTGCGTGAGTGGCTCACAGAACTCAGGGAAACACTCACTCGTGTTTACCACTTTGCTAAAGGATATGATAAAGGATACAGATGAACAGTCAGATGAAGCAAAATAGAGGGCTAGGTCTGGGAGGGTCTCAAGCGTAGGAGTTTCTGTTCCCGTGGAGTTGGGGTCTGTCACCCTCCTGGTGGATGTGTTCTTCCACCTCTAAGCTCTTTGAACCCTGTGCCATGGGGATTTTATGGAGGCTTCATCATGTAGGCATAGATCAATCATGAACTCCATTTCCAGCCCCTTTTTCTAGGGTGGAGGCCGGGTAATGGGGTTGAAAATGTCCAGATTCTAATCAAGACTTTGTCTTTCTGGTGATCAGCCCCCCATCCAGAAGCCCACATCAATAGAACAAAAGAGGGGTGCCTGGGTGACTCGGTTGGTTAAGCAGCCAACTTGATTTCAGCTCAGGTTATGATCTCACAATTTGTGGGTTTGAGCCCCACATTGGGGCTCTGTCAGTGCAGAGCCTGCTTGGGACTTTCTCCCTCTCTCTCTGTCTCTCCCATGCTCTCTCTCTCTCTCTCTCTCTCAAAAAAAAAAAAAAAAAAAATGCTCCTAGTGCTCTTATCATTTAGGAAATTCCAAAGGTTTCAGGAGTTCTGCACCGCCAGAAGCTGGGGGCAGAGACCAGTATATATTTTCCATGATCTCACAGTAGGGAAATGAACAGTTGTCATAAGACAGAGCTGAAGTAGAAGTGAGGTCCTGGAAAAGAGCCTGATTCTTCAATACTATTGAGGGTATCACTGTTTTCCAGATGACTGAGGATTTCTGTGTAAGATTATACAGAATTGTGACTGAATAGATTGTTTAGGATGTGTGACTCAGCCTGGGCCACACAAGGGTCACAAACTGGCTGAATTCAGGCTCATTTTGTTTAGACCACACTAAGGTTTGGGAAAAAATTTGAATTTGAACGTCTTTATGTAGAGTCTATGGTCTCCAGTTTACCCCAGATCCCACCATTAAGTTTTAAATGAGCTCCTTCATACATATATATTGCGTTCTTGGCCCCGAGATTTTTTGCTTCCTTAATTTTTAAAATTGTGTCATTTATTTTATTTTTATTTTTCATTTCATTTTTTTTTTTTTTAAAGTAGGCTTCTCGCCCAGCATGGGGCTCAATGTGGGGCTTGAACTCATGACCATGAGATCAAGACCTGAGCTGAGATCCAGAGTTGGATGCTTAATCGACTGAGCCACCCAGGCACCCCCTTAATTTTTTTTTTATTATGAAAAATTCCAGAATACTCAAGAAAAGAGAATGGTACAATGAATCCCCCAATACCATCCTTCAGACCTGGAGACTGCTGTCAGGACCTTTGAGGAGGTAAAAAGAGCTGCATGATCTTTTTTTGACAAAAACTTTTCCTTGGGGCACCATGCTTCACTCTCACCCGTCCCTGGCTTTCCAGTCGTCCTTTGTGTCTCTATGGAAGCAGTGTCTTTTTATATACTTTCCCACACAGTCATTCAATACATATTTGTTGAACCCCTTAGGTGTGCCACGCCCTCTCATAGGCCTTGCAGCTAGGGCAGGGAGCAACACAAGTAACTCAGTGTCTAAGCAACGGGAAGGTTTTGAATTGAGGAGGGACATGATCTGCTTAGTTTTTATTTTATTTATTTTTTATTTTTTAAATGTTTATTTTTGAGAGAGAGAGAGAGAGACAGAGACAGAGACAGAGACAGAGACAGTGTGAGCAGGGAAGGGGCAGAGAGAAAGGGAGACACAGAATCCAAAGCAGGCTCCAGGCTGACAGCACAGAGCTGGATCCAGGGCTCGAACCCACGAACTGTGATATCATGACCTGAGCCAAAGTCAGATGCTTAACCACCTGAGCCACCCAGGTGCCCCATCTGCTTAGTTTTTAAAAGCATCACCAAGGATACTCCACGAAGAATAGATCTGAGGAAGCAGAGTGACTTCTGGAGACACTTGTGTGATGGTTGCATGGTCCAGGGAGTAATGGAAGGAAGGAAGGAAGGAAGGAAGGAAGGAAGGAAGGAAGGAAGGAAGGAAGGAAGGGAGGAAGGGAGGTAGGGAGGAAGGGAGGTAGGGAGGGAGAGAGGGAGGAGGAAGGAAGGAAGGGGTCAGATTTTGGATATACAGTATTTTGAGTAGATCTGACAGATTTTGTTGATGGATTGAAAATGAATGTGAGAGAGAGAGAGAGAAGTGAAGGATGACTCCAAGATCTTGGCTTGGGCAACTGGAAGATTGGAGCCACCATGTTTTAAGATGGAAGATACTGTGGCAGGGGCAAGTTTAGGTGAACAAGGGAAGAGCAGGACCTTGTCCCCACCACAAGCTGGGCTCCCCCTAGGGTGTAGAGGGCTCTGGGAAATCATTTTATGGAACACCTGTCTATATAAGTAATTTGATTTAAACAATGTATTTGATTTAAAAATGTATTTAAAAATTCATGAGCTTGGGGCACCTTGGTGGTTCAGTCAGTTAAGAGTCTGACCCTTGATTTTGGCTCAGGTCATACATCCCACGGTTTATGAAATTGAGCCCCACGTGGACGGCGTGGAGCCTGCTTGGGATTCTTTCTCTCCCACTCTCTCTCTCTCTCTCTGCCTCTCCCCCACTTGCACATGTGCTCTCTCTCTCTCTCAAAATAACTTAAAAGTTTAAAAAAATAAAATAAAAATTCATGAGCCTATGTGAGGTGTGGTGATCTGCCATGTGATTTAGAATAGTGGGTTGAAAAGAGGCACGTCTGTATTTGCTCCTTATCCGACTAGTGTATGCAAAGAGTACCACCATCTCCTACTGTTGAGGAACAGAGACCGTCTCTTCTAGTTCATTATTGTCAAATGTGCTACCTTTCGTATTTTCCATCAGGAGAAAGAGATAGCCTGGTAGTATTACTCTCGATGCTATGGTTCTTTGGAAACTCTTTGTATTGAAACAATATAGATCTTGTGTCTGCAGTTCCCTAATACCATTTGGTTAATGCCGATCTCATTAGTCTTCTTGATGCCACGTCACCCACTGTGCAGCCTAGGGATACTGGCTTCCGTGACCCTCAGAGATGACTCCTGTGCTTTGCAGATGACCACAAGTGCATGTCTTCCCCAGAATATGGGGAAACATGTGAATGATAATTCATTTTACGATAAATTTGCTGGTGGGAATTTTAAAGCATAAATGTAAAGGAGTACATCTTGCAAACATGTTATTAGGGTGTAAACTTCCTTCCCAGAATGTAATTGCTTTCCATCTTGACTGTGTTCCTGCCTTCAATACACATGCACCAGTAGCCAGAGCTGGAAGAAAGGTTCCATTCACTGAAGGGATGTCCATCCCTTGTCTGGCATGACTTAATACCAAGTTGGGAGACTAGGACAGCACCATATTCATAAAGATGCCAGAGGACATTGATGGAAATAGCCTGTTGACATTGCGAAACAATTTCTGGAAAACCCTCAGAGGATGAGGCATGGCCACCCCTCTTGGAGGTCTGACCTTTGTGGCAGAGCCTGTGGAGAGCTGAGTTGGGCTGGGGGAAGTGGCAATGTCTGCGGAAGGATGCACAGGGTGATGAACAGCCATTGCCACCTCTGATGTTCTTGGCTTCTGTGCAGTGTGGCTAGTGCTGAGGTGGGAACCCCAACAAGTGAGAGCCAACATGGGGCCCCTGTAGGCTGCTCAAATCAAGGGTTGGGAGAGATCTTTGATGGCCCAGAGCCCTGAACTTGTCCTGTGTCTGATATGAGTCATACAAAATCAGTGTTAGCACTATACTGGCCAGCCCATCTCACTTGATTCTGGGACATTAACACTGCATCTGCCAGTGGGAGCATCCTGTCCCCAGGTGCCACTGCTGGAACTGGGGCCAAAAAAGAGTCCCAGACCTCTTGAGGGACTTGGGTGCTCCAGGAGTGGGGTGGAAGTATGAAGAGGGGTACAGAGGATCACTGGGCACCCAACAGGGAAGAAACAAGGACCAGGTCCCATGTTGACGTGTCCAGGCTTGGGGCACCCCCCTCCTGGATGGCTCAGCTGGCCCTGACCAGTCTTAGCCACTACAGACGGACTTAAAAATTTAGGGGGAGGGCATCTCTGGTCACCAGGTCCAGTTTTGAGGCATCTTCCTGGACAACCATGGGTAGGGGCCCAGGGTTCAAGGCCCAGGGCCCAGGTGAGGGACTGGCCTGGGTCTAACTGTCAGGCTGATGTCAAATACATGTTCTTGGGAATGGTTCCATCTGGATATCTAAATCTAGGAGCCATCAAGCTTCTGAAAATGGCTTTATGGAAGGAAAAAGTTCTGAGGCTTCTAGCTCCCAAACTCCACCACTTGATTATAACATGTGAGAAGGCAGTTCTCTTCCTTTTTAGGTAGAGGAAAAACTCTAAACAAGAATCATTGACTTAACAGTTTCTAGAACTTCCATAGCTTATGGAAACCTACAAAGAACTCTGAGTCCTGAAAACAGAAGCAGTTCATAATATGAAAAACCACAGACCCGAATCTCCCTAGGATGCAGTACCTGTGGGAAGGAATGACATTTTTCATTTCCCAGTGCCAGACCGAGTCTAGGCTAATAACATTTTCCCTGCCCTCTCAACAGTGTTATTTGTTTTAGTCTGCTGTCTGCGTAGCCAGGGGAATAATTAATTAACAGTTAAGTCTGCTGGAAGCACACGACCAAGTGGCACTCGGTAAATATTTGTTCACAATGATGAGGCTGTTGCTTATCTATACCATCAAGTTACAAAAATAAAATTGTGGGGTTTTTCTTTGTGAGGTGGTAGAGATTTGTCATCTTATTGATGAGAAAATTGAAGGTCAGAGGAGTGAGGTGATTTCTCCAATGGTGTACAGTGTGACAGGGGCCAAGCAAGCCTTGTACCCCAAGCTCCTGATTCCAAATTTATTCATTGCTTTTTCTGCTACATTGCACTAGTGTTTTGGGGGAGATGGCTGAATTCCACTAAGCAAATTCACATGTTGAGACATTAACCTTTCCAAAGAACAGTAAAATCTCATTAAGTCAGAATAATTGGAAGAATGGCCAGGATGAATTGGGGGAAAAGTTTGAACTATTTTCAGAGATTTTCAGCTTTTTCCTTTCAAGGCTGTGTAGTAAATTGGAGCAAATAACCACAAAAAGGGGCCAAATAGAGGTCACACTGAACCTGTGTGAAGGAACAAACAGGAATAATTTATAAATTGCATGTAAGTGATGACTACTAAAAATATTATAGGCATTTGGGGAAATAAATTTTGGTTAAAAATAAGCTAAATGTTTCCCATGAAATCTCCTTGCAAAAATTTACATAGGGACTTTCACAAATATGTCAAACCACGTGTTAAAATTATTGTGCCTCTGATTTAGTGGCCTGTAAATCAACCGGTTTGATTTTGCTGTGCTCAAAGCGGCATTATTTCTATAGCTCACAGCCGCACGAATGATGACATCTGTCTCTGCTTTCCATCCCCTTGATTTCCTCCTCTATCCAAGGCCCACAGAATGCCTCCAGCTGCCCTAAAACTGAAGCGTTTTGTCTATTCCTTTCCCTGACCACACTCCCACCAATTTTCACCAAATGACCCTGCCCTTCCTGCCACCGTCTGTGAGAAGTCCTCATATGTGGCCGCGTTTCAGGTTTTCTGTTCAAACACTAACATGAAGTTGTTCCTGAAGGTGTTCAGAAGTGCTGGGCCTTGGCTTTCTCTAATTCTGTTGTTTATCAGAACTGTCAGGCACACTACTCCCTGACTAACGGGCGGCTGTTTGGGAAAACAGTCTAATGATTTCAGCCAAGCTATGTGCGAGCCGGGAAAAAGAACGATCTTGGGGGGAAATGGACACATGTAAGGCTTTCTTTGCTGGGTAAGTTGTGCTGGATGGGATTCAAAGATCCATGCATCTTAGGAAAAAACTGACCAAAACAAAAAACAGGGCTCAAGATACCTCTGCCATGTCGTGCTCGTTTAGTCTGATGCAATAACTTCACTTCAAAGCAAACTAGGGCTCCTCAGGCCTTCCCTGCTGGTGACCTGCTGCCCCCCTCTGGAGAAGTTGGAAACCGAAGCTTTTGATTCTTTCCCGTCCATTTCTGTCTCCATTACGGGTCCCTTTTCCCAGGGCTTCCTTACCCAAAGTCACTTTGCTGCAGTGTAAAGAAGTGTAGGGCCATAAACTGCAAACCATATATTCAGTGAGTTTACATTGACTGTGAGTAATGCAAGGATCTTTATTTCTGGGTTGGAGGATGGACTGCCTAATTTTGTGAGCTGTATGTCCTGGTTCCACCCTCCTCCGACCACCGATCCAAGCTAAAACCGTCTTTCTCAGCAGTCTGGGACTAGCAAGAAGTCCTTTCTGACTTGGCATCCTACCTTAGGTATCTTATCCTTAAAAGGGAGAGTTTGGACTCCTGATCTTTAGGGTCCCTCTGGCTGATTCCATAAAAATACTTTTACCAGTGAGAAATGTCTTTAAATTTAACTTGAAGAAACTCCTAGGTATTAAACAAGCCTTCCTTTTAATGAGCAAGATTTTAGGAAATAAAACTAATACACTTGGTGCAGGGGTTGAATTTCAAAAAAAATTTTTCAGTATAGGAAATATGCCGCTAGGAGGCAGTGTTGGCATATAGTTCTATTCAAGCACAACCAGTATAGTTCCTTTTGAGGAGAATATTTTTTAAATCAAAGGATATAAGAATGATTAGAGATTATAATGTTTTGTGTGGCAATAAAGTTCTGAAAAGAGCACTAAAGGGTCATCTATCTTATACTATAATAGAACAGTAAGTTGAATAGAAGTTTCTATCATCTATGAATGAAGTATGAGATACCGAACCTGATTTGTGAGAAATGGTAGATAGCAACTTTTTTTTTTTTAAATGACATTCATTCTCCTTTTATTTCACCTCAACCACATGCAGCCTCTGAAAGCCATATTCCTTTGGCTTTATTTCTATGCACTGGAAGATAAGGATGGATTAATAATTATCTTAGCAAGAAAACTCCGGAAATTTCTTTCCCCTTAAATACTGCTGCCTTCTCCTTTAAAACTCAAATACTTGTGAAGTAGGAAAGTTGTTATTTTTTTAAAATAGATGAATAAACTGATGTATAGAAATTTCATGTAAAACTTAAGCAAATTAGAGAATGAAAATAAGAATCAAGGTAGTCTCACTGCTCTTCTTTTTTAATAGCTGAAGAAATTACATTTCAAAACACCTAACCCAAGAATGTGTAGAAAGCAGCATGAACTTTTCATACATTGAGAATAGCCATATTTATGCTAATGTCTTGCATCTTCAGGCGGGAGGTCTCATGGGAGGGTAGATGTTATCATGTAAAAATATCATAGTTCTCAATCTAGGCAACTTCAGTAAGAGTTTGGAGAATCCCTATTTTTTTTATTATACTTACAAAAATTTTTTTAATATTCATTTATTTTTGGGAGAGAGAGAGAGAGAGAGACAGAGCACCAGCAAGGGAGGGACAGAGAGAGAGGGAGACACAGAATCTGAAGCAGGCTCCAGGCTCTGAGCTGTCAGCACACAGCCGGTTGAGGGGCTTGAACCCACGAACCGTGAGATCATGACTTGAGCTGAAGTCAGATGCTCAACTGACTGAACCACCCAGGTGCCCCTATTATACTTTTTTTAAAGCAACCGATGTAATACAAGCTCACTGTTCCTCAGCCTTACTGACTAAAGGCATTTAGGTGGATCCATTTTTGAGCACGATGGAGAAAATCTAGATACTGATGCCTCCTTTCCCCTCCCCATTGGTCTATACATTTTTTTAGCAGTAGAAATGGGTCAGGAAAGAGAGAGAACAACTCTGGAACTCTGAGAGCAGGATTCTGGTCTTTTGATACTTATTGATCAGGTCCCACATGAGTGATTTGCTAAGAACAAACTTAAAGAACTAGCAAAGTCCCCATATCTCAAGTGTTCCATAACAGTTGTTTTTCAAACCGTGGGTCAAAACCCACTAATGGGTCATAAAATCAATTTGTAGTGTTGCAACTAGCATGTTTTATCAGTGAGATAGGATGGAAAGGAATAGAATAGAAAATGCCAAAATGAATCTCACATTTTATTTCATTGGTTGTATAGTATGTGCTTTACTGGGTTATTCGAAAACTTTTGTTTCTTACTAAGGGTCATGTTCAAAAGGACTTGGAAGTCACTTCGCTATAGCACTTTATCTGTCATGACAGCTCCTGTCTCATTCTCCTTACTAGAATGCAAACTTCTTGAAGTAGGAATGAATATCTGAATAACTTTTCCTTGGCCACAGTGATTTCCCTAATACCCTATACATGGTATAAGGGAAACTGTTTAAGATGTACTTCTTATTTATTTTGCTTGCAAGTAAATTTCTAAATGATACTTTTAAAATCGTCAAGTGCTATTTATAGTTCTGTGTTGTTCAGCTCCTACCAGTTTTATGTGTAGCCTAGCATTAACATAAGCATTGCTTTTAAACCGTCTTTTCCTGATTTGGGGGAACTGTGGCCCAAACATAAAAGTCACTAAAGATGGTTTCCACTGAGGTTACTGTGCAGATTTGAATTTCTGTTTTTCAAAGAGCTCTCTGAGCTGCTGCTCACTGGTGGCTTCTTTCTGCTGCATCAGCTCAGCTGTTCCTTTGGTCACCCCCCAGGCATCAGGCTTTGACATTGAAGGGTTGTATGGCCTGCCCGAGGCTATCCGAAGATTCTCCCAGTATTCCTTCCTGGCCCTGGGTGAACAAACACACATTAGACTCCTTCCTGAGCATCTGTATCTATGTCACTGAGCTAGAATATACCTCCACAGAGCAGTCTTTGGACTCTTGAGAGTATGTCCATTAAAACACATTTATTAATCTGAACTACAATTTTTTTAAGGCTCTGTAGGCTAAAATTACTTTGAAATTATTTTTTTAAATATATGCATACAAATGGGGTGCCTGGGTGGCTCAGTTGGTTAAGCGTCCTACTCTTGATTTCTGCTCAGGTCATGATCTCACAACTGTGAGATCAAGCCCCGTGTGGGGCTCCACCCTCTGGCATGGAGCCTGCTTGGGATCCTCTCTTTCCTCTCTCTCTCTCTCTCTCTCTCTCTCTCCCTCCCTCCCCCTCTCTCTCTCCCCCCACCCCCCGACCCCTGCCCTCCTTCACTACCTCCCTACCCTGTTTGTCTTCTCTCTCAAAATAAATCAATAGACATTTAAAAAATAAAAAAGAAATTCTTCATTCACCCTCCTCTGCCTTTTGCCCTCCTGGGCCATTAGCTCAGACCCCATAGCACCTGTGCATATCTTCATACTTGAACTTGGTAAGCCAACTTGAACTTGCTAAGCCAACTTGAACTCGCCTGTTTGTCTCTCTACCTACTAGTCTGTTAACTCCTTGGGGACAGGCTTGTGCCTTGTTCTTGCTACTTCAGTGTCCACACCCGTGTCTTGACATAGTTGTATACAGTCAATATCAGCTGAATGGAGTGGAACTGCCCCTCTGCTTGGTACTCGTCCCCCACCCTCTTCTTTATCTCGTGGCTACTTAGCCCTTCAAAATACAGCGCCCCAAAATCCCTTCCTCTAAAATATCTTTCTATTTGGCAGAAATGGCCATTCCTTTCTCTTGTCACTTTCTAAATCTGTGCCTCTACCAAAGCAGTTACCGCAGTATAATACATTGGCTTTCTTACCCATTTTCCCCAGTAGACTGAGATTCTCTAGCCAGCTTTTCATGTGTATTTTCCCAGTGCCTTGCCCATTGCCCAACGTAAAATATTTGTTTAGTGTTCATCTCCCCCACTGGGGTGTAAGCTCTGAGGGCAAAGACCTATTTTATTCTCCACTGTATTCCCAGCTCCAAGATTGTGGTTGGCACAGAACAAGCACTTAATTAATATTTTTTACATTTAATTTATACTTAAATCTTTTTACTAAAACACTTTTTACATTTATTTATTTTGAGAGAGAGAGAGAGAGCATGAGTGAGCAGGGGAAGGGCAGAGAGAGAGGCAGAGGAGGATCCCAAGCAGACTCCATGCTTTTAGCATGGAGCCCTACGTGGGGCTTAATGCGAGGCTCAGCACAGGGCTTGAACTCACAAACCATGAGATGAGCTAAAACCAAGAGTCAGATGTCCAATGGACTGAGTCACCCAGGTGTCCTAACTTATACTTAAATCCTAACAACCAATCGGTTAAATGTTGTTCAGTGTCTACCACATGGTTCTAGCCCAGAACATGAAATCACACTTCATTGCAATTTACATTATTTATATTCTAAAGCCAGAGATCACTACATAGGCTATTTTATAAACATGTCTATGAAAGAATTGAAGGAGGATAACATTATCTATCATCATGCAGCAAATTATCTATACTCTTTGTTGTGACCTCACTTGGACATACTCATAATCCAAATGAGTTTGGTTTGGCAAATACAGTTTAAAGGTTCTTACCTGGCTCTAATCCATGGTTTGGTGTGCATATCCAAACCACTTCCCCAGCTGCCATGCTTTTCTGAAGCTGGTGGCAAAAATCCCCTCTCTGGGGCCAGCTCTTCTGCAATCGCCCGGATATGGTAGGGCTCAAATCCACAGCACCCGCCAATGTATCTGACCCCCAGCTTGTAGGCCTCTCTGGCATATTTCTGAATGTCCCATCTTGTTGCAACTCTGGGCTCCAGTCCTGTAGTAATGGAGTGAATTCTTTTTTTAAAAAAATATTCAAAATAAACAGCTATAATAAGTATGTAATTTTCAAGAACTGAATTAAGTAAGTTGTTAACATTCGCTTCTTTATTTTTTAAAATTATTAGCTAATTGGCGTTTACATGCCCATTTTTAAATGCTGTGATAGCCAACCTTCAAGATGGTTCCCAATGATTCCTGCCCTCTTATGTTTTTACCCTGTGTAGTCCCCTCTCATATCAGGTTGGTCTGAGAGACCAATAGAATAGGTCAGAAGGCATGGTTGGTGACTTCTGAGGTTAGGTTATACAAGGCATTACGGTTTCTGCTTCAATCTCTCTTGTTCTCTTTGAACAACTGCATGTTGTGAGAACACTCAAGCATCACAGTGGAAAGGCCAATAATTTAAGGAACTGAGGCCTCTAGTTCTGTTTAATAGAACAGCAAGACACTAAAACCTATTCCCAACAGCCAACAAAGGGAGCTTGGAAGTAGATTCCCTAGCTCTCATCAGGTCTTCAGAGGACTACAAACCTGACCAGTATCTGGACTGCAGCCTCATAAGGGATGCTGAGCAAAAACTATCCAGTAGGCTGCTCCCAAATTCATGACCCACAGAAACTCTGAGATATAATAACTATTTGTTGTTTAAAGGCACTAAATTTTGCGATAATTTGTTCTATGCCAATAACACAGACGCTTTGCCATTCTTTATCCATGGTTCTTCTAGATGGATTATGTTATAATACCTTACTTCTCTGAGGGTCCCTATAAAATATAGTATCTAAGGACCTTAGAATGGAGTAGAAGCTGGCCAAACTCTGGCCCTGGTGATCTCTCTGGCTGGATTTTCAGGTGGACACACCCGACTTCCCACACATGCTTGACCCCTTTTCCTAGACTGCCAAGTATTCCCTCCCTGCATCTGCTCAGCCTCTTCATTCAAAGTTGTTATACAGTAACCTAGTGATGGTATCTTCTCCTTGCCCTCAAGAACAGGGGAAAAGTAACTTGGACATAAACCGGTCTATCCTTTTAATTCTTCTGATGAGAAAATTAAGGTTTAGAACTAAGCGGTTTTGCTAAGGTTACATAACTCGGCGACAGAGCTGGAACCAGAACCAAAGTCTTTGCTGATCACACCCGGAAGGGCATCCTTTTTACCAGCCTACAGCTAAAAGGTTCAGAGATCTTTTTTGCTTGTCGGTTCCATCTTTTCCTTCTACTGTGGTCAAATATCAAAGGGCTTTTGGCTGCAGGGAGAGACACTGAGGGCAAGAGATGAGATATGCTGCCATTTCTTTGCTGTGACAAAGCTCTATGGCTGTAGATTTGGAATTTGTCAAACATCAAGACATTGAGATAATTTATAAAATGTCTGTCTTACCAAAGGGGAATTCTGGTAGATCAATAAATCCCTGCTTGTTGCAGTCAGGAGTGTGGTAGGCCAAGGGCTGACTCATCAGGTGGGCTTTCAGTCGGGCAGCCTCCAAGCCTTCTTTCATGAGCTTCACTGTTTGTAAACTAATTGTGGGGTCAAAATGGCAGTTCACACCAACGATGGAAGCTCCTGCAAGTGGGAAGAACAACTAAGCTTTAGGGATTCATCAGATAACCGGTGGCCCCAACTCTCCTCTCTTAATCAAGGAGCTTTTATTTGAAACAGTGAATTACAAATACAGCCTTTGATTCTTGCTTCCTTGCGAACCTAGCTTACCTCTGCGTGGGAATGATTACTAACAGGCAGCAAGGGCTTTCTGGGAAAAGTGTTGTGAAGAATCTGTTACAACCGAAGTGTCATTTATGTACACTTGGCTGTCCATCTTTTTTCCAAAAAATCATTACTAAAGGTTGTTGTTTTTTTTAACTACAAATTTTAGAAGTCAACTTTTCAATCTTGACACAATAATTTTTTAACACCCCCAGCTCGTGGTTACCATACCACTCACTTGAGGATCAGTGTTCCCTTTCATCAGGCCAATTAAAAAATATCACTAATCCAGATTCTGGGAGCAGCTAAGCTGATGCCACAAGCCACGGCATCCAGTGTTCAGGGGCAAGCATCTCAGCGGTTTTCACTGGGCTGGGTCTGCAGTTTGCTCCTTCATTCTTGTTCCAATCCTCCCTCCTGTTATTTCTCCGAATCAGTTTTTTGTCCAAGAGCACCAGTGACCTTGATCTTACCAAATCCAGTTGTTGTCCCTCTGTTCTCATCTGATGCAGTGTCCGGGCAGCATCATCCTGGTGGGCCGTCCCCTCCTTCATCAACACTCCCCTTCTCTTGGCTTCTCATGCTCTCTCAGTGGTGCTCCTACCTCACTGGTTGCTTTCTTTGGGCGTTAGGTGCCGACCCCCTCAAGGTCGAACCTTTCAATCTTGCAATGTCCTAGGATCCCAGTGGGCCATCTTTTCTTCTCCTACATTTCCTTTCCAGTCCCAGGGCTTTCAGTATGATCTATATCCAGAACTCTCCAAATTTCGCTCTCTAACCGTGACCTCTCCTTTGGGTCCCAGACTTAAATATTCAACAGCTTACTTAATATCTTCACTTGGATCTTGACTACCTTTACTTTCTTTTCTTTCTTTCTTTTTCTTTCTTTCTTTCTTTCTTTCTTTCTTTCTTTCTTTCTTTCTTTCTGCTGCTTCTTTTCCTTCTCCTTCTCCTCTTTCTCCTCCTCTTCCTCCTCCTCCTCCTCCTCCTCCCTCCTCCTCCCCCTCCTCTTCTTCTTCTTCTTCTTCTTCTTCTTCATCTTCTTTTTTTGGATGTTCTGCCAGAGTTTCTCTTTCCTTGTTTGACTTCATTACACTAATGAATTAATCCTATGTTGGTTACCTCTTGGATATCTATTAGGTATAAGGGTCCTTTTAAGGGATTATAGAGAAATATAAATATAGGACATGGTCCCTGACACCAAGGGTTTCATAAGGTTTGACACAAAGGGCTTCCTTAGGTTTGCTCCCTGAAAACAAAGCTCTATGATCACTTGTGAGGAAGTAGCTGTTTACTATATCCCCTTCTTGGAGACTGCTGCTATACACAAACATATCAAAGGCTCTGAGAAATTCTGTGTATTTTCCCAATTTTAGTATATGCACCGCCTAAGCGAGCACTAAGGCTCTGAGAAATTCTGTAGTGAAGGGACCTGTGTGACTTGGTTTAACACAGCACTTTCTAAATATATTTCACTACAGAACCCTAATAATGTTCTCACAGATTAGAAGATGCTGACTGAGGATATTCCAAATGAGTGGTGTAAGTAGAAAGTGTTCTAGTTGCTGAGAGGAGGGAGTGTTTACTTGGGGTATGTGTGGTGATGTATGGGGATGTGGAGGTAGAATTTGAGCTAACATTGGAAGATGGACTGGAGTTATTAGGCTGATATTAATTAAGGACCTATTTTGTGCCAGGTGCTGTCCTAGGCACAGGGCACTCAGTGCTGAGCCAGACAGACACAGTCTCTGCCTTCTTTGACCTTACAGTCTAGTGAGTCAGACATTAAAGCGATACACAAACGAGATAAGTGGCACAGTGATGTCAAGCTCCGTGGCCACCTACCTGGAATGGAATGGTGGGGGAAGAATTAGACGCAGGCCACGAATCTCTGCCAATTAACAATAGGGGTCATGAAAGCCTCTTCTGATCTTTTTGAAACAAGTTAACATGCTTCTCCTCCCCCCCATTGTTACATTTCCCCCCCAAAATTTAGGATTATATAGCCTCATTCCTAAATCTAAATAATTGTTATTGTTAATGACAAGTATGAAGTGACTTTTATGAAATATCAGGAGTTGGATAAAAATCAGAAATGAAACATGGCCAAACATAGTGTCTCTGTTCCTCAGAGTGAGTTGGACTCTTCCCCTGACCCTGAGCTATGCCTTGCATTTAAAATGAGGCAGCTTTGAGGGGCTCATGGGTGGCTCAGTGGGTTGGGTGTCTGACTTCGGCCTGGGTCATGGTCTGGCGGTTCGTGGCTTCAAGCCCCACATCGGGCCCTGTGCTGACAGCTCAGAGCCTAGAGCCTGCTTTGGATTCTCTCTGCCCCTCCCCAGGTCGCCTGCCTTCTCTCTCTCTCTTTCAAAGATAAACATTAAAAAAAATAATAAAGTGAGGCAGCTTTGAAAACATTTTGTGAGTTTTCCCTAATTGAAATGAAACCCAATGTTAGGAATGGAAATTATTGAAAAAGATAAGTTAGTCAGTATTTCATACCAAATTATTTTAAGTTCATTATACCGATTACAAAAAGCGAAGCATATCAGTAATTTATGAAAATGGAAAAACTCTGGCAAAGAAAACAACTGAACTTTTAAGTCTGATATGCTTTGCTTTTTGTATATGTTTAAAGGCCTCAATTTAGGTTTAAAATAAAACATGTTTTTCTAATGCTTTTGATTTACTGAAATTCTTCTCATTTCTAGGTATTAAACCTACAGTGTAGGTCTAGTGGCCCCTTTGAAAAGGCTGGTGTGTGTACTTTTTACTTTACTTTTTTCTCTTTTGGACTCAATATTATTATCAATACTCCTAGAAGAGCAAATTTTTAGTTTTCCTTTAAGCAAAAGTAGTATATAGGACTAACAGGTGGACCTACATTTGTATGTAATTTTATTATTTATTTTATTTTTTGAGAGCAAGAAAGAATGTGCGTGCGAAAGCCAGTTTGGGGGAGGGGCAGGGAGAGAGGGAGGCGGGGGATCCGAAGCAGGCTTTGCGGGCTCAAAGCCCAGAGGCTCATGCGGGCTCCAACCCAGGAACCGCACAGTGAGATCATGACCTGAGCGGAAGTAGAACTCATAGGAAGTAGAACTCATAACCAACTGAGCCACCCAGGTGTCCCTTACGTAATTTTAAAAGACTCACTAATTGCAAACTGGTCAAAACGCGTCATCACCTGCTTTAACAAGGCGCACTGCACACTCGCCGGGGCTGACGCCATGCAAATCTCCCTCTGGGCCGATGCACATGGTAGCTGCCACAGGTTTCCCGGATGCTTTCAAGGCTTCGACTGCCCACACAGCCTCTTCCACATGTTCAAAATACTGAAATAAGATCAGGTTGACGTACTTTTAATCTTGTTTCTCCCCAGTTAGAAAACGTATTCTACTGCTTAATAATTATCACTAGTTGAATCGTCTTCACATTTTGAGTGTGACCCATTAGCATTTTTTAAATGCCACAGACGGTTGATGACTGTGAATTGCAGTCAAAAGGTTTGAAGAACACTTTATTAGATTAAGTGAATCAAATTCACTAGAAAGCTTAAATTGGAAAAAAGATTTTAATACTGAATATTGCTAGCCATGATTGGCACCTAATCTCACCTGCTCCCCATGAAAGCAAAAGGTAGAGAAAATGTACTAAGTGTCTATGTCTCATCTTTGGTGATATGTTCGTTTACCTCTGCAATCAAGAAATCCACGTTCTTCTTCAAAAAGACCTCTAACTGTTGCTGAAATACTTTCTTAACTTCAGCTTCACTCTTGCAACTAAGGTACGAAGGCGTCTGGCTCACACCTCCTGCCACCAAAGCGTCTCCCTCATCAGCCACTTGCCGGGCAATGTCACAAGCAGCTTCATTGACTTTCTGCCCCTAAAATGGATGATTATATGATATATCAACATTTTCATGTGAAGTTCAAACCAAATTATTATTCAAATATCCACATCTCAGTTGTATGTTACAATAGAGATTTTATTCTAGAAAATAACAGGGACAGAATAGTTCATATTACCAAGTTGAGCAATTTGCAGTAACAACACCAATAGTAGTAATGAAAACAATAAATCCAATGATAGCATATAGGATATTACATACCAATGATCTGGGAGAGTGTAAAAATCTTAAATAAAAGGAGCTGGTATCTTCTAATGCCTAAGCTGCACTTAGAGAAATACCTAGCAAATAGTGGTGATGACGATGTTGATGATGCCATCATTAAAATGATGACAGAATTCATGACTTTTTGTCATTATGTATTTTCTTAATTAACAGATAATCACAAGGTATTTTCTAATTACGTAGGCATTAAAAATTAACACTTGTCTTCACTAAACCCCGATGCTGTAAGTCACACAGACTCATGGAATGTTGGAACTTCTTTTTCATTTTAGGGATCAAGAAGTTGTCGCTTTGATGGCATAGTTGAATGGTTTGCCCAACACAACAAGGTTGATTATAGCTGAGCCAGGAAGATTCCAGGGTCACTGCCCCCTTGTGCCTTTGACCCTTCCCCTACACTGTGCCACATTAAAAACCTTTAAGGGTGTAAGAATTGGTTAGGTTACCCTCTCAGCAACTTAGGAGACTGAGAGAATCGCTCATCATTAACCACCCCCTTCTTTGACCTGCTTCATTAAATGCTTTTCTGTTGGGGCGCCTGGGTGGCGCAGTCGGTTAAGCGTCCGACTTCAGCCAGGTCACGATCTCGCGGTCCGTGAGTTCGAGCCCCGCGTCGGGCTCTGGGCTGATGGCTCAGAGCCTGGAGCCTGTTTCCGATTCTGTGTCTCCTGCTCTCTCTGTCCCTCCCCCGTTCATGCTCTGTCTCTCTCTGTCCCAAAAATAAATAAACGTTGAAAAAAAAAATGCTTTTCTGTCAATTTTGAGGACTCCAGCTAAAACCTAGAAGAGTTGTTCACACATATCTCATTTCTGTATTATCTAAAAACCCTGAAGCGGCGCAACATTTTTCTCTACAAGAACTTCTGTGATGACACATGTGTCTACTAGGCCCTTCTAAGAATGCCATGTATGGTTTTACTCACGGATATTTTCTCTGCAACATAGTTTCCCCTGTTCTCCAGCTTGTCTTCACTTGCATAAAAGGTGAAGGTTTGCATGACATTGGATCCAGCTCTGAGGAACTCTCGATGAAGCTGGCGAACTGGGAGATTAAATGAGGAGAGGTATTAATTACTATCAGTTTATCACCCGTGATCTCAAAAGGCTATCACATAAACAGATGTGAAAACATCTGCTCACATTCCTGGTTGCTGGGCATTGGTGCATGCTGGGGGCTAATGAGAGGTAGCTCTGGGGTCTCTCGTTAAGAAGAAGAGATTATTTCTACCATGCACGTGGGGTGAAGGGAAGAGGGAGATCCCACAAGGGAGGAATCATCATTTGAACATTTTTGCTGGGCGGAGAAGGTGGGGAAAGGCATTCCCTACAGAGGTAAGGGCTTGAACAAAAAGGAGGCAGGACTAGGCTTGGCATTTGGGGGTGCAGCACGTAGTCTGAGAAGCTGGAGTTGAGGATGTATAAGAGAAGTAGTAGGAGAGACAGGTGGAGAGGTGGGCTGGCTGACAGAGTACCAAGGGCCTAGAACATCATCCTAAGGAGTCTGGGCTGCAGACCACAGGTTCGGGGAAACACCAGCAGTTTGTAAGCAATTGAGTGATGTTATTAGTTCACTGTTTTTGAAAGATAATTTTGGTAGTAGGGTGGACTAAGAATTGGAGCAAGGTTCCCAAGCATAGGTCTGTGGATGAATAGTTTTTACAGGCTAAAGAAAATATGGGGTTCCCCCCCACATTTGATCAAATAAACTCATTTTAAGGAACTACCTTTGCTTTAAATAGTAGTCCTAAATTCTGGTTCCCCATTAGACACTCTGCAAGCTTTTTAAAAACAATGGATGCTAGGGCCAAATTCGCAAATATTCTAATTTAATCAGTGTGGGGGCAGGGCATAGATTTTGTGTGTGTGTTTCTCCAACTGATTCTTATCTGCAGTTTTGTTGAAAACCACCAAAATGCTCTACTTTATTTTGGGAAATAAAGACTAGGACTGGGAAAATGCTCTATTTTATTTATTTATTTATTTATTTATTTATTTATTTATTTATTTATTAAGCTGATATTTTATTTTTGAGATAGAGAGTGCACAGGGGGGTGAGGGCAGACAGAGGGGAGAGGGTGGAGGGTCTGAAGCGGGCTCCAGTGACAGCAATAAGCCAGACATGGTACCCGAACTCAAGAACCATGAACCACGAGATCATGACCTGAGCCAAAGTTGGACACTCAACTGACACCTACCCAGGCAACCCTATTTGTTTATCTTAGAGTGTGAGCCAGGGAGAGGGGCAGAGAGAATCTTAAGCAGGCTCCACACTCAGCATGGAGCCCCAATGTGGGGCTCAATCCCATGGCCCAGGGATCGTGACCTGAGCCAAAATCAAGAGTTGGATGCTCAATTGACTGAGCCATCCAGGTGCCCCAAAATGCTGTTTTTATAAAATGATAGTGAGACTTCACAGGTGTTCGTTTTTGTCAGGAGAATCAACTGGGCAAAGTAAGAAGTCAGCAATCCTGTGTCAGCCCCTGAAATCTATTTTGACATTTCAGAGGCCTTTAAAAGTAAGAAGGTTAAAAGTCAAGCGGGGCGCCTGGGTGGCGCAGTCGGTTAAGCGTCCGACTTCAGCCAGGTCACGATCTCGCGGTCCGGGAGTTCGAGCCCCGCGTCGGGCTCTGGGCTGATGGCTCAGAGCCTGGAGCCTGTTTCCGATTCTGTGTCTCCCTCTCTCTCTGCCCCTCCCCCGTTCATGCTCTGTCTCTCTCTGTCCCAAAAATAAATAAACGTTGAAAAAAAAAAAAATTAAAAAAAAAAAAAAAGTCAAAAGGTCTGGGAGGGACTACATTAGAGGCTAGGAAATTATTAGGACACTGGAGCCCTTAGCCCTTTATGGAAGAGGAGTCTGGTGTCTTTGCATCCTAGCTACCTAGTAGAGGGCAGAGAACATAGGAAGCTCAGTTTTGTTTTTCAGTGAGCAAGAAAGTGAAGCAAAAAAGCTTTTGAATTTCAGAAAATGGGTTTCTAAGCCTGGAAACTCTAGTCCTGAGTGGGAACTTAGAAGCTTGCCTAAATGAGGAAACTTCAAACTTGTTTTGTTTTTCTTTTTTGTTTTTTGAAGTTTATTTATTCTGAGAGCGAGAGAATCCCAAGCAGGCTCCGTGCTGTCAGTGTGGAGCCAGACGGGCAGGGCTCCATGTGCAGATTGAACCCACCAACTGTGAGATCATGACCTGAACTGAAACCAAGAGTTGGAGACTTAAGCGACTTAGCCACCCAGGCGCCACTAAAAATTGTTTTAATTAGCAAAAGGCACCAATTAACAACACTTCATACACAGTCCCCGTTTATTAATCAAACACAGAGCTGCTGTGGTTGGAGCAGGGTGAAGGGCCTATAGATGGGGTTTCCCATACACTAGGATGAGATGGCTTATAATTGGGAAATCTACCCAGGGGGTCCTTGGGTGGATTTTTAGAAACTCTGTTTAAAAACCCTATCTAGGGGCGCCTGGGTGGCTCAGTCGGTTGAGCGTCCAACTTCGGCTCAGGTCATGATCTCACAGCTCGTGAGTTCAAGCCCCGCGTCAGGCTCTGTGCTGACAGCTCGTAGCCTGGAGCCTGCTTCGGATTCTGTGTCTCCCTCTCTCTCTCTGCCTCTAACCCACTCGCATTCTGTCTCTGTCTCTGTCAAAAATAAATAAACATTACAAAAAAAAATTTTTTTTTTAATAATTAAAAAAAAAAACCCTGGAATAGCGGGCAAATTGTGTATATGTATATTTTACATGCGTTTTATACCCTTTTGTTAGATTTTGCCAGAAGGCAGTGACCCAACTCCTTGCTCTTAATCAATTTGATATTCTTCTATGCTTCTTAAAGCTGCAGAGCTTCTCAAAAGCGTAACCCCACTTAGACTCACATGGGGGCAATTAATACGGATTCAGATTCCCTACACCACTCCAGATCCAGCAAACCTTAATTCTTTGCTGAATTCTTTGCTAATTCCACTGGGTACAAGAACCACAATTTTTGGCATAGACTTTAGTAGGAGAATTAGTCCACTTAAAATAAGACAAAAAAACTCAAGAAACAGAGGGCCAAGTGATAAACATGTTGTTTCTGCACTAATAAAAGTAAAATCAATATCAGAACAGTTTCTCTCGAACTCCTCTAATGCATAACTTAAAAAAAAAAATGTGACTTATAAAATTGAAGCTTGTGGTTTAAAAAAAGTTTTTTAATGTTTATTTATTTTTGAGAGAGACAGAATGTGAGCAGGGAAGGGGAAGAGAGAGAGGGAGACACAGAATCCGAAGCAGGCTCCAGGCTCTGAGCTGTCAGCACAGAGCCGGACATGCAGCTCAAACTCACAAACCGTAAGATCATGACCTGAGCCAAAGTCGACATTTAACCAACTGAGCCATCTAGGCGCCCCTCAAAGCTTGTGGTTTAAATAAAAGCCTTATTTTATTTACATGGCAGAGTTGGCACAAAGGTAGCTTATCATTAATATCAGCTTGGCTCAAGAAATATTTCATTGAGTTTAACCCAGCAAGCTGACCTTAAGAAACAAACCATAGAGGGGCGCCTGGGTGGTTCACTCGTTTAAGCGTCTGACTTCTTCAGCTCAGGTCATGATCTCATGGTTTGTGGGTTTGAGCCCTGCTGACAGCTCAGAGTGTGGAGCCTGCTTCAGATTCTGTGTCTCCCTCTCTCTCTGCCCTGCCCCTGCTCGCACTCTCTCTCTCTCTCTTAAAAATAAATAAACATTAAAAAAAAAAAAAAAGAAACAGACCATAGATATATTTTAAAACCTCATTCTTGTATCTTAATTATTCCATTGTGTTCCTTAAAACCCTTTAATGGCAATGCTTCCCAAAGCATGGTTCACCTTGCTATCACCTGGGGACAATTATAAATATGCAGGTTCCTGGACCCACTCACAGACCTAATAGATCCAAATGTCTAAGTGGAGGCTGGGAACCTATAATTTTTAACCGACTGCTGGTACAATAAAAATTTGAGGACTACTGCTGTTTTAGCTTCCCGAGCCTACTGAATTCCTCCCTCCCTTCCTTCTTCCTTCCTTTCTTTCTTCCTTCCTTCAGGGGTAGAACAGAGCATTATTTCTACATTTATTTGGAAATATGAAAGTTGTGTATATTTGCTGGGTTTAACAGTGTGACTATAGCTCTCTTCCTTTGAATACTATTTCAGGATAGTGTGATTTGAACACAAAATTTCTATACTTCTCTAGCAGAAATAGAGAAGTTATTATCTAGATATTATATAAGATATTATCAAGAGAAGAAACAATGAATTTAATAATAGTTAATACTTGTAGTGTTTGACATGCATCAGGCACTATTTTAAAGACTTTATATACAACTTATTTAATTCTTATAACCTTTGAAGTAGATGTCAATATTATCTCAGTTTTATAGAAGAGGAATCTGAGTCCCAGAAAAGCTAAGTGATTTCCCCAAGGTCACACAGCCTAGTGGCTGTCAAAATTTGATTCAATTAGCCTGAATCCAAAATCGGTACGCTTAATTGTAAAGCTGTACTGTCTCTCAGTTTATATGCTTTGTTAGTTTCTATCCCTTATCACTGAGTTCACTGAAATATGCTCTTTAATAAACATTGAAGACAACTGTTCAATCTGTATAATATTCACAAGAAATTTTCCTCCAGTTTCCTCTGAAAGAGTCCACTTCTTTCACAGTGTTGACTACTGATAGCTGTCCTCTGAGACCTTCTCTAGGAAGTGCCCTAAGCCAAAGGGTGCTTCTTTGTCCAGGGGCTAAGCTCTCTCCTAGAAGAGGAGAGGGTTGATAATTCGCATGCAAAGCTTGGTCTATTGGTAAGGAGAGAACAAAGATCCAGCTCCCTGGTCTCAATTTGGGAGTACTCTGAAGCACCTGTCCAACTCCAGAGCTTCCTGAGGAATTGGCCAAAGCCTCTGTTACAACTGCATTATAGTGTAATTCCTCCCTCTGCCCATTCCTGCTTCCCTCACTCCCTTAGAAGTGTTATTTCATAAATGCACTCCTCATTAAAACTCCTGAGCACAAATCTCCACTTCTGGCCAGCTGGTAACGAGTACCTAGCTCATTATGGGTGGCAGAGTTCCCAGCATGCTCTAGGGGTACAATTGTTTAAAAACTTTCACCTGTGGTGAACTAGAATGAGCTGCCCTTAGAAGGGAATGTACTAGCAGGTGCACTATCTCAAATGTTTGAGAGGTTCAGAGGAAGTAGTAATTATAAAGACTTTAGAATCGGATGGCTATTGTTGGGTACCACCAACATACTGGAGAAAGGCAATGAAAGGTTAAGGGTGATTCATCACCAGTTTAAGACAACGTCTGAAAGTCTGAGGATCTCCTGGGTGGTATATAAAGAAACACCTCTTGTAGCTATAGCAAGCAGAAAAGCTGAGGATCTGGCCCAGGACTAAATTATACAGGGAGCAGAGAGTCAGAGAGGTTGAATCATCAACCACAGAAGGCTTCTACTGCCAAAGTCAGGGTCTGATCAGGAAGACATAGGACCCTGAGATTGGGGTGAAGACATATGGGTGGATTCACTCATAACCTTAAAAACCCAAATTCCTCCCTGAACTCTCTGGGACTGCCGAAGTGGCCCATTTCTCTCTTTTAAAGATTAATGTTTGGGGCACCTGAGTGGCTCAGTTGGTTAAGTGTTTGACTCTTGATTTTGGCTCAGGTCATGATTTCACGGTTCTGAGGATGGAGCCTCGCATTGGGCTCTGTGCTGACAGTGTGGAGCCTGCTTGGGATTCCTTTTCTCTCTCTCCCTCTCCCTCTCTCTCTCTCTCTCTCTCTCTCTCTCTCTCTCTGTCTCTCTGACCCTCCTTTGCTCTCTCTCTCAAAATAAATAAATACACATTAAAAAAAATAAATGAATGCTTCCTCCGTGCTTTAGGTTGATGCAGAAGCCTTGTAAGACAGCATTATCTCCCTCATGTTCCATCTCACCTCCCCTCTTTGCATCTCCCTGTAAGAGATCTGTGGTCAAAAGAGTAAAGTGAGAATAAGGTACATGGGTATGGGTGCAGGGCAGGTAGATAGTTGAACTTAAATAGGATGGGGCTAGTATATAATGCATTTAACTAGTTGGCAAGCGTACAATGGAGGAGGGCTTATCTCCCAGACAGTGAGTGATGCTGTGCCATGGAACTTAAAGTGGGTAAGGAGGGGGGATGAACACATGGGGACAGAATAGATAATAAATGCTAACATGGAAGGGATGAAGGACTGAGAATCTTGGTGAGGCTGAGGAGTGGGAGAATTAGAGTCGGCAGGAAAGACAGAAAGAAGGTGGTGGTTAGAAAATGGGGCCCTCGTAAATGAGATTTCCAAAGTAGACAGCTAGGGGTGATGGCAAGGTCTAGGAGTGCATTGCTGAGGTGGAGGGTGGAGGAAACATTCAACTGGAGATGAGATCAAGGCACTAACAGGAAGAGTTCTGGACAGATCATCTGCATGGACACTGAAGTCACCCCAAGTGGTGAGGGAGGGAAGGGCAGAGAGGAAAGCAGTGAGCCAGGTTCTACACTCACCTAGTGCGAGGGGGGCAGGAACCAAGAGGCAAACACAGGTGACAGCCACAGGAAGGGCCGTTGCGATCATCCAACCTGTGACTCTGTACTTACATGCCTAGCACAGTGCCCAGCAGGCAATAATGAATGTTGGACAATGTGCCACGAATGTCTGTGTTTGATGGCATGCTCCTACACTGGTCGATGTCGCATTCTTTTATGAGAACTTAGAAGAGAGCTATATGCACCAACCTGCCTCTGGGTGTTCCACTGTGGCTTCTGGGGTCCAGGGGCCTGCCTTCACATAGCCCCTCTTCTCCAGTGCAAAGACAAACCCTCCATCTCCAATCACAACTTCTCCAGCATTTAAACGTTCTAGGATGCCCTAAAATTACAGATGGGGGTTGGGGGGCGAAGGAAGGGAGTTACTTGAGTTTGAGACAATTTTCTATTTTTAGTACTTTTGCTATGGTATTCTTGAGAAGTATGATTTCTTTAGAATTCACAGAAAGTACATGTATTTATAAATTCATGACTCTAAGGCAAACAACCAGAATGCTCATATAATGAAAATATGAAAATATGTGTATACATGTGCTAGGGGTGAGGGTCTTTCAGAACACAATAAGAGTTTTGAAGAATGTGGTGGGAGGATGTTATCTTTGAAGAAATATCTACAGAAGGATTAAGTGAAAATATTTTATTGTAAAGCCTCAAATGAATACTTAAGCACACATTCTTAATATGGTGAAAGCTAGTTTTATTCTAACAGCCCCTACAGTTGGCCTGGCCCCATCTGTCTCTCAGTCCCTGGGGCCCTCTGTCAGCCAGGCGGGGGCAGGGTACTTTGACACCCAAGGGTCAAGTATATTGCTTCCTCCCTCCAGCCCCAACCATAGTCCCACAGTCCGTCTGTTCCTCCATCCATCTATCCATCCACCCCTCCCCCACCACTCCCCAAACTAGCCCAAGGCAGACAGTCTGTACTGGAACGCTCATCCCAACTAGGAAAGAGATAGGCTTGTTAATCAGGCGGTGGAGTTGCTGGGTTTTGGTTTTTCAATCTTTTTAACGGCCCTTACTCAATATCTTACAGTCCCTGTGCCCATTTTTTTCCCCGAGGCTTGAATGGTTCATTTTATTGTGATCGCAGAAATCAAACTGCGGGTGCAAACTTACCATGGCCCACCCAACGCGTGAGCCTTGGGGCTGCGGCGGGACCCGGAAGGCTGCGTGCCCCAAAACGCGGCAGGTAGGCGGCCCCGGGGCCCCGCTGCACCCGTCGAGGCGCGGGCACGAAACGGTCTGGCAGCCGCGGCCGCGCGCCTCCCTCGCCTGCCCACGCAGGGCGCAGAGGGGCGCGCCCAGCGGCGCGGGCAGTGACGCGGGGTGGCCAGGGGAGCCGGAAGTCACCAGAAGCTCCCTAGTCCCGCCGCTGTCGGGAAGAAAAGTCGTGCCTGTGGGTCTAGGAGCCACACCTCTGAGGTAGTGCTCTGGTGCGGGACTCAGAAAACGTTGGGAGTCTTGGAGCTCTGGGGGTGTCCCCCCGGGTCACGTAGATCTAGGGCGCGCTCTGGATATGGGCAGGGATGTTGGGGGGAGCTCAGAGGCACCTTGGGGTCCCGCCCGAGAGATTCTGAGAGCACCTTTTGGTCACAGCCGGGCTCTGGGGACCCCTCTGCACTTCCTGACGCTGGGGCGCGGGGCCGGTGGGTCGAGCCTCAGAGCCACCGCTGGGATGGAGAGCGCCCTCGGGTCCCCTGTAGACTCACCTTCTTGGCCTTTTTGCCCCCAACGGGTGCCATTTTCGAGGTGTCCGGTGGATAGTA
Source organism: Puma concolor (assembly GCF_028749965.1). Taxonomy (NCBI): domain Eukaryota; kingdom Metazoa; phylum Chordata; class Mammalia; order Carnivora; family Felidae; genus Puma; species Puma concolor. Next base: position 97,539,267 of record NC_141667.1, read on the forward strand.
GGCACGGATGCGGACAGACGAAGGGAGCTTTACCCCGCGCGAAACCGGGAGCTGCCCCACCGCCGCAGCCAGGCTCTCTTTATATCCTGTTCTGGGCGCGGGGTGGGTTTCCCCAGCCTTGGCGCGTCCAACGCGGGCCTTGCGCATGGGAACACGCCCCCCCCAGCTTTTTTATTGAGTCCCGCGGCTCGCTGGGAACTTGCCCTGTGGAGGAGAGGATCGAGATTGTTCTCTCAAATAGGTGAGCAAACAGACAAGTAAAATAAAATAACGAGGTTGCCACTCGCTCAGGTTTCTAACCTACCAATGCACGGTACCCCCCCCCCCACCACACCCCCCTCGCTCGCATCGAGGGGTTCCGACCCTGATTTATCTCTCTCTTGTCTGGGATCATGCACCGTTACCCACTTAAGTCACCAGAGTTGGCCCCTAAGAATTCCATTCATGCACAAATATTTGTCAAAGGCCAGGATACAAGGTTATTGAATGAGGAGGCGATGCCCTGGGAAGAAGTTCAGTCTGAGGTGTGATCTGGGCGAAATGCATCCGGGAGTTATGTAACGGAATACAAATATAGCATTTACAGAACGTCTAATACTAACTCTGAATTAGTGGGTATGTTCAAAATGACCTTCTGCCATTATATCCAAACATGCCGTGCAGTTCCTAATAACACAGTAGTTTTCTAGTAAGAATATCTTTGCAATACATAACCAGGACAGACTTTTAACATCTATATATGACAGTGGAAATATACCTTGGACATTTCAAAATTCAGTTCGAAAATTGTGTATAAAGACATACAGGTATTAGAAGAACCGGGAGGAAATAGAAATGTTAATAGTAGTAATCTGATGATGGTGGAATTAGGGCTTGCTTTTATTTTATTATGCTTTGTTGTATTTCCCAAAATATCTCTACACTGAGAACACATAGATTTTAAAATAATAAAAGCATTAGTTTAACAAATGTACACCACCACAGTAAATATCCTAGAGCACAGAGTTAAAAATCCTGAAACAGAGTTCAGAACCTTTTACCCAAATAAAAGCACATAAGGAAATTTTGTATGTGGAACAGTAACTTCCATTTCAACACATGCAAAGAAGGAAATTATTGTAGCAAATGATGAGTTAATGGAAATTTAATTTTTAAAATGATGTGCACTTGAGATACAATTGAGAAAGTAGAAAAGTCCTTTTTCTTGTGTTAATTGTCGAGTTTAAAACGGGAAAAAATGTAAGGATGATGGATGCGTATATTGTAATTTAAATAATTGAATGTTTCAGTTGCCCAGCAAGAATGAGGAATGAGGTAAAGTCATCCTTCCCAGTGTTTAGATTTTCGACCATTAAAGCATTGGAGTGTCTGAGAAGCTAATAGTTTAGTTAATGAATTAACTACTTATGGTTGGACCCTGATGAGTATTGGAGAAATACAGGTTCAGGGTGAGCCCGGCCGTTGCTGCAGGGAGTAGCTGTAGTGGCGGGTACCAGGCGCGAGGGGGCGGTATCAGGGCTCTGACAGTAAAAGCCGAAAGCCGCCTTCCGCAATTTCACACGGTTTCAAATTTAGCAAAATTTAGGAGAGATCTTAAACCATTAGCACTTAATTTAAAAATGAATTGCGAATTTTTAGTAGATAATGGAGATACAATGCAAAATTTTAGTCTTTCCCCAGCTACTCTTCCCAGTACAAGCCCTTCCTGGAGGTAACCACTTTCCCTATTGTTCCAGAGGAACTCTATGGATATATTTAAGTATATACACATATACCTAAGGATTTGCATTTAAATGTAGGACATTTTAGTTATTTATACATTTGTCCACCTCTACCTTTTCCAAAATGATTTATGGGCAGTTGTTGAAATTTTTTTTTTCCCCCCACAGCTTCACAATTTGCTATCCTACTTCTCCACCCCCATCCCATTTAGGGCTGTTAATAAGAATGCATTCACAAAAAAAAAAAAAAAAAAAAAAAAAAAAAAAAAGAATGCCTTCGCCTACTATTTCCACAATAGATAAATAATAGCCACAGTTCACTGGGTGTTTACTATGTACCAGGTGCTACATTACATCTTTTACATACGCAATATTATTTACTCCTTACAACTCTGTGAGGTGGGCACCCCCACTTTGCATTCAAGAACCATGAAGTTAGGAAGTACAGCAGTTATCTGCATGACGTCTAAAGTTCCTTTGCCCCATTCCCAAAGGACTAAGTCCGCTTGGATACCACCTGGGGAGTGAGTTCTGTAATAACTGTTCTTGGGAGAGTGCCCATGTCCTCTGTTGCCTGCTAGAGCCATGAGATGATGAAGGTCATAATACTGAAGTCTTTGGCCTTTTACAAGCTCATTTGGGGTTAAAAATAAATCCTGAAGGGAAGAAGGAGGGTTAGAGCTGAAGATCCACCCTCCTGAGTTTTATGACTTCCAAAGAGAGGCTGTCTGTCTTCTGCTGGTGCTTTGCTTTACTTGTAACCCCATTTGTTCATTTAATAAACCTTTAAATGTTTCATTCATACAATGTTTCAAACACTATGCTTGCTGCTGGAGCTACAGGATATCTCCTTTTTTTCCAAGCGGGAGATAGAAACCATCTCATGTAAGAGTTAAACTGTCCCCTTTATCGATATGTAGATGGGAAAATGTGAGGACTTTTCATTTTCCGTTCACTTGGTATCGTCTTCAAAACGAAACTGTCTTTTCTCAGGTCGCTTTAGAGTAAAAATGTTGCATTTAGCCTTTAAGCCTTTGAAGATGTGTCATGTTTTAACACCATGTAGAGAACAGTGTTTACAAACTGGTGACATGGAAATGTAGCCAACCTCTGTGTTTCCTTTGGCAAGGCCAGTGTTTTTAGAAAATGGAAGTTCCTTTATGTGGAGCCTTCCTGTCTGCCAGTCCGCCCCACATTCCTATTCTCTTCTTGTTCACATAGTTACCTTATCTTGAAGGCATTTGAATTTTCAACTCCTGCTGTCAATAGAAGGTATAGTTGGGGTTATTAAAGATTTATGAGATGTCCTTCAGTTTGAACTCTCCCAAATGGCCCCCAAATTGAAGATTTTACTTTCATTCCTATTTTTCCATGGCTAGTAACCCCCGGCTATTTTCTGTTGCCACTGCCCAGGATCAAAATAAAGGGATGGTGGTGGTGGGTTTTTCATCTACGACCCTCTCCCCCCGGTGCACAGACTTGCCTCACTTCACGTTTTCTGGTACTACTTCATTCCCTCTGGCCTGGGAAATGGCCACACACAACACACCAGGCATACCAAATCACCTCACACAATTATCCCCTTTTTAAGAGCCTTGGTTTATTCATATGCAAAATTCAAGTTGAAACTAGGTGACTTTTCACTTTGTTTTTGTTTTCGTTTTGCAGTAGGCTTGGCATAAACTTAGCTTTGCTAGAGCACAAAATAGCCTCTTCCCACGGTGCTCCCTCTGCCTTCCCCCTTGTGGTCATTAAGCATTCCCTTAGGTTGGCTCAGAAAGTTCATCTGGCTCCTGTGTGTGCCCTCCAACTTTAGCCCCTTTCTACTTTCTGGAGATACAGCAGAGTATCTCTATTTTGTTTTTTTCCTAGACTATTCAGGGCTTCCTTCCACCACAAGTAAAAATGTTTGTCTCAGCACTGGTGGACGGGCCAGCTTGTACAGAGTCTTCTGGTTTCCACAGAAGAGTCCTCCAGCCAATGTTCCTGTGAACTCTGGACACACCCAGTTTCCCACACTATCCTTCCAGCATGGTAATCCCACCCCAAGTTTTCTTTCTAGCTCTGAAATTTTCTCTCTTCTCTCTTTCTCTCTTTTTTTTTTTTTAATTTTTTTTTTTTAACGTTGTATTTATTTTTGAGACAGAGAGAGACAGAGCATGAATGGGGCAGGGGCAGAGAGAGAGGGAGACACAGAATCAGAAACAGGCTCCAGGCTCTGAGCCATCAGCCCAGAGCCCGACGCGGGGCTCAAACTCACGGACCGCGAGATCGTGACCTGGCTGAAGTCGGACGCTTTAACCGACTGAGCCACCCAGGCGCCCCAACTCTTTCTCTCTTTTTAATGTTTACTTATTTTTGAGAGAGAGAGAGTAGGGGTGCAGTGGGGGTCGGTTGGGGGAGAGGCAGAGAGAGAGGGGACAGAGGATCTGAAGTAGGGATGCCTGATGTGGGGCTCCAACTCACAGACCCTGAGATCAAGATCTGAGCTGAAGTCAAATGCTTAACCTACTAAGCCACCAGGCACCCCTCTCTCTTCTCTTAAGCTTTTCCTTTAACACGCTCTTCTGCAGTCATGTGCCTTTAAAAAACAAACAAACAAACAAACCAGCACCTAGATAACTGTAACTTTTTGGGCACCTATTATATGGAGTTAGCTGTGCTAAGTGCTTCAGAGGCATTATGTAACTAACCTTCATAATAACCCTAGGGGATGGGGACTTTGCCATCCCCATTTTACTGATGACAATATTAAGACGCGTGGACTAAATGGTGACTTTCCCAAGATCACGTCAATAGTAAGCATGGAGCTGGGAGGAGGGTTTTAGCCTATGCAGGATGAAGCCAAAGGTCACACTCTCCAGAGCTACTCTATATTTCATTTTCAGTAAACTGATTTTCTAAACATCTTCCCAACTCTTTACAACCTCATCCAGTTCATGCCTGCCCTCTCCCCACCCCCTACCACCACACACTCACTTGACCCAACACAGAGGTCCCTTTTCTTGTCAGGAGAAGTTCAGATTCACTGGATGTATAATTTGTCATCAACAGCAAATGGTCTGCCCTGCGCAGATCATCTCCCACAAATACACCATGACTTCAGGATTGTGTCCAACCCTTGGGTTGTCCACTCACTCGGAAACTTTATTATTTTCAACGGGTTTCAGAGAAGAGAAGCCACGATTTCCTGAGATGATCCATCAAACCTTGGTTTCTGTCATCTTTGTGACCTACTGAAAGATGAACTACCTCTTTGAATGGGAAAAGGTGGAGTAAAGGCTACAGATCCCCTTTTTCTCATGGGGCCGCCACAGGATGTCTTTGTAGTACGTCAACTCGAGTATGTAGCTCCCGATTTCAATCCCATGTCCTGGTTTAGAACCTATGGGGGATATCACACCACATTGCTGGTTGTGGTGGTATGAGATAAGGTGTCCAGCCCAGGGAAGGGTTAGACAATCACAACATATTTCTTTTTTCTTTCAAGATTTTAAAATTTATTTATTTTAAATCTACTTTTATTTTTTTTATTATTACCATTTTTTTAAATGCTTATTTTTGAGAGAGAGAGGGAGGGAGAAAGAGAGAGAGAGAGAGTGAGCAGGGGAGGGTCAGAGAGAGAGGGAGACACAGAATCTGAAATAGGCTTCAGGCTCTGAGCTGCCAGCACAGAGCCCGACATGGGGCTCAAGCTCACAAACCGTGAAATCATGACCTGAACCGGTCAGAGGCTCAACCGACTGAGCCACCCAGGTGCCCCCAAAGTTTATTTATTTAGTTTGGAATAGAGAGAGAGAGAAAGGCAAAGAGACAGAGAGGGAGAGAGAATCCCAAGCAGGCTCCACACTGTCAGCACAGAGCCTGATGCAAACCCATGACCGTGAGATCATGCATGACCTGAGCCAAAATCAAGAGCTGGATGCTCAATTGACTGAGCCACCCAGGTGCTCCAATAACATGTTTCTAAGTAGCAAAATTGGCATCACCCACTAGCTTCTGAACCTCAAGAATATAGTAATATACTGTATTTTTCAACTTAACATACACGTACAATAAGAACGCCAAAGAGTAAAAAAGGGCATGTATAAAAAATAAGTTTCTCTCTAACTTCCACTTCTCTAGTTTCAACTTTTTTGGTACTTATAACTTAGCTTAAAGAATTAAAAAATATATATATGGTACACTTTCCAATGATATCAGTACACATGTACCAGAAAAGCTGAAATAAAAAATATGAGCTGCTAGGGCAGATGAAGAGCCCCCGGTACTCTCACCACTGTTGGTAGGAGTATAAATTGGTACAACTGTTTAGAAAAAATTGTTTGGTAGTATCTTTTAGAGCTGCACGTATCTACATCAAGCACTTCCACTCCTGGTTGGTATGTAAGTTTTCCTCAAAAAGCGCTTACACGATTGTTTATAGCAACCCATTCATAAATGGCCCAAACTGAAAACTACCCAAACACTTATCAGTGATGGAATCGATCAATGAATTGTGATGTAGTTACACAATGGAATGCTACGTGCAGTGTGAACAAATTCACTTATAACTACATGCGGAGATATGCATGAATCTTACCAACGGTGTCGAGTAAGAGAAACCAGACATGAAAAGGCAATACTATAAGATTAAATTTATATAATGTACAAAAACAGGAGAAACTAAGCTTTCCTCTTAGAAGTCACAGTATTGATTACTCTCTGGGGAGGGAAGAGTGACAAGAAGGGAATGAGGTTGGGATGCTTTTGGGATGCTGGTCTTTTTTTTTTTTTTTTTTTTTTTTTTTTTTTTTAAATCTTAGTGTTGTGTACCTAAGCGTGTTCAGCTTATGACTATTCACTAAGTTGTACCTTTATGAATACACACTGTTAATTTTTTTTTTTTAACGTTTATTTATTTATTTTTTTTTTTTTGGGACAGAGAGAGACAGAGCATGAACGGGGGAGGGGCAGAGAGAGAGGGAGTCACAGAATCGGAAATAGGCTCCAGGCTCTGAGCCATCCGCCCAGAGCCTGATGCGGGGCTCGAACTCACGGACCGCGAGATCGTGACCTGGCTGAAGTCTGCCGCTTAACCGACTGCGCCACCCAGGTGCCCCGAATACACACTGTTATTTGTATGTATCTTACACTCTAATAAAAATTAAAAACAGAGAAAATTGACATAAAACAGCTTCTTGGACTTTTGTATATCCTACAAAAAGCCCAATAAACTAAATAAACTAAAAAGTCTAAAATAAGCCAGTCTAGAGGTGTGTGGGTGGTTCAGTTGGTTAAACATCTGACTTGATTTCAGTTTAGGTCATGGTCTCATGGATTGTGAGATTGAGCGCTGAGTCCCTAGCCCAAGCCGGTCTCTGTGCTGACAGTGTGGAGCCTGCTTGGGATTCTCTCTCTCTCTCTCTCTCTCTGTGTCTCTCAATAAACAAACAAACAAACAAACAAACAAACAAACAAACTTTAAAATAAGCCAGTCTGAATTTTGAATACAGTCATTTTACTGGTTGTAGGGAATGATTCAGGCAGACAAAATTAACTCTGATTGTTTTCTTATTATAAAAGTAATCCATTTTGAAAAATAAATTCAGTACTTAATATACACGTATGGTACCCAAAATTCAAAAGGTCATTAATTGTTAATGAGATTAAGTCTACCAGCATGATCTAGAATAAACAAAAAGAAAAAATTAAAACGCTATTTCAGGGTGTTGGTTTCATTTTATTTTTAAATGACTGTTACATCAGTATTGCATAATGTGTAAAAATCCATTTTTCAAAAGTTAATTTCGTTTTAATTAATGAGTTAATTAAAATAGATAAGACATTCACTTGGTTCAAAATTCAAAAATTAAAAAAGGGCATCCTGTCCTTCAGGTACCCGATTCCTCCAGTCAACCAATGTTCCAGTTTTTGGGGTCTATTCAGAAATATTTTATGCACATACAACAAATATGTATAAACATTTTTTGCCCCCCCCCCCCAATTTAACCAACCAGTAGAGCACTGTTGCTATCTTGCTTTTTTTTTTTTTTATTAACCTAAAAACCTACCTTCTCAATCATTTCACATTAATAGACAAGGAGCTTCTTCTTTTCTTAATGGCCTAATATTTTATTGTACAATATGGAAGGATTTATTTCATCTATCCCTATTGATCGGTAATAACATTATTTCCATGCTTTGCCACTTCAAACTGAAATGAACAGCTTCCACCTATGTTATTTCATATATTTGAATAAATATCTACCTAGTAAATCTAGAAGACAAGTTAACTCTGCATCATCAATATTCATTTGCTTTCTCCACTTAATCATTTTAGTTTTGAACTTAATCAAAAGTGAGTTCTAGAGTTATAATGTTTTTCAGGTAGAGATTGATTGACCCATGCACTCCTTAATTTCTTCAGCAAATAATTATTGAGTCCTACTTTATTCTCCCTGATGAACAAAAGATGCCACATTTCCTGCTGTCCTGGTGTTTACATTCTGGTGTGTGTGTGTGGAGGGGTGTGAGTAGAGATAGGAGACAGATGACACCCGAAATGAATATGTTATATACAGGTCAGGAAAGATTAAATAATGCTCTGTAGAAAAATAAACCAGTGATGGGGAGTAGGTCATGTCAAGAAGGATGTCGAAAGAAAGAAAAGAAAAGGAAAGAAAGAAAGGAAGAAAGAAAAGGAAAAAAGGGCGCCTGGTGGCTCAGTCGGTTAAGCACTTGACTCTTGATTTTGGCTCAGGTCATGACCTCACCATCATGGCATTGAGCTCTGCATCGGGCTCTGTGCTGGGCATGGAACCTGCTTGAGATTCTCTCTTTCCCTCTGCCCCCTTCCCCGCTTGTACTCTCTGTCTCTCTCTCGCAAAAAAGGAAGAAGGGTGTTGCAGCTTTAAATAGGGCCAAGGGGGCCCCTGTAGGGACTTGGCATTTGCCCTGCATAAGCTGGAGGCCGTTGCAAGATTTTCCCCACCGTTATGTTTTTTTCTTTTGTTTTAAAAAATATGGTTTTTATTTTGAAATAGTTTTAGGTTTATAGAAAAGTTGCAGGAGCAGCTGGGTGGCTCGGTTGGTTGAGTGTCTGACTCTTGACTTCACCTCTGGTCATGATCCCAAGGTCATGAGATTGAGCCCCATGATAGCTCCACACTGAGCATGGAGACTGCTTAAAATTCTCTCCCTCCCTCGGGGTGCCTGGGCAGCTCAGTCGACTGGGCGTCTGACTTTGGCTCAGGTCATGATCTCACAGTTTGTGAGTTCAAGCCCCACATCATGCTCTAAGCTGACAGCCTGGAGTCTGCCTTGGATTTTGTGTCTCCCTCTCTCTCTGCCCATCCCCTGGTTGCACTCTCTCTCTCTCTCTCTCAAAAATAAGGAAACATTAAAAATAAAAAAAAAATTTTTAAAGATTCTCTCCCTCCCTCCCCACCCCACTGTCTGTCTCTCTCTCCCTCTGCCCCTCTCCCTCACTTGTGCTCTCTCTCTCAAAAATAAGAGACAGAGCACAAGCCAGGGAGGGACAGAGAGAGAGAGGAAGACAGAAACTGAAGCAGGCTCCAGGCTCTGAATTGTCAGCACAGAGCCCAACACAAGGCTCGGACTCACAAACCGTGAGATCATGACCTGAGCCAAAGTCAGACACTTAACCGATTGAGCCACCAAGGTGCCCCTCTAAAATAAAATTTTTAAAAATTAGTTTTAAAAAGTTGTAAAGATAGTAAAGGTAATTCATCTTTTCATCCTAATCATCTAGGTCCTAATAAGAGCACAGAGGTCTTTATAACTTAGCTATGAGGATTTCTAAAAGCAGGCTGACTTACCCAGTTTCAGTTTCTCCTGATGTCATTATCTTACATTACTGTGGTGCTTTTCTTGAAACTGAGAAACCAACATTGGTATACTCCTATTAACTAAACTCCAGACTTCAAAAAGTTTTCACCAGTTTTTCCATTAATGTCCTTTTCCTGTTCCAGAATCCAATCCAGGATACCTCATGGCATTTAGTTCTTAATGCCTCCTTCATGTCCTCTTATCTGTGACAATTTCTCAGTATATCCTCGTTTTTAGTGACCTTGACAATTTTGGGGAGTACTGATCAGGTATTTTGTAGACCGTCTCTCAGTCTAGATTTGTCTGGTGTTTCCCTTATGATTAGAGGGAAAGAATACTAAAGAAGTGAAGTGCTCTTTTCCTTACAACCTATCAGGGCCACCCGATACCCAGCTGGGGAAGTGATGCTAGCTTGGTCACTTGGTTCATGTGGATTCGGGTGGGTTTCTCCACTATTACTTAATATTTTCCCCTTTCTATTCCTTATTCTTTGGAAGCTAGTCACTAAGTCCAGCCCACACTCAACTGATGTACATTTGAGAAGCCTTACTCTGGTTGCTTGTTGAGACTAGATTGTAGAAAGACAAGGGCAAAAGCAATATACCAGGTTGAACTGGTGCACTGGAACCATTGCAGCCACATGAGAAATGCCTGGCTTTCTGAGCTGGGAGATTCTGAGCCAGTTATGTAAGGACGTGAGGATACATAGGAATGTAACAACAGACTACCTGAAATCATTTCATTCTTGCCCCACAGGGCTGGGCTTGGGGCTTTATTTCGTTCCCTTTGCATGTTACTTGAAGAAGGTTTTAACTGTAGATGAGAGTTACTCTCCAAATTTCATAATTTATATAAAGTGCAGGGATACAGAAGTTCTTTTTTTTAAAATATAATTTGTTGTTACTGAGAACAAACTGAGGGTTGATGGGGGGTGGGAGGGAGGGGAAAGTGGGTGATGGGCAGTGAGGAGGGCACCTGTTGGGATGAACACTGGGTGTTGTATGGAAACCAATTTGACAATAAATTATACATATAAAAATAATATAATTTATTGTCAAATTGGCTAACATACAGTGTGTAAAGTGTGCTCTTGGTTTTTGGGGTAGATTCCTGTGGTTCATCGCTTACATACGACACCCAGTGCTCATCCCAACAGGTGCCCTCATCAATGCCCATCACCCATTTTCCCCTCTCCCCCACCCCCTCATCCACCCTCAGTTTGTTCTCTGTATTTAAGAGTCTCTTGTGGTTTGCCTTCTTCCCTCTCTGTGTTTTTCCCCCCCTTCCCTTCCCCCATGGTCTTCTGTTAAGTTCCTCAAGATCCACATATGAGTGAAAACATATGATATCTGTCCTTCTCTGGCTGACTTATTTCATTCAGCATAATACCGTCCAGTTCCATGCACATTGCTGCAAATGGCATGATTTCATTCTTTCTTATTGCCAAGTAGTATTCCATCGTATATATAAACCACATCTTCTTTATCCAGTCATCAGTTGATGGACATTTAGGATTTTTCCATAATTTGGCTATTGTTGAAAGCACTGCTATAAACATTGGGGTACATGTGCCCCTGTGAATCAGCACTCTAGGGATATAGAAGTTCTAAATAAATGATACTTTTGTACTTGCTATTATTTTTCACTTGCTCAACAATTATTAATGGAAAGTCTATTGTCTATTTCAGGTGAAAGTAAGTAATAATTATTGGATGAAAACATAGCACAGTGCCTGGCTCTCAGTAAATACTTGTTAAATCAGCCAGAAGAAATTAGGCAGCAACTGACTGACAAAAGAATGGCCGCTCTTGGGGCGCCTGGGTGGCTTGGTCATTTGGGTGTCCGACTTCGGCTCAGGTCATGATCTCACGGCCTGTGAGTTCGAGCCCTGCATCGGGCTCTGTGCTGACTGCTCAGAGCCTGCAGCCTGTTTCCGATTCTGTGTCTCCCTCTCTCTCTGCCCCTCCCCTGTTCATGCTCTGACTCTCTCTGTCTCAAAAACAAATAAACGTTGAAAAAAAAAATTTTTTTTTAATAAAAAAAAAAGAATGGCCACTCTTGCCCAATGACCTTGGCAGGAGCTCCAGAACTCCTCTACTCCTCTCAAGGTCATCACTTGGAATTTCTGCTCTTCCTCTCCTTTTCCTTCTAATAGCTGCTTTTTAAGGCAATCCCTTCACTTTCATCCCATGTTGGGTCACATGGCTCTGGAGTTGGTTTGTTATGCTATAGAAAGCAAAAAGCCCTAAAGAAGTTAAATCTTGAAACAGCATCACTCATCCAGTCTTATTTTCTTCTGAAATAAAGTGAATCTTAGTTTGCTTCTTCACTTTGAGTCTCTAATAATCTTCCTCTGGGGGTGACAGAAGGGTTATTCTTTTTTATCCTAGAGAATGAGAATGAGCTGGGGAGGGGCAGAGAGAAGGAGACAGAGGATCTGAAGCAGGCTCTGGTCTGACAGCACAGAGCCCGATGTAGGACTCGAACCCACAAACCGTGAGATCATGACCGGAGCCTAAGTCAGACACTTAACTGACAAAACCACCCAGGCGTCCCCACCCCCATGATTAAGTTTTAAAGAGCTGGGTGCTTGTATTAGCCCCTGTATAGTTGGGATGAAAGCTGAAACTGTTCTCTGTTCTGTTGTTCTCCTACCTACAGTGGGCTTCTTGTCCTTATATTGCTGGGAACCCAATCACATTCTGAAGTAGGAGAATGTATTTCAAGTCTCAAAGTATTCATAAGTTTGTAAACATACTTTAGAACACAACTACCAACTGCTTATATTTTAAAAAATGGTAAGCTATAAAATATTAAAGAAATTAATATAAAGCACAGATCATAATGATTTTTGTTTAAGGTTTATTTTTATTTTTATTTTAAGAGAGAGATAGAGAGCAAGCAGGGGAGGGGCAGAGAGAGAGGGAGAGAGACTACCCTAAGCAGGCTCCTCACTGTCAGCTCAGAGCCTGGTGCAGGGCTTGAACTCATGAACTGTGAGATCGTGACCTGAGCTGAAATCAAGAGTTGGATGTTTAACTGACTGAGATATGGTTTTGGTTTCAGGCAGTTTATCTGGGACGTGACTTAAGTAGGAAGAATAAGACAGGGAAGGGGTAGGGTTCCTGTGCGGTGTCCTAGTAAGGTTGCTAGCTTTAGGCAGTGGGGTTGCATTGCCTCTTCTGTAGCACCTCCTGGTAATCATTCAGAATATCTATTGGACTTCTCTGCTTGGAAGGACAGGATTCTGGAGCATGAATCCACTGGACCTGTTTGGCACCGATTGAGGGTTGCTTTGCAGATGTTAACTCCCTTACACTTTTGGTCTTTTGCCTGTGGGAAGAGAGGAGGCATCGGTACAGGTGGGGGGCCCTGGGCCATAAGCAGGATGATTGGGGCAGCACTAGAGGAGGGTGCTATTGGTGGCAGGTGAGTCTGAGGCGCAGGTGAATTTCAGTCAGAGGTGTGGAAGGAATGGGACACAGGGTGCTGGAGCTGCCTGCAGTAGTTCTATGAGGAATTGAGTACACAGAATGGTAGGCACCGCTGTGACTTGAAATTCTGGTCTGGGGCTCCTTACCGTATCAAATGGGGGAACTAGTTCTGGGTCCTCATTACTATTAACTTCTTGTACAAGGCCTCAGGTCTGATTGCATAACAACTCTGTGAGATATTCCAGGCAGATATTGTTCTCCTGACTCTTTTTTTAAAAAAATTGTGGTTAGATATCCATAGCACAAAATTTGCCATTTTAACCATTTCCATGTGTGCAATTCAGTGGCATTAAGTACATTCACATTACTGGGTAGCCATTACCACCCTTCATTTCTAGATCTTTTTTAATTTTCCCAAACTGAAACTCCACACCCATTAAACGGTAACTCCCTGTTCTGCCCTTCCCCTATTTCCTGGCTGCCACCATTCTGTTTTCTGTCTCTATGAATTTGACAACTCTGAGCCCCCATACGAGTGGAATTGTAAGTATTTGTCCTTTTATGACTGGCTTATTTCATGTAGCATAATGTCTTCAAGGTTCATTGATGTTATATAGCATGCATCAGAATTTCCTTCCTTTTTAAGGCTGAATAATATTCCACTGCATGTATATACCAGATTTTGTTTATCTATCCATCTGTTGATTTCTACTTGGATTAGTTTTACTTTTTGGATATTGTGAATAATGCTGCTATGAACATGAGCATACAAATATCTGTTTGAGTCCCTGCTTTCACTTTTCTTGGGTATACACCCAGAAGTGGAATCTTATGATAATTCTATTTTTTTTTTAATTTTTTTTTAATGTTTATTTATTTTTGAGACAGAGAGAGACACAGCATGAACGGGGGAGGGGCAGAGAGAGAGGGAGACACAGAATCTGAAACAGGTTCCAGGCTCTGAGCAGTCAGCACAGAGCCCGACGTGGGGCTCGAACTCACAGACCGCGAGACCATGACCCGAGCTGAAGTCGGAGCTTAACCGACTAAGCCACCCAGGCGCCCCTGATAATTCTATTTTTAATTTTGTAAGGAACCACTATACTGTTTTCCACAGAGCTCTACCATTTGCACTCCCACCAAGAGTTCACAAGTGTTCCAATTTTACCACATCCTTGTTAACACTTGTTATTTCTAATGGGTGTGGTTTTGATATGCGTTTCCCTAATGATTAGTGATGTTGAGCATCTTTTCATATGCTTGTTGGCCATTTGTATATCTTCTTTGGAGAAATGTCTAATGAAGTCCTTTGACAATTTTAAAATCTGGTTTGTTGTTATTTGAGTTCTTTAAACTCTGTAGGAGTGTGTGTGTGTGTGTGTGTGTGTGTGTGTGTGTGTGTGTGTTTGTATTCTGGATATTAACCCTTAATCAGATATATAATTTGCAAATATTTTCCCCCATTCCAGATTGCCTTTTCCCCTGACTTTTTGTTAAAAAAATTATTTTTAATGTTTATTCATTTTTGAGAGACAGAGAGGGACAGAGCGTGAGTGGGGGAGGGGTAGAGAGAGAGGGAGACACAGAATCTGAAGCAGACTCCAGGCTCTGGGCTGTCAGCACAGAGCCCGGCATGGGGCTTGATCTCATGAACCATGAGATCATGACCTGACCAGAAGTCAGACACTCAATCGACTGAGCCACCCAGGCACCCCTGTTTGTTTGTTTTTTTAAGTGTTTATTTATTTATTTTGACAGAGAGAGTATGTGAGCGGGGGAGGGACATTTTGACAGAGAGAGAGAGAGTATGTGAGCGGGGGAGGGACAGAGAGAGAGAGAGGAGAGAGGAGAGAAAGAATCCCAAGGAGGCTCTGTGTCCTCAGTGCAGACCCTACTCAGGGCTCAATCTCATGAACCATGAGATCGTGTCCTGAGCCAAAATCAAGAGTCAGATGCTTAACCCACTGAGCCACCCAGGCCCGGTTTGTTTTTAAGATATTGGGGCTTAGAGTGATTTAGTGACTTGTAAAGTTCACAAATATCATATTGGAGCCACTGGGACTTGAACCCAAGTGTCCTACCCTTTACCTAGTCTCCTTTTTTTACTGTCTCACTCCACTCCCTAACATTTGGTCACATCAACATAGGCAGTAGTTTGTCTTGTATAGGCAAAGTACCAAGTAATGCAATTCAATTGGTCCTTTGTATGACCCAGGCTCTTGCTGCTCTCCCCAAGTAGTCCTCCTCTCCCACCATCCGGTGCTGATGCTTACAGAGATACAGAACACATCTGGGTGCCTTTAGTTATGTTAATTAGCCAATTAATTAAATTTATTTTCTTCATTGCTTCCACCTTAAAATGCTCTATTTTGTGGGGCACCTGGGTGGCGCAGTCGGTTAAGCGTCCGACTTTGGCCGGGTCACGATCTCGCGGTCCGTGAGTTCGAGCCCCGCGTCGGGCTCTGGGCTGATGGCTCAGAGCCTGGAGCCTGTTTCCGATTCTGTGTCTCCCTCTCTCTCTGCCCCTCCCCCGTTCATGCTCTGTCTCTCTCTGTCCCAAAAATAAATAAAAATGTTAAAAAAAAAATGCTCTATTTTGTTCCTTAAAATGTTTTTAGGAATCAGAACATGTTTTCCAGAGGCCATTTTATTTACTTGAACAACTGCTTGCTATTTTACAATGAAGGCAGCTGATGGGTTTTTCTACCACATTTAAAGAAGAGCCTTTTATTAGATGGAGCAAGTTTCCATCCATGCCAAATTAATCCTAAAGCATTGATGCTAATAAATGCAGGCCACTGCTGAGTAGAGTGCCTGACACAAAGTAGGTCTCCAATAAACATTTGTCAGATGAATGCCGCGATGCCACAAGGGGGGAGGATTTATAGGGGAAGCAGGCTCAATTGTTTGATTTGGCAGGGGAAAAGAAGCAGTATTTTCTACATTATGGCTTCTGTGGAAATTGGTTTTATTTGTCTCATTCTTCATGTCTGAGGCTGCGGGACACAGCATCCTCAGGAGGGGGCAGGAATAAATCTCTGCAGAAGAACACAGCAAGCTGAAGTAGGCTTTCTGGATGGATGTTTCAGGGATCCTAATCGTGGGCCCTTTAGATCAAAGCGTCCTGCTTCCCCACTGTATTGTGGGAAGCTCTGAAAAAGGATTCTTGAAAAAACAAGG